>NC_092817.1:26227325-27462325 GCF_023375885.2 Dermacentor andersoni
CCCACATCCTCAAGAGTATAGTGGACTACGTGTTTACCCTTCTCATTTTTAAAGACTCTGCCATAGTTCAGGACGTCATGAATGAATGCCGGCGTTTTGAAGAAGCGAGAACAAGTCGTATTGCGCCCCAGTTTTCACGCCTCCCCAACTCGCCTTCCGCATCTACGTGCGAGGACATTTACCTACCACCTGCTCCTGTTGCTACAATGGCGTGGCACACAGGCTATGGCGTTGTGCTGTCGAACGCAAGTTCTCAAGCTCGATATTCCTCGCGGTAGCGACTGCGTTGCAATAGGGACGGACTGAAAAGACGTTGGTGTACCACGCATTGGCAGCAGTTCGGATGAATCCAGCTGGTTAAACTTCTCGAGTCCTCAACTATTGTTTCTTGTAGCCCGCGTGTTGCTGTGGGACATCAAACCTCATCAGTGAAAGGACAAGATGATTAGGTGACACACACTTGTGTGCACACCTTGGATGGCTGGAAGCGTCACCGTTTAGCAGAATAATTGGCGTACTGCCGCAGTCGCGCGATATCGAGGTGACTTCGATAAAACAGTTAAACCACTTACAGAAGACCTTCTTTTACAATTAGAAAGTGCAAGGTAAACTCTGTACCCGTTATTGACGTTTAGCTGCACACACATTCCAAACGGTACATGGCTTGTAAACATAGTGATGAATACCACATCGTGATACGTGGTCACTTCTATAAATTTTCTATGCTGATGTCAGCTTTGCCGACATCAGTTGCCTCTGCCGCTGTTGGAATTGCTGCAATCGTTCCTTCCCACTGCTGTATTCCCTGATGTTAGCGTTCACTGCTGCTGTGAGGGTCGCTGTAATTGTTTTTACTCGCAATAGTTATTAATCATTATCTTAATTAGCTTTCATTCGTGTTTTAGTTGCGTTCTTGTATTCTAGGCTTATGGCGCAGACCTAGGTTTTTATGCTTTTACATATTCGTATATTTGGAAGGTTTCTTGTTGTACGTTGTCTTACCCTGGTAGTGCTGTAGTTGCTTATCTCCGCACATTTGTATATGCATATTTGTTTTTCTTTTATCTGTTTATTGCTTTTGTGTGTGTATTTGCATAACCGCTTTACCTTGCAATGTCTAGGCCCCACCTCTAATGCAAGGCCTATTGGGCGATACGAAGGCAAATAAATTAATACATAAATTAACCAATTAGGAGCGCTTACAGAAGTTCCATGGCAAACTTAAAACTTAATACGGCTTTGAGAGACAACAAATATTTGGTTCCTAATCTTGTGGTAATTTGTCAGACACTATTGCAGATGTCCCCTTTCCTTAAGTAGCCACATTTTGCAACATATCCAATGATTTTGTGCACAAGAAGATGTCGATTGCGGCAAATTATGTAGAACACATAGTGCACGATATATCGCACTATAGCGAGCTTAGGAAGCCAACCTGATTGCAACCGCTTATGGTCACCCTTACACATGATTAAAGCCCCTAGATCTTCCAAAAGTAGTGAAAGGCTTTGATATCTCCGCAGAGCTTGGACGATAGCTTGGGCACGCCACCTCGTTTGGGCTACGACCAGCTAGCATTCTATGCATGCCTCGAGCGCATGGTTCTCCGCAATTAACTAACCGACAAATGTCCGAACACAGATTACGCAATCGCAAAGGTATGTAGATCCCGCCGTGACGATCCACCCTTTCACAGCTGTGTGTCTGTTGTCCGCTTGCTCATGCAGATGAGATAGAGTAGTGGCTTTTAAACGTACGCCGAACTCGCGGGCTAGCTGCCGCTTAATGTAGCCCGGCGCGTCGCCCGCTATTTAAATATTTAAGCCTTGGCACAAACCCCGAGGCACTGCCGGCAGTTGGCATTACATTTAGAATGTCCAGGGTGTTTAAGCTAGAGTAAATACCGGATCATCTGAAATCAACTGGACATATATATAGATAAAATAAAACAGAAAAGAAAGCTAGGACATAGCAGCACTTTTTTCTTGCCCGCTGTGCAATATCGATGTCTGGCCCCTTTTTCATTAAGCCAGGCTGCGTAATGTTACTAATAAATTGTGATGAAAATTATGGCTAGCAAGATTTGATAGCTTCCACAACGGGGTAGCGTAGATAGAAGTTACCGCTCGTCTAATAGTAGAATAAGGTAGTCCTACTAATCTTTTGCTGCATTATTCTCTCGAAACTGATGTCATCCTGAGAATTCGTTCTATTTGGATCCGCCTTGCGGACTCTCTAGCTACAATGTGTAATAGCAATATGGGCGGTAAGGTAATAAGTTGAAAACGTTATTAGTCATTCTTTCTTAATTACTCGATTATTAATTTCGTTTTCACGTGCAAATGTTGTCCGCGTGTCTGAGCAACCCAGCTCAAGGAGCAGAAATTGTGCTATCTGCCTAAAGGTGACCTTTACAATTTACTTAACATCTTCGCAGAAACACCCGGTACTTAGATAAGTTTACGAAATTAACTCCCGGTAGCCCCTGCTGCTTTGGTACCTCTGAAAAGTCTTACTGTAGAAGGGTTCACAAGCAGTTGCTTTGAGCTTGTAGTCACTAAACACCACTGAAAGATATTGAGATATATATGTGATTGTCTTCTTTTTCTCAATCCGAGGTTTTAGAGAAATTTTCTTTTAAATTATTCTGTAGCTCAAGAAACATAACGATAAGAACTATTTGCAGATAAACCAGACATATCGCGATTTGTGTCAATGAGTGAATTGTTAAGAAATCACAAAGCATAACGTTTCTCACATAAAGTTTCTCACAATTGCATTTTCACGAACATTTAAGCAGCCATATCATTAGCAGCCATGGCAAAAGCAATAGATTTGATTCCTTACTTCAAACCATGTAAGATATATGCACCTTACGCCGTGCTTCAAACTTTCAGAGCAATAATAAATGGCCACTACACAGAAGCTTTAGCAGCCACTTCAGAAGCATTTTTCCCTCTCTCACTCTCGCCCACATATAAACGAACGGAGCAGTTAGTTTTTTTTTTTTTTTCACTGATAGTTTCACTTTCTCCCAGCTGACCAAGAACACCGGCACAAGAGCAAGAACATGCCTCTAAATAAAAGGCTCATGGAGGCCTTGTGAAGCAACGATCGCGTATAGAGGCCTGACGCAGAACAGAAATAATGAAACGGTAAAATTTGAAAGAGGCTGATAGGGTAAAGATCCAAGCCGAGTATCGTAATAAGCCCTGACTTGATTTTCTAGCCCTAACAAACGAGACTTCTCAAATACATGGAGGGCGCAGACTTCTCGGAGTGTAACTTAATTATACTGTCAGGGTGTTTCATTATGGGAGACATAAGCCAGATGCTCGCTAGCGGCGAATAGCCGTGCCTAAACTTTAAATGACGAGATTCCATAAAGCAGAAATTTTAGTGGAATGTGAAGACCTAGTATCCAATTATAAACACTGAACAATTACCCTGAAGGTATTGGTCGAAAAATAAAAAAATTAAAAATTGAGAAGTTTCATCACCGTTAAATCTTTATGTGCTTTCTCTCTCTCTCTCTCTCTCTCTATATATATATATATATATATATATATTGTTAGGCTAAAGCTACACAGAGAACGGAGGAAGAGGAGAACGAAGTGCGCTTGTCTTTGCAGCGGCTCGGTGTTGGCGCGGCCTCTTTTCATCACTTAATCGTTAAATAAACGCACCCCATCGTAGCAGTTTTGGTGGGCGGTGTGGGGTAAAATAACGGCGCCTCCGAAGAACAACGACGAACCGCCTACAGAAGCTCAATCCGTGGAGCCTCGCCGAAGTCGCCGAATTGCCGGTGTGCCACCACAGATGGCTTCCGACGGCGACAGCCCGTCACCTTCTTCCCGCTACCCATGGCAGCCCTACATCGAACCACCTTCGCCGGAAAAGCCGGGGAAGACGTGGACGGATGGCTCAGCTTTTACCAACGCTCAAGTCTGTTCCAATGGTTGGAGCGTCACCACCCGGCTTAACAACGTTGCCTTCTTCCTCAAGGGAACCGCGTCTGTGTGGCTTGAAAACCACGAAGAAAGCATGACGACGTGGAAAAAGTTCGTAGACGAAATCAGGAAGGGCTTCGGAGATCCAGCAGCTAAAAAGGAGCGTGCAGAGCAAACCCTAATGCAGCAAGCCCAAGTTCCCGGCGAAACGTGCACGACGTACATCGAGGAAGTGTTGAAGTTGTGCAAGGCCCTCGACCCTCACATGACAAAGGAGAACAAAGTTTGTCATCTTTTAAAAGGTATCGCCGAGGACGTGTACCAGTTCCTCACCAGAAAAGACAATCTGGAGTCCGTAAGTGACGTCATTCGCCACTGCCGCACATTTGAAGCCTTGAAAGCTCGGCGTATCACACCGAAGTTCGTCTGCTTGGCCAACGTAACTAACGTCGCCAGTATTGACGTGGTCCCAGCTCTATCCGACCTTGCGTCAGTTAGTCGGCAAGTGGTTCGCGAAGAGCTTAACCGACGTGACGCGGCTTCCCTCTCGACTCTGTGGGCTCGAGAGCCCTTTTCTCACTGAGACTTCCGTAAGACGTCCATCAAAGCCGCCTCCGTACAACTTCGCTCCTCGTTCAAGAGCGCCAAACCCTACAATGAACGCGCATCCCAGTTATCAGTTCCATGACGGTTACTCACCCAGACCACCTGCAGTTTCTCAAGAGTGGGATGGCTGTGCCAGTTATCTTGCTACTGACAATTTCGGTGGGTCCTGTGAGCGCCCCATCTGCTTTCAATGTAGTATTCGCGGTCACATCGCCAGATTTTGTCCTCATCGCCGTCGCACGTCACCACCGTCCTATGAGCGACCGCGCACTTTTTATCGGCGTAGCAATCGGCACGGCGACGGGACACGCTGGCCTTCTGACTCCGATAGCAGGACAAACCACCAGGCGAATTACCGTAGCGCCTCACCAGCTCCTGTGTGGTGCTTGACGCCGCCGCCTTCACGCCAGCGCAGGTCTCCATCTCCACGACGAGATCTCACGAACGTAATTCTTGGCCATGATTTCCTACAACAGTTGCGGTGCCAATGTTGACTGCGATACTGGCGAACTTTTCCTGTCTCCTCTTCCTCTGTTCTCTCTGTAGCTTTAGCGTAACAATATATATATATATATATATATATATATGTATATGTATGTATGTATGTATTTGCGCACGCACAACTTTGGGACTGCGGTATTTGCTATTACAGCACTCATTATTTTTGAACGCCCGGATAAACTGGCGCAAACCAGCAGTACTTTGCAGAATAAAGCTTAGCTTTCATGCTTAACGGACAGGTTACAATATGCCCCCTGGCTCCTTCCACTGCAAGAAGTTTGGCATTGACCCGCCGTGGTTGCTCAGTGGCTATGGTGTTGGGCTGCTGAGCACGAGGTCGCGGGATCGAATCCCGGCCACGGCGGCCGCATTTCGATGGGGGCGAAATGCAAAAACAACCGTGTACTTAGATTTAGGTGCACGTTAAAGAACCCCAGGTGGTCGAAATTTCCGGAGTCCTCCACTACGGCGTGCCTCATAATCGGGAAGTGGTTTTGGCACGTAAAGCCCCATAATTTAATTAAGTTTGGCATTAAGTTCTGTAAGAAGATGAGACGTGATGCGGCGCATCTGCTGCGCTGAAAAGACTAGCAATGATAGCAAGCACCGGTTACAAAGAAAGCCATATGATCTAAATGCCAGTCATCGCTTTCCTCCACGTTAGGCTCTATAAAAAATATGAAGACAGCTAACCAAGAGAAGAGCAAAACACGGTGCCGTAGTTAAAAGCCGGGACGGGGGGTTTAGGAGGAAGTTTAGGGCTGTAGGGCCGGAAGACGTATCAATCAAAGTCAAACTTTGGACCAGGAGCGCAGAAAAGCGGAAGAGAATAAAAAATAGAGAACCTTTACTAAGTGCCCCTGTACTAAATAGAAGCGGTCTCCGGTGCACCCAGTATCATTAATTCCATGCATTCCCTCTTGAGTTGCAGATCTGTCTTGTTCAGTACCAAGGAAAGAAATATTGACAACGGCGATAATACACTTGCTTGTTCAACCGGTATCAGCGATTCGCTTGCCCCTTACTTTCAATCAAATTTGTAATGTAAATTCACGCAGTTTGAAGATGTAATTAATGTGGTCTATGTCAGCGATGATGTTAACTACGTGGTTTTTACATAGACGGCTTGCACGTTTGCCCAAGTGGTGTTAGCATGACCCCTGTTTGTTGAAGAGCATAAAGAATGCGTATAGAAAAATTTGGAGGACGCATAAACTTCGCCTTTTACAGTGGAATCCAATAGCATTAAAAGTTCCCTAATCATACTGTTTACAGGGAAACGCTGGCGGCACACGCTATGCTCGAAGACAAGCGGGGGCGGGGGGGGGATTTCCAGTATACAAACGCGGCGTCTTGGGTGGGCCGCAGATGCACGGATGCGAGCGCCATCTGGACGGTGTTGTTGCGAGAGAGAGAGAGAGAGAGAAAACATTTATTTGTCATGAGATTGGGCGACTTCCTCGCAGGTTGGAGCCCTTAGTTCAAGGCCCCATTGGCTCGCGCCACTCCGCGTGCCCACCGGATCAGCCGTCGCTGCTCTTGCGGGTCTGAGCTGGTCAGCGCAGTCTCCCAGGAGGAAGGTGAAGGTGAAGGAATAGGGGAGTAACCCGGAGCGTGTGCGCATTCCCAGGTGCAATGATATAATGTGGGCTTTGCTCCACAATAGGGACAGTATGAGGGATATTGTGTGGGGTGGAAGAGGTGAAGATAAAAGAAGCAGGGAAATGAATTAGTTTGAAGCTGTCGCCACGCGACGGCATCTTCTCGATTAAGGGAATTATGTGGTGGAGGGAAGTGTCTCCTGGTATCTCTATAATATTGTAGAGCTTCAGTGTAGTTCAGTGGTTCTCTCGGTGCGTCGTCTGGGTTGGACAGCTCTTCCAATGGCACCCGGTTAATGAGCTCTCGGGCTACCGCATTAGCGCGTTCATTACCATAGAGAGAGGCGTGTCCAGGTGTCCAGATGATACGCACCCTGTATAATGCTGTGGGGTGTAATGATGTAAGGATGCGGTGTGTGTAGGGTGTCACCCTTCCTTGTGCCAAAGTCCTGCAAGTGGTCTGTGAATCAGTGAATACTGTGATGGGTCCATCCGGTGCCGGAATGGTTGAAGGGTATACGATGGCTAGAGCGATAGCAACCTCTTCCGCCTTGCCACTGTTCACAGTGTTGAGCGTGGTCGAAGCCCTCAGAATGTCTGCACACTCTAGTACAACTAGACATAGGGCACGTTTCTGTGGGTAGCGGGCCACGTCGGTGTATAGGACCGGTATGTTCGATGTGTCATCGCCAAAGAGTCGAGCCAGGGCTTGTGCTCTTGCCCTTTTTCGGCCTTTATGACGGTCAGGGTGCATATTCTGGGGAATTGGGGCCACGTGAATTTTGTTGCGAATGCTAAGCGGAAGAAGTGTGCGGTATTCCTGTTGTGGTTTTCTTGGTGTTTGGTATCCTAGCCGGGATAGAATGTGGCACCCTTGCATTGTACGTTGGATACGTTGCAATTGGCTGTTAAGATGACCTTCAACTAGTTTGCGCATGGTGTTGTGCACCCCCAGTCGTAGTAGCAGCTGCGTAGACCCATGTTGGGGTAGTCCCAGCGCTGCCTTTAGTACCGTACGGAGGAAGGTGTCCATCTGGTGCATCTCAGTCTGAGTCTGATTATGATAGGGGAGGTGGTAGGTTAATCGGCTAATTATAGGGGCTTGCGCAATTCGGAGTACGTGTTTTTCCTGGAGTCTTTGCCGGCGGTTTGTAATGCGCTTTATTATGTGTGTTACTTGCGTAAGTTGTTGGCGGAGCACGTGTAGGGTATGTGTGGCCTTCCCGTTGGGTTGTATGTGAAGGCCTATTAGACGTAGTCTGTCTACCCTTGGAATAACGTTGCCATTGAGATGCAATGTCATGGCTGGTGGAATATTGGCCTTATTGCGTTTTTTGAATAGAAGCAGGAGCTCCGAATTCTCAGCTGCGCATGTGAGTCCTCCGGCTGTTGCATACTCTTGTATTATATTTACGGCTTCCTGTAGTGCGTCTTGAATGGCACCGTCTGACTCTGTGGTCACACAGATTGTAACATCATCGGCGTACAGGGCGCGCTGCCTGTTCGGAAGTTTGTCGAGGAGTGGTAGTAGATTTGCCATCGCCATGTTGGACAGGGTGGGTGAGAGAACCGAACCCTGGGGAGTCCCTCTGCCAGGAAAGTCGGCAGAGGGACAGTAGGCCGATGGTGGCTGTGCGGTCAGATAAAAAGGCTCGGACATAATCATAGATGCGTTTCCCGCATCGGGAGAATGCAAGATTGTTTAGAATGAGGTCATGTGAGACGTTATTGAAGGCCCCTTTGAGGTCCAACACCAGAATGGCTCTTGTTTGAGCTTTACTTGTACTATCCACAACATCCTCCTTAAGTTGTAGGAGTATGTCCTGCGCAGACAGACCTGGTCGATAGCTGAATAAGGCATTGGGGAAGAATTGGTTCGCTTCGAGGTGAGGCTGGAGGTGATTTAGAACTACGTACTCGAAGAGTTTGCCAATACACGAAGTCAGGGAAATGGGTCTGAGATTTTTGAGCGACAGTGGTTGCCCGGGTTTTGGAATTTAGGTGATATCGGCGTGTCACCATTCCTGTGGAAGCATTCCGTTTTTCCAATTGTCGTTGTATGCAGTGAGTTGCTGTATGGCTTGGTCGTCGAGGTTGCGTAGCAGTGCATAGTGAATGCCGTCTGCTCCGGGCGCCGTGTTACGTCTTATGCCGTGTAGGGCTGCCCTCACTTCTGTCTCTGTAATATCGCCGTCCAATTGGGTTTCTTCCTCGTGTGGATAGTCTTTGTACTCCGATCGATGACCTGTAGAAACGTATATCTGTTGCTGTGTTTGGAGGAGCGCGTCATCATCCATTTGTTCTTTGTGGACGATAGTGCGGATGGTGTTCGTTGTGTGCGTTGGGTTGAGTAGTGCTCTGAGGAGAGACCACGTTTTGAAACTACTTAGTGTGCCATTAAGGTGGTCGCAGAGGTTCTGCCAGTTGCTATTAGTGAGGCTGGTGGCGTATTCTTCAGCTTCTGTTGTGATCCGAGCGATTCTTTGTTTCAGCCTACGGTTGTGCCGCTGCCTCTTCCATCGTTTGGTCAGGCCTTTTCGAGCGTCCCAGAGATGGAGCTGTCGCGTTAAAGCGTGTAGTCTGTGTTAGTGACGTCGTTTACGTCCGGTACCTTACATTGCTTACTGCCTTGTTGCACACCCCGGAAACTCTTCCTCGAGACCAGTAAGCTCAGTGATGCGATATGCATTCTAGATAAGCGTAATGCTGGGAATGGCAAACAAATTTAACAGGTTTCTTCAAAAGACATGACCTCTAAGAACAAGACAGGCTTCGTATCGTACAGGCCGGATCGCGTATGGCACCTCCTATCTGGCCCTGAAGAATGCAGAAATTGAAAAAGTAAGCATCATGATTAGAAAAGCTACCAAGACTGCATTGGGAATTTGCGAAAAATATACACGGCACGATTATTCAAACTCGGCTTGCACAACACGAGGGAAGAACTCGCGGATGCGAACAAAATAAGCCAAATTGGAAGACTCAAATTGACTCCCACTGGCAGAAGCGTGCTACGTCGGCTCGGTTACGATGCAATGCCGCGCGACAAATCGAGACTCCAACGCACACACTAGCCTCAATCTCAGTGACACCGGTACCCCGCAATATGCATCCAAAATTTCAGGAGGAAAGAAGACAGGCAAGAGCAAGAACACTGCACAAGAACTTCTCTGCAGACCCTAACGCAAGTTCCACGGATGCGACTATGTATACAAAGATGCCTGCTTTCGCAATAACCGCAATTAATACCCAAGGCGAAGAAAAGACCGCTGCCACGATACTCGCAAGAGATTCGGACACGGCCGAAGACGTGGAAATAGCGCTGGCCAACTCCACATGCTCCGAAAATACTGTAATACTGAGCGACTTACAGTCCACGTGTCGCAATTTACAAAACATGTATGATATCCACTAAAGGTATGAAAATCATGTAACAGGTATCGAACCGCACGCACAATTCCCGAGACCTACGTCGTCTGGACCCCTGGCCACGAGTCACTCGCGGGAAATGAAGCGGCAGACTCCCCAGGGAGAGATCATACAACCCGGGTTTTTATGCCAGGGGTGTTCCGAAAGGCCACGAGGTCCGAGGATATTCCCCAAAAAATATACGGATATCCTGCAGCATTACAAATTTGAAAGAAGGGTATACCTCTTACTGCACCCCAGTCTAACAAGTGAAGAGACAGTTGCACTTCGGCGTCTCCAAACAAACTCATTTGTACATGGTGGAGGACACCCTTCGCCACAAGCTGATAGGGTGTCCTAATCTTGCAGAACCCAACAATCAGAAAGCGCGCAATCAAGAACCGAAGACAAAAGCACAGAAGAAGACCGCCAAGAATAGTGGGAGGTCATGCTCATGGCTGCGGACTTGGAGGACCAGCGCAAACTGGTGAACCAGGCCAGGGAAGCAGCAAAGGCCAATGGCTACCTGGACTCAGGAAGCCACCCGCCTTGGGTGAAGAAAGAACTCTTCCTCATATTATTAAACGTATGTTCCCTGTTTATCTTCTTCAAAAGATATACCGAAAATGACATGTGGCAGGTTCTTAGATGTCCGTAACTAATTCCTGAAGAACACCACCAGCAGTAGTTTCCTTGATATTATTTATTTTCCAAGAGGAGAATAGAGTTAAATAATAAACTTATTTTGAAACCTGACTGGTTCTTCACTCTGTCCGTATACCTTCCATTTAGTCTCGTTGCGACAGCAACAGCTTTCTACTCAGGTCTCAGGCTAGCCTACAACCTGCGAACACCTGGAGCTCCTTCATTTCTAGAAAACATCTTGCGCAGCTTTCTTTGAGCACATTGTAGCCTTCTCTGTTGGACAGGCCGACACACAAAGCGACAAAATTCTTCTGCCGAACATCCCACTTCGTGCACTAGTGAGCAATTTTCTTTTACTTTGTTTCCCTTCATCTTCGTAAATCCTGGTGGGGGCTAAGAATATACACTGAGTTCTCTGCTTGAATCCCAATGCAAAGCTCTTGATTTTCGTTAGAAGACATGCTATGCTTTCGAATTTCACTTGAATCTCGCCGAGTCTTAAAGTGCCAGGCTACTAAACCACATTCTTTTATTTATTAACTTTTTTGGCCATCGGCTGTCAGTGGGCGTCGCCGCTAAAGCGACGGCCCAGTTAGCACAAGACAGTTGAGAGAAAGCAATGGCTTTGCTAAAATGAGGCGTGCTTTAGGGAGCTTTCACGGCTCATTTATTTTCAATAGTCTGCCTTTGTATTGTACCATGTGTTTTCAATAACAAAAAACATCAGTGTGAAACTAGAACACGTGCCCCTCGTTTTTTACTAATAAATTCATAACACATAGAAAACAAACAAAATACCAAATAGTAAATTACAAGTCAGCACGCACGGATAGGCGTATAAAAACGTAACTTCAGAGTTTACGCAGTTTATGTCAAGAAAAGTGGAAAAGATCTGTTGAAGCGAGTGACGTCCGGAAATTCGGTGGGCAGGAAAGAAAACCAAGATTGGTGAGCTTCTTTCGGTGCCTGAAAGAAAACTTCGCTCCAATATAATCAATACGTAATAATAGTTCTATCAGATGTTGCACATATAATAGCACCAATATTATTCGAAGTCAGAAATAAGGGAAAGACTCTTCCATGCCTTTGTTTTATGGGTTCATTTTTTTTATTATATTCGCCGCAGGTAAGGCAAGGTAAGATAAGGTAAGACAAGGTATAAATTAACATAGCATAGAAGAGAGCTAGTCTGAAGGACAAGTAACCATTTAATAATTAGACCCGCTACAATTTCCTGTCCTAGGTACGAACGTTGCTTCTCCTTTCGGTTTCCGGAAAGCTTATACAGCATCAATCTAAATGACTGACAATCCTGCATCTGATGTCTGCGGCTGCGAGCGGAAGATTGACCACCAATATATGGGGCGTCTATCCTCAATCTGACATACAAAGGCAATCAAGGTTCAGTGCATTGAGGCAACTAGATGATCGTCGACTGAGCTTGCAGACACTACTGGAACACCGTCTACCCTGATGATCGGCCCAGAATGCAGTGAAGTCTGTGTGATGCCCCACCGCACACCGCCATACATTCACTGAATTCATCTTTCGCTCGCTTTCTCCTTTTTTCTATTCCCCTTTTCTTTTCCCCAGTGTAGGGTAGTCAATCAGGCACTTTTCTGGTTAACATCCCTGCCTTCTCTCCTTTTTTGTCTCATTCTCTCACCTTGCAGTGTTTTCCTACAGTTACGTACGGTTATTTGTGTTTGGAAGCATGTCATGTTGAGATAGTGTGAATAGATGGAATAAAACGCTGTGGTCACCGGTGCATCATCGGCCCGTTTGTGACGTAATCTCACCTCTGAACCGCAACCCTGTTACATTTTCATTATGGACACTTTCCTCCCTCTTACCATGCTTGCCCCCTTTCGAGTACAGACTGTTCTTACATGGGCGCTACCACATAGCGTACGTAGTGGCGCCATCTATGGGCAGTCGGCATTCTGGCTTGGGCGAGCGCTCCGTCTTCTATGTAAGGTAGACGCTCGGCGCTGGTTTTTGATGTTGGTTTTCGCACTCCCGTAGTCTGTTTAGTGTGGCTTGGCGTCTTCTACGCGGAAAACTGTTCTGTAAGATGTACTGAAGTTGTTTAAGTAGGCTTGGCCAGACTTTCTGCTTGCGTTGAGGCGGAAGGAGCGTGCAGCGCGATGTGTACGCGCGTGTTTGAGCCTACAGTCATCCTCGGCGATTAATTGTGTATTTCTGGAAATTCCATTCCCTAATATGCCCTTATATCAGTATTCTCCTTAAGTTCTGCGCTGTGGTTTAGGAGCAATGAAACATACGAGACAATCGTAACAGCGTGGGTGCCGCTTGCTACGATAGAAGTTGTGCTGTTATACTTTGAGAAGCGGGCACACTGTTAGCAGTAGATTACACTGCATGACTACTTGGTTCAGTGGACGTGGTTTCCATCCATGAATAAAATACTTTTCGTTAGTAATAACAGCATACCTTACAGTATGAATTACACTTGTCCAGCAAAGCAACCGTTCACGAACTCCGCGAGCGTCCGAAGCAGTTGTAGATGCTGGATTACAAATATATTTGCTTTATATAGCGCGTGGTTCAAGCATGCAACATCAATGCTTATAGATCTATAAACGTTATGCGGCATTGCCATGGGAGGTCTTATTGTGGCGCTAGCTCGCTTTTTTTTTTTTCGAGAAATAGGATGACAACCAAATTTCTTTTTTTCAGTTTTGTTCGTCCGGTTCTCTACGACGCACTCAGGCGTATTACGGCAATTTTGTCCTCACAAATAGACGTCGCATTCTTTTTATGCAACCCCTCGCAGGATATTAGGGCTTTACAGGGCAAAAAAGACAATGGCGAAGCACATAACTGATATATGTGGCATACTGGTTCACCAGCCACAGTGATCAATGTGCTGAGCAGCGCCATCGGCCTCATACAGGAGGCTAGCGTTGACATCTCCTAGTGATTTCAAGTCTACTAGACTTGAAATGCGTAAAAACGATGCCGGTGTATCACAGATATTTGATAGCGCCTGGCGCTTAGATGTTTCGGGTTTGCTTTGGGTTCGCGCAATACACGAGCGTGCATACTTTTGTTTTAGTTCGTACGCCAAGCGATCAGATCTTGAGCAGATTTGCCATTTCCTGCCAATACACAGACGTCGGTTCTCTTCATTAAATTAAAGCCGATACACCCAAAACAGTTCACAACGCGTAGGCACACCACGGGTGCTGATGCACGTCACATGTTTGCGCCCCCAAGAGATATTTCCGCATACTGTAGTTACCGATGCATCGAAAGGCTACACACTTGTTCCCTGATGATGTGAACGGACATTGCGTATATTTCACAAAGTACAAGCTAAAGCATTTCCAAGTCGTCCCGCAGCACGCGACAGCCATAGTTCCAAGCAGTGCCGCGCCGGAACGCACAAGCCAGAGAGGAGGAAAGGCTCGTCACGCGCCCTTCCCCCTCGTCCGATGAAGAGGTCTCTAAAGTATAGCAAACCGAAAGGGCATATTGTACCTTCCTGCCTTTAATTCTCTATATATGCTAATGAATCTCAGACATGGCAGCTAGATGTCTCAGATGCGTATATCTCAAGCCAAGCAACACCCGTAAACCGTAGCTCTATTAGGCAGCACGAGTACGCACGCGACAGGTGCCAGCGCACGAGTTAAAATCACGTGGGCTTTCTATTGCATATAGACATGCGAGAGCCCCTGATTTCAGCAGAAACTAATTCTCCTTTTCAAAACAACGCGCTCAAGCGTGATGTCGAAAGGGCGGAAATAATGACCTTTAGGCGCCAAGATGAAGGAAATAGCGTCGTCACTCTTTATCTCAAGGAGGCTATAACTGGGCGCTCAGGAAATGAAGCTGTCCTGTATGGACGCCCGCTCAGTCAGCAAGAAACGCGTGTTTGCGCTGCGAGTCGCCGAGAACAATCATTAGTGGCGTTGTTGTCTGAGACGCAGCGCTGTCGATTCCGGCACGAGAATACGGGAAATCGGTTCCGATACGGAGCCCTCCACCGGTAACAAGGGCTTCGATGACGCCCTGCGCATATCTACAGAACCTTCTTTATGTGTTCACATATGCGATGGTTCAGCCACATTGCACGCTGTAGCTTTAGTTCTTATTTTTCTTTCGTCAGGACATCACTTATTTGGCCTGTGGCCATCGTGTGTTGGTACATCATTCTCATCGTATATTTACCGCTGTAAGAGCCGGAATGGTAGTAACGTAGAAAGTGCTGTAGTATGGTAATTGGGTGCCAAATGAGGTGAATATTTGCAAACCGAACATCATTTTTGTAGTGATAAAGGAAAAAAAGAAGATCCGTTGGAACTTTGCCTACTCCATTTGACGCCTGACAATATAGAGAAGATCTGGTTAGCCAGAAGGTAATATATCGCTTAACACATTTCACAAATACCAAAGAAAGTAAGAGAAAAGACAGGATGCTAAAGACAAAGAGGCGAACCAGATTCAGTGTCTGGTTGCCTACTCTGCGCAGAGGGATGGCGTAAGCGCAGGGGCAACAGATGGGAACAAAAAAAGTTCCCACACTCTATACCTTTTTAATCAGTGCCCTTCCTTTAAAAAACACACTGTTGCTTTTAAAGCAGTTCGGGCTGACGTCCGCTGGGACCAGTGTCAACGAATTCTAGCTTCCGTAAGGGGACCATTGCGAATCTCGTCGAGCGGGTTGCTGAAGAATTTTCTTTGTGCATTGAAACGGTGACATTGCGAATTTGTGTCCATTCCGTTGAGGTGGGAGTAGGCATTAGTAAAAGCTACTCCAAGCAATAGACGATAAATGACAATTACCTCCCGTGTTGGTAAGCCGTGCGGAAGGCGGAGCTTTAGCTGAAGATCCTGGAAACAAAGATGGTTTGTAATGTCTGCGGAGTTCTGTTGGGCCAATGTAAGCTCGCGAGAAAGTGCACGAAGCTTTCCCGCTTCATCTGACCATAACGTCGGGATAATTTCTGCTTACCGTCAGGGGACAAAAGAAAGCATGCAGTTCGTGGGGCTCAGTCATGTACACGGGTCAAAAACAGAGAATATTCTCTTTTCGGCTCAACACTTGAAGTAGAGACCTTCAGCTTTAAGAAGTCATTGCAGTTCGGTCCTACATAGCTCAGGTTCGCTAATAACAACGCACGAACGCTGGCCAAGTGAACATTTCAGTTTGTCTGCGTCCCTGGAATGCCTAAGTCTGTCCAACATCGTCTCCTTTTCTCCTCGTTTTCTCCCTCGCCTGTTGTAATGTAGCCAACCGAGCTCAGTCCTACTGCTACTCTGGACATCGTCAAATTACGCGATATTGCCATCTTGTCAGCTCCGATTGGCCCAGAGGGCCACTACGGCCTCTCTGATGCGGCCATCGCAAAATTTGACAATATGACAGAATTTGACAATGTCCATGATACCACCTCTGGTCAACCTCTCTGCACTTACTTCATCTATCTCTTTATCCAGCAGCACCGTCCGCGCCATTTGATGATAAACACTGGTGTCATGGTCTATTCTGGGCTACCATGCAGATAATGGAACACTCTCCAGTGGCTTGCGTCTTAAGCTGCGTCATGGGTGTGCGCTCACACCTCGGGATGAAACCGTTGCGCACCAAAGTGGTAACTCATTTGGATCACGGCAAAGTCCCTGTCTACAGACTGGCGCGTAGTTCTTGCAGCTCACGCTCATGCCCTTGCCTACAAAGTTTTAGGCAGAATGTGCTAACGCCATTGTCAACCCTGTTATCACGTATTGCTATTAACAGATGAGGGCCCGCATTTTGTAACGTTCTGTTTCATTTTCCATTCCTACTATCATGCGAAACAAGGAGTCGCTGACTCTAGCTATAAAGACTGCGCAGTGGCATGGGAATAATGTCCTAGCTAATGACGAAGGACGGAAGAAATTGACAGTGAAAGGGAACGTCGGACAACGCGGCTACAGGGGCCATATATTGTAATGATAATTTTTATACTTCATTCTTCTTGCCTTCCGTCATTGGCTTGTCCTAAGCCACGCCCTTAAATCTACACCTAAAGCCAGACGATAAGAAATGTATAGAAGATAAGACGAAGAAAAAGGAAACGTCACGAAAGAAGTCCCTCAGTTCGTTTTTTGTAACCATTCCTTTCGTTTACAACTTTTCATTTTTTAAGATTGGACGCGTGGAGTGATCGATTGCGCCCATAACAATGGTGCGACTACATCTGACCCAATTCTTAAGTGTGAAAAAAAATTTATACGGGAGTTAACCTTTAGCCAAAGCCAACTAAGTAGAAAATGAAGACCAGCTAATGTTATCCGTAGCGCTGATATCAGATCCGCAATATTAAATCCAATTTTATTTTATGTTTATGCAGAGCAACAGTGACATGGCGAATGGCATCGACATAGCCAGATATATATCGTGTGCGTATTGCGCGTGTCAACGAGCTACTCAGGCAGGCGAGGTATAGTCAGAGAGAAATAAAAAAGAAACTTCATGAGTGGACGACCAGTGAAGTTCATGTTTGAAAAACACAAACGGTGTTCCATTTCCGGCCAGCTAACGGACACACAAAGCGTAAAGAATAGAGAGTTGAACGTTGCTTAGACAAACACAGTTAGCGCACCCAACTGGCTAGGTTACAAAGCTCATTCGTTTAGAAAAACAGCTTCGTGAAACGGGAAACAAGTTGACCAGCACTATTAAATACGTGGCACGCTGGTCCCACAAAATATAAATTACATTTATGATTAGAAAAGTGTACTAACGATGAGTACGCGAAGTATGCTCACTCTTATACATTTTGGCGCACGCGTGTGTGTCTGTGCTTTCGTTTTCTCTGGAAAGAGCGTTGATGCCATATGAGTTCCAGAAAAGCAAGAACGGAAAATTAAGGCTAGATATTTAGTCGAGCTAAATCGTTACTTTTTATGATGAGGTCCGCTTATCACGCTTTTATATTTAAAAAAAAATATATTTTTGTCTTTTTTATAATATATAAAATAGGGAATAACTTAATTTTACGAATTACATTTTTCTATTGATGCCGCTGTGTCGCAAGCCGCAAGACATCTTTCTTCGGATACTAAATTTAATAAATATAGGGATACAGCACGGCAATGTATAAAAGTAATAATATTGTTACGTAGGAAGACGCAAACGAAAAGCTATATACAATTATACTTACAAGAAAATGCGCCCCACTGGGCCAAGAGGCAACAGCCCGCGCTAGACTCTAATCGTCGTCGTCGTCTTCACACTGCTCGCCTCTTCGTGATCGCAAATACTGTTCCGTAGCACTACCCCCGGCTGCTAAAGCGCCGTACCGCAGCGACTAAAGGCCGGACTCGGAAGCAGTGTAGTAGGCCTTGAGCCTACTGACATGCACGACATCACTAGATGCCAGAGGAGAGGACGAGGTTGAACCCAAAGGAGCAATTTCGTACGTCACAGGCGTCACCTGGCGCAGCCCGCGGTAGGGCCCTGTGTATCGCGAAAGGAGCTTTTCTGAAAGTGCGACGTGGCGAGAGGGCGACCACAGGAGCACGAGCGCACCAGGCGAAAACTGTACGTAACGATGGCGGGCGTTATACTGACACTGAGTGATTCGTGAGGCCGTCAGTCGAGCACGGGCAAGCTGGCGTACATGGTCGGCGAGGGCGATGGAGTCGCGCGCATGCTCACTTGTTGAGATTGTAGCAGGAGGAAGTGCCGTGTCTAGGGGCAAGGTAGGTTCGCGACCGTACAGTAGATAAAATGGAGAAAATCCTGCGGTGTCGTGCCGGGAAGAATTGTACGCAAATGTTACGTGAGGAAGGGCAATGTCCCAGTCGTGGTGGTCCTTGGAAGCGTACTTGGACAGCATATCGGTAAGAGTACGGGTTAACCGCTCTGTCAGGCCATGGTTTGAGGATGGTATGAGGTAGTCAGCTTGTGTTGAGTGGAGCAGGAACGCACAATGTCGGCGATAACTTTCGAGAAGAAGTTTCGACCACGGTCAGTAAGCAGCAGTCGCGGGGCGCCATGAAGCAAGATAATGTCATGCAAGAGAAAGTCCGCGACGTCAGTGGCCCAACTGGCAGGGAGAGCCCGCGTGATAGCGTATCGGGTGGCGTAATCAGTTGCGACGGCTACCCATTTGTTCCCAGAGGATGACGTGGGAAAGGGACCGAAGTGGTCTAATCCAACACGAAAGAACGGTTCCACAGGGACGGTGATCGGCTGGATATGACCGGCAGGTAGCACCTGAGGTGTTTTCCGACTCTGGCAGCGATCACAGGCAGAAACATAGCGTTGAACGGAGCGAGCGAAACCAGGCCAATAGAAGCGGCGGCGGACGCGGTCGTACGTGCGAGTTACCCCAAGATGTCCTGCAGTGGGTGCGTCATTCATCTCAAAGAGCACAGTCTGTCGTAGATGTTTTGGCACGACAAGAAGAAGATCAGAGCCGTCAGGGAGGAAGTTCCTTCGATACAGAATGCCACCCTGGAGGACATATCGGCGCACGAATTCGTCGGTATGTGTGGAGCGCAGACGCTCGATGAGTGCTCGCAGCGATAGGTCTCGGTACTGCTCATCGGCGATTTTAGCGAAGGCAGACACAGAGAACATGCTGTTGGCGCTACTACTGTCGGCGTCGTCAGGTTCGTCTACCGGGTAGCGAGACAGGCAGTCATTGTCTTTGTGTAGTCGGCCAGATTTATACGTGACAGTATACGAGAGAGAGAGAAAATAATGCAGAGAAAGGCAGGGAGGTTAACCAGAGGTAGTTCCGGTTGGCTACCCTGCGCAGGGGGAAGGGTTAAGGGGGATAAAAAGAGGAACAGAATGGAACGGGGAGATAGAAAGAAAGGGAGACAAACACGAACAAAGCGCGTACACTATAGAGCGTAGGGGGGGCATTCTTAGAGTCTGTCGTGAAGCCCCGCAGACCGCAAGAACTTTAATAGCGCGAGTAAGGCCTTCAACGCGGATGTTTTTTCGGAGCATTGGCCTAAAGCTTTTAGTTCTGAAAGTGGACGATTGTCCAGCTGGTCCAGTACTCTGCACATCACTTGTCTCTCAGCACTGTATCGCGGGCAGACACAGATAATGTGTGCGAGCGTCTCGTCGATGTTACATGTGTCGCACGTGGGGCTGTTGGCCATTCCTATGAGGAAAGCATACGAGTTTGTAAAGGCAACGCCTAGCCACTGACGGTAGAGCATGGTCTGTTCACGTCGTGGTAATCCAGGCGGGAGGTGCATCCGTATGTCCGGAGACAACGAACGCAACCGACACATGGTGAAAACATTTGAGTCCCACAGGGGCAAAGTACACTCACGGGACATCAATCACAGCCCAGCCGCAGCGTCTGTTCGCGAAAGCGGAATGAAGACTCGTTGACCACTTTCATGTGCAGATCGCGCGGCTTCGTCGGCGTGGTCATTCCCGCTGATGTTACAATGTCCTGGAAGCCACTGAAAGATAATGTTGTGTTCCCTTGTCATGGCTTTGATGATATCTGTGCCGAATTTCGGAGGCCAGTTGTTCATTGGGTCCGTGGCGCATTGGGCTTCGCATGCACTGAAGGGCTGCCTTGGAGTCACTAAAGACTGTCCATTGTTGCGGTGGCTTCTGCTTAATGAAATCAAGTGCAGCACGGAGCGCCACGAGTTCTGCACCTGTCGATTTGGTCACACATGAAGTTCTTAATTTGATTTCCTCAGATTGTGCCGGGATGATGACTGCAGCAGCAGAGCTGTTGAGTTTTACTGTACCATCTGTATGTACATGTTGCCGGAATCTGTGCACGTTGTGAATGTGCTCCAAAGTTGCTTGTTTCAAAGCTTGCAATGGCGCTCCAGCTTTCTTTCTGATTCCTGGAATTGTCAGTTGCACTTGTGGCCGGTGCAGACACCACAATGGATCTGACAATTGTGTAGCGGGCGTAAATTCTGATGGTAAGTAGGACTGATGTCTTACAATAGTTTTAGCAAAAGTTGAAAGTGGCCTTTTTGCTGGCAAGCAAGCAAGATGGTGTGAGGGCATCCGAATCAGGTGTCAGAAAAAAAAACGCAGTTTTCACAACCCAGCGCCGAAACCTAACCTAGCCCAACCCAACCTCACGCCGAAATTATAGGTTCATGAGGTCATAACCTTACGTTCGTAATTATATATTTTCCCAGCTCTCTTGCGAGCATAACATTCTATGCCTTCTTTCCTGGCTTCAACATTCAAAACTGCCACCACATCATGGTGCTTCCTGCCTGCCAGGCAAAGAGCACCACTGTGGTCTTTGTATATATCTGAACATAACATGACAACCATTCCACTCTGAGAATATGGAATGGCAGCGAAAGCTGACGACAGTCAAAGCTGTCAAACGAAAAGCAGAGTGCTTTCGCTGCCATTACATACATATGCTTACATACGAGCAACGACGCCAGACTCGTAACGCAATAAATGATAACCATTCCACTCTGTGAAGATGGAACGGCAGCGAAAGCTGACGACAGTCAAAGCTCTCAAGCCAAAAGCAAAGTGATTTCGCTGCCGCTCCATCTTCACAGAGTGGAATGGTTGTCATCGAATAATTTCTCTTATGTTTAAAGAGTGGTCCATCTCTACTGATTGCAAAATTAGGGCAGTGAGCGTCGAATTGGGTTTTTATTATATCATGAAACAGGCGCTTTACAAGTGTCAAATGAACTGGAGTTATTCCCTAACGATTATCTTCAAATGTCTAATATAAACACACACCATATTGACAAAACTAAAAAAGAAAGCAAATTTTTGGGTATTGTGACTCGTTGACTCTGCGGGCAAGCGAAAATTGCGTCCGCCAAAGCGCATTCAATCTTTCTACAAGCAGCATTTGTGTCACTAGCTATCCTTATTTAAATTATTGATACTTCGACTTTAAAGACCTCGTAAATTAAGTCGATGGTAGTTTATTCAAGGAGTCCACTGGAAAGAGTAAAATGATTATAATCTCCTATGAACGTTGCCGCCGGTCAGATAGCGACAGTAACCACATATCGATGAAACGCTGCACTCGCAAGAAGCACTGCAGCAACATTCGGTGCATGCGTATCAACACGTTCGAAATATAACCCTGTCTTGTCACGTCCTAAAGGTTGAAGAGCGGCAGCTTACAGCGTCACAAGCGTCTGCGGATCGCTTCGCGCAGAATCAAATGGCTCTGTGCCGTTTTCTTTTCTTTCAAGCGAAGGAAGTGGTCAATTTCGTATTCTGATGGCAACCTGAGCGCTGCTGTGGTGATCGCGACAGCGTAAAAATACACCGCGATTCAGGCAGTGCGCACATACGAATGTAGTAAACCCGAGGTCGCGAGCGCTATGTGCATATGCAAGCAACGATGCAGCAGTCGCTTGCTGAAATAAGGTGCGCGCTGTGCCACGAGTGTCCAAGTGAGTCTTTTTATCTTTTTTTACGGGACCCGTTGCGCCACTCCAAAACAATGCCAGAAACTTGTGGGCAACAAGCCGTGAACAGTGTCGCCGGTGAATATTCCTTTTTTCTAACTCTCACAACGTCTAGTTGGGACAAGTGAACCCGCATGCGGAACGTGATACGCTTCCGGAATCGGAGTATGCGGCAGAGACAGCTTATCACTGCGTTTCCGTGCCCGGAGTGCCTCTCTTCCGTTCTTCGTCGAGGCAGCTCCTACGTTGAGGCACGTATAAAAGAGCCCTAATAAAAGTGTTCTGTTTTTTTTTTTTTTTCGTATGTCTCAATTGCAGAAACATCCGTGAAACAACGGAAGTGCTTGTCACTTCCATCCCACAAGGATTCCTCCTTGCAATATTTTGCTCAAACCTGCGACGGGACTTCCGTCATCGCTGGCACGCATCGAAATGAGTTAGCAAAGTTAAAGAAATCGAGGACTATTGAAGGTTGTTTCCTGTTAGCATACCAAATTATTTACACTTGCTGGCGCGAACCTAAGAAAACGTTTATATAACGTTCGACCTTTTTCTTGTGTTGCCACTGTTTACTCCCTGTTATTCAGCATTTTCTAATGTCTGCTCTTCTACTGGATTTCTTTTAACGCACAACTCCGGTATGGCTGAGTATTCGGGGGACTAATGCCAAGTGCAACAACGTACCTTAGGTTCTTGGTTCCAGACACTTGGTTCGTAGTGTTGCTTTAGGTTGGTGCTCTATAATTACCTAGGGCTGCTATAATACACCCGCCAGGAGACTATACTTTGTCTTGCTCTGTGACGTCAAGGGTGTACAATTTCCTGAACAATGTCGAGAGCTAGCGACCATATTACTCCCTTGCTGCTCGTAAGAATCAATTCCCCTGTATAGCACATAGGGTCAGGATTATTTATTCCTGTCGTTTGACCATTTGGCCATGCCGTGAAGAACTATTCCTAATGCGACAAATTGTTTCAAGGCAGCCCTAATTTCAATTTCCCACGCACTTTCAATTACATTCTTTGTATACGTTAACAGCATTTACTTAACTCGTGGATCAATGTGATCACCCTTACTCGCGGCGTCACAGCTTGCTTTTATATTTTAATAAATGTATTCCAACGATATTGCAGAATGTTCATAGATGGCAGAATAAGATAAGCTAGGGTGCAATTACACGAATTCTGTCATCTACAAATTACACTGTGCAAGGGATGCATGTGCTAAAGAACATAATAGAAAATCCCTTCCGCAGTATTACAAGCCTTCAAAAATACCTAACCAAGCAAAGATGCAGAAGGATGTAAGACGGTTACAAGACAATCGAGAACCACGTCAATTTATTGCACAAAACTAAGAGTGACAACAACCGAAACGCTTCTAAGTGGTATAAAACAACAAAGCAGCGTCTTAAATTACTGGGATTCGTGCGTGCCGGATAAAATTAGAAAGAAAGTACACTCATACTTTTCCTGTTTATTTAGCGATAATCAGAGATAAACATATTTGAAGAAGTGAAACTGAATTAGCAGATGTTGCAAGATAAATAAAGCTTATTGTTAGTATTATTTGAAAATATGCTTTTCTCAGACTATCTTCTGTTCGCACAAAGTGCGTCGCAGCAACGTATGCCACATAGCATTGTTGTTGCTGATTCAAACACAAGTTCCTGCTGTTACAGACGTACTTGCTATTGGTATTCACTTTCTCTGTCATTTTTACAACTAGGCAAATTTCCAGCGTTCTCATGGCCGCAATCGCCGTAGTGGGTATGCCCCCTATTTTTACGCTGCAGCTATTCTGTTTCTCGCTACATATAGAAAGTAATAGTGCCGCTTCTATTACATTCTTCTCGCGACCTGCACAAAGGGCGCGAATAGTTTGTCGGGGCATGTAATATCCCATCGTTCCTGGCTTTATTGCTGAGTACGGTGAGGGCGTTGCGCGAACGACGCCGGCCAACCAAGAAAATAAATGGCGAATAGAGGGAAAGGTAAATCGGTTTTCTTCGCAGTGCGAGTCCGACGATGGCAGGCGTTTCGTAGTGCCCGGATGATTGAGTTGAGTGTCACGTGTACCGAAGCAGCTAGCGCCCCCCCCCCCCTCCACCCTCCCTGGTAGAGTAGCGATCCCACATAAGTGCCATCGACAAGCTCACGAGGTTTCATTGCCTCCTTAATAGATGGCCACGCGCGAGTAGTGCAACAGGGCCCATGCTTCACTGCATTAGCAATTATTTACGAGCTCAGCAGAGCCAGCGGCCGGAAGTGGCACTTCATAGCTTGTCTGATCTACGAAGCTCACTTGATTCCCTCGTCATTCCGGTTATTTATCCCTACCAGAGAATGACAATCGAACCAATCACCTCAAAGAGGTATTGCTTTCTTTTTCCGTCTGGGTCTGTTGTTGAAAGATTGCAAGTTCTCTTATGCGCGCAGGTGCTATTTGGACGCCGTTCTCATAGCTCGTCGATCCACAATGAAGGCACGTTTGTGCATCTTGAGCATGAATGGGTTTTGTGATCTTCGTTGACTGCGCGGTGCTGTCCGCGCGTGTGCACGGATCAACCACATTTCTCCCTCCTCTCTCTCTCTCTTCATGCACCTTTTCTATTTAACGAGATCAGTCTAGCCGATCAGACGTGTTTCTGGTTTATATTCCTGCCTTTCCCTTTCTTTTTTTCGTCCTACCGCTTAGGGGAGGATAGACTCGCGTAAGATCTATCAAACGGGAGCTGCTAGAATAGGTATACACCTAGCTTGCATATCTCTAATAAGCGAATTTAAATAGCACTCGCTATTGTGTTAACTGTATACGATCGACTTACCTAATTCAATCTCTTGAATGTGCATTACTGACTACATCGCAATTAAACCAAGCTAGGCATGATTTTTATCCCAACTGCCGACTTCTTTAGATTGTTAATGCGAAAACGTTATATGCCCCAGTACGCGAAAATCCGTCGGCGTAGTAGGTGGGACCGAAAGATGGTGGCAAAAATAGCCGATGGCGCAAACAGTAAAAATACGTCAGAAAATGCTCGGACGGGCGTCCAATTTCTCATGGACGTTCCTGTAAACAAAGTAAATTAGTGGCTTTGAAAATAACTCTCAGTAAGTTTTGTTCTGGGTGGGAATCGAACCGAGGATGTGAGAAGAGCGCGCTTTCCCGACGCCATGGACGACGGTTCTTTTTTTTTTTTTTATTTGCTGACTTTGTCCCCTAAAGTCATAGGTTGCAAGGCTTAAAACATATTGGGCACACTTTGGCTAATCCGGAGTAACTCTTTTTTTCAACGAGACCAAACGATCACATACAGATCTCTCTCTGGTGGATGAGAGAGCCCACGATATACCTATGTCAGACATACCACACATTCAATGAAGGTATCGCGAACAATATGAGCAGCTGGGTCTGCATACACAAATTCCCTTCTCGTTTTCCACAAAGCGTGGAGGCTCAGGACCATAATTAAATCGTACGGTATATCGTCTGATGATATCGTTTACTGGCAAGAATTGTATGCCATATCGGCGCACATATGCCATATCGTATGCCGTATGTACACTGGAGAATATATCAGTGAAAAAACCGGGCCCCAATAGCCCAGGAATACATGCTCGATTGCTTCGGATTTCTCGCGTAAGTAAAGGTTGGTTGCCCAGGGTACGAAGATTCCTTTATCGCTAGGCCAGGTCTTAACGGGAAGTGTGTTGGTGTGTTTGACGCCACTGCGGCACCGCGGTTCTGGTTGGCTAAAGCTGTGACGTAGTGCGTGCGTCATTGCACACGTGACGGCGCAGCCAATGGGGAAGAGGTGGTGCTACGTCATGAGTGTATGAAATGAGACTATAAAATAGAAAGCATTAATGTCCAATTTAACGCCGCGGAACTGTCCTTGCAGTTACGAACTCCTTGCGGGGAAGCGACCACGTTGAGAAGCTTGGCACGTTTTGACTTGGCCTTACCGAGGCACAGCTAGAACGCAGGCAGGAGCTTGCGTGGGCAAGAAGCGCGCGGCAAAAAAAATTCACCAAAGCGAATATAATGCTTTCGCATTCCCACATCTAATGAACCTTAACTGTCTCTCCTGAATTTTCTTTGTGTGTCATTTTTGGGTGTAATCGACGCTATAACGCAAATGAAACATCGTTAGTTAGCCACCACGTACATGATGCGACTATGTACCTGACACGTATCTTTATAACACGAACACACATCATACACGTTAATATAGGACAAGCCTAAGTACAGAAATCAAGTTCATACATGGCTATTTGAAATGCGTACGTCCTTAGAACAATCAGATTCCTTTTCTCCTCGCCTTAAGGTGGTAGGCCACATTCAAAAGCCAATTTATTTTTTCATAAGATAGTTTTTCTAAATATAATATGTGGCCAAATAGTCAGCAACATGTTGAAAAAGAAATAATCTTCCAATCATTATTAGTTTGGGAGTTACAGTGAGTTCTCCAACCCATACCATCACATGGTAAAACCTAAAATCAGTACTACAGTAAACTCTCAGTTGTACGAACGTCGGTTTATCGAATATTTCAGAATAACGAACTTTTTAAAAATCCCCGGCAGTTTTCTTATAGATCCTATGCAAAAATGTTTCACTTCAACGAATTTCGGAACAGTCGATATTTCAGTTTAACGAACTCGCTCAGAGGACCAAGGCTTATATTTAACGCAGTTTCACGCCCTGCACTGCAGGCACAACCGATGCCCGCTCTCATGAAACCGCCGCTCCAGCGGCAGTGTAACATCGCTGGCGCTACAGCGCCCCTGGGGCAAAGCGGTGGCACAGAAAACGAGCGGCAACGAGGCATGGCCTCCGAGATCGCCGGCACAAGTGAGCAAGCGTGTGATCTCGGAGGCCATGAACAAAGTAACATTGCTGGCGCTTACAACGCCGCCAGAGCAAAGCGGTCATCTGTCACACCACAAACCACGTGGTGTGTGTTCTTTATTCTATGGTGGCATCACAGAGAAAAAAATTGGTGGCATGGTCGTCGTCTCTTTCTTTCCAGTCTCGTCGGTTTCGCGTGTGCACACAAAGGCAGCATAATAACACTATGAATGCCATGTTTTTTTGCTCCATGAATTGCACTTCAAACTTCTTACTCTGTATGCCATGTCTTTTGCTCCATGAATTGCACTTCAAACTTCTGACTCTGTATGCCATGTCTTATGTTGGTCTAGTGAATATTCAGTTTAGTGAACTTTCAGTTAAGTGAACTATTTCCTTCGGTCCCTTGAAGTTCACTCAAGTGAGAGTTCACTGTATTTCTTTTATATGATCATTATTTAAAATACCTTCTTCATTTTATGTTGTCAACAGCCACAGAAACTTCTAGAAATGGTTTTAGGCGCAGAAAAATAGGACACTGACAGGCGCACACTTTGTTGCGTCTTGTGTGCGCCTGTCCGTGTCTTCTATTCTGTTGTCCGTGTCCTATTTATTGCGCCTAAAACCATTTATAAAAGCCATATGTACCAACTAGGCCGGCATCAGGCGTTACTCAACCAGCTACATGAACAAAAGGCCACTCTAGTGCATCTTATCGGGACTCCAGATATGAAGCTGCTGCATTTTAGGCCTCTGTGTTGTTTTTGGCATCTTTTCGTTTTTCTCAAAACAAGAATTTGCTCACCTTCATGCTCCGCAAACTTAGATAACTCTTCTTTGAATTAACATTCTGATATGCAATTTTGCAGAATCGTTCCTCACATAGATCTGCGTGCAACGAACTAGCACAAACAAAATTGATGCAATATTTTTGTATTTGCAGCTCATTTTGCAAAGAAATTAGGTCAATATTGCCAATTTCTTCCACTTTGTTTACTTTTTTGAACATCACTTAATATTTATCACATTGCATTTATGCTAGTTCATTGCACAGATCTCCCACTTGGCTACATAAGTCCCAAACCTATAGCTAATTTAGCAATTCATTAGTTACTTATCACTGCTGACGTCACTAGCAGTTTTACTACTCACTTTATGAAGAAAATTACTTGCGAGAAAATAAAATCAACCAGCTTCTGCCCTTTAAACAGTTAAATAAGCTAAACAGCACATAATATTTCAGGAAAAAAAGTTATTTGAATCCTGGCTCCAGATTTCAAGAACATTCGTTTTGTGTGCGTGGCCTACCACCTTAAATTTTCGCGTACATGCTGTCAGATAAGCGCTGAATGTAAAACGTTTTTCAACCACGTTTGCGCCTTTTGCCTGACTAAAAGTCCGAAACTGCCTGCTTAGTTGTTTTATGCACGTTTATGATTAGTCCCTGTGACAGTGCTCTGCTTTATCTGACATTATTTTATTCCTTGATTAGGTACCAAGTGCTTCTCATAAGTGTAGGAAACCCGGTCACAATTTTTTCCGGAATTTATGATATACCTATAATGTATCAATAAAGAAGCTTACCCTATTCGTAGAGTTGTAGAGTAGAGTAGAGTAGAGTTGATTAGTAGAGTAGAGCAAGAAAAGCGGTGACTCAGAACAATTATGCTTGTTTTACTACTACGCGATGTTATTTTTATATCAGCTGCTGCACATTCTGAGGCTACGCAAAGCGAACAATGAAAATTTAAAAATGTTTAATCTTTTTTGTTGTTGCTTAAGAAGCAGTAGCTTCGTATATTAATTGCAACATCTTTTTTTTCTCCCGAGGATGACGCACTTTCGTTCATAAAAAAAAGGCCAACAATCTGCCATGAAGCAAATTTTGTTCCTTCTGCTTCATAACGAATAAGCGGACGGCAGTGACATCGCAAGACGCTGAGTCTAGTCCTACTAAACGCATCTGACCGCCTGCTATCTTTAGGTGCGCAAGAAGTTACGAAAGAAAGTGAAATTTGCAGGATAACGAGGTGAACGCTGTATAAGTACTTCGTACAGAGATTTAATGGGCCATAGTGGCTACAAGCGGCATCCACAACAACAACAAAATAAATTAAGGAAGAACTCATCCAGGTTGTGCAAAGCGTTTTGACTCTCGATGTCAGGAGGCGAAATCAAGGAGAACACTTGCCCCTAATGAGCTTCCCTTACAAGAGCTGATCTGCTCGAGATATTGTTTATTGGCCAACTCCGAGGGCTACAATCTAAGGAAAGTGCTGGCTTGCTTGTAGCTCTCACCGCTCGTTCTACTTCATTTATATAATCTTCTTTTCCACTGTGCCAGAGATAGCCACCGTCATTTATATCCCCTGGTCTTTCGTTGCGTGAAGGATTTACCCTTAGGCCCGACAAGGAGGCCCCATTTTTGTTCTGAGAAAGGCGCATCCAGCTTAAGCCAGCTTGGCGAATATTTATCTGTGAGCTGGCTAGTTTCGGTTGAAGAAGCCTCGGACAGTTACTTCGTCATGTTGATGTTTGCTAAGAAGTGTCGATTTTTGTTTGGATCTACAAGAACTGGCAAAACACAGCTGCGGTATACGGGGAGAAAATTTGCAAGTTTTCCAGAATTTTGAAAAAGCGTCTGTTGCAGATGACAATATTCTAGTCCTTGAAGTGGATTACTGAAAAAGGTGGACATTACACTTGCAGGAGAAATCGAAACCCATATTAAATTAAAAATATATAATTAACTTTCTATTTAATTACTTTCTGGCCCGTAGTGCAATTTGCTAAATGTAGCCGGTGAGTTTGCAAGGCGTATTCAATTAGCATGAATTTCGAGAACGGCACCAGTTAGGAGATGTGCGCCATCAAACTTGCCGTAAAATTTCATTGTGGTTGCGCCAACTTTTTAAACAAAATACTCTTTTATGCATTATGAGCGAAACGAAAGCAAAGTAAAAGAGGGAGCCAACGTTTTGACATGTGGACTTGTCTTTTTCAATCTTGTCTTGAAACTTGCGTTTAAAAAGACAAGTCCACTTGTCGAAACGTTGGCTCCTTCTTTCAACTTGTTCTCGTTTTGCTCATCGTCATAAATTTCCTTTTCCCACCTTCCCCGTGTTTTCCCTTTTTTATGCATTGACGTACGAATGCAACTGTAACACCTGTGCACTTTGTCCAACAGTATGGGAAGTAATATCTCGAAGCTGGTTCTACTAGGAAGCACACTGTCGTACTGCGTGCTTTTACGCGTTATGAAGAGCTACAAGTGCTGTATAGAAGTAAAGTGGTCTATTTGTATGGTTATATGTGTGTTTTCATGCTTCATGACACGTGTACTCATTTATCTTTATCGGGCGACCACTTCTCACTACCCAACAAATGTTATCGCACAGCGCAGGACGCGCCTGCATCTAAAAGAGGTTTCTGGAATGTTATCAATGGTTTCATCCGCTGTCTTTCCCCGCAACTTGTGTAATCTGATTGCATGTATACGCGGCGCGAATAGTGTAGAACTTTGTGGAAGACACGCGGGTCCCAGCGGTTACTCTGGAACATTCGACGACTGATCTATAAAAGCCGACGCGCTTGACCCGCTGATGAGATTTTCGACGATCGCCGACTGTGTTCGCCGCTATCGTTGTGCTTTCTGTGTAGCCTGTCTTTGTGGGCACAGGTTCGCCCAATAAAAGCTAGTTTGGTCTTTCACAGTATTGCTACTGTGTTCTTTAACGTCACTACCACGTGACATTATGTGAACGCTCGAAATCACGTACGAGTCTATTTTTCTTTTTTTTCTCTTATAGGACAAGATTTCTACTCCTTGAAGAGCCGTTCTCTGTTTCAATTAGACATTCTTTTTCTTTCCGGGAGTATTTGGTATGCTTATGTGTATTCATGACATATGTCATTGTATTGTGAGTAATCACATTTGGGAATATCTGTAAAATATTTGCTCAATATAAGCTTGTTAGAGCAACCTCGTGCGTATCAAAAATGGGTCTTCCTATTGTCGATACCTGCGCGTACCGCGTATGTAAAGTTACACTAGAAACAAAACATTCGCGGTGTCGTATATCCCACGGGCAACTCCCACTCGATGTCATGTTACAGACTCATTAACGGAACCCAACGATGCAGCCGTCTTAGGGGCTACATATATTGCATTTTTCTGATGAATGGCTTGCTTCGGTTTTTTTTCTTGTTTATTGGTGTCTATCCATTGAGCTCAAAAGATGACATTGGTACAAAGCAATGTCTTACAAACATTTAAAAATAATAAATCTAACTGCTACTAACAAGCATGGAACCTGGAATAATTAACGACCCTTTGATTTTTCTGGGCGCTTCGAGTAAGAATAAAGAGAGAGGAAGAGGTGGAGAGAGAAACGAAGAAATTACTAAAGAAATAACAACAGGCGTTTAATATGCAATAACAAGATAGATAAGAGGCGAACGAAGCGACACACGAGCTCCTAACGCCCGGATTTCGCGGAATGCTTTCGGTTCAGTGCAAACCCTTGCTCTCAACAAAGGGAATACGAATGCTTTCTCTTTAACCCCCCCCCCCCCCCCAAAGGAGCAGTCGTCCGTCGACAGAAACAGATGGTAGAGCAAACAAAAAAAAAGGAGCAGGAGCCAGAAGACTCGGCAAACAACATGACACTGCACTAGGAAACGATGGCTACGACATCTGCTAAGCATAACATGTGACGCAAATAGGAGCAGCGTTGGTCACAGAGGCAAAGCGTTTGGCAACAATGATCAGTAAGAAACAGACGCCAAACCATTTGGGAAGCTGCAGAGTGGAACGCAACGATTAACGCGAATGGGATAGACGTCCATGTGGAACAGCGGTGCTTCGACAGTTGCGGCAGAGGGGAAGGACGGGGCAACAGGCGGGCATCAAAAAAGTCGGTATAGAACAGAAGTGCCGATGAGCCTCGCGTCACACGCAGGACATTTTCTCCCAGTGTCGCCACTCGCAATCAACGGGCGATTTTTCCGAGATGTGGCAAGCGTAACAGGGAGCGGGTACGCGCGCAAATCCCCACAGACATGGACACATCCGTAAGCGCAGGCACTCGTTAGGTGTCCGTGTGTTCTTGCATGTGTCTCAGAGTGTACCTGCATCGGCCAATGAAATTAATTCTAGCCGGCTGCTTGCTTGCTTCCTGTCTAATCGTCAGGGCTTCGTATTGTTTTCGCTTCTAGTGCAAAGTTGTTATCTGTGAACTTATGGCAATCCGAGCTTCTCACGGCACAGGTTGTAGTCGCATAGCTGCCTATACAATCTCACAACAATATGACGAGATGAGTATGGTGTGCAGGACCAGGTGGAGAAAGATCAGCATAGACAAGAGGAAGAGAAAGTATTGATCGTTCGCTCGTGTGTAATACAAGTGTAGATAAGCGGAGGCAGGTCATCGTTTGGTGCAGGCTGCATCCAAGGAAGTGTGGCAAACTGGCCGACAGAGCCGGACGCTAGAGTGAACGTGCCTTGCAAGCTGCTCGCATCTCGAGACCAAGCATCGCGGCGAAACGTGGGTTCCCCAAAGCACAGAAGTTAGTTAAAGGGAAATGTCCAGTTATATTTCAAGAAGAACCATTCATTTGAAGCATTAAGAAATTGCCGGTGCGCTCCTTCGTGCCCTTACATTTCGTAAACATTGCCTTAACACAAGTGGGCATGAACCGCACAAACAAGAGGCCAGAGGCTGTACAACGTTGTGGGCAAGGATGGGAAGGCTTGTAAGGTGCAGAATTGGATATTCGGCAAGAATTGATAACTTTGGCAACTACGAATATCTTCAGGAAACACACGCAGACGTAAATATTACTTGGCCCGACCATGAAAAGTCGACTCACATTTATTGAGTGGCCCTAATTGACAGCCTGATAAATCCTGGGGATTCGGAAAGCGCACAAAGTCTGAACGCTTACGATATCACCCTTTATCTTTTCTAGAAGCATTGCTTTTGTTGTAGTTGTGTTAACTGTGTTGTTGTCATTTCATTTTAGTTTGTTTGTTGTGCTTGTTATGGAGAACAGTTTGTTCCATTATAATTTATAATATAGTTTTTTTGCAGATATTTATTGCTACCATACCTTCAATTCACGAGGAAGTACCCAATTGTTGGTATAGAACACGCAAAGTCCCAATACGTGGAACGTTAAACATCTCGTTGTCATTTATAAGTGTTCAAGACAAGAGCTTCTGATGGCGAAGGGCGCCGGTGTTAGTCCGGAAACTGAACGTAGCTTTTTATGGATACGTTTTAAAATTTTCGCTTGGCTTATTTCACGCTCCTAATATAAGTTATAGCCATGCCTACCCTTATTTCAATAAATGAGAAAATAGTTTGGCAAAATTGATTTTCATATGTCAGATTGGTTCCGAGCCGGAGAGGACTGCACAGGGCATGAACAAGAGACAGAAATCAGGAACGCTTTTCTGTTCTTATGGGTAAGTAAAAGAATACACAAAGAAATAAGAAATACTAACAAACCACGGCTAGGCTTGCACCAAAGTAAACTAGCCTAGTCTTCACCGAGATCGCAAATAGCTCTTTTATCTATGAAAATATAGTAATTCCGGAATGGACAGTGTTACTGGGATTTGACAGAAACTGTAAGTAACATGCATATAACTTTGCCACAATACTGTTAGTACATTGGCATTGGTACGCACATTTAACCGAACGTGAGAACATACACACATTGAGGCACCTTTGGCATCCGCAACTTTTAATGCTTAGAGCATTAAGCTACACCACAGTTACACTACAGTGACTATAGCAAATCAGTTCAGCGGAAGCCCATAAGGTGGAGGAAAGTTCATGAAATGGAAGAATCGTCATCCAACCGATAGTAACACGAAGCTACAAAAGAAACCCATGCGAAATTCTCAGGAAGAATGTTTCGCACTTGAATAAAAGTTCATGCTGGTTCAGGATTCAAAATTGGGACCAACGCGTTACCTGGTTGGTCGTTCTAGCATCTGAACTAACCAGGAGGCTAGCAGATTGCAGAGCGAGGGTGAATGGGCCTCTCCCTTTCGTGAAGAGGGTGACTTCACGGGCTATGCGCAAAGCGAAGTGCGAGACGTGTGCAAAGAGCTGGTGGGCAAAACCTTTCCCTCTCACCATGGCTACAATTGCATCTGCTGCGACGGATTTGTCCGACTACGCGATATCGCTGCCAGAAGCTGCCTGACAGCAGTACGTCGAAAATCTCTTCGCCTGCGCTGAGAAGTACGCTTATCCTGTTGTCGTAGATGGCTAGTAAAGCGATCCGAAGTGTTGGGTGAACACGCATTTCAGTGACAGATGTTTGCCTCGTGAACACGCCTGGACAATAGATACACCGCCGAAGCAATGAAATCATACCACTCGCTTATGACGTAGACTCGCTCCACGGCCTTTCCATGGAAAGGCATGTGCGGTCATTTGGTTCAGCTCGCTCGGCGTTGAAGGTGCAGGCTATTGACAGTTCCCATTGGGATCAAGAAGCTCGATCACGATTGATTGCATCCGGACTGAGCCAAATTGCAAATGGAAATGCCTGTGTAGCAGCACTCCATTCAGATCTGGCTGAGTCGCGATTGAAAGTGCCCGTGTGACATGTTCATCAATCGACGCGGCAGGAGGTTTAAATGTTTGTTCGCTAGAATAGCAAACCACTGTTCACGTAAGTCACACTAATCTAATACAATGTATCAAGAAGAAAGATGCATGTGTGTCATGTGCTGTTTTCATCAAGAAAACGCGAACGTGACCACGCTTGTCCCACTGGTTGCCTCGTGTGTTCCCGCTCTATATTAGCATTATTCAGCATGAAAGCAGCAGGACACTGCCAAGGCAGCAGTTGCTTGCTTCGAGTTTTCGAGAAATGCGCTAGCGAACTCTGTGGATTCGGTCGGCGTCTGACGGCTGTCGTGGCGCATTACCAGCACCCAAGTTTGCCGCCGCTCCTCGTCTCTCGGGAAACAGAAAAAGGCAATCCCATTGCCTTTCTCGTGCTATTTACGCATTCACCCGAGCCGGCATGACGAACCGGCTTGGCGGCAGCGCGCAAAACTCGCAGGAAGAAAGAACAATACCCGCGATACGCGAAGCTGCCAGCGCGCGTGCCGCGCGCTTCTTGCCCGTCAAACACTCCCGCGTGTACCGGAACATCGCGTGACTGACTCGTCGCGATGTAATATGGGAGAGGTCTATTAATCGACAGCTCGCTTACAGTGACTACGGTGATGACTGCATTGTGACGGCTGGACTGCACCAAAACCACCTATAACCCGCTGCTTGAAAGACCGCAACTGTGGTGATAAACTAAAATAAACAAGGTAATCAATTTCTGCCCATCTCAAATCAGCGAATTTCGATGTGACGGAAGAAATCTACGAATATAGGTCATACTTACTGGAATACTTACACGTCAGATCATCAGTCTCGAGCGCATGAAAAGGATGACATATGTGACCTATATCGCTTTTTTTTTTGTGCTTCTTTGAATTTGATACGGATAAGGAAGATGCCGTCCATAATGGTTGAAGGAACTAACGGTAGCGCTCCCGTTATTTTACTCATTAGATTTATTCACCAAAAAGGAATCGTGAAGGTTTTACATCCGTGGTCAACTGCGTGTCGTTTCGCTTTCTTCTTAGATAAAATTGGCAGAATGTACGTCGTGCGATGAACAAATCCTGGTCGATGCAGTAAAAAACTACAGTGGCTGCTACGCCCCACGAAGCCGAAGGTATCCCCGCAAGTGGTCGTTCCGAGAGCGGTGCCTCGGTTGCCTAATTCACAGAAGCGATGATCGCAAGTCGATCGGTTCTGCTGGAACAAAGCCGTCGAGCCACTTCCAGTTGCCGAACGACCGATGAGAGCGGCGTCATGTTAGCTTTCCTGCGCGCCTGGCCTTCGCGTTCCGAGAAAAATGATCTAATTACAGTGTGGCAGCCCTGGTGTCCCTTCTAACGCCAATAAATTGTGCTGGCTGGTACACAGCTTCTTATCGGTGCGTTTACGAGCTGTCCGGTCGAGCAGTCGTCGCCGCTTCGGTCGGCCGAGCGAGAATCGTAGCTGGCAGAATCGTCGCGGCTTATGCGCTAACAAAAGGCTCATTGAGTCACCACTCTCCTCGCAGCTCTTTCAGCGTGTTTCAATGTGTCTGCGCTGCACGCGCGCGGCTGTAGCAACGCGGGATAGAAAAAGAAAAATAAGCTGCTAAATATTTTGTGAAAGTGCTACACGTTGGAAATGAGCTGCTACTTTGACGCAACCGCAACCAGGTCTTCCTGTGGCCAAATAAAGGTCCTCGTTGAAATAGGATTATGTATGACATTATATAAATGTGCAGCGCGAAAGTATCCGAGGTAAGATGGGGCGCCCCTCTGGCAAATGTGGACTTAGAGTGTGATCGAAAACGTTTAGCAGGCCCATTTCATGGCGTTCAGTCGGGAATTGTCGGGCCTGCACAACATTGTTCGCTGGATGACACGAAAGCTGCCGGCTTGCATCCTGTCCCTTCGCGCTGTATCCGTCATCCTGTTCATCCGTTCGCGCAGCATTTCCAGATGTTGAAGCACCGAACGACGTACCTAAGGCTTTCGAGATTCTAAAGCTCAATTCTTAAATTTCCTGAAAGGCTGCGGTTGGGTGGCGCAATCGGCCAGCCAGTTTCGCAAGACTGGAACCGGCGACAGACAATGTCTTCTTCCTCCTCCTCGTCCTCTCACAATGCAGTTAATCAAGATATATGTGCAAGGGGGCGCAGGAAATCTTTTTTTAACTCGCTATCTAGAAAATTGAGCAACCAGGGGGTATTATTATGAGACGATCTCGGCATAAGAAATTTTCTCCGCACCGAAAGCTTGAATTTCCTCGATGTGACCAAAAGATCTGACTCCCGAAACGTTATGATTCCACCTTGCCTTTTAGTAGCCTTCGATCCTGAGATTTCTGTTTTTTTCTATATTTCTTTCTTTCTTTTTTATGTGTGGTTTTGTAACGTAGCCGTGCTGATATTTCCCCGTAATCTTATATTACACTATATTTCCATTTTCAAGGAGTTCTTTTGCGCTTGTGCAGCAACCCTAACTTTGAGAAGAATTGTGAACTGGAAGAATCAGTATTCGTTCATTCTAGAAAAGAAGCATAAAACAGACGTCCAGTCAAAGAAGAAACACAGATTAAAAACGCTATGCATTGTCTCTCTTCTTTAGCAGTTCTTCTATTTTACAAGTTTCTTTAGAGTAATGTAACCATATTACCACAGTCGATAACCGAAGTAAAAGCAATGAGTGCTACCACGTGAGTGAGCAAAACAAATATAAGGAATGCTTCCTTCAGCTCGCTTATAAAATCAATTCATTGATAGCGAATGAAGACACCCTTTGTAGAAGCGTTATAGCCTGTCGGTTCTGCGTAAGCAAGTGTGGGAAATATGTAAAGCAGTGCCTGATATAAACCTGCAGCATTACTCTACCTGGATCATTATTCATTCAATTTGCAAATACGATACGTAAGAAGTTAAAAAAAAATAAATTATGGGGTTTTACGTGCCAAAACCACTTTCTGATTATGAGGCACGCCGTAGTGGAGGACTCCGGAAATTTCGACTACCTGGGGTTCTTTAACGTGCACCTAAATCTAAGTACACGGGTGTTTTCGCATTTCGCCCCCATTGAAATGCGGCCGCCGTGGCCGGGATCGTAAGAAGTTGACCCTCCGTGGTGCCTCAATGACAATGGTGTACCGCTGCTGAGCGGGAAGTCAATGTTTAAGTACTTATCGTGGAGGGCGCACTGTGATGAGGCCAGAGTGCAGAAACTGTAGTTTACGTAGACTTACCTGCACATTTAACTGCACTACAATTAAACAAACAGGAAAACAGAGAAAGAAGCATTCTGCTACCCCACGCTGCAGCGAATTTCACAGACGATATTGACACGTGTACTTATTTATCCCTTTTTCCGCGGACTGCATATCACCTGCTAACAAATTAATGTTGACGCTCAGCGCAATACGCGCCTGCATTATTCGAGACTTACTTCGAATGTTATCGTTGATTCTATCTATCGTGTATATTCTCGCCGAACTTCGTGTAATCTAATTGAATGTACGCGCGATGCGAATTGCGTAGTACTTTCTGGAAGACACGTGGGTACCAGCGATTACGCTGGGGAGTTCGACGAGTAATGCATAAAAGCTGGCACGCTTGACTCGCAGATCAGATTTTGACAGTCACCGACTGTGTTCGCCGCTGTCGTAGTGCTTGAGGGCAGCCTGTTTTTCTGGGCACACGTTCGCCCACTAATGAGCTAGTTTCGTGATTCACAGTTCTCGCCACTGTGATCTTCACCGTCACTGCAACTTAATAATATACAAAGTGTCCCAGCTATCATACGCCATGATTCAAAATATGTAAAGGTCGCATACCTGGACAGCACCAAGGTAATGTTGTTTGCCGTTGCTTGGAGATACTCAGATTATTTTTGTTTTCCGCCTAATTACATAATTAGTGTTTATTAATTATGCAGCTTCTCAAATAATATAATCAGATGAAAAGTGTCGATGATCAAATTGGAGAGCAACATGAAAACTCCCGATACGTCTTTCCGTTGCTCAATATGTGTTACATAGAAGTACTTTCAGAGCGTGAAAGAAGCCCGCAAACTTCATTCAACGGGTCTCGAGCGGCCGCTCGCGCAGCAATATTGCGTGTATTCGTAAGCTTCTTTCACGCTCGGAAAAACACTGTTATATAGCACGTATTGAGCAACAGAAAGCTCTATTGAGAGTTTTTCATGTTGCTGTAAGTGCCTTCATTCTCTGATACTGTATAGAGGTAGAGGTCGGGCATCTGTTTCTCGTCTTGTTTTACAAGTCCATCGCCATATGTATGTCAAATGTATTCACAGCAGTTACCGGCACATTTCAATCAGATCTATGCGAGGAACACCACACAGGTTTTTAACAAGCTCTCAGATGAAGGCGAATTCGGGACAGACAAAGAGGACTACATAGGTGCGTGCTACCTACCAATTTTCTCGCCATTTCTTGCTCTCGGACGAGGACTGAAAAGACAGTACAAATGGAAGCTCCAACAATTCCCTGTTATTGTTCTTCTGCGCAGCGCAGGTCTTCTGAGCACTGATGTGCAAGACTCAGAAGGAAGGAATGAATACTTATTGATTGTGAGCCATGTAAGCCTATTTTGATGTTGCCTTCTTTCTTTTCTCAATTTCCGTAGGCGCTCTGCAGATTAAACTAAGCAGAGCGTTTGCACAATGGCAGCACACAGACGGCGGTTGTGTCTCTGAACGGTTTGCTAATACTAAGTTCTTCCCGGGTGACACGTCTGCTTGCGAAACCTAGAGGACGAATTCCCCGAGCACAAGACAAAATCAGACTTCTCTTCTTTTGCTTGCTTAAACCTTGTTCTCAATATATTTTTTCCTTCCCTCTCGGTTCCTTCTAGTGTGCACCCCGACGACGGTTTCCTCGAAATACATCGAGATTGAGAGACGTTCACTTTCCTGCGTGGTACTACCAACTCTTTCTGAGTGATCTGTTGTAATATCAACGTCCGACGTAATTCTGCCCACACAATACTGGTACGCTGATGCGTTACATAAGTCCCACCTTTCCTAGGATTCACTTGGATACAGGCGAGGTATGTGACCGTAAGAGCAGCGTGCACTAAACTACGCACAGAAAGACAAAGACGACGCAGTGTTTCTTCCATCTTTCTCAATTTGCGTACGCTGCTTACTGCACGCCGCTACAATAAATTCGTTGCGATCGACTCGGTTATTCATGCTTGAGGTATGTGGCGCCGTGATGCAGACAGAAATACGACGCAAAGTACCCCTGCAAACAAAATAAGTGGTAGGAGAGAATAGTATAGCTCACAATTGCGTGAAGAGCGTGTGGGCGCGATGCGATGAACAGCTAGGTAGGCTGATCTTGCACGAATAATTCGTTACAGCCTTCACTCTTAAAACAAATAAAGGTGGCGTCAGTTACTAGCCAAAAGCTAGTAACGGTTCGTATGAAATTTTGCTGAAAACTTAGAGACCAGAGGTAGTAACACCGGAAGTTAAAGTACTTATACGCAGATTTAAAAAATGAAAAAAAAAAACAAGAACGATGTTGTTATGCGTGGTACAGTCACAATTTTACTACCATAAATAAATGTACTTAAAGCTCATACTTTCAGTAACTGCGATGTACAGAAACGAATAAACAATTAAATAGAACAAGCCGTCGCACAGTACAATGACCTACGTGACGTGTCTTCGTGGCCAATTTTATGTGCATATGCGAATAGCCGTAGTCTAGGGAGCAAATATTTTGCACGTGATCACCTATGTATTTAAGGAAATAAACAAAGAATAAAAAAATTTGTATGCCACAGAGGCTGCATTTAAGTCCACCACGAGCTAACACATAAATGGCAATCCAGCACAACGAACGAAACTGCAGTTCATGTGAATATTGAACTACGACCGCCACGCTATAATGGACGTAATAGTAATAGTAAGGCAGCGTTTACAAGTCGCATTAGGAGAAGAAGCAGTTATTAATAAGAAATTTTGAAAGTATAAAACAGCTTGTATAATGGCTGATAAATTTCTTGTCAGCTACCGTTACTATACTTTTACGAGCTTCTTTTCTAAGGGCGTTGGTGTCCTAACATTGGACCAATTTTTACACGTTATCTTGTACAATCAAACCACTCAGACCTCTTCGTTGTATCGAACAGGTTTGTTGTGGGCGGTAATTCGTTCTACCTGTGTGAGTTACAATGATTCCCGACAGTATTTAAATTCTTGACTTAGTTTCGCACCGCATGATATTTCACCACTGTTATTAGTTGCTCGTTTTGTGTTGCCTCCTAGTGATCTTATTATGCAAAGAAAAGTCAGCAAATATGGAAGAAACGTTTCTAAAGTGCAACAAATAACTGCATTCCGCGCTTTTAGGCATTAAAATCAGCGTACTGGTGCCAGAAATACACCTGGGAAGGTACACTTTAGAAATATTACAGGCGGAATTACAACTACATATTTTGTAAAAAGAATGTCAATAGCTTCGAGTTGCAGCATTTACCGTGTGTCATCAGCGTAAACAGGCGGAGAAATTCAGACAAAGGGGTAAGTCATTAATAGATATATATAATTATAGGGGACCTAAACTCGAGCCTTATGCGACACCTCTATTGATAGGGGTAGGACTAGATATATAGTTATCGGTAGAGACGGCATGAAACCTATTAAGAAATCTTAGTAGTAGTTTCAACGCAGGACCAGTTATACTATAATACATGAATTTAGAGAAAACAATTAAATGGGCAATGCTGTGAAATACTACTGAAAAATCAACCAAAATAGATCATGCGATCTTACCATTATCAATGAATGATCTAATTTTGTCAGTGAAACATGTAAGTGATGTATCACTGGACAGACCAGCACTAAAGCGAAACTGTCATGAAGACATTATGTTAAGTTTACTAAATTATTTAGATATACTTACTTCGGTTAGCTTTTCCAAGGATTTGTTGTGGAAAGGAAGCATGGATATTGGGCTATCGTTTTCGATGTTAAGTGGATCACCTTTCTTAAGAACAGGCTCTACTTCTGTCATCTTAAGATTTTCTAGTGAGACACCAATATTTGAAAACATCGGTTAAAAAGGTGTCTTACAACAGGGGAAACACAGATCTTACAGATATAATGTGTTTTGAGTGAACGTTGTCTATATAACTCAGGTCCAGTAGCTTTTAATCCTGAAATAACTGAACATACCTAGGAGGCACAAGTGAGCAAAACAGAAAGTGATTGCGAAGTACGAGAAAGCGGATGTGCATAGCAGGAAGAGGGGGAAGGGTGTGAAACTAGAAGAAAAGTGAATGTCAAGAGCATTGGCTGCATCACTGGACGTGTTGAGGATAGTGTTGTTAACACGAACAAGCGTTACTTTGCTGCGTGTCTTGGTAGAAATAAAAAATCCCTTCAGGAGCTGTCACTTTTTTTTGTGTGATTTTCATAGAAGAGAAGCTCATGTTTATAATAACCTTGTTTAGCCCTTTTTAAAAGCAAGGACAACTTGTTGGAAGGTCTCTTAAAATGCAATTTTAAGTTTTCGTTTAAAGGTTGGCGTTTGATCTGTTTATACACGAGTAAGTTATCTTTCACGCAAAGGGATTGTATGAGTGAAGTGGACAACCAAGCGTGGGGGCAAAGTAGCGTCTATTAGATGATTGCAATCTAGTCGGAGAACCTGATCAACACCTCCACTGGATCATTAGCAGCATATATATTTGATCAATCTGCATCTTCAATGAGCTGACAGTATGTATCTGAATTAAAAAGACGCCTCTGACTGCAATGAATGGTAGGCCTTTCAAAATATAAGAATGCCGGAAAGTGATCGGTTATATCACTCTCGATCACGCCCGCGTTAGTGGCGTCATTGAGACTTCTGAGGATATCATCAATTAATGACTTTGATTTATATCAGCACAGCGTGTTGGTACAGATAATAGCGATTCAAACCCATAGCTATAAATACAAGTCGTATATTTAAGTTTAGTACAGCTAGAGGAATCAAGTAAATTAAAATTTAAATCACCGATGATTAATACATTTTCTGTTTGCCAAGTGAGTATGAACTTTACAAAAAACTAAGGGGTCACAAGAACGCGGGCGATAGACAGCGGCAAGAATATCTTTTCTTTATTGTGACAAAGTGCTGGAGTATTGATTTCAAGCCAAACAGATTCACATTGCGCGAGATTCAAATATAAGTTATTGCGTCTTTTATACCGAATATTGTTCCATACGAAAATGGCTGAACTACCATGAAGATCATCGGTTCGATGACAATATTCACTAGAATAACCAGGGAAACCATTCAAGTCACCGTGACCAGGCGATCATCAAGTTTCAAAACAGCGGATAACAGAGAACTGGTGATTATGGGAAATTAATGGCAAAGTAATACTGTCAATGTTCTTAGCAAGGCTACGAGCATTAAAATGTACGGAGGAAGAACCGCTAATCGGCGAAGAAATATTATCAAAGTCACTCGGAAGGAAATAAGCCATTTCTTTTTTATTCCAATTCTATCACGACACGCAAGCTTAGGCATTGAATACACCTTGATCAACCTCAGAGGCGATTCGGTGGACATCACCATCCAGGGTTTGTCTTACCTTTATAACGCAATTATCAGTTCACAGAAAAGCCCACTTTATTTGTTTTTTGACAGTAAACGCCTTAGAAAGCAGCTACTTATTGTCAGGCGTCAGGTGATCGTTACCGTAAACAGACTTTTGTTGTGCTCGAGAGGAGCCGAGGCAATCAGTCTTTCGGCGTGCCTTGCGAGCTTTGTTTAGAATCTCAGTGCGCTTGTCGCGCGAACAGAAGCGAACGAGAATGTTCTTGTTATTTGCTTCGCGTCTAGGAACTCTGTGCGAAGGTCGATGTCCTCAAGCTTAACAGGGCGACCAACTTTATCGCCGAGATGGTGAAGAATCTCTCCGCAGCTTTAACCTTGCGTTGTACGAATACCCCTTATTTCTAGATTGTTGAGGTGGGAGTACTGTTCCAGCTGGCCAACCCTTTGCAGCAACATTTGTTTATTTTCTTGCAGGCGCTTGTTATCAGCTGCAAGGCTGCTGTTTTCACAATTTGCGGCTTTAAATTATTTGCTCATGATTTTTTTTGCTTTTTTTTATGTCTTCAACGCAGTCCGGCGCCTATGCGCAGGTCCGGCGGCTATTAGAAGCAGGTTATCCTAGTGTAGCAGTGGCCACTGTGCCTGAGCGCCTAAAGTAGTTGGTTTCGAGGGGGAGGGACGTGGTTACAGAAAGCAGTAATAGCAAAAAAAGAGTAGTGGCTATTCCGTACATTTATTCAGTATTCAGCGTCACACAGGCTTCAAAAAGTTGCAATTAGATATGAGGTTAATGTTGCTTTCACTGCTCCCAATAAGCTAGGTAAGATATGCGCTGCCGTACAGAGAAAAAAGGAGCAGGTAAAAAGCACAAAAAGAACAGATATTTTTCCAGTGAAGCACAATACTAACAATTTTACTGACTGTCGTATGGGTGTGGTTTATAAGATTTCCCTTAACTGTGGCCAGTTCTACGTAGGGCAAACGGGACGGTGTATCAATCAGAGGCTAATGGAACATAAAAGGTCGTTAACCGGTGGATCGCCTTCTAATCTTTCCCTACATTGCCAAGATTGTAACTGCTGCCAGAGTTAGACGAATGCGCGACATTGTACAGGCATAAGAATAAAGGTATGCGTGTTATGGTAGAGGCATGGCATATCTATAATGGTGGAAGCGCATGCATGATTCAGCCTTCGATTACTTTACATAAGGAAGAGATTAAGTGCCCTAACAGCTATCTCTCACGTAGACCGGCACATGTACCCTACTGGCACGTGGTTATACCATTCCAGAGCTTGCGCAGATGCGTTTTGTGTCTTCTTTCTTATTTTCACCTCGGTGCTCCCTTCAGTTGATAGTCGGCGTTCGTGTTGTCCACTTCTCTTCTCTTGTGTCTTGTCTGCACGCCTCACCTTTTTGCATAATGAATCCTTACCAACTAGCTGAGCTTTCTGTCGTTCTAAGCCGAGGTTAAATATCACAATAAAAAAAAGATGGAATAGATCTCCAGCTGAGTGCGCATTGCAGGAGTCCTGGGTCTAGCCACCATCTTTGCTTGAATACGGCGGCCCCTGAGGGTAGTAAAGTTCAGGCTGGGATGAGAGGAATGTGCAGACTTAGAATTGTCACTTTCTTCATTACTCCCTTCTTGCACCACAAAACATACCACCAGTTCAGAATACTGACATGAAAAGGCTGTGACATCAGCGAAAAAAAAAAATTCTATGTTCAAGAAACTATTCACGGTGGCTTGGCTTCCATCATCAAATTACCTTTCCGGAATTGCTTGGATCCCGCTGACGCTGGTTCCCGATCACTGGCTTTTTCCAACATCGTACGTGAAGCAACGCGCTAATGATTTCTTCCAGGCGATCAACCTTCAACTAAGCGATTTCCCAAGCAACACACATCGCCCTTCAGTGTTTTACTGCTAGGCACTATGGCTCCGAACCCATTCACCTTAGCCCCTTTATCGAGGTTTCCTTTTTTCCCCTTTTTTTCCGCCCTTATATACTGACACATTGGCAGGCTGCCAGGTGCCGTGAAAAGTAACTTGCCTTCTTCAGGAGCACGTTTCCTGCCATTCGCTGAACAATGCCGGCAGGCAGTGCGGCCGAAATTAGGGCCCGGCGGAGAAGATACGTTGCGCTTTCAGGGCTGCGTCCTTGACAAGGCCGAAAAGAAGTTGGCCGTTGAGGGCTCTAGACAGGTCTGGTAATACCGTTCCGTAATGCTCTGTGTACTCGCTATGGCAGCACTCAGCGCAGCTCTCCAGCCGTCACGCTGAGAATACAAACTCGCGAGTTTCGATGTTGGTCCTCGAGAGTGCCGCAAAACGCCGTACCGACATAGAGAGAAAAGCACTGTGTGTAACGCTAGAGGCCACCTCACCTGGACACTCCGGTCTCCAATTTGATGCCGTGAAAGACGTGGTCGTAGCTTTCATGCTGGTCGTTCACTAAAGGCACATTAAATAGGGATATTAGCCCCACACATACGAATACCCTAAAATACGAGTACCCCTAAAGCGATTTAAGCATGGAAACCTTAACACAAAGTCAATACCATATCATTTTCGATATGAGTTTCCATTTGTGAAAAATCATGCACAAATTAATTACTACACAACTTCATTTTTCAGGTCACATTTCATTGTTTCTTTTCGTGTGCGTGTACGAATGTATTCTCCAAGCCAAGAAATAAAGGTGAACAAGTTTTTGTTTATTTGATGTCGAACGGTCTTCCAGCTTTGTATGGTTAAGTCAAGCTGCAATTATTAAATTATACTTCGGCAGCAGCAAGAGAGAGAGAGAGAGAGAAAGGCAAAGGAAAGACAGGGAGGTTAACCAGAGATTATCTCCGGTTGGCTACCCTGTACTGGGGGAGGGGAAAGGGGATGCAATAGGTGGGAAAGAAACAAGGATAAAAAAAAGGAAAAAAAAAACCTAAGCACACACACGCACGTACACACGAACTATTTCTGTGGGCACTGTCACGCAGCCCGCAAAGGCATTCCTAGTCTTACGCAGTGTCACCGTACAGTCCTACGCCACACAGTGTACTGTCACAATTTGTCAGAAAGTCCCGTGTCTTTCAAGTATCGCAGCAGCGCCTTCATAGCGGATCGCGCTGATGTTCGCGTAGGCCAGGTTCCAAGGATCTTGTTTTCTGTCATTGGGCGCTTGTCCAGTTTGTCTAAGGTGGCTGAGAGGACAGTTCTTTGTGGGTTAAAACGAGAGCACTGACAAAGAAGATGCTCGATCGTTTCGTTGCACCCGCAGAAGTCACACAGTGGGCTGTTGGCCATTCCGATAAGAAAAGAGTAGTCATTTGAAAATGCTACTCCAAGCCATAGACGGACAAGAAGGGTGCAGTCACGTCGTGGAAGCTCGGGCGGAATATGGAGCTGTAAATTAGGGTCCAGGTTATGGAGGCGTGCACTTGTGAAATCGGGTGAATTCCATTGAGCTAATGTCAGGTCACGCGCAAGTGCGGAAAGTTTTTTCGCTGCGTCGGCTCTCGAAAGAGGAATGGCAACGCAGTTAACGCTGTCATGGGTAGATCGGGCAGCAGCAAAACAACCATTCTTACCATGCGGGACAGGCTTCTCAAACCAGAAAAGATGAAGTGCAGCTCCGCAACTCGCATTATATAACCAATGATTTCTCCTACGGAGACATGCCAAACGTTTTATCGAGTAGGATCATGGTAACAACAACTGAGAAACGTTCGCTTGTTAATGTCACAGAGGAGCGAGGGATAAAGGAAGATACGAGGCAGGTATGTTATCTAAAGAATGGTCCAATTAGTTACCCTAAATGCTGAGGGAGACGGGAAAGGGAATATAAGTATATGATAGAGGGAGAAAAGACGCGTCCTTCTTCTTAAAAACGTGTCTTCGTTTAGTTTTAGAAAATGACGCCCTTTTGAGAAATACGTGCGTTCATATTTGCTGCATCACTGAATCATTAGTTCGCAGACAGTTCTATACACCATTTCACAAGCCAGTTGGAGCAATCTGGAAGGTACACGAATCCGCCTCTTTCATTTTCCTGTGCTGCCCTCTGCCGCACACCACTGAAAAAGTTTTGGAAGGGTCCCGGGGCTATCGCCTGTTGACTTGTGTACCTGCGCCCACGTTGAGTGCGCGTCGGCTGTGCGTTTCGTGGATCGCGAATCGTTATTAATGGCTTCTTCGGGACAGCATGTCGTTCCTGAAGCCATTTAGCACTCAATTACTACTGGGTGAGCAGGCCAGAGTGCGCTGTTCTGCAAACAGTGCGGCCGATAAAGGCACGCTGAGTTCCGTTTGGTGGCAAGGCTGCCTTGGAATTTGTCACTTTTTGTATTCTTTTTACACATTATTTAGACGTTTCAGATATTCAACAAGTCTTCGAGTGCAGTCTTCTGCGTCGCATTTATTAAAGCGGTGCACTTGTTTACATCGCCATCTACAGCCGCAGGTCGTTGTTATCGTCAAATTTTGTGGAAAAGGTCCGTCGCTGATATGAAATAGTGTCAAAATGTAGCAAAACATGCATATCTGCGCATATGTGCCATGTTGTTACACCTTGAGACGAGTCAATATAAGCGGCCGAACCACTTAAACAACGGCAACGGATTTGTTGGTGGAAAAAGGCACGCAGGTGCGGGACTTTCAGGGAAAAATATTGTTTGTAAGTTGGACGCGCTTGCTGAGGATCTATATGTCGCTAAACAATGATCAGTGCAGAAGAGAGATTCACGGTGGCGGGAGGGGTGCAGTGTTCGAGTACATCGTCACGCGAATGCCGGACCTCACTTTCAGGACCGTTAAACAATGAATCGGAGGCTTCAGCTGAAAAATAAGTCCAAAACTATTGAAATAAAAGGACCAAGTTCAAATTTTGAAACTCCCAGGCTTTGAACTCCCCACTCGAGACTCAATACCAACTTGTTTACATACAAGGAGTCTTCGATTTACAGAAAGAACTTGTAGATCTAAATTTCGTATTCACAAATTTCAGCGTTAGGTTCTCTACCTCGAAAAGGAAACCACGTGAATAAAAAGCTCGCCTAATTGCGAATAAATAAGCATCGTTATTAGTATTTCAAGCGTCGAACATGCTTGACGCTGCAATGTGCAGTGCCCAATGTAAGGCGCACTGTTTGGGACAGCAAATATTCAGTGGTCGCGACCATCCATGCAACTTCTCTCGCTTTACTTATTTTTATGTTTTCTCACTTATGACTGCTTCTTTCTGTATGTGCTTACTGTTTGCGTCCTTCGCAGTAGTAGACAATGACCTCTGGCTACACCGCACCAAGAAGAACGCAGTGTTCCCATTCCTCTTTCCGGCACAGACGCTAGAAAGCAGCTCCGTCACCTGGCGCGTGCTCTCTATAGCAGAGTGGAACACCCCAAATATAAGGCGCATCAGGTTACAACACGAACTGAACCCTTCACCCGAGCTCCAACCACCACCTGGCCTTCATGTCAATTCTATACCGGCTGTGGTTGGAAGTGGCCTCCACTGAGGCTTATACGACATTGATTGGAATGACGGACAGTATTGTATACGATGTCTGCGGCAGCGAATAGAACTTCGAGCATTTATTTTGCCACCGCCGTCGATTTCAGTCGCAGAGACAATGTCCGTCGCATTGTGACTACTGTACAATCGGTTATTGTCCGTTCAGGCGCTACTCCACCTCCTTTTATATCGCTCATCAACCCACGATGCTCTGAAGGTGCTTTTGTATTTCTTGAGGGTAACTTTCCTGTGTAAATGTCTTTCACTTCGTGTTGGCCTAAGCGCTCATGCGCGAATTCACGGCGCGTTTCCTTCCTCTCTTTCTCTATATATCTCTCTAATATGCCTACTCCCCTTTCCTTTCCCCCAGGGTAAGGTAGCCAACCAGGCGCATTTCTGGTTAGCATATCTGCCTTCGCCTTAACTTTCCTCCTACTCCCCCTACCTCTGGTTAACCTCCCTGTCTGTCCATGCAACCGTTCTTTCTCTCTCTCTTGAGTAGCAAACGTGTTGCTGACAAGGTATCACGAATTTCATGTATGACTCTCTCTTCTTAGGGAAACAGAGATATGCCTTGAGGCATCGCAAATCTGTTGATGGAAGTAGCTTCTAGCAAGAACACCACTGAGGGACCCCCTGAAAAGAAACCCCATAACAGTCACTGCTGTCGACATTTCGTTCCAGTGCACACTGTGGCGTCTGCAAATGAAAAAAAAAAGCGTCCTTCTCTAATGGTCTCCGGCTTCGAGTCATTAATTCTGGCAACTTGCGGCTCAACCGCAGAAAAAAAAAGGAAATAACCCTAAGCTTGCATCTGCGAGAGGCTGTTTTCTTTGGTACTGGAGCGAAATTTCGGACGCGCGGAAGCGTGAACAAAAAATAGTCATGTTATTTCGTCCTCCTGGCGTAGTTTGGCCTGTTTTGTCATTCTTCTTTGTTTGAAGCGTGACGCTTGAAGGCGAGGACGGTGATGCTTGTACGAGTACGTTAAAGGTGCCCTGTACCGCCTTTGTTTGAAGCCTCAAAAACGCCTTGGGACGTGCATTGTGTCTCCCAGGAATATATTACTGAACAATTTCTTTAAGAAAGCCTTAGCACGAGCGCAGATAATACGAGTGCCATACGTATTTCTCTCAAGTCCCCTCAATGTCCTCCAGTTGCAGCGCCCCGCCTACGGCGTTACGTCACCTGGGTTCAATGATATACGTGTTTTTCCTTTCAGCAAAGATTGACGGTCTGAAACGTGTAGGTTGCATTGATGGCACATACAGGATACTAGATAGCTGCATGGGCCTGTTTTATTTTGTTTTTCATAGCAAGTGGCATGAGTAGCATATTCTCTTTCGCACTTATCTCTACGGCAATCGTACAACTCCCGAGGTTTAAAGAAAAAAAATCGTATTCGCTCGTGCGAGAACGTTAGCAGCGCGAACATAGGCTCCAGCGATGAATGCCGCACTTAAGACTGCCGTTGAAGAAATTTGTAATGCAAGGAGCTGCGACTATAGAGCGACGCACCTCGAAGGCGTGCAACTCGGGGAACAGATGACCGGCCCTAGTCAGATGTGGGCGTTGGGTCGGTTAGTGTCACCCCTCTCCTGAGCCAGGCCACCCACAGAGACCAATCAGAGCACACGGTTCTGGGCATATCTGGACAGCGAGAAGGCTCGTGGTGGCACTCCGTCGTGGTCGCGGCATCTACGCTAGGCAGTAAATGCAGCAGACGCAGCTGCTCGAAACTCGAAGTCGGCCAATGTGTCCAGCCTGGAGCAATGTCAGCCTGGAGCAACGTCGGCCCCTGGAGCAACGTCGGCCTGGAGCAACGTCGGCCAGGAGTGAGCGCCCGCTGGCACGCGTCCCTTGTAGATGCTAACCGCCATTCCTCGCGAGTCGCGACACACGTAGCGTACACGTGGTCTGGGCTTAGGTTTCGCGTGGTTCGAGGCAATCCGAGTGTTCCATTGTATTGGAAATTAGTGAGTCCCGATAGCCAAGACACCGATAAGCCGTGTGGCCAAAGTTTCATTCCTACGTGGGTGGACGTAGACGAGTGTGAGCAGACAATAGTCAGCTTCCTTCGGAAGCGCATAATTCTAACCGAAATTCGATGCGACAATGTCCGCTTACTTACTTACCATCCGCTGAATGTACACCTAATCACCTCACGTCATTCGAAAATGAGAGTCACAGAGAGCAACCAGAACCATGTAGTTTCCTTCGTTCTTTTTTCATCACTTCCAGTTTTCACACTTCTTTCTTCCAACCATCTACCACTGACCTTCACCTATTTATTGGGCCGAGAGTTCGCTTGCTGGGTGAATTGGAATCATTTATTAGCCGTTTCTATCGCGGACTCGGCTTAAATTGTCATAGATCTTTTGGTGCCTACATTCTTGGTTCAACGATGCGTTTTCATCGGTAGACTGCGCCATTTAAGGAATTAATAAATTTCCCAGGTAAAGCGCTACTAAAGACTTATTCGGAGTTAGTCAAGTGATCTGCAGCATTAAAAAGGGCAGTATGGTAGGCAGTGTAACTTCTTTAGGTGAATATGGATATACAAGCATCGCGCATAATAAATTTTACTTCGCCTGCTTTATTCTTGTGGACGACTACGAAAAGTACAAAAAGAAAATGGCGCGATTGTTAGAGGCATCGGAATGCTGCACTTGGCTAGCTGGATTTAGAGTGTAGGTTATTTACGTCGGGACCTATTCTGATTCACCTTTTCTTTTCCCGTTGTCTTCTTTCTATGACTTTGACTGCGATACCAGTCCACACTTGACAGAAGAAGGAGCTAACACTTTCTGCATGTTTAATCCCCTCAGAGAATCTTCTTATGAGGCAACGTTATTCATCGTCAGAAGTTGAGCACGCATAATGTTACACTGGAGCAGTATGTTGGCTAAACCTGTCAATATGCGCCAAATAACTTAGCAATACGCCATGTTTCTCACCTTACCTCGCTTCTATTGCGGTTTTGAAGGTATTGTAGTGGCCGTCTTTAATTAGCCCTACATTGTTTATTCTTGCTGACGTCTGTCATACTTTCTTCTTCCTTTTTTCTCCTTCAATGGCCAAGTAGTGGCACCCCTCTGTGTTGGAGCATGGTTACAATGTCCAGGTCCTTCACCTTGGACCAAGTATGGCCATTCCGTGATTTGCATATTTTTTTCGCCGATGTGGCCATCCACCTTGTTACCCTTCCCGGTTACGTTAGTTGAAACTTTAGAATCGGATAATTTCACGTTTGAAATGTGCCAATCTCAAGCACAATCGCAATAATTAATTTTTGATCAAGCTTTACGTGTAATCCAAAATTTTTCTGTGACTTCACAACCGTGAAGCTATACAGCTATTGTTCCAAAGTAACGCCGCATAGCTCACTTGTAACTTTCATAAAAAGTGTCTTCAAACTCAGGCAACTGTAATTAATTCCTAAGCCAATGCCCTCACACCTTGATTCTTCTAGTTCCGGTGGGATCTACGAAAAAAATCTTGTCGCAATCATAACTGTTGCAAAGTTAACTCAGTGATCTCTTTGTTATCCCCGCTATGAAGAATTCGACGCATAAAAAAGCCCGGCTAAAGACAATTGGCTGTATAACGTACATGGCTCACACATATTATTCGTTTTCCGTCATTGCGTGATCGATCATAATTACACCTTTGAATTTGCTGCAGTAGCTTTGTCAGCCTGTCGCATTAAAAGTGTCGTCTTAATTGCGGCTTCACAGCGTTGTCATTTCTTGCAATGTTCCTATTTATTTCTTCGTGCTGTTTCCCCAGCCATGGTTCCCATCGGAGCGCCTCGTATTCTCCTGGCCCTCAAAATTGAGCAGCCCTCCTTTCCGGTTTTTTTTTTCTTTTTTCTTTTTTTTTTTTTTTGCTGCGCGTCTCATTTTCTTATTGTTCCAGTTTTCTAGAAAATACGTGTTTCACTCATACGTGATGGATTACCACCTACCTCAACGTTAAAGTGGTGCTCATCTTTGGAAAAGCAGTCTTGCAGGAAAGAAACATACAAGAGTAAAAGGAGACCAAAGCACTAATCTAGAATGTCAATCTCTCAATAACGATGAACAAGAGTCGCTTCACGATAGAACAGGAGTTTCTATTCAGGCACTTTCAAGCTGTCGAGCTTTCGCAATTTTTTTTTTTTTAAGCGTGACACAGCGAGCACAGATTTCCTTTAGGCTTCGAAAGGCCCTCGAAAGTTGTGTTGGCGATTGAAAGAACAAATCAGAAGGTCGTAAATGCCAGCACCTAAAGTATATCCTCAAAGATGAACGGTGAACAGCTACCACGCTTCTTAATCGCTGATTCATTGTTCCCAAGGGCAGCTTGCGGCGTACAGCTGCACGATGCCTAACAATAACCTACATGCAGGCTCGTGGGTATGGATAAAATTACTCTTCTGGCTTTCACTGCAATTTTGTCTTTTTCAACATTAGTCCGTTACGTGCCTCGGTCCAGAAAAATTTGAACCTTTCGGAAGGGCGTTCTCTTCCACTTTACATATTCCTGTTGTAAACATTTTTCAACTTTTGGAAAAGTGGAAATTGTACAAAGTGTCCGCAAACAAATAAGTAACTGTCGATGTGACAAATATCTACGGTATACTTAGGCAGGCGGGCAGCCGAGGATGGTTGGTTTTTGCCCAAGGCCGCGTCTTTAGCGACATTCGCAATCAAAAGGAAGGCAAGGAAGGAAGGTTGGTTTCTTCATGCACGACTTCGGTGTACTCATCAGTCACTCAAACAACTTCCTGCCTTGGGATGCCTGACAGGCAATCTGTGGGATCTTAGGCCTTTTAATAAACTGGTCGCCCCCGAAGCAGTTGTACGACTTTGGCAAGTAAAGCGTTTCATTGCATCGACGGTAGAAGGCCTAGTATACTCGTAGAGCCACTCGATGATCTTTCTCCAGCTAAGCTATCAGTCGAAGTGAAACATTGAACAAGGGCCAAAGAAGGAGTATTCTTGATTTCGGTATTGGTTGATTAGCTCTTGGACCATTAGACTGACCGGAACCATTGCCGAGAGCCGTTAGTGACAAGACATATTTTAGGAGAGAGCGGGTTGATGTGCGTTCAGCCCCAAGAGCAGGCCGCCAGCTGATGCGGTCATCAATGATTACAACAAGGAATCAGTGGTGTTTCAACCATGGTAAAAAGAATCGTTCAATCGCAAACGCTTCAGGAATGGTCGTGCTCGCTTTCGAGGATGATAGTCCATAGCTCCCGACTTAAATGGAGAACAAACTCGGTGAACACTCAGCCATGAGAAAGCCGCGACGAACGATTCTTTATTTCTTCGCATGGTTCCTTCAACACGAAATAGCCAAAGAGTTATGCATAAGAAAGAAATAACTACATATGAGAGGCCACACACGTACAATAATAACAATTAGCTGAACAAATGAACACGGACGCAATGGAGAACGCACACGCGGACCATGATGAAGGCAAAGCCACGAACGAGCACTCAGAGTTAGACAGTCGTTATCGGTTCCTGAAAAGAAAAGGAAAACCGCCAGTACCCTAAATAGCCACAAGGAGCTGCAGCACGAAAACCGCAGCACGGCGAATGAACCAGGCTTGCAAGGAAAACCTCGTAATTTCACGATGTCGAGTGTATGAGGAAACTGGGTAAGTGAATTGGTCGCAGAAATCTAGTAAACAAGAATCGGGTGATCCGCACATAATGATAGGCTTCGGCATTTGGAGCCCGTACCATGTTAGCAAGCTCCCGAATTTCTTTGTTCGCTTGGCTGCGTAATTAGTCCCGCCAAATTTGCGAATGAATGCAGCGCATGGCGACATCGCTATAGTATGGGCGCCCTAGCCCTGACCGAATAATGACTCGGTTGGCTGACAAAGTCTTCGATGTCGCAACGACGCGTTCCCAACGAGATAGCTTCCGCGTGAGTAGGCGAAGTAGGCCTGTAATCAATGCTCGTCTCTGCCGTTGAGAATTTTGTTTGGTCGCGACTCGCAGTAAAACAATCAGGAAGCCACACTTCCGTTATATCATCGATTAGTCTTTATATATGCCAAGTCATCGTACTGGCAAAAGCCAATAGAAATTTCACGATGTAAAGCAATGGAGCGTCACAACGATCTCATCACCTCGGCTATGCTGCACAAGAAATTTGATGTTTCACCTAAGCGGGACCTTTGGCCCTCCCCACCAACTCGCAGGGCACACAATAAAGTTCTTTCCTCCTCCTCCTCACTGAAATGATCTTGACACCCAAGAATGACACCTTGTTAAAGCTTTCTCCTCTTCGCATTTGATAGTTTCTTTCTCGATACCGAAACATTCTTTAGAATATCGTAGGCTGGAGTTATTTATTACCGCAAACCGCTTCCGCATATTCTGCGTTCCTCTCTCATGATTGCCGAGAGTAGTTTGTCATGTTGCGCAACACAAAATTTCAATGCAAATTTCTCAAGATATATTCAAGCCAGATATGTGTCCAGCAGAGATTTTATTTTCTACCAAGGAGAGGGGGCAGGTTCAGGATGTCTTTAGATTAAGTACAACCAGGCACTGCCCCGAACAACTAACCAGTCGCAACCACATCTTAATGCAGCCGGTACACATGTGCCCAACATTTCGTCAAGTCAGGAACTCCTCCCCAGTTGACTGGTTGCGCGAATTAATATTTCTTCAGAGCAGCTTCCCTCTTTCCAGGCTTCTTTAGTGAGAGCTTTAGAAATTTCTGCAAGAGTGTCCTATCAAGATGCCACTACTTGTTGCGGGCTTGAAAAATGATTAACAAAGCAAATAGAAACGACTGCGAGAAGAGAAAAAATTTAACGAAAACAACAGGGAAGGGTTAGGCACCCTCTTACGAACCATGTAGCTTATTTATTCATTATGACATCGTGGTCTCGTCCGCCTTGCCACTTTAACTTTGAACACGCAACCTTTATTCCGCTTCGGTGCACCAAACAAAAAAGAAAACTTGATAGAGCCAGCGTAAAAAGTGTTGTTGTACTGCTGCTTGCTTAATACTCTCAAGCCGCACTTAACAGGAAGAAGTTCTTCGTCGGTTTGGATTTTCATAAAGAAACAAAAGAAAAGCTGCAGTGAGGACTCCTCATATAACTTTTTCTTTTTACCATCTCCAGAATAACGCTTGTGGGCTCTCAGAGTCCTTATCCTGTTCTCGAAGGAAACGCACTTCTCTCTTTTAAAAGGCCTGTTCTCTTGTAATGACTACATTTTAACAGTGAACTTTATTAACTGCGTAAAATTTCGCAACTTCCAACATATGTTTTCCATTTGGCACTCTATTTCCCTGGTGTACTGTGCTTCCCTCTAGCACCAACCATAACGTATGGTTGAGCAGTGTAGCGCTAAGTAAACTTGAGCGGTTGGAAAAGCAGTGCTAAAAAAACACAGAGATAGAGACACACTACACATGACGGGCGCTTCAGTGCCCGCCATGTTTACCATCAGTCTCAGTCCCTATGTGTTTTAGCGCTGCTTTCCCAACGTTCGACCATGAACCAACGCGCCTAAATCAAAGTTCTGCTAAGCAAAGAATATTTTGTGCTACTGGCCGAGTCAGAATTGAAGAAAGTCTGGAAGGGGCACACAGATTTTCTTAGCCAGACAAGTTCTGCGAAAATTCACACAGCTAACAAAAGTTTGTGACAGGGAAAATTGACATCCGCCTAAAGTAACATGAAGCTAGGAAGGAAATTGATCAAATCACATCAGATAGCCCCCAGCAGAAGAAGCGACCTTCCATAGAGGAAATTTTAATGTCCTCTTTTCGTGCATCAACTCCTCATGGATGGAGGGATTTTATAAGCATCTCTCTTGAAAGGATGCTATGGCTGGTGACACCAAGCTTCTTGTTTTCATATTTTTGCTGCGTTTATTACTAGGAGCGAAGGTGCAAGAACCTTCTCAAGAACATGAAGCTGCTGCCTTCATGATGTCGTGTTGGTTTCGTCCTCCCTGCGACAGTAATTTTGAACAAGTCACTTTTATTCAGTTCCTCTGCTCAAACTTAAGCTACTTCAGAAGACTAGCATGAATATTATTATTATTATTATTATTATTATTATTATTATTATTATTATTATTATTATTATTATTATTATTAATTAAACCCTTTATCTAGAGTGCAGGTGACATATAACGTCCATTCAGAGTGTCTGCCTACCTTCATGCCTAATTTTAATATTTTCCTGAACGGAGTTGCAGAGGTATTTCAATGACTGAACAAGAACTCTCATATGTGTAGTGTGTTCCGTCATTCTGTAATCCTTTTTCCTGTTTTTCTACTTTTGCTTTGTATTACTTTCATGTACGCAGCCTCTGTTAAACTATGTATTCGCGAAATTATTATTATTTTTTGTGTGTGTGCACGTGTGCATGTGTTTGTGAGCTTGCATTGTTCTTCATATCCATTGTTTTGCCGAGTGCACCAGCACCAATACCCTCGAGGTTCTTCCTGGGGCTTTTATAATTACCTTTCATTGATTGATTGATTGATTGATTGTATGCTGTTTGATAAAAACTCGTTCACAAACGCCTTAGGCGCTTGCAACCCTCCCTATCCTGCGGCCTTCATGGCATTCCCTCCGCCGCACTACAAGCCTACGGCAGTATATTTGCTCCATTATTAACATCTACATTTAATAACTATTTGATTACTTCCAGTTTCCGTCACATGTAGGAAAGTGCTCGTATTTTCCCTGTATTTAAGTAAAACCGGCGTGTTGAATTGTCGCCCAATTCGTCCTCTGGGTGCCACGGCTCAGATTTTTGAGCTTGCATATATATATATATATATATATATATATATATATATATATATATATATATATATATATATATATATATATATATATGGGAAATTACTTGTGCTTAAATAAATGAAATAAAGAAACGATAAATTAATGGAAATGAAGGTGAATGAAAAGACAACTTGCCGCAGGTGGGGACCGAACCCCCTACCTTCGCATTTCGCGTGCGATGCTCTACCACTTGAGCTACCGCGGCGCTGTTTGCACATCCACTTTCTTGGGTATTTATGCTTCTTTGTAGAATCCTGGGAGTGTTAGCCAGTGCCACTACTCGCAGACCTTGGCGGCGGACGTGGAACGTCCTTTCTGCCGCAGGCGTCACGAGAACGTTAACCTTTTTGGGTGAAGGCAACTGGTCAATAAACCCACACATGCTACCCGAAGGCATCAATGTTGCCGGATTCGAGACCCTCGTTATGTAATCAACGAGAAGGAAGGGGATTAACCAAGGGGCCCGATTTTTTTTACAAGACACATCATAAGAAGCCAACAAACCCTGACACCAAGGACAATATATATATATATATATATATATATATATATATATATATATATATATATCTTTTATTTTGGAGAACTCATTAATTCCAAATAAGCATGCATTTTTTACCGGCCGCGCTCCACTCACACAAATCTTGCAAGTTTCATCAAACAGATCGCCGCGCAGGTACTTTAAAGGGGGCACGTTGACATTGTTTACAGTGACCTCAGCAAAGCTTTTCATGTAGTAAGCCACTCACTGCTTCTGATCAGGCTTACGCACTTTGATGTCGACTCGTCAGTTGTCAATCTCTTGCGCAGTTATCTTCTTTATAGATCATCTTGTGTTAACGTCATTGGCCAAACGCCCACTTTTTGCATGGGAACTAACGGCGTCCCGCAAAGATCAGTGTTGGGACCGTTTCTTTACTGAATAATCAACAATAATGTTGTTTCCACTGCTCGAAACTTTTCTTTCCTTTTTATATGCCGATGACATGAAAATCTTCAAGAAAATTCACACTGTTGATAACGGTCGTGCCCTGCAGTCGGACCTGCTTTCCTTTTTTAAATGGCGCAAATAACCTCTTCTTGAATGCGGCTAAAACCAAAGTCATGGCTTTCATACACAAAACAGTAAGCATTTATTTTTCTTATCCTGTAGATTTTGCACCATTGTGTGAGGTCTGTAAGATGAATGAGCTAGGTGTACTTTTAAATAGAACCGTACACTTTTGTGCTCACACTAATCGCGTTGCAATGTGGGGTATGCGCTCTCTTGGCTCTGTTTGCAGACAATTAAGGAAATTCAAGTCTCCTACACCATTCCGCAAATTGTACACAACTATCCGTCTTCTTCAATTCGAATATGCATCATTCGTCTGGAGAGCCTTTCCCAGATCCTAAATTGACACTACAGATCGAGTGCAGGAAAAAATTTATAAGCGTTTATAAACAGCGCTTTGCTAAGACGGACACTGGACCTTCTCCTAGAATTGCTGGATTATTGTTATTGCCCTTACTTTGCTGCCAACGTAATCGCGCTGACCTTCTGTTTAATCTTTCTAAACTCGTGGACGGTATTCTAACCTTCCCCGAACTTATCAGTTGTGTCATGCTTCGTATTCCGCCCGAGATCACCAGAGAACATAGGCCTTTCCATGTTCCTGCTTGACATCAGCAACACTCAACCGTCCATAGAATACAGAAGCCGCGATTACATGAATGCGACAGTACCACATCGCCTTTCCAAACGCATGTAAGCATTCGCTCTCGCGTCAACACAGCGCCTCATGTGTGAATTGGCTCGCGCCCGTAAATCTACACTCTCCTGGTGCAATACAATGATGTTCCTTCTAAGCGCATTACCGCTATTTAGATGCCTAGCAGCCATCGTCACCTTCCTCGGCCGCCTTTTATACATTGCGCGCTCTGGCACATGTCTCGTGCCTCGTGCTGCGAGCCAGCAATAAAAAAGGAAAGAAGAATAAAAGAGAGCTGCTTCTGCTCCTGCTATCTGTCCGTGCAGTCCCCAGGTCTTTCGATTGCCGACTTAACTCATTGTTGCAGTGGACCTCACTTCCGTCCCTATAACATGAATGCAATGCTCCATAAATGCGATGCCATGTGCCACTGGCGCATTCATTTAAACGCTGCTATAGATTTTATAACGCTTATTTTCATTGTCTTTATATATTTTATAACTATCTGTCACTGTTCTTTTCCGAGCTTTGCGTTGTTGTGTCATAGTTTCACATATTGTTCAAATGCCCTTCTACTCCTTTTTCCTTTCTTATTCACTTTGCGCATTCTTGTACGTACACTCTTCTTTCAGCCATCGATCTCTCCCTCACCACAGAATAGTGCTCCTACTCCTGGGACACAACTCCGGACACTTGGGGTTCGGACCACTTCCCCATTGTGATCACCTCTGCGCATGGAAGGAAGCCAAAGTCCAGCACTTTCCACGTCATAGACTGGTTTCTGTTTAGGAAGCACTGTAGTGAGGCGACCGATCGTTATGACTTTCTAGACGCCATCGCGGAGTGCGCCCAGGCCGCTACCGTTCAGTGCTCTGCCCCACCGGATACCCCTGCCCCGGATCTCCGCCTACTCAATCTCCGTGCCTCCCGGCGCCGCAGGGAGCGCAGCGCAATTCGGACGGAAGGCAGAGCACTGGACTGAATACAGACGAGTGGACGCCTGCTGTAGAAGACAGGCCCGCCACAGGAGGAACCAGAGCTGGGTGAGCCTGTGCTCCAGCAACAAGGACCGTTCAAGGGGCCCCCTATCCTGGTGACTTCTCAAGTCACTCGGAAAGAGGAAGAGCCGTCAACCCGCCCTCGCATTGGCCATCTCGCTAGGAATCAGCGAAGAGGCCCTCGCGGAACTTCTGGCGGACCGGTTCGCCCCTCCTGTCCCACAGAGTGCAACCACCCTGCCGGTCGGACACCCTCCTGCCCAGCTGCCCACCTGTCTACACCTCCTGCACCCTGCTTGGACGTCCAGCCAAGTCGCTGCCCTCTGCCAAGAGCCACTTGCCCTGCACGAGCTCCAGGCGGCTCTGAGGCGAGTGAAAGGCGCAGCGTACCAGGAGCAGACGGGGTAACGCCACAAATGCTCCGCAACGTGGCCGCCAGCGAGCAACAGCGCCTGTTCGAGTGCTTCAATGAGATCTGGCAGTCAGGGCCGGTGCCAGAGGCATGGCACACAGCATTGTGGCATGCATCCTCAAGGCCAGAAAACCGGCTAGGGAACTGTCGTCCTTTCGACCGGTCTCCCTCACCTCCGCTGCCTGCAAGGTGATGGAGGCCATGGCCCTGGCACGAATGGACTGGGTGGTCCGTGCTTGCGGCTTCCTGGCAGACCAACACACGGGCTTCTGGCGGCGGCGGTGCACTGCGGCCTCCATCGCTGACATGGTGTCCATCCTGGAGGACAAGAAGGCCGGCGGGGACCTCGTGATGCTCTTGCTTATCGACGTACAGGGTGCCTTCGAAAGCCTCCCTCACGCAGTTCACCAGCAGGGCTTGGACCTCCTCGGCATCTGGGGCAACCTGCGGGAGTTCCTCTCGTCGTTCCTGCACAATCGCACCCTCAGGGTACGTGTGGGTCGGCATGTCACTCGCTGCGGAGCGGCACTATCGTCAACGTCCAGCACAGATGATATTCTTATTTTCTCATTACAATGACGAACTTAAATTAGGATGCTTCCGTTGTATTGCATAACAGTGGTCGGATGAAACCATCATCATTAGATTCGTTGGCCACTGACCACAAAGAGGGATGTCGCTTGCTAGTAAATGGATTCCCAGTTTACACATGGAACTTTCCAGTCTTTAGTTAAGTCACCTGACAACCTTCCCAATCGTCGCTCCTACCATCGCGCAATCTGTGTTCTTTCTGTACATTCTTCTTACAATTTTTTACGTGTGTGGGGTTAATTGGCGTAGCAGTTCTGCTCAATGCACGAGCAGCCTATTACGTGGCACCAACCAAAATCTATCATCAACTTCTAATCAGCTGCTTGGGATCTCTTCCTCCTGTCGCAAACTAAGTTTGAGAAGGAGATGCCTTGTTCGACAGATAAAGTCTGTTCTTTGCTGAAACGGCACCTCAGCACTTTAATAGACCTCGCCTTCCTTGCTTTCCAAATATTGTGTCCGTTTCTTCACTCATGTTTCACTGACCAATTATTGCGCAGGGACACTCTTTCCTTGACCTTCGGAGGCCATTCTAACAACTTATTTTTCAGATCGTGCTGATCATTTCACTCCAGATCATTTCTCTCTACGTTAAGGACACAAATAAGGAAAACACAGAAATATTGTTACGTGAAGCTGAAGCTGAATACTATTTACAATTGATTTACAGGGAAGCTCACGGAGGCCAAAATGGCGACGCTATATCAAACGGGCACACACGTCGTCTTCGTTTTCCTCAGTGCAGCCACACTGTGGCGGCTGTTCCGTAGCATCACCCCCGGCTGTAGAAGCACCGTCCCGGTGCTTAATCTACACATCCGCGGTGAAATGTGTGGGGTATGGTTTTAGTCTTGCCACGTGAACGATGTCACTTGCAGCTGATGATGACGCTGAGAGATCGGCGGGCATGATTTCATACGTGACATCGGTCACTTGTCGTACCACACGGTAAGGGCCAGTGTAGCGCGACAGCAGCTTTTCGCAAAGGCCCACACGTCGAACGGGTGACCAGAGAAGCACCAGAGAACCCGGAGGAAAGTGCACGTCACGATGGTGGCAATCATAGAGGCATCTCTGATGCTCCTGTGAGGCCTCGAGACGGGTGCGGGCGAGCTGGCGCGCGTGGTCGGCGTGTGCGATCGCGTCGCGGGCGTATTCAGTGGCGGAACGTGTGGCCGAGGGCAGCAAAGTGTCCAAGGGCAACACGGGTTCTCGGCCATATAGGAGATAGAATGGTGAATAGCCTGCGGTGTCGTGACGCGATGAATTATACGCGAATGTCCCTTATGGTAAGTGAAGATCCCAGTCGGGGTGGTCGGTCGCAACGTACTGCGAAAGCATGTCGGTGATAGTCCGGCTGAGGCGCTCCGTGAGGCCGTTGGTCTGTGGGTGGTAGGACGTGCTGAACTTGTGCTTTGTCGAGCAGAAGGGGAGGATGTCCTCGACGACCACCGACAGAAAGCTGCGTCCGCGGTCAGTGAGTAATTGGCGTGGAGCACCGTGCACTAAATTGATGTCATAGAGCAGAAAGTCAGCAACATCAGTAGCGCCACTTGTCGGGAGGGCTCTGGTGATTGCGTACCGCGTAGCATAATCGGTAGCGACGGCGACCCATTTATTTCCGGAGCCCGAGAGAGGAAATGGTCCAAGAAGGTCTAGATCAACACGGAAAAAGGGTTCGGGTGGGATGTCCATCGGCTGCAGACATCCAGCTGGAGGTGTGGAGGGCTTCTTCCGGCGCTGACAGGGCTTACAAGCAGCAACGTAGCGCCGCACGGAGCGGGCGAGACCCGGCCAAAAGAATCGACGGCGTACACGGTCGTATGTGCGCGAGACGCCCAAGTGTCCAGCCGAGGGAGCATCGTGAAGTTGCTGGAGGACAGTCGAACGCAGGTGCAATGGAATGACGAGCAGAAGGTCAAGGCCGTGTGGATCAAAATTGCGGCGGTATAATGCCCCCTCCTTAAGGAGAAACATCCGGAGAGAGGCGTCGCCAGGAGTTGACTCCAGATGGTCGATGAGGGCTCGTAATGAAGGATCGCGCCGTTGCTCGTTGCCGATTTGAAGCAACTGGGACACAGAGAAAACGCAAGCAATGGCGTCCTCATCAGCCGGTTCGTCGACGGGGTAGCGGGACAAACAATCCGCATCCTGGTACAAGCGTCCCGTCTTATATACCACGGAGGAGGTATATTCTTGCTGGCGTAACGCCCAGCGAGCGAGTCGTCCCGTGGGGTCCTTGAGCGAGGACAGCCAGCAGAGAGCGTGGTGATCAGTGATGACACAGAAGGGGCGCCCGTACCAGTATGGACGAAATTTCGCAAAAGCCCGCACAAGAGCGAGGCACTCGCGCTCTGTGATTGAATAATCGCGCTCGGCGGGTGACAGAAATCGGCTGGCATAGGCTATAACGCGATCATGTCCACGCTGGCGCTGTGCTAATACTGCTCCTATGCCGTGACCACTGGCATCAGTTCGAACTTCCGTTGAGGCAGACGGGTCAAAGTGGGCCAAAATTGGAGGCGTGGTAAGGAGAGTAGTCAACTGCGAAAAAGATGCGGCATGGTCAGGGCCCCAATAAAAAGGGGCGTCTTTCTTCAAGAGGTCGGTAAGGGGACGTGCGATGGTCGCAAGATCTTTCATAAAGCGTCGAAAATAAGAGCACAGCCCTAGAAACTACGAACGTCCTTGGTAGACCTCGGAACAGGAAAATACGTAACGGCGCGAATTTTGTCCGGATCGGGTAGCAAGCCTCTGGCGTCTACGAGGTATCCAAGGACGGCGATTTGGCGGTGAGCGAAATGACATTTTGACGAGTTGAACTGGAGACCAGTGCAGCGGAACACGTCAAGAATCGCTGAAAGACGGTTTAGATGCGTGTCGATTGTGTGCGAATAAACGATGACGTCGTCCAGATAGCACAAACAGGTGAACCACTTGAACCCCTGAAGCAAGGAGTCCACCATTCGTTCGAAGGTGGCGGGCGCGTTACAGAGACCGAAAGGCATCACCTTGAACTGATAAAGGCCGTCAGGGGTAACAAATGCAGTCTTCTCTCGGTCCATGTCATCGACGGACATCTGCCAGTAGCCGGACCGTAAGGCGATAGAAGAAAAAATAGGTGGCACCGTACAAGCAGTCTAGAGCGTCATCAATACGTGGCAAAGGGTACACGTCCTTTTTTTGTAATTTTGTTCAGGTGGCGATAATCTACACAAAAGCGCCACGTTCCATCCTTCTTTTTGACAAGTACGACGGGAGATGCCCAGGAACTACAGGAAGGCTCGATATTGTCCTTTGCAAGCATCTTTTTGACTTCCTGTTGGATAACAGCTCGTTCCGACGCAGAAACACGATATGGGCGTCGGAGAATAGGGTTCGCATCGCCAGTATTTATGCGATGGGTCACGATGGACGTTTGACCTAAGGGTCTATTGTCAAAGTAAAAAATGTCGCGGTAGCCTTCAAGAACGCGGCAAAGAGCTTCAGCTTGAGCAGGTGTAAGGTCAGAGGAAACCATCTTCTTAATGTCGGCGTCAGTACCATGCGATGACGTCACGGTATGGGCTGAGCTGTAACGATCTTCCACTGTGAATGGCTCGACCTCATCATCCTGCAAAGCGCTAATTATAGCCAAGGAGATCCCTTGAGGCAGAACTTGCGCGGTCAGCGCGATATTGACAAGTAAAAGGCAGTTGCGGTTGCCAGTAATTTTCAGCACAATGTGCGGCACGGTAACACCATGTGTAAGCATAACGGCCGGAATTGGTGCGGCCACGTAATTGCCGTCAGGTACAGCTGGTGAGGACAAGAAGTCGACGAGTGTAACAGAGTGAGGCGGTAGGCGAATAAAATTCATGCAGCTTAGATGGCTTGGAGGCGGGTCCACAGGGTCGGCAAGAAGAGGCAAGTCAAGGCGAAGTGAGCCGGCCGAACCGTCAATGCGGGCAGAATGATTGGCAAGAAAATCCAGACCGAGAATGAGTTCGGGAGGGCAATGCTCGATGACGGTGAAGATAACGACGGTGTGTCTCTCAGCAATGGTGAGTCGGGCAGAACACATGCCAACAATAGCGACAGTCCCTCCATCGCCGACTTGTACAACTCGGTTCAAGGCAGGCGAGAGGTACTGAGATCGATACCCCGCACCTCCACCAAATTAATGTTACGTGAAGCTGAAGCCGAATAATATTTAGAATTTATTTACAGCGAAGCTCACGGAGGCCAAAATGGCGACGCTGCATCAAACGGGCACACACGTCGTCTTCGCCCTCCTCAGTGCAGCAACACTGTGGTGGCTGTACCGTAGCAATATTTTTCAGTGTAAGTTGAAGAGATTGCCTTAGTGGTATACTTGGCCATTGTCGTGAGATAACAAGGACATTTAAAGGAACAGAAACTTACCCAAGCATGAGCAATAAAAGCAAGTTAAGGCGCGAACTCGGTGGCCTTTGCATTCCCTAGTATAAGGCTGCTTTTCAGTGTCAGCAGGACACTGAAAAGCCCAGTTATGTGTATTCGAATCAAGGAACGGTTTCCCTAATTTACTTTCTTTGTACGTTTATTTAGCCATTGTTACCTAACTGAAAAAAATTTTGAATTTTATTTCGCATCTAATCACAACAGCTACTGTTCCAAAGAGAAGCATTAAATCAGTCTTAAGCTCTGAGATGATCGCATGCCTGAAGCTGGTTTTACGGGCAAATTCTGAGTCCTGTATTCTTTTTTTTTTTTTCTTTTTTTTTCTTTTTACAGCTATGCTGTATATGGCTAGTCGATTCGTCCATCAGTCCGTCCGTTGGTCTGTCTGTCGATCGCCTGCATGCCGGAAACTCCTCCCGCGCAAGCCCATGCGCATGCATGAAAAAAAGAAGAGAGAAAGAGAGGCGCGCGATTAGCCAACAACCCGTAGACGCCATAAGGCCTGCTTAGTCCGATCCATGAAGTCACGCTACCTGGCCCGAAATTGCCATTGACAAGGATGGCGTGATGAAAGCAGCGACGTCAAAGTCACTGCTACCTACTTGGGAGCATGCCCATTATGGCAGTCGGGCCAGGTAACATGATGTCATGGATCGGAGTGAAAGGGCCTTGTGTGTGCTGTCTAGGTGGTGTTGGATGAGGCGCGCCAGTATTGACGTCGTTGCTCTCAATCGCATCCGAGCGCGCACGCAACTGTTTCTCTCCGGCTCCGAAATTGGTAGGCCACGCGTCATACATACTCCTGAGGAGTAGGCAGCTTTCAGTCAGCAACGCCGTGAGCAGAACAGGGATGAGCTCGTCTATGCCGTACTGATGCTGCAGCCCGGGCACAAGAACAGGCTCGTGCAGTCGAGAGCAAGCAGCAACTGCGTACCGAGGATCCGGCAGCCTACTAAGCGCCATCGTTTATGAACGGTCCGGGTTAACCCAGTTATAAACGCCGGGGCCGCACGTTACAGCGTCGCTGGTTAGCCATGTGCAGGGAGTCCTTGGGCGTTGACTTTTATTGAATGCATCGGTTAAAAACGCATGTGTCTTTGTCTTGAAATAATACTATGAAAGCATTGCAGGCAGAAGATAGCGGTCGACAGTAGCTGAAACGAATCACGGATAGCAGAAGCAATTACGCATAAATAGAAGCCAGCAAATGAGAAAAAAGCCTGTACAAGTCCGTTAAAAGACATATGAAGAGACCTGGATGCAAATAATAAGAAAGGGACAATCGTCCACAGCACGCTGAGCAAGCAAAGTGGGCCCTAATTTATATGAAGGCCCTTCGTGCACCCTGTCACTCTCATTGCTTCGCCGGCGTTCCTTTCAATTCTTTTCACGAGCCTCAGCTGAGCCGTGTGGAGAAGCGACCGTGGCTCAACGCGACAACTTCGACGCCCACACATTGTTCGCGACAAGAATGCGCGTCCAGAAGAGGCCGTGCCAACCTCCATAAAAGCTGGCGGGCTGAAAGCTGCCGCTTTTCTTCCTAAAGCGGGCACTTGATGCGAATCGGGGCAAAGGATAACAGCGCGCGGAGTCGCAACGAGGACAAAGGGTAAACAGGGTCGTCGCTTGGCTCAACGTTGCGACACAATACGTTCTTATTAAAGGGGCTCTAAACAAGTTGGACACTGGGAGCAGAAGGACGAGGTGCGATGAAGGCTTAGTCGGGAGGTGACACCAGCAGATAAACGTACCAATGGGCACAGAACCCCGAATCTCTACGTAGGCGCATTACGTGGGAAACAGCAAACCGATTTTTTCTCTCTTCGCCAACGAAGCAGTTACGCGTTGACGCTTACGACGTAGAGGAAAGAGCAAGACGGTACGTAGCAAAAGCTTTGGTAGTTTTGTTACGGTCGGTCTATTTTTGATGTTTAGATCTTATCGAAAAACCAAGGGAAGTGCTGCCTTGTTTTTGTAATATGATAATTTTTTTTTTTTTACTGCGATCGAACGCCGAAAGATTGGTGCTTGTCTGAATCAGACCAGTGTACGAGAAAGTAAGCTGCGGAGTGCAAAGAACGGCAGCAATACGTTTCAAGCCCACAGGACATTATATTAGCCACAATTTCGCACGCGGGTTAGTCAACGCGGCCAGAGGGCTCCTTGACCGCATTTAATTGGCCAATCCATAATTGCTAGCTGCATTACATGCTTGTTACGCGCTTTTTGTGTGCGTTTTTTTTTCTATTCGGACTTATTTAGCTAGAGATCGGTGGTTTCCAAACGCGTGTATTCTCCCCCCGCCGTTTTTATAGGCAGAATAAAAGGCCCCTTCCGGCATTGAAGTTTCGTAAACAGCTCCACTTGATCGGTTCTTTACAGCAGGTTGTTAGAACGGCTACATTTCATATTTGTTTGACTGTAACTACTAAAATCGTCGGTAGAAAATGCTTTAGGTGATCGTTGTTTAGCTCAATAGATTGTTATAGCGCGGAAAAGACATACGGAGGAATATCTTTTTTAAGGTAGATTTCAAAATATTGACACACACTAATAAGCTTTAGCCTTGACATAACTTTGCAAATTCTTTATTGTTCAAGCTACGGAGTAAGATCACTCTACATCTTCTAAATGATAGAGAGAAGGAAATAAATTTTCATAAATTCTAGTGTAGAATATTATTTATCAAAACCTAGAGCATCATCATCAGCTGCTGCGTCACTGATTTGCGGAATAATTTTCAGCACTATTCACATTCGTTTTAGTCAGTCTTGCTCGTCACCATAAGTGATCCTTCATTCATCGGCTTAAGCTTGGATAACTTTCAATACATTGTTTTACAGAAAGGCTGTTATTGCGACAAGATGTGGCGGATACCTCCCACTCTAAATGTTGACATAATAACTTGAGGTCACTATTTAAACTGGAGCAGCAAAAATTTGTAGATGATATTGTGCGTCTCCAAAATAATGTGACAACAAAGGTACAAGTGTTTGTGTAATTCAGAGCGTCGTCAAAAATTCTGGAAGTACTAGTAACTGCGTCTTTCATCTCTGTGATGAGATCAGCAGTGCGTAGTTTCGGACGATATGATGAAATATTCGCACTCAAGTAACATGTAAATAAAAGTGGAACTTGGGAGATACACGTCCCTTTTATAAAAAAACATTCTGTATAAATTTCAATGTTACAGGTTTTCAGCAGCCTCCGTTTCAGTTGTGAAACTTTTGCTAATTTGTTTTCTTCCCAGTGCCTGGCAGAGGACTAAAATGCTTTCCGCTTGTGAAATAGAAGACGTCTTCAAATAGAACGACATAAATATAGATTATATTTAAAATTTTTAAGTAATTGAGAGCACCGTAGAATAGTTCTAGCCTTAATCAGGGCCCTTTAAAAGTGTCGTTTGACCAGTGAAATAAATGTTAGAATTGCTGTTGTAGGCAGATAACTGAACATTTCTTCTTGAATCCTTGTAAACGCAAACGGAAGATTCCCTACACCTATAGTGCCAGACAGAGAGTATTTTTATGAGCTGATAAGCGCTATTAGAGAGTATTAAATACACGTGGTAACTCCTTAAACACCTACACGACGGTCCCTGCACAAGAGCTGTGTATCGGAGTGGTAGGTAAAAGCTGTGAGACATGATGATTGCAGGCAAACTTCCACAGGCACTAGAAACTCATCCATAATAATACTAAACTCTAAGGCCATATCAAAGAGCGCATGTGGCACCGGGGCCTCTCTATGATAGAACCGGGCTTCTCTGGAATTTTTGCAGGGGTCACCGATATCACACAAGTTTGCAGCGCATTCATTTTTTTATTCGTCTCAAAATCGCAGCCCTAAGAGTAGTTGCACAATCATCTTGAGATTCTTATCATCCAATGATTGCAAGTGTTTTTGCGAACGTCGTGGTACGATGTTACTCCCGTGCGCACCGGTAACGACTGCATTAGGATATATTCAGAAGATGTCTTTATTTTCCCATTTGCGCTCGTATCTTGTACTCAACGTGGTACAGTTACTCGCAAGAATACCCCCTTTCCATATTAAGAAAACTTCGTCTCCCAACGCTTTTAGCCTTACTGGCATCTGGAACTTATCAAGTGTTTTATTTGTGGGGTTTTGATCAGTCGTGCTCAAAACTCACCTTAATGTTGATATTGGCGCTGTAGCAAGCCACCTAAAAGTTATCCCCAGTTTGTCTGATGGGCTATGCCGTGGCCACATAAGACCTTAGTCTGTTCTTTGGCCTCTTCTTGTTCCTGCTCGTGAATAGTTTGTTTTATGTGCTTAAACAATTCTTGGGTCTTACTTGCGAAAAGAACTTGCGAATATGATAAGGAGGCACTCCAACTTTGACCACCAGTGGTTATTAACGCGCAACCAACGAACGGTACGTGGGCATTTTCGCATGTCGCCCCCCATTGAAATGCAGTCGCCGTGGCCAGGATTTGATCCCTTGCCATCGGGCTTAGCAGCGCAACTTCAAAGCCACTGTGCCAGCGCAGTTTCTTTTCTGCATTCGGCACTATGATAATTTTGGTTAACTGTGAGTCAGAGTGTCCATAATAAATTTCTGTAAGCTGTAACACTCATATCCACTGCATAAGGTGAAACAAAATAAGAGAATTCTAAGAGAAACGATACTTTGATAGAGTAAAAGAATATAAACGTGTTCTAACGCATATTTCTTTTTTATGTTGCTGACGCTGCGAACTAAAAACAAGTTTGAAACTCGTAAACAAAAGGCTGTCAAGTTTGTTCACTTCATTCAGTTTTTTACTCTGCTTCTAGGTCAGCTGAATTTTTTCTAAAAGACAAAAAAAAAAAGAAAGAACTTCATTGTGGAGCCACTGAATCTCTCAGGAGGCCGCGAGAAATAGATTTCGGGAACGTAATTGAAAATCACACGACCGGCGAGAAGACCAGTGAACCGATATATCGAACTCCGTCCTAGTTTATGCTTTCTGTTTTATTCATTTCGTCTGTATTTGTCTAGCGCTATTGTCGCCTTTCTTTCAATTCATTGTATGTCTAGTGTATGCTGTACATCGCTCTGCTGTAGATTTGGTGGAGAAAAACAAGAGTGGATTCCTTCTTTCGGCGTCTCCTCAGACGTTCTTTATTTCTTTATTTGTTCTCAGCCTAAAAAATCCTGTCATAATACATCCTTACTCTTTGTTCTCTTTCTTCTTTTTTTCTTAAAGCGTAACAGTAAAAACAGTGGCTGTCCTTTCTCTTTTTTATTCTTGTGGTTGAACAGCGCTATGGGGAGCGATAGGTGCCTGTATAGCACAAGTTCTTGCATTTATTACCTGCTCTGATTATAAATGGGCCAGTGCATCTTGACTAAGGGAAAATAGAGGGGCGACCAAATAAGAAAATCTTTAATCTGACGCCAGCGTTTCAGTACGGTGAAACGTTTTCGTGCCCTTGTCGAAGTGTTGGTTGCAGTCTAAGCATTCTCTTCTTCGTAAAGTATGGATCAGACCAACTCTCCATCTTTGTTTGAACTCTTTTCCCACTTGAAAGCAAAGATCGAGAAGAACGGGGGTTAGCCGAGGGCCCCGATTTTTATTAATGATATTATAAGAAGCTAGCAAACAAACACACCAAGGAACCAAGGACAACATAGTTCTTTCCCCTAATTTGCCCTTGGTGTGTCTGTTTGTTGGCTAATTTGGAAACAAGATGTCATTTAAGGCATTGGTATATTGGCGGCATCAATCTACCGAAACATGTGAACGCATGCTCAATGAGACCTTTAGTGCAAAAAACAATGGTTCTGTTCTAAAAGCGAATCACTTTTGATGAAAGTGTACCACATCTACGTACATTTTGCTGATAATCAGGTTGTATATATGAGTAAACTAACCTCTTAGTATTACACACTGTTTTATTTCTGATGTTGTTTCTCGTAAATTTTGGAGTGACATCACGTTGTTTATTGGCAGCATATTGCATTTTGTGTGTCTCGGACTTCCACAGCTACTTACAAAATATCCTTCAGCATCGCCGTACTGACAAAAACCCCGGGTACCCTTAACAGCCAAATGGAAATCGTACGTGTACTCAACATACAAGACGCAAAGGATTAAACTATTTTCACTCTTTAAAAGGAAACGTTTGCAAACTTTGCCGCGTTTCATGACCATGGCTGATGCCCGGCTGTTCTCTTGCCAAACACACCATCCGGTCGGCGGAGCACGCCCGCTGCGCACGGCTGGCCTCCTTGCACCACCGCCAGATGGCACTCGCCTGCGTGCATCTAGGGAAACTAGGGAGCATGCTTTATTAGAATGTAGAGACATCTACCCAGCGGTCGATTTAGGCACCACTGGCCTCCTTGAAGCCCTTGGGTTCAGCGAGAACAGTGGAAAAGTAAACATGTCCGCAGTAAGGATTAGTAAGAGGTGATTTGAGGATTGGTGGAAGAAAAGTAGGAAACCGACAAAAAACGGAGACGTACAAAAACACAGTTCGCAATAGGGGATCAGAAAATTTGGTTGTGGGAGTTCATATGTTCTTTTTTCTTTTTTTATTGTTTAACCTAGGTAGGACATTAGGCAGTATAATAGCAAGAGCTTGGTGGCGCAACCCACCGCTCTGATCCAAAGGGGACGCTCATAACATCCATCCATCCATCCATCCAAGGCAGCTGCGGCGCCCGCCGTGCGGGGGAAATACCGAAAAGAACCAGAACGCTCGCCTTCGTGTATCTGTGGGTACCCAGTAATGAGAAAGTAAGCGTTTCTTGTGGACATAATATATTCGAGTTCGCTATGTATGTATGCAAATGCTGCCTTTGAAACCATGATTCTTCAACGTGTTCGTCGTACTCGCTAGTAGTAAGATACTCCTCTTAACAAAAGGCACGGTATAATTTGTGTGCGCCCGCACTTGTGCGTGGGTGCGCGCCTGCACTTCTGTTTCGACCCTTTATGCCCTCACACAAAGCTTCGATGTATATCTGCTACGTTTTCTTTTATTATTATTATAGCGGAGCTTTGTTTGCCTCACCCTACTAAACTTGCTTTTCGTAAAGTTAGCTTCATTGCAATTTGGGTCATAGCACAGCAATGCACGCTTTACAGGCGCGGGAAGCCCCTATGCAGAAATGAAATGAAATACAGAAACTCTAACCTAAAGGCGAAAAATGAAAGGACCCCGCGGATACTTACACGTGTACGATGACGTCATGTGACTGCTTGATGGTGTGGCAAGTGCCGTTCCGCACCCACCTGGCGCCTGTGTTTTATGATGGCGTTGGCATCGGCCTGCGGACCTTATCAGCGATGTATGCCGGCTGATTTTATTATTGCTCCTCGGAAGATTTCTCTTGTTACTGATCTGTTATTTGTGCGTTCTCTAAGTCCAATATACGTGCGTCAACAACCACCAGCAAGACATTTGTATTATTAATTCTAGTCATCGTTACAGGACGTCCCATTTCAGTTTCTAACTACGGGACCTGCCTCTATATATACTAATAATGTAATTATCCCCATTTTTGTCATGAATAAACTGATTCTGATTATGAACGCAGATAGCAATAAATGGGCTCTTTTTAACGCCTTATGCAATGCACTGCATCTTTATATTATTGCCACCCTCACCATAAACTATACACTGTACGATAGTGAGGAATATACGCTTCACGGTGTCTCGTCCATGTCTCTTCTTGTGTCGTCTGTTTGGCGCTTTAGTACTTCAGTAACATGCACCAACTAGCCCAACACAACGTTCACGGTGCTACACCGTTATTGGTGGTGGTCGCAAGTCAGCGGCCTACGTTTCGTGGAAGGATGGCTACTACAAGATCCGGCTATGGTGATTACCTAGGTAGCACCACACTCATGCATACGTTTATTGTAATATATAAGGAAACGAAAATGCAACGTGTAAATAGCGGGTCGGCACTGGAAATCAGGGCAGGTTCATAACATGTGATTATATGTTTAAGAATATAAATCCACTTAGGTCGTGTCTTTGATGTCTGTTCTACCCCTTCTCGCGAAGAAATGCCTTTAATTTATTGAGTGCTCATTTTTTGTTGTAAATCGTGAATTAGTGGCGTTGAGCACAGATGTGGATACCTCTTACCTTTTAAAAACTGTCTTATTTGATTTGCAGGTTTCCCAATTTTATTGGGATGCGAAATATCCTGGAGAATTCCCGTGGTCCTGTGGTCCGATTTGGCAATAGAGGAATTTCATTGAGTTAAGGGCAAAAATACAATTAAGAAGACTTTGTGATTGTTTTCACTCGCTTTGGATGTCGGTAGCGACCATAAAAATACCTGCTTTTACATATAATGCAATGTTGAGTAATTTGTGTAAGTAAATGTGACGTGTAATTCTCACTGTGTCTAAATCTACGGTTGCGCCTTTTAAAGCAAACAGTTCCGTCAAGGGCTTTGCGCTTTGTGGGGTTCTTCTTATTCACAATCGCTGCAGCATCGTGCGGCGCCTTAACTGACAGTGCTGCGCTGATACAAAAAATGACCTCACGTTTCCATGCTTCTGACCGTTCTTCTAATGACGGTTCTCCAACTATCGATCTCCGACGCTAGCATTCAATATACGCCCAATCACATCATTTACTACGAAATACCACCGCATTTATTACAGCATTATCTAGGAAATAGTAATCGGCTGAAGGATTAATTTAATAAGCATGCTATCCGCATTACACACGCCTCGTGCTTAACACGGCTCGGTGTATTTGGACCAACACTAACAATTACAAAAAACCTAAGGCTGCTGCTGGAAGCTGGCTAAGTAACAGGCAGTTAGAGGTGTAATTATATGCAGCGTCATCGAGGAGGCAGTTGACATGTACAGCATTGCTGTTGGCGTGGTTATTATTGATGGAAAACAAAGCGAATCTATTTTTTTTAGGCTGCATTCATGCTGCGAATTGCTAGCAATCGCTTTAAGCCTTTACCATATCGAAGGAAAGGTAGGAAATAGAAAGTGTTCCGTTCATAAACCGCGCCGGAGCTTCATTCTGTGCAATCTTCAAGGATGTCTTCTCGTGGGTTAGAGGGCTATTCAGTGAGGAGAATCATGTGAGATATAACATGTCGAATAAATAAAGATGAATCTGCTGTTTCTTTGTAGCTTGAATAAAGAGATGTTGTTCGTCCGGCAATTGTGAGAGAGCCTCACACATTAAGTGATGCTGCTCTACAAGTGGGAAGAATGTTTGTTATTTAAATCTTTGCTTCGAGAATGTTACAAACTTAGATTTGGCACGAATTATTTATTACAACCACCACTATAATGTCGCAAAAGTGCGTGGAGCATTGCACGTGGTCGTGTGAATGCAGGAAAAAACATTTTGAAGAATATTGCTGTGGCACGTAATTTCACACGCGATGCCTTATTTCTATCCTCATTATCGTCACTCATCTCTCATTCTGGTTCCCTATCTTTCTACCCAGTGCACAAACTCAACAACAACAACAGTTCAGACCAACCGGACGTCCCTTCCTGTAAGTAATCTCCGCTTTTCTCTTCTTCCAGAAAGTTATCTTGGTGAGAGCCACTAAGAACGATAGCACGGTTATTCGTGTGCAAGTTTATCGCCAATTATTGACACATCAGACAAGTTCCGGTATGAGGCCACTTCCGGTAGTTCTGGTACGAAACCACTTTGGTCATTTCAGTTCGGAAAGAATACATATGCAAATGCTGTCAGACGTCACTACGCAACTGTAAAGGTGACCGAGAGCGAAGTCTAGAGTACCGCAATGCGCATTTAACGCTTGCACCATATGAATGTTGTATTCTTACTACTATACTTTTCCAAACAAGACAGAAATCCAAAGGAATATAGAAACTTGAAGTGATGAGCAGTAGTCGAACAACGAATTTCACTTAAATCCAACGTTTCGACAAGTTCCCTTGTCCAAACGTCCGTTTAAAGTGACATTGCTTGTTCGACTACTGCTCACTACTACTACACTGATGTTTGTTGTTGTCGTCATATTTTTGTTTTTGTTGCTGTTGTTTGTCACACTGGCCCTGGGAAAGCAAATTTCGATTAATTTTACTGCTTCATTATTGAAATCGAGTTCGACCGTTACTTTCGCTAGTCTAACGTTAAGGAAATTTTCACTCTGAAATGTTCAGCTGCAAACAGGAGCCTTAAAAAATGCAAGCGTGATTTCTCAAAATTCGACGGATATTTTAGCACTGGTTTTATCAATGGTTGTGTCCTTCGCGATACTACAAGAGGCATGATAATTTTCCTCCATCATCTGGGTTATGTTCTGATGAGGCGTGTACGTTCAGGAGAAAGGAAATCATGCGTAATGTACCCTGAAAAATAATTATTTAACTCATTTGAGGTTTAAAGGCTGAGGAGATCGAGGTACGCCCAGACTCCTTTGAGCGCGCACTCACGCCTGAATCCACGCTTTTCGGTACGCCTGTGAGAAGAACCCTACAAGGCGTAAAGCAGACCTGCGCTCCTGCCAGGGTGATTTCTACAGCTACGGTGGACTATTTGTTTTTATTTTGCAGGCACTCCTGCTCTGTTTGAGCAAACAGGGGGGCATGTAGCGCACGAAACTCAAATGGCCGCGTACGGGCGCCCGCATGCGCTTACGCTGTTTGTGGTACGTTGCCTAATGCACCTCCAACGCAACCATGCATTGATGCGATGTGAAATTCACTCTACCGCAGCAAACGCAGTGTGTTGTATGGCTCGCCATTCGGAAAACAATTTACTCTAATCTAACGGTAACTGACGAAACATCGCAAACGAATAATTTACCTATTGGTCGCTTCTCGCGCAGTATGGAAACAAGTCCTCTTTAGCATGGTCCAACGATATTTAGGTCGGCCAGAACATAAGGCGCCGTAGACGGTTTGAGCCCATGTATGTTGCTCCTGAGACGCCCGCATCCATCACTCTCTTCATTGGCTGCCACGTGCACTCACGATCTGTACAGCATTAAGTGACTTTATGTACTCCATTCTTTGTTTGCTCGGTGTTTTAGGGAACTCTTGGCTCACTTAAATGCTTAGTACCACCCACTACTTTTACTCTAGGATCCTGCGCATCGTAGACTACCCACTACGAAATATTTACCCCCAGATTTTTTTGTATCTTAGAAAAAGATCTGATTTGACGAGAAACAAAGGAATAGCCATGACCTTCTGTTCAGTTCATAATTGAATGTATTGGCCAAGTTATAAGCGTGAGACCAGAATTGTGGTCCGATCTCTACGCGCCTCAGAAATTATTTAGAAAAAAGTTTAAGCGGCTGTGTGTGTGTTCTTTTTTTCATCTACATTGCGTCTGAACGCTAACCAAGTGCCATTTTCTTTGACTTTAGGGTCGTCTGCTCAAATGCTCGATTTCCGCATTATTCCCAATTTATTATTTGATACTGACAGAGTAAACCGTATTTCCAAGAGAAAGCAGATCCACCGCATTACTGTGTATTTCCGTCAGAATTTTTCTGTTGTCTCTATCGCTTGCCCTATCCAAACATTTTTGGATGTGAGTACATGCGGCTATCTAGCACACACTGAGCACGCGCAGTCTTTTTCTGTGCCCAGACAAGCCTCGGCAACCAGCACATGCACAACATGTGCGCTGTGCATGGGTTCCGTCCTCTAACTTTCTGTATCTATCTATCTATCTATCTATCTATCTATCTATCTATCTATCTATCTATCTATCTATCTATCTATCTATCTATCTATCTATCTATCTATCTATCTATCTATCTATCTATCTATCTATCTATCTATCCGTCCGTCCGTCCGTCTATCCGTCTGTCTGTCTGTCGGTCCGTCGGTCCGTCCGTCCGTCCGTCCGTCGGTCCGTCCGTCCGTCCGTCCGTCTGTCTGTCTGTCTGTCTGTCTGTCTGTCTGTCTGTCTGTCTGTCTGTCTGTCTGTCTGTCTGTCTGTGTCTGTCTGTCTGTCTGTCTGTCTGTCTGTCTGTCTGTCTGTCTGTCTGTCTGTCTGTCTGTCTGTCTGTCTGTCTGTCTGTCTGTCTGTCTGTCTGTCTGTCTGTCTGTCTGTCTGTCTGTCTGTCTGTCTGTCTGTCTGTCTGTCTGTCTGTCTGTCTGTCTGTCTGTCTGTCTGTCTGTCTGTCTGTCTGTCTGTCTGTCTGTCTGTCTGTCTGTCTGTCTGTCTGTCTGTCTGTCTGTCTGTCTGTCTGTCTGTCTGTCTGTCTGTCTGTCTTCTCCCGCAAACACACCTTTTAGCTTCCTCAGCATAAATTCACGATTAAACGTCTAGGCTGCGCACATATTAATTCATACTACGACATAGATTAAGTTGACGCAACTATCACTTGTAAGACTGCGCCAAATATAGATATGTACCACTGCTCCCCCTCCTTTCCTCACCCCCTCCTCCCAAAATATAATAGCAGAGATAATGACGGGTCTGGGTTGTGTGAAGAGAGAGAGAGGGAGAATAATGCAGAGAAAGGCAGGGAGGTTAACCAGACGTAGTTCCGGTTGGCTACCCTACGCAGGGGGAAGGGTTAAGGGGGATAAAAAGAGAAACAGAGTGGAAGGGGGAGATAGAAAGAAAGGGAGACAAGCACGAACAAAGCGCGTACACTACAGAGCGGTAGGGGGCGGCATTCTTAGAGTCTGTCGTGAAGCCCCGTAGACCGCAAGAACCTTAATAGCGCGAGTAAGGCCTTCAACGCGGATGTTCTTTGGGAGCATTGGCCTAAAGCTTTCAGTTCTGAAAGTGGGCGATTGTCCAACTGGTCCAGTACTCTGCACATCACTTGTCTCTCAGCACTGTATCGCGGGCAGACACAGATAATGTGTGCGAGCGTCTCGTCGATGTTACATGTGTCGCACGTGGGGCTGTTGGCCATTCCTATGAGGAAAGCATATGAGTTTGTAAAGGCAACGCCTAGCCACAGACGGTAGAGCATGGTTTGTTCACGTCGTGGTAATCCAGGTGGGAGGTGCATCCGTATGTCTGGAGACAACGAACGCAACCGACACATGGTGTAAACATTTGAGTCCCACAGGGGCAAAGTACACTCACGGGATATCAATCGCAGCTCAGCCGCAGCGTCTGTTCGCGAAAGCGGAATGAAGACTCGTTGACCACTTTCATGTGCAGATCGGGCGGCTTCGTCGGCGTGGTCATTCCCGCTGATGTTACAATGTCCTGGAAGCCACTGAAAGATTATGTTATGTCCCTTGTCATAGCTTTGATGATATATGTGCCGAATCTCTGAGGCCAGTTGTTCATTGGGTCCATGGTTCATTGGGCTTCGTATGCACTGAAGGGCTGCCTTGGAGTCACTAAAGACTGTCCATTGTTGCGGTGGCTTCTGCTTAATGAAATCAAGTGCAGCACGGAGCGCCGTGAGTTCTGCACCTGTCGATGTGGTCACACATGAAGTTCTTAATTTGATTTCCTCAGATTGTGCCGGGATGATGACTGCAGCAGCAGAGCTGTTGAGTTTTACTGAACCATCTGTATATACATGTTGCCGGAATCTGTGCACGTGGTGAATGTGCTCCAAAGTTGCTTGTTTTAAAGCTTGCAATGGCGCTCCAGCTTTCTTTCTGATTCCTGGAATTGTCAGTTGCACTTGCGGCCGGTGCAGACACCACAATGGATCTGACAATCGTGTAGCGGGCGTAAATTCTGATGGCAAGTACGACTGATGTCTTACAATAGTTTTGGCAAAAGCTGAAAGTGGCCTTTTTGCTGGCAAGCAAGCAAGATGGTGTGAGGGAATCCGAGTCAGGTGTCGGATGTGCGCTCTCAGGACATCTGTATCAATGTAGACTGTCAAAGGAGCGTCTCTGGCTATGGCTACTGTCGCAATCGATGACGTAGTTTTGGGAAGACCGAGACAAGTCCTGAGTGCTTGGGCTTGCACGCTCTGGAGTTTGCGAATATTCGTAGTGCAAGTATTTCCTAGTACAGGTAAGCTGTACCGCAGGAAGCCCAAAAACAGTGCTTTATATAGTTGCAACATTGACGGTACTGTTGCGCCCCAGGACTTTCCGCCGAGAAATGCAAGAAGGTCCACAATGGCGGCCAAACGCTTCGTCATGTACGAGATGTGAGGGCTCCAAGACAAGTCTCTATCAATGATGACGCCAAGAAATCGGTGCGTTCGTCTATATCGTATAATTTGGTCATTTATCCGCAAAGCATACGGGGCCATCGATTTGCGAGTAAAAGCAACGACTGCACATTTCTCAGCGGAAAGCTCCAGGCCTTGTCTTCTTAGGTATGTTGCCACAGCCGTTGAGGCTTTCTGAAGTCGTGCGCGGACTTGTACACGTGTCACGCCTGAAGCCCATATGCAAATGTCGTCTGCATATACGGAGAGCTGAACGGTTTGCGGCAACGAATCAGCGAGACCAACGAGCACCAGGTTGAAAAGGGTAGGGCTGAGAACTCCGCCTTGCGGTACACCACGACTGGTATACCTAGGTGGCGTTGGTCCGTCTTCAGTCAAAATAAAGAAAGATCTTCCATTCAAATAGTTGCATATCCAGCGAAAGGGGCGTCCACCAATCCCTACAGCTTCTAAGGCGTCCAGAATTGCATGATGATCTACATTGTCGTAGGCACCTTTAACATCAAGGAATAGGGCCGCAGTGATTCGTTTCAGATGTTTCTGGTGTTGTACGTATGTTACCAGGTCGATAACGCTATCTATTGACGAGCGGCCACGTCGAAAACCAGCCATTACCTCTGGATAGACGTTGTAAAACTCCAAGTACCATTCTAACCGTGTAAGGATCATGTGAAAAGAAACATTCGCAAAACAAATGCGGAAAGAGATACAGACGTAATGCCAACGAGTTATGATCTCATTTTCCTGAACCTCATTTGCACACAAGTCCAATTTAAATTAGCAGCCTTCCACCAACAGGCCGAGCCAGAGCCTCGTGCACTAACACGCTCACAACGTCTGGAGACGAAACAGATTGCAGGCGACACCGTTGCCAGAGGACATATCTGTACCACCCAAAAGCAGCGACGTGATTTCTCGCAGCAGAGACAGCCCTAGGCGGAAATGAGGTGAGCTTGCGCGAGACAATTTCTCTTCATAACTGGATAATCCTGACTCCTTGACGAATGACGGCGCCGTGGCAAGGCGCCTGTTTTTCCCTGCTTTCTGCCGATCCTGGATTTCTTTTGTCACCATTACTCTTGTTTTCCCGTTGTACGGGTCCCTTTTCGTTTTTGTTGCCAGACCACCTCTCAGACTGAGTGCTTCTGAGGGAAACAAGCTAGCTGATAGAAAAGAATCGGCAATAATCATTATTTGTGGCGCTTGGATCCCAGCCAATTGAAGACCAAGGTTGACCTAGGTAAAGGTGTTCGCGAAAGACTCGTGGAAGTTGCAGTACGCCACCGATATGACCTTACCTCCACTTTCTCTCGTTATGAGTGGCTTTGCACTTCGAATTGGCGCAGGCCTTTTGCCGCAAGTAAAAATGAATAAATGAAGGCACTCTTTGGCTTCCTCAACGATTCTTTAAGAGTATCTGGTGCTAAAAAAACATAAGCTTCAGTATAGGGTGTCTAGTTAGGCTGCCTCACGTGTGCTAGCTTAAATTGTATTTGGTCCGGATAGTTTGCGCAATGCAGAGCACCCAATTAACGAAGAATTGTTAGTTAGAGCTTGACCCATGTTGCTATATCAGTGTTGGGATCGTTCGCGTCTTGTTAAAACTTATACTTACGTATTCATATGAGTATATGAGTGCAAAACAGACGAGCGTTTAATTTTTCGAAGAGCTAATCAGAAGTACTTAACATAACAATGTGACTTGCGTCGTTAAAGAGCATTGTTAGGATGTAAATATAGTGAAATATGCCAGTATGCGCCATGGCATATTTTAGGGACAGAACAGCGTGGTATTCACGGGGTCAAGAAGGGAGAAACGACACGGACGAGCGCTGGCCGTGTCGTTTCTCCCTTCTTGTCCCCGTGAATACCGCGCTGTTCTGTTTCAAATATGTCTCACCAACTCGCCCAAGGTCTGTTCTAACATTTTAGGGCTAGACTCACGAATATGCTTATCATAAAGAAATTTGAAAACGTAAAAATATCAGTAATCCACTCTATGTAGCAAATTTTTACTTCGATGTGCTACTTTAACCTGAATTTCGGTATTTCTCTGTTGCGTAGGGGTTCATTTGGCTGCGTGTATACTGATTTGTGAGCCTAATTACCTTAGGCTTTTTAACCCACTTTTTTTTGAAAGAGAACTACATATGCAAGAAAATATACAAGAAGAAATCCTGAAGCTTGCAATTCGAGTTCTTAATACACAAAAAATGTCGTATTTGAAGGAAACCATGGTATAGCTCTATTATGTCATGTTAATAATTTGCACACCTAACGGCTATCGTAGTATCACGGCATAAATCCAGTACACTGCGGAAGCGTATACGATTGCAGCAAAGTCACTACTGTGATTGCTTAAAACCACTAATCATCCTGCAGGTCCTGTAATTGTTTAAGTCGGCCGATTTGCAGCCACATGCTTGGGTAAATAACGCTGTAACCTGTTTCCCGAACGAAGCGAGAAATATGCCATCGAAGTCAGCTGTTCCAGAGATATTTATTTCTACCACCCTGTTGACTGCGGCACTGCTATGTCTTAAGCCGGTGGTAAGGGGCAGTGAATACAACTTCATTTGAATAAAATTATGGGGCTTTGCGTTCACCGCTAAACGAACTCATAATAAGTGTTGTGACGAAGGCGAGGTGTAGGTGAAGGATATATTTACAGAATATTTACAAAGAAAGCTACGGCAAGAAAAGATGTCTGATCCGGCTCACGTGCAAGCGTCCTCATTTTCGTCTTCATCGCTCTGCCAAGGCTCGCACTCATTCATGTATGGATCGCATCGTAACAATATTAAAGGTTTCCGGACGACCATTCTAGCTGTTAGCTTATGTGCGTTTGGTTGTTCATTGAAAACTCCTTTGTAATATAACAAGACCAGGTTGTAAATTTTCTTCCACGCTTTGCGAAAACAGTGCGCGTTCCGTTGTTCCGCAAATGTGTGGTCAGCACTCTGTTGCTTTACTAAGGCCAGAACAAATCACTGTGCCACATAAATGGCATTGTCACTATGCAGATAACTCACAGCATGCATCCCCAGTAATAACTCATGGCTTCCTAAGGTTCATCTCTTCAACCCTTCCATCAATATATGTGTGATCAAGAGTTTATCATGTAGCTTATCATTTTTCGGCGGAACCATACATACTGGAAGGTAGATTATGCTCTTAGCGTCAGCGTACTTATGATTGGATTCGTTGGCGTGCTACTCGCGCGCTTGTGTCTTGTAGGTAATGCGTACGTTCCAGCAAAATTAATTTCTTTTTGCTGGTGACTTAGTAAATCTGCGCTAGCATAAAAACAAAAGAATAAATGTTATTGTGCTAAATCGCTGTCTTCAATTTTCGCTTTCGCATTAAGTAAGGCAATGCTGTTGTCGTTACTCCTTAGAGGAAGCTCAACAGTTTTCGTGGCTATCTAAAATGATGAGCAGGCACCATATGACATCTTTTGTCCTTCTTATAGTTATTACTTTCTCGGTTTTATTTGTTAGTTATCGATTGAAAGTAAGATAACCCGTCGTGTCAAAAATGAACTGGAGACTGTTGAGACGTTATAATTTGGAATTGTGCCACTGACTGATATACGTGCTGCAACGACTCTACTTATCCAACTTCTCAGAAGCGAGAAATGCTCCAGGTCAAGATTACAAAGCTCTCGACGTTTGGGGAACGACTCGATTCCTTCTTCAGGGGGTGACTGAAGTGGCCGAAGAAACACTTCGTTGCATAAATGATGTTGAAAAATAGTAGCAAAATTGTTTTGGTAAGCAAAGAAAGAAATTAGCACCAAGAGTACAGGGCCAGTGCGCGTTTGCTCTTTCAATGCCTAATTTTTGAAGCGTCGCAACGAAGTTTTCAATCTTTTTTCACCTGTGATGTTCTGCAGCAGCATTTCAGATACTCCTTTATTTACCCTTCTCTGTGCTGGTAAACAACACAGGATGTCGCACGAATTCAACACAATCCTTAACGAACCAGGAAACTTACTTTTAAGGACTGCTCCACAAAGAGAAATTGCGTTATTCATTTCAGATCACGGTCGTGGATTCGATTCTTGGCCGACGCGACCACTAGTTGATGTGGATGATATACAAAACTGTTCACGTACTGAGCCTTGGGTGCACGATAAAAGATCCTGAGTGCGCGAAATTAAACGGAACACACTGTCTATGTGTTCACGCTGTTCATGCTTATATACGCCATTGAAATATTTCAAGATTTTTCTCCGTTGGAGTTCTCATTACGCAAAACTGAACTGTGCCGAACAATGGTAAACAATGACTGAGTTCGGGTGCCCATTTCAGCTTTGGTATTCTAGAAAAGCTTTGATATGTAAAATATTCACGCATGCAGGTCAAAGGAACTTCGCGCGTTTTTTGTTAACAGGCAGCGACGAACTGTCCACATAACTCAGGAATCTCAAAGGAGATGCACGCACTCCCAACACCATCTCAGTCATAAGAGGTATTTCAGGGTAGTGATTGCCTACGTCGTTAGCCTGTTCTCATTATTGAAGCATAACATTCCTAAGGCAATGAAAGCTAGTTTCTATCTATATATGTATCTTTTAGCTCTTAGCCTATGCAGGCCCTCTCGTATATTAATCGCTGAGTTCCATCTATGTAATGAGCCTTCTATACGATGAGCATTCGGTTTCGGCTCCCCGTAACGTTTTTTTAGCCACCCATGATGTAGATCTCAATTAGCATTATCAGGTCGATGGAGATAGAGTGAAGATAGCAAGAAAGATAGCGTATCGAGAGTGCGAGAATAACTTATTCGCATGCTCGTGGGAGAGACGGAAGTCGAAAATCTGGTGACTCATTCTGTTTAGCAGGTGTCTTACACCTAACCGTAGTTCACAAATGGTGTGAAGTGACGAGAACCCCGTGATGAGTAACTGGCATGTTATGCATAAAACACACGGCAAAAAATAACCCTATGTTCGCCGTGCGGGGGCGACGACGAAGTGTGGAGCTCTCGTGTTTTGTGTCAGTGGTTCGTATCGGTGTCATGTGCTGCTCGGCGTTCAAGGCGAGCCGGTTCTCGCTGGACGCCCAATCGCTGCTGCGGCTGCAAGTCGTGTGATGCCGTGAGTTGCCTACTGTGACGCCGCTCGCTCCCCAGCCAACCCTTCGGGACCAAGAGATCAACATCACCGCGTTGATGGGCTCCACACTAAAGGGACGCAGGGCGAGAGACAGTTTATATTAGGACAGATATTGTAGTTAGCGGCCGAAGGACTACATGAGTGGGCTTTAGTTCTGCGAAATATATGTGTTACGTCAAGAGTTTATATTTGGTCTTGTGAATAGATTCTATATTGCGTGTGAATTCGAGCGTCGATTGCGTGTCTTGGTGAGTGGTCCCGGGCCCAAACTCCTCTTATTGTGTGGCACTTATCGTGCTGCAAGACGCGATTTATTGATCAAGTTCACGAGGCATCAATGAGCTATATCAGGAACTCGGGTGATTGCACGTGACCAGAGCATACGATCTACTTAAGAAAAATATTTTGCATCAAGTGTGCCTGCCTGACTCGCTCAGACGGGAGCATTTCTTCTGACAACCATAAGATGAGCAATAAATTAATTCGTACTGAAATTGGCGGCAGCACATTCCGACATCGAACGTCGTTCGTGTACCAAAGCTCCAACTGACAGGCGGGCGAAGGGGCCAGAATAGAGGAGGGAACATCTACGGAGAAGCAACTAAACAGAAATACAAAAGTTGGATATACAGTCTACTGGTGTAGTTCTGGCGCACTGCCAGTTCAGAGACGTTGGTCACGTTCGATCACAATATTTCCAAAGCCCTAACGATAAAGGTCCTCCGCCCATGCGTCACGAATATTGCCGTCACGAAAGAAGCAAGAACTTGGGAGGGCTCGGGGCCAAGCGATAGAAAAGTATTACGCGTGAAAAGATCGAAGCCCACCAAGACCGGCAAAGAGCAAACGAACGGGATATGTAAAGCCAAACGGGTGGGAGGCAATTCTAGGGGACGCCATTGGGTCCGCCGATTTATTGCAACGAGCCAACGAAGACTTGATTGTAGCGGAGAAACGGCCATGGTATTTTCAGCACGTCACCGCTGTCCAGCCTCTCCCTCCCCTGACTCTCCTCCGTTCCTTTAGTTTTCCGGGTTGCAGGCACGCACATCACGGTGGTAAAAAGATGTCGTCCTTGTCTCTTCATTGACTGTGCTCGTGTGCGTGCCGTGTCATTCAGCAAAGCCCTCGCAAGGTCAGGAGACGAAGTTAGGCAGCAATTCCTAGTCTTGGCAGGAAAGCTCTGACCTGCCCTGTTATGACTGGTATGGTCACAGTCTTTTATAACCTATTACAAGAGTTATATTCTGAGTGAGCGAAGATGAGACCGTAATAGCACGAGGCATTCTTGTTGTATGTCGGCTTTGTTGCCCACAAAGTGAACAAACATGACTTGGTTGTGATGACTCGGCTGTTGGCAAAGGTTCCTACTTCAAAAATAAAAGGTGTGTTAATATTCTTTATCGAGGCTCCGGACTAAAGTAGCTGAAGGTTGAAGTCCATCCACAACTGATTTCCGAAATTATTTGCAACAGAAACGTAGACACAAGGCATGAAGTTCTATGACCGCAAACGGGAGAACGGTAGGGAATTCAGTGTTCTTTGTTTCTGTTGGGAGAAAATTGCTAACCATTTCTGTTTCTCTAATTGTGGCACTTAATAATGTTAATAATAATAATGTGTTCACAATAATAATAATAATAATAATAATAATACGTTTGCAAATATATGCTGTAAAAATGTTGTGCTGCATAGTGAACCTAATAGATCCAGCTTGCGGAAAGAAAACAAAAACAAAAGACAAGCATACATATCCAGCGCACATGTTGGAATCTGTGCGAAGCGAAGCCTAAGTGAAGCATTTAATTAAATGTTTTACAATTAGCGGCCATGCGCATAATTTGGTGACGACAGGTTTATTCACAAAGTACGACACATGTGAAGCAACATTCAGGGATGCTGTATCTTTTCTGCCACACTGAGACATGCCCATTCTCTGAAGGATTGACCAAGGACGGGCTCACCTACAGTAGCGCACATTCAATCACTAAATGAGGAAAGTAAATCAAGCAATTCGTAAAATAGAATTAACCATTCTTTAGCAGATTGACATGCTTTAGAGATACCTGTGAGCAGACGTTATATATTCATGTTTCGTGAATCCTACATGGTGGGACATGCCCCTTCTGGAGGATTGGCTATGAACCCAGTGACACGTGCTGAGTGGCTAAATGGAAGAAAATAAAATAAATCAAAGTATCCGTCAAATGTAGTTCACCATTACATTAAGAAATAGGTGTGGTTTAGGAATGCCTGTGAGCCGGCATTATGGATATGTTTCTCTTCTGGCCAACATCGGAGACAGTCTACGTAGACAGCTATGGAGACCGCCGAGACAGCTTCGAGGCCACGTAATGCAACGCATTTCGAGCCGTCTGGAAGACGTATGGAAGACGCTGCCACGACGTGACGCCACCTCGCGGCGACAAGAAAAAGTTGAAAAAAGTACCCATTATTTCTGTCTTTGCATCTGTGAATCTCCGAAAAACATAATGTAACTTAACATAAGAACATCAGATAGCGTTTCTACGTTTTCTTGTGCGCAGACAACCTTCATGTCGGCTTTCCAAGCGTCGTGTTCAGCCCCCATCTTGTTAGGACAGGAAAGTAGCCTGCAACGTTTTTTTATTTCGATGCTGTCTTCGCTAAGCTATCTACTTTGACGTCTTCGGAAGAATTGGAACGCAACTCAAGATCACCGCTGTCAGCTTAGCCGTCTACTTTGTCGTCTACAGCCTATATGTTGTGATTTTATATAGGAAGAAATGCTTTTCTTTACGCAGAACAGAGCTTTATATACGTGCAACAACTTGGCATACAACGTTTATATGAACCACTTCATGGGTACCTCCATCTAACATATGCATATATTCAATCGAAAAATGTATTCGACAAGACTTCAGCCATGGTCAGCAAAGTGTGGGAGGGTTCGCAAAGAAAGCTTCGCTTCAAAAAAAATTAAGGCACGAACCATCCTTGATGATTATATATGTCATGCTAAACATATTGTAAGATATAAACGATCAAATATCTGGGCAACTGCTTTATTTCTTTAGTGCTATTCTTAAGTGCTATTTCAATTGTCTTTAATGCTTCTTCATCCGCATGAATCCTACCGATTACCAAGATATGGTAGCGGCCTATGAGTACTGAAGAACAAGACGTACTTGCAAGTGGCTCGATCGACCACTCTGTTGAACCCGTGGTCAATCATCGCCACTACGTGACGTAATGGGCACTAGGTTTCCTCTGTGTAACGGGAGAAACTTCCTCTGTGTAACGGGGGAACCACTGCATTGTTGGCTGGGTTCGAGACGTGCAGGTTGACATGCCCCATGAGGATCATAAGCAGTTTCCTCTATCTCGAGGAGTGCGATTTCGACACGTGTGGCCGCCTAGAAAGCCCAGGAACCAGGGAGTCTTCTCGAGTACTTCCGCCTCTCTCGGTACTTATACACGCGGACAACTTTTTGTGGCTACGAAGGGAAAGCTATGGAGACAAAGCGCACACAAGTGAGAGCTCTTCTAAATATAGTCCCGCGTTTTCATCCACGTTAGTCTAAGGTGGAGAAGAGAAAACATAGGCCCCTTATTGGCAATAGTTAAATAAGACAAACAGAGCACTGAATGTAAAAGCTTACTAATTTGCCGGCTTTTCCCTTCCGCGTCTGGTCAAACCCGAAGCCGTCGCACGTGGAAGCTGCGTCGATTCAGCGTCTCTTCCGAGCAACCAACATCACTGTCAAACGCTGGCGGACTGCTCCTCGCTCTAACACATGGGCAGAAGCTCCGCCCCATAGCCTTCCCTTCATAGCCACAGAAAGTTGTCCGTTAGTACAGTGTACGTCTGAGGGAGCTATCCGAACACTGAGCCATGCCGTCTATTCCTGGTGCCCACACTCGTAGCAGGGTGAGCGACGGCACTATCTCCAGGATTAGTCCATAATTTTCGGGGACAAAATGGCCGCGTCCTTAGGCGCAACCTTGCTGTGATCGTGACTCTGACTAAACGAAGAAATGCTTCGCATTTAAAAGTCAGCGAGTAAGCCATGAAGCCTGATACATTTAATCACTGATAGTGATAGAGACGCCTGACGCCGTGTGCCACTACCAGCACCGCAATTTCAATATCGTGTCAGATTCCTCAATCAGTTGCCGATGGTATTACGACTTCATACCATGCTGCTTTGATCAGCCTAGCTCTATAGCGACAACCATATTTTATATGTCGCCACTTTTATTGAATTTTAACTCACCGTACAATCTCTTTAACGAAAGATATGACATAACTTATGGAATTAAATTGGCGCGATGTACACGCTAAAATTTCACAAAAAGCTAACTTTGTCATATTTCCCTTTCTTGTCAAAACTCTCCTGACCCCTAACTCGCTTACGTGGACGCACAATTGAAGCAGTGAACTTTCAAGGCTATACAGCTTAGAAAATTGGCCATTTATTGCACCATTAATAAGTTTCTTGAATAACCGATGCTCACCACGCCACGCTGGTTTGTCAGAGCTGAAATGGTGTGATTCATTCGCTTATTGCTCAAATTCCTGCTTGCTGATGAGATATTGCATGTGCTCGTAAACATAAGGTGGTATTCTTCTTACATATTTAGCTTGGATATTCCACGCATATAGGCTGCTATTATGCTATCGCAATAGCAAAAAAGAAGCACAAGACAGTACGGCGAATGCTGGCAGCGCCTAGAGCGAAGTATTGCCAGGGCGCCACAAAAATATAGTCCAGTCGCAGGGAGTTTCTGAACCACATGCTCAGTCCAAATGCTCTAGGCCATACCCTAATGACTTCACTACACGTGTTTTGTCGGGAGGTAATAACTGTATTCAGCGAAGGAATAGAAAAATAAACTTCGAGCCTCGTTGTAAACGGCAGGATCATTCATTGTGAGGTAATAACGGGAATAAGACAGTGGACAATGAGGGACTAAAATTCTTGGGCGACTGAATGTCCTCAGCGGCGGGTTCACGCGTGCTCAGTCTAGGATAACCACGCGTTTGGCTCGATTGGCGGCGCACCATCTGATGTGGTGGTGTTGTTGCCTCAAAACATGCTCGATGTACTCTGTCCTCATCACCAGCTTCTTCTTTCTCTCTTTTGTTTCCCGTCCTCGTCCTTCCTGTCCTTGCAGTCACAGGCTGTAATCTTTCTTGCTCCTCACACAACGTAAGAAGGAAACTATGGGCGTTCATTTTACCGGCAGTATATCTTATATCGTTTCTTTTCGTAATATTTTTTCAATGGTTTCCTTCGGCTGTAATACTGGTCGCTTTTATATTAGTAAGTGCTCTTTTGCTGTTCTGGAGCGTTGTGTAGTGTTCTCTTTCTACAGTATGTGCATCAGTAATACCGGCCACGTCAGTGGACAAATAAACAGAGCGTTTCGCTGCAAGTGTCGTGATTAATAAACGCTTCCTGGGGTATCCGACCTAAGAAAGTAGTGCTGGAGATACCTTTTCGAACGCTTGCACCGCCTCACCTAAATTGTAAAGAAACACGCGGCCCCGCAATTTTATCATGTACACGTCTCGCACTGGAAGCGCATGGCAACAGTACATGTACCAACGTCGCCTTTACTTACGACCATAGCAAACGGCCTTCTAGACATTACACGTTCGGTCACTTTCCGTTTCTCCTTATGGCCGCTTTACTTGACGACGCCTTGTTCACCCAAGCTCATGTGTTCCTACAGTTTTCATACTATACTATAATTGTCAAATTTCGTTCAGATAAGGACAAACAGAAAGTTCTGCTGGCGGCGAAGAAATTGAAAGGTACAAGAATTTCCATTTCGGAAGATTTTTCTGAGCCATTACGAAAGAAAAGAAGACTGCTTCTTGAATATGCGAAGGAACATCAGTCTGAGGCAGATAAAGGGTACGTAAAGCGTGACGTACTCTACTTGCATAAAATGAAGTACGTTTACGACGAATCCATGGGGAAGGTTGTGCGAGTTTGACAAAGCCGAGAGAAAGGCGCGTTGTTATCGTTCCTTATCGTTAACTGCAGAAGCCTCCGAAACAAAACAGATGAATTTTTTAACTTGGTTGACCTGAGTAAACCATCTGTAATTTTGGGCACTGAATCGTGGTTAGATGGTAACGATAGGGATTGTGATGTCTTTCCTAGCAACTACGTTAGCTATCGGAAAGATAGAGACTGTCATGGAGGTGGTGTGTTCATTCTAGTTGATCAAAATATACAGTCGCAGATGTTACGCAAGTCAGATGATTCTACTGAGGCTGTCTGGGTGCAACTTCGTTTGAAAAATGGAAAATCACTGGCGGTGTGTTCCTTTTACAGGCCTCCTGGCAGTAAGGTACAGGTTTTAACTAAGCTAGTGGAAGATGTAGAAGTGAGAAATTATGACTCCTTAGTGATCGGTGGTGATTTTAATTTACCTGAAATTAATTGGTTGCAAAATGCGACAATACCTAATGCGTCTAGTGCGTCAGCAAAAGAATTGATGAAGTTGCACAACTCATTTGCGCTATCGCAGTTGGTGTGCCAACCTACCCGTGGAAGCAATGTGTTAGACTTACTTTTTACTAATTTGCCTGTGGATACGCAACCTGTGCTGATCTTGCCAGGCATAAGTGACCATAACGCTGTTTTGTGCAAACTGAAATTGGAGTACATTAAAGTCGCGAATAGCGCAGGTAGACGGATATACAGCTATCGAAAGGCACAAGTCGATGAAATCTCGTTGGCACTCGACTCGTATTACGACGTATTTGAAACATTGTCAGAGTCGCTTAACGTAGACGAATTGTGGTGTTTACTTAAAAAGAAGATTTTCGAGTTGCGTGACCAATTCGTCCCGTCATGGGTAATGACGGCAAGGCGGGCTAGAAGTAAGCCGTGGTTCACGAGGGAAGTTCGTAGGGCACTGGGGAAAAAAAATAAAGTATACAAGGCGTACAGGAAGAAGCCGACACCCCAAAAAAAGCAACAATTGCAACAAGCTTCCAATGAGGCGAATTCCGCAATATCACACGCGAAAAGTATTTTTTATGCTTCTTTTCATTCTAAGTTAAAAAGTAACCCTAGAGAATTCTGGCAGTTTATCAAGAAGAATAGAAAAGACGAAGTGTCAATTCCTGAGCTCGAACACAATGGGTCTCTTGTGCATGATAGCCTAGATAAGGCAGAATGTTTTAGCTTGTTCTTCGGTTCTGTTTTTTCTGCGCGCGCAACTAATACTGATTCAATGTTTCACTACGGGCTTATCGGAGGGGAACCAATGAATGACATTGTATTCGACAGGAGGGGTATTCAACTACAACTTGAGCGTTTAAGTACCATTAGTGCCAGCGGTCCCGATGGCTTGCCGAACTATCTGCTTTCCGCTTGTGCAGGCCCGTTGTCTAAATACCTTTATGTGCTCTTCGCCAAGTCCTTGACATGCGGAATGTTGCCTACAGACTGGAAAATTGCCAATGTTGTTCCTATTCCGAAGTCAGGACCTCGAAAATCTGTGTTTAATTATCGACCGGTGTCCTTGACTAGCGTACCTTGCAAGATCTTTGCGCATGTACTTTTCAGCAATATCATGACTCACTTAAATTTGTTTTCCTTGTTGATCCCTCAGCAACACGCATTTCGAAGTGGGTTTTCTTGTATTACTCAGCTTACAGAATTAACGCACGACCTAGCATCCACTCTTGACAAAGGGGGCTGTGTAAATAGCATCTTTTTAGATTTCAGGAAGGCTTTTGACCTAGTGCCCCATTCTTTACTGCTTGAGAAATTGTCGTGGTACAACATAAATCAAACGGTTGTTGAATGGATAAAAGAATACTTAAATTGTAGGACACAACGCGTAGTCGTTGGAGGTAGGCTGTCGCATGGTGTTGATGTGTCATCGGGGGTGCCTCAAGGTTCAGTTTTGGGTCCGCTATTGTTTTTATTATACATGAATGACATTACCGTTGGCATATCATCTTTCATCCGATTGTTTGCGGACGACTGCGTTTTGTATCGCGTTATGAAAGGTCCCGATGATTATAATGAACTACAGAAGGATTTAGACAAGGTTGCAGAGTGGTGCGATAAATGGGGCATGAGTATAAATCTTGATAAAACTGTGCAGATGTGCTTTACGAGACAAAGGTCACCAAATGTATATACATATAGCATTAACGGGACAAATCTTGCATCCGTGTGTGAATATAAATACCTTGGGGTGTACTTGACCCCTCAACTATGCTGGCACCGTCATGTTAACTATATAATTGCTAAGGCGTATAGAGTTCTTGCTATGCTACGTAGAAATGCGAAGTGCTTTCCTTTAGAAACAAGGAACCTGCTTTACAAGACTAACATAAGACCAATACTGGAATATGCTTGTACTATCTGGGACCCGTGGACTGCGACAGATATAAAGAAACTAGAAAGAGTACAAAACTTAGCAGCCCGTTTCGTAGTTCAAAATTATACTCGGTATTTCAGTGCATCCCAAACAAAGGAAACATTAGGCTGGAATACACTTCAAAATCGTAGAAAAATATTCAGATTAAAATTTTTGCACAATATATATCATTCTAAGACCGGCCTCAATCGTGATAGCTACATTAGGCCACCGGAGTACACTTCTGGCAGGCGCGATCACCCACTTAAAATTAAAGAGTATAGATGTAGAACGGAGCTTTTTAAGATGTCATTTTTTCCTAAGACGGTCAGTGAGTGGAACAGGTTGCCCAGCGATGTTGTATCGCTATCTTCAAATGATGCCTTTGCTTCAGCCGTATGACTTGCATTTTTTTTTTCTCTGTACGTTGTGCTTGCGTCAACAGAACCGCTTTGTTTCACTTCGCACATGTACGGTTATGCTCTGCTTCTTTGTTTCTTCTTTTTGTTGTGACGGCGATTTGCCCTGATCTGTATCTTTCTTTTTCATGTATTCTATATTAACTGCTGTTTGTCAATGATATATCTACTTCTCCCCCCCCCACTGTAATGCCAAACTGGCGCTGTGGGTACTGTGATAAATAAAAAAATAAATAAATACTTCCAGTGCCGGCTGTCCTTGAGGACTCTCGCGTGCCCGCTGACTGTTACCAGGAGGTTTACCGCGAGACTTTTCGTCTCGTTCCTTGCTTTTCAATCTCCCCTTCCCCGGCCCAGCTGCAACAACAGCAGCGGTCACCGTTCCGATGCATACTGCTCCAGATGGTCCATTTTGAGAGGAAACATTAGGCCTTGCTATATGGAAGAAAAGAAAATAAAGAGAAATGTTGGAGAGGCGCCGGGTACAATTTTCTATCCGACTGCACATACGCACATACACAAGCAGCAACACCTCACGGCTGCTTCTTTTTCAGAAGCTACATTTATTTGCTTTTGTATGTTTGCAGTTGTATGTAAGGATTCTTTTGCACTGATCTTATTTCTTTCATATTACACATTCGAACTAGTGGCCGATACCAACAGTAACCTAGGCGTAACACCCTTACAACCATTGCTAAATAGCAAAAGAAGCAAAGAAATTGAAAGAAAATTTGAAAACATTGAACGGGCTGGTTTCTTTTTGGTATCTACATTTTTAATGCGTAACCATTCTTTCGTGAGTACCTAAGCAAAATCTGTCCACACTATGACCCCTTATATGTCCAGTATAAATGCTTAACTGGTAAAGTCATGACATGCAATCGTTATAATAGTGTAATCGTAGATAGTTGGTAGCGTTAGAAAAAAAATAATTCTGACCGGGATTCGAACCATGAACGGCAGTGTGGCAGGCAGACGTCTGTTTGAGGCACATTACATTTTTAGAAAACTCGCCGCCCAAGCACTCCGTACAGATGGTTAACCAGCGAAGCAGAAGCGTACGGCCCCGGTGTTTATCACTGGGTCACTCCCGACAGTTCATTAAATGACGCCTTCGTAGGCTGCTGGATTCTCGGTACGCAGTTGCTGCTTGCGTTCGGCTGCACGAGCCTGTTCTTGTGCCCGAGCTGCAGCATCGTCATGGCGTAGACGAGCTCGTTACCATTTCTACACGCGGCGTTGCTGATCGAAAGCTGCATGCTTCTAAGGAGTACGTTTCGAATACGCTCCATTTCGGAGCCGGAGAGAAACTATCTATCTATATATATATATATATATATATATATATATATATATATATATATATATATATATATATATATATATATACATTTGTTTTTCGCGCGTGCGCATAGGGTTGCACGGGAGGAGTTTTCGTCTTACAGGCGACCGACAGATGGACGGACGGACAGAGGAATCGGCTAGCCATATACAGCTTCACTGTAAAACGAATTACATCGTCATCGCTGCGTTAAGGTCGTAACAAAGAAGGAAAATTAACAAGTTAACACGCGTAATCGGTTTGTGTAATAGTAGAGGATTAGTGGCGTTAGAGAAGAGACACTAGCCACGTTGCCGTCGGCTTGACAAGGTAGTAAGAAACAATGAAAATAAAGAATTGAAATTTAAAAAAAAAGCATACAAGCCGTGGTGTGGTAAAAATTAAGCCGGGTGTGATGGCGTTTCGGCTCAGTTAGTATGATATATCTCCAAAATAACTTTATAAGTGGTCAAGTTAACACAAGTAGTCGTTATAATAGCGTATTAGCATATGACTTATTGGCAGTGATGGATATACGTGCATAAGCTCGCTAAATAAGTAAGCAAAAGCGAAGCATCAGCCGAGCCAAGGAATGCTTACGCATTATTAGACAATTCTCAGAATTTCTGTAGTATTTTATTATTTTACGTCACTCATCGAGGTTCGTTTTCCTGGGGGATTCGTGCTTCGATATGTAAATAAAGACTCGACTTATCATCACATCCCACCTTATTCTCCAGTTTCTCATTCACTCCTGGCCACTTTTCTTCGGGTCCTATCCCGTTTAAAGACCCGTGTCATGGGTGTTGTTTCTTCTTAAAGCGTTTTCATCGAGGCCTAGCTCATAATACCTGTTTTCCAATGTATAGTTTTCATTATTTTCCCTGAGTGAAAACGTTTCATTTCTGTTCACAGGACAAAATCATTAGCTGCTTGCACTGGTGGCTAATACAGTTTTGTGGAAACCTAATGTCTGCTCACTGAACGTGTGCCACGGGAAAACATTCCAAAACTAATCTTCCTGTTCTTTGTAGTCACCTATTTCAGATAAGATTTCCTTACTGCCAGAGTGCATCATAGCCTTGTAGGTGTACTAAAAGGTGTTGATTGTTGAAATAATGGGCCTATGTGTTTTTGGATATTTGCACAAACACCTTTGCAGCTGCAAGGTTGCGTCAGCTTGAAGCCATTCATTGAAGAAACAACACATGTTGTTAGTGGAGCCTTTCGATGTGGCAGAACCAAATGTCGCCTTAGGTATTTTTTTTATCAATTGCACTGTCCGCAGCACTTATCATGGACATAAATTTTGGTTTGACGAACGAGTTTCTCTTGCTGCCACGACTTGAAAATAGTCGCTGAAGTGCTAATTTATTTACTTCTTTTTTTAATAGATAAATTCAGGTAAAAATTTATGTGGCGAAGTCGGAAGCATGGGCTCCTTGCTACATGATTTCGCTTTTATATACGCGAAGCCGCCATGAGTGATGAAAAGGACTCAAATGCTGATTAACGTGACAAAAAGAAGAAACTTGCGTGCGGCCTTATGTCGCATTCCAGTACGAGGATAAGAAATATGAAATACCACTGAAGAAATTTCAAATTCAAGCACACTGTCAGTATATTGAGGCCAGGTTGCAGGAGACAACAAAATACCATTTTTCGCAATATGCGGAGAATACCCGATCCAAGAATAGTCTCTAAAGAAAGCGCAGGACTCTCCATTCTTCTGAACTTGAACGCTTCTCTTCGTCCGTTGGCTTCTTCTGGTGAACCCCATGTGGTCGAAATTTCCGGAGTCCTCGACTACGGCGTGCCTCATAATCAGAAAGTGGTTTTCGCACGTAAAAACCCATAATTTAATTTAATTTTCTTCTGGTGTCTGTGTTTCGCTGCGCTATCCAGGCACCATTTCATGTTGACACGCAGCTCTCGCCTTTGCTGAGCGTAAGGCAGACAAGTTATCAGCACGTTTGATGTGTCCTTCTTGTTTGCCGCAAGCGCATGATGCTTAATCAGCGTGGTCTATTTCATGTAGGAAGTGGCTGGTGAAGGCTACACATAGCCGCAATCGATGAAACAATGTTTCTGCACCTCTTGATAAGTTAACAGAAAGTTCGAATTTTAGTTAAATGTTTCCAGCTTCGGGATTTGTGTATTATGCAGACTTGTACGTAACGAATTACATGTAAGTTATTACTTGTAATGAATTTCGTTCTTTTTCTGTAGTTTTGTAATTTCACGATTACCTTGTTTACTCAATAACGCCCTCTGAAATTGAATTACCTTTTCAAGTAATTAGTTACACGTAACCAGTTACGTTTTCTTGCGAAACAAGCTTTAGCAAGCGACGCAGCCTTATGCCCTTAAATTTGGCAGGAACTACAATGCCCAAAGGCGTGAAAATATGTACACGCACTACCTCCTTCCCACAATCAACTTGATCCAGTTACAGCCTCGATCACCTGAGGATGGCAGGCATGCAGATTTGTAGACATTCCTTGAAAGTCCTGCCTCTCAGATTTTGTTTTATATTAAATTTCTCTATCCCTCTCTGTTTCCGGAAATAGCTTTAAGGTGGCGTACATAGGTGCTAGGAGCTGCTGCTTAATTCTTCTTCGCTTAAACTAGAGCCTATGACTTTCCTGATCTAAACAGTGTGGTACAGAAGTTACATAAACAGGGATAAAGTGCCACTGAAAAACTGTCCCACGTTTCTATGGGTAGACCTATCTTTGTGAAAGGCGGCTTTGTCATCCTCAGTGGGTTAGGTTTAATGAGTTAGTAGGGTGACATCACATGCGTTCGGTGTCGGTGATGGCTAGCTGTAAAAGGGGAGACTAAAAAGAAAATGAGCGCTATCATTTGGTGTTTCTAGTGATCGTTGCGCTGAGGACTGGATTGAAAGGCGAAGGTAAGAGAGCGAGAGAAGGGGGAGGCTGCAGGAGAAAAAAAAAAGAAAGGAGAGAAGCGCGAGTGTTGTTGGGGGAGGAATAGGATGGGAAGCCTTCAATGAATTGGACAGCAACCGGAAAGTCAGAGAAGAGAGGCTGAGATAATCTCATGGATGGCGGCTACGTAAAAAAAAAAGAAACCTGCCATGAATAACTACATAAGATGGAAAAAACGAAATAAGGAAAGAAACAATTTATGATAACTCAAATGGAAGCTCATTACTTTTCGAAGCGAGATCAGGATGCCTTAGAACACGCACTTATAAAGCGAGATATAACAACGAAGAAGGAGCACGTGCTTGCTACGGTAAGGCTAGGGAAACGATGGAGCATGTTTTATTAGAATGTGAAGTTATCCGCCCAGCCGTCGATTTAGGAATTACTGGCTTTCTTGAAGCCCTTGGGTTCAGCGAGAGCAGGGGGAAGGTAAACATGTCCGCAATAAAGGTTAGTAAGAGGCGATTGGAAGATTGGTGGAAGAAAAGCAAAGGAACGACAAACAATGGAGGCGTACAAAAACAAAGTTCACAGTAGGGGTTCAGAAACATTGGTTATGGGAAAACATCGTGGTTTTTTTTCTTCTTTTTTTCTGTTTTAACATGGGAAGTACATTAGACAATAAAATAACACGAGGTTGGTGGCGCAACCTACCATCCCGTTCCAAAGGCGCCGCTCATGACATCCATCCATCCATCCATCCATCCATCCGTCCAGCGTGGCTTGGTCAGCCGGCTAGCGTGGGAGCAACCGGAAGGAGATGAGTTGAAGGAATGAGCCGAGTTTCTTAGTAGCCACTGCTTGGGAAAACTTTTGAAGGTATTAGGATGGCGACGTGGAGTCTGTGGGAAAGAATGGGGGTGCAGGGAAGCAGACGCGGTGGATGGAAGAGAGTTTGTTCTGAAAGCGACGTTCACCTTGTAGAGGGGCGTTAGCGTCATCGCGACGGTGTACAGAAGTGGCATGACTCTGTGGGGTAGACGCGCCGAAAAACATATTTTGACGTTTGGGACTTTGGGTTGATGGTGTCGGTGGCGGTTTTTAAATAATATATGAAAAAGAAAGAAAAAAAAACTGCAGAAATACAGGTAAAGCGGCAGAAGAAGCCGGATGGAGTGATTGTACATTGAAGGGAAAGTAGGTGTTATGGTTTCCTTCTTCTTTTTTTTGGTAGGTGAGCTTAAGGATCGAGGCTAGCTGACGGCAAAACTTGTTTTTGTATCTTTGTTAATGGTATTAAAATTTCAGAAGTTACAGCTTTTAGCGATTGCAAGTTTCCACGTGCCAAATTTACTACCGTCGGGCGTAGGCATTAAAGCTTGTGTATCAGGTATGATTTCGTATCTTTCCTCCCAGGTGGTGAACGGAAAATTGTTTGTAGTACATCAAGCATTGCTTCATTGAGCATATGACCATGTTCATTGAAATGGCTGGCTAGTGCTTTGGGTAAATTGTGTTTTTAATTATATGCGATGGCCGTTGAGTCTTGTATTAATTTGTTGTCAGGTGTCACCTATGTATTGTTTGGTGCAAGTATCACTATCCAGACAGTAGACTACTTTGGTTGACCTGCAGGTGAAACTCGAAGTTAACTTGTGAAGGTAATCTGACACTACTTTTTCTGCCGTAACCGATCGTACATGTTTGCATGTAGAATACATGGGGCCGCCACAGGGACAGAATGTTGGCGTCGTCTTCGTCCTTAGTCTGGCATGCACAAGAATGTCCTTGAATTAAGTGTTACATCTGTAGACTAGTCTGGGCAGGTCGGAAATCATCTTATGAAGTTACTGGTTGCTGATGAGAATTGGGCAGTAGTTATTGAGGATTTTGTGAACGCTTCCAAGTGAGTTTGAATATATATAAGTAAGGACAGTCGTTGTTGGTTCTTTTAATCTTGGGACGGGGTTAGAGGACCTCGGCTCGCTCAAGTATGGTTGCGTCAGTGTAGACGTTTTAAAGGGCAATGTTCAGGTGGTTCTTGTCTGATAGGGTTTTTTTAAGGTGATCGAGTCCATTTATGTAATCTTGGTGTGCAACGCAAATGCGACGTAGTCATGTCGCTTGGCCTTAAAGATACCTCGTTTAAAATGTCTAGGATGCGGACTTGTATATTCTAGGCATTGTTTCTCGAAAAGTATCCTATTCATATTTGTCAAAACGTTTCCTTTAGTGTCCCATTGTAAATAAACAGGGTGTCCAACGTAACTTTAGCCAAACTTTTAAAATATGCAAATGTCACGTAGCTTGACGAAACCAAGGTAATGTTTGCCGTCGCTGGGAGATATATTATTTATTGAAGTCCACCTAATTACATAATTTGTCTTCATCAGTTGTCAACTTCTCAAATATAATGATTAGATGAAAAGTGTCAATGCGAAAATAGAGCAAGGTGAAAAACTCTCGATACAGGTTTCTGTTGCTTAAAATGAGCTACATAAATATGTTTTTCCAAGCGTCAAAGAAGTCCGCAAATGCAGCCTCGAGCAGCACTGTCCGTCCGTCCGTCTTTCCGTCCGTCCCTAACCGGTTCCCCGACCCACGCCAATTTCTGTCATCGGGTAGTCCATGGTCTAAAGGGTAGAGCATCGGGCTGCAGTACTCAGGAAACCAGGTTGGAAACCTAGAGCAAGGACAACTTTGTGAAGCGTCCGGGGACAAGCGTGCGAGAGTGGACGACATTTATTCGAACTAAGGCTTTTTATACCCTTGGGCAGTATGCGCAGAGAACATACACGATATATAAAAGACTTGTGCCAATGACGCTGCATCAGCCATCTTTCCCGTCGAGGCTGGTAACGATCCGGCGGGTGTCGGGTTCGCGTTGACGTCCATAACATGTTCTGGCTAGGCTCGGAGTCTTTAATGACATCATGCTCGCTGCCGCCGGCATCTTGAACTTGACTGCCATCCGTAATTCATTAGCTGTCGCTTACTGGCCCACCTAGGCTCTCGGAGTTATCTTCAGTAAATTGTGTTTCGGTAACTTGTGTGTCGAGTTCTGCAGCTTCGGCTTGCTCTTCTTAAACACTCGACTCGTGCTTGATCCATGTGCCACTAGTGGTGAATGCTGCATGGCTGGTCTTTCTAACCTTCAACTGGGCGTCTTTACGATTATGAATCTCGCCGCCTTCTGCCTTGATCGTTGCGATGTGGCAACCTTGGGGGGCTTGGACAACGCCTGGCTTCCACCTGGCTCCTGCCCCGTAGTTTCTATACCAGACCGGGTCCCCAACTTCGCGGGTTCTGGGGCGCTTAGTATCTGCATCAGAAAATAGACATCACACGATATTATCTAACAGGCATCGAGGCGGGAAGTCAAGGAGCATATAGTGGCTGGTATTTTCCAGCTCGGCGGAGGAGTGTGGCGATACTGACGTAGAATTCTATCCAGGCGGCCTTGCAGCGTGACACTAGGAGTCTTGCGCAGGCCTAGCTTAATAATCCGCACTGCCCACTCCTCCAACCCATTTGACTGGGGATGATAAGGCGCGGTGCGTAAGTGACTAATCCCGTTTTCTATCATGCAAGACTCAAACTGCGCTCTTATGAACCGTGGGCCATTATCAGATACCACGGCTCGGGGAAGGCCTAACCTACAGAACACTGTTTGTAGTGCCTCGATAGTCTTTCCCGCGCTGGCCATCTTCAATGGGCTTACCTCTATCCGCTTTGTGTGCGAGTCAACCGCAATGCGCAACATATGCCTGTCAACCGGCCCAGCGTAGTCTACGTGCACACTTGACCACATTTTCCGTGTTTCCGGCTACGGGATTGGCTCCTTGACCGGTGGCATGCTAGAACATTGCACGCACACATGGCACGTGCCGACAAAATCTTCGATATCTCTCTCCAGCCCTGGATGCCAAAGAATCGAGCGTCCCAACTTTTTCCTTGATGTTATTACTTGATGCGTGTGGTGTCGCATGTGCAACAAGATATTCCGCTCAGCGACTTGAATTACTGCTCGATGGCTTCAGTAGACAATGTCATCGCTAGACAGAAGTTCATGTCTTTTGAAAAAGAACGGACGCAAGTATTCATTTGAACCTTGCAATTTCCGAGTCCAGCCGTTCCGGATATAGGCAGCTACTTGTTTGAGGATGCCGTCGGCTTCCATCATTCCGGCCAAATGACGTGACGACACCAGCGTGGTGTCCAGATGCTCAGCGAGAAGTACATACTCACGGGCGTCCTTGCTGATGCACTCCCGGCTATTGTCATCGTGCGGAAGGCGTGCCGGGAGGCGGCTCAGGGCACCTGCTACCGGAAGAGCCTTTCCCGGCTTATAATCTATCTTGTACGAGTAACCGCTGAGCAGCAGAGACCAACGCCGAATGCGTGCGACTGCCAGCGCCGGCACGGGCTTGTCTGCGCTGAAAAGTCGCAGCAGAGGCTTGTGATCTGTAATTAACGTGAATGTGTTACCGAGCAGGTACTCGCGCAATTTTGTTACTCCAAACACCACTGCCAGCGCCTCACTCTCAATTTGCGAGTAATGCCGCTCCGCGGCGGTCAGCGCGCGCGACCGGAAACCGACTGGCCTCGAGTCTCCGTTGACGCAGTGGTATGAAACAGCGCCGACGCCGTACGATGACGCGTCCGTCAGCAAGACGATGGGCTGTTCCCGATCATAGCGGGTTCAAAATGTAGTGCCTGTTATCAAGCGCTTTATTGCCTCGAACGTTTCTTGTTGTCTTGCTCCCCACTACCAGCACATGTTTTTCTTGAGCAGCTCGTGGCGCGACGCGAGCACCGTAGCCAAATTGACCAGAAACGCGTTGTAATACGTCACGAAGCAGATAAAGGAATGCAGCTCTAACACACACGTCGGCCTTGGCATTGTTAATACGGCTTCAGTATTTTCCACTTTAGGCAACAAACCATCTGCGCATTTACGGTGCCGAAGATGCTCGACTTCTTTCTGCCGTATTTTACATTTGCTTGGATGAAGCCTGACACCATGCTCTCAAAACCTCCGGAAGACTTCGCGCAACTTGTCGCTGTTAACCTTTTGCTCTGCCGCAACCACGTCGTCCAAATAAACTTGAACACCTGGCAGTCCCTGTAGGATGGCTTCCATGCATCTCTAGAAAATTGCCGGGGTGGAAGCCACGCCAAAAGGTAGCCTGTTGTAGCAGAATAGCCCCTTTTGCGTGTTCACCACTAAAATCACCTTTGTTTCCTTATCTAGTAGCAGCTATGCGTCCTTCAGATCGACGATGGTGAAAACTTCTCGTCCGCTTAAGTTCGCAAAAGTGTCTTCGATTCTAGGCAGGGGATATTTTTCTGTGATACGCAGCGTTGACGGTTGTTTTGAAATCGCTGCGCAGCCGAATCGACTCATTCTTTTTTTGCGACAGGAACCATCAGCGTTGCCAATTCAGCGCTAGCCACGGGCGTCAAAGTTCCAGTCTCAACAAGGTGATCTACTTCCGTGCCAACTGCTTCTCTAATCGCATAGGGCACCGATCGTGCTTTAAGAAAGCGGAGTACTTCTCCATCGCGGAATCGCAGGTGAAGGAGCAGTGCCCTTTAATTAATCCCAGCTCATCCGAGAACAAATCACCTAATTCACTAAGTAATTACTTCACTTGCACCTTTGAAAATAATGTAGGGTGCTGGAACACACGAGGTCACCTGAGTTGATGACCCGCCTGTTTTATTGCATTATTGTTCACAGCGCGTGCTCACTGTGAACGCAAGTTGTTGCGGCGCACAATTCCGGATGGTAACTCACATCTGCCCGATGAGTGACAGTACGGCCACCTCGATACCGGCTAGCGTAATCCTGAACTGCGTGCTGCGCTCACAATATGCTAAGAACAGTGAATCGACCTTATAATGCGACGTTGGAAACATCGTGGCGCAATAACAATTAATTTTGTGGAGTTACACTCGAAGCCTACATGAACAATATGTTGTTGTTTTTTGTGCCGCCGCTCGCAAGCAACCTGTCGTTCGCGCGAGCCATTTAAAATTTCTGCAACCAGTCAGTCAGTCAGTCAGTCAGGAACTTCAGTGAGGTCCTGAGGAGTTTTAAGCCGTTAGAGATCCCATACGGGGAGCTCCTCGGGCCGAAACCGTAGGCGACGCCCAAGTCGGGACGGGAACGTGGAGACGCTCCGCCAGTTCTTGGGCCCTCTGGACGGCCTTGAGCTGGAGTTTGAGGCCCGGGCTGCAACCAGTACTTTTCTTTTCTTTTAACGCATGAGCCGTCGAACTGCACAATATTGTGACATATATTAATAAACGTTTCGATTCATCCTTCTAATGATTTAAAATATAATCGGCATTACATTTCGAATTTATTACCATTACCATTACCATTACATTTCGTATTGTGAAAATTTATTATTCTAACAATGCTAAAACCAAGCAGGAAAAGCTATGTTTACTTACCTCTGAGAGCTGAAATGTCTAACAACTACACTGAAAGCCACCCTTTTCGCCGCTGTAGCTGTCAGTACCTTCACGATGAATGAATTGGCTCCCGCATAGAACGCCAGAAGAGACATTCCCTTAGCGAATAGCTCCATGCCTATTTCGGATAGTCGATTATTGTCCCGCCGTTGTTCTGTCTTTTATAAGTTGGTTCGTTCAATAGGCCGCGTCTCTATTTGCTACAGTTCGGTCCTGGCACATTTGGCGCTAGTGATGGGCGGGCGCCACAGTATGAAAGACGGTGTCCAGCAATGGTGCGGAAGGGCTGCAGAATCGCTGCCTGAGCTCAGATAAAGAGGTTTTTTTTAGCATCTCTTTTCATTACCCTTCACTGAGCCATTGAGTTTTGGGACGAACAATCAGCCGACTTACAAGCGAGCCCTTTTTGTGCGGTCGTTATTGTCCATGGAAGGAACGTAACTTATCGATACACTGTATGACAGCATCTATTCAGCCTCGAAATACTTCTTTAGATCCACTAAGAAAAATTCATGGTACAAGGATAAGGCATCGAAGGTTGCTACATTGTGTAGGCTTTTTACTATTATTATTTTCTGGGCCCATGCTTTTGTTCGAGGGGACCTTCATTTTGGTCATGCTAGAACCGTGCACTGCTGGGCAAACTAAAACAATAGCTTTAACACTCAATATGCACGCTGCTTTGTTTTTTATGTTCCTAAATGCCCAGAGAGAGGGAGTGAGAGAGAAAAGAAAAAGCGAGGAGGTCAATCAAGTTGCACATGATTTGCTACCCTGCACTGCGAACGCGAAAGCGGAAAGAAAATGAGAGGAACAAGAAGTGATGCGCACGCGCGCACACACACAACAGCTGTTGTTGCGCCGAAAAAAGACCTCGCAGAGCCCAGTCAGCCGTGACTGGTGGCCGCCAGTGACTTGGTGGCCGGACCATGCCTGGGGTGTTCGCCTTGTTTCTATAAAAACTGTATTTCAATAAGGACATCCACGATTTTAATCGCTCGGTGTAGTACACAACAGGTAGTGCGTTGTAAGGTAGTGTACGCTGTAGTACGCATAAAGAGCGAGTCGCTGAGCCAGTGGAGGTGCTTTACGTGCTTACCATGGTGGACGTGCGTCCTTGAATTACGAAGGAACAGCGCCAACTACGGCGATCACGAGAGGGAAAACGACACAGGACAAGCGCCAACTTCATCTATCTTTATCCACCGAAAAATCAGCAAATATAAGGAAAATCACAGACGTGCGCACAAGGACCATAATGCGTCATCTGCCAAACCGTTCAAGATCGGACATTTCGCTTTTGAAGAGGGTCACGGAAGTATCACTAACACAGTTTTTCCTCTCTTCTTTATATGGAATGCTTCCAAAACCTCACATGTGAGGTTTTGGAAGCTCACAGGTTTTATGTGCGGTTGGTGATATTGAGGCTAGTGGTATGTTTTAATAATAATAAACATGATAATGACGATCTCGATTTGGTGAAAAGTTAATCAGTCATCATTAAACAACATCTAATGTCCCCCGACCCGAATGTGTCGCCAAAAAAATCCAACTATTTTTCTAGTTTGTATCCTTTTTATTAATTACAAAAGTACTCGGTAAAGTCTTCAAGAGCAGCTGCCCCTTTTCCCTTTTTCCCCTCAAATGCACTGCAGGACATCAACGAAAAATGCTGTCGCCAGTGAAAGTTCCGAGTTCTTATGGCGCGTATACTTGCGGGTCTGTCGAATTAATGACTCGAGACAGCAGCCATTAGGCCTAGTGCCTGCTATTACAAGACACCCTCCCTGTCTGAGCGGCGCACAATCGCATCCCATGGTCCCGAAGGCGTCTGTGTCACCATCTCCAGTTTGTGTCCGCGTAGGAGAAAATGTCATTTGCCCTCCACTGCGGTTCCCGTTGTGATACTCTTCAAAAGCACGGATAAGGCCCTCGGTCTAGTAGCTAAGCATATACGGTTTGCTCAAGAGGGGAAAGTAGGAGAACTTTGTTCCATGTATTTCTCGCACGCTGTCTTTGTCTATTTTCTTTCGTTGCATTTTTTAGTCTTTCTTCTGTCTCCTCGCAGAGAAGCCACTCCTTTTAACAGCAAAAATATCCCCACAGGTTTTTTTTTTTATATGTTAAAAAGTGAAGATGAACGAAACGATTTTTTTTCTTTGTCGGCAACACTAAACACAGTTATTTCTACATTTACCAACCTCCATTTGCTCTAAGCCTCAAAAAGGCAATCTTATAGAGGTTTCAAGCAAGGAAATTAAAACATAATACCTACTATACTGTATGGCTGAGGTGGAAAAATATTTGCGTTGTGACATTTATTTATTTATTTATTCTGCACGCAACACATGTCTGACTTTCAACTTCATCCATTGTACATCTTCATCTGTAGTACATACCATCACCAGTAGCACAGCTTGATCCTCGAGGTAGGAGCGCGAGCTCGGCTGGAATAAAGGTGTTCCTTACATTATTTATTTTTTTATTTACAGTATATCACAGGGCTTACGGAGAAGCATTGAGTGAGGGGGCCACAGAGCAATATATAGTTATGTCAGCCGACAACTAAAACAAAGCACTTGAATGTCGTCGATTTACTCAGACCTAGTTCAGTATGCAATACAAGTGAAGTCTTTACACAATGTTAAAATGTCCAATACGCGGCAAGTTGTTCTTTCATCCACTTTCAATTCCCTTTATTTATAATTTCTTTATTTCGATCAGTAAGTACAAGTAATTTCCCCTATGTTTCCCCTTGATGTCTTTGTTTGTTGGCTTCTTATGATATGATTAATAAAGATCGGGCCCATTGGTTAACCCCCTTTCTTCTCATTCATTACATAACGAGGGTCTCAAATCCGGCAACATTGATGCCTTCAGGTAGCACGTGTAGGTCTATTGACCAGTTTCTTCTACCCAAAAAGATCACGTACTCGTGAAGCCTGCGGCAGAAAGGATGTTCCACATCCGCCGCCAAGGTTTGAGAGTGGTGGCGCTGGCTACCACTCCCAGGGTTAATTCTAGCAGTAACACATACATACCCCAGAAAGTTGTAGCTCAATTGGTAGAGCATCGCACGCGTAATGCCAAAAACGTAGGATCGTTCCCCACCTACGGCAAGTTGTTTTTTCGTCCACTTTCAATTCCATTAATTTATAATTTCTTTATTTCCATTAGTAAGTATAAGTAATTTCCCTTTGTTGTCCTTGGTGTCATTGTTTGTTGGCTTCTCATGATACGGAGTACTGAAGAGTTTAACTCAAGCTGCTGAAAGAAAACGAAGTGACATTAAAGTGGATCCCAGGACATGCTGGTACAGCAGGCAAGGAATTAGAGGACTGGTTGGCTAATTCGGCGCGCTTAAATATGCAGAAATTCAATTTATCCCTGTATTACCAATGGACACACAACGCATATAAAGAGAACTAAAGAAGGACTTACGTATGTCAACATGGTCCACTGAAAATACTAAAGAATCAATTCTTTACGAAGGGGACTCTCAGCTCAAATACCAGCTGGATGTAGAACTTTCGAAAAGTGCCAAGACACTGATTCATCGACGGCGCCTTGGGACAGCATATTCCAAACATTTTGAATATAGAATAAAACGGGATTCTTCCCTGGCTTCCTCCTGTGGCCACGACGTCAGGATGTTCGCCATCTCCTCCTCGAATGCCCCAGACACGCGACGCAAGGACGGCAGCTAGAACAAGCGCTACACTATATCGATCATCACCGGCATTTCTCACAGGCAAGATTGCTGGGCCCATGGCCATGGGACATAACACAGCGAAAAGCATTGAATCCACTCGAACATTTGTACGAAGATACAGACACTCTTAGCAAGTACTAGATATCGTGCTGAATAGACACGCAATGAAACTATAAGTTGCTTTCATTATTTGTAATTATTAGCGCTTGTACGTACGTCGTACGTGTCATACTCTTTTGTATTCTGTGTTGAAACTCACTTTTGACTGTCATATTCTGTGCGTGTATTATTTGAACTCTGTAATTCCTCATGTGTTTACATGTTCATTGCTGTCTACATCATGGCCACTTGTGTGACGTTGTTTGTCACTCAGTTTACAAACTCATTGTGGTGCGACTTGCCTTTGCCTTTTATATTTATATGTTAGTGGATGCATAGGACTGTTTGCTGTGGATTTCTGACCCTGTGACGTCGTTTCTTTTCATTTTCCTGCTACATATTTTTTGTATATTGTTATTTCTGCTATGAGAAAAGGAGTAGCCGTCACCATTATAGGCTGACGGCTACTCTCTATTACATCTATTATTGTTATTTTCATTTCAATAAAAAAAATATAGTTCCAAGGTGCAATGGCGCATGGTAGTGCAGATGAATTAAAGGCATAAGTCCTTCCAAAACTGCATTTGACGCTCAGGTTAACCTGCAGACGTATTCTGTAGGTTCGTGAATACGTAAGCAATGAGACCGTAAAATATGAACGTATATATGCAGTAGACATAAAAAAGAAACGGAGCGACGCCTATCCAACGGCTGGTAGTAAAGTTCTTGTTTAAGGTTACTAACATGGAATGGCTATCGTAGTTACATTATATAAATCGAGTGGCGCTATTGTGGATCGACTCCATCTTGTTAACGTGGTACTTCTTCTGAAGGAAACAGACCACTCACATGAATTGCAGCTGTAGGCGAACGAAAATTATATAGACTAATTTACGTACGTTAGAGTTTGACTGACGCAGTTTACGACTCAAATAGCCAAGTGCCTTAGCACAAATGATAATTATGTGCTCTTTCCAGGAGAGGGTAGGAGTTAGACTAATTCCTAAGTAGATGTACGAAGAAGCATGAGGTAACACTGTATTATTCATAGAATAAAAGAAGTTAGATGTACAGTATTTACGGTTAAACGAAACTACTTTGCTTTTAGCTTAGGGTCATGAGATCTTTATTGCACCACGAATTCATTGCGTTAAGATCGTTTTGATGGGTAAGGTGGTCATTAGCATTTTCACTGACGCAGTATACAATGCCGTGATTGGCGAAAAAGCCTTATACTGGAGGTCATGTTAGTGCTAATGTCATTACGTCAAATGAAGATAGTCACCGCTGGTGCTACCCTGCGGTACACCAGATATTACGTCACAGAGGGAAGAAGAATAGTTATTTACCACTGTGAATTGAAGGTGACAAGATAAAAAGTTTGTAATCCAGGACAAAGTTAATCTGTCAATTCTGAGAGCTGATAATTTTGTACTACGACGGCAATGCGCTACGCGTTCAAATGCTTTAGAGTAGTCTAGTAAGATGCAATCACTTTGAATGTTGTCATTCGTGTTAGAATCTAGATGCGTGGATAATTAAAGCATTTTTTTTTTCCGCATGACAAGCTCTTCCGAAATCCATGGTGGTTACTGAAAAATAGGTTATCGGACTCAAGGTGGTTCCAAAAGTGGGATGAAATAATTTGTTCGAGGAGTTGGCAGCAGATACATGTCAACAAATTGGGACGGTAGTTTTCAGCTGCCTGTCGACTTCCATTTTCTAATATGGGCATAACCACAGCCATTTTTCAGTCGCCCGGCTGCCCAGATGTTAATGACTGCCTAAATAAGTTAAATAATATTGAACTTCAAATGAAAGAGGCGTTCTTCAACATTTTAGAATTTATGCCATCAATGCCACTAGATGTAGATAGTTAGCTTAAGCTTAGAAATCAGACACATTATGCCTTCCAGCGAGATTTAAATCAGCTCCATAAAACGAAAGTCCGTTTCCGGAACAACTGGCGCACTGGAATGATCTTCTCGGGTGAAAACACATGAGAAGAAACCATTGAGCTCTGATGCAAACTATTGATCAGAAAGTCGTGTGAGGTTGTCGCGGTGTAAGGAAACCTCGTTGCCAACGCCATTGGGAGGAACTGTTCTCCGGAAGATTTCAGGGTTAGACTTTAGGAGAGAAGGCAAGTCACGCGAGTAATAGTTATTTCTAGCTCTCTATATTATTACAAAAAATTTTTAAAAATTCTTTGTATTTTCACAAGAGGGCCCAGTTTGGAGACGTTTCGCAGACTCGTAAAGAGGGTTTTTTTGTTTCCTAATTGCCGTAGTTTTTATTTAACAATTGTTTAGCTTTTTCATTACTGATTTTCAATAAGCGAAACACACTTGTCCACCAGAACCGAGGTGTCGTCTTTAGAAAAAATCGAGTTGTCATTTACAGTGTGAGACGGAACAGTTGGTAAGAGCTGCGGCGCACTGCGATAAGCGTTTCGTAAAAAATACTCATTTTTTTACGATCAAGTTCGCGTGCAACCTTTAAATGAGAAAGAAAGCACTTTAGTTGGAGCAACAGTTCTTTTACAAAGTATACATTGAAAGGCAGTTCGGCATGGAAATCGGAAAAAGCGTTTCGAAGAGATGCAGCATGACACGCCGCATACATAGCAAAAAGAAAAAAAGTTTGCCCAGTTTGTTTGCACGTTGTGCATATTTATTGTCTCCACGCTGCTAAAATGTCACCGTCTCAGTTGCGTTCCTCCATTATTACAGGCTAGCTTACGCCATCGATATATTCGCTCTCTCTCACTTCATTTGTCCTTTCTTACGACGTAATTTGCTCACTTATCTAATTGCTCAATTAATGAATCACCGCAGTAATTGCAGACAAGTGCAGTTCATCGCTTTGTATATTGTTCATTTTCTAGCTATCGCAGTTCTAAAGCAACAAACATAACTCGTAATGAATCAACGTCACCGACTTCTGCCTGATTTTTTTGGTTGCCTTGTATATCTCCAACAGCCTAATCCTCTTCTAAATCCCGTTATTAGTTGTCTTCTATATGTCCAGCAACATAATCTTCTTGCAAATTCTGTTGTAAATCAGGTTAGTTTGCTAACTAGGCACGCACCTTTAGAAACCCGTGCTTTGCAAATCAATGGGTTGCGGGATACTCTTTCCTTTCTCTGCTAATTTGCTTCCCAGCATACTTTGCAAAGCAATTTGCTCAGCGATGCTCGTTAGAAGCTTACTCCTCAAGAGAACAGTTCATTTTGCTATAGTAAAAGGTATCCTGCATGTTGCCCACCGACAGCCTTAATGATTCCGCTCAGACGGAAAATGTAAGCAATCCGTGCTTACTTCCCCACTCATGTGCAGGTAATAGATACGGCGCCCGTGGTTTTCCGCAAGTGCTTCTGTGAAACCTCGTTAACTTTACTTATCCGGCAGTACTAGTTTTCGTATAATGGTCTAGATGGAAAAGTAGACGTAGCATTTGGTACACAGAGGAGCTCTCCCATATAAAACAAAGCCAGCGCGAACGCTAAACGTTTCGGAAGAATGTCGATTGTTCAAGAGCCAGTTTCGAAATGGGAGACCATAGATTCTCCGCGGGCGTCAGTGGAGTGCCTGGCAAGTAACTCCCGTGCACAAGAAGTTGTGTGATGGTGCAGATGCCACTGTTCGGTCGTTTCACAGCGAAGGTAAAGTGTCGCTACACCAAAAATTGCCTCCAATTCTGGCGTTCACTCTGAGTCTTGGTATTGAGATGGGATGAATGCGGAATTCATTTGAAGTAAAGATTTGCAGAATAACGTGATTCATATAAAAATCAGGCATCTGGGTTGGTCAGATTAAATAAACGAATGAACCAACGAGTTTATATATGTAAGAACACTTGTTGCTACAGTGGTTAATGCATAAGTGTATTTCATTTATTTATTTTTCACCTTAAAGGCCCGGAGGCATTACATAAGGGAGGGCTTTAATCCTTGTAACAATGTTAGAAGAAATGTACAGAACAGTAAAGAACAACAATAAACAAATACAACTCAGGAACAATTGTGAAAAAGAAGGGAACATCGTGTTAGAGTAAGGGTTGGTGGAATCGGCAATTAAGCAGTGTGGTTATTTAACATTTCTCGGAACGTTTTACGGTCAGTGCATGTCACGATATCTTCTGGAAGATGGTTCCAATGGGTTATAGCGTCGGGAAAGAATGAAGTGTTCATGGCAGATGATCGAGTGTTAATGTTTGCTATGGGACGACTGTGGCTTAAGCGAGAGGATGTACGTAAGGGTGGATTTAACAGGGAATGCCTGGAGTGTGGATGGTAATAAAAGGTGTGAAGCAAGCAGAGACGAGAGATGATCCGGCGGGAAGCAAGTGATGGTAGTTCAAGTGAACGTTTTAGTGCGGTTATGCTGGTATCACGAGAGTAATTGGAAGTTATAAACCGAGCAGCGCGATTTTGTATTGCTTCTATGTCATAGGTTAGATATGATTGGGAAGGGTGCCAGATAGATGACGCATATTCTAACTGCGGACGTATGAATCTTAGATATGCTAGCTTTTTTATTTCTGGTGATGCGGCTTTTAGGTTGCGTTTTAAGTATCCAAGGGTGCGTGAAGCCTTAGAACAGATGGTGTCAATGTGAGTTGCCCATGATAGTGTCGATGTCATGTGAACGCCGAGATATTTGTAAGAGGGTGCATGATTGATAGGAGCTGAATTTATTGTGTAGGTGTGACTGGTTAAGCTGTGGTTGCGGGTGAATGACAGAGCTTTGCATTTAGTAAGGTTAAGCGGCATGTACCATTTCTCGCACCATACTGCGATGGAATCGAGATCCTGTTGTAGAGCGGCGATTTCAATCGAGCCTTTGATTGGGGAATATAGGACGCTGTCATCCGCGAAAAGACGTAATTTGTTCTTAAGACATTAGCAATGACACAAAGCTGATGAACATTCAATAAAAACAGAAATAAAGCATGCACAGCTATTTCTCATCCAGTTCCTCCATCTTACAGCCCCCAAATTCGGCCCTCTGCCTTTTTGTTTTTTTGCCGCAATGTCCGAATCAGCAGGATTGCATTTAGCCGATAAATACAACACTGTTCCGCCCTCATAAACGTAGTTTCAACTTTTCATCGTTAGGTAATTGAGATACGTAGCAGGTTGTAGCATTTCTTTATCTGCAATCATTGTCTTGCTGTTCCTCACAGCGAATTCGTTTAGGTTACTGTTTCCGCGTGTATGCATATTCTAAACCAAATTGCATTGTTCAGATGTAATTGCAGCACCCTATATCCTATTTTCGGTCCTTGTTTGTTATAACTGTGCTAAAACATATTGATTACATATTTTTTAAATTATAGCTGTAGTGTCTCTGTAGCATCATTATGAAAATACTTTTAATATCCTATGCTGAAAGTGCATGTGCTTCGTCAGTTCTTAAAAAACACCTCTAGACCTACTTTTTGCAGTTACCGCTGTATTCTACGAACCAAAATATCTTCTTATTAACTGGCTTGTCCTAGTGTCGCTCTTTGTTTTTAGTTTGCTTGTTTATTCACTTTTCACACACATGTAATATACATATACCGCATATTTTAAACGCCTTTGCCAAATAAAACGTCACGTGAACATCAGAGCTTGTGTTGCGTTGCTAACAGTCACCCACATCTTACTTGTGCTGTTAGCTGCATCATAAATCCCGAACAACTTACCACATTTATTTTTCTTCTCATCAGCACATCGAAAGAGATTAGCATAAGCACTCCTTAAAAAAAAAAAAAAGAGATGCGAAGGCCCAATAAAGGCAACAGCAGCGCTTCAAACTTAACGCTATGGGGAATCATCCATTGTCACTTGGGTGTCTACTTGAAGTGTGACCTCTTAATGGCCTTGAAAAGACAGCTTTTAGTGCACTGAAAGACTTCTTTGTAAGTGCGGACGTGTGCTAAAAATACTAGGGACGATTTTACGGAATAACTAGCCTTCGTTGTTGATCTCTTTCTTTCGCTCGTCACTGTTGTGTGGGTTATGCTTGCATAAACTGAAGCGTTATATTGTTTATATTTTTATTTTTAAAATCTAAATTCATTTTATACTAGTGAAATAATGCAGCCTAAGCGTGCTGCTTTGAACCTGTTGAGTTAGATTCTTTTTTAACCTGCCTATATACGTCAGGGCCATTTTTTACGTGTTGTAGTTGATGGGCAACCTTTATGCGTTGAACTTGTTGAAATTCAACAAGGAAGTGTCTCTGAGCCATGAAGCTGTCTTTCTAGCTCATCTGTTTTCTCAGCCACCATGGTCTGTGGCGCGGATGTGTGTTCAGATGTAATTGTAGTACACTACATGTTATTTTCGGTCCCTGTTTGTTATAACTGTGCCACGAAATATTGATAACATATTTTTTTCAAATTATAGCTATAGTGTCTCTGTAGCATCATTAAGCAAATACTTTTATTATCCTATGCAGAAAGTGCATATCCTTCATCAGTTAACAAACATCCCCGCGCCTCTGCCAGGGATGGCGAATTCAGCGGTGGCTGTGCTTCGGAAGTGGACCGGCTCCATGAACGACACCGATAGCGAAGACACCAGCGTCTACTCGCTCAGCAGTGAGAACTTCTCCGATGACGACTTTGAGCTTGTGCGGAGCGGCAAAGTGAAAAGAAAAAAAAAAACACCAGGGTGTCCATGTCTTCGAGCACGCCTGTATGGTAGGACCAACTCGGAATACCACAGTCAATAGGATTCTATTTGTACCAGAACTCGCTACCGAGAAGCTCAGGTTATTTAACAGACAGTCTGTCTCGGTGAAGTTTGGAGCGGCGGCGCCAAATCAAGTCACAAATGTCAGAGTCAACCGACGATAAAGTGTGTTGTCTATTGACGTCGCACATGAGACTGCCTTGAGCACTTTGAGCAAACTTACAGAACTTGGTGGCATGAAAGCCGCTCGTATATCCGCCTGGACAGTTGTCCTGCTACTGGTGTCATCTACGACGTGGACGTCTCCATCTCCAGCGCTGACTTGCCGATTCTAGTGAAGCCAGCTGTTTATGGTGGCGTCATTAGCCATGTGTCTCGCCTCTGTACATACCGCTGTAAAAAGGTAATTTTCAAGGACGAGACTGCCCACTCGCACGTCAAGGTCAGCCACATTAGGCACCCATTATGACTATTTATCCCAACGACACTGCAATGCAGCAACTGAATGAGGCTGGGAAACGTGAGTGTCGTGTGGGAGCACGCGAGAGTTTTCTCATGCTGTGCCGAGCCCCACGTTGCATTCATGTGGAGCCATGGCTTTCAAGTGCACCGTTGCCTTGACTCCCATGACGCTTCCTCGAAGAACGGCCTCAAAATGAACAAGGAAAAGGTGGCCTAGGAGCAGATGGCGAAGCACCGTTCCTCTCGTCGGGAAGCTTTTGCGGCCGTTTAGAGCCACGTTCCCGACTTCCAAAAACTCCAATGCCTGTATGAAGAGTATGCCACGTCCGACAAATCATCCTCCTCTGCCTCTAAGCCTGGCGGAATCAAACCTAAATTTGACAAGATTGTAGAGAACATGAATTCAGCTTGGCCCACGCTATTAAACCCACAGCCGAAGCGAAAGCCACTGCCACAGTCACAGCTGAAGCTACAGACGAAGCCACAGCCGATCCCACAGCAGTGTCAAGGGATACAGCGCATCGATGTAGAGTGCACAGCACGGGTTCCTCACAAATGACCCGAAGAAGACCGGCAAGGTATTTTAATGCTCCGGTCTCTCATGAATATTTTTTGAATGCTCGTGGATGCGCCAGATACTCCGCCAGCAGGAAGTACCGTGCAAGTGCTGGATGCTATCAATTCAGTGCTTGCAAGTCTTGATCGAGTAAGCACCGCGGCTCACCCGCAGCCTTCTATTCGCACTGAAGTCAAAAAGGCTAAAATCTGTTCTAACGAAATACTGCCACGTACTGCAACGTACTTCTAATGACCACTGTCCCATGGGTAATCCCAGGTGACTTCAATGCGCATGACCAGCAACGAGGGCGTGCCAAGATCGGCTTCAGACACCATAATGACTGCAGCCCATTGCGTCTGCGGGGCACTTCCTTGGACTGGACTTTGGTTTCAGGACGCTTTGCTGCACGCAGTGCAGCGTGCGCACACACAGTGTTTACTGTCTCCCTCTTTCCTCTTTCTCTTCCTCCTTCTTCTTCCCCTAGTGCAGGATATCAAACCGGACGCTGGTTTGGCTGACTTGCCTTCCTTTCTTCTCCTTGGTTTCTCTCTCTTTTTCTCAAGTAAGGGAGCTGAGCTCAGATGCACATGACGGATCGAAACTGAGAGCTGGGCGAGTGCTTACTAACGTGACGTATTTGTGAGCAATGGTCATTTGCGGATCTACCACGGTTCCTCTTAAGCTTCGTCGGGAAATTCTCAATTCCTTGCCGACATTTGTGTCCTTATCTTATCTAAGGCCCTAGACTTGATGTAACGCCCATGGCATCCAACTCGTCAAACCTATCATAGTGGAAAAAAATCTGCCTGACAGTATGGCTGACTTCAAAAACGCAGTAAGTACAACAGCGTAATTCTAGAGCTCTCGATCTTAAGTCTTCCCTTTAAGTTTCGGCTGTGGTTGATTGCGTTCGGTGCTGACACGGAAAGCGGCTCGATGCGCTTCTCCCCAGAAACTGACAGCCTGTTTTGGATTCGGGAAGCTTCAGCGAAGGCCGCCTTTTTTTTTTACGGTGCTCGAACACATGGCCCTCTGATACGCTTCCATCAATCGGCACGTCACTCACTCAATGCAATGGGCTCGGGATAGATTGCTGTTTAGATTTCTTCCACATCTTTAACGCTGACCCAGTTTCGCGCCTGATTCATGGCCCTAACTTCTTCTCTGTGTATATGCTTGTTTACTAAGCAACCCTTGCAACCTTATTTCACACCTTTCCGTTTCCTTTTCAATTTTCAAACGTACCCTGACAGCTTGTTCGGGTCTTCTTTATCATGTGTATGTATGTATGCGTTGTGTGCCCTGCACCAAGCAGTTGCGCAAGATGTGTACTCGCTGGACTGCCAGCTTCTGGGGCCCCCAAGTTTCCTGCGCAAACTCTTTCTACGCTGTGTACGATTATAAAGTAACAATGCATTCAGTGAATTGCGACTCTAACTCACATTTTTTAGTGGTCAGGCAAAGCCAATCAATAGCACATTTACAAAGCTTTAATTGCGTGCAGCAATCAAGGCATCACATTTTGTGGGTGTTCACGTGTGTGTGTGTGTGTGTGTGTGTGTGTGTGTGTGTGTGTGTGTGCGTGTGCGTGTGCGTGTGTGTTTGTGTGTGTGTGTGTGTGTGTGTGTGTGTGTGTGTGTGTGTGTGTGTGTGTGTGTGTGTGTGTGTGTGTGTGTGTGTGTGTGTGTGTGTGTGTGTGCGTGCGTGCGTGCGCGCGCGAGAGAGAGAGAGAGAGAGAAAGAGAGGTGTCTGTCGCAGTATTAACGATGTGCAAGCTGAATGAGATTGTTGGCCTAACCGGGAAACATTTCCTCACCTATAAGAAACCGCAACATATCATTACAACCGCATTAAACCGAAACTCTATCATTAGGGGCTCCAACAAACGGCCAAGGATGACCAATCAGATATTCATGGCAGCCATCATTTCCTCCATATGTTTGCCTAGGCGTGCACTAAAATGCTTGCCGCATATCAGGTACACGTGTGTCATTACAGCGCACTCAACTAGGCCTCCCTAGAGGGAGCTGAAATGCATTTTAGGAGTGCTGCTGCATAATTTACTTGTCATAAAAGCATTGGTGTACGGTGATTGCACTTTATGTGCCCATTCAACTTCTTTGAACGTGTGCACATTCACGAAAGTGTTTTTCCATGTGAAAACTTGTTTCCATGCGCTGCGTCTTGTCTATAACTCCACTGACTAACTTTAGTTAAAGGAACTCCAATCAATTAGAAGAATGGAAAATAGTTTGGCGTTTGAGATTTCCGATGACTTCCTGAGGAAGAAACGAGCTTCCGCGGCAAAAGCAGCGGTCGTAATTAGCGCACCGTGACAGTTATAAAAATATATAAAATATTGCATTAAGTAACACTTTTACAAACCAAAACGTAGCAATACTAAGAGACTACCGCAAAAGGTTTGAATGAATTTATTTGCATAAAGTTAAAGAAAATTGCATGCTAGTATAACGTTATCGAGCACTTTAGGCCCGCATACGACATCGCTCTACCAACTATTATTCAATGCCTTGCAGCGGCGTCCGCGTCAGCAGGCGTTTGGTGTGTTCCGACACCACGTACCCGACCACATGAGGGCTGGACCCTCCCGCGTGTAGCCGTGCGTGGCTTAGCCGTGTCTGGGGAAAGGGGGATCCTGGGGACTGAGCCGATGCCGGGTGTTTATACTTTAAAGGACCCCCGGCGGAGGCAGCACACCTCTTTGGCCTCTGGTCCACATAGGCGGCACCTCCAGACTGACCTACCTGGAGAAAACGGCAATCGCCTTTTCCTATCTCTCTCTCTCCTGATATCTTCGTCTCTCTCTCTCACTTTTTGGCCTTTCCTGTCATCTCCTCTCTTCCATTTACTTCCTTTCAACTTGGCGTCAAAGGTTAAACCTGTGTAGCTATCTTACCTTGGGTACACCATATTTGGTTATAGTGATGGCGTGCGACTGGCGTCGTGCAGACGTGTACGTGCGGACGTTGCCGAACATACACATTTTTTCTTATGGCAGCGTGAAATTCTGTCTGTGATCGGCGTCTGAAAAGATGCCGCACAGAAGCACCGTTCCAGTTTTCTTTTCGGAGCAACGGTCCATCATTTCCCAAGTACTAAGTAATCCACTGCGAAAACAACATACCGGTAAGAAATCTCTGTCCATTCCTGCTGGCGAAGTGCCTGAAAGACAAAATGGGACCGACATACAGAGCCTCAAAATTATCTACCGTGGACCTCCTTCTAGAACTAAATGACAAAGATCAAGCACAGAAGCTCTCGGAACTTACCAGTATTGGCGGCACGACACTGACAGTTTCAGACCACAAAACAGGGGTGTGATATCTGAGGAGCATTTTCTTGCATTGACCGATGAGGACCTGCTGGAAGGTTTCAGGGGACAAAATGTTACCAAACTACAAAGAATTGTCATCCGCAGAAATGACCAAAAAAACACGACAAAACCCGTTATACTCGCTCTTGGAACAAGCGTAATGCCTACCTCGCTGGACGCAGGTTATGTAAAAGTAAACGTCAGACCATATATCCCAAACCCCAAACGATGTTTCAAATGCCAAGGGTTTGGACATGCTTCACATGCATGCCGAGGACAAACAACTTCTGCTAAATGCAACTCCAAGGACCACCAATCTGGCAGTTGCACTTCTTGCCCACATTGCCTTAAGTGCAAAGTAAAGGAGAGCATCCAGCTTACTCGTAGTCTCCCCATGCTAGGAAAAAGAAAAATAAGTAATTGCATTAACTTTTAAAGAAAAGATATCGTTATTTGAAGCAAGAAAGCGATTGTCATACCTTTCCCGAAGAACTTACGCCGATGTGACGCAGGTTAGGGCAGTGTCACAGAGGCTTCAGGAGTCCTCCGAGCACACGCATAGTGCTCCACAGTGACCCCTCCCGCCCCTGTGGTGGAAGCAGCCAGTGCAGCCCCATCCTCTTCAAAGGCCCTGCAGGCACCAGTCTCGCAGGGCCCTAAAATACGTCATAAACACCTTGTCACCCTTGTGCGAAGGGACGGCAAATGTTCCAGCCCTTTTTCAGGAGGAATCGCTACAGTCGTGCAGGGCGGCACTTCTACCAGAAATGTCCAATTCAATGTATCTTCCGAGGCCGTAGCCGTCATCATTCTGTCTCATAAATCCATCACCATTTGCTCACTGTATATTCCACTCCACATCCAGTTTACTACTAAACACTTAGAAAATTTAACAGAACAATTACCGGAGCCATTTGTTTTAGTATGGGATTTTAATGCTCACTGTACTCTTTCGGGCAGTGTCAAAACTAACCAAACAGGGCAGCTGGCTGAAGATTTGATTCTGTCCAATGATATCTGCCTTTTAAATTCAGGTGCACAGACCTACTATTCACCAACTTCCCGCACTATTATTTGTTTAGATTTAGATTTTTGCTCACCATCTATTTTTAATGATCTTAAATGGGAAGCCCTCGGCATGTCATATGATAGTGATCACTTACCCGCAGCCATCAAACTCTTATCATCACCACCAACCATGCCGGTGAAAATTACAGCTCGCTGACGGGCCGGTTGTTATGAAGAATGCTAAGCTGTAGGTTGTCTTTTAGCCAGGACTAAGCGTTCACAGTATTACCAAAAAATTCACTGAGGTGATAATCTCAGCCGCAGAATACGCAATACCCCAGTCATCCGGTATAGTGCGCAAAACGCTAAATCCTTGGTGGACAAACGGGTGCACTTCATCTGAAACAAAAAACAAAATAAGCCTGGAGAATACTACGGAGGTACTCCACCTATTGCAACGTCTTAAACTTTAAACACGCCAAAGCCAAAACACGATTTATTCGAAGACAGGCGGAGAAATCATCATGGCGAAAAAATACGTATATTTAGTTAGTAGTACAGTCACATCAAAACGAATGTGAGACCATGTGAGGAAACTTAAAGGAGAGTACTCATCATACACAATACCACTACTTACACGTTCAGGCAAACAAACAACATTACAAGACCAGGCCAACTTATTAGGCGAATCCACTCACGTCTCCAGCTCAGCAGACTACTCAAATACATTCTTAAAATATAAAGCATCGGCGGAGAAATGGAGACTGCCCACCACTTGAGCTTCAAATGAATTGTATAATTACCTCCTCACAATGCAGGAATTGAACGGAGTTCTTTCTACCGGTAAAAAATACGGCAACAGGTCTTGTCCGTATCCACTTAACAATGCTGCCACACCAAACTCAGGCATTGGTAGAAGAACTTCCTAATTTTTTCAACAAGATGTAGTAATCTGACGTAACGCCTAGAGAGTGAGAAAATGCAGTAGTAGTGCCTTTTCTAAAATATGGTAAACCCGCAACATCCCCAAGTAACTACAGATCCATTGCACTGACAAGTTGCCTAGTCAAATTATATGAGATCATTATAAATATAAGACTGAGATTCATCCTTGCATCAAGAAGCCTAATAGGGAAGCACCAGTGCGGTTGCAAAAGGGGCGGCTACACTACTGACCACCTCGTCCGACTAGAACATGAAATACGTGACGCGTTTCTACACAAACTGCACTGTCTCGTGGTTTTCTTCAATTTAGCAAACGCGTATGATACCACGTGGCGATATGGAATTCTGAGTTACTTGGCTGACTTGGGAATTCGTGAGAGAATGCTAAACTGTCTCTCGGATTTCATTTGTAATAGAGCATATCAGGTACCTCTCGGCACAATACTTTCACGCATATTTACAAAGAAAGTACCGTTCCACAAGGTTGCATTCTGAGCACGTCACTCTACGTAGTGAAAATGAACTCGATTAATAAAATCATTCCATCCTTTGTTATGCACTCAATACATGTCGACGATTTGCAAGTGGCTTGCCTGCGAAAGCCAACTTCAAATAACGATAAATAATGTCACACAATGGACTGACAAAAATGGTTTCCGTTTTTCAACCCGCAAAACTGTTACAGTTCTGTTTTCCCTGAAGCGAGGGTTACATTGCAATCCAGTTCTCACATTGCCCGGTACAACGCTGCCGGTCAAAGAAGACTACAAATTTTCAGGCGTAACTGCTGACACAAAATTGAACTTCCGGGCTCACATTAACACCACTAAATTAAAGAAAATAAAGCACTAAAATGCTCAAGGTTATATCACACAAGCACTGGGGATCTGACCGAACATGTCTACTACGTATATACCGGTCTCTTGTACGCAGCATCCTCGACTACGGTAGCGTAGTTTATGGTGCAGCTAGGCACTCCTACATTAAGGTACTTGATCAAGTTCATAATCTTGGCCTATGATTGGCGAGCGGTGCCTACAGAACATCGTCTGTCCCAAGTTTATATGTCGACTGCAATAAGTCTTCCTTACAGCCCCGCAGAGCACTACTTATGCTTTCCTATGTACTGAGAGTTCGATCATCAACCCAACATATATGCTACAACATCGTAACAGAGTGCCAATCATGGGTACACTACACAAATAAACCTAGCAGGATTCGGCCGCTTATCTTACGACACGAGGAATACTATCAGACTTATATTCCTCATGAGGTCCTGCAGGTTGCTGAAAGGCCACCAAGTTTCCCCCGTGGTGCAATTTTTCACAGCTATGTGATTGGAAACTAACACATCTAAAGAAAATAGACACTCCACAAGACCACATAGTACAAGACTTCCGAGCTATTCAAGAAAAATATAAAGATTACAGGGAATTTTGCACTGATGGCTCTAAAACACAGAATTACGTGGGCGTCGGAATCGTAATGAAGAATTGCGAAAATAGCACTCGGATAAATAATTTTGCTTCAGCCTTTACCGTCGAAGTTTATGCCAGATGGACGGCAGTTAAAAAAATTACTAGCGACAAGCAGAACAATGCTATCATTTATATCGATTCGTTAAGTGCACTCAGAGCTCTAACTTGAACTTCGCGTCTCAAACACTCCTTGACGATATCTTAAACATGATCTTTAATAACAAATACGGAAGATCCATACGATTCTGCTGGGTCCCAAGCCATCTTGTGTTACCAGGGAATAAAGCAGCAAATAGATGGGCATCCATGGCAGGGTACAAAAGCATAACTCACATAATAATTACATACAAACAAATACAGTATCCAAGTGATTCATAAGGCCCTAGCATCGAAATGGCAACAAGAATTAAATTTGTGCATAAATAACAAGTTACATGTGACTAAACCCCTGCTTGGCGAGTGGAAATCGTGCAGTTACCAAGAATGGTTCAATAAGGTGATCTTATGTCGACTTCGAATTGGGCACATGCCATTTTACACAATTTTCTATTTCAAAAAGAAAACCCACCAACTTGCGAGAGATGCCATGAATCACGTACAGTAAACCGCATTATGATGTCGTGCCCACATGCTAAAACACAAAGGCGGAAACATTTAAACAGTTTGTATTTCTTGCACATATCTTTACACCCTGCCTTAATATTGGGAAATGAGCCGCTGGTGCCATTCACTGACTTGTTCAAGTTTTTAGATGAAACTAGTCATTTACATAGACTTTAATGTAACGCAGGTTTTGCTGCCATAACACGGGATTTTCAACTGTCCTGTGACTGGCGCAGCACGGCCTTAGTTGTTTTTGCGTCATTAAACTCGTGTATTGACTAACTTCTTCAATGAGGATCTGTTTCAGAGACAACTTTAAGTCTTTAACCTGCCGTTTCACGCCACCACCCCTTTCGGCCAGCTACCGCAATCTACGCACCACCGGCACCACCCTCCTCATCCGGTTAACTACTTTCACTACGCTAGCTTGAACCTATAGTATATACTGAAGTCATTTTAACTTCTGCCACTCCTCGCCTCTTGTCAGCCAGTTAAATAAGAAAAACGACCCTTGTTCCATGAAGTGAACCCGTATTTGGCGTGAGCGTGCTTTTGCTCATTTATGCCGTCATGGTTTATATAATTATTCTCTGATTTTTTATCTAAATTGTTTATCTTATTGCTTGTCTAATTAATTTCTTATTTTTTAGCCTACTTCAAGCCACGTTGTTCTAGACAGCGCTCCGTTACAACTCGGTCTTTCCAAACGCCGTTCCGCTGCAAGATCACGAGAAGAACCCACTCCGTCTACACTACATCACAGCGATGAAGCCCGGACTCTTCTTTCCAAGCGCCGATACAGGACTGATTACGTCTCTCCGAGCGCCGAGTTATCTCGGGTACTGAAGCCATCCGCTCCGTGTAGGGTTACCGATGCGAGTTGACACCGTGCCTGCTGTGCCGATGAGGTTGTAACGGCGTGACTATTCCCTCCAGAGCTTATGAAGAAGAAAACGGTTAACGAGCACATAGTGCCTGAAGAGAACACGCTGGCGCTCGACCTGAGCTGACCTGAGGTAGGCGGCCACCTCTTTGCGCCAACTTCCACAAGGTCATCCACATCACCACTCGCCTATTCTTATCTCGGTGATCCACCAGCTGCTGCATGGAGGAAAGAAACAAAATATGATAGTGAATAAACGAAAAATCAGACATCCACCCGTTCGTAGCAATCGCTACAAAGGAAACCCATACGGGTTCCTCGAAAGAAAAGCCTCAGAGTTGAAGAAAGTTGATACGTACCTCACTTCTCTCCACCTTGCGGGTTTTTTTTATTTTTTTATTTCGTCATTCATCATTAGTACAGAAGGAGGTCCCGGAGTTACAAGAACTGTCAGGGGGACCTCCTATTAGTAATTTAACATTGCATGAATTAATACATTTTGGCAACATAGCAGCGACAGACATCAGAAAACGCGAAGTTAATGAAAAAATAAACAAATACGAAAAGTTGCTTACAATAATTGAAGTTCAAAACAAGCAAATGAAACCGATACAGCGTATGAATAAATAAATATGTAGTATTTGACACGTTATGGAAGATAGGAATAACACATGTCAAAGAACACGGGGTTAATGTAACAGATAATTAGAAATAAATATATGCTTACAATACGCAAAGTACAAATGTTATATAGACTAAGCGACAAAAAATTTGAAATGCCTAAGAAAGGAGAAAAAAGAAGGCAAAGGAAGATATAGAATAACCAATAAATAAAGGCTGTCGATACAATAGGTAAGTACAGAACCATTGAAAACTGGGAAATAGATCTGTACACAATATATACTTATAGTAATGAATCAGTAGCCAGTAGTGTCGTTAGTAAATATTTCTTCGTCTCTCTCCTGAATGTTAATGTTGTGCGGCAGGCTTTAATATGGGTTGGTAGATTGTTCCAGTATTTAATGGCCGTAAAAAGGGAAGTAGACATTCCATAATTAGTGTTTATTCGAGGAAGTAAAAAATTGTTGTTAGAGGAAAATCTCGTATTGTTAGTGTTGGTAAGAGCAGAGTTATTAAATGCATCTAAAATTATTTCATGATTTAGTGTGCGGTATATTAGTAAAACCAATTTGAGCTGGAGCATGTAACGTAATGGTAGTATTTTTAAGGAACTGAAAATTGGTACTGCATGTGACATGTAGCTAGAGAAATTAATGATCCTCAAGGCTTGATTTTGTAAATGTTGTAGATGTATTATGTGCGAGCAATATGTGTTTCCCCAAACTGAGATGCAGTATTGTAAGTGACAGTGAATAAATGCGTGATAAAGTGAAGTTCTAACGTTTTGTGGAAAATACGAGCGCGTTAGGATTAGTACTCTTATTCCAAAGGCAATTTTGTTTGAGACCATGTCAGCATGCAAGTTAAATTTAAGTTGGGGGTCAAGTTTGACGCCAAGGAAGACAACTTTATGTGCAGGTGAGAGAACATGAGTTTGTAAGACGAGCGGTGGCGCGGGCGCGATGACGCGTTTATGTGTATGAAAAAGCATAAACTGAGTTTTCGAAGGGTTGATCTGAAGTTTGTTACTTGTGCACCACGCAGATAAGTTGCTTAGGTCAGAATTTAGTCGTTTTATTACAGTATTTATGCATTTGCTATTAGTAAATATAGTCGTGTCGTCAGCATATAGAATAGATGAAGTACTGGTTAAACAGTGAGGAAGATCATTAATGTACACTAGGAAAAGTAAAGGGCCTAAAAGTGAGCCTTGTGGGACACCCTTAGTGAGTGGTTTAGTACGTGAAAGTGAACCTCCGAAATTTACAACTTGAGTTCTGTTAGTCAAATAACTGCGGATGAGCGTAAGAGCTGGGCCACGAATGCCCAGAGCTTCTAACTTGTAAGAAAGGATGTTATGACAGATGGTGTCAAATGCTTTACTGAAGTCAATGAAAACTGAACCAACAATATGGGAGTTGTCAAGGGCATGTTTTATTTTGTCAGTGAATGGGGTTATAGCTGTTTCAGTCGAATAACCTTTACGAAACCCGTGTTGTTCAGGCGAGAGAAGATTAAATTTGTGAAAGTAGTTTGTTAAGCGGGTTACAAGTAGTTTCTCAATGACTTTGCTAAAAAAAGATAGCATGCAGATAGGACGGTAGTTTGAAATTAAATCTTTGTTACCGTTTTTTAATATAGGAGTTATTTTACCGTGTTTTAATTCATCGGGGAAAACGCCTGTTATGAACATGCAGTTAACAATGTGCGCGAGTACATCGGCGATATGAGATGATACTAATTTGATTTTAGAAGGTTGTAAATTATCAAGGCCAGGACCTGTAGTTCGTAAACTAGCGATTGAATCGGATACTTCTTTGGGTGATGTAGGGAACAAGTAAAATGAATAAGGGGTTTGCCTGAGTACTGGCTGTGGTATACTGTTTAGTGAATGATCATGTGTAGGATAGAAAAAAGTATTGAATTCATTTGCGATATCAGTGGCTTCCGTTACTACCGTTGTTCCTGTATTAAGTTGGTTCAGTGCGTGGTTTGGTGAAGACAGATGAAGAAAGGACCTAATGGTATCCCAGGTTTTGCGGGTGTTATTTGTGTGTTTAACAATCGTTTTCTCAAAGTAGGAACGCTTGGCTTCTTTCAAGAGTCTGGTAAGTGTGTTAGAATAAGTTATGTACCGCGACTTTAAAGTTACATTAAAAGGTTGGCGTTTCAATTTTTTATGGAGGTTATCACGTTTTTTAATACTTTTTAAGAGGGATCCTGTTATCCATGGGTTTCTAGGGGCGGAGAACCAGTGAGTATTTTGTGTTAGGCCAGGATTGGGTCTGTTATAGAAAGAATCGGGTTCCAGTCGATTTCAGCAATTTGACTAATGAACCAATGAAGATAGGAGAGTCCCTGACGTCAAGTTATTGAAGCCGGAAATGCAGCCATGTTGGTGTGCCACGTTCCTTTGCGCCTCCAATCGGCTCGTCGGAGCAGAAAAGCGCGAGCTTTGAACTTGCATTGCTTCGAGCCACCGGAAGTGTGTGCTGCCGACGCGCGTCAAAACAAAAAACAAACTTACGAAACTTCTGCAACAGCTTTAGCGGAGCAGACGCGCTCCTGATCTTTTCCGTGGCACGTTGAGGAAGACGGTGAAGACCCGCGTCCTGATTGCTTGAGTGTCTCTATTGCTGGCTGACACTCACACTCATAGACCCTAAACACAACTTTAAATCTTACACATCGCACTCCAAGGTCAGCTTGTCTTCCGAACAGACTGTGCTGCGAGAAGTATACGGGCCGATGAAAACGTACCTCACTTTTCAGACGTATAAAACAGCAGCGTGAGCTTCAGGAGCGTGGTTGCTATGGCGACGTTAACGTTTCGGGTACCATTCCCAGTGCTTCTTCACCAAAAACAGCACGTCACTTCCGCCACACTTTCTCCAACACGTCCTTGCTGGCGAGGGCCTCTCCTACGCTTTCCTTCCTCCGTGATCCGCCATGACAGCTGCGCCACTGACCTCATTCCTGGTGCTGTGCCAACTCTTATCGCTGAGTTTCATACCCCCTCATTGCGAGTCCTCAAAGTAGGACATATACGCTCGCGCGTAAAATCTGTCAAGATGGGCAGTGTTATTCGCTTTGTAAGCAAAGCAAAATGACTTCCTATAAACGAGAAAACCGTTTGATTGGCTGGTTCAACCAACGCTGTGGATCACCACCCGACGCATACGTTGGCGGTTACGTAAATTTGACGTCCGGAGATCGGAATAAAAACAGATTGGAATAGATTTACGTTCCGCGCCCTTATTATTCACACAAACTTTTGTGCTAGTGTACCTGACTTATGTTTGACAATGTTTGTTCCGCGTCAAACAATATGTTCCCGACTTCTTTACTACAGGCACGTTAATTTTTAAAGCAGTATGCATTGTGAGTCTACGCCTAGTACTCTGGGCAATCATGTAGAACATCCTCTTTCTTTCTGCGGCTCTTATTTTGTTTTATCGTTTCCCGTGAACAACTTACGTTGTACATGAAAAAGATGTTCTTGCTTTCAAAGTTAATTATTCATGAGGTAATATTTTTTTTACGTTTATTCGTCCTCTATTTATTTGTTTAGTACACACTATAGACTCAATATCCAAGCATGGGCTGCAGTAGAAAAACAATAAATGTAAATGTGAAGCAAGGGAAAAAAGACGTTTTAGAGTTATTACGTGCTTTAACGAATTATTCACGTTAAGCAGCTCCAGTCTAGTATGGTCTGCTATAAAATGGGAAATATTATTGTCAATCCGTGCAAACTAGAATCTTGGTTCTTCCTATTTTGACCATTTGCAGTTCATTAGACTCGTGTATTGCCACAGTGAAAGATTCGCAGAAAACTTATTCGATACAAGTCTTAGGGCCTTAATTTGGGTACATTCTACATGTTAAGGTTTCTGTTACTGCGAAATTACCAAACCAAACTATTTGTGCCCAAATATCTCCACGAGCAATGCCAGACCGTTTCCTGATTCTGCGTAGAAACAAGGGAAAAAAACTTGAAACTTGTTCTTGTCGCGCTCTTACGGTGTATTCAACCGTGGCCTTGCATCTAGGTAATTCCTTTTACAGCGAAGCGGTCAGCTTCTAGTTGGTCGGGAGTTTTCGTGCCTGCGTGCGCGGTGCGTGCTCATACAGAAACAAAAGGCAGCTATACAGATTTGTGTTTGAGTTCCCGTGTAACATAATTATGTTTTCTCGTATATTCTAATTACTATCCGATGCTATCATGTCTCCAGGTTGTGCGTAACTCGTATTGTACGAGTTTTATGATGCACTTCTTTTTGGAAATTCAATTAGTTCAATAACGCCCTTGCGCTAGGCGGAGTGCCTAGAATGAGGCTGTACGCTGTGCTAGCCGTATGGCCACCTAGCTGCCGCGGCCACTCAGACAGACCTGAAAGGATAACTGAAAAACGGCTTTTGCTTTCCGGTTGCTCGTAACAGAATTCTGTTTGCTCGTATATTCGAATAACAATTCGAAGCTATTATGTCAGCAGCTTGTGTGTCAATGGTATTTTACGCACTTTTCTGACGCAATTCACTTTTAAACATTACTCAGTTCAATGATGTCCTTGCGCTTGGTGGAGGGCCTAGAAAAATGAGGAGGCATGATGCACTGCCACAGACTTGCGCGCGAGCGTGAAGCACGTTTCTTGTGGTGGTGGTGCTTGTGTAACGTCGTCTAACGTCAGTTGTGGTTGTGGTACTTGTCTAACATAGGTTGTGCTTGTTTAACGTAGGAAACACCTTCGTTGTACATGAGAGAGTGTATGGGCGCGTCTGAACGAGGACGTAAAAAGAAACACAGAGAAATGCCCCTCTGAATGTTCTTTTTTGCTGTCCCGTTTGTTTCCCCTCGTACGGTATATATTTATCGATACGTGCGAAAATAAAATCTATACTTGAAACTAATGCGCTGTCTCTGTGTATCTGTTTCTTTCTACGTCCTCGTTCAGTCGCGCTTATACACTCTATCATGTATTCTAACCGACTAGCCCACCAAAGTGTTTTAACCGAGTTCATTTCTAGTACATCGGATATTCCACCGTGGTATCTCGTTGAACCGTGCCGCATCGTCCCACTGTTTGCTCGCCAGCTTGCACAGCTCGCATGCTCGGCTTCTGTGTCCGACACAAGATTCTGCCACCCGAAATTCTCGCATTATTCGGGTGCTGCCAACCTTAAACTAACCACGGGATTCGAATCTGCAAACGGATGCTATCGGAATGGCAGCGACAAGTGCGAATGTACAGAAAAAACTTGCGGCTACTTTTGGAACCTGCAGCAGTTCTCCCGGATCATCGACCGCAAGACGGAATTTCTATGGGAGCATGCTCTACCAAGCCCGAGACAGGGATTACAGAAGAAGCCTTCAGCATCAACGGGCCAAGTACACATCGTCGGTGACGTGGCGCTGCCGGTCAAGGTACAGCAAGTACTCAAATGTGGATCGAAGTTCGCGACTCAGCCAAAGAAGTCTGCTCCCGGTCTATTGGCAATAGTACGACAAGTGTCAAAGCGAGTACCTGAAGCCGAGTCGGAAAAGTTTGTATCAGAGGGAATGGATGTGCTAACGCGGTCCCGTCCTCTTAGCGAAAAGTTCTCCTTGAATAAGACTGTTAAGTTCATGAAAGACAATGCGCTCGCACTTGTCCCTGCGGATAAGGAGGGTGGTTTCGTGGTGATGAACAGGACGATGTATACTTCAAAGGCTCGGGAAGCTATTTCGTCAACTTTCAGGGTCCACAACGACAGGGTCCTCCGAAGTATGTGAATGGGAAGACAGATTGACCAGGTTCAACGACATCACCAACCATTACAAGATGCAAAGATGAATTTATCCACCACCCCATTCACAACTCACTAGATCGCAAGCTGTCCAGTGGCGACAGCTACAAACTGAATCTCACAAGAGCCCGATACTAATGCATGTTATTTATCCAGACATATACACAACAGATAGATGCAAAGTGTGTGGCACTAACACCACGCTACAACACATGCTATGGGAATGCCAGGAACTAATGCAGGAAAATGCGAGCGCAGCCTCCATCGACAGCCTCCGCGCAAGATGGCAGGCCGCGCTGCTCAGCTCTAACCTGGAAGACCAACTCTGGGCAGTCCAGCGGGCCAAGGAAGCCGCCGAGAGGCAAGAACTCTTGGCCGTAACCTCGGCAGGTGCCCCATCCCACTAACTCGCCGGAGGTCAATCGTTCTGATTCGAAATAAAGTTTTATCAGTCACTCACAATGACATAACACTTAAGAAAGTACAAAACGAAGCAGAGAAGCTATGCAAAAGCTTCAAACTAGATGGCTTATCTCGGTCTATCAAAAAAAGCACAAAGAGCCACCTTGAATAGTTTTCCTCAGCAAAAACGCACAAGCCGGAATGTCCCCTCCGAGTGATAGTGTCAGAGAATGCAACCCGGCACAAACTTGAAGTGACGTTCTTACAGAAGTACTTAAAGCTGTTGCCAATCGACAAACCATTTTCGGTAGCTAAATCTGAACAAGTGGTGGAATTCCTTAAAGACTGTCAAGGCAGGAACCTTGTCGCTTTTTGTATTGACTTAAAGGACCTATACTTCTCTCTCCCGCAAAATGACGTGACAAAATGCGTAACTGACTGAATTGACACGTTTGGAGCGGTTCGACTTCAAAACGCTTCTCGTTTGACTTGCGACAGATTTTTATAACTTCTTCGCTTTTATGTTAACTCGACTTACGTGACTTGGGAGGGAAATGTTGTCAAACAAAAAGATTGCATATGCATTGGGTCATGTATGGCTTCCTGCTTAAGTGACTTATATCTAGCTAACCGCAACCAGGTTCTTGATGAACGCCTGAAAAATAACACCGATGTCGTGAGTGTGTTCAGATGTGTTGAAGATTTTCTAATTATTTTGAATAACGAATCATACAATTTTGGTTCGCTAGTTTCAACAACCGTAACCTCGTTCACGGAAGTGTTGTCCCCTTTATTGTTTACGCATGAAGTCCCCATAGGCAATTTCATATAGTTTTGAGACTTCGGATTGTACTTTTCCAGACAAAAGGCCTGCTAGAGTTATCAGCCGAGAGGCAATAAGCCACAGTCCTACCATTTCATTCCGCTCATTCAAAGCTTGTAAAACGCGCAGTAGTAACATCGTGTTTCAATGATTCTCTGCCGAAGTCATGTGACCACAAAGTGGAAGCCAGTTTCAGAGATCAGGCCAAACGCCAAGTAGATTCTGGTTGTCCGATGCGTATGCTCACCTCTGTCGCGGAGGGCTTAAGCAGGAAGTGTAAAATCGCATCGAATGGGAGCAGCGCCAATATTAGGGCAAAGAAAGTTGTTAGAGACCATACATTCATTGTACTTCACATAACTTCAGAAGAATAGTGGCAAAATCTGGGGTGGACGTGGTTTTGTCTGCCCCTGAGCGTCTTCAGAAGTTATAATAACAGGTTAATACAGAGAATAACAACAGGCACGCCATGTTCTACTCAACGCAAACAAGTTCTACATCGCTAACAATTTGTAATCTGCAGTCATAACGTTGTCTATGCCATTCCACTTTCGTGCGGAAGAACGTATGTTGGTCAAACCGGCAAATGCATCAATGAGAGATTAAAAGAGCATCGATATAATGCCACTAGGGTAATCTCGGGTCACTTGGGTATTCATTGCCGAGATTGTTTCAGCAAACCAATGTTTGAAAGTACTACCATTCTGTATAGGGCTCATAGTAGGACCACAAGGGAATTGTCGAGGCCTACGAAATTGCAAAATTAGGGAAAAGGTGCCTGAGCAAGCCATCAATGTCGCTATCTGAAAAGGAGATACGATTCCTCGGTTTATATTTGTAACCACTGCAGTATTTGTTTTCACCACGCCTTGCACACGTGTACGGCCAATCTAAATGCACCACTGAATGTTCTTTTTTGCTGTCATGTTTGTTTCCGCTCGTACGGTATGTATTTATCGATGCGTGCGAAAATAAAATCTATAGTTGAAAGTGAAGCGCTGTCTTTGTGTATCTGTTTCTTTCTACGTCCTCGTTAAGTCGCGTTTATACACTCTATCATGAATTTCAACCATATAGCCCGCCAACGTGTTTTAACCAAGTTCTTTCGCTGTACATTCACCTTCACAGAGTCGGATGCAGGCGGAATTTCTTTCTCATTCTTTCCCGATTTTGCACTTGGAATTGGCATGCTAAAATTTTTCCGCAGTCGTGACACCCAAACGAGTCTCCAGCGCACTGCCATGCTCCCACCGCAATTCATGGAAGTGTTCAGCGGGAAAAAAAAGAAGGAAACGACTTGTTCTACCCTGCAAATTCATAAAAACAGCTTCTAACGAGCCTCAGAGATGATTCGAGAGTGGCTTAGTGCCGTCTGCGTTGCGGTGCATTCACGCCGGCCTTCAAGATGAGCTGCCTTTACCGTTGGACCTTGCACAGCTCGTGCCCGAACACTTCCTCGATGATCGGAATAAAAAACTCGGCGCATAATGGTTGTCTCGACACCCAGCGGCTGCCGTGGTGGAACAACGCAAATGTGCGCAGTGTAGCAGTAGAAGTTTCGAAACTCGCTGGTATAATGGGCACGTGCCTCTGTAACGTGCCTCTCTTTCTATATATGTGCATCTTTTCTTATCTCTCTGCCTCCCCTCACCCCTTCCCCAGTGCAGAGTAGCAAACCGGATATCTATCTTCCGGTTAACCTCCCTGCCTTTCGTATCTCATTTATCTCTCTCTCTCTCTCTCTTTCTCTCTCTCCTTCTGCAAATGTGCTTCAAGGAAATTGAAACCCACGGAGAAACTCATTAGCGTGTGCTTTCTCGTGGTCATTTTGCGTGGCAGAAACCACCGACACTTGTCGTCTATCTGGGCGAGCGACATCGAAGACGCTTCCTTTATGGCCCACGTATCCTCCAAAGGGGATTTCATGGTGGAAGCAGTAGCCTACCAGAACTTGAGTAGCTATTCGGAAGTTTTTGTACGTCGCTTTCTTTTCACTCTTACAGCGCTGATTGTAGCGTACTCTGCCAAGAACTGAGTGCGAAAGTTCTGTGCGCCTAATACGCAGCCGTTACCTTACATATGTTGGAACCGCCGATCTGTGACGAGAAATATAGGAACAGGAAGACAAAAAAATATCAAAGGTTCCGCCTTGCTTTGCATAACAGGTTGCATCTCTTGTTTTCATTTTTTTTTCCAGAACTCAGTTTGTTTTACTGAACATAAAATATTTCATGCAAGGAGCGCTGGAGGCGCTTTATACAGTTTTTGCTCAGTAAGAAGCGTTCCACAAAACAAGATGCAAAGTGCATATATGCACACAAAACCAATAAATAATCAGTGCAGAATTACACAAGTATAACATTAAGAGCACCCATATGTGGCAATAATTATCGTAGTTGTATTACTAATATACATAAATGTTCCTATCATGAGATTCGTTTCCAGAAGCCTCAATATTGATGTTACAGCACATTAATTTTGACTCCTTTATATACTTTCAAATGCTAGCAATTATCCTATTTTATTTTTGTCCAGTATAAAAGTTCATCTGGCCAGTCAAAGCGCTAAATGCAAACACTGACGTAGACAGCGTATGTTACTATTCATGGCGAATCAGTTCGGCGGAATTCCTCGAAGTGCAAGGATCATTATGAAAGAAAAAAATTGACATCCATCGGGACTAAATAAAACGCATTCCGGTGTCTCAGAAAGCTTCGATGTTGAAGAAAAATTTGTCTTCCTCCGGGGTCGAACATCAAACCATCGCCTTTCATAGGTCGTCGCACTACCATCTGAGCTAACCATGTCACTAGCAGATTGCAGGGCAATGCCAATTGTTCGACAACTCGAAGCGTAGGGGTATTCAATGTGGGCAATCAGTTTTGTGGGAGCCTGCATGTTGGAGATAGTTAAGAATTAAACACTTATTGCTTAAAACTAAGATCAAGCATCGTGTGTCAGGCATGAATTATACTATAAGAAAGTTCAAATTTATTCACTAACTCATCACAAGGAGAGCACAGTATTAGTATTACAGTCGGAGGTATTACCACGGTCGGAGGCACCAAAGTAAGGCATTTTTCTTAAAAGTGCCGCTGGAAAGTGTTGCAATAACAAGTTTGAGTCTCTCTTGCAAACAGTGCCGCTGATGTATGTGTTCTTGCCCATCCATAATTGGTGTTCACAACATGGCGCCCATGACGTGTTTCCGGCTCTGCGATTGCATCCGGCACCTGCAGCTAGCAAAAGCATAGGCTTCAGATTGGTTTTTGTTACTCAGATCCAAGCGGTCGCTGGGGCGAGGATTTCACACCTTCTATAGCCGCTTCAGGATCACGTTTACGGACTCGCGCTGACGAGACACATGTATTGCTTGCCTTGGTAAAGCTTCTTTAGTTGCTGCAGACGTATAAGGAGCCGTCGCAATGCACGCGTGGACGTCGGTAATAAAGCTCCCGTAGGGCAGGGTGCTGTGGCAGCATATATATATATATATATATATATATATATATATATATATATATATATATATATATATATATATATATATATACATGTATATATATATATATATATAGGCACGCCGTAGTGAGGCACGCCGTAGTGGGGGACTCCGGAAATTTGGACCATCTCAGGTTTTTCAACGTGGACCTAAATCTAAGTACACAGGTGTTTTCGCATTTCGCCCCCATTGAAATGCAGCCGCCGTGGCCGGGATTCAATCCAGCGACCTCGTGCTTAGCAGCCCAACGCCATAGCCACTAAGCAACCATGGCGGGTCAGCAGGAACGTTACCTTGAAGACAAGGGGTGGTCTCTATGCCTTCTAGTGTATGACAACTGCGTTGCCGAGGGGCGGCAGTATTCTTGCTGTCATTGACTTCGCTGTTTTAACAGCTTGGCTCAGGCAACCACTGATCAGTGCACGCAGCCGAACAAGCAGCTCGTGCGGCCTAATTGCGCTTTAATACACGCGCTGGGCAAGCACCAGATATAGGCACCAGAAGATAGGCGGACTGTGCAGCCGGTACCTGGTGCACTCTATTGTCGCGTCCACCTTCCATTCTTTTTTGTACTTTTAACATCTTAAAAAGAAATCGATGGCTACGCTTAGGGTGCCACCGTCTCCGAACATTCTGGTGAATGGGGCTGCGATGGCGAGCCCTTGTTTGTTCGACTGAGCACGATATATTTACGGGATGCAAATGCGTCATGCGTGCTCTCGGTTGAAAGTCGTCAGCAGCTGCTGATACAGATGACCTTCGACAGTCTTCGCCATCAGCACTACCAAGAGTTAGATAGTGCAAGTCTTTAAGAATGTGCAAAAGGGGTTATCGTCCATTTTTATTAGCAGACATCACCAATTTTTTTTCTTTTTGTGTGCGCCAGTAGCCTAGAGAAACAGAAAAAAGAATGCAAAATATACGAAAATATACGCAGCGGCCGCCAGATACTCCCTGCCGGTCCCTGCGTGGGAGACGCCCACTGCGCGCTGACTTGCGTCCTGCAGGAGATTTATTAAAAGTTTTCCAATCCAATACGGAATTGCGCCGTGTTTTCTATAGGAACTTCTTCCCCCTCAGAAGAAGTTCCTTGTTCGATTCGCCCGCTGCTTATGTTATAACGAGATTTCGCCCAATCAGTAACACACAGATTTCAATAGGTTTCTGTTCGAAGGCTGACTGCCAGTACTAACTAGAATTAGCCTCACCTCTGCGTGAATTATGAATGAAGTACTATTTCAACTTTATGTCCTTGATTAGCTTTCTAGCGTCTATGTATGGCTGTGACTACCTGAATATTTAGAAACCAAAGAGCAATACAGGCTGCAAAATATACGGCTTTACAGCTCGTAATCATAAAAAATTCTGCCCGTTGAGCATACCACGCTCCTTCTTCTCCTGTGTGTGGCAGCAGGGTGTTACTGCTTCAAAGCTCTCGAAAATCAATTATTAAAATCATCTTTACCTCAAGGTATTTTGCTCCCTCACATATCAATTACGCTGACTATTATATTTCGACTCTGAGAAAATCAGTATTTCATGAATTATATAAAACTTTTAGGCAACCGTATTGGCATTTGTCAAACTTACATGCGATAGGTAAGCAAACATATATAACGAGGAAATATCGCCTACCGCACTGTCGCTGTAATTTTAGAAGACGAGAAAGGATAGAGAAACAAGCAGGGGAGCAATTAAGCTAATACATCGACACAGGCGTGCAATGTGCGAACAAATCACAGTGTACTAAAGCAAACTAATCACAATTATGAGGAATCCTACAACACAATGTTATGAAACGGTGAAATCATAAGAGCTAAGTACAAAGTCTCTGAAAGACGCAAGCGCACACCGCATAGTTAGCAATCAGGCGCACTATAGATGCACCGCTGCAATGGGACCGAATGACTAGGTTTCCAGTGCATGGAACAATGTGCCGTCCAGAGATAATGTTTTGGCTGTCAAAGAGAGACCCCTATAGGGCAAACGGCGGCCACTCGCCGCTGAGGGATCCCGCTTGGTAGACTGAATACTTGATGCTTACCAGGTTTCGGCGGATAGCATGTCGTGCGCTGGCCAGCTTTACCGAAGCTCGCGCATCGAGCTCATAACTCAGGTCAAGGGCGTAGGCCTCCTTTTCGAGGGATGTGATGTGACAACGGGATAGCTAATGAAGCGGGCAGTTCGGCAACTCAACGCCGCTGTCGTGCCTTGATATCGCCAGCAATGCTCCATGTACTGTATTTTTTTTTTTCTAGGAGGTAAAAATAAACTGAGGAGATGTCGCCGTTTCCTGGCTACGGCTACGCCTTCTCGCCTAATCAATAACATCGGATAAACGATGAAGTAAGTATAAATGTTTGCATTCAGTAATGCTTAACCAACACTTACTATTTCGTTTTGTTGATATTAAGAAATCTGAATCGCGCTTATAATCTATAAACAAAGGTTATCAGTTCGGTGGCTTAAAACGGTACCTCGCGAATGCCGCTGCAAGCTTTCTTATCGATACCTCATGTGGGCATAAACATAGCCAACTTGCATCTATGACAGCCGTCTCTGTCGCATCTCTCATAAACAGTGATTTTCTTGTTTCTTGTTCTTCTTTCGAGCACGCACACTCGACACTGTAGACTCCAAGCACGCAGTCACCCAATGAAGAATTTGGTGGCTGCGAATGCATCGTCATCCTTGTTTACAGTGTGTTGATAGAGTACGCGTGTGTGCGGTGCATCCGTCTCGATTTGCATATTGTACTTTTCTCATCAGTCACCCAGTGCCATAAAAACTTAGCGGGCAAAATGTATTATTCGTACAAAGCGCACGAAGTCCTGGATGTCTCCTGCGTTCTTATGTTTTCCTAAATATGTGCGACCAGACGACTTCTTTTCTTACCTAATATATTTTAGCGGGAAATTAAGTAGCTGAAAACCAATCACCTCCAGACGTTCTCCACAAGGACTGGCCACACTAGGTATGTCGCGAGCTAAACCTAGACTGTAGACGAATGACATGAGCTGACGTGGGGCCCAGGAGCTTTAATAAAAGACCTGCGTGTGTCTAATAGGCACACACCCCTCTACAATGAATGTCGAAAAAGAGTGCAATTCAGCTTAGAACTAAAAGGCTTGTGCATCAATAACTATAGATTTCGCTTAATCATCTTAAGTTCAAACAGTGTCATAATAGCTGAATAAAAGTAGCGGTAAATCATTTTAAACGGTAGCTCTTATTTTAAAATAGTAGCAGAGCACTCTTAAGCTGCCGATAATAATAAAAAACCGAAAGAACTAATTACTTCGTTTCTCTTCATTTTCATTGTTTCGGTATTTATAACCAAGTTCGTAGTAGTGAACCACTACAACTGCTGCAAAGTTACAGCAATGCAATCAGAACAGGACCAGCGAAGGAATAAATAGGTCAATGATCACTTCTTCTATTTTCATCGTTACAACAATGCTTATAACCTTTTCTTTTCTTATGAATTTCCTATTCCTTTCCCTGGTCTCATTTTACTTCTGTTCTTGCGTCACCCTTCAGAAACGGTTCTGTCTTTTATTCGAAGCGACGCCTTTGTTCTTTACGCTCACGCAGTGCACGTGAGCGCTCTACGTGGGCCGCACTTCAAAGCTGTTCGGGGATGGACGAAGCGAGAACCGTTGCCCCTCAGAGGTGTAACTTGAACCCCGATGCGTAAGCACGTTTCCGGGAGCATGCAAATTGGGCCTTCCGTAGAAGAACCAATCATGGGGATTTGTCCCGCTTAATTTAAAGCGACGGCATTTGCATACGTTTCGCGGCAGCCTGAATAATGAGAAACACTGCAGTTCTTGCTTTTCGCAGCACCTATTGATTCTGCTTCATTCCTGCTTCCGCGTTTGGCAATGTCTCCTTCGCGAGCTGGATGGAAAGCGCTGTTTACTTTGTCGGGCACAGGGAATCGAAAGTAAACACCGCTTTTTTTTTTTAGTTTTCCTGCCGTGTTAGCCTCGTTGCAACGAGCAGTGAACGATCTAAAATTCGCCTGCACAGGAGGTCAGTAGTTGCCGTGGTTTCACTGTTACACAAGCATGAAAAGGAAATTTTGTCGACTGTGGCTAGAATTGGGTTGCCTTAAACTTAAGACCGGTACTATTATGGGTACAGTTACAGAATGTATTTAGTTATGCAGAATACCATTAAACTCCAATAGCAAAACGGGCTCTCCTACCATCAGACGAGGCAAATACGAAGGGCAAAGGGCAACGATACTTTGATATTGCCTAAGCAAGCGTGATATCACCGCGTTTGACGGCTGCAGTTCAGCTTGTATGAGGAAACTAAAGACCAGCCCAAAAAAGTTAGTTGTTCCTGCCTCAGAGAGGCCGAAGTGCGAAAAACACTTTTAAGTTTGTTACGTCACACTGTCTCACTGCAACTTAGGTTTTGCCGCGAATATCAAACAGAACGTTTCACATGTTCTCCAGTTATAATAGACATTTCTTGTCAAATAAATAAAACTAGGAATGAGAGAACATTACCGGTTTAAGCCAACTTAATGCAGGTATTCAGTGTCCATTCACTACATGTTTCCGTGATGACTGTGTCTCATCATTGAATATAGAGGTTTCGACATAAAACAATACTTATGGGAGAACCACGCTTCGTAGCAGTGGCTGACGTCAACATTTCCTCGATAATCGTCACTGCAGTTATTACTTAACAAAATGTCAAGAATTAGCTGTTAAGTACTTTCTAAAGGTATCGCGCTCTTTATAGTTGCATGATTGAATATCTTACTACGCAAACCGTAACCTTTTTCAAGAAACTGCGTGCCGTGTACTAATATTAGGCAGTACACAAAGTTTGCAGCAAATTGTTGCTTGCTGTCCAAGGTAACATGTTTCCGCATTGTGAAAAGATGACGCCTCGGCTTCGTGCATTGTTTTCATTACATTTCTTGCATTTTCTGAGCCATTGAACCTGATCCTGTGACTCATAATGAACAGAAAGACAATAGAATTGGGGAAATTCGTTTTTTTCTCAATTTTCTTCTTGAAATAGTGTAACTGCACATTATAAGTTTCACTGAGTAACAACAAAGTCCATGCCAGCATATAATGCTGTAACGAACGACTTAGGAACCCTTCATCGACTTTTACTGTGCATGCTAGCTCTTTCCTTCGACTGAAAGAAACTATGTCCAAGCCTGGACTGACATCTGTACGGTTTACTTCATCTCTGTAAGAAAATTATCAAGAATGCTTTTTTGCTGTTTTTGTTCTCGTTGCTTTCTGATGCACCCCAATTTTCTACGTTAAGTTCAACCTATCTGTGGTTTCCAATTATTCCTTTGCAACATGAGCCTAAGAGAAACAAAAATTAATCAGTGGAATAATTTAACGCTACCAAGACACTGCAATTTGCGAGACGCTTTGATATAGTTATCGGTCTCCAATATTGCGTAACTTTCATCAAAATAATAGCCGACGCCAAGAATAATAAAAGAAAAACCAACGCGAGAACGAGAGAGTGAAGTTTCGTTGCTTCCTTCCCGACCGTTTCCCGGCTGTCGCTCGAAAACGGTCCGAAGGTACCACGCATTTTACTGCCCACTCCCAGAAAACGACCGCTGTGAGCACCAAACACGAACATGGCCGGCTGCGCGGGTATTTCGAACAAGCTGTCGCCAGGGGCCTCTGGGACCATGTGGCCAAGCACAGGAGGAAGTGCGAGAGTGCGGTGCAATTATTTTTCGACCGTCTTCCTCATTCGGAAGAGAAAAATGTTTGTCAAGGTGCAGGGCCTTTGAAACCTCTCCCCTCGCATCACTGCTTCTTGCGCATCACGTCCGTAAAATACCTTTTTTGTTTTTTCGCAAGTCGAAAAAAAGACGAAAAATCTCCATTCACGAACAGCATTACGGCTGCTCATCCGTGAAGTACGCATTGCGCTTCTTTCTTCCGAAGCGCACTCGTTATACGACTACTCTCGACCACGGAAAGTGCCAGAAAACATCACAAGAGTCTTGTCGAGCATATTTGCATAGAATATTATCTTGAAAATAGTGCGCACGAAGTTCTCTGCGGTACGATTACGAAACTTTACCGCGAAAAAGAAATGGCCTTAACCCTGTGTGAATAAGCTGTTTATTTCAATTTCATCCAACCCTGTAAGAAGCGCTGGCTCCTAACCTTGCGTTCTAGCCTACATTACACACCTGCACACGTTAAAAGCAAGAGACTTATTCTACTATCTATATATATTCTAACGGAGAAATCGTTTCGTTCAATATTCACATAAGCAGTCTAGATAAGACTTCGCGCATTCAGCAGAAAAATTTGTATCTATCGACTGTTGCCACCACATTTGTCATTTGGGCCACCGAATACTTTTACATAAATTCCTGAATTTACAAAATTTTCAAAACAAATTGAAGTATGACGTTTACTACTTCCATAACCCAGCTATATAGAACGATCAAATTTTGCACACTGGGTCCACCGGATCGTCAATAACTAATAATTTGTGAATGGTACTTACGTAAACAATTGAGGCTAACTTTTATATAAACATTGAATTGAATTGAAGCTTATTTACCACAGAAGTACACTAATGTACATAAGCAATGGGGACTAACGGTAGGATAAAAGCTGTATAACGGCACCCTTGACTGGTCCCACATCCTCATAAACAACAGGCAGCAACATGGCAACATATTGTTACGGAAGGATGAAAGAAGACAGAGGAAGAAGATCGCGAAACGCTGGCTGCTGCGTGTTGTTGGTGGTCAGCCATCTTGTCTACGCTCACTCATCCTGTATATATATTGTAAATACAGTCTTTATATACTCCTAACATCCCCGTATTCATGCATACCTGTGGCAAGAAAAAAATACATACAGCAAGAGCAAAAATGACACAACTTATAAAGGGTAAATGCTTTTCAAGTGACACACAATAAGTTAACATTCACAAAAGTATTTGCAGTAATGTGTTTTTGGATACATGACGTACACATGTTTTCATCGCTTAGTTTCTATTAAGTGTTGAGCGAAGGCAGTATGGAGAACGTTTGAAGGCCGTAATTAGTGCGCGGAAGCGGAACTGCTTGATTGTTCAGTGTATCGATTTAGGGGAAATGCTGGATTCAGTTGAAAGTTTGCAGTGTTTCTAATATGAGTAGTACCCTTAATCCTATCACACTGAAGGGAACATATATAAGGTGATATTCGTGAATATGGTCTATTCGTAATATTTTTAACTTTGGGAATACATCACGTGTATATGCATTCTAACGCAGGTCTGAAACAGCACGTAAGGCATTCTTCTAGAGTGAAATTGTTTACGTAATGACCTTCTCACGTTTTAGTGATGATAAAGAAAACAGTCGCAAAACTGTTCATGATGAAACTAGTTTTTTATTGGGCGAACCTGTGTCCCCAAAAACAGAGCGCACTCAAAGCACAGCTACAGCGGCGAACACAGTCGGCGATTGCTGAAACTGGGTCAAGCACTTCGGCTTTTATAAATCCATCGTCGAAGGTTCCAGTGGAATCGTTGGTGCCCGCATGGTTTCCAGAAACTACAACACAATTCGTGTCCCGCCTGCAGTCTGATAATACAAGCTTTGGCGAGGACATACACAACAGATAGAATAAACGATAACATCTGCGTAAGTTCTAAATCATGCAGGCGTGTGTTGCTCTGGGCGATACCGTTTAACATTTGTTAGCCGGTGAACAGGGGTCACCGGAGAAGGACAAACAAGCACAGGAGTCAATCTCTTCGTACTATTTCACCGAACGAATAGCGCAGGTGAGAAGCAAATGGTGCATTATCAATAATAAGTTCCTGCGGTATCGGTAGTAATCTCCGGCATCTGCGCAACATAACTAAAGTGTTACTAACTTTATTTTGTAAGTAATCGGTGCGGTTGTCCCATAGCATCAGTTCATGAAAGATAACACCGGAAGTTCTAGCTGTAGCGGAAAGTTCTTTTTTTGTGTCAATGAATGTGATGCATTGAATGAGAGCAGAAGGCGTGGACTTCGCTCTAAAGCGGACCGCCTTTATTTTGGAGCAATTTAAGCGACTAGAGTTTTTTACCAACCAATTATATATTTTTCTTAATATTTCGTTTGCCAAATTTATGAGTTCACCTGCCTAAGTTTCCGAAAAAGATAAACTGGTATCATCTGCGTAAATACCATATTTAATAGAATCATCAATATTCACAACGTCATTTATCTAAATGTTAAATAGAAGTGGCCCCAATATGCTATCTTGAAGCACACATGGCTTTATAAGTTTAAACAAAGATAGTTCTCTATTTATTGATACGCATTTCTTTCTGTATGTTATGTAATTTCTAATCAAGCCTAAAATAATTCCTCGTGTACGTAACAGTTCAATTTTTCTAATAGTATTTTATGGTTTATTTCATATCTCATATATTTCCGCTTAACGCTATGTTAAACTTAGTTTCCAAAATTCGTTTCGTACACAGTTACTATAAATAACACTTCGTGCTCTTGCCTTATGAAGTTTATCGATTTCCGTCCATTTATTGCCTAAATATTTGCCGTTCTAAACCAGAATGTTGCTTTCAACAATTTATCCATTTTTTTAACTTCATTCGAACTAAAAAATATGTTATCAAAAGGGGTTCAAGGCTTCTTAACTGAGGCCATTTCTGCCATTTATATGTTTCTCAATAGGCAAATTGCAGCTGGCCCTGAAGCTAAGCTATCATGTTAAGCACGGAAGTAAAGAGGAGAAGCCAACAATTATTGCTTATGGTTTGGCCTACTGGCCTAATAATTAACAAGAAAACATTTAGGCAACCTCTCACGCTTGGCCACTGGAAGTGCTTGCCATCGAATGGACATTGCTTTTGCTGAGTTTCTCTCGGTACCTGAATAACCGTAGATGTGCCCTCTCGACAACTGTCTCGACGTGGTGAAAAAATGGGATTAACATCCAGAAACCTAGCGATGGTAGCTGCTACGATGTGTTCACGGATTTTAGATGAAGACAAAATGGAAATTAGGCGATTGCTCAAAACAGAAATCGCATCGGCAGCACCCCCGCTGGTTTCCAGTTCTGTGGCAAGACTGGAAACCTGAGAGATGCGTAATAAATAACTACAAGGAAAGGAGCTACTGGTTCAGCACAACAACAAAGGAAAATGTTTGGTATATGTTGGGTCCCGGCGACGAGTTCATTTTCAACCTGACAAGCATGTTAAATACGTCCTAATAAGATATTATGTAAATATAGGGGAAAAGTGGTGGTGTTTCTTTTTTCCTTGAGGTTAGTATATGTCGAGAAAACCTTGCGAAATTTCTGACGATTAGAAGTTAGCGTGATTGCCTTTGGGATTAACAATTCATTTCGATTTCGCTTAGTGCGAGATGTTATTCCCGCTTTCTTGCGTTATTCAGTAAAACTTCAAAATCCCTAAGCATCATCAGCGATAGAGTAAGTGAAGGTGTCAAAATTATAGTGTTTCGCACGACGAACCGACTGTGCAAGTGTGGGACGAACTTCATTTAAGCACTGGGATAATGAGCCTTTCTTCCTCAGGCGTTTCGCTTTCCATTTAAATGAATATTATTTCTACTCGCCCATGCTGTGAACTTAGCTGGCTTTCTTTTTTCCATGGGCACAGAATAGTCAATAATGTAAATGCACATTCTTCTGAAAACATGCCAGGGCTGCAGAATCTGGTTTTGATTGGAGCTTGAGAAATGCATTTCAAGGCAATTTAGTATGTCCTCGTGATCCACACTGGTGTAACGTTTCACACTTATAGTCATGCGTTGCGCTGAAAATGTCCAGCTTCCAATGAAATGGAGGCAGAGACTAACATGGAATCACATAAGTTATGTTCTACAGCAACTGCATATTGCTTGATGGAGCGATGAAGAAACACAAGAGCTAAGAGTGAACTTGATCTGCTAGAAAATATGTGTTGGCTCCCGCACTACTTCGACACACGATTGGGCGTAAACCTCAATCATATGTTGCTGCCAGAATTGGAGTCTGATTGCAGACAGTTCCATTCCATAGCTGGGAGGTTAAAATCGCCGGCCATCATCATTTTTTTTTTGTATTGAGCCGTATGGTCGCTGAACTCTAACAAAAAATCAGGCGCCACATCTGGTTCTTTGTGTACAAAGAAGAAAAGAATGAGCAAATAAACTAAACTTGACGCACACACATTCGTTATCTTCTAGTGGCTGGATGGGCGTGGCTGCAATGTTGGCTTTACTACTGCAGCTACTCCACCACCGCCTCAGTCCTTTCGAAAGATTTTGTAAGCCGGTGGAACTATATCTTCATAGTGAATCGCACTGTGGAACTAGCTTTCGGTAATAACAATTGTATGTGGATAGCAGTGTAGCATGACTGTTTCAAAATTGTCAATTTCATTCCGTTAATATTTTTTTTATTTCACAAAAATCTTTACATGTCGAAATATACAGAACGAGCTCCCGTAGTGAAATACTAAATTGGGTGGGACCCACTTTAGCTAGAAAACACACATTAGATAGGCGGCAACAATGATAAGCGAGAAAGGCAGTATATGCATGATAATGAGAATAAAATACGGAACAATGAAAAGATAGATACAGTTCACTATACGGAGTGTCCCACGTAACTTGTGACAAAACTTTAAAAATGCGTGATGGCCACGTAGCTGGAGAGAAACAACGTAATGCTGTTTGCAGTCGCTTGGAGCAAGTCAGATAATGTTTTTGTATTTAGCCTGGTTACATAACGAATTATCGTTAATGAATCAACTTGATTAAACATTATATTCAGAGCGAGATTTTCTATGAGAGAATTGTAGACCATCCTGAAAATCTCGATCCAGATTTCTGTTGCTCATTACATGCTACATAAAAGTTTTTTTTCCAAGCCTGAAAAAAACCCGTAAAGAACAAAAAAAATGTCGCGCGACTTGTCGTGCGGCACTTCTTGCGGGCTTTCACCATCTTCTTTCAGGCTACGAAAAAATCTTTCATGTAGCATGTATTGAGCAACTGAAATCTCGATCAGAAGTTTTTTAGGATGATCTACAATTTTATCAGTGGCACGTTTTCTCTTAATATAATATTTAATCACGCTGATTACTTATCACTAGTTCATTACGTAACTAGGAAAAACAGCAAAATTTATCTGACTTCCTCCAAACAACGAAAATATTTACCTTCGTTCTGTCCAGCTACGTGGATGTAAACATGCATGTAAACTCAGCTGCAGGTGTGAGCCAGACTTCTATCACTCTGCAGGATAAAGAAGCTGAGTTTTTGAATGTCAAGATAGGCTAACACCGTTTCTTTCTTGTAAGCGTCACTTTACACGTGTTTACATTTTCTGCATATTTTAGTCACTTGTTCGAAAAAAAAAATAAAACAATTGTTGGTCTGCGTTCGTATCGTGTACTTCCTTTTGTCTTTCGTCCGGGTTACGCTGCCCACCCCTAGGAACACCTACGTGGTACTTGCATGTTTTAAATCATGGCACAAGTCACGTGGGACACCATGTATAGACGGTGATTTTATTATAATCCAAGACCTGGTTTACATACAGAGAGAAAAAAAAGAACTTGAGCAAACATATGGGTGTTCGACTAGAAGAGTAGATACAAGGAGGGTAGCCAAACAGTACAATCTGACACGCATCTATTAATTCTGTGGGAATGTTGTCCGTTGGCCCAAATTATTTTTGAATATCACAAGTTCGCCGTCAGACATTGCATTTGTGGACTGCTCATGCATGAGATTCTTCGCCGCGTTGCTCCTGTTACTGGTGCTCGTTTTGTCATTATTCTTACTTTTTTTGTGCTTAGAAACATTTGCACGCCTTTTTTCCCCTAAATACGGGTCCGAGAACCGCAGATGTCAGACCCATATCGTCTTTGCCGTTATCGTGGGTGTCGTTGTCCCAGGCTTCATTGTCGTGCTTGTCACTGCGCCAGCTATCCCTGTTTTGAGTAACACCTAATGCATCGTCTGAGTGGCATTCTACATTTAGGTTCCGGGTCAGAACATGAATAATACCTCCCATCTGCGTCCCTCCCTTGCACATCAAAGCCGCGTGCAAATGAGGAAAATGAATAAATGGACGAGTAAGTGATACGTTGACAAACCATCCTGCGGCACTGAAAAGACGCTTGACGCAAATCCGTAAGCATACTATTTGAAAACGTTGCTGAAGGAAATGAATACGTCATGCGAGTCAATGCTTGTGAGCTCGCCCAGCGGCAAGTTCATACCAGGTCACAACACGTCCTTCAACTTATTTTGGCCCAAGTAACTATACATGATCTCTCAGTATTAGAAGAAGACAAAGGTCGGCCCAGGTGCGCACCCCTTGGGACACAGCCTTTCACGAAACCTTATACGATATTTCAGGCTGTCTGCGACACAACCGCAAGAGAAAGTTACAATAGCGATAGACCGAAGCATCATGCCACAACCAAATTGTAACTCCCCAGCCTCCTCCACCCTCGGTCTGAGGGAAGACAATTGTGATTTTGGTGAAACTCCCTTGTGGATCGCATCCGTAACCTCTATACCACACGCGCAAGGCAAATAGGCAAAACACGGGAGTCTCGTTCGAAACCACGGAGAAGCTTCGATACTGCGGCGCCCACAGACTGGCGCTCAAAACACGGCTCGACGTGCCCGGCTGTGCGAGCTTGCTTGCATGATTATGGTGCTGCGTTCCCGGAGCTCTTCGTTCTTCTTCTTTCTGCCTGCATAACAATACCGTCTATGCTGGCAGCATGCCCTGAGACTTCGGATATTGTCCAAGAACGAGCTCTCCGCAATGGCTATGACTGTTCTTATGCTGCTTTGTTGTCGATTATAGCTTCTATGCATCCTGCCTTTTACGCTTGCCTTAGCGGGGGTGATATTGGCTGTGAGTGTTTGCCTGCAGGGAGAGGGTATAAAATATGAACCCTGCGGAGTCTCGCGGTGGCTGTTATACGGGAAAGCAAGAAGCTGTCCCGGTATCGTGTAGGACTCTGTTTTTTTTTCGTTCGTTTTCTTCTTCATTTCTTTCTTTTTTATTTTCTTCAAACAACGGGCGATCACGCATGTGTTCAAGCAGAGTAATATAGCTAGGTATTGAATACAGCTGCCCAAAGAAGCCCAAAGAAGCTAAAGTATACCAGCGTGCCATCGCCTAGACGAATGCAATATATAAGAGTCAACTTGAAGCAATTTCACCAGCAAGTATATTCACCAGCACTTGATATAATGCCCGCCGCACCATTATTACTACGTTACTACAGGCGGGGGTTATGTTACGGCACCACCAAGGGTAGCTCCAGTCAGAAGACGACGATTTAACGTGTGTAGGTGAAATTGGTCTCGACAGCTATCTTGTTTATGCATCGTTGTTTCTCTTGTAAATATTGTAAATACATCGTTATATGTGACTTCTGCAGCGTAACAATATACACTGTAGTTACACTTCATTTTAGAGAATAGGTCATTCTCAAGACGACTGTCGGTTTTCTTCGTTAAAACTGACTGACTTCGTTGCAAGCGTTCTCGTGATTTTACGCTTTTCGGCACGAGGGATATGCTGGCAGTTCTTCTTATATTTTCACTATTGCCCGCAACGATGTGTCAGATTTATTAAGTATGGCGAGAATAAGAGCTTCTGGGATAATCAATCTGTAATCTTTTATTGATTCACCTTCGCTTCAGTGTAGGGAGAAAAACTTTTTATAGAATATAACTACGAAACATGTTTCTTATTGCAAACGTTAACGCCACCCTTTTTCTGTCTTACTAATACAATTGTCAAATGCCAGAACAGTGACATTCTAACTTCAATGCAATGATGCGATGTTTACTACCATGTGTTGTTGTTATTATTATTATTATTATTATTATTATTATTATTATTATTATTATTATTATTATTATTATACAGCCTATTTTATGTCCAATGCAGGACGAAGGCATCTCCCTGCGATCTTCAATTACCCCTGTCCCGAGCCAGCCGATTCCAGCTAGCGCCTGCGAATTTCTTAATTTTATCACTCCACCTAGCCTGCTGCCGTCCTCGACTGCGCTTCCCTTTGCTTGGCACGCATTGTTATTATTATTACGCATTATTATTACGCATTGCTACTAATCGCAAATTCACCAGTTATCCGCAGCCAATTCTGTTAATTGATTCGTCGGCAGACGTAGACGTTCATTTGTAAATATCATAAAAGACAGTATGAAAACGAGAGGAACTTCATTCATCCCGTGCACATTTTTGTACTATTGCATATATACACGATCACCAACTTGTTCAGTTCTCCGCTTATTCATTTATTTATTTGTACTTCTTTATTGATTTTTCATTTGCCTAACTATTTATTTATTGTTCTTATTAAAAAGTTATATTATGGTATTTTACGTGCCAAAACCACGATCAGATTATGAGGCGCACGGTAGCGGGGAACTCCAGATTAATTTCGACCATCTGGGGTTCTTTAACGTGCACCTAACTCTAAGTACACGGGAGTTTTTACATTTCGCCCCCATCGAAATACGACCGCCGGGGCAGGGATTTGATCCCGTGACCTCGGGCTTAGCAACGCAACACCAAACCCACTAAGCAAACACGGCGGATTTTATTCTTTATTTGACGCATTGCCATTCCTAGACAGGATTTTAGTGGAAGGGGTATGTTCAAAAACCGTGTTTGAAATATCAAAAAGTAGTTTGTACATTATTAAGCGCACAGAAGAAAGGGAATGCCATTATAATGACCATATGCAAAAGCTCAAGTTAAAAGTATGGTTGAAGTACAATGAAACATAATATAAGGAGCCACAAAAAATGTAAAATTATAATAATTAGACCAAATTTCTAAGGTGCAATGCATTGACCATTTTTAATGGGCTTACACACTCTTGGATGTCTATGTGCTCCTGCGCTGGAGTCAGCAGTTGATCCAATGTGTCTAAATCTGTAAATATAGACCGCAAATAATTTTTCATGCTATTCGTGGTTTTTAAGCATTTCTTTTCGGGGGTTGTGTTTTCCTTTTGCGCTTGGTTGCCCAAATGTCTCCAAAACTTTGTAGGGGAAGTTCTTATCAAACTACAGAGCGTGTTGGCAAAGTATATGTTTTCAGCATTTCTGAATTTTTAACTTGATAATGGTAATGACGTTGGTAAGTCTCTCCCTTGTTCTGGGATGAATCGTAGATTCAAAGATTCTCTAAACCACTGCGCTTGGCATTTGGTGTAAATAACTTCCTTAGCTGGGACGTGTTTTGTGGTACAGTACGACACGAAATCTCTGCCAAAACGTATTGACGTCTACTTTATCATCGAATCTAAGGTCTGTATACGGGGAAAGTTCGAAAAAAAAATCGACGTTGGTCGTCTCATCGACGCTCTCAAAGACAAGGAGCAATATGCAGTTATAGCAACATGCAGAGAAATTTTATAAGTCGTACTGTTTTCTCGCTGAGACGTGGGAAAACGAACATTTGGTGTTTTACAGTTCTTTGCACTTCGCAAACCGCCTAAATTATAGCAATTACGTTGCCGGCGAGGGGAACAATATATGTTCTCTGACCGTCAATCTTCGATAGCCGTGTGTCAGCTTAGGAACCTACACTATGGCTACACTCTTAAAGCTTGAACCTTTTGGGGCTGATCATGTCCCACAACGATAATGGTCATCTGCCTGCCAATATCGTTCACTACCAATATCGAAGCTGGGTTTGTTAACACTCATAACTTAAGACACGCTAAACTATATATATATATCATAATTCAGATGCTTTGTACAAACCTGAAGGTTATGTACAAAGCTCTGTGATTTCTGAGGGAAGTCGTCCTTCATTTGAAGAATGTAATGGTTGCCAGCAGTTTCGCTCAAAGATGTGTATGAAAACTCACGAGTAAAAATCGTAGCAGGCTCATGTTTCAAATTGCATGAAAGTGAGTTTTTCTCAAGATGTTTTCCGGTGAAGGGTTAATAATTCAAAACAGCAGACTTACATTGTGAAGAGGCGCTTGAGCGCGGGTGACACTCAACATACTTTTGCTATAGGCATGTAAATTTGATGTCGCAATAATATGTAAATCTGGTGTCGGCGTGTCCCGGTTTCGATAAGCCCGACGGGAAGTATTAGCGTAAGAAAGCATGACCCCATCTTCGTTAAGGCCCATTCTGTAGCTGTCACGAGGGGAACGGACAGCTGTAGTTGCGCAAGTCGAAAAAGAACAGAACTTGTGACCATCTTCGAAAACACTGTGCATTAAAAATGCATATTTTCAATCTCTCTCTCCCTCAACATCGCACCCAGTGAGGGAGGGCCAGCGGTGAGAAGAGAGTTACGGCGAAGGTGTCAGGTGCCACCGCCCAACAACCTCGTTTGAATAATTCCAAATTAGCATGCGCAGGCCGCAGTTCACCGGCGAAGCAGCGAAGGCACACAGAGGCTGCGATAGGCTGACACGTTAATGCTGTGCCGCCTGGGTTACTGGGCGTGGGCATCGTTTTACTTTTCTTTTCCTATTTTCGTGCAGCATCGCGCAACAAGCGGTGTGCAAACGCGATCGTGTTAAATTTGCCTATGCGAACACATGCAAATTAGTTCCTAGCTGGGTAGGATCTCGGCACAAGGTTACACGTGGATTGCACGCGCAGGACGTGGTTCCTTCGACAAGCGCGATATTTTCTGGCCCTCGTAATCTTAAGCTCCCGGTTCGCTCCAGGAGCTTCCGCTAGTGCACTATTTGTAGGAAGCAGTAGTCAGAAACGTGTAGGCGATGTGTAAACACAGTTGCACGTGAGCAATCAGAGTAAGTGGAAACTGGCCTAGTTGGTTCTAGTTAAGGCTAAACTAGCACTGCAAGGCTAAGATACATCATCACTGCTAACAGAGGAGGGTACTTGCTGTCGACCTCGCGTTCTGGTGTAGTTTAGTTTTACAGTATGAAAAGTATGAGCAGGGCTGCTCTGCAAACACGCTATGCCGGAAGTTTAAAAACAACTGCAGAGATTATGTTTTGTGAAATGACGAGTTAATTAGAGTGGTAGGGCTTTTTCTGATAGTTTGGTACCGCACCATGTCACTTATGTTCGAATGACAGTGCCCTAATTCGCGTTGGTATGCGTTTATTTACTCGTACATCATCGTCATTGTCACAGACAATAACAACAGCAGCAGCAACAACGAGAGCGAAATCCAATTATGTCTAATGCAGGAAATGCAGGACGAACACCTGCTTAGTCTCTCATAACCGTGCAAATATTCCTTCATCATTTTTTTACCAGCAGCAACGTGCTATTTCGAATTTGCAGCGCTTGCTTAATTAATTTTATCCTTCTGTAGATTTCGCTGTTATGAGTCCCGTTCCCTGCAACTGCTTGACATCAATAAAAGGGGCTCGTTGGGAAGCTGACAACCAAACCGGAATGCTTCTTTCCCTCTCCTCACGTACTGAACATCACTTTCCGGCATACTAGTTTTCAAGCTTTCCCATGGATACCGCCTAATCATTTCCTGAACCATTTCCAGCCGCTCTTCCCTGGTGCTGCAGAAGAAAATGCTGAAACACAGGGTATAGCCCCTTAGTAATAACGCCTAATCATTCACATTGCAGTATATGAAATGCTTTTTGCGGTAAGAAAGCGAAGCGAAAAGGAGCGATTGTGTCTATTTGCCTGAAACCTTGATTAACTGATGCTTTTTTTTTTCATGGTTGTTGTGAGGAAATATGGTAGATGTCGAATCCATGTAGATATCTTGCAAGTAGTAACGTATGCTTCCTTCACATCTTGTGTTCACAATACTTGCATTTCCAATAGTACCTTTACTAAATCGAACCTTTTCGTGGTTGCGTAGAATGACATTACTCCTTTGTATCGCATTTGTCTAATAATCGTGTTCAGTAGTCATAATACTAGGAAGTGATGTAGTAATGTTGCAGGTACTTTTATCATTAGGTCGTCTTAAAAAATTGGTAATTATACTATGGTTTCTTTTATAAGTACATATAAACCACTTCTCATATCAAATTACCTGAGTTCCAACCGTTTCTTAACGGGAATTACTGGTTTTTGAACTTTCTCTCTCTCTCTGTTTTTTCTTACGTTGCACTTTTGTTATGTATGCAAGTGTACTTCGACTGCCTTATATTTAGTTCTTGTGCCTGTGTAAGGTACTGTGTCGGGATACGTCACTCTCATTCCTGCACGAGCTTTTTTTTTTATTTGTGGTCCTGCGTACATTCTACACGGCGGATTGTTGTAGGTGCCAAGGCTCTCGTCCAACTACAGCCATTAACTTCTGCTTCTCCTCTATGCAAAAAGGAGAGTAAATTTATTTGAAATTCATGCAATCCTTCTTTGCAGTGCTCTTTACGCTTTGACACATGCACAACCCTCTGTACAATAAGAGATCCGTGTCGGAGCGGCAGTGCTTTGTATCTTGCGCTACAAATGGCTGCCAAGAATATCGACAAGCAAACTTTGTTTCATGGATGTTTGATCGGCTTGTTATACAAACTACTTTTCTGTTTGCGCGATTTCACAGGCAGTGAAGGCACGTTGACATAAAATTAACTAATTATGCGAACTTTCACATGAACGGAACTTCATTCCACACTTCTCTGCGCCAAATTCAATGCTGGAGGAATAGACATACTTTAATGGAGGCTGTAGATGTTTTTCTGCCCTCACTCCTAGCACGCTATTTCAGACGACAAAGCCAATGCATGAAGTGAGCCAATCATACACAGTACGCAAAAACACAACATGCACAAGTAATAAGCGTACGCACACACGGTAAAGAGAAAGTAAAGCGTCAGCTTCAGGCCAGTGTCCCGGAGAGAGTCTAATAGTGCCTTTGTTCCTCGGAAAGCAATGGCAGCGCAGCTCTCGCAAAATGTGTTTTCAGGCTGCATCCCATTGCTGTCAGTGCTATGTGAACAAGGCAGCAAGACACGAGTTGGATGATGGAATTGCACAAAAGACAGGAGGTTACAACTTCCCTATCTGTGCAAAATTTTAAGGAATTCTCTTTTCTTATTTTTGCCGGGAAAGCAGCCGCGAAATCCCTGCAAGAAATGGAAAGATCTGATAGAATCACCTCTTGTGAAAGCCAATCAAAATAGCCATTCTTCAAAAAGACTGCCGCCCCAGTGATGTCGAAATTGAACCTTGAATCAGCTCCATCACCTTGCGCAGTGTCGCAACGCGGTGCCATCGTGCTCGATAAGCAATTCAACGGTTGGAATTCCCAGTTGTAAGCAGGTTTTTATCAAGCTCGATAGAGGCGGCAAAATATTTTTCAAGCCTTTTTATTATTTATAACTAGTAAAAAGCATAGCTCCTTACTGTTGCATTTAGTTTAACAAGAAACACAAACTTTTGCCTGATTATGAAGTTCATCATTGTGCAACGTCTCTCCAATTCCTCCTACGATAGACGTTGCCCACAAAGGCGCCGGTGAAACGGTGCGCTTTAGAAATTCTGCGCCGTCATCTAACAATTCATTACAGTTCAAGAGATTTTCCAAAGTAACTGAGTCTGTTTTCAGTGCTCTCACCCGAATACACGAAAGCCACTGGCAGAGGAGGGCGCCTTCAGTGTGTAATACAGTTTCTTTAGCGCGTTAAATGTCCGATACCAGCATATACAGTAATAATTTATATCTGTCCTATATTACGCAAAGCCATCATCATTCCAAGTAAGTGTATACATGTCCGGACAAAAGGCGGCCCTTTTCAGTGCTCCGTCATGCTTGTCCGCCACTTTTATCTGCTAGTACAGGCCTGCCAATATCTTTGTTCGTAAACTCCACAGTACTGAGGAGGAGGACGACGAAGTGTTTCTATCATAGAACGCTTGTACCTTTGTCTCGCTTTGTTTCTTTCCAAACTCTGGGAGCTGCCGCTCCCTTGTTGCGGCAGTGGGTGAAGAAGCCCCCGAAGACCTTCCTGGAGCCAAGCCATCACGTGGGGTTGCGTCCAGGAAACGTGGAAATGCGTCAAGGGACACGGACAGCGAGGCAACCGAGTTGTACTCGGGCAGCGTCGACTCGTCGGACGATGATTTCACACTTGTCATGAGCCGAACCACAAAAAGAAGACTGCTACGGAGGTCATCGTCGCCAAGTATCTCCACCGTGAAGACAAAACCACAGCGCTGGCCGTACACTATGCTCTTCATGCCTGTGGACCCAGTGTCCAATCTGCGATTCCTAAACAGGCAAGTCCTTTCTGCGTTCCTTGAGGGAATCGCGCCAAACGAGATAAAGGACGTAAGAATAAACGCACGGAAGAATGTCCTTGCAGTAGATGTTCTATACCGTAGTGCACTGCAAAGCCTGTGGCACGTAACAGAAATCGACAAAGTACAAGTACGATTCATGATACCTACAGGCTGCAATGGCACTGTCTGCGTCATACCAACCGACGACTTACCGATATTAATAAAGCCAACTACAGAAGGCACTCTTATCACGCACATCACAAGACTTGGCAAACCACGTTGCCTGAAGCTGTAGTTTGAGGGGACAGCCTTCCCTAACACGTCAAAGTTGGCCACGTCCGCCATCCAGTCCGCCCATACGTACCGAAGCCCCTGCAATGCTACAAATGCTTCAAGATGGGACACGTAAAAGGAGTCTGTAGGAATAACCTCGTGTGCCCACGGTGCACTGAATCACATTCAGTAGATGCCTGCCGCGCAACTGTGTTAAAGTTCCCTAACTGCCATGGTACTCATGAGGCCTCATCCAATGATTGCCCGCGGGTGAGGAACGAGCGAGCGGTACTCAAACGTATGGTACGGGACCATTTAACACACAGAGAGGCTGCCGCTACTCTCAGGTGACGATGACATCGCCACCGAAGAGCATCACGAAGAGTTACATCTACTGAAAGATATGCACCATCTTCCGGCAACGCGGCTACCGTATCAACGCCGATTTCCAGAAAGACAGACACTGCGAAAACGAAGAAAGGGGCAAGACTCGCACCTCCTGAAGAGTGGCCTACACTTCCACGAGCACAACCTGCATCGGAGTCACATCAAATTGCGCCGCCCTCAATGACCTCACGAACCGCGGATGCGACGACGAGTGAGGATCGCCGAGTCATAGTGATGCTGAAGTCACTTATGGACGCCATGCGCATTCTACTGAGCAGCATGAAAACTCCGTCGGCACAGAGCGCACTGCAGGTGCTGGACACTTTGAGTCCGGTGCTTGCGGCTGTAGGGTAAAACCACGGCCCGAGAATTGCCGTCGTTTCAAGAGTAGATCAAGAATGCATCTGTCGTCCAGTGGAACGCCAGAGGGCTTAAGTCACGCATGTTCGACTTTAGACAGTTTGTCTTTACGCACCAGTTCCCCATCATCGTGATTTACGAGCCCAACCTGTCAGCTCCCATCAGACTGTCCGAATATGAGTGCTTTATGTCCTCTACCTACGGAGAGTGCAGCAAAGTTCTTGTGTTTATACGCCGTGACCTGACTTATGTACATCACCCAGTGCCTCCTGACGAAGCAAATCAATAAGTTTGCTTAACACTGAAGACGAAAAAGCTCACATTCACAATTCTTGGAGCCTATTTATCTCCAACGAGTCGTCTAGATTGTGACCGCTTACGGGGAATTTTGACATCGACTCCACAGTCGTGGGGGCTCACTGGTGACTTTAACGCCCACCTTTACCTATGGGGAAGCTCCAAAGTGAACTCTAGAGGCAGAACGTTGGTGTTCTTTGCCTATGAACTCAAATTTTGCCTGTCAAGTGATGGAAGCCCTACTTATCTGCGTGTATCAGCGTATAGTAGCTGCTTGGACCTTACCTTGGTTTCACGTTCGCTTTCGAAAAGAGTGCACTGGTTTTCGGATTTAGAAACGAGGGGTAGCGACCACATCCCAACCTGTTTGAAGATCGAAGGTTTGACTAGCTCCAAGTCCTCCAGAAACGTCCAGTGCACCGATTGGCCTAAATACAAAATAATAATGGAAGACTGTTGTCGTGTGGCACCTCCTATAACTTACAGGGCGCGATAAAGGATACCATACAAACAACCACGCATTTGCTTTCGAAGAGTGTTTCCCGCACCGAATTCGACATCGAACAAGCGAAACTTCGAGCAATTCGCCGTCGTGCGGAGCGAAGATATAGACGCACGGAGTCCAATTATTATTTGAGATTGGCTAGACGAACACAAAAGAAAATACAGCGTCACATGAACAAGCTGGCTTCGCGACAATGGGTAATCTTTTGCGAGTCACTGGATCCGCGAAAACCTTTGTCGCTTATATGGAAGACTGTTCGTGGCCTTCGCACAACCTTTGGTCAGCGCCACCCGTTTAAATCTCTGGCACTCCATCTACAATGTAGAGATATTGACGTCGCTGAATCTTTCGGCAGAAAGATTGCTGGCGAAGCAAATTCCGATGGAACGGGTACGGGAGCGCTCGACCACCCACTGTTCTCACGTGATCCCCGCATGGAATGGCCTTTTTCTATGGAACTAGAAGCTGCGCTGGATTTGTACATGCGTTCTTCAGCGCCAGGACCTGACGGCATTACCGTGCCCTGTGTAACCTAGGAGACCAAGCTCGGAAGGCACTCTTGTTCCTGTACAACGACTCCTGGCAGACGGGTACGGTTCCGCAAGAATGGAAGTCAACTCGCCTCATTCCACTTCTCAAAGCTGGCAAGTCGCCTTTGGACATTTCCTCATACCGTCCGATCGCACTTTCCAGCTGTGTCGGAAAAACAATGGAAAGAATGATTTTAACACGTCTGGAATGGTACTTAGAGTACTATGAAATCTACCTAGATGCTATGGCCAGATTTAGACGTGGCCGTTCGCCAACAGACAACTTTGTTGACTTGATAACATTTGCGCAACACCAAAAGGCCTGTAAGCGACTATCTGCTACTCTGTTTCTAGACGTTAAAGGGGCTTATGATAATCTCACCCATGAAGCCATCCTTAGCACGTTAGAAGCCGTCGGACTTGGTGGTAAGATATATATGTGGGTGTGCAGCTACTTACAGAGGAGACCATTCTACGTGCACACAGAAAATGGCCCGACATCCGAGCATTACGGTAGCCGAGGAGTCCCTCAAGGCGGAGTGCTTATCCCCACTATTTTCAATCTCACCCTCTGTGGATTAGTTGACAACCTGCCAAGCACCGTACGACTTTCCATCTCTGCGGACGACATCTGCAGTTGGGCATCAGGTGTGACACTTCTGCTTCGCGCTCAGCTTCAGAAGGCAGCCGCAATGACATCTTGCTACCTTCGTGAACAAGGACTTGAAATTTCATGCGGGAAGTGCGCAATGGTGGCATTCACGAGGAAGCCGATGTCTGCTTACGGCGTATCTATTAACGGACAACTTATACCATACAGCAGAAGTCACAGGTTCTTGGGAGTCGTAATTAACAGAAACCTATTTTGGACTCCGCACGTGAATTACGTGAAAAATCGGCTGACTGCTATCTGTCACCTGTTCAGGTTCCTTGCAGGAAAAAGTTGGGGAGTATCTATACACGCTATGCTACAGCTGTACATGGCGTTGTTCGTTGGATTCCTGCGATACAGCCTGCATGCAATATCCAACACCTGCAAGACTAACTTGCGTACGATTCAGATTATTCAAGCCCAAGCCCTTAAGATATGTCTTGGCTTACCACGCAGTGCATCAAAGGCTGAAACAATTGCCCTTGCGCAGGATTACCCAATCACGACGCACATTCCCGTTGAGACAATGCGTATGCATCTCAGGCATTATGCTAGAACCCCTTCCCACCACTTGGCGAGCCTCACTGCTGCAAGGTCCTGCTCGACATTTAGCGGTATTGTCAGTTCACATCGTGCGTTGTTTACTTCAGGGTACGCACCTGCGGCCAAGCCAGCGTTTCCTCCGTGGTGTTTGAGCCGTCTACAAGAACTTATAATGATTTCAGGACTACAGAAGAAGGCAGATCTACCGGCCCCTGCTCTAAAACCGCTGAGCTTAATTCTTTAGCATGAAAAGTACAGCAATCACGTGCACATCTATACCGATGGATCGACTACGTCGTGCAGTTCTGGTGGTGCCGTGGTTATACCAACGCGAGGAATGACACTGCGGTTCAAGACATCGCATGTCACGACCTCAACGGCGGCAGAACTAACGGCCCTGCGTCGAGCACTGGAATTCATTGATTCTGAAAGACCTCGAAAATGGGCTGTGTTCTGTGATTCAAAACCGGCATTACAGAGCACGCAGTCACTTCTCCGAAACGGATGCCATGACCAATTGACATACGAAATCGCGAACCTTTCCCATCACCTCCAACAAAAAGGTCACGAGGTCGTTTTTCAATGCGTACCTGGCCATTGTGGAATCAGTGGCAATGATTCCGCCGATAACGCTGCTCGCACAGCACATCAAGAAGAGCACAGTGTTCCAATTCCGCTTTCTAGGACAGACGCCGCAAGGCAGCTTCGACATCTGGCACGCAGTCTCACACTGGCCGAGTGGAACTCGCCAAACTTACGACTTACACGACTGCATCGACTAAACCCCTCCCTGCAACTCCGACTTCCACTCGGACATCCTCGACGTGAAGCTACGCTTCTCTGGCGCCTTTGGTTAGGAGTTGCCTTCACAAAGGCATCCTCTAAATTAATTGGAGTGACTGACAGTGCAGCATGCGAAGTCTGTGGCACCGAAGAAAACATTGACCACTTGCTGTGCCACTGTCCACGATATAGCCCAGAGAGACAAGAACTTGCCAAAGCTTTCCAAAAACTGGACAATCGGCCGCTTTCTGTGCAGGTGCTGCTGGAACACCGCCCCCATCGCCCGTCGGCCCATAAGCGGTGAAGGCGCTTGTGTGCTTCTTAAGGACGACGGGATTGTGCGACCATCAGTGACTATTAATGCAATTTTTGTAAGACCACACACGTCAGCGAACTCACTGCAATTTCCTTCTTTCCTTCCCTCCTTTCTGTCCCTGTTGTATTTGTTTTCCCTCTTTCCCGTTACCCCGGTGTAGGGTAGCCAACCGGACGTTATTCTGGTTAACCTCCCTGCCTTCTACTTATCTCTTTCCCTGCTCCTCCCACAGTACTAAAGGTAGTCGCCCCAACCCCGTTGCACTTCCGTTCCGTTTTCCATTACAGTATTTCCTTTGCCAGACTACTTGATCTGATGTCACTTTTGCGCATCTCATATACAAGCTTCTCATTCGGAGCGTCTTAACATTGCTTGAATATGCAATATCCAAAAGTGAAATCAAAACAGGTGGTGGTGGCGTGGAACAGAGGTATGACACCGGACCTCTAAGCTGAAGATCGTAAGTTCGAATCCTTCTCCAGTTCACTACGCCTTTAGGCTTGGAGTGGCGCATCACACCATCAAAAATAATAATAATAATTGCCGAAAACCAGTGGGGCTGTACTAGTCCAGGCTATACCAAATTATGAAGGACCACTTAGCTTCCACAAAGGCACTTCCTCACTTGAGCAGGGATAGGCCTCCCCGGTACAGTATTCGGCCAATACCTCTCTCATGATTGCTGCAGTTAACCCCTGGCACTCAATCCTTAGCGGCTGCGGACCATCTGACGAGAGCGGCGGTCAGACCTACGGCGCAGCAGAGGGTATTATCTCTGAATGTGTATAGGCCGCCAGTGGAAACTGATTCTGGCAACGTTCAACACGTGAAACTTCTCGAGTGAGGCTCGCTTAGCAGGGCTCTTTGAGGAATTATCAGGCACTGCCTGGGATATTATTGGCCTTAGTGAGGTTAGAAGAACTGGTAAGGCTTATACAGTGCTGACTAACGGCCATGTCCTCTGCTACACAGCTCTTCCAGATAGCATTGAATACGGGTTAGGATTTCTAATCCATAAGGGCATAGCGGGCAGCGTGGACGAATTCTACAGCATTAATGCGAGAGTACCAGTGTTCGTAATAAAGCTAAATAGGAGGTATAGAATAAATATAATACAAGCCTGCGCTTCATTATCCAGTCACGATTCTAAAGAAATTTAACAGTTTTATGAAGATGTTTAATCAACGATGAAAAAGGTGCAAACTTAGTATACTGTAGTCATGGGTGACTTCAATGCAGAAGTGGGCGGAAACCAGGCTGGACAACAAGCAATTGGCAACTAGGGCATCGATTCTAGGAACACTAGAGGAAAGATATAGGCAGAACTCGGGGAAAGGAATACGCTTCGAATAATGAATACATTCTTCAGTAAGCGCAGTAACAGGAAGTAGACATGGAAAAGCCCTAATAAAGAAACAAGAAATATATTTCGAACTCTCAGCCGATGCCAGCATAGTGCAGGATGTAGAAGTGTTCGGTAAGGTAGAGTGCAGTGACCATAGGTTAGTCAAGTCTAGGATTTCTCCCAATTTAAAGATAGAAAGAGTAAAATTATCAAGGAACAGGCAAACCCAGATGCAGCATGGTAAAAACAGACGAATTCAGGCTAGTGCTCCCAAACAACTGTGGAACTTTATAACAGCATGATAAAGATAACATAGAGGTAAGGAATCAAGCCGTAACTACGCTCACTTCTGAAGCAGAAATTGAAGTTGAAGGTAACGTACCAAGGGAAACCAGTAGGCAAGCTCTCCCAAGAAACCAAGGACCTAATAACAAATGACAAAGCAGGAAAGTTTCGAACTCAAGAGATCAGATAGAATTCTGAACGGTCAAAACTTATCAACGAGAAGAACGTAAGGGATATTCGAAACTATAGCGTAGGAAAAACTGAGGAAGCAGTAATAAATGGCCACCGCATGAAATCAGTGAGGAGATAACTTAGCATAGTACAAGGCAAGATCAGTGCACTGAAATATAAGCAGGGTAATGTCATCAGCAATTATGATGATATGGTAAAAGCAGCAGAAGAATTCTATACAGACCTATACAGTACCCAGAGCAGCCACGCTACCTACATTCGAAGTAGTCATAAACAGTATAGAGAGGCTCCTTCTATAAGTACCGATGGAGTTAGAAGGGCCTTGCGAGACATGACCCGGTAAAACGCGCTTTGCACAAGTTGGTCTTTCGTGGAGAGCGCTCTGTACTCTGAAACCTGCTGGGCGTTGCTGCCGTGGCGACTTGGCGACAGAGCGTATACAGCACAACTATCGAACATGTGCGTGAATGAAGTTCTCGCTTCCCAGTCCTGTCTTTTCTTGCTGTATACAGACCCTACGATGGTCAGAGTCTTTGTAACTCACTCGCTCTCTTCTACGTTCTTAATATCGGCAAACCAACGAGTGACACACTCGCGAAGCGGGGTTCGTGCTTCTGGTGCTTCCAGCGCTGCCTCTTGTTATTGCGCCACGGCTAGACCTCTGGGGCGTCTGTTATAACGTCCGCGATGGCAACACCCGTTCGGGTATTTGCGGCAAGCTGCCGCCACCGGGACCAAGCTGCAGCCTTCAAGAAGGAGGAGGAAAAGTATGACGAAACCGAAGCGGCTAAAGAACTGGCGAGGTGAGGCACGGCGGGGGGGGAAACCTCATTTCGGAATCAACGTCGCTAACTTTCTGGCTCAAGTTTCGATGCCTCTTTGCAAATTCTTTTTTTGTTGAGCTATATCATCTTTACAGCGGGAACTGGCACGGCACTGCCGCTGAGCCTACACGACAATGCCCGAGGTAGTCAAAAAGATGTGTGCAGCTTTCAGTCAGGAAAGTTCGTACAAAATAAATCATTTGTATATTTCGTTGGCACAGCTAGGTAAATTTATTGACGAGATATTGGTCGGCTATATGGTCGGGTGATTGTTGTTGTAAAAGCAGCATACTTCTGAGCACATGCGCGACCACCAAAAGAGGCGAACAAAAACGGTAGGTTTACCTTGTTGTTTGCACTTGTGTCCTCAAGTGGGCTACCTTCGCTGCGTTGGCAGAGACAGAGATGAGCAGGACAGCAGGACAGTAAAAACTAAAAGGAGAATGAGATCATTACATTAAGAAAATTGCCTCAGAATCGCGTTTTAGATTTGATCATACCTTTTTCCACGTGTCATGATTGCTTGGTGGTGGTAGTGGTGATGGTGTGGTAAACATTATTAAAAAGGGCAAGGGGAAAGGGGAGGTGGCTGAGGGACGGGGCTCAAGTAAGGCCCTGGGCGTGCTTGGCCTTCTCCGCCCAGTCCACCAGTTCAAGCTGTCGGTCGATGTCCCCGGAACTGAGCCAGGCTATCCAGTCAGTTTCGCTGCTGACGGGGGGATGAGAAAACGGGAACCAGGTGCTTTCCCACATTAAGTGTGTGAGTGTCCGTATTTGGGAACAGAGCCTACATAGGTCGCTTTCCTTGCCCCCTGTGATTTTGTTAATGTACTTTGGGTGTGGGTATGCGTTTGTCTGGAGTCGGCAATGGTGTTGGGCTGCTAAGCACGAGGTCGCGTAATCGAATCCCGGCCGCGGCGGTCGCTTTCATATGGGGCGAAATCCGAAAACACTGTGTATCTAGATTTAGGTGCACTTTTAAGAACCCGAGGTGGTCCAACTTTCCAGAGTCCCCCACTACGGTGTGCCTCATAATCAGATCGTCGTTTTGGCACGTAAAACCCCGTAATATAATGTTTTAAATTTACTTTTCAAATTTCTTTGTGTCTTGATTTTCGGACGTGGCTGTAGGAATATATGCTTAGCGATCTTTTTCCTTGGTCATTCTATCAATAGATCTCGTTCAATCCGTCCTCTTCTTTCTTTTCTTGTTTATGGGGTTTTATATTCAATAATTCATATTTTTCAGTTTCGTTGTATTATGACAAGCTTTCTATGATACCACACTTGCATTTTTACACACAATAATTACGTACTTTATGTGTGTTGTCCGATCATTGTTCGAACTCGTTGAACGGATGCTATAAGCATCAAACACCACTATTTCTTCTGCAACGCTTCTTGTCTGATAATTATTGCCTGATTTCAGAGGAACCGCTATGTTGCGCACGACAAATTTCACTGTTATAGGCAGGATACGGTGATTGTCGTTTTCGTGCATCACGGCGGAATATAAACGCGGCTTTTCAGGAAAGCAAGGGAAGGCGTCGACGGCAGACTACATATTGGCCTGCCTGTGTATGCTATTGGACTGTTGTGTTGTGGAAAGCTCCGCGCTTGCAAACCTAAAATGTCCTCTAGTTTAAAGCCGATGAGACACTGTCGCTAAAAGCATAGGCGCAGTACTGGCGAAAGTGACTTGAAAATCAGAGATGCTTAGCGACTTAGAGAGAGAGAGAGAGGAGCGATAAAAGAAAAGGAAGTTAACCAGGCTGAGCCCGGTTGGCTACTCTTCACGGCATAAAGGTGAGAGTGGAGTGAAAGATGCCAAGAAGAAAGGAAGAGAAGTTCAGTGTACAGACGCACACACGCGCATGCACAAGTATTCATTGTTCAATCTCTCATAGGCGGCCATGTCAACTGATAGACCTCAAGAATCGCAGCTGTGCTCTTGTGGCCTTGCACATCGCCGACGCGATTGTGCGCACAATCTCATGCTCCTACCAATTCCCCCATACTACTTTTCGCGTGCAGAGATATCTCCAGAGAATCACCGACGGTCGCTATTCTAATGATGCCATTATTAATCGCACCAAGCGTAGATCAGGCGTGGTATGTCACCCCCCCCCCCCCCCCTCAGCTGAGATGATCAGACAGGCCAACATCCCACCGTTCATGCCTTACACGTGGGTGAGCTGGGTAGGCCGCACCAGCCAAGACGTGCGCCTGATCCTGTGATTCCTACTCGTGCGCCATCTCCTCCACATCCAAGGACCCATTCCCAATCCGTCGCCAATCCGCCACCGTTGAACGTGATCTCCACCAGCGGAAAACAGTCGGACTAGAGTCCTCGTGCAATAAACTGTTGTTCGTTTCTCTCTTCATAAAGGCGCATCAAGTGATGTCACATGCTGTTGCAATACTGTATCAATACCTTGTCAGATAGTGGGTATGCCCCGTGTTGCTACCCTCTCGGTAATGAAAAGGTAAGAGTACTAAAATGTACCTAAATATAATAAAAGTTCTACGTTCCCGAGCTGAAACGGGTCTATGTCCATTCAACCTCCGCGGGGAACGCTGCGTGGCGACGCAAATTTAGCTGCAATATTTCAGGGGAAACAATTGCAAAGAAATCCAGTATAATTTCTTGCACGAATTGTTCTTTTTTTCTTAGAAGAGAACTAACCATTCTGGTGTTTAAAAAAGACAAACGTTTCCCTACTATCGCCTGACCAGGCTCTCGCCTTTAGTGCAGTTCGTCTAACATCCCAATCACAGAGGCACCCGCCTGAAAGACCGGGGCAAAATAAGCCTGGTGCCGAAAGCGTTAGTAAAATTAAGACCCTTTTCCACGCACTGGCCTCCACGGCACGCAAGAAGAGGTTTCGGTTAAATCGCTAAAAGAGAGGAAATGACGACGTCAGTGCGGCATGCGTTGTGCTTGCAGAAATAAACGTGGTTCAACACATGTGGTTTATACGAATCGTCTTTTGATACGACTGAAACATATACAGCTATCGTCCTAAAATCTGGGTCGCCAAATGTGCAACAATTGAGGAACCGGAAATTGAAGGAAGTCAGTGGTGCACAAAGGCAATAAAGACGCAAACCGACTTAGAGGAGAACAAAAAACAATCAGCGAACCCTTCCACAGCACAGCTTTTGTCATGCAACAATAAGGAAAACACGTCGATAACGCAAAAGCAACATATATTTCCTTATTTCTTAGCGACGTGCCTGTGCCTTTGTTTACTAGCCTAGATTTAAACGCTGCCTCGAGAAAAAAAAAATAGTGTTCGAAAGAAGCGTCATCGATAATGTTATTTTTTTTTTTCACATATGCTGCGGGAAGAAGCTATTCAAGGAATTCGAAAGGCGTCGATCTAAGTTCTCTACGAAAATCATTGAAATTGACAGCGCCAAGCTCGCGTCCTTTTTAAAACGCAGTCACCAGTGTTTGAATTCTCACTTCCATCATTAGTGTCCTGCTTTAACAAGAAAATTGCTACCTCTATGCATCACTGGGTAAAGGATCTTTTTTCAGTTCCTTTTTCTTCAGCATTTGCATTTGTGGCGTGTATTCTATCAAAGATTTCATATTACCAGAAGACATCGGCGAATGTCCTTGTGAGTGATAACGAAAGGAGCACCTACATTTAGTTCCAGTTGAGGTCGCGTGCGGCAAAATAAAATTGAGTAATTTAATAAATGTTTTATTTTACATGAGATGGCTCTCTGGACAAACACGCGGAATGGGAAAGGAAACAAAGTGTTTTGTTGGATGTATTTCTGACTTGCATAAAACTCACTATTATTCTTTAAAGCACCATAGATTGTATGTGGGTATGTGAACATGTGTATTTATGACATACGTCTGATTGTGTTATCTATTGTTTGTGTCTCTTAGATAGATATTGTTGCTGTCACCTCCCTTCAGAAGAGTGGGCAGGCGTTGGGCCCCTTCCGGTGGCAGTTGCCAGCCTGCTCCTCGCTTTTCCTTTCCTGTCAACTGTATATGTGTTCAAAAGAAATAATAATACTACTACTACTAATAATAATAATAATAATAATAATAATAGATTCGTCAGCTGTCTCATCTGCAAAAATGACAATTTATGTGCGTGTTTTCGAACTCTCTTGTGTTTAAGAAGTGTGTCTCTCTTAGTGTTCATTTACTCTTTTCTGTGAGTTCCTTTATTCTTATGTGGAACTTCGCAAATGTTTGTAATATTTTACTGTCTCAATGTCTGTGTTTTTTTCATACTTTCTGTCTTCCTTTCCCTGCGAAGAAGAGCAGCCAGCGTCCTTAAAGGCTCCAACCTCTCCTTGAATTACATATAAAAAAATTATGCGTATTCCACGCACTGTGGGATTCGATGTAAGCGAAGCTTTCTATGCTGTTTGTTTTGAATGACTATCATTAGAGGTGATGTTGGCGGTGAGTGTTTAGTTTCTTCAGGGTTCAGTCTAACACGAGATTGGGGAGTTGATGTTCAACGTTACCTTGCGTGCACCACTGCTGTTTGTCTGCGTAGTTCGCAGAACAGACAGGTGGACGTGCTTTCTTGGGTCGTTGTTGTGCGCCATACTTCATGATCTGTAAGAGGGTTGAGCATATTCATTGCTTCACATGGCACATCGCATCGTGACAGAAGTATTAGGCTTTATTTGAATTATGGGAGTGTACGTGCAAAAACCACAAGTGGCCTACGAGGCACGCCGTAGTGGCGGACTCCGGGTTCCGTTGGCTCCGTGGTTGTTCTTTAACGTATTCCTAAATCTAAGTGCAGCAGTGTTTTTTTTTTATTTCGCTCCCGTCGAAATGCGGCTGCCGTGGTCGGGATCAAACCCACGACCTCGAGCAATGCCATAGCCGCAAAGCTACCGCGGCGGGCACAGAGGTGTTGATTTGACGTGTGACCGCTTCTGTAGTGTCCCCTAGACCCTACGGTACGTTTTAATGCGGCTCGGCGACAAATTTGCATGACCTTTATTAGTCATAAATAGCACAAACATACTGTAACGTACCTTGAACTTAAATTTATCCCGTTGGCATGCGCAACACTTGTCGTGTCCTCCTTTCGCCTTTTCCCTATCCGCCTCCCGTCCCCGTCCCCCCTCTGTTTTCGTTGTATGGGAGCTCCGATCGAAGAGTGGCAAGGCTGTTATTCACTTGTTTCGCGAGTGCGTCGGTTCTGCCCATTCTCCGCCTCCTCTTCGCTCTCCTCTCTACCATCCTACCTAGCTTCCCTCTGAACTTGCACGTTAGTAGAAAGGTAAGCGCTGCAATTTCTGCAATGCTCCTGCGGGGGGTCGCGGATAACTACAGCTCTCAAGAGGCTAATGTGCCGACGCCCAGGGACCTCCAGAGGGCATTGTGGCACATTCGACAAGCTGCAAAGGCACAAACGAGTTTCTCGCGTCGCCTTTCCTCTCTTCCTCGCTGCTGTCATGTATACACACGCTCTGAGCCACCTGCGATCTCCCGGATTCCCTGGAAAAATCTCGCAGAGGCTCCAGCACTGCTCGACGCTCCACCAGCCCGTGCACCGGTCGGATTCACCCCTCGTAGCTCGGCACTTCTTCCTGATGGAGATTCTTTCCCCATGCCGCTTCGTGTACTGAACAGTTCCACCTCAGGTGATTGGCGGTTGGTCGCACACGTTGTTTGAAATTGTGGCAGGTACGGCCGCACCTTGGGGCGCCATGTGCGCAGTTGTCAGCGTAAGCATCTTGCTAACTTTCCTCGGTCCTCAAACAATTTAAAGCATCGAACTCTAGATAAATCGACAAGCGCTGTGCGTAAATAACAGGAGGTGTGAACAATATGATTAAAATTAACGATGGCACATTGTGTTTGTGAAGGTTTTTTTTTTTATACACCCCAGTAGGTAGAGATGGCCACTGTGGAAGGAAACTCAGAAATGTGCTAGCAGAAAGAGGAATGAGCTGAATTTCAAGGTTTTCAAGGTTTATAAAACATGTAGATATTAGTCTAAGGATCGAACTACAGATTCTTAAGATCCTTTAGTGTAGCTTTTCTCTTCCTTCCCATTTCTGACGACACTGTCTCGTATATTCGAGGCAGTAAGTTGTCTCTCTCACCTGCGTGAAGGTATCGGATTGAATCATGGACGATGCGGAAATAAGAAAGAAACTTGGTGACTTCCCAATTTTATGCCAGTTTAAAGTTGTCAGACTTCCACGGACAGTTAATGGGACGATCAATATTTTATTTTACGCATGATTCAACACGTGCATAATCTTGAAGCAGGAGACGCAAAACTAAAGACAATATTTTAATCATATTATGCATGTGACCAAATAAACAAAATATATTATTGAGTCTTCGTGAGCTTAAAGAAGTCGAGTTTCATAGCTATCCATGGTATCACCAGGTATCAAGTACAATTTGACTGTGCCTTATAATAATATTCCGAAACGACGTTGAGCGAACAGTGACGAAGGCACAAGTAGACAGAACAAACATAAGTATAATACTGAGAGCTTCCCATTACGCAGGCGTTCGGGCATATCATATCATATCATATCATACCATATATATAGCACACAATGACAATAAGGACAGCATAGAGGATATTGCTCGTAGTTCTTAATTTGATTAAAGAAATGATAAATAAATGGAAATAAAAGTGGATGCAAAAACACGACTGGCCGAAGCTGGAAAACGATTATCTATTAGAACTAACCCTTGGAATGTTAGCTAGCGCCACCAATCACGGCCTTGGCGGCGGATGTGGAATATCCTTTCTGCCGGAGGCATGAGGCCTATGTGAACATTTCGGGCGAAGGCAACTGGTCAACAAACCCAAACATGCTGCAAAGCTGCCGGATTCGACAACCTCGCTATATAATGAACGAGAAGCAAGGAAATCGAGGGGCCCGACATTTATTAGCCATATCACAAGAAGCCAACAAACAATGACACCAAGGAGGGCGTTGGGAAATGACTTGTAGTTCTTAACTGAATTAAAAAGTTATAAATTTATGGAACTACTAGTAATTTCCCGTATGTTGTCCTTGGTGTCATTGTTTGTTGGTTTCTTACTATATTACCAATAAAATGTATAAAGTCTTAACAATTGCTTGCATCATCTTATATTCTCACTTTCCTTATCTTCCTTTTGAATTATTAAAAACCACGGTTTAGCGCTTATTTGCACCATTTAATCGCTTTAATGGCATCCGCCTATTAATCTGTTCTTCCCTTAGAACTGTAAAATGTAATGCTGCCCTTATGTACTTCTACGAAAGGAAGTTATACGTTTCTTTTTACAGTAATATCTATAGCGATTACAATGTTTAATCAATTCCTCCTACACCGATTATAGTAATCGCAAGCTGTATCGCGGCGTTTTCCAGAAGACGTCATGAATCTCAAACCGTATCAGTGAGCGGGGGTTCAAAGCAGCTCGAGGTCCTCCAATTTTCAGACTCGCTAAAGCTTCTTACCGGCAAGCCATTACGACCCCTATAGTGATCACCATTAGGCCTCTGGTAACGTGAAGTTGCCGCTGTCAGTCACCAAGCGCCAAGCAGAGCCGCTGTTTGCTCCATCGAATGCCTGAAAAGGAGTTCCGTGCAATGCTCGAAGAACGTCACATTTTGTATCCTTTTGGTGTTTGGCATTTTTCCTTAGTGCTAGCATCTGCGCCCGGAAGTACACGAATTAATAATAACTGGCTACAAAAGTAAAAAGTGGTGCGAGGTAATGGAGCAGCCCACGGGCTCCTTCATTAAACGCTAGGAAACGAGGAGAAAGCACCGAGGTGTAATGATCCGCTCGTTGCCATCAAATGCCGCGTCTACCGCTTCGAGAGTGAGGAGTCTTCGACAGCTCGAGTGTGATGACTTGAGCCTGTGGAACAAATCAAAAAGAACTTGGCTTAGCTTGTGACGTGCAGCTTGATCGACCTTTCGTGTTTCTCTCTCAATTCACTGCTGCTAGATTTAGGTACTGTCTCCTCACGTTAGCTGCACTGTGCGAGATGATATTGAAGCTTTATTCTTGTGTCTTTTTTAAGAATTTAAACAACGCCATAACGATCAAAGAACCAACCAAATTGGAACGCCGGCAGCAACTATAGCCTTTATCCTCATCCGCTCGCTTGTGCTATCAGCTGACGCAGCACCTGACTAGGCAAGTTTCGGTGCTCTGCGCGCTCATAATTATTTTTTTTTTATTTGGTGTCCTTTCTTTTTCTGGTCATTTAATATATTTTTCGCTAGTAGGATACAGGTGGAGTAAGAATGTAACATCGGAGGTCCTGAAGAAAGATCTGTTGGAAGGGCCTTCTAACAGGAAACAAATAAGGGTTAACAAAATTGGGGCGTGCGGTAGCAGCCTAACATTATAGAAAGGGCTTGTTAGTAAACACCAAGGAGACAATAATATGCTCATAAAACAAAAGTACGTGATGGGATGGGAAACAAGCCATCCAGAGAATTATCACTTCCCCCAACGCGAAAAACAAGAAAACAGCAAAATACAAAACAATAATTATCATAACTAATATTTAATATACTCAAGAAACAATGCTGTGAGTTCCGTAATATGTTTATAAAATATTCGTTGGCTTCGCGATTCAAATAGTTAAGTGCACTGCATGTCTTAATGTCATATGGCATGGAATTACACACTGATATGCTTGAAAACTTGACAGTAAAGTTCTCACAATTAGTTTAAATATAAGGAAGGAGAAGATGGCATTATTCTAGAAATCACGGGGTCTTAATTTAGTTACGACAGACTAATTCACAGAGACGACTGCTACCTTGATGTTTTGACCCAGGCCAACCCTGACCTGAATGCTTCTTTTTAAAGCGAATAACTTCTTTTGTGGTTTCGCGGTCAGTGGTGGTTCGTTTGTGGTTGATGGTCCGGCTTTCAGCGCAGATGCAAAGACCCCGACGTAATGGGCCAGTGCACTCACTCGCACCACCGAGTTGCGCGGCGTGTTGTTCACCTAACGCCAACAATAAATATATCAGATATGATGACATTAGATGTGAGTGTAGTTATCATAAACTTTTGAGCTCTAGACCTGGCACTTGCGACAGCAAAAATAAATATTTTGCCAAAATGTAATAAACGTCCGGGACTGTTGCGGAGATTGTGAACGTAGGCATGAGCGACAATGCGAGGGTAGAACTTCGCTGCACTGTAGACGTGCCTTCATGACATCGCCTGTCCAGCGTAAGAGGGTCGTGCATACAAGCATGCTGTCGCTCGAGAGCTTTCGAGTGTGTGAAGGTTTAGATGTTCTAGTAGAGCACTGGGGCAGGACAACCCTCCTCTTCTCTCTGCGCCTTCTCCCCATGTGGCAGCTGCAAAAGAGGTCTGCGGTACCACTACAGATGTACTGTTTAATGGCTCTGTTGTGTGCGGAAATACGTACTGAAACAAAGAACACTACCTAAATCTTCTCAATGGAATAAACATAAGCCTTCAAGCGCATCACTCCTGCAATAAAGCGAAGAGCCTCCTAGGTGGTTCCACGATTCGCTTGCATTGAAAGTCTTCGTCGATGGTTTCTGCATAGTTTCTTCTTCTTTCCTTCTTTTTTCTTTGTTTTGTAACAAGGCAATGCTTTCGCATTGTTATCGCAGGTATTCGCACATTATGGAGCTATGAAGACTAATGCGGCGCGCATTCTTCGACCTGAGTCAATTGTCCCCGAGTAGCGAGACACACATACGGCTTTCATCTGAAGTGCTTAGTACGCATTCATCCCTGGGGCTAGCTTTAAAGAGCGAATATTTTGTACACCATTAAGAAGGGTAATTTTTCGTGCTATAATGAAAATCACATTCTGTACAGGAAGACTGGCATTCATGTGAAAACTGCCGCAGAATATCTTTCTTAGTGGTCTAGTTTTTGTAGGCTTTTACCTGAAGTGTTTACTGCGTTCGAACGGTACAGTTCAATGCTCTCTTCCTGGAAAAAAAAAATATTGTGCGTCCGTCATTGCCCTCTTTTTTCGTATAAACAACGCGCATATTAAAGAAGAAACCAATCTGTTCACCTTCGTTGCAATAAAAAAGTGTTAGAACGCGATAAACCCGCCCAGGTGGCTTAGCAGCTACGGTGGTGCGCAGCTTAGCGCGAGGTAGTGGGATGAAATCCCGGTCGCGGCGGCCAAATTTCAGTGGGGGTGAAATGCAAGAACGCCCGTATCCCGTGCTTTGGGGGCACGTTAAAGATTGCCTGGTGGTCTAAGTTAATCCGGAGTCCTCCCACTACGGCGTTTCTCGTAATCAACTCGTCGTTTTGGGACGTAAAACTCCAGAATTCAGTTCTGTATAAACCCACACGAAAATAAAAGAAGAGAAGAAAGCAGCAGAATGGAGGACGCTAACTAGACAGAGACCTGCATAACGTAATACTATTCCAGTCTGCCTTTATTCTAAATCCACCATTAGCCTTCCGCATAGGTCACAATCGAGACAATAGAGAGCGGTCGGAATGGGGAAACCACCTGGTGTTGTGGCGCTCAACCAGAGAAACACAGAGCTAAAATTGCAGTAACCTACTTTATTCTGCTTCACTGCTGGTGCAAATTTCGGCAGTGGCGTAATTGTGTTCACAATTACGCCGCTGTCGAAAACTTACACCCCAGCTAAGAAGAATATAGTAATTGGCTCTGTGTTTAGTAGGTTGAGCTTTGCACCAGCAGCTGACGCCACCAATCTGGCAGCTCACGTTTACGCCCCCGACCATCCGGTAATCCGCCCAAACCGCCCCAGTTTGCTGGAATAGCGGACACGCTAAAAGTCTCTACTGTCTCACGCTCCGCCGAAATAGGGGTGACGCCCGCTGTCGTGCCTGCAGCGATCCCTCGGAACAAAGCATGCTTAACCAACAGACGTGCAGCTGTGGAGTGCTATTCACGCTTCGTCATTTACTCAAGGCGACTAAATCAGCGTCACCTGAGACTGACGGACATGCAATTATTTTCCGCATCATCGGCTTTTCGACCGCCCAGAGCTTACAGGCCGGACGAGTGCCCGCCCGGACTACGACTGGACTTGGCGCCGAAGGTGATGCGTAAACAATGACAGCTCACTTCAAGGCGACACCGCCGCCCTCAGACTACGCGAAGGACAGTCTCCCGGTCCTGACAGATTGGCCGTCACGGAGAGGTCACTAATTGATGAAAAGGGCCATTGTCGAGGACTCCCTTGCGAACGGCGTCAACATCAGGTTCACAGTTTGCCACGTGGTTGCCTCGTATATGAGGGCGATTGTACAACGTTGGAGACTAGGGAGTCCGGCAAAAAGGCGGGACGTCATGGGCGGGATATTTTGAAAGGCTCAGCGTTTGTGATTGACTATGAAGAAGAATAATTAAATCCTTCGACGAGAAAAAGGGGAAATAAACGGGGAAAAAAGAAGTGGATCTGGATTGCTGCGAAGGAAGGCTCGGGCATGAAAATACTTTAGCGTGTAGTGTGCTCCAAGAATCATGGAGCCGCTTCTGTTAAAATCGATCATGTACATCTGTATATAAACCTGTCTCCATCTCTTGAACGTCGCTTGGGACCTTTCCTTTCCGCGGCGCCTGGCACGGCACCATCCATGGAACTTTCGTGGTCGCACGGACACCCCCCTTCACTACACCGCCCATTTGGGCTGGGCCCGAGCCATTTTGACCTATCACGCAAGGCGAAAAGCGTATTTGGAATATAAATAGCTTGGAATAGTTTGCGTTATTCCGGCCAGGCATCCCTTTATTATCATTGTGTTCCTTTAGGTCTTTCGGCCCCATCATCAATACCTTTCTCTTTCCTTTTATCAGAACACTGAGCAAGACAGGCCGCCATCTCGGCTTTGTTATCATAATAAATATATATGTCCTTCGTTCATTATTGCGACGTCCGCTGACGCTCCCCAATGTTTATTGCCGATTTTTTTTTAGTCTCCACAATGTGTTCGTCGCATGGGCGTGGAACTCGTCGGTTCCTGCATATTTAGGCTCCAGACGTTGTGCCTTTTTCTTCTAGGTACTTCTTTTCGTTCTTAATATATAAATATTAGTTTGTCTTAACTGACCCGTAAATATTTTTGCGACAAAGAATTAGTTATAATTGCAGCAGTGTTAAGACAATGATTTAATTCGTGCAGTGCTAGAATAACGGGTGAGGTTTCCTCAGTCTATAATGGGTGTACAGCCAGGAAGCCAAACTGAAAAGAAGGACTAATCCAGAATAAAAGATAGAATACATACGTGAGAAGTTTTTCTTTCTTTTTTTTGGGGAGGTATCCGTCGCTACTACACTGTCCGTATGCATAAGGTTTAAGTGTTTTTCGGATGTCAATGCTAATTAGTGTACGAGCATAATAACGTGGCATATAATTTCTATACATCCTCTTTTACTGCTTATTGGGAGAACATCGAATGTATCTACAGTATTTGTCAAAAGTATAGAGGGTATCAAGCGCCTTCACCATACATGTTTGGTGCGGACCATAACCGCACCATACAGTATGGTGCGGTTACCATGACGCCCCTGGCACTGCAGATAACTGGATAATCAGCACGAGAGTTCATTTCGTTCCGTAGGGCGTTGGAACTTGTGAAATACCACAGAAACTACCTTGCAACACCTGTAGTCAACCTCACGGCCGTGATCAACGTATCCCGTATACTTTTTCCAGTGTAGGTTTAAAATATTAAGGAGAACTTGCACAATGGATATCTGTGCAGTGCAAATGCGAGGCCCTTGATTATAGGAAATTCAAGCTCGCTCTCTTAAAGCCCCGTCTTAGATCGTCTGCAAAGATATTCAAGAGAGAGAGAGACAAAACAAGAAAAGTCAGAGAGGTCAACCAGACGACCATCCGATTTGCTACCCTACAGAAGGGGTAGAAGAAAGGGCGAATAGGAAGCGGGAAAAAGGGAGAGTGTGAACACTGCGTGCACGTGGGAGGATTGTAGGTGTTCACAGGAGGATTGTAAACATTCACTCAGGCCAGTGCACTTCAAGAACTGTACGAGTGCACAGATAGTCTATCTGGCCGGCGCTATCTGGCCAGTGCACAGATAGCGCCAGTGATGGATTGGCCACTGTGCGAGTATCTTTGACTCAGAAAATGGTCGCAAGTCCAGCCGACATGAAGTTTTCCGGTGAGAGAGGCGTTATATTCAAATAGATTCAGTAACGACTCCATTGTTAATGCAAGAGATCTCGCGAGCAGTGAACGTGCACGCACTTCCCGACACAACACCACGCCAGCTCCAAACATTTAGCCAAGTTCAGAGACAGACCAAGGGCTTAGTGTTCAAGAAGAATAAGAGACTGAAACTTCCACGCAGAAGAGAGCCGCGAGTACGGAGCCCACAATGTAATGGCTGTAGTGTCAAAAACACGGGAAGGGCGAAAATGAAACAATGGACACCGCATGAGAAACGCTATACTTCTACAATTGCGAGAATGTTCGAACACTGTCGAAGTGGGACAGAGGCGCGCAAAATAAGCAAAAACCCTGTACGTGCGCCGCAGGCGGAAAGGATAACGGCGAGACGGCGCGAGAATTTGCGGAGTGCACGCCAAAGAGCTCGGGTGGCGCCTAGCAGCCGCAAAATGGGGCCACGCGGCGAAGTCACGGCGCCGCCGAGGCGGTGGCGGGAGTGGTGGCGGCGGCGGCGGCTTCCATCATCAAATTACTTCTCAGGAATTTCCGCTGATGCTCCAAGGCAGCGTTAAGGGAGGCGTCTTTCCTGTACGGCCCTCTTTCCCGCACGCTGTGTCGCGAGAACGTGAAGGTGCTGCCTAATGACTTCTACTTCGCTTTCGAATGTTCGTCCGCAGCCTTTCCTTTTTTCTTCTTTCCTTCTCTTTTTTTTTCATTTTTTTTTGGTGTGGCCATCAGACTTGGAGTTAGCCACAGTCTACGTACCTTGTGAATTCGTAAGAGGCCGCTGTGATGCGAAGACGTGGAGTCACCTTATGTGACAACTGTCCGGGAAACATTAGCGTTCAGTGAAAGTGCTGAGAATGAGGCTTTAAGGACAGCAAGGTGCGAAACGGCTTGTACTGCGTAAAATGGCAATCTGTAGTGGGCTTCACAGCAGTTATATCTTAATCGCAGAAACTTACCGAGACAAGCAAGGGATCACAACGAGCAAATGGAGCACAGTTACAGCAAGTGGCGGATGACTCCCCCAATGGGCAAGCAGTTTGGCAGGCAGAAGTAATAATTAAACTCAATGACAAACCGAATATAACTGCGGGAGCGTTGCGGAATGCGATGGGAACAGATCACATTTCCCTTTGGCAAGTGCGGAAGTGTCCGGCTTTCCAAAACACGACTGCCAATGGCCGATGAGCCTATAGAGATGCCGTAAAACGTGATAGTGTAATAGAGGGCGCACGAACGAAGTGAATGAACGAACACAAGCACTTGTAAGTGTCCACTAGTTTGGTACATTCACCGTGTCCTTTGTGGAGACTAAACGTTACTTAACATTTCCAATAGGTGGCGTTAGTATATATCAGCTCGCCTACGTAGTGCATAAAGGCTTACTTCTTTGGTACGCGTAGGTGCAGCGCACACTTACATTGAGTTGCGCAAGGCACTGTTTTCTTTAAAGAAACGAACACCCTGTACATTGTGCGGCGTATCCGTTTTTACTCGGGCACGTTGTCGGGGAACTTGTAAAGCGGGGCTATGCTTATCTGCACTGTCAAAGAAGCTCAGACAGGATGAGGCGCGTGGCTGTTCAGTCTGTGCACTATATATAAGGACGGCCGCCGTGCGGATCTGCGATTTGCCGTTCGCAAGCTTGGAAGAAAAGTAATTTCTGTGGTGGCCGTATCAAACAATGGAAACGCGATCTACAAGCGGGAACGGGTTCCCGACGCGACTGTGAAGTGAGATCGTGAATCCAGCATATGTGAGCGCTGCTTTCCCCAGACAAGCCGCATGGTGCCTGGCTATGAATGCAATTCGTCGTTTCGTGTACCTTACAGTTGTCTCATTAACGAAGGCAAAATCAGACATCCACCCATTCGTAGCAATTGCTACAAAGGAGGCTTTTGGAGGCGATTGCTACAACTGTGAGACTTTTCTTTTGAGGAACCCGTATGGGTTTCCTTTGTAGCAATTGCTACGAACGGATGGATGTCTGATTTTCCCTTCATTAATTACTTATCTCCACTTTGCTGGTTTCCGCAGAACTATTACCTCAATGTTGCCTCATAATGAGATCATGGCTTTGGCACGTCAAACCTCAGAATTTAAATAATTTAATTTTCATAGCCGCTTCGGATGCATATCTTGCAGGACAGAAGTTTCATTTTCGCATTCAATGGTTTCTAAAGAGTGCGATATCATAAGCGGCTGCCTAATATCTGCAGAAGCAAGTGCCAGTTTCAAATAATAAGCGATCCCATAACTGATTTATCAAATCGTGAATTTTGTGACAGTGAATGAGCGAAGTGATTATTTATGATACTGAAACTGAATTCCACATATGAACGAAACAAAAAACATTGAAATATTACATGAGAAGGTGACGAGAGGCATCGACGACGTCAGTGAAAAGGTGCTGTTTTATGTACCGCTAGTTTTCGTGTGTATCTCCAATATTTAAGAGGTCTATAAACACTCGCACTCGTCAATGGGACGGAAAAACACAATCGGGAAGTCGCCGACAGTTGATGACTCAACACGCACACGCCACTATATAGTGCGCAACAAAAACATGTGAATAAAATACAGCAACAGTCCATATCAGCATGGACAAAGCAGGATGGCGTCTCCCTTCCCCAATTTGCCACCCTGCGTACAAATGGCGTGGTGGTCGCGAATCTCAGCTATTGCATATTCTGTTTCTTTGTTGCTTGTTTCAGACATCTACGTTGCCTGCAATATAAACGAAAAGACTAAAGAACGGCGATGTGTACCCAGAAGAAACGTTATAATTCGTGTGTTTATAACAAATTATGCTTGCGTATTCTTGCACACTCATGGGAGGCCACTGGAATTATTTCATGGTTCTTCCTTACTCTTACCCGCCCTGTAACTCCCTGTCCAACCTTTGTAAACTTCAGCTATAGTAGTCCTCTGTACTCGGAGAAATGAGTTAATTAAATATCCGTGATAAAAGATTTCTTTAAAGATCCGAGCGAATATTCTTGTCGGGGAATCACAGGCAAGTGCAAGCGACAGAAACAGTTTCAATCCCTAATTAATTCTGACGACGGGGATACTTTTTTGTTTTCCTCAAGGGAGCCAGATTCAGACTGGGGAGATTACTTGAAACGTTTTTACGTGCGCTTATCGGGATAATTACAGACGCACTCCTGGTCGTTTTTCTTTGACGAAGTCATGCACAAGACGCTCTTTCAGAATCTAGGAAGTAAGATTGAGCTGTATTTTTCATTTATACAGCCTTCCGACTTTTGAAAACAGCCGCACCCTTAAAGAAGTTCAGAGAACAAGAACGAAGCATAATTTAACCATGACAACTCGCGCAAAAAAAAATTTAAATGGCTTTCAAAACATGTGTACGTTTTTTAAAAGAATAAAAGTCAAATGCATCGTGAAAAACCAAGATAGTGATGCGCGAATTTTAAGCCTGGAGGACTGTACATGAACCGCTGTGTGCCAAAGTATTACCGATCCGATACAAGTTTGCACTGACACTCTTTATAAAGAAACCACAGACACCACGTGGAAAGCTACTGCCTACAAGCTTCTATTATTAACTTCTGCTGTGGTATTCAATCAAAGGTATAACGAAGGTTGCGTCGTATGTCAAAAGGTACCAAACCTGGCATTCAGCAGTATGAGCACGGGGATGACGCATGAAAACAGAGAAAACAATATCCAGATATCAAGCTTAGATGTTTATAAACGGTCAGAACAAGCTATCACATATATTTATGCCCCGAACATCGCTGAGTCAAAAACACCTTGACGATTCGCTAGTCTCCAGAAATAACGTCTATGTAGGCTTCAGAAAGTTAAATAAGATTATGGCATATATTCAATGTTTACCTTCAAAGCTACAGCGCAAGAAAGAGAAAGCTGGGAGGTACACGTGAGTCGCTCCATTTTTTTGCAGTGTATTAAGCGGTGTAATAAGCCAAACTTAAAAAAAAAACTCATACCAACATTCTAATACAATATATCGATAATATGTAATTGTTCTGTTTTTCTAGTTCCACAGTATCACAGAGGGTGCTACCCGTTAGGTCATTTTGTCTTCTTCATAATGAGTGTTTTTATTTCCTTTTTTTTTAGCGTTTTCCTCTCTGTCATCTTTCTATCCCCCATCCCCAGCGTAGGGTAGCAAACAGGAGACTCATATCTGGTTAACCTCCCTGCCTTTCCTTTTCATTCTTTCTCTCTCCCAAAGAATTGTATTTCATACAGAGAAGGCAGCAGACATTTGATCTCTAGTAACAAAGTCTAAATTATACCCCACACATGAGCTGCACATAAATTTCCCGGAAAAATTATGCCGAACAGAAAACGGTGCAAAACACTAATAAATTGTAAAGAACAATAACAGGGATAGATTCTCTGTCTTTTCAAAGCCTGGCAGTGTCCATCCAACATTGATAATAATGTTACACCCAAGACGGAAAGTAGTTCAAATGACAAGTGCCGTCAGGATGACGTTTATTGAAAGTCGAAGCGTACGATGTCATCGTTGATGGCTGGCAACGCAAGGCTGGCTCACTCTTTATGAAGCATGTGCTGGTGACTGGCTGGCATGCTGCCCCAGTATCGCGCCAAAACAAAGTTCTTTCTCACAATTTTAGTTAGGCTTGCGAGGACGTCCGAAAGCCTTCGTGCTGGCCACATCAAAGTTACATCACGTCGTGCCCAGCTTGTCACCGAACGTCTCAAGTACACTATAACTAACGAGACATGGCAGCTTCGAAACGCTGTATATTTAAACAAGCCGATCTTCGTGGGCATATTGGCTTAATAAAATTATGGAATATTTATAGCTAGTTCAAAATTTTTATCGCTATATACAAGCCATGAGCAAAAAGAAATTTGGTGTGAACAAACGTATTTTTTATTGCTCATGCGTCCGCTCACTTCAGAGCATTATATGTACTTTTGTTTTCAAATGTCCTCAAAGATGCATAATCTTCTATTTTAACAGTTGGCCCTGCAAGAGAAATAAATACTGTATGTTTTACCTAATCTTTTACCAAAGTTTTTTATTGATACTGTCTTTGTAGGCGCAGGTGTAGCGGCAATAATTATTATGACTATTATATCCCCCTGTTCATAGCAGAGCTTGCGTTTCAATGTTGGCTTTCACGTAAGAATTTAGTGTACATAGAGAGGGAGATTTTATTGACAAGAAATACAGTTCAAATTATCATTCAGTGTCTGTGCATGTCCTGCACAAAGATAATGCGCCGTCGCTTGTCCCAGTAAAAGGAACCCCAAATGCCGTGATGTTCATTCGGATGCGTTTTGACATTTGAAACGATCAGATCTTAAGTGAACAGTGATTTAGTAACAAAGGGTATTTAAACACAGGCAAAATGGCGACAAAAAAAAGACGTTCCGAAGAGTAAGAACGTAGCGAAGGCGACATGCTGAATGCCCTTGTAGGATGAACGGTCACGTCGCTCCTTGAAGTTTGGTGAATTACGTGAAACGTGAAACGTGAAAAGATGGATGACACGAACGCTGCTGCATGCGCGTAGAATGCAGCCAACGTGCAGGAAAAAAGAGCACACGCAGAAAGTGCTTCCTTTCGGAAAGCCATCACGCGTTGGCCAACTGCTCCTGTTGCAAGCAAAACGTTGCGCAGCCAGTGCATGGCGCACGCGTGCTTGCCGACAGCTCGTTAGCCGCGAAGCATTCCTTTCACTTCGCGCTCATCTCTTTATCCAGGCACTGCTTGCGCCACTCGTAAGAAAGATTTTTTTTACGCCCATATATTACGCTTGGAATACCCTTGACGTGCTTAAGGAGTTTGCTTCTCGAGTCTAGCCGTCAAGCAGAGATCTCATTCGACATCTCTGCAAAGTTTTGTTTGTTTCGCCATATTCTTTCTTGGCGCCCTCTTTCTGTCCAACTCTACTTGTCAACAGCAGCCTAAAGACACATGAGGAAAGGACGTCGGAAGGTGCATTGTAGACCAATTCCTCTCTCCCAATAACTTCGCTTCTTAAGTTGATCGATATTTTCTTTTTTTTTTTTCAGAAAGCGTCAAACTCCAAGCTCATTTAAATTTTACCAATGCCGGTAGCGCCGTTCAAATAACGAGGAACATAAATAAAGATCAGCTGTAGGCAGTCGAGATTTACGAAATGTGGTCGTGGTGATCGGTGCTGCAACATGCGATGTTAGCCTGGCTTGCGAAACATCTTATGCGTAAAAACGCGAACTCCTGCTTTGCCAGAGCTCATGCGCTGTCCATCCTGGCAGAGAAAGTGGCAGTAATGTGGCGAACCACTGAAATTTGGCGAATCACCTGTGCGGTAGTAAAGCTATACCATAGCATACCAAGGCAACGATTACATTTTGCGTATTCCTACAGGTTAAGATAATGGCCGGCAAGTGGCACCTCATTAATAGCATTACAGACCAAAGAAAGCCTATACGCTCGCAGGCCGGTGGTTGCAAGCATTTCTGAAACAGATCGCAAGGAAACTTTGCGCCCATGTACAAACTCCTCTCTGGTACATGTGGCCAATTCTTGGGGCAGGACTGAACTTACGCTGCAGTCCATTATCTGTTCCTAAGCATAGATGATGTCCAGGACGCGATTCGTAACAGGTTTAGTCAAGCCACTTTTGCCGCCGGGGCTTACATTGAACACAACTGAAATGGTTACAATGACGGAGCGCGTTCGGCTCCCTCAGCAACGGCGCATTTCGCGACCGGGTGCAAAAGGAACTGACGATCGTAGCTCAATCTCACGTCTGAAACGGAGGAAAGTGGGGGAGGCAGCGTGGGAGAGATTGGGAGGGGCGGCGTCTACTCCGCCACCAATTTCGTACTTTGCGTGGCGGCACGCGATATCTTGAAAGCGATCTGCAGACAGCTCATACCTTCGTGCGTGCTGTTTTCTCGTCGCTGTTTGCGTTGAAGCGACAGACAGCACGAAAGTCACTTCGCGCGCTAAATTAAATTATAGGGTTTTACGTACCAAAACCACTTTCTGATTATGAGGCACGCCGTAGTGGAGGACTCCGGAAATTTCGACCACCTGGGGTTCTTTAACGTGCACTTAATCTAAGTACATGGGTGTTTTCGAATTTCGCCCCCATCGAAATGCGACCGCCGTGGTCGGGATTCGATCTCGCGACCTCGTGCGTAGCAGCCCAACACCATAGCCACTAAGCAACCAGGGCGGGTCACTTCGCTCGCTGTTGCTGGCGCTCTTGCTCATGCCAGCGTTTTGACAGCGAGTGCCCGCGGTCACCGAGTTGATGTTTGCCTGTGGGCGCTGACACCGTGCTTGTTAATTGAGCTATAGTAAGCGAATGCTTTGAAAGTTATACGGCCGATAAAGCTATTATCCTTACTTGATATAACGGTCTACTAATTTGCTATAATAATCGATGCTTCGCCTTTCGCGCGAAACTGCAACTTGTTTTGATGCTTATTCAGCAACCACCGAATTTAAGCTATGGAGGAGCTTAAGTAGGTCGCGATGTTCTGTGGAACTAAAGATCATGACCACTGCGCCACCTAGTTGGATCCCTTAGGTTATAAGGCTTCCTCGAAAGAATTCGGTGCAACGGTCAAGCGACCGCTCTCTTCGCGTTGCAGTCTTCAATAGCATGCAGTTAATCATAGCGGGTCCCGGACGCTTCAGTAGCTTGGGTCTCCATTGTTTACGCGTGCACAGCCGCCATTATGCGGGTATGTGTACTTTGCGATTAGAGAGGTGCTATAGCGAGCCGGCTGTAGCGCTTAGGGCATTAGTCCACGCTGCCTTCTGTGGACGCGATAAATACACTTTGATTCATCGCCATTTCACGTGATGATTTACGGGCCACGTGCCTCCGCAAATTTTACGCAGGCGGCCAGTAAGGCGGTGTTTCTTTCTTTTTTTTTTTTTTTTACTGAAATGAAAATAAAAGAAAGAGACGTAGTCACCTTACAATGGTGACGGCTACTCCTTTTCTCGTAGCGGGAACAACAATATAAAAAATATGTAGGAAAATAAACAGAAACCACTTCATACGGTCAGAAACCCACAGCACAGTCCTATACACCCATGAACATAACAGCATAAAAGTCAAGTGCAAGTTGCACCACAATGAGTTCGTAAACAAAGTCACAAACACGCACAAACGGCCGTAGTGTAGACTTCGATGAGCATATAAACAGATGAGATGACATGAGAGTTACACAGTGTTGAAACACTTCACGCACAAAAAATGTATAACACGTAATATACAACAACTACTAATTACAAATAATAGAAGAACGTTACAGTGACATCGTGCGACTATTGAGTGCAATACCTAGTATTTGTTAATGATGCCTGTGTATTCATAAAAATGATCAAGCGCGTTCAATGATTTTCTCTGTGCTACTTTCGATGGCCATGGGCCCAGCAATTTTGCGAGTGAGAAAGGCCGATGAGGATCAATGGAGTGTAGCTCTTGTTCTAGCTGCCGTCTTTTCATCTCGTATATCGGGCATTCGAGGAGTGGATGGCAGACATCCTCATCGACGCGGCCACATGAGCAAGCCAGGGAAGGAGTCCGTTTGATTCGATGTAGGAAATGTTTGGTGTATGCTGTCCCAAGGCGCAGTCGATGAATTAATGTCTTGGCACTTTTAGGAAGTTGTACATGCAGCTGGTATTTGAGTTCAGGGTCTACTTCGTAAAGAATTGATTCCTTAGTGTTGTCATTAAACCATGTTGACTTACACAAGTCTTTCTTTAATACTCTCAATATCCATTTTAAGTCCATTGGTGATAAAGGAATGAGCTGAATTTCTCCATCTTTATGGGCCGATTTTGCCAATGAGTCCGCTAGTTCGTTGCCTGTTATACCAGCATGGCTGGGGACCCACTGTAATATCACTTCATGTTTCCTTTCATTAGCCTGAGTTGAACTGTTCAGTATTGCGTAGGTTATTCGTGCGTGAGGTTGGCCGTCATCAATATTTTCAAGGCTTGCTAAAGCCGATAAAAAGTCCGTGCAAATTACCCACTTTGTTGATGTCTCATATCTTTTGATAAAATGAGTGGCTCGGAGAATGGCCACTAATTCCGCTGTTGTTGGTGACGACGTGCGTCCCAGTCGACAAGCGTACTCTGCCTCTAAGGATGGTATAACATAAGCTGCAGTCGCACTTTCTTTGATTACAGACCCGTCCGTGTACACGTGAATAGATTTCTGGTACTTGTCAAACAGGTGATGTAACGCTAATTGTTTTGCTGCTAATGTGGAAACGTCGCTTTTATTTTTAAGCCCTTCGATTGACGCTTCTATTTTCGGCGCTTGCAGAAGCCATCGTGGGTAACAGAGGTCTGATTGCCAAAAAAAAGTGATCGTGGGAGTCATGATTTGTGCTCTTGAAACAATGCGTGTATCTGTGCACCCGGACGGTTCTCTATCAGAGAGAGAAGGGGGTGTGTAGAATGCTAAGTAAAAATTCTGAAGAGATGTCGGCATGTTTCCAGGCTGCGAATCACCGTGAAATGTGGTTCCCGCGCTTCTGCAGTAGTGAGGTGACTGGACGTAGCTTATGGGACTCCTAGGCACACTCGTAAACTCCGAGCCTGTTATAGCTGTAGCCGATGGAGGGACAAAGCAGATAATTTATGCAATATAGGGGCGGAGTAAGCAATTCTCTGACGCACAAGTGCTGAGTGGACGTGAAGTAGAGATGCAGTTGTTCCACCCCACTTCGTGCCTGCGATTCTGCGGAGAACTTTTATGACACAACTAATTTGGTCCTCCAGGGCGGTCAAATTATGAGTTCGTCGAAGCTGGTGGTCTAAAATAACGCCGACAAAACGATGTTTCCGGACCAACTCGATCTCATGGCCATCTGCTGAAAGACCAAAAGTTCTAACCCTCTTTCTTGTGAAAGGCAGAACCGCTGATTTGGCATAAGATATGTTCATGCCCCGTTCTCTTAAATAGTCACCTATTGAGTTCAAAGCTTCCTGCAGCCGATGCTTGACAACGTCTAGAGACTTGTTCGATGTCCATATGCAAATGTCACCAGCATACATAGATATGTTTATGTCTGCTGGAAGTACTGCTGGTAAACCTACTATTGCAGCATTGAAGAGAAGTGGATTTAATACACTTCCTTGCGGAACTCCTTTGTTTATGGTGTATGCGTCACTTTGGCCGTCATTTGTATTTATATATATCTTTCTGTCTTTCAAGAAGTTAGCTATCCATTTGAGCACTCGGCCATGCACTCCGAGAGTTGAGAGTCCAAGCAGAACGTGAAGGTGATTGAGCGAGTCAAAGACCTTCGCAATATCAATAAACACAGCAACAGCAATGTTTCCACAGCTAATCTCGTGGTCAACAAACGTTACCAAGTCAAAGATGCAGCCCATTGTATATCTGCTTTTTCTGAAGCCAGCCATTTGATCTGGTAGACAACTCCTGGATTATATCCACCATTGCAGTCTAATATCGATCATTTTTTCCATCACCTTCGAAACACAGCTCGTTAACCTAACAGGACGGAAGGAGTCAAGAGACAGTGGCGTTTTGCAAGGTTTTAGCAATGAGACTACGTTAGCGATCCTCCAACTCATAGGAACAAGTGCTTCCTCCCACATCTTGTTGAAGACCTGTAGGAGAGTGGACGTGCCTGTTGGGCCAAGGTTTTTCAATGTACAATAAGAGATGTTGTCAGGAGCAGTCGCTGTTCTTTGGAGTGTCTTCGAGAGAGCATGGTGCAGTTCTTTGAGAGAGAACGGAATATCCAATTGGGTATGAGGTAAATTGTAAGCATTTTCAATATGTTAATGCACCGAAAAGACAGATTGATCATGAATTGATACAGATTTGTGACATTTGCTAGTGTTGCGCAGAACGTGTTTGCAATTTCGCGTTCAGATACACCAAGAGCTGTAGCAAGGCTTTTGAAGGGACTACATCGTGATACCGGGTGGCCAAGGGCGTTTATTAATCTCCATGTTTTCGGCAAGGGGGTGAAGGGGGTAAGTGACGTACAGAACTCACGCCACGGTTGCTGTCCCAGTTTTTGCATGTCCCGGTTAGATTTTCTGTGTGCCGCTTGACTTGCTTGATGATCTTCAAGCCGTCCGGAACGACGAAACCGACGCTCTACTCTGCGTCTAACGGCTCGGAGTCGTTCATCTCTCCGCGTCGACACTGCTTTGTCCCTCCGGAACACTTGTGTATCGCGTAGCCCTGGAGTAATTACTTAGTACCGATGACATGAACGTGTCCAGGTCATTTACTTGGTTCAGTATCGCAGAATTATATTCTCGAAATAGTTGCCAATTAGTAAGTTTAGTTACTCTGGGAGATCTTGCGGATATATAAGGGGATGCGCTATGAGAATTGGGTAGTGGTCACTGCCCCGTGTCTCATAATCTGTGCACCATCTAATACCGCGCGTAACGTAAGGCGAGGCTATAGCAAGAACAAGACAACTAGAGTAATTGTAGCCTCCTAAAAAGGTAATCGATCCATCATTGAGCACAACAAGGCCGCATGAGTCTGTAGCCTTTTCTAAAGACCTGCCTCTAGAATCAGTGTGGCTACTGCCCCAGGTAACGTTATGCGCATTGAAGTCCCCGCAGAATAGTCCTTGCATCCTTTGAAAGAAATGCATGAAAGTTGACTCAGTCAGACGCGATGCTGGTTGCGTGTAAACGCAAACAATTGTCACTAGCAGATTTTTAAACTGGACTTTACAGGCAACGAACTCAGGCACATCAGAGTCCGAGGGAAAGAGAAGACACGAAGGTAGATCGCGTCTGACGCATAACATAGTTCGGCTAGAGTTCGGAGTTCGTGAAGATGTGCATATTACGTAGTTCGAAAGACGGAAATTACGGTCTACACCGGCTTCGTTAAGACACACAACGGGGAACCTGTATTGCGAAACAAGCTTCCTTAAGTCTGCACTCTTAGATCGAATGCCATTTGCATTCCATTGAAATACGGTTGTGTTTCGAAAATAGTTATCCATCTGGCGAGCCATTATGCTAAGTTGTAAACTACCTTTGTAGTACCAGTGGTTCTAACGAAAGAACAGCGCTCACCTCTGGAAGGTTTTTTGCCATAGGAAACGCCCGCAGAATCGCTTTTAACGCAACAAAGAGCATAGACATCACCATATGCTCCTAGATGATTCCGCTTCACATTAGACATGAGCAGGTGCTTGTGTTCTCAAAGGGATGTATGCCTGCGGTCGACAACACTTGGCGACGTCTTTCCTTGGCGCTCTTTCCTGCTTGGTTTGCCTTTCATTTCCTGTAAACCACTAGCCACCATCGCATACGTTTTCTTGCGCTCTGCTGATTGTAACGGAGGAGCTGCTTTCACTGGGTTGACAGCATCTAAGTTCGGAGGAGGCGAGCCTTGTTTCGGGGTCAGACCATGTAATATTTCTTGTCGCCTGAGTAATGAAGCCGCTTGATGCTTGGGACATCTAGCGTATGAAGCTGTGTGGTCTCCGTTGCAGTTGGCGCACTTGGGTTGATTTCTAGAGGTGCAGACTTTATAATCATGCGCTCCCGCACAAATCTTGCATCGCAATTGGCCATGGCAGGACTTAGCAACGTGGCCAAATCGCTGGCAATTGTAGCACCGAGTTGCCGGTTCTAAATATTATTCGACTGGATGACTCGTGAATCCAAGTAGGAGGCGTGTTGGCAATGGTTTGTCAGGCAAGAATTGTAGGATGACGCTCCGAAGTGCATGTGGTTCCACTGTTCCATCTTCTCGCCGGAGCCATCTGGTCTGCCTCTTAACGGAAATGACGCCGATATCTTGCAGGTACTCAAGTAGTTGGTCTTCAGTGTACTGAATTGGAACATGTCGTATTTTTTCTAGATTTTTTGTGTACGATGGTGACACGTATGGTTCCACTGCGTGGCCAGCAACATGAGTTAACTCAAGTAGTCTCGTAGAGGCAGCGAGAGAAGACACATTGACGGAAAAGTTACCTTCCCTCGTTACACGAAATGATTGTACCTTCTCTCTTGCCGTGGTGATAATCTCACTGGCCAACTTGTTTGGATTCACTTTCCAAAACGACGCTTCCGGGTCGGTGAGCTTGAAAATCACTGGTAATCCCGCTTCGCGTGATCTCTTGTACGTCACAGTTGTGAAAGATCTGTCTTCCGCTTCCATGTCGGCGGTTTCAATTATTGTGGCATCGCTGTACGGCTCATGATCGTCACTACGTGCCCTCTTGGGAGAGTTCGCCTCGAGGTCAGCATCCGTTGTCGCACTTGGGTGGAAGTGGTCGCTGCCAGCCGGTTTCACAGCAGGCGCTTGTTGTTCTGCAGCAGCATTCATCTCTGCACTTGCGTCAGGCAAGCGCTGGGAGGAACGGGGTCCCTTCTTAGCCAACTCCTTCGGTTGCCGTGGGAGGCGCTGGTACGGCTTGGAGGCCAAGAAGTCCTCCTGCCTGGTGAGGCGGGAAATCGTCGACCGAATTTTAGCTAGTGAGTGCTGAGGTCGAGCGAGGAAACTCACAAATTAAGACGAAAAAGCGGGTCCCTGAGTAGCTCACGTCCACTCGTGGCAAACTTCGTCGTCTTCTCAAGGCGGTGTTAGATGCTGTGTGTCATCGCCTGTGTTTTACTTCGTTCATTGTTTCTCCATAATTCTCGCGCCTATTTGCACAGAACAAAAAAAAAACTAAAGAATCAGCCACATTTCCTTTACAACTCCACCTCACCTTAAAGCGTGTGGTCATTAAACACCGTTAATCGCAAACTGAAACGGAGAACTGTTGCAACAAGCTTTAACAACTTGCGGAAGCTGTGAACATAAAAAAATATCAACACCTATTTATATCAAGCAAATAGAGCATCGCTGTTAAAGAAAGAAAGACGAAAAATGAGAAAGCGGTTGTCGGATGATAACGTCGCATTGTAATTTGAATATACGAGAAAACGTAATTCTGTTACGCGGAAACTCAAAACACAGACCCCTTTTCCACGTTTCTACCATGCATAGAACGGCCATGACCTCCGAGATATGCACGCGCCGGCTCGCGCAAATCTCAAAGGCCATAAAGCTTTGCGCTCGATTCCTTGCAACATCTCCAGATGGCGCACGGCTCCGCCACGCCTTAAATTAAATTATGCAAATAAACAATTAAAGTAAAGCCGCAAGCATGGGCAGAGAATAATGGCATTTTGGGAGAACTTCAATATGGTTTCAGAATAGGTAGGCGTCTGGATAACTTATTTGTCTTAGTCAGTGTATTGAAATATATTTGTGGGATATTCTGGAAGGGGAAGGCTTAGGAGACGATTGTCTACAGCTTTTGAGAGAGATTTACCTAGAAGATACCGGTTGCGTTGAATGGGAAGCGATGAGGAGCGAGGAGAAAGTTGATATCAACAAGAGATTGAGGCAGGGGTGCCCTTTATCCTCACTGCTGTTTATGATATACATGGTGAGGATGGAGACGGCGCTAGAATCAGAATCAGAATCAGAATAGGTTTTTATTGAGATCATTAGAAAGATTACAAGTTGTTAATATTCAGAAGGAGGTCCCGATGTCAAAGAATGCTATGGGGCCTCCTTTACAAAGTTAATGTAATAAAACAAAAGCACAGCAGTTTCAACAAATTGTTAACATAGAAAAATTACAGGTTCTAATATGAGTAGCATGATTGAAGAATTACATATGCATAAACGTCACGAAATAAAGCACTGTAACACAATCTCGTTGACAACTGATAAAGTAACTGCGTAGATGACGTGACGAACACAGTATAATTTGTTAACTCGAATGTATATGTGAGGCAGAAACAGAACCCTAATGGTATGGCAATGAAAATGAAATGAAGGCACCCTGAAAGAATGGTTTGAGTATGGACTAGGCATCAGTATTCGACAGAATGTAATCTTTTAGTTGTTCCTTGAATTTGTAAATTTTAAGTGTTTTTATCTATAATGGTAGTGTGTTCCAGAATGCGATAGATAAAAAATGGACGCTCTGTTTGCTATAATTAGTATGTATTTTAGGTAAAATGAAGTTCCTCCTTATTGCAAACCTGGTAATATTAGTATTTAATAGAGAAGATTGTGGTAACAAGCTATCGCATCGTGTGTAATTGATTTGACGGAACAAAAAGGTACCTAGATTATATTTAACGAGTTGTGTGACTGTAAGAATGGCATTAGTTCGTAAAATTTATGAGGCGTTGTTGTTATATGGGCTAAATGTAATTATCCTAATAGCCTGATTCTGTAGGATTTGCAATTAGTTTAAATGGGTTACGTAAGTGTTTCCCCAGCAAGTAACGCAGTAGTTAATGTGGAAATGAATAAATGAAAAGCATAATGATAGTAATATTTGATGGTCAAATATGTTTCGTGCTTTTAGAAGTACCCTAATCCGGTAGGTAATCTTCTGTTTTAGTTTGGTTAAGTGTTCAGTAAATTTAAGATGTTTGTCTACTTCTATGCCAAGGTAATTGCATGAAAGGCTTGCAAGGATAGGACTTCCGCCCAAAAAGATAGGAGGAATGGAGTGAAGTGTTCGTTGGTGGGAAGTGAATACCATAAATTTTGTTTTCGATGGGTTTATCTGTAGCTGGTTAGTATGGCACCACTCCAACAGACTGTGTAAATCGCCATTAAGGCTAGATGCTAAGGTTGTAATACATTTATTGGAATTATTAATAGTAGTATCATCTGCATAATATACACATTTCGAAGAGGACAGGCAGTTAGGCAGATCATTGACGTATAGTAAAAATAAAAGCGGACCCAATATGGAACCCTGGGGCACGCCAATATTAGTGAACGTGGTTTTAGAATGGACGCCTGAAATTGTTACTACCTGCATTCTGTCTGTTAAGTAATTTTGTAATAACAAGAGTGCTGGGCCAGTAATTCCCTATGATTCAAGCTTACGAAATAAGATGCGGTGATTTATTTTCTCAAACACTTTGCTTAAATCTACAAATACTGAAGCTGCATAATTCCCTTCATCGATAACGAGTTAGGTCGAGTAACCCGAGCGAAAGCCGTATTGGAATGGTGAGAGAATGTTAAATTTTGTAAGGTAATTAGTTAAATGCTTTCTTACTAGTTTTTTTATTACCTTACTAAAGAAAGGTAATGCACAGATGGGACGGTAATTGGAAATTAAAGAGCGATCACCTTTCTTAAAAATTGGGGTGATCTTGCCTTGCTTTAGTTCTTGTAGGAAACTGCCTGATTTAAACATGAAGTTGATTATGTGTGCAAGGACATCACTTATTAAGGGTGCAATTATTTTATATGCGAAGGGTGTAATTTATCTATGCCGGCGCCGGTTATTTTCATGTTTTTATAATGATTAGAACTTCCTGGGATGTAGTTGGAAATAAAAAGAAAGAATGTGGCAGGCGCTGGGGCACGGGATTGTCATGCGCAGGTGACTCAGCAAACGCATCAGCTATTTCTTTGGCGGTCTTGTATACCATACCCTGATAAGCAATTTCCGTTATAGCTTCGCGATTATTTGCCCTGTTTAAGAAGGGGTCAACAATTTCCCATTTATTTTTTACGTTTTTACCGCATTCCAAAATTTTTCTTTCGTACCATGTTTTTTTAGCTTTTTTCAATGTTGCAGAAAGCTGGTTAGAAAACTTTTTGTACCGTATGGCTAGATTCTTGTTAAATGGTTGTCGTTTGGTTTTCTTATAAAGATTATCCTTTTTGCGCATTAAAGCTAAGAGCTTTAATGCGCAAGGAAGTAATATCGGGTTTACGCTCTCATGCAAAAAGGCGGGTGCAGTAGTAGAGCAGCAGCTTGTAGGTTTGTTTTATGCGGACGACATTGCGTTGCTAACTACCAAGCAAAGTAATATGCAACGTCTGGCTAACATCTGTGGACAGGAAGGCAAGAATTTAGGTCTCAAACTTAGCGTTAAGAAATCCGATGTTATGGTTTGAAAACAGTGAACACACATTGTCGATTAAGCGCCAGGAAATACCTCACGTGAAAGAATATAAATACCTTCGAAACAGGATAAACGAAGGCAATAGATATATGGAAACACAGAAAAAAATAATAACAGCAAAGGGGAATAGAAATGCGGCCATAGTGAAAAACAGAGCGCTGTGGGGATACATTAGGTACGAGGTGCTCCGGGGTATGTGGAAACATACCCCGGACTTGCGTGTTGAAATGCGATTGTTTGCTCGATATCAGGGGTGCAATCACGGCTCGATGGCAGCCAAAGGTCAGCAGGACGCCTCGCATTGGGCGCTCACGGGAAGACTACAAATGAAGCTGTGCAGGGTTATATGGGCTGGACAAGTTTTGAAGTGAGGGAAGCTCAGAGTAAAATTGATTACGAAGAATGCCTAAGGAATATTTTTTTAATTTAAACTGTCCTTACAGGCCTCGTGTGAGGCATTGGGTAAGGGAGGCGTAACAGAAGGATTAAAAAAGTATATAGGGCATATAAGAAAACATAATAGACATACATTATTAATAGACAGTGGAAAAATGCGTAAACATCTTATAAAAGCATTGAAACATTGTACAAAAATAATAGGGTCGGTAATGTACATATTAGAAAAAAGACAAACGATAGAGTTCTTTCGGTAAACAATGTAAAAACAATGTGTCCACTCCAGTACAAATACTAAACAATACTAAAATATACAAGAATAATAAGCGAAATAATCAGGTCATAAACAAGAAAGCACATAACTGGGAAAAAGTAGAAAATGCATCATGCACTTTATTGAAGGTAAGTGGTGGAATTCCGCCAGATGAGCTGGCGGAATTTATCGGGATTAGATTTGGAGACGATGTAATCAGGAAGAGCATTCCCCAATCAAATGGCACGAGGAAGCGCCGAGCAATTGAATGCATGAGTGTTCCCGTAGGTGCGCGTGAAGCTGAGACGATTATATAATCTGCGAGATGTGAAAGGTGCGACTTGAAGCCGTAAAGAAGATTTCCTATCCGCATGAACGTATTTGTGAAATAATTATATGTGTGCGAAATCACGTCGAGTACTTAGTGGCTGAAGGGAAATACCAAGTTTTATTTGTGAGATGCTTGTTTATTTGAGTTTTATTTGTGAGACCCTATATTGAGCTGATTCTAATAAGCTGATTAGGTTGTTATGATGGGGTGACCAGATCGGAGAGACAAATTCGAGCTGGGGGCGAACAAACATCTGATAAGCTAGCTTGCGGATGTTGGAGGGCGAAATACGTAGGTTTCGGCGTAAGTACCCCAGTGATCTTGAAGCATTAGCACATATAGTAGTAACATGATGGGTCCAGGAAAGGCTTGGTGCGAGATTAATGCCTAAGTGTATGTAGGAAGCTGCTGTAGAAATTGCCTTATTATTTACGTTATATTGGAAATTAGCGATTGAGTGTTCACGAGTGAAGGACATTACTTTGCATTTAGATGAATAAAGAGTCATTAACCAAGTGTTGCACTAATTCAAGATAAGCTGAACGTCGTTTTGAAGAATGAGGTGGTCATCGGGGCTGGTTATAGGGCGATAAATAATGCAGCCGTCTGCGAATATTCGCAATGGGGATGCTAAGTTATTGGGAAGATCGTTAATGTATATGAAGAATAGCCACCCAACAACTCTACCTTGTGGCACTCCGGAAGTGACATAGGAAAGGGGCGAAGAAAGATTGTTAACGATTGTAAATTGTTAGCGATATGAAAGAAAGTTCCGGAGCCAAATTAGTGTCAGTGAATCCAATCTTAGTGCGTTTAACTTCGAAATCAGGCGGCAATGGGATACGCAATTAAACGCCTTGGAAAAGTCAAGGAATATGCTATCAATCTGTACATTATGGTCCATGTCTAAATGCAGGTCAGTAGTGAATTCTAAAAGCTGTGTCTCACATAACAAACCCTTCCTGAACCCGTGCTGATTAGTGAAAAAAAAGTTGTTTCATTCCAGAGGGTTGTATATGTGAGAAGCAATTATATGCTCGAGCATCTTACAACAAATACACATGAGTGAAATTGGCCAGTAGTTATCTGGTGAATACATGTCACCGTTTTTGAATATGGGAACTACTTTTGTAGTCTTCCAATCTGACGGGAGCGCTCCTGAAGTTAGTGACTGTCTGAGGATGTGATATAATAATTTGCTAGACGTCATAACGGTTTTCTTTAGTATTTTGGAATTAATCTCATCGACGCGACAAGAATTAGATAACTTAAGATTATTTACAAGAGATACAATGTCGTCGATAGTAATGTCGATGGGCATCATGTACTGATAGTCCAAATCGGGGACATCAGGTAGGGTGGAGTGATCTTCGGTACTAAATATAGATAAAAAATATGTGTTGAAGCATAAAGGACACTCATTGTCTGGAAGGGGCAAGTGGTCGGTATCATGTAAAAAAAATGGGATTAGTGTCGCGGTTCGGAGAGATAATCTGCCAGAACATTTTAGGGTTGGAGTTGAAAAGAAATGGAAGGTCATGTGAAAAATATTTATCTTTAGCAGCGAATAAAGCGGAGTTGTAGCTTTTTAAACACTGATTGTATTTTTCTCAAGCCGATGGGGTGTCCAATCGTTTAGCACTCCTGTATTAGCGTATCTTTTTGTTCCGAAGACGCCGAAAAAAAAAAAACAGGTGAAACATGGGTTCAATTTATCATTGGATATTGTGGTTACTGGGATGTACTGGTTTACTAATGAACGTAATTTGTCTCGAAATAGCTCCCAGTTTTTCTCGACCGTTCTACTGGAAAAGGAATGAATAATTGCATTGTTGAAAAAAAATATCGAGGAAAATAAACGGGCTGAGGGACTGTTCATATATTCTTACAGGAAAAACATTGATATATAGTGGAGGAAAAGATCTCGGAAGCTTACCAGCAAGTATGCGGCCTGTATGGTGAGCAACACGACAACAAAGAACGTCAAGCGGTGAGTCTGAGAGGCTGAGATAAACTCATGGGTTGTGGGAAAAAAGACAATTTACAATAACTCAAAGGGAAGCTAATTACTTTGAGAAGCGAGATCAGCATGCCTTAGAACAAGCACTTCTAAAGTGAGACATAAGAAGGAAGAAGAAGTATGCGTTTGCTGCGGTAAAGTTAGGGAAACAGTGGAGCATGTTTTATCAGAATGTGAAGATATCTTCTCAGCGGTAAATTTAGGCACCACTGACCTCCTTGAAGCCCTTGGGTTCAGCGAGAGCAGGAGGAAAGTAAACATGTCAGTAATATAGATTAGTAAGAGGCGATTGGGAAGATTGGTGGAAGAAAAATAATGAAATAACAAACTACGGAGGCATACAAAAACAAAGTTCACAATAGGGGTTCAGAAAACTCCGTGGGTTCATCGTGGGTTTTCAATTCATCGTGGGTTTCCTTCCTATTCTTTTCTTTTTCTTTTTTACCATAGGTAGGACATTAGGCAATTTAATAACAAGAGCTTGATGGCGCAACCCACTGCCCCGTTCCAAAGGGGACACATCCATCCATCCATCCAACCATCGCGGCCGCAAGAGGCCGCGTTTCTATCAGGAAGCTCGCCTTCGGGCATAGCGTTCGCCGCCAACGTTTCCCAGTAATCATCATCGTTACATAAGCTGCAGTTTCCGGGAAGCATGAGAAGCAGTCAGGGATATTTGAATGCTATCGCGTTCGACTCTTAAAGTCGATGCTTAAGCGTCCTCCAAGTTTATCCTAACCACCACACAAATCAAACATACTTCTTGGCACGCTGTCTTAAGAAACCCACGCTAATACTCATCTATGCACGTTTTGTTTTTTAAAGACCTTCAAACTGCGACGCAACATTTAATCATCCAAAGCTCCTTCCTTACCTTTATAAGTTCTCCTCCTTTCATCGTCGCCATGACCCTCTTTATCGCTGTTTCCCTATCCCAAACAACGGTAGCACTCCGCGACATATGCTCACCTTTATAGTCCCTCAACATAATGAGTAGAGCACCGTAATTATAAGCGAGTGATTCTGAATTTCATTCCCGATTACCTAGGTAATTCAGACCCGTTTGTTTATTTCCTTGCTCTGGTTTTGCTTTTCTGCCTGTTCACTGGCTCTGAGCGGTGTTCAGCGAGACCTTGAGGGATAGATGGAATCGGCGAAACCACAATAGGCGAATATCGCTGCTGTCCGTGTGGTTTGTTCACGCCACCTATTATGTTTTTACTCTAGAGAGCAGGGGGAAATGAAACAAAATCACACTCTCGAGGGATCGAAGCACCCCTGCTGGCGGCCATTAATGTTGCTATGAAGAAGGGGCGCTATTGCACTCAAACAGCGACAGATGGTATGAAAGATGCAAGGAAACTTAACCGAAAGGGTGCCCTATTCATGACCCAGACAAAGAAAAGGAGGTTTAGAGAGATGACGGAGAGAGAAAGCTAAACCATGACGAACAGCTAAGCAGGCAATGATCATGGAACGCCAGTGAAGACGATCTCACGAGTCAGTTGATTTATAAAAAGAAAAAAGGAAAAGACACGCTTTTAGAGGGCGAAAGAGAAGAAGAAAGAGAGGCAGGAATATTAACTAGGCGCACATCCAGTTTGCAACTAGAAAGCACAATGAATGCAGTTGCCAAGATTGAAAGTTTGTTTATGGTGCTATGCACCATATACGAGGTGTCTATTATTTTTTTAAGGCCTTACAGAATTTTAAAAGATCACCTGCGGCAGATAGCTTAATTGTTGTCCTTGAGCTGGATTACTCGAAGCGGCCGATATTGCTGGCACGACAAATCGAAATGCATAAGCAACCAATTAACTAAAAGTTACCTATTTACCATTTTGGTTTATTAGTTAAGGCCCATACTGTAAGAGACAGAGAGAAAACATTTCTTTCTAATACGGTGGGGTTACTTCCTCGTAATGTGGAGCCCTTAGTTCGGGGCCCCATTGGTTCGCGACACTCTGCGTGCCCGCTGGCTCAGCCGTCGCTGCTCTTGCGTCTCTAAGCTGGTCAGCAGTCTCTCAGGAGGTAGGTGAACGTGAAGGAAGGGGGGAGTAACTCGCAGTGTGTGGGCATTCTCAGGTTAAGCGATATAGCGTGATCTTTGCTCCATAGTAGGGACAGTATTAGGGATATTGTGTGGGGTGGAAGAGGTGAAGATAAGATGGAGGAGAATGAATTAGTTTGTAGCTGTGGCCACGTGACAACATCTGCTCGGTTAAGGGAATGATGTGATTGGGGGAAGTGCCTCTTGCTACTTCTGTAATGATGTAGAGTTTCAGTGTAGTTAAGTGGTTCTATCGGTGCGTCTTGTGGTTTGGACAGCTGTTCCGATGGCGCCCGGTTAGCGAGCTCTCGGACTACCGCATTAGCACGTTCATTACCATGGCGAGAGGCGTGTCCAGGTGTCCAGACGATACGGACCCTGTATAACGCTGCGGGGTGCAATGATGTAAGGATGCGGTGTTTGTAGGGTGTCGCCATCCCTTGTGCCAAAGTCCGGCAGGTGGTCTGTGAATAGGTACGCACACACACACATTCACGTATCGCCTCTGCTATAAATCTCTCTGTCACGTAAGAAAATGAATGGCTCATACCCCCGTAAACGCGGCGTCCGCATTACGACGACAGAAGAGAAGTGAAATTCTACGCTGGATTGATGAGCGGCAATGGCACCAGCTGTCGAAGACCATGACGCTCGAGCCATTGCTGATGATGATAGTTTTTTCCAGACCGGAGCCAGCTGGGGAAGAAGACGACGACGACGAACGCGTGGGCAGTGGCACTAACGCGTTTGCGTGGTTGTCGCCAAGAATATTTTTAACAGTCATTTTTGAAAAAGTAGTACAAAACATTCTTTTTTAAAAAGCATTTCTTACCCTTGTGCCTGGAACCTCTTTGGCTCCCACGTGTGACAACGGTAGTTCAAGGGCGCGTTACAGGTCCCCGAGCCCACATAGGTATGTGCCATTGAGCTTCGACCCTTTTTTCAGTATCACCAGGATCGGCCCACATGATTCGTTTTTGTAAACATTCTCGGGCACATTTTTCAGATCCTAGCCATAGACAGTTTCGCTGTAATAACACCCGGTATTATATCACTGACTACTAATCAACTTATTTCAGCTTTGCGTTTAGATGCGTAGCCTTTAGGAGTTGTTAAAGATCTTATGCTAAAGATCTTATGAAATTTCGCCTTCCATAGTGCCTGTGATCTACACAAACAAAAAAGTTTGGAAGGCAATTCAACATCTATTTGAAGTCGCTGAAGTCCCGAGCGTGTTTTGGGTTCCGACTGACTTGTATGAACCATATAATTTATTGTGAGAGCCACGCTGGAGCGACAACATTTGATCGATGTCAACTAGACGTTGAATCGCCTTCCAAATTTTTGTCATTATTTACCATCACCGTCGTCGTCATCATCATCATCATTACCATCACAATCATCACCGTTTTCATCATCGGAATCATCGTCATCAACGCCACATAGCATCATCACAATAACCATATCATGTCCAATGGCACATACTAAGTAACACCAGGAGCACATTCCCTATGGCAGAACTGAGCGGCGCTAGTGTCGCATACTCAGTGGCACTAGTGGCACTATCTTAGGGATAAGCCCACGAAACTACCTAGAAACAGGTTAGAAACAAGCATACCCGATAGGGGAAAGTGCCGGTAACACACAAAGGAAGACATTGCTCGCAAAAAAATAGTGATAATAAAGACCATCTAAGCGCATCTACAAAACTAAAATAAGCTCCATGCAGTTGCTATACGCTTGGATTTAAAGTTGACGGAAGCATCAACTGGTCAGCAGTCGAGATAAACAAGAGACGCTTAATGTATTGGTGTAAAGAAAAGCATGGAAGAAATTGATACGAGCGGATCCTTTACAGGCATAGGTAGCGATTCAAGGTAGAAAGGTAAGGTATTAGGAAGAGAAAAAAGATTAAGGAGATGTACACAAGATTGCTAGAATTAATAGCGTGTATAGCACACCTGAGTAACTCAAGCAAATGGGTGACTATTGGTCCCCGTCCCGTTTCAAAGGAGATGCCAAGAAATCATCATCATCATCATCATACAGCGCAATAACGCTAATGTTTACTGGTGGCTGTGAAATCGATCACTTTATTCTATCAGCCACCATTGATGCCTGTGTCTGTTTGGCGCAAGCTTTCTTTCATTTTTTTTTACTTAAGCAGCAAATTTTGTAAAAATCTATGCATCGATAAGGAATCATTCTACCCACGCAAATGGTACTGCACTTTTCTTACAGTCAGTCTCACAAAAACCATGCACCGTCGACTGAAGCTGTGTCTAACGTCAGCAGACCGGAAGCTTACATCAAGAATCTGTCTCAAAATAATAGTGGCTCGTGATTGGATAGTGATTAGTGTTGGTCGTCGCGAGTAACAAGCGCGCGAGCACCTGCATAAGACAAACTTAGCTTTCAGATTTTGTGCGTTCACCTCTAATTAATTAACAATATCTGCAGCTTCTACGACGCTGCAAGATTTTCCTACGAATGTAGGCTCACTGACCACTTTTTGTTGATGATGTATGAAGAAGTGTCCAGCCAAGACCCTCTTACCATGAAAGAAACGTAGTTCTTTTTATTTTTCGATGATGAATGGCAATCTAACGCAATGGTAGGCTAAGGTTAATGGTAAAACAAGGTAGAAAGTACGTGACACTGTCTACAAGCCTCCCATGGCAATCGTTTAGAAAGCGCTGCAAAGCAGCTTGTGCAATAATAAATTTCGGCCAACAGGATGCTAATAAATGCGCTGCTGGGCACGATAAAAGAGTCGTCGGCTCTCCTACTCGCATCTCCCGGTTTTTATTCCTATTCAGTGATATTTCTCCTGCAATTTTTATCGTCTGTTGCTTGAAATAAAGAAACAGCTGGATGCCGCGTAGGATCCAAACGTGCTCAAGAGCGTAAAGTTGCGTCATATTTCCAACAATACAACATCAATGTCTCTATTTCGTCTAAGAAAACAACGCAAAAGCCCGCAATTAAATGTCAGTCATGTATTAGAGAAAGTGCACTGGGCTTAAATTTAGCTGATCTCAATTTTACACAAACTAAAGGCCGAGAACGCCTGACTGTAAAGCAAAAAAGTGGCAGTTATGCCCAAAAGGCGAAACATTGATTGCGATAGCACATTAGGGAGCAGGTATGCTAAGTAAGGATAGTAGATTTGTCGGCCGCATAAAATTGCAAACATAGGCACACGAACTAAATTAACAAGCATGGAGTCACGCGCCCAAGCCAACATGAACATATCTCACTCGATGACCGCGGAAACGCGTTGTGAAAGCGCTGGAGTGAGGCAGTGCGGCAGCAGCAGCAAGAGAACTGATTGACCTTCGCGATGCGTCCGCATCCAACGCGATCTAAGCCGCGAAAAGAGAGCGCTTGGCGGCCTGTGTGTACTAGAACACTTGCTTTTAAAACACACTGCTTTTAAAAGAAAAACTTAATATCTAGTGAGTGTTGGTTTCGATATTTTATTAAGAGCGTCAATTTTTTTGCTAAAATTTGGCAAATATGGCAAATTTTCAGGAAATGAAACTATAAAGTTTAGAACTCTGTAACTCAGTAATGAAAAATAATATCCTAATTCTGTGAATTGCGTTTCATAGTACATCTAAAGCGGATAAAATTGAAACGTTATACATGAATCTCCAAAAGTTTAGTAATGTGCAAATACAGCTTTTGTAGAACCCTTGTGTCCAACGTAAGAAATTCACGTAATATATAAATTGACATATCAAATCTGTCCGCTTTGAATGATCTAATGGATGCCGTTGAGATAATCGCGATATCTGTTCTTGATGGAGAGCTAATAATTTCTAAATTTCGCCCTTCTCTCTTCTTCAAAATCTCGAATTTCAGAAAGATCTTTAAACAAAATTCAGACCCTAAATCGAAATTTCGCTTCCCACAGTCACGTGAATCTAAGTTTCTCTCTCAAATGCAACAAATTTCATTACAGTCGGTCCAGGGGTTCTTTCAGAAAAGCGTTTTTGCTTTCTACCTGTATTTGAATAGGCCGCGTCAGAGTTAGGCCCGAGCTAAAGCTTCTTCTTTAGATGTTCTCCCTAAATAAAAATAACGCATTGATATGTAACAGCAAAAGCTTTTATTCTGTAAAAAGCAATTCAATGAACAAAAGAATATTCTTTTGATTTATTTAAACATGCTGCAAGCACTTTTGCCCTTCTACACAGCCGGAAAGGGCATGAATACAGTTCAACCGATGTCACATTTTCGAGCTGCAAAGTGAGCTATTACATAAGTATATGGAGCCAGAATATTTGTGCTTGACAAGGCTAAACATAATCTTCTCACTCTCCGGAACGCACACCCTAGAAATGGCTGCTGGAAGCAAAACAACTTTCTTTATTTGAATACAACGGGAGCGCGCGCGCGCGTGTGTTTGTGTGTGTTTGTGCGTGTGTGTATGTGTGTGCGTGTGCTTGCATGTGCTTGCATGCGTGCGTGTAGGTGTGTGTGTCTGTGTGTGTGAGAGAGAGAGAGGGAAAGCGAGAGAGAGGGGGTTCGGTCGAGCAAAGAGATCTCGTCGGTGCTTAGAAGAAAGACGTCGACAGCAAACACGGCTTCCTCGAAGCCGGTAAAATGCTCCACGGTGTTAAGAAGGGCTTTCGCTCTCATTTCCTTCCTGCTAAGCGCATTAAGCGCAAACTTCGGTGGCGAAAGAAATACGCGCACTGAAATACGATACTTGTTGTCTTCACTCCCACTCTAGTGTTTATTTTGCTCCATGGCTACTTTCTTTCTTTATTTTTCCTCCATTTTATTCTTGACTTTTGTACCAAAAGTGGCTTCTCACCAATAGGATGAGATTATCCACAAGGCTGTTGCTAGGAATGGAGGAGCTCTACGCCAACGTCGTGTTTATGCATCGCCTTCCCGTGCACTGCTATTTACGCACGCACTCTCGCATTATTGCATCAGCCTTCACCGAGCACCACCCGCCAGACTTTCCTTTTCGTTTATTTATTTACTTATTTATTTCATTTTTGCTTCCGACGAAAGACAAGAGTAAGGAAGCAATAACAAGTAGAGTAAGCAGCCATTGTTTATCGTTCGGTGCATGCATAATAAATATCGCGCTAGCGTCATTACGCGAGAGAGCAGCCTCCTCCCATAAGCAATGCGAGTGTAGATTTGGTAAGCACTAGCATAGAACTTGTTTCTCTATCTATCTTTTTCCTTCAGAATCCCAGATCAGGCATCACAGGTTGGACTTCCCTACACTTTCTTTCATCGCCGTTGTTCGGAGAGACGATAACTGAGAGCACTCCAGTGATGCGCCATCTGAAACGCCATTTTAGTAACTGTGGAGGACCTGGCTATTGTTGATGTGCCTGCACTTCCTTGAACATGTCTTTTTCTTCGCAGTTATATATCGAGCTATATTATCGTTCACGTCTTCGCTTCCATCACTGTGGCAGAAAAATTGCAGCCTGCACAGTATCAACAAAATTCCAGTAAGCAGCAACAACTTCGAACACTGAAGTCCTTCGTTTGAGAACGAGTTACACCTTTCTCGAGCCCTCCCTCTTTCTCTCTCTCGTGCGTGCGTGCGTGCGTGCGTGCGTGCGCGATTAGGCACACGGGCCCGTATTGCAACCATGTCCTTTTTAAATGTAGACAGATATATTCTTTAATGATTGTTGGAGTTGCTTGCTTGGCCACTTGTGTATCACGCTACTTCAGATGGGTGATGCATAACATTTCTCACTCATGCACAGACACAACCGACTTATACACAACATGCGCAACTAACACGCATGAGCATACAGAGCACCGAGCAATGTCCCTTGGCTACGCAGTCTACTCTTGAAATTGTGTGTGTGTGTGTGTGGGGGGGGGGGGGACGCGTGCATGCGTGCACTGTGCATGCATTGTGTGTGTGTGCGTGCAAGACTAACTCTTACATTTAGTCGCTAAACGATTCATGGAGAGGACGAGAGACGTGGGAAAATGAAATGGCCATATATTTTATTCCCCTGCATGTCCAAATCATAATCCACGATCAATAAAAAATAAATGAACATGGCATGACAAAAGTGCTTTGGAATAATACATGATAAAGCGCATGCGGTCACGGTGGCACATCCTAAATATTTGGTTCATGCGGCCAAACAAAGGTGTCATTATTTCAAAATTAGCAATACACTATTGCCTATCTCTGAATATAAGTCCCTTAGAAATATGTCCTCTTGAAAAGACGGCAGCCAAATTCGTCTACTCAGACTTCGTTTTCTTGTTTGCTTGTTTTTTTTTTGCTCTTTGTTGCAGTTTTAATGGCCAGTGTAAACTCAGTGCCACCTAGGTGTTAATATTTTGGTTTTTATCGTGTATATTGCATGGCGTATTAAATAACTTATATTTTTCCACATGTTATAAGTAATCTTGGCTTAAATAAACTTTATTTGTGAACTTCATACTTGTGAAAGTGACATTAGCATCATCAAGGGCTTGCACGATAGGCTTTAAAGAGGACGTATTTATGTAGGCCACACCAAGGCGAAAGCGGTGAAACAAGGTTTCCACACTTCGCAGCATCTTCACATTTACTGTCATACACAAAATTTAAGTCTTGAGTTTTCATTTACAAAACTGATCTTTCGACTTTTTCTAAGTCAGTATTTGAGAGCCTTTTATTATATTTTTGTAATTTCATTGCTCAGTAAGCTTACCCCGTATAACCATATATTACCGTTTCATTACTGCATTTTACCACTTGTGTATATCAGATCTTCCCACTTTGTACAAACAAGCTGTAATCGCAGAATACCTGTTATGTATCGTTCGTAAATTACTTATCATCCTAAAAAATTGAGAGGGAGAAATAAATGAAGAAATTTCACTCTAATATAAAACCACTGTGTTTTCACTTCTCTTATGTTTCGGCGATACTTTCAGCCTGTCCGTTCCACGTCCATTCTTCATCAAATCTATGAAAGCACCGAGAAGCATAGACACTTCATATGAACACGACAGTTTCAGTCATTCTTCTTTACACGTTCATCTTCTGCAGTACTTTAGTTCTCTATACGTGTAGAAATTTCTTGCCACCTTTCCAGGTTGATTTTAAAGGCATCAGGCCTTGGGATTGAACCGCTACTACGTTTCCCAAACAAGGCTGTAGCGCCTGTAAAGCGTGCACGGCCACAGTGCGATGCTTATTGCAAAAATGCCAACCTTACAACAATTAGGCATACTTTATCGCAAATGCAAACCAGATTGCACAACACTAAAAGTAAGCTAATATGGAAGATTCTTTCTTACGCTCTAGAAAAAAAAACTGGTACAAGTGGTGAGCACAGTTAAAATTGATGCCCGAAAGAAAAATTTTAAATCGAAAACAAATGTAACCGCGTGGCATATTGTCTTCTGTATTTTTATTAATAATAAGATATTACTATATTATGATTATTATATTATAAATATTATTGGAATAATATTACTATACTGTTTTTTTTTTTACTCAGTGAAATACTACTGTGCTAATATAAGGGCCTTCGCGGAGTGTTTTAAATTGCCCGTATGGTTTACTTTTCAGCAAGCTCTCAACATGCACCGTGGCGCCCATCGCGTTTCGGTCACCGCAGCTGGTCACCGAACTCTTGGTTCCATGCTTACCGGCCCACTGTAAAAGTGATGACTTTTCAAAATAGGCAAACATACACGCCAGCGTTCTGCATGCCGCTGCTGACACTGCGCACACGTCACCATAATAAGCACACTACCTTTCCTCATGAACTGCTTTTTGTATGGACTGCTTCGAGCGGAACGGGCAATTATCTCCAAGCTAACGTTATCCAATATTTCACTGGGCACTGACTAACACCGACGGTTTACCCGCTGTCAGCTCTTGATCACGGTAGCGTTGTGAGATGCCCAATAGTTGCACTACAATAATTGCGTTGCGTGCGGCGTCGTGACCACATGTCGCACTCACGTATAGTTGGAACATCGTCCAAAGATTCCAAGAACAACGTTAAATCTTGCTACCGGTGTCAATGCTTCACCTACTGAAAAAATGACAAATTTATTAAGAGTAATGACATAAGACTTTTTTTTGTATAATAGTACCAACAACCATATACCAAGGGCATAAAAAGGCGGACCAGTGTTGTTGCACAGCCCGTTTAACTGAACTAGATATTTATGTGATGATATTGATTGTCTGCCCCAACTACCAGGAGGTGGCGTGTAGTAGGAAAGAACTTGTATGCTTTAGACCCTGTCAAACTGAGCCGTTTGTCATTTGTAACCCAAGGGTAAGCAACAAAAATAGTTAACCTTTGCTTCTGCTTTCCGAGGCGTAGCCTAGGTTAATACCACGCAGAGCCATACAGGTGTGCCGCCACGTACGCTCTCAATCGTCAACGCCACAAGCATCGTTTCAGACCACTGACGTCAATACTTCCTACGCAAAGTGTCTCCTCCACCCACGCACGCTCTGTGCTGTCGCCTTTCAAGATTCCTGCAAAGCGCCGCGCACTTGGCTACATGGAGGTCGTCTTAAATTTAGCTGTTTCGCCCTGCCAGCCACGCTTTGATGCTCACTAGATCCTTTTTCTTTCTTTTACTTTTCTTTTTTGCAGATCTGTCTTAAGACACTCACTCCGATATTCCTCTCAAAACGGTTAAATGGCAGAAAGAATGCGTTCTGTGTTTTACAGTTGGAAGAACTATTTCATGTCCGTCTGACATCTAATCCATCGGCGCCTACAAATGTTAACCAAGTGAACTTAGCTTAACTCGTGCGTTTATGCGGATGTACGCGAGCGTAGTACATTAAATTATTCGTGTCAAGTTTTAACGGTGAAAGATATTTTAACGCGGGCTGTGTCTACGCAGCCCGCATAGCCGGTAAATGGTGCAGTAAAACAGAAAAGCGTAGCGATACTCTCGCTTCGTAAATTCCCTCTTCATTCTTCGTGTAAATCCGTTTGAGGACGATACCGCCCTTTTAGGGCCCGGCATGCGGCCACGCGTAGAATTCATTCGTCATGGGCCGCAGGTCGGTTCTTTGATTCAGCGTAGCCATCGGTAGCGGCAGATTAGCGCACTGAATCATAAGCGGTAATGGTTACTTGACAAGTACGACGTGCGCGGGCTGGAGAGCGCCACTTTTTTGCGATGGAGAACGGCTCAGGTCTAGTGAGACCGACCATTTGCAACTTCAACATTGCGTAAATATTCCACGATGTAAATAGATTTGTTGTAAACAAAGCTTATTATCTCTAGTGCACTTTTCTTGACCTCAAATATTTGACGTCACACTACTGTAAAATCTGCCAACTTCAGCGGCGACCAGAAAGCTGACCACCTCTGTACTAGAGGGAAGAACGTGAACGGAAGAACAGGCATTTTATGGGTCTCAAAGAAACTTTCATTATAAATATTTACTATTCATTATGAGTATTGCTTTTTTTCTGTGTTCTCTTTTTTTTTATTGTTACGCAGAGCTTTAGATGCTCTCACAAGTATGGCTTAAAAGTTATTTTATCTGTCTACAAAAAAGTGTTCAACGAGAACCACCACGTTTGCTTTCATTGTGATCAACGGATCCCTATGCGCCCCGAAACGCCAAGTTTTCATTTAATACATTTTACCTCTTGGCGAGTGTTCGTTTTATTCCAGTAAAAAAAAAAGTGCTCAATTCCTTAAGCCTAGCTCGGCTTAAGGCTTAGCTCAACGAGACATATTGTTTCTAAGCTCAAGCGCTGAACTTCCGCCGTACGCTGACTGCCTCTCTCTCTCAGTTGCAAGATCGCTGTGCCAAACAACCAAGAAACGAATCCGAAGAACTAAATGAAAGGTTGCGCATTTGGAGGCTTACGCCTAGAGCGGTGATAACGCTACTTTTCCCGTTGAGCGTGGCCTTATCGGCAGGCACCGTGGCCCTCGTCCAAATGCGGAAGTACGTAAAGAGAGGAGATAAATAGCTGATCTTCTACACGCCGTTTGTCTTAATGGATGTTGCCTTCGAGAAAATAAAAAGAAAATGTCATCAGAGCGTTGCGTAGCTAGTTAGCTGCAATGATGAAGCCAGCTATTATCACTTCGTAGCCGCGGTCATTTCTCCGGCGTGTTCGTGTTAAAGAAGTCGTCCTCCCCTGTAATCCGCTTATCCAAGTTGTGATGGCAGATCTGATTTAGACTTGCTGAGAAACAAGGCACTTCTATGCATATTGAATAAGTGTACAGAAACTAATGCTGCACTTCTTTGCTATCACCTGCGTAATTGCAAAAGAACTGTGCGTCAAGCATTTAGCGAAGGTTGTCGTGTCTCATAAGGCATGACAAAGTATTAGAAGTCGTAATGCCCTTTCGAACGCTAACATACGTTGAGATAAAAAACGTTTGCCTCCGACCTTGCTTGTGTTAACAGCAATAGGAACAACGAAATATCTGCATCTCCTCGCACAGACATGCGACGAGAACTGGAAACGGTAAAGCTGATTCGCTGTCACTTCTCTCAGTCTCTCCCGTCCTTTCCTTTCTTCCCGGAATACATGGTCATTGTTACGAACTCTTCATGTGGCACTTCCTTTCGATCCCTCTGCTGTATTTGCTTGTCGAAAATGTTCTTATCCTTCAATCGCAGATGTCTCAGAGATACTCGTCTGTAATTCTCTCCCACCACCCTTAGCGTGCAATTAAATCTGCTACCGAGTCGGCCACGTGCATGAATCCTCCACCCGGTTTGCAATAGCTTTCTGTTGCTCAATACCTGGTACATAAAAGTGTTTTACCGAGTGTTAAAGGAGCCCACCAACTTCACGCACAGTGCCTCGAGCGGCCTGTCGCGTGACAATTTTGCGTGTATTTGCGGGCTTTTTTCACGCTCGGAAAAACACTTTTCTGCACCACGTATTGAGCAACAGAAAACTGTATCAAGAGTTCTTGATGTTGCTCTACAATTTCGGCAGTGACAATTTTCATCTAATTTTAATATTTGAGATGTTGATTAATTCTTTAAGACGAGTGTGTAGTTAGGCGGAATGCAAAAAATAATCTGTGTACCTCCAAGCGACGATAAACAACATTACATTGCTCCTGTCCAGTTATGTGGCATTTGCATATCTTAAATCTTGGTAAAGGATTGCTCGGACATTCTATATAACCCCATATAACGGCGCCAATGACCTAGCATGAAATGTAAGGGCACTTTTCTTTCTTTTTTTGTCTCTCTTTCTGAGTTTGCATTCTACATCTTCATATCATGACGGAAGTGAAGGGCCACCCTCGATACACTAGGCGGCCGCGAGCAGTATATCATGTGAATCGCCTGTCAACTAATATTACCCTAATCGTTCTGCTTCCTCCAGCTGACAGGAAACAGTTAAAAAAATAATACTTAGTCGTACATCACTGCTACCCGAATTTCTACCTAACCGATGCGTGTAAAGCGTGCGGACAGAAGGCAACGCTGCGACACATGCTCTGGGAATGTGCCGGCAACAACGATACTGAAACCACCTCCGTTCGCGACGCGGCCATAATCGCGGCCGTTACCTGAGTACAGGAAGCCTCGAGCTCGCTTCTTCTCGACGCCGCCCCAGCTGCGGGGCCGCCGGGAAGCTTCTCCATCGGCGTCGCCGCCACTGGGAGGCGGCTCTCAAAATTTCGGAGTTGGAAGGCCAGCTCTGGGCCGTCCGGCAAGCCGAAGATGCCTCCCGAGTCCAAGGACTTCGATGCCCGTGTGTGTGCGTGCGTGTGTGCGTGTGTGTGCGTGCGTGCGTGTTTGCGTGTGTGTGTCGCTGCCAGCCGCTGTTATCACATTTGGAAAGTATTATTTCAGCAGAGCCGGGTTCTTCCCGCCATGCTTTTATGATGCTTCCAAATGAGCCTAATTGGTTGCTATGGCAGGGATACGAGTTAAGGAGCCCCTAACACCTTGCCCATAAAGCCCGCCACCCGTGACACTACAGGCTTTTGCGATGAAATCATAATTACAAGAGGTGGTGAGAGCCATCGAGTAACTGTGTTGGTAAGCCCAGTAACTGGGCTTATACGCGCAAACAAAACACCGCATGTTCGTGTTTTCTAATGTCATTCCCGCCGTCGGCGTATACGGTCCGTTGTTGCTATCTCACCAACTGCAGTCCAGGTTTTGACGTTTGTCGGTAGCGCTTAAAGACGGGCTAGTTGGTGAATATAACTGTTAAAACCAGAAACGTGTGCTCAGTGCCCGGCACCTGCTTATACGGCGGGCACTCATTACCTACCGCGGCTGTGCCGTGGCACTCAGTATATTTGGCACGAGCTGCACAGGATGCTGAGGGAGGCCAAACTCGCGTCCAATGGTCCATAGTATTTCACCCACTGAATAAAAGACAACAATTGCACCAACTTTTATTGCATATCATAATCATAAAAGAACAACTGTGATAGATGTTTGCTGTTGCATTTTACAGGCTACCGTAAAGTCAATGCAGTGACAAAACCATTGCCCAGCGTTCACAAGTGAGTGAGTGAGTGAGTGAGTGAGTGAGTGAGTGAGTGAGTGAGTGAGTGAGTGAGTGAGTGAGTGAGTGAGTGAGTGAGTGAGTGAGTGAGTGAGTGAGTGAGTGAGTGAGTGAGTGAGTGAGTGAGTGAGTGAGTGAGTGAGTGAGTGAGTGAAGAAACTTTGTTATGGATGCCTGCAGAACGGTTAGCCTTTCCCTGTTAGGGAGGCGTCACCGTGACGTCTTCGCGGCGTGTGGCGCCTCTACTTCGGCCGCGGCCACGCTACTTCCTTTGGTCTACCACGCCTGCCCCTCTTTTGGGGTGGCAGCCTCCCTCCGCTTTCGCTCGGTCGTTGCCTTTCGAGGGCCGCCGAGATCTGCTGGATGGCCTGGGCTTGGATAACCTGATCATAGCACCTTGTTGCGGCCTCGAGCCGTGGCGGGATCGTTGCTATCGTTGCAGCTTCGTGCGGATCTTTAGTACAGTCCCAAAGTATGTGAGCTGCAGTGGCTCGTTCCTTTTGGCACACACAACACAGGTCACTTATATAAACACTTGGACACACGTGCCTCATCAGCACCGGGGTGAATAACGACCCCGTTTGAAGTTGTCGATATAGAACCTCTTCCTTACGGTTCAAGCCCGGATGAGGTGGCGGCATAGTCCTTCGCTCTAGTCTGTACCACTTCACAATCTCGTTGTAGGAAGTCATTTTGTCTTTGGTTTCCCTCCACCACGACGGGTCGACCGCAGTAGCAGCGGCACGGTTGGTTAGTCCTCGCGCCGCCGCGTTCGCCGTCTCGTTGTGGTTTGCGTTGCCGCGATCTGACACATCACTGCCCATGTGGGCCGGAAACCACTTTATCACTACACACCGATTTTCACTCGCGAGATCGACCGCACGAACACACGCGTGGCTTCACTACACACCCTTGCTCTGGCGTAATTTCGCACTGCCGTCCTAGAATCACAGAGCACAGTCGTGCACTTGGGGTCGGCGATGGCCAGGGCAATGGCCACCTCCTCGGCTGGATGCGCCCCTCGAGTCCACACACTTGCCGCTGTTCTCGTTGCGCCGGTCGATGCCCCGACGAGTGCAGCGGCGAATGCCTTTCTGTCATGTGGATACTCTGCCGCGTCCACAAACACAGCACCCCTGTCTTTGGCATGGAGATCGATGAGCGCCTTGGCCCTCGCCGCCCGCCGCTCTTTGTGGAACTCAGGGTTCATGTTTCTTGGCACCGGACATACCCGTAGCCGTCTGCTAATTGCGTCCGGTACAGGCACTTCTGTATTTTCGGGTCCCCTTTCCTTTGGCCCCAGGCCTAGGTCACGCAGCACTTGTATGCCCGTTCTTGTTTCCGATAGCCGCGCGAGCTGAGCGGTCCTCTGCGCCTCGCCTATTTCCTCCAGGGTGTTATGCACTCCCAGCGCCAGGAACTTGTCGGTGCTTGTGCAGTCGAGAAGTCCGAGTGCAGGCTTGTACGCTTTGCGTATGAGCGCATGGTTCTTATTTCGCTCGCACTGCCTCCAGTTGTGGAAAGCAGCAATGTATGTAATGTGGCTTATAGCGAAGGATTCCATTAGCCGGGTGAGGCTTTCTTCCTTCATGCCTGCTGTTCTGTGTGACACCCTCTTGATGAGGCGGATGGCCGTGGTGACTTTGGCCGCGAGACGGTTGACCGTCTCGCCGTTGACTCGTTTGCGCTCAATCAGCATCCCCAGCACTCAGATCTTCTCGACAACCGGAATCGTGTGACCGCCGCTCGTGTTGATCTTTATTGTCCCTTGCTCTCTCGCAGCTTCGTTGCCTTTCGTCTTCCTAGCTGCTCTTTTCGGAGGAATCACCAACAGCTCAGACTTGTTTGGGGAGCAGACGAGCCCAGACCCGTCCAGCTGCTCCTCGATAGCGTCAACCGCCTCTTGCAATGTACTCTCGATGTGTCCGTCGCTTCCTTCTGGGACCCAGAGCGTTATGTCGTCGGCGTAGATAATTTGTCGGACCCGCGCGACTTGCGAGAGGCGCTCTGCCACCCCTATTATTACAAGGTTGAAAAGTAATGGCGAGATGACCGAGCCCTGGGGGGTCCCGACACTGCCGAGCTTCTTCTTTTGGAGCCACAGGTCACCGGCGATGATTTCGGTAGTCCGCTCCATCAAAAAATCCTTGATGTACGCATATGTTCTCTTACCCATGTTTAGCCGTATCACATGGGCCAGGATCGCAGAGTGTCTCACTTTGTCAAAAGCGCTCTGCAGGTCCAAACCCGGCAGTGGAAAGCAGCCAAGACCATCTTGATTCCCAAGCCGGGCAAGCCACCCAACATTGAGAACCTCCGGCCGATCTCGCTTACGTCCTGTGTGGGCAAAGCGTTGGAGCATGTACTCATGAACAGGTGGCAGAGTTACCTGGAAGATTCGGGGCTCTACCCAAACACCCTCATCGGGTTCCGAAACAAGCTCGGAACTCAGGACGCCATGATACAACTGAAACATGAAATCCTCGATGACACTACCAACACGACAGACAAGTGTTCACAAGTGAAATTTGCTTTACCAAAGTCTTAAATATGCTGGACTATAACTGGCGGTGAGTTTATAACAGTCTTGTGTAGTGCTTCGGCAAGTAAAAGTCAGATGTAGCACACGATTTATGCTGTCCTTTTATCGCGGTGTCCCGCCCATTTGCACTCGTGAGCAAATATCAGAGCTTTGTTTGTAGGCGGACAAATGTGTTTCGCTAGGAAAATTTAGATCGACACTTCCACAATTCAGACAGCCACTGCACGTTTCTATAATTTGTTCTTGGTCGCAACTGCTCTGCACAACACTAACTTTTGGCATACCGGCAGAGTGGTCTCATTATCTTCGTGAAAACAGCGGATGCCTTGCCTACAACGCCCGCTGCTACTTTGAAACGTCCAACAGATAACACGTACGAAAAATGGCAGTTTCTCAAAGGTACGGTGAACAGAAATGGATCGCCCTACAGCCCATTATAAAGAAAAAAATGCGGAACGTTGAATGATGTTACGAAAGCTCATCAGTGTCCCATCGTGCTTCGCTTTCTATACAAATGCTTTTAGTGACGATGTTTTGAGCGCAGTTGGGTATTTCCGAGCGTGGCCTTTTATGATCATGAATATCGGCCCTCAATGTTATCGCCAGTTTCTCTTCTTTTGCAAATAGATGAAAGATAAGGTTTCATGTTGCTGACTTTTGTCTCCGCGTGGCCGCTGCTTTCTCCAAAAGCAGCGACCCCTCATAAACCTTAAGTGGAGCCGGCTCCTTACAATCCCTCTATTGTTTATTCTCCATTGCCTTGAGAAACAGCCGTGCCTAGCGGCGTACCGCAGTGATAAAAGAAGCGGTGGAGTCCGTCGTTTACGAACGATCTTTCTTTCTGGAGATGTTTTCCAACCAAGATGAAAATGGTAAGTACGGTGCGTTATGGGTTCGGCATTGCTTAAAGACGATGGATGCTGCTTCGGAGCCGGACGGTGGGGAAGGCGTGCGATCAACAAAAAGGAAAAAAAGAAGTAGCAACCTTAAGGTCTCTCAAGAGTTCGAGAGGACCAACGCAAAGCTAAAGAAAAAAAAGAATGTCGGTCTTTATGTCGCTTTTCCGCCTGACATCCTCGCGGCGTGCGCTGTCAACAATGCAGCCCACCGTATGCCTTCTCCCTCCTGCTCAGATTATCTTCGGACACAGAACGATGAAACGCGGGCGTCTTGATTTCGGCCACATCCTTTGTTTCACCTCGCTGGTCATGGTTGCTGACTGTTGAATACATATTGAATAGCTTTATATTTTCCATTGGAGCTGGAAAATATATAGATTTATATAAATGTGAAAGTAGGGACAGGTGGACGAGTTGGTGAGGTAAAATAATTATGAAACAGGGCCAGTGACACCGACCGTCCTGGTATTTCATTTCTCCCTGTCTGCGTCCCTGGCGCTATCTTATAATCAATATTTTATTTTATGTAAATATTTTATGTAAAGGTATATATGTATGTATGTATGTATGTATGTATGTATGTATGTGTATATATATATATATATATATATATATATATATATATATATATATATATATATATATTCTCTCCATACTTTTAGATAGCCTACATGACCGCCGGACATTCTTTTTCAGCTGCGGAAGTTTTTTTCAGCAGCAGACAAAGTGCGGCTGGCATAGGCAATAACGTGTTCAACACCAGCTTGAACTTGTACGAGTGTCGCTCGCAGACCAACGTTGCTAGCATCAGTATGCACTTCTGTGTCGGCCTCTGTGTCAAAGTGACCAAGGATAGGTGGTATCTGTAGACGTCGCTGAATATCAAGGAAAGCGTCCGATTGTGTAGGGCCCCAAACAAATGTGACGTCGTTCCGAATGAGTCGTTGCAAACGTTCGGCAATCTCAGAAAAATTGGGCGCAATACGGCGGTAATACGCACAAAGCCCTAAAAATCGGCGCACATCGGGCTTTGTCTTCGGTAACTGGAACAGGGCAGCTGCCGTGGCTTTGTCAGGGTCAGGGCGAGCACGGGTGCTGCAAACAATATGACCCAAACATTTAAGCTCCTCTTATCCAAAGTGACGTTTTTCGGGCTTCAGAGACAGGCCGGCGGTGCGGATGGCCTTAAAAACCGCCTCAAGCAACTCGATGTGTTGCTCAAACGAACTGGAAAAAGCAACTACATCGTCTAAGTAGACTAAAAACGAGTGCCACTTGAAGTAAGATAAGGCTGTGTCCATCATGCGTTGAAATGTGGCCGGAGCGTAACACAATCCAAAAGGGAGGACCTTAAATTCATAGAGACCATCAGATGTTATAAACCCCGTTTTTCCCGCTCCCGTTCGTCAACTTCAATCTACGTAAACCCACTACGTATATCTATTGAAGAGAAGTAACGGGCATGTCGCAGGCGATCTAAGGGTCGTTAATCCGATTAATGGAATAAACGTCTTCATTTGTGAACTTGTTCAATTTGCGATAATCGATAAAAAATCGTAGTCAATGGCGTTTCTTCTTAACTAGTACAACAGGTGAAGCCCCAGGACTTGTCGATAAATGAATGCCATCATCATCTAGCATTTGTTTAACTTGATGACGAATAGCATCCTGTTCTCTCTGCGACGCGCGGTAAGCGTGTTGGTGAGCAAGTTGGACGGTAGGGTCAGTGATGATTCTGTGTTTGGTTAAAAAGTCTGCTTGACCGTCGACGTGGTGGACAAACAGTCGCTAAATGATGATAGTAGGCTCAGGAGACTATCCTTTTCGGGTTGTTCCAGCTGTGGATTGACCTTGATGTAACTTTTCAATTGCACATCGCTGTGTTCCTGAATAGAGATTGTCGTTACCGAAGCACAGGCGTTGAACTCGTTCAGTGTTCTAAAGTAGGCCATGCTGGTATGCCATGCAAAGCGCTTGTATTCGCCACTGAAGTTAGTAACTAGGATCATGGTTTGCCTATTCTGGAGCTCTACAAGACCTCGTGTGACGCCGACTTCTATATCCAGCAAAATGGTAAGGTTACCTTCGGCGGTATCTATTCCTAGTTGGTCTTGTGGGTACTCAACGAGGACGAATATGCTACTTCGAGCCGATAACCTCATAGAACGACAGAAATCTGAGCTAGTTGGTAAGTATTCATTATGCAGAAAGGTGAAGCGTGCAGACAGGACACAAGAGAAGAGAAGTGGACAACACGAACGCCGTTCGTGTTGTCACTTCTCTTCTATTGTGTCCCATCTGCATGCCTCACCTTTTTGCATAATGATAACCTCATGCAGTCATCAGCCACGCGTACAGCCACGTGATCATGTTCATCCTCCACATTCGAATCCGAAGAAATATAATTAGAAAAATTCACGAACAAGTCACGCAGATTAATGATCGCCCATATTCAAGAAGAAAATCAATTCCCAATATAACCAGCTGAGAACACTTGGGCAGTACGAGGAAAGATGTAACGAAGGTCGAAGTACAAACTGCAAGTCTGGCGATGCATCCTCAAATGGGTGACACGTGGTGTACTCCAGCCGTGATCAGATGTGGGCCGTCCCCCGCTGTCAGCACCTTGCATAGCCGAGTGGCCAGTGAGGCAATCATAACCGAGTAATCAGCTCCCGTATCGTGCAATTACCAGATAGCAGTCCACGGAAACAGTAATAGCAGCGGAAGTTCTTTTAGCGGTTGCGAACGAAGGCCTCAGCGGTACGTCGGGAGGCGGTGGCGACGGCGCAGGATATTGGACGGTTCGAATGACAGCCGGCCTCAGTCCCAGAGGGTGCCGTTTTTAGTTTCGCCGTTGACTCCAGTTAAATCAAAGGCGGGTCGAGCGCGCTTTGGTGACGCTTGCCGATGAGTTGACGGCGACCGTGACGTGACTGTCTTAGCTGCGGGGCAGGAGGAAGACGGTTGCCTTCCAAGTATCCCTCAATTTCCTGCGGGCGTTCGTCATAGCGCGGGAAACGGGTGTCCGGGTGGTATCACCGCAGGCTAAGCAGTCGGTGCTGGCAGTGGCGATACAAGTGTCCAACCTCCCCACAGTGGTAGCACAACGGACTGTTGTCGGGAGCGCGCCATACCGTGGACATGCGCGGACTAGGATGAAAGGCTGCTTGCAGAGTCGCGCAGTGGACTAGACTTCGGAAGTGTCGAGGAATCCTAGCAGGTAGCAGGCGGCTGCGCGAAACGGGCCGTCGACGGCGCACAAGCCCGAAGAGCATCCGAGTACGAGAACGTGGAAGGTTCGGTACGTGTTGGTGGCGAGGGATGAACCGCCTGCCTGATTTCCTCCCCAATGACGTCCGTAAGAGGAGCGGCAGTCGAAGGTTTCTGGAGTTCTTCGCGAACAACCGGCCGTATTATTTCAGTAAGGACAGCCTGTCATCATTTGCAGATACAAGCGAGCATGCAGCAGTCATGGTGGTCACTGTATATGTGGTTGCGTATATATATATATATATATATATATATATATATATATATATATATATATGGTGTGTGTGTGTGTGTGTGTGTGTGTGTGTGTGTGTGTGTGTGTGTGTGTGTGTGTGTGTGAGTGTGTATTTATTTATTTGTTTATTTATTTATTTTTTGTTACGTTAGTGTCTCCCGGAATGTTTCGTTGCATCAGCTATGGCGAATTTCGCACTGAAACTTTTACAGTAAGATGGTGGTTTCCTTATCTGGCTTCAGCCATAACGTCTGCCGGCGCCGGGGTAGGGCATTACGCGGTCGAGAAACAAAGCGGCGAGGCAAAGCTGCAGTTGATGAGTAGTGCATTTAGCAAGATGACGAAAGGACGCTGTAGAAGAAATTGATCGGCAAAATGCATAGCCAATGAACACTACATCTACAATGCATATGAATATACACATTAAACGAAGATCACATGACAGCCATATGAATAAATGAATCCTTTAATCAATCCATCGGAACTTTCTTTACAAAAGAAATACACAGAATTTCTTGGCATTAGGTTTGTCAGAAACAGCGACTTGGCTAATCATATTGGTCAGGACAAATTGAACTGACAGTAGGTGGTACCGAGTACAAAAATCTGCAGGAATAAAAATGTGTGAGCTAGGCAATAACAAACAAAATTTCAAGAATATTGTCATGACTGTGTGGGCACAGATTACGTAGAAAACGTGAAGTTTAAGAACAATGAATAAATATGACAGGAGTGGGGTTCACCTGAGGAAAAAGAAGGTAACGCTAAGAAGCTGTGCAATTATTTACTTGAGCGTGTGAATAGTACGCAGAGCAGAGTGAGTAGATTATTTAAACGCAACATTTTTTTTTCACATCAGAAGGATTCAGCAAGCTAGGGAGTGCCTTACGTATCATGACGCATCACCATGAAAGGCGAAACCAGAAGACGCGATGCACAAGGCATATGCGACAGGTGGAAGATAAGCCAAACCTACATATTCACGAGAAGGCCATACATAGGCGTCGCACGATGTTCATTAGGAGTCAGTGAATTGGGTCACTAGCTACATGCGTCAAAGATGACCTTTTCGTGAACGGTTAGCCACTCACCTTCCGAACCGTTTCTGCCTGTTCGGAGATGCGACAAGGAATCGCGTTGTCGTAACATGGTGGGAAACGTATTTTATCGTGGACAGCCCGGACCTTCGGCGCGCTTCGCTCACACGTCCATGCGCGTTCGGTCAGGCAAGCGGAAGAGAGAAAGAGAGAGATAAATATCGAGCCGAAGACCACACCGAGTACGTACTCCTCGGGCTCGCATGCGCGGACACGGCGCCGCGGACACGCTCATGCAAACGAGCTGCTTCTCCTCGGAAGGAGGCAATCATAAATACCTCGCTCTGCCTAATTCGGGGTGACTGCATTTGCATAGACTGGAAGGCGCGGCCAACAAGAGTACAAGACATCTGCTGTGCAGCGCCGCACGCGTGGCTGAATTTTCCCGGCGATGTACAAGGCCCTCATCCTTCGTCCCCTCTTCTCGTTGTGCCACGTGGTATAAATACTTCCTCTGTGTGCTGTAATAAGCTTGGGAAGCTCTTTCCTCTTTGAATGATATTTCTTGTTGTCTTGGGTCTGTGTTGGCTTGTGCTTGGAAAGTATATTTTGTTTTTACGGGGAGGCCACAAAAGAAGAATAGTTTAGAAAAGCGCGTTAAGGAGCCATTTTTTTTTTCTAGCTACATTTCTTAGCAATGCCTCGAAGCTTCGTACTTACATAAAACGCTGAAGGGAAATTCAGGGAGAGCTCCTACGCAGAGGGCTTGTATGTTAAACGTGGAAATTGACCGATTGACAAATAATCAATAAATGACTTCGTTTCTGACCAAAAAAAAAAAAGCTTTCAGTGGCGATTTAGCGGTAAAGCGGAGAAAAATGAGTTAGCATTAGGTTGAACCTCTTTGATGTGCCGGTTTCATGACGTAAACCACGTTCACCACATTGCAAAGTGTTGTTGAGGAGCTCACTCGACACTCGGTTTGCCTCTTCGAGACGCAAAATGCAACTCACGGTGGCCCGAAGCAAACCACCGTCAATTATATGTATAGGGGATGTCGTGTGTATGTATACATATTTATTTATTTATTTATTTATTTATTTATTTATTTATTTATTTATTTATTTATTTATTTATTTATTTATTTCAAATACTCTAAATGCCATATGGGGTTACAGAGAGGAGTGCGAGCGAAAAAATACATGCGCAACTGGTTCAAGAAAAAGCACTATAAACAGCAGATTTGAATTTCCCATAGTCTGGGATAAGAGCGATGGTGGCAGGAAGGTGGTTTCAGTCGGAGCCTTGTCCTAGGGAACAAAAAATCGCTAAACATATTCGTACGGGAGACAGGAACTTCTACTTTATACTTGTGATCCAATCTAGATGAAGTGCAGGTGGGTGGAGAAAAGATAGCTTCTTTCATAACAGGGAACATTATGGAAAAGGCAGAGGTGGGAACTCGTATGACTTACTGAAAGATCTGGTAGGTTTAAACTGATCTTCATCGACGTGACGCTTGCATGACGGGAATAATTGGAAAGAATGAAACGAGTGGCTCTATTCTGAATGCATTCGAATGTGTTAATAAGGGGGAGCTGACAGGGGTCCCACATAGCACAGGCGTCTTCCAGTTTCGGTCTAACAGGTGTTCTATAAAGAGAGAGAGTTTAAGAGAAGATGGTGCAGAGTGAAAATTCCGACGCAGATAACCAAGCGTGAGGGTAGCGTTGTTAGAAATGTAGTCTACGTGGACGCACCATGATGAATTGTTAGTAATTTGAACTCCGAGGTACGTGTAGCTTGTGACGGGTGACAAGGGATAACCTTTAAGAATATAGTTGCGCGTGGGGATGGTGTTAGAACGACGAGTCACATGCATGACTTTATATTTTTCGGTATTTATTGTCTTGCACCATTGAGAACACCACTATAACACATTATTAAGATCGTGTTGAAGTTGACTAATGTCAGACAAATCAGTAAGTTCATGATAGAGAAAGAAGTCACCAGCAAGCATCTTAATAGATAAAAAAACTGAGGCAGTTTGGAAGGTCGTTAATATAGATTAGGAGCAGGAGTGATCCCAGAACTAATCCTTAGGCAATGCCTGAAGTTACACAGGCAGGACTTGAAGAGAAATTACTTGCAAGTACATACTGGGTCCTATTAGAGAGGAAACTCTTAATCCAGTAGAATACTTCTTCATTTATGCTAAGTTCAGCTATATTTAAGGCGAGTAAGTCGTCTGAAACAGCATCAAAGGTTTCAACGAAGTCTAAAAATATAGTCAGTATCAATTCCAAGATCAGCATTTGTAAAGAGTTTATTCGTAAAAGTTAAAAGTTGTGTTTCGCAAGAGAAATGTTTTCGAAAGCCATGCTGAGCAGCGTTAAAAAACGAGCTAGAGTCTAGGAACTCTGCTAAGTTAGAATATATGTGTTCTATATGTGAATATATGTTATGTGTTTTAATAACTTGTTAATTAGATGGGCTAGTAATTATTAGGAGAGTGCGCGTTACCTGATTTTTGGACTGGAACCACCTTGCTTACTTTCCAGTCGCCTTGAAGAACGGAGCACTGCAATGACTGTGTGAAAAGTGTAGACAAAATAACGGGAAAAAAACACTTCAGTTCATTTGAAAATCTTAGAATTCAACGAATCAGGCCCACACGACGAGGAAAGTTTTACTTTCTGTATTAGACAACTAAGACCGACAGAATTCACAAGAATTGGGTCTATCGGTAAAAACCTTAACAGCGATTGGGGTAGGGCTGTGAAAAGTGCGAAGTAAACACTTCATTTAAAATGCCGCAACATTGGTCAGGAGAAACGGGTACATCGTCGCTCAGCGTGATGTGTAAAGATTGTGTCTCGCTGCCTTTAATTAGGCTCCAGACCTTGCGTGGGTTTGTGTGAAGAACAGAAGACAATGTAACATCCAAGTGATACTATTTGACACTAGATGCAGTGGTGTTGTACTCTGCTTCAACAGCATGATAACGCGATAATTTTCCTTCGAGGAACAAGTCGCTCAATCAAAGAGAGTAATTCGCTTTTATAAAAAAAGCCAATTCACTTCAACCGAACTCTGCTGAAACCTTTTCACGTATTCTGTAAAAACATTTTCCATTTCTGTAGCTATAGATGTTATATCCGCTTTATTGTAATCGCGAATGACTTTGATACTTTTGCAGACTGAGCCCGCCGCGTCCGCAACGAAAAGATAAGAGCCACATGGTCACTGAGTCCTTGCAGATAAGTTATAGGCAGGAAACTTTGTCGGGGTGCGTAGTGAAGATTAAATTCAGGATGTTAGCCCATGAGGCAGAGATACGAGTGGGGTTGAGCTCAAGTTTGGTAATATTAAAATCCAACCACATGCTAACAAACTGTGAACTCTCTGCAGAAAAACGCTTAAGGGAAACCGAATCATTCTGCCATATAATATTTGGGAAATTGAAATCGTCGAAAATAAATAGCGGGACTTGGGGTAATGAACAACTATTCTATTCAAGACAACGTGCAATTCATTACAAAATGCAGCAGCATCGAGCAATAGGTGGCCTGTAGCATGCGCAAGAAGTGAAATCCTGGCTGTCACTCAATCAACTTTTTCCTTGTTTGCCTCGTTGCTTTATAGAAGTCTTCAGTGACTGACACTCCCGCGGCCTTCAGCTTTGATTTCTGGGAAAAAATGTCTTCTTTCGATTTAGAAAATAAAAATCTTATAATAATCGGTCGCGTCTTCGTGGGCGTGAATGAACCAAGCCGGTCAGATCTTCAAATCATGAGATAGATTTAGCTTTACGCTACTGCCCTTTCTACCCAGAACAGCGCATGCACCGTGCTGTAGTATGCGCACTGCTGGTCAATGGGAAGTGTGCGCCCAGTGTACGCCCAGTGCACACACTGGGCGTAGTGTATGTTCGCAACGGCACACCCCACCACACCACACCGCACCACGCCATACTGTTCAGTGGCCCGTACGCACGCGATAGTTTCCTTTCACAGACAGAACCTCACTGCAAGTCTCGTCTCGGTCAAACAGCCGTCCGTGGTGCGCCGGACGATACCGGATGCTTCCGGCGCTGCTGGCGCGCCAGACGCGTCTCGGACCTCATGGACCACTGGCGTTGAATAAAGCACAGTCGCCTATGTCACAACGCCAAAAGATGACGACCAAGTATGTAGTATCCTGTATCTGCCTTTTGAACATCGCTATTGGAAATTAGATGTAAAACTTCAGCGTACTTCAAGTTTCAGCTTGAGTCATATTGTGAACAAACATTTGGAAGAACTCGGAAGCAATATTTTTGTAATTTGTTTGGGAAGTTAACTAACGTATGTAAGTTTAACCTATGTAACTGTAATGTATGTATGTATCTGTAACTGTATGTAACGTTTGGAACTAACGTATGTCTTTACTGGTTGCCCGGATGATCTCGTTTTGTTCTCGCAACTTGCCCGCATGTTCTCGTTTGGTTGCGGGGATGTTCTCGTTTGAGTGCCCGGATAGCGGCTCTGGCTGTTGGCTCAAGGTCACTTGAAGGTCGCCGACAACGGAACTAAAAGCATTTCATGCTTAATAAGTTAGCGGTCTTTCTTTAACATAAACAGGCCAAAACGAGATACTAAAGTACTCGACGTGTGGTGCGACGCTATCATGTTCGTGTGTTAGACGCTGAGGCAGTGCAGTCGTCTTATTTTTGCGATAGCAATTATATGGACACTCCAGGCGCACTCCAATTTCACGGCCGTCGCCGTCGCCGTGAGGTTCCGTATGAGTGAAAGCGTGGGAAGGTGAGCCGGCGAACACGGTTCAATCTCGCGTGCGCGAGCGAGGAACGCGGCCCGGATGTATCCCATCTCCTGTGGCGCGCGAGGCAAGGTTCTAGAGGGTGTTGGGCAAGGGGATCAGGTGAGGGAAGAGCGGCGTTCTCCTACGGCTGCCAGGGTTTCTCAATGTCCTGCCGGTCGCCTGCCGGTCTGTACAGAGTGGTGACACCGCGGCCTCTACTATCGCGTTGGTCACGCGAATCGCGGCTGCCGTAGTAGATGCCTTTGGCGGACGCCGTAGGGACTTGTCGGCGCTCGTACGTGTTTAAAGCAACCTGCGACATGGCCAAAGTGCGCACCCGCGCGGGCCTCATCTTCAAAGCGATCTGCGATGTTTGCAGAGTGCGCGTAATGCCGGTAGCTTCGTATGCGCTGTGCTTTCGACGTTTCGTTCGCGTTGAAGCGACAGATGCACGGAGGTGAATTGTCTCGCGGCCTCTGCCGCGATTTCTAACTCCAGCGTTTTCACAGACAGTTTCCGCTGTCATCGAGCCAGATGTGTTCATGTTTACCTGTGCGCGCGTCACACCTTGCTGGTTAATTTAGTTAAAACAAGTTGATGGTCTAGTTCGTTCGAATCCATGATAGAATGAGTAAGCGCGACTGAACAAGGACGTAGAAAGAAGCAGACACGCAAAGACAGCGCGGTCTCGATGAGTCTGTTTCTTTTTACGTCCTTGTTGAGTCACGCTTACACATTCTATCACTGTTAATTTAGTTAGTAAGCGAATGTTTACAGGTTCATATGGCCGAGAAAACTACTATCCTTACTTGGTATAGCTATCTACTAATTTGCTGTCGCAATTTCTGCTTCCCATTTCTGGGGAAACAGCAATTTCTTTATTTACACGCGGAACGAAGCGCCGACTGTACGACTGGCGTCAATCACTTCATGTTTAATTTTTGCACGGGGCTGCATCAACAGGTAGAAGCGGAACATGCTACTCTGAATGTGCTTCAGCTATTTTTTTCTATGGTCACCATAATATACTGCTGTTAAGAAGGCTTTCTGAAGAAACGAAGCAAGAAAACAGTGCTGAGAAATAAAACGAGAGAAAAATCCTTTTAGGAAGGTTTCGCCATGCGTACCTTATAAAACTGATTTCGCCTGAAAGTGCAGGTAGAGCCGCCCTTCTAAATATTATTTGGTACGGTTGAAATTGTAAGATTCAGTTCCCGCGAGCTATAATACATCGGGGACGGTTTGAAGTCGACAGCGCTCTTAACATTCATTTTCGTCTTCGTTTTGCATTCTTAGAATAAGTCATACTTCATGAGGGCCTCGCCAATTCTCAGGAATTATTTGTATGGTTTCTTGCAGCTTGTAGTCCGGAATATGCAGAAAATTTCGAGTTTCAGCGTCGCTTTCGGAAAGAACCTACCTGTGTGTACCCCACCAGGCTTCCAATACTGCACGATGCGCTTCATGGTGCAGTTAGAACAAAGAGGTACAAAAGAAAACTGATGATGAGCCTTTGCATAGTTCTTGGCCACAGGCGTCGCTCCCCCGGAGGAGCTTATGCTCTGTCGTAAAGCCATCTCGAGCAGCTCTTGCAGACGAGGGAAGCCACGCCAGCGCTATGGGGAAAGTGGCAGAGCACTCGTCCAACGTCCTCATTTGAATAATTCGAAATTAGCCCTTGGGTCGACTTTGTGGTGAAGCATTAAGCGCACGCCTCGGCAGCTAAGACAACATCAGTAACACGTGGCGTGCAACCCTCTATTGGTATTCCCCTTGTTCGCCGAGAGAATGCAGATCGTAGAATTTCGATGCCTTTGTCCGCAGCCCGCCGCGCTGCCCGATGCAAATGAGCCCTCCCGCGCCGCGTTGCTTGCTGCTTCAGGCGCGTTGCTTTCGCGAGAAGCGTCGGGTGCCACGGCAACCCGGCGTGAGATGTTATGCACGGCAAAACCTGGAACGCCTGTTCTCTTCGGCGTGATTGCGAACGACGAAAGAGTTTCGAAGGAGGGCTGAGCGTCTATCGTCCGTGGAACGCCGGTAAAGGTGCAATTTACTGATGCGAAAGTGTCAAATGGCCCACTGAGCGAAAAAGCCGGTGTCTGTCGTCTGTACAAGCGAAACGGCAGGTAAATTACCAATGGCTGCGACGCCACGTCACAAGCGCGCTTCCACGGGGCAGAGATTGGGGAAGGGAACACCTGCTTAACGATCGTGCGCCAGGTGCTGCGTGAGGGGAGAGGGCATCGCCGCGACTCCACGTCAACCTCGCGGTTGCTCTCGGAAGCACGTGTTATCCGCGCGTTCCTTGTCGGCGCAATATCTTGTCTGCGTTCTAACTGCGCCTAGATAAGTCCAGATCAAGACGCGCTCGCTTACCCGCGAGGAGTTCATAACTCCAAGGCTCGCTCAGCGGCATTCAACTGAACATTAATGCTTTCGCATTCACAACTCATAAGAAGTGCTTAGGTGTCCTCGGATTATTGTTCGCGTTTCTCGATGACAACGTATGCTACGCTCTTCGAGTGCACTTAAGAGCGATGCGAAGGTGATCGGCCTATTATTAGTTTCTATTAAGTCATTCTTGGCTCATCAGGATTAACTCTCGAGTAGAAGTGAGTGTGCAGGTAAACAAATAGGTACCTAAAATGATGTAATCTTTTCTTTTTTTTTACAAAATGATTAGCTTGGACACAGCAGCTTAGCCAGTTCGACTACGACTAGACCCACCATGGTGACGTAGTGGCTTTGACCTTGCGCTGCTAAGCCTAATGACGCAGGATCAAATTTCCGGCTGCGGCAGACGAATTCCGATAGGAGCTAAATGCAAAAACGCCCGTGTACCGTGAATTAGGTGTTCAAAATTAGGTGGTCGAAATTAATCCGGTGACCTTCACTACGGCATGCCTCAAAATTATATCGTGGTTTTGGCAGTTCAGCGATTAAAAAGAAATAACAGTTGCTAACAAAGTTCATGGGAGCAAGGTATAAGGGTATTGTCGGATTAAAACCCTAACAATATCATTGCATGGAGAGCACCCAAGTAGTTCTGAACTGAAAGCTATTTGCCCATTTTTTTCTGTCGTTCACCGACATTACCACTTTTCCTCATTAGCATTGCTTAGAATGGCTTTTATTGTATTCGTGGTTCTGCATACCGTGGCTGCAAATCACAGTTGCCAAGCTGAAAACAGCTTGTCAAAAATGCCGCTGAAGACGTTCACGTTTATCCATCATGTATATTTTTTGTTTTTGTTTTTTTGAGGGACGACCGTCTATAAACACCAAACTACTCGTTCATATCACCGTCCACATCTCTCATGAGTGTGTCGTGTTGTGCTAGTGAAAAATACGGCACGACTTTCGTGTCCGTGGAACCATTCCTAATGCGCTTGGTTATGATCTTACGGTAACACTGAGCCACCGCAGATCCTGCGTAGAGATTTGATGAGTATCAACGCACATAATTGTTCGCTTTAAAATTATTCAGAAAGGAAAAAAAGAAAGCATTAAGAAGGGAAAGGTAGCCTAAATTCTAAAAAGAATTATGGGGTTTTACGTGCCGAAACCGCTTTCTGATTATGAGGCACGCCGTAGTGGAGGACTCCGGAAATTGTGACCACCTGGGGTTCTTTAACGTCCATCTAAATCTAAGTACACGGGTGTTTTCGCATTTCGCCCCCATCGAAATGCGGCCGCCGTGGCCGGCATTCAATCCCGCGACCTCGTGCTCAGCAGCCGAATACCATAGCCACTGAGCAACCACGGCGGGTAGCCTAAATTCTCTGCGCAACGATATTGAAAACGTTGCAGCGCAAAGCTGTATTTTTTTACCTCTTACAGCCGCGCGACGCTTAACTCTCTGTATCCTTCCACATTTACATTTCTCCGCAGTGATTATTACGCTCCTCTTTGAAAGTGGTAATTATGTAAGAAACTAGCAATGATATCGTGCAATAGCACTAGGCAATTCATTTCATTAATATCTTTGTTTACTTTACTCAAGTGCTTCGCCTTCTTTGTTCATGTGGTAGATTATATTTTATGGTCCCTCGCTCCTCCATTACTCCACTATTCAGCGGAGGGTCCAAATAAGCAATGGCAAGGTGTTCATTGATTTCTTCTCATGGACGCCCTTTCATTTTTTCGTTGGAGTTAGGGGAGGGGTGGGAGCTTTCCTCCTGCTCTTCATCTGCTCATTCTCATCTCCCCTTCAATGCACCCCTTTTGTCTTTCCCCGGTCCAATCGCAGTTTCAACAGACGGTTGAAATCTGTCCGGTGATGACAGCAGGGATTGTTGTTTTTGCTTGCCTAACCTGCACGCGCCTCATACCATTATATCTGTATGTGCCTATAACACACAGCCCTACTGATGAAAAAAAAAAATAACTCCAACAATGGCACAAACATATGATGTCCTCTGGGGGCGGAGGACCCAATCTCCCTAGAAGGTTCCTCTAGCAAAACACAAAACGCCACAATGCCTACCCATGGACGCAGCCGGTTTGTCCACCACACCTCTCCTGTCTCTGAAAGACACAAGGGGCAGGAGGGAGGGAGGCACGTTGAAGCGGAGGGATCAAGAATCTTGATTAACCTGCAGTCCGGACGCAGGGTTTTGTTTCTCCCCGGTTTACCTATCTTCCTTATTCTATACTTTTTGTTTTTGGATGTGTTGTACCGTACAGATGTCGGCTGGTGCTTATAGTTCGGTATTCATTTTATTTCTGACGGCCCCTTCAATCGCTCCACCGTCACCAGCCTGTTCCGCAGCCCTGAGGATGAACGCGCTGGACTGGCACTGTCTGCCTCAGCTTTTTCTTTCTTCGAGGACATGCGATTTTTAGGCGTTCAGTTGATATCGTTCTATGTATGTCAGGACATGAACGGATTCGATTGTAGACGAACAACGTTTCTTCAAAAGCTCTTGTTTTTAATGCGAATAGCTTTCTTGGCATACTCAGACCAGTTTTCTTTTCGGCTATCTAGCACTCTAGCTCTACAGGATCTCCCAGCTAAGTTTAGCCAGACTCAAAAAATATGCTGATGCGCTCTAAGACGACGCGACCACATGCATATTGCTGACTATTGTATGGAGTAAGTTACACTATATTTTTTTTTCTGAATAATGCCATAATTAGGGAAGATTAATTAACCAACTTCAGCAGCAACGAAGTTCGGCAAGAAATTCCAGTTATCTAGTTGTAGAGCAATATCCAAGACTTCCGATTGGAAAGTTTATAACTTTCTATTAACCATTAGTGTTTTTCCGCTTACGGCAGATGCCCGCGAAATACAAAGAAAGTACCGCGTGACATGCTCGCTTGCGCGTCGTGATTGCAGCGCTCCCAAACGTTTCTCGTACAAACGAACATAGCATGTAGCAGTGCGCTGCCGCTTAAAGGCGACAGGGCAGTGACGCAGGCGTCTTCTGTGCGATTGACGCCGCCGATGGGCTTTCCCCGCGGCGGTTCATGATAGCAATAAGCAGGCACAGCGGCAGCATCACCAGCTAAATGTTATGTTCGTCTGTAGGCAGAATGCTCGGAAGCGCTGAAATCACAGCGCGCAACCGGGCATGTCATGTGGCATTTTTTTTTTGTCATGGCATCTGCAGTAAGCCGAAGAACGCTAATGCCTAATAGATAGAAAGTTAGAAACTGTCTAATCGGACGTTTTGTGAAGAGCTCTGCAACTTTATAATTGGAATTTTTTGCATAACTTCGTTATTCCAGAGTTTGGTTAATTAACCTTGACAAATTAGGCACTTAAGCAGAATACAAAAAATAGTGTGATTTACTGCATACAATAATCAGCAATATGTATTTGGTCGCGTCGTCTCAGAGTGCACCGGCATATTTTTAAACTCTGGCTAAAGTTTGCTGGGACACCTTGTATAGCTATTCAGTCAAAAATATGTGCCGATCGCAAAGATAGTGGCTTCTGAAAATATGGGCTGATCACTAACGTAGTTCATAATGAAAAAAATGTGGGCGCGGGTGTGTGCCACTGGGTATGTGCCGCTCTTCAATGAACCTCTTTGACGCCAACTTGAGTAACCAAGTATGTGCCACTCCGTATGCGCGCACTTCACGATGGTGCCGCCAGAAGGCGCGGCGGGTCCAGATGGAACTGCGAGAAAGGAACTTGGCTGCAGTAGACGTCTCCTGGCATGACGTGTTTGGGCTGTCGTATGCTTGGATAGTCGGCGTAGATTAGTTCTGCTCGAAGCTTTCTTTTTATATCGATGGCAATTATATGGACACTCCAGGCACATTTCTGCCATCACCGTCGGCGTCGGCGTGATGTTCCGTATAAAGTCCAAAGGCGATAAAATCGTCGCCGTGCGCCGTGTACTGCATGTGCGACTGAAAGCGTCTGAAGGTGAGCCCGCGACTGCGGCTCTATTTCGTGCAAGCAAGGGAGGTAAGCAGGGAGGAAACACCCTGTTGCGGCACGCGCAAGGATGCGAGGGGGGCGCGGTAGGGAAGGGAGGTACGTTCTATTGAGGACGGCCTGAGCGGTCGTGCACGCCCACCCGGGCCACTGTCTCTTGAAGGCGATCTGCGACGCGGACAGTCTGGCCACGCGCATTGTTTTCGCGGATTATGTAAGCCAGGCTCACCACGCCTGCTTCAACGCCACCATCACCACTACCAGTACTCGTTGATGCGAGACGCAGCATGAAGGTCAAGTCGCTCGTTGCTGCTGCCGCGCTTCCTCATTGCAGCGTTTTGACAGCGAGTTTCCGCGATCATCGAGTGAGATGTGTTCATCTTTGCTTGTGCGCACGTGTCACCATGCTTGGTGATTTAGCTAGTATGCCTGTCTCTACATATCCGCCGTGGTTGCTTAGCGGCTACGGTGTTGGCCTGCTAAGCAAATGGCCGTGGGATCGAATCCCGGCTACGGCAGCCGCATTTAGCTGGGGCGAAATGTGAAAACGCCCCTGTACCTAGACTTCGGTGCACGTTAAAAAAACTTCAGTAGGTCCAAATTATTCCGGAGCCCCCCACTACGGCGTGAATCGAAATCAATTCATGGATTTGGCACATAAAATACCACAATTTATTTTGTTTTATGTCTACAAGTTTATACGGCCGATAAAGCTACCAGCAATACTTCGTATAGCTAGTTGTCCACTAATTTGCTATCGCAATCGATGCTTCACCTTTCGGGCGAAACCTTACAAGTGTGAAATTGCAAAAAACAAAGTGTATGTGAGTGAAGTATGGGAAGCCGGTTACGTGGCAGAGGTGGAGAGTAAATGTGAAAGCATGTATATATGTTACTGGTTCTGACCACCGACAGTTGCACATTGCTCCTCGAAGAGGCAGGACGTGCGTCAAGTGAGCTCCTGATCAACAACGGAACACGGCGCGCTTCATCCCGGCTTTGCTCCCTCTCGCGCGCGAGATTGAGCCGCCATCGTCTGCTCAGCCGGTTATCGGCGATAACACGGTATTATCACCGATAACCCTCCCTTCTAAGTGCACCCGCCTCGCTCCGGAAAACAATGTTTGGCTACACCACTATGCGTAGGGCAGGGTTACGGGTTTCGTATAAAAGCGATGGTGACGGCAGCAATGCGCCTGGAGTGTCCATATAATTGCTATCACCACAAAAACACACTGCATGTGTATAGCAAACTATATGGCTAACAATCGCTACAGATGTGCTGGTTAACGGCGCTATTCTCTGCAGAATTAAGAAATTTAACAACGAACGCTACCTAATGTTCTCACTGTAATAAATATACATACTTGCTTTAATAAAGTGACGAGCTTTGTAAAGCCGTTCGGCTGTTCGCTTAAATAGACGCTCATTGTCGATTATTTCAACTCGATAGCGTAAAGGGCCCGTGTCGCAAAAAATCCAGTGTCGGAGTCCAGCGTTGGACGTCATTGCGCGAAAATTCATTCCGAACCACAACCACAGAGGCCCTCCGCGTGGCACAGATGCGTTACGGAACTAATGGAATTCCTCAACGTGAAATGCATCAAAAAATCGTAAAGCACAAACTAAACACCACCTACAGACATGCTAGCGCCGTATTGTAGTTTGAATATATCACAAAACATAATTCGGTTACTCGGAAATTCAAACATAAACCTTTTCCAGAGTTTCTACCATTCATAGAGTGGCGCCTTGCGCTAAGTTCCTTGCAACAACACCATCCAGATGGCGCTCGCCTCCACGCATCCGCGGCCCTCGCAAAACGCGGCGTTTATAACAGAACAATCTCTCGCTCGGCTTCGTGCATATGTTCGCCGCCCCAGTAGACATTAGAGTTACATAAGCAGCAGTTGCCGGGAAGCGTGAAAACAGTCAGCGAGCTTTGAACGCTATCGCATTCCGCATTTAAAGGCGAAGCTTAAGCATCTTCCAATTTTTAGACAATATTATGAACTACTATTGGCGAGTTTCATTTGGCACACCCAGTTATTCGTCACATTCTCCTTCATCATCTACTAAACTGCTAGCATCCTTCTTGAATACCAACCTATATATCATCGAATCTCTAGATGGCGCTAAGTCAATACTTTCTGCATTGTATTTCCCTATATGCCAAAGACGTATTGCATCAAAATATTCAAAATGCATTATATATATATATATATATATATATATATATATATCAGTCTTCTCATGACAGTTAGACGGAAACGTTTTACCATTTGTATACAGAGGAGCTTGCACATATGTTGTGTTCCGACTGAAAAATATTGCCTGGTCAGCAGCGTTCATAGTGAACAAATATTGATAAACAACGATAATTTCTCCCTGGTTCGCATCTTTCATGGCATTTGAGATTGAAATGTGCGAAACGGGTTGTTTTTTACTTAGCCCTCCGTTTACGTGTGCACAGCCGTGTGCCTATTTACTGACTATTCAAATTTCGTACCGTATGAAGATGTACTAAGCTCAGAACTCGTATATTCAAGAGCTTGCTGTATACCGCCATGCCATCACTAACAACAGGGAGATCTTGAGCGCCGATTGTAGTGCCGGTGGAGCCTGCAGCCGATGTCAGCACGTGCTCTAAGTGTCCTTGAAATGGGCAATTTTTACTCCATTTCTCAGCTTCAGATGATATATACGCTCCTTCCACCGAGGAGCCGATGCTATGCCTCTTCGCTTAGTAGGACTGCGAAAGTAACCACGCCAAGAGCGTGGGACATAAAAAAAGCTCGTGAATAAATGATGAATGGGTGGGTTTATGTATGCCAAGGTGTTATATGTTGAAGTAGAATGGTGGCAGTGGGGACATTGTCAGGAAGTGTGAATTGTGATTTGGTCTTTCGTTTCGCTCGTGTGGTTCTCTTTTTTTCTGCTCGCCAGAAATATTTTTTCATTCTTAAGAAAAAAGATGTGTGTTTCTTTTCTCTCCTTCTTTTCTTTTTCCTTTTCTGAAGATGGTGTTTCTTGCATGTTGCCTTTGAAATCTAGGCTCCGACCGTTGTGCTTACCTTTTCCTTTTTCTGCTTTCTCTTGCTCCTCCGTGTTTTTCTTGTATCGTTCTATTTTATTTTTTGGCAACAATAAGCATCGTAGAATTATTCGAACATCACCCGTGGTATTTCCCCATAGACTATAGCCTTCCTGTCATGAAAAGAATTACGGCAGAACTCATCTCACGATTACTGTCGACGGTAATGCGAATAGCGTTCGAGCAATGTAGCGACAGATCGTGTTCCTGGAGTGCACACTCTGATATCGTCCTATTTTGCCATGGCACTCGCTCGCCAAGGTCACCCGTCGTCGCGGCGACATGACGAGAACTGTGTTACGCCGACGCAGTGACGATGGAATGACGGAGGCATTATATCGATGGGACAACAGAGGCGATATAATGACAACAGCAGGTCGACAATGAGATGTCGATTCTTAAATTATTGCGATTATGTCATGCAACAGTGTGACGACGGCAACGACACGATGGCAATGACATGGCGGCGACTGTATGACGACGATGGCGTGTGACGACGATACGAAGACAATCGGATGAAGAAGCTGGAATGACGACGATGGCACGATTAGGACGGCCTCACGACGACGGTATGACAACAAATACATGAAAGCCCCTGTCTGACGACCACGCAGTGGCGACGACGGCATGACAATGGAGGCGTAATCACGACTGAATGACGACAGCATAATTACGAAATAATGTGAAGCAAGGAATTACGTCGATGGATCGACGAAGGTAGTATGACACCGAAGGGCTGACGAGAAAGGGTTGACGTTACTCACTCGATAACGATGGTGAAAGAGCAGTGTGACGACGATGGCATCCCGGCAAAGGTACGACGATGGCTGTGTGACGAAGATGGCTCATGACGACACCACGTCCACGTTACAATGACGACGATGTAATGAACGAAAAGGAACCACGATGGCGAAATGACAGCGAATGCATGACAACGACTATGTGACGACAACGCAACGACGACAATAGCGCAACAACGGCATGAAGGGGATGTTATGATGGAGAGTGTATGATGTAAAAAGTGCAACAATTACTGTACCATGAAACCTGTATGACGACGTTGGGGTGACGACGACGGCTTGGCAAAAGTCGGATAACAAAGCTGGTGTGACGAGAATGACGCGACCACGACAGCATGACGATGGTCTGACAACGAATGAATGATAGCGAGTGTCCGACGATGACGGCAGAACAAGGGCGCTATAATCAAGATAGAATGACGACAGTGTGGTAGGATGAGGTTACTGAAGTGATGTCAATGATAAAACGGCAGCGGGACGACGACGGCATGAAGACAATGGAGTGATGATGACGGCATGACAAAAGTCGTTTGACAAAGATAGAATGATTATGATGCAAGGACCACGACGGCATCACGACCACCAACACATACGTCATCATGATCAGCCTGGTTACACCCGCTGCAGGGCGAAAGCCTCTCCCATACTTCACCAACTACCCCGGTCATGTACTAATTATGGCTATGTTCTTCCTGGAAACATCTTAATCTCATCCGCCCACCTAACTTTGTGCTGTCCCCTGCTACGCTTCCCTTCCCTTGGAATCCAGTCCGTAACCCTTAATGACCATCGGTTATCTTCCCTCCTCATTACATGTCCTGCCCATGCCCATTTATTTTTCTTGATTTCAACTAAGATGTCATTTTCTCGCATTTGTTCCCTCACCCAATCTACTCTTTTCTTATCCCTTAACGTTACACCTATCATTCTTCTTTCCATAGCTCGTTGCGTCGTCCTCAATTTAAGTAGAACGCTTTTCGTAAGCCTCCAGGTTTCTGCCCCATACGTGAGTACTGGTAAGACACAGCTGTTATACACTTTTCTCTCGAGGGATAACGGCAACCTGCTGTTCATGATCTGAGAATGCCTGCCAAACGCACCCCAGCCCATTCTTATTCTGATTATTTCAGTCTCATGATCCGGATATGCGGTCACTACCTGTCCTAAGTAGATGTATTCCCTCACCACTTCCAGTGCCTCACTACCTATCATAAACTGCTGTTCTCTTCCAAGACTGTTAAACATTACTTTAGTTTTCTGCCGATTAACTTTTAGACCCACCCTTCTGCTTTGCCTCTCCAGGTCAGTGAGCATGCATTGCAATTGGTCCCCTGAATTACTAAGCAAGGCAATATTATTAGCGAATCCCAAGTTACTAAGGTATTCTCCCTTAACTCTTATCCCCAATTCTTCCCAATCCAGGTCTCAGAATACCTCCTGTAAACACGCTGTGAATAGCATTGGAGAGATGGTATCTCCCTGCCTGACGCCTTTCTTTATTGGGATTTTGTTGCTTTCTTTATGGAAGATTACGGTGGCTGTGAAGCCGCTATAGATATCGTTCAGTATTTTTACATACGGCTCCTCTACACCCTGATTCCGTAATGCCTCCATGAGTGCTGAGGTTTCGACTGAATCAAACGCTTTCTCGTAATCAATGAAACCTATATATAAGGGTTGGTTATAGTCTGCACATTTCTCTATCACTTGATTGATAGTGTGAATATGGTCTATTGTTGAGTAGCCTTTACGGAATCCTGCCTGGTCCTTTGGTTGACAGAAGTCTAAGGTGTTCCTGATTCTATTTGCAATTACCTTAGTAAATACCTTGTAGGCAACGGACAATAAGCTGATCGGTCTATAATTTTTCAAGTCTTTGGCGTCCCCTTTCTTACGGATTAGGATAATGTTAGCGTTCTTCCAAGATTCCGGTACGTCCGAAGTCATGAGGCATGGTGTAATATAGGGTGGCCAGTCTTTCTAGAACAATGTTCCCACCAACCTTCAACAAATCTGCTGTTACCTCATCCTCCCTAGCTGCCTTCCCCCTTTGCATAGCTCCCAAGGCGTTCTTTACTTCTTCCGGCGTTACTTGTGGGATTTCAAATTCCTCTAGATATTCTCTCTTCCATTATCGTCGTGGGTGCCACTGGTACTGTACAAATCTCTATAGAACTCCTCAGCCACTTGAACTATCTCATTCATATTAGTAATGATATTGCCGGCTTTGTCTCTTAACGCATACTTCTTATTCTTGCCTATTCCTAGTTTCTTCTCCACTGCTTTTAGGCTTCCTCCATTCCTGAGAGCATGTTCAATTCTATTGAACACATACCTAATCAGTCAATAACCTAGACAACTTGGTGGGAGTAGAAGGCATGACGACGACAGCATCATGAGAGTCAGATCACCAAGCTCGAATGACGACGACTGAACGACCACGAAAGCACCACGATGGCGGCGTGAGGAGGAATGCACGACACCTTTATGAGGACGATGACGTGACGACGACGGCATGACGAGTGTCGGATGAGAAAGCTTGAATGACGATGATGACACGATGGCATTACGACCTATACCTAGTGGCCTACGCTTGTCAGTTAACCTGGGTCTCTGGGTGCTGGGTAGAAGGAGTGACGACGACGGCATGATGACAGTAACATCGAGAAGCTGGAATAACGACGATGGAAAGACCACGACGGCATCGCGACTATAGGAGCACATACCAAGTGACCCAAGCAAGGAGACAACTTAGACCGCTGGGTATGGGTAAGAGGATAGATAGATAGATAGATAGATAGATAGATAGATAGATAGATAGATAGATAGATAGATAGATAGATAGATAGATAGATAGATAGATAGATAGATAGATAGATAGATAGATAGATAGATAGATAGATAGATAGATAGATAGATAGATAGATAGATGGATTGATGGATTGATTGATAGATAGATGGATAGATAGATGGATAGATAGATGGATAGATAGATGGATAGATAGATGGATAGATAGATGGATAGATAGGAAGATGGATAGATAGATGGATAGATAGATAGATAGATAGATAGATAGATAGATAGATAGATAGATAGATAGATAGATAGATAGATAGATAGATAGATAGATAGATAGATAGATAGATAGATAGATAGATAGATAGATAGATAGATAGATAGATAGATAGATAGATAGATAGATAGATAGATAGATAGATAGATAGATAGATTCACATAAAAAGAACTAATAGAGGTTTGAATAAAAACTTCCTTGTTATTTCTTTCTTTTCCGCCAATACCTTTGCAATAGAAGATTCTGCAACATGTTATTTCCCCCACAGGTCTTCACTGACTGTCTGACTCCATTTTGTTTTTCTAAGTTTACATCACTTATGAATGCCACGTCCTAAGCCCAGTGGCGAAGCGCGGCGCGCTCAATCGGCCGGCAGGGGCAGCAGCGTTAACGCGCTGCACAGAAGCCCGACAGGCTCCTAATTAAGGAGGGGCGGGTGCGTAACCGGAACAAAGCGAACGCAGGGAAGATGCTCTCTCCCTTTTTTTTTTCTTCTGATTTTTTCTTTGCACATTTCTCTAGCTCCTCTTTCCCCCCCCCCCCCCCCCCCCAATGAAGCTGACGTTGATTGATCCGTCGGGCGTGCCTGTCGACTCGCGCGTGCACCAACGCACTCTCCTCCCATCGTGCCAGCACCTCTCCCTGCCCTTGAACGTCACACATCGCTGAACGCTGCGTTGCCAGCACTCTCTCGGGACGTTGTATTACGCGCCTGTTATTTCTTGTCACGTTCAGTGTTCGTGTGTACATTCTTTCATTTCGAGTCTACCAAAACAAAACAAAGAAGTTGCCTCGGTGCAAATGCCTGTTGTTGTTCTTTCTGTTTAGTTGTTTCGTTGTTTCTTTGTTTGCTGGTTTGTTTGTAGAAATGTTTCTTTTCCTGCATGAGCGTGACTCGGAATTTTGTTATTCTACTCCCTTTTTCACTTTTCTCTCGTCAACTTTATGTTCAATGAGGTCACGCTTTAAAGCACGGAATTATTGAGGGTTCCTGCAGCTATGCTATGAATTTGTGGACCGCCTGGTAGAACTGGCTTAAACCCTTATGATTTATTGGTGTATTTAGATGCAGTGATCTCGATGAAAGCAAGCCAAGGGCTGAGCTAATTCATGTTCCACGAGCTCCGAAATAATTGTACTGGGAGCAGCCTGCCCGACCTTCCCTCGTAAATGCACCCGAACCGCCTCCCCCCCCCCCCCCTTTCGCCCCTTCCCCAAAAAAAGATTTATGGCTACGCCTCTGTCCGTAGGGCAATGTCAGAGTTTGGGTTTCATATGATAGTTGTGTGGAACAGTGATGGTTCCTCGTTCGGAAAACTTTTGTTAAAAGAAATTGGAGTCATAAATACTAACCTCTGCTCTGTAGCTATATGCATTCGCAATCATCAAACAAGATTATTTTCATGCTCTGTCGGGAGCAACAGAAAATTCCTCTTCCTTCATGACTGGCTAAGAAAGTCTGTTCGCCGGTGCAAGCAATGCTGCTCAATTTGACCAATGACACTGCAAGGTTTAAGCTTTCAACTGCAACAGGCAAAGATTTAAAAAGCCGAAGAAGAAATACGCTCCAAATATTTCTTAGAATATATATATATGCAAAACGCCATTTGCGCCACGCACTAGAAATGTTAACTTGCTAGCCTATCAATCTCTCGTCAGGACGAAATTAGAATACGCATTCCCCATTTGGAACCAGCATCACGTATATCTCGTCAATCAACGCGAATTACTTCAAAATCGAGCTACAAGTTTTATTCATTGTAAGTATTCGTACGAAGTCAGCATGTCGGCACTGAACACAGAATGCGGCTTATCATTGCTTGTATCTCGTCGCCGCATTGCCAGTCTGTCTTTTTCACAAGTTCTTTTACAGCTCACTCGGCAAGCCACGATACATTCTCTCCCCGGCACGCATCTCCAGTCGCACCGATCACCCGCAACAAGTCGCGCGCCCGCGTACGCGCACAGTCACCTTTTCGTCTTCCTTCTTTTTCGTGCAGCAATAGACTGGAAAGGCCTTTCTAGCGAAATCACAATCATAACCTGTCCTAGCACATTTTTGAACACCGTAACAAATTACCTTGTACCGTAATAAATACATAGCTTTCAATTTTTCATGTATGTATCCACCCCTTATGTAATACCCCTTCAACGTGGTCTTTAAGGAACTAAAATGAAACGAAATGAAACTGTATCATAAGTTAAGCATGTAAGCCTTGTAATGCTTCAATAAATCCCACTTGCGTATTTGCTTACGTCATTTCTGCACCATAGTGCCCATACAACCTCAGCACCAAGAGCAAGATGGTTCACGTACACCACGGCTACTGCGTTCCAGATGACCCGACAGTGCCCGATAGCCATTTAAATTACTATTTACACAATATTTCATTTCGCGAAATTCTATTTAGAAACCTGCCTCATTCTGATATCAGGAAATCTGGATGCTTATTCTTTCCTTTTCGATCTTTTAACAGCGCTTTCATTGAATCTGGCAACATGCGCAGTCTTGTTCGAGATATTAGAGCACCGGTAAGACATAAGCTCTTTCAGGCGCCCACGTTGCCTCCAGTGCACCTGGAATAACATGCTCCGCTTTAGTACGCCGGAGCTGTATGGAGCGCATTGCTTTCTGCAAAATGTAGATCATTACGATGAACACGTTGAAACGATTAATAATAAGAAATTCACGCAGAAGCTCCTCCGGGAGCTATCTAAAACATATGTAAGTATTTTCTACTAATCGACTGCTTTTCGTCGCCGTGTGATGCTGTGTTTAGTATCATGGCGAGAGACACCTCGAAAGTCATATAGCGAAACCGGGAAACGCTGTGGCATCGCCGTAAAGTTTATTAGACGGCGTCGTGCGGCACATAGCATCGCTTTGGGGCAGCATTAGCTTCTCCCTTCTTGTGTTGTTGCGGTAGCTCTTGGGCGCCATCATTGTCCATTAACTCTTGTTGCTGTTGTTCCTCGTTCGTCCCAGCTGCCTCCTTGAGCTGTTCCTGTCGTAATCTATACTGCCGCTGACGCTCTGCGTGTTTGCTACGATTGCGAAGCACGATAGAGGTGTGGTCTTGCGCCGCTTTGCGGGAAAGGATGGGTAGCGCAGTGACTAAGAGATTTTCAGTCAAGAAGTGTCCGGTTCGAAACTCATTGTCACTAATTGGCGTTTATGCCCGTCTGATTTACTTCTGTACCGTTGATTTATTTTTTAATTTTTTTAATGCAACATTTTCTTTATGCAGTGAAAGCGACACCCGTTACGCGTAAGCGACGGTTTTCCTCAGTGGGTCGACATAAAAATGCCTGCGCATTTAAAATAGGCCCAAAGCAGGTCTAACAACGTACAACAAAGCTTTACGAAAGCATGGGCCCTATCTCAAGCTCAAGAGCGCGAGATAACCGCAATGTGTACGGCATTCAAGTGATGGTTTTAATGACGTATTGTGTTGATTTCATCGGATTCATTACACCTTCAATTATCCAGCAAATTCCAGTTTTCAGGATTCCCGTGGCATAACTTGGTTATACACATGACAAATTAAATCAGGCAACTTAACCTGGAAGCCAGTAAAAAGTTCTAATTCAAGTTATGCTGGTCCGCAGCAAGACATTTTTTGATGACGTTAATAACGTTAACAATAAAATATTTATATTTATAAAAAATGTGCATTCATGGTTCGCATGCTCAGCATCCTGTCAGAAAACACCATCGCGACAGTGCTATTCGGAGCACGCTGTTGTAATTGCGTTTCAAATCAATCCTCCTAGCATGCAATCGGCGCTCGCGTTCATCCGAGCACTTCGCTCCCTTTATCCACACTTAAACCGCCCCCCTCACGGTGCGACTTATATGTGGTACACAACTAAAAGGAATAGAAGAAAATAAAATGACCTCTGCTCACCAGCTTCTGGTCATAGAAAAAAAAAATACTGACCGAAGAAAGAAATCTATGACTTCGGTCATTCTGCTGTCCAGACCTATCTTTAGCACACAATACAGAGGTCCTGGAAGCAGCTTTGTTGGAGGAGAGAGAGACAGAGACAGAGAGGAAACTCGTTTTCTTTATAGACGACCTACGTACCACCGGCGGTGCTGCACGGACCATTTCCTTGTCCTTTGGCTTTGCCTCCTCGCTGCTTCACCTTTACAGCCACAGGTTTTTCCTGGCCCAAAGTAAGTCTGCTTTGTGCGGCCATGTTGGGGCTAAGTGACGGCCCTGTTTCTGGCTAGCATTCTCGCTTTGTGTGTCGCCATGCAAGGACTTTCCCGCGTCGTCCTCCTTCGGTCGCGTTTTTTACATCGGAACGTCTCCGCCGAAAAACAAAGAAACAAATAATGAAAAGAACGGAGAGTATACGGTGACACCTCTGCTATGGTCGGTCCAAGTTTACGGCGCCACCGAAGGCCGTTGCGTCTTCCGCTGCCGTCTTTTGTGTCGAACAGCCGGCGGGTCTGCCCGGTTGAGCCGCTGTCGTTTACGAGCTTCGCTCAGCGCCGCCGCCTCTGATGAGCGCTCGAAGGGGTGGCAGAGGAGCGCGCGCGCAGCAGCAGCAGGCGTGCGCCCCCATAAATCCCCCTCCAATAAATCAGGCCTCGTTTGTTTGGAGAGGCGATTTGCGACGGCGCGCGCACAAGCGCGGAAAAGCACACACACGCGGTACGTTCTTCCGTATTTCCTCGTTTCCGGGGCCGCCCTTATCGTTGTTCGAGTTGCTACCTCTCCCACGCGAAGCTGTTTTGTTGCTGATTTCTTCATTTACGGCGGCGCGCATCCTTTCTTTTTCCACTTCGTTCACGTGTTGCTCGAACGCATGCCACGCGGTCCAAGCCGGCTTTGGCCTGACGCACAGTTTGCAGATTTCGTTGTCGAGTGCCGCTGGTGAGTTTAAAGGGGCAACGCACCTGTGAAATGGCGTTCTCTCGTTGCGCTTGCATTTTGATTAAGGCCTGCAATGCCCAGTCCTGCAGGCTTCTAAAATGCGGCGGTTATTTGTAAGCGAGCCCTTGTTAGAGATGATACAGTCGCACTACGTACACCGGCGAGTCTCAGTTGCGTTCTTTTTGGAACCAGCATGGAGCATAAAGTTGGCTGCTGGTATTTGTGAGCCTTCACTTACATAGTAAATTGTAGTGTAACAGCGGTTTTCATCTTCATTCTTTTTAGCTGAGCTTCAATAAATGCGCTGAATATTTTACTTCTATCTGCGTTCGAGGCTTAGAGACAGCTCTGACTCATGCAATTTATCATCAAAGACTCATATATCTGGCTCGCTTCTCACACTCGCCTAAATCTGATGAGCAAAACGAGAACAAGGTGAAAGCAGGAGCCTCTTCCGCTCTTCTTCCGAGCCTCTTCCCCCCTTTTCCTTTTCTCTTTTTTTCCTTTTTTTTTCTTTTTTTTTCAGCCGGTGTGTCAGACGCCGTAGGCACGCCGGCTAATACGCGTGCATTGACAGACCGGAAGGGGAAGGGGGGGAGAGGGGGGCCTGGCCTTGGCCTTGTGCACAGCATTCCTTTACTCCCAATTCGACCCGCTAACACAACTTCCCTCGTTGCCACATCCTCTCGCATTACGCCCTCTCCCCTTTAGAAGAACCCCACCTATATATATACCGTGGCGAGGAAAGCATACGTCGCCTTGAAGAAGACAAGTCCACTTGTCTAAACGTTGGCTCCTGCTTTCACCTTGTTCTCGTTTTGCTCATCGTCTTGAATTCCCATCTCCCGTATTCCCCGTGTTTTCCCTGGCCTAAATCTGTGCACTTGTTGCCATCACCAAAGGAAGAACGAAGAATACTTAGGGCATTCTCGTCCTCCTGTCTTCTTTTGTTGGTTTAGACTGCCTTTAGTTAACTACATGCTCGTCAAAGATTAGTCAAACGCCGCGTTAGGGTACCGAAGAATAAGCGGGCCAAATGTTGCCCAAATGACTGCTGAAAATTTCCTTCCGTGAGCGATCTGGGAATGTTGGGAGCATATAGCGTGTCAACAGCAAGCAGCCTCTTTATATATCCTCTAACGAACGTTATCACCGCGTGATAGAAATTGACACGGTGGCAGTAAAATGTTCTCGGTGGCACAGCTAATTTAATTTGGGCGTGCATTTCCGGAAGCACTGGTAGACATAAACTGGAGGCAGCGTTTGTCGTGATGCAAGTAGTGCTTTGGGTGCACAGCATGACCTCACTTCTCTTAATGTACTGTGCCAGGCTTTAGTTTAAAAGAACAAAATGGTGTACCCGCTAAAGTGTGACATACGTTAGTAAACAGCAAAAGAATTCACCACAAACACCTTACTACGAATTCAGACAATCTGTTTAAGGAACTCTAACTCATTTTAATAATCTGTGGAAGTTAACATACGCGTTTGTGTGGTTGATAAATAAACATACAGTGTTTTTGCTTGATCTGAAACAATTTCATTCATACTCCCACGCAAAGCAAGCAACATTCTAGTTCTACAATATAAACGGAGAGAAAGTAGAAAGTAAAAGAAATGTAGGGAGGTCAACTAGATACGCTTCCGGTTTGCTACCCTACGCAGGAGAAAGGGGTCAAGGGATAAAAAGAAATAAGGAAAGGAAATTGAGAAAACACTGAGAATATCGCTTCAAGCGGTGGTGAACCTCGTAACAGTCACTCATTGATGTCTGTCGACTTCAATAACTGCAGTAATGCGCGCATCTCTTTCTTGCCTTGTGAGACATATGTCCGCGGTCCAGGAAATTTTGTCGCCATGGATGATCTTCAATCCAGGTGGTCTAAAGTAAAATGCGCTTGTCTTTTTGCTTTTTACTCACACCGATGACTGTTGTAGGAAGGTATGTCACTCATCCCAATGAAGAAGGAATAGCTCTTTCTGAATGTTACATGAAGCCAGAATTTTCCCATTAATGTTGCATTGCACTCCCGAAGAGGGCCACAACATCATTTTTTTAATAGGTGACAGGTTACTGCTGCATCTTTGGCAATTACCTCGTTTACGGTGCCATTCGGTTCACCCCCGACACTAGCCAGAGCGTTCGGATACCTCCGTTTAAAATGAACGCTGCAAGAAAACTTGTATCACTGGCTCGTAATACCACTCTAGCTGACTGGAACTCCCCTCCGTTTATCGAACTGTCGCCTACGAATTCTCGACTCTTTTATGAAGATCTAGCTACCGTGGCGCTTCTCCCCCTGCTATGAAAAATGAACATCCTTGCTTTATAGTTGCAGGGTGATAAAATGGCTTTTGCTTTTCCAGAACTACTCTTTCTTAGGTCATTTAGATATAAAAAAAACATACAACGAGAACATCAGAAAAAAAAGTAAAAGTGAATTTCACTGCGGCTTCTTTTAAATATACAGCAGACAATGACAGAATGTGAAAGCCGCTCTATTGAACTCCGTTGAGCTCCGTTCACAGCGTTGCCACTGCTCACCCGCAAGATGAGATGCAAAATTAAAAACGACCTTCGTTCCACGAAGTGAACCCGTATTTCACGTGAGCGTGCTTTCTTTCACTTCTGCCATCATTGCTTACCTAGTTACCGCTATCGTTTATCTAATTACCATCATTCTAGCTCACCTTTCATCTTCAAGACCATGAAAAGAACCCGCTCCGCTCCTACTACTTCACAGCGATGAAGCACCAACTGTTAATTCTTTCCAAGCGCCGATACACAACTGATTACGTGCCTCTCCGAGCGCCGAGTTTAAGAAGCTTTAGCTCGGGTGCTCCTATCTAAATACATGTAAAAGGAAAATTCGCTTTTCTCGGCAGCCACTGCACCAAATTTGACGAGGTTTGTTGCATTTATAATCAAACATTAAAATCTAGTGACTGTTAGTTTCGAATTTCTTATTTAGGTTGTGAATTTTTTGTTAAAAATTGTCAGAAATGGGACATTTTCAGAAAACGAAACTCAAGTTTACAACTCTGTAACTCCGAAATGAAAAACGTTATCACAATTCCGTGAAATGACTGTAATAGTACATATAGAGCGGACGAATTTGATATGTTACACATGAATCGCAAAAAAAAAATGTGCAATATGAAATACTGCTTTTGCAGAACCCTTGTACACAACGTAACAAATTGAGGTAAACTATAAGATGACATATTGAGTTTGTCCGCTTTCAATTATTTAATGGGTGCCGTTTACAGAACCACGATATCTGTTTTTGATGCAAAGCTACTAATTTGTGAACTTCGTGCTTCTATTTTTTTTTTCAAACTTGCATATTTTTGAAAATCTTTTCAACAAAATTCAGGCCCAAAATTGAAATTCCGCTTCCAACAGTCACTATAATCTAACTTTTTCTCTCAAATGCAACAAATTTCATTAAAATCGGTCCAGGGGGTTATGTCCGAAAAACGTTTTTGCGTTTTACATGTATTTGAAGAAGCCGCGTCGGAGTTGGGCCCGAGCTCAAGCTTCATCTTAAGTCATATGCTCCGCACCGAGCTACCTGTGCGAGTTGCCGGTGTGAGTTCACACCGCGCCAGCTGTGCCAATGACATCATTCTTGGTGCTGTGCCAACTTTTATTGCCGAGCTTCATGCACCCGCATCGCGAGTCGTCAAAGTGGAGGCATATATGCTTACGCGCAAATCAAGACTATAAACACCTAAGAAAACTCGGTGTTGGCCTCTTATTGGCTTTGACGACCGAACCACTTGTAGAGGTAATATTCAACCGCACCGATCTCCTTGAGTAGCGCAATACGTTGTGGCGTGTGTATATAGACTACGTTAACCTTTCTTTCTCTATCACCACCCGCTGTGGTTGCTCAGTGGCTATGGTGTTAGGCTGCTGAGCACGAGGTCGCGGGATCGAATCCCGGCCACGGCGGCCGCATTTCGATGGGGGTGAAATGCGAAAACACCCGTGTACTTAGATTTAGGTGCACGTTAAAGAACCCCAGGTGGTCGAAATTTCCGGAGTCCTCCACTACGGCGTACCTCATAATCAGAAAGTGGTTTTGGCACGTAAAACCCCACAATTAAAAACAAAATTCTCTATCACCATTCAGTTCCTTTTCATTTGAAAGATAAGACAAATTAGATGGCTCATACCCAGATGGTGCACAAATAGCTCGTGCACCAAAAAGACCGGCCAGCGTGCACGTTTGATATACAAACATCAATAGTACAACCCACGTTTAAAGGAACAGAAAGCCTCTCGGCACATGAATTAAGGTAACCCCGCTGATGGAAAGACTGATTTTCGTATTGGTTAAAACGGACCCGACTTTTCTAATGAAACATGGATTTAAATTTTTAATTCTTTACTAAAAGCTGCGTTGAATGACCTCGCGCGTCTCACGTGGCAAAAACATGAAGATGCATAAATGACCTATCTACGTGGCCTTTTACTAGTGCACGCGGTTCCTGTCTTTCTTATAATAGTATTGAAATGCAATGCACTTTTTTCTATTATCAACATCTTTTTTTTTTGCAAATTACTATGTGTAGATAAGCCTTCGCTTGTAGTGAGTACAAAAGTGGCGCTGCCTTCGCCTTCGTTTTCTATGAAATGACTTGGCTCGTCTATCGATAGCATAACGACGCCAAGGAACATCCAACCAGGTCGTAGGCGTGTGGGGAAAACGCGGTACAAATATAAGAAAGGTCTGTACAAGAACGCAAACCTTTTGTACCAGCATGTAGTTTTCCTAAGTGGTTGTAAAGGTCAAAATAAAGGTGGTAATTTTCCTAGTCACTTGATCCGGGTTTCCGGATACCACTTGTGTTTTGTAAACGAAACAGAAGTTGTAACTAGGGAGATTGTCGAGACGTTCGAAATTACTATAGAAGCAAGAACTCTGTAAGTTGTCCATCTGTTTCGTTGTCAAAAAAAAAAAGAGAAATCTTGTTCCTATCGCGGTGGCGTCTGTGGGGGTGATTATGCCGAAAAGTAATCTATGCTGCGAGTGGCTTTTTCTTCCTGTTGTACCATGGTATATATGTGTTAACCATGTGGAATAAAAATTCAGGTGTTAATAGCGCTGAGTCTTCGTCCCCTTCTGTTGTCCTATGTGCGTTTAACATCAAGTTATGCAGTAACAACTAACCCACTACTCTATTCTTTTGATGCTGGAAGAATGATGCCGCTATGATGACGGCGTGAAGACATGGTGACGTGAAGGCAAGAACACAACGGATATTGGTGATGGAATGATGATGTGAGCAACGCCTTTGAAACTGGTCGGTGGTACTTGGCACCGAACTTGTTCATTAAAACTTTATAACTCTCCTTTTTGTTTTCTCAATCTTTATTCTTATCTTGCGTTCACCTTTCCTTTTCTCCACGTTTAGGGTAGCCGACCCGGTGAAACCTTGGTTAACGTCCCTGACTTTCCTTCTTCTCTCTTTCTCTTTTTCTCTGGTATATTTAAATCATTCAACTTCGTATACTCTAAGCTACGTTTGTCTATATCATAACGTTCGCTTTATTGCGTGTTATAGTTTCGTTTGCACCACCAGTACTTCAGCCTTCTTGCTAGTCTCCTAATTCCACATTTACAAGTTGTATTTAGGTATTTCATGCAGTCTTTAAAATATCTTAGATAGTATTGTTTCTGACTTATATTGCTCTATTGTTTGACTTCTATTGGTGAAGACAAGAACCATTCCCATTAAATACGTAAGCATTTTTATGCCTACCCAACAAGGAAACTACTCCGTCCGTCCATCCGTCACGTAAGACGATTATTTTCAAGATAGCACCCGCAGCAGCGAGCGAATTGACCTTCGTGCTGCCTCCCCCTTCAACGCTAACTAAGCAGCAAGAACACGGTGCACATGAAGCTATCAAAATTCGGCGCACTGTGTTCCCATCGCAGATCCCTTTCAAGATAGGGCTCACGTGTCTCGTTTCAATGCTAACTAAGCGATAGGAACGCAGTGAACACGAAGCTATCAACAATCGGCGCACTCTGTTCCTATCGCTTTCGAGATAGGTCCCGCGCGGCGGCGCCATACACAGCCGCTGCCCGTGTAAGTTTGATCACGGTTGATAATGGCTCGACGCGGGTGGATTTAGGGGCGAAAGAGCGTCATCAGCGCATCTGTTGCCGCGACCTACAGTAGTCTGCTTGCGTCATCAATTCAAGTTACGCCGCCGACCGCAGCAGTTCGCGTCGCCGCAGCGCTGTCGTTTATAATGGTCGGATCAAGAGAGAGAGAGAGAGAAAGGCAAAGGAAATGCAGGGAGGTTTACCAGAGATAATCACCGGTTGGCTACCTTGTACTGAGGGAGGAGCAAGGGGATGCTATAGGTGAGAGAGAGAAGGATAAAAAATAACCTACACACACACACACACACGCGCGCGCGCGCACGTACACATGAACTGTTTCTGTGGGCACTGTCACGCAGCCCGTAAAGGCGTTCCTAGTGTTAACGCAGCGTCACCGTACAATCCTACGTCACACAGTGTACAGTCACAACTTGTCAGAAAGTCCCGCGTCTTTTTAAGTACCGCAGCAGCGCCTTCATAGCGGATCGCGCTGGGCCGGTATTTTGTAGCGATGCCTTTTGTGATTCTATGCTTTTTCTGGCTTATCGCGCGTAGCCACTGGTCAGAGCGACGGTCTGCCCTAATTATCAACGGAATCAGGTGGCCGTGTGTGGTGAATGATAAGAATAGCATAGAATAAGGCATAAGGCATCGCTACAAAATAGCGGCCCTGATGTTCGCGTAGGGCAGTTTCCAAAGATCTTGTTTTCTGTCGTTGGGCGCTTGTCCAGTTTGTCTAGGGTGGCTGAGAGGACTGCTCTTTGCTGGTTGAAACGAGAGCACTGACAAAGAAGGTGCACCATTGTTTCATTGCACCCGCAGAAGTCCCAAAGTTCTTTGTTGGCCATTCCGATAAGAAAAGAGTACGCATTTGAAAACGCTACTCCAAGCCATAGACGGATTAAAAGGGTGCAGTCACGTTGTGGAAGCTCGGGCGAAATACGGAGGTGTAAAATAGGGTCCAGGGTTTGAAGGTGTGCACTTGTGAACTCAGGTCAATTCCATTGAGCTAATGACGGGTCACGCGCAAGTGCGGAAAGCTTTTTCGCTGAGTCGGCTCTCGAAAGAGGAATGGCAACGCAGTTGACGCCGTCATGGGCAGATGCAACCATTGATCTATTATATCGTGTCCTTCGTCAACTATGCGATGGTGGACTTCCCGATCTCTTCGACGAGATGTTCATGTAATCCATGGCGCAGTGCTGAAGGTACAGAAGCAAGGTTTGACTACGGGCTAGTTGGAATTCCATGTTATAAATCGTCACTTGCAGCGCAAACATAGACGGAGGACAAAAAGGACGACGTAGACAAGCGCTGAAGGTACAGTCTGTAGGGCTGCCTTGGAATCACAGAAGACTGACCATGCATGGGGTGGTTCCTCCTGAATGACATGAAGAGCCGCACGCAGGGCTACCAGTTCAGCAGCTGTCGTTGATGATACATGGGACGTTTTTAGCTGGATTTTGACGGATCTTGTTGGTATCACCACAGCAGCAGCTGAACTTGCAGATGTGACTGAGTCATCGATGTAAACGTGTACGCGGCCACCGTGCACCTCACGTAAAAGTTCTAATGTGGCCTGCTTCAGGGCAAACGATGGCATGTCACCTTTCTTCATGATTCCTGGGATGGTGAGGCGTATATCAGGTCTGTGCAGGCACCATAATGGTGAGGATGGTCTTGCTGCAGGCATGTAGTTCGATGGCAATGAGGTACGATTGGCTACAATTATACGACTGAAAGTTGCGTGTGGCCTTTCTGCGTGTAGGGCGGTCGGATCAAGTTTCATAACATTGGTAATGACGCCGAGCTGCTTGGAGATGAGGATGCGGCACAATGCTTATGCATACTTAGACAACTCCCAGAGGAGTTTCAGCGTGAATTTTCGTTTTCCGTAATGGGATGCAATGTCTTGAATTAAAGAAGAAAAGCCGAGAGCAACAAAAAGGGATGAACCGTAGAAGTCCGGATAGCTTTGGGAAAAATCGCTGAGGGAAAGCCGAATGTATATAAGAGTAAGAGACCTGTGTAGGCGTTGCAGCCCTATCCGCTTCACGCCGTTCGACCCGCTTTCATGGCGCTCGCTTATGAGCCGGTGGTAGAAAATCAGCCGAGCGTAACACACCAGAGCTCACTAAAATGAAGAACCGACGCCCTAATAGTGAGAAATCAATTCGCGTATTGTTCCGCTTTCGTTCCTGCACCAATGTCACGTCGCCGCCGCTATTTGCTCGTGTCCGTCGCATGCGTCGACGTTTGTTTGCACCCGAAAGGCGAATGGATGGGCTTGTTCTTTTGAAGATGGAAGACGGGGTGGAAGCAGCTTTTCCAGGAGCCGCCCGGCGCGACGATAGAATGTCGACAAGTTTTCGCTGAGCAAGAAAACGTGACAATCATATCCTTTTCAGTGCAACGTCCGAAGAAATGGTCGTCTATGGTGGTTAAAGAATTCGGAAGTAATTCTCGTTTGCGGTAAAATTAAATGACCTCGACTAACGTTTTTGCGCGGAAGCTTAGTGGGTCTTCGATTTCCTGAATAATGACGAACGGCAGTTGTAAAGAGTATTCTCTGAAACAATGCATTTTTCTCCAGCGGTTGCAGCTTTATTTTCCTAAAAGGCTTAAAAGCTACATTATACTTTATCCTGTTCAAACTTTGCTTAAGTTAGCACACTTAATATGCACATCTTGCTTCACGCAAGTGTACACGAATCTAATTTCACAATATCCTTAATTTTCCCCATTCTGTACGTTCTCCTGTGCGGCTAGAACCATTTAACAATGCAAGTATGAAAGTAGAGAGTTTTAGCATAACGTTATACCATCTTACCGTTACCGACACCGGCGGCCACGACTGCGTATGCGCGGAGTTTACCGGTTTGCTATAAGCCTACTGGACGGCTCCCATCGTTCTCGGGCGGCTGCCATCGGTGCTTGCCTCCGTAATGAAAAGCAAGTAACACGGGCGGATACATGTCCCCATTTTGGCTAGTAGGCGCTATGGAAGCTGCTGAGCAGCGCAACTCGCGAGAGCAGACAGCAGTTATGCATGCCTGCTGCTTCCCTTTCTTCAATTTCCCTTCCCTTTCTATACAATTTACCCGGGAAACTGTAAAACTCTACAGGTGGCTTCAGGCCCGTGGTGTTTTTGTCACCGCTGTGGCTGTTCACTACGCAACAGTACTAGACTCCTTGGCTACCCCACCTCCGAACCATCGCAAAACAACCGCGAAGCGAGGAGCAATTTTACTAAGATCGCGGGCATCGCTCGAGCCTCACGATTTGAAGTGGACAGTCTTCGAATTGCCGTATTGCAAAGCAGCCTCGGTTACCAGCAGGAGGCGTGCAACAAGCACCGCACATGCACATTCGTGGCCACCAGTATCGGTAACGGCAATGGTTAGGCATGAACTCTGTGCTAAAACACTCTAGTATCTCTTGTTCGAAATGGCCATGTCGCAGTGGTTGGAATGTTCGGCTTCTAACCGTCGATTGTTGGTTCGATCCCAGGCACGCTACGGGAAATATATCTCAAAGAAAAAGAATTGAAGGCAGATAGTCAATCTCAACAAGCCGGAGTTGTAGCCGGAAACACGCGGAGAAAAGGAAGGGCGGCATTGATGTTAGAAGAAGGGACACCGTTGGGAGGGTTGTCGCCATGGATAACTCGAAGCGTCTGAACGGTGGGGTCCACCGCGCTTGACAGGCGCGCGGGCTGACATCAGCTACACTTGAACAGGTGTGACCTTAGCGCGTGAGGTGACGTCGCTCGGTACCGATGCCGTCGGTGGTCGCGCGCTCTGGGCCTTCGTTGCCTGCGCCTTTTGTGAGATGGCTACACGCTTATGATAACCACAGGCACACAACTCATCATCAAACATGCACAGATTTTGTCTTTCATGAAAATTTCGCGGGTCCATGTGCACAGGTATGGCGCTACAATTTATTGACCATCGGATAACGTTGTTAGCTGTTAACAATCTTTATTGTATGTACCTGTGTATGCAAGGCTAAACCAGCCGTTAGGTAGAGTTTGCGCGTTCGATTTGTGCATTTTGTAACATACCAACAACATCTAATCATTTCTGAACACAACACCAATAAATAAACAGCACTTGTCATCAATGTCACCTCTGGGAATTTCGGGAGTAGGTCATGATTTTGGAAGTAACGGCACACATACTCTATGATCTATCGTGTTAAAGAATACATAGAATAGATAATAGAGCTAACAGGGATAAATTAGGCTGGTTAAGTAAATGGGTAATTAGATGGATAATATTGAGAAGTAAAACATGGCACACCCCCGTAGTTTAAAAACAGCAGTAACGACACAGGACACAAAGAAAGAGGATGGGACATACGTGTCACATCCTTTTTTTTTTGTGTGTGTGTGTGATTTGTGTCATTAGCGCTGTTCTTAAACATTATGGAAAACCACCAACTCACCCAATCTGGCGTTCTTCTTCACCCTCGTAATGTTTTCGCACAACTGTCATAGCGTAGGGCTTTAATTAGAATAAAGCAACAACGTGGAATATCGCCACCATGCCGCTCCACGATGCGGACGGTCTTTTTGTTTTATTCGTTGAATTAAAGGAGGTATTAGGACTAGGCATGCTCGTGTCATACCAATACAGATGTGGAAAAAAAAAGAAAGGAGGAAAATATACATATTCGCCTACACCTCCCCGATCCTGCCATGACCCACAAGAAAACCAAGAGATGCTCTGTACGGAACAATCCAAAGGCGAAGCTCCTCCGGGGTGGATGAAGATTTCGCCGCAGAAAGCACGAGTACCGCCGTAAGATTGCGCCACAAAGCAAGTCTGTTACAAAGCGTCCGGAACTGTGCCAAACGGTGGTCTATGAAGGCATGCATTCGGACTTGACGAAGCGTGGGAAGTGATTTCATAGTCGCACACATTCGAGTGTAAAAATAAGGCACAAATGATCAATTTCAAGTAATTTAGAGGACGTTCCATGATTATCGAATTTCGTACATTTTCTACAGACAGACAGAGAGACTGACAGATGGACAGACACACAGAGAGACAGGCAGGCAGACGGACGAAAGGACGGACGGACAGACAGTAGGACAGTAGGACAGACGGACGGACGGTGGAAATTGGGCTGGGCGACCAAAGCACGACTGAATTTATTATCCTTTTCTGTTATTTCTTTTTTGTGTGTGTTTATGAATGCGATCACATCTGGCAGCCAATCAAAGATGTGTGGTCGATCCTATAGACCCGCCAAGAAATACGAAGCGCTCGCTGAAACGAAAGTCTCCAAAGTAAACGTACTCTTTTGAGAGGTGCAAAAAAAGTCCGCCCTCTTGCTTTACATACATATTGGAAGTCGTGGAATAGAGGTCTTTTAAAGGGACGCGCTTTTCATTTGACCCAAAGACGAAGGAAGGGCGCGCTGAAGGATTTCAAACGAAGTTGCGACGCGTACTTGCATCGAGCGAAAGGAGCAAGTGTATCTCGCATCTATGTGCTTCCTATACATTGATTGTTTTTAGGCACGTTGGATCCTTGCCTGACGTTTGTTTGAGACTTTAGTCTACATTCCGCGATGGTTAGAGTGTCTCCTTGTGCCTTACTAAGTTATCCGCTCTTTTCATTTAGATGACCCAGACGTCATCTCGGCAGCACATATTTTTGCCTGTTCAGAACTTTCTCCCTGCAACGCTTGCTTGCTTTTCTCTCGGTTTACGATTGCTTTTGCTTTCAAGATGTACCGAGAATGGTCGATGTTTGAGTAATGGCATCCAGAAGCTTTAGAAAGTTTGCCTTCTGATATAAGCAATGAAGCTACCGAATAAACCAGTTCAGACCGGCTCCTTCATTTTTGATACCCTTCACTGCTTTCTGTATTTTTCTGTCCCTCCTAGCGAGTAATCTTTCGTGCTTTCTGTGCGTATCGCTTTACTTTGAAGCACAATTAGTGAAGAGAAAATGCGTGCGTGCGTGCGTGCGTGCGTGCGTGCGTGCGTGCGTGCGTGCGTGCGTGCGTGCGTGCGTGCGTGTGCGTGTGCGTGTGTGTGTGTGTGTGTGTGTGTGTGTGTGTGTGTGTGTGTGTGTGTGTGTGTGTGTGTGTTTGAGTGAGTGAGTGAGTGAGTGAGTGAGTGAGTGAGTGAGTGAGTGAGTGAGTGAGTGAGTGAGTGAGTGAGTGAGTGAGTGAGTGAGTGAGTGAGTGAGTGAGTGAGTGAGTGAGTGAGTGAGTGAGTGAGTGAGTGAGTGAGTGAGTGAGTGAGTGAGTGAGTGAGTGAGTGAGTGAGTGAGTGAGTGAGTGAGTGAGTGAGACATCCGTGGCAGCGAGGAGACAATCAAGCACCTGCCCTCACGGTCCCCAGTACAATGTGGCAAGAAAAGTGCTCGCTACCACGCTCGAAAAAGTGGACGATCGTCCGTTCCCAGAGGACAGAGAATAAAGTTCTAGTATACTGGTCCAGAGGAATTTCGGCACCCAAGGCCGTATGAGCTCTGCTCAAGTTAAGGACTTGAGAACTGTGCGACAGACTTTGAAAGTTGAAAGGCGTAGCATAACACTATTATGTTAATTTTTCTGACTATAGTTTCTTTCTCTACTTTCACCTTTTAATTCCTTTTCCTCAGCACAGGTTAGCCACCCAGTACTTGCATTGACTAACCTCCCTGTCTTTCCTTCCGTTTTGTCTCACTTGGCCTGATGTTCGCAGATGAATGACAGATGACAAAGAAAATTACATGAAATACTTGCCGAAATACGATATTGCTGGAAGCCACTGAGTACCTGCACTCTCCTCGCTCTGTTATTTTCCTGTCTCTTGTAATGTGCACCTCCGTTAACGTCCTTCTTCCAACCCTTAATGTTTCTATCCTCCCCGCCTGCCCCCCCCCCCCCAAAATACCTAACAATAATAAAGGGTACAAACGCTGTCACTTGGTTAAAAACTAAATTCTGGCGTTTTACGTTGTTGCGTACTCCAGGGTAGCGTATCGTACTGCTGCCGAGAAGTAGCGACGCCTGCCTATCGAAGCTCAACCGACGTTACTTATTGGGTGGCGTGGCGTTGTCGGTGGGCTGCAGGCATCCGGTAGACCATGGCGACCAAGCAAGGGCGAGCCAATTTCTAGTGCGAAACTTGCAGGTTTATTCAAAGGTTGATGAAAATTGAAGAGAAGAGAATGGAGTGATCAAAAGTACATTTCGGAGCCCCTTAAATAGGCTCTCTACAATCGTGGGAGGGATCTTGCTTCCGTCGAAGTAATGTGACTGGCAGCGAAAGCCTGCTGCAAGGAGGAGGGCTCTTGCTTCCGTTGACGTCACGTGACCTGCACCGAAAGTCTGCTGCAAGGAGGAGGCCGTCCCGCCTCCTGGGATTGTAGACGCTTGTCCGTCTCCCTTGCGTGTTGCTGGTTCGTGGAAGTCTTCCTTTTGGCCATTCGAGGAACGGGCCCCTCTAAAGTCGCACACAAACACACTAAAGAGGCCTGTACACTGCGGGGCTTCCACGAGACCGGCAGACACTCGAAATTGTCATGGCGAATTAGGAAGTCACGCTTCATTTCGACGAGGCCTGGTGGAAGAAGGTCGAGTGAGAGAAAGTTCTTTCTGCACGAGGTGCGGGACGCCAACCATCGCAGGCGAAGTCAAGCCTCATTTCGGCGAGGCAGGGTGAGGGATGGTCGGTTGAAATTCCTTTCTCCACGTGGTGCCAGACGCCAACCCTAACAGCATCTCCGGCGGGGGAGGAAGATCCCGACGTCTAGGGGCCAGCAGCCGCTGTGCGATGGATCGGCGTTTCAGTAGCAGAATTCCCCTTAGAGGTGACGAATCCTTAGTTCGTAGCTGGTAGATTCCTGGGAGTGGTCATCAGTCCTCGTGGCGCTCTTGTGACTTTTCTTCCTGGTCCGGTCCGGTGAAATTAGTCTTGCAAGTAGGTCTCGCAACTTTTCGTCTCCTGCGTGGGCAATCAATCACCCCAGAACAGTGCCGGACCCACAACCACAAAGCAGCGAGCACAAGGCCACTCTCCTACAAGACACACCAGGCTTTAAAAAAAAAACGCTACACCTTTCCCATTCCTTACCCCCCCCCCCCCCCCCCCCTGAACACTAAAAACAGCCATTTCTTGAAAGCCTCAAGACGTGGTTATTAAAATCAACTAACAATCGGCTACACTTCGGAAAAGGACGTTTGAACGAACGTACAAATGCCACGGAAACCCGGGTGAACATGAGGCTTTCGTTACTCTAGGGGCAACAACTCAAACCATCCGCATTGGCGTTAAGCTTACCCTTCTTGTAACGAATATCGAAACTCTACTGTTGAAGAGCCAAGCTCCAGCGCGAAAGGCGACCGTTTTTCGTAGACAGGGACTGCAGCCATGTGAGGGGACAGTGGTCAGACTCTAGGGTGAATCTTGAGACAGCGATATAGCAAGCTAGCTTCCGCATCACCCACACTACGCCGGCGCATTCCTTTTCTGATGCACTGTATGCTTCCTCACGAACTGAAAGCTTTCTACTGGCGCACAGTACAGGGTGTCCGTTCTCGTCATCTCTCTTTTGACAGAGCACCACCCCCATACCCCTGTCGCTGGCATCACACTGAAGAATGAATGGATTAGTGTAGTCGGGCGTGTTCAAAACTGGCTGACTCGTTAGTGCGTTCTTCAGCATACTAAAACCCTTTTCTTTTGCGTTATCCCACTTTACCGTCTGTGCTTCTGTTTTTCTGAGAGCATCGGTTAAAGAACTCACAATCTCCGAATACCGTGGGATATATTGCTGGTAATAACCCGCCAAGCCAAGGAATGATCTGATGTCCCGCTTGGTGCGTGGTTGCGGGAAGTTGTCTATTGCGGTCAGTTTAACCTCGGAAGGCCGACCATGGCCTTGCCGTATTACATGACCTAGATAAGCTACCTCCGCGCGCCCTAATTGGCATTTGGGAGCCTTAACAGTTAAGTTGGCCTCTCATAGATGACACAGCACGGTTCGCAGGTGTTGCATATGGTCGGCCCATGATGAAGAAAAGATTGCTATGTCATCGAGATACGGAAGTGCAAAGTCGTCTATTCCTCGTAGCACCTGGTCCATAAGGCTAGAGAAGCAATATTGCGCATTCTTCAATCCAGAGCTCAGGACTTTCGGATGAAAGGTTCCCATCGGGGAAATAGACACCGCAAGCCTGCTTGCCCTCTCGGTCAACGGAACCTGCCAGTACCCTCTGACTAAATCGAGCGTAGAGATGAAATTAGCACTGCTCACTTTCTCAAGCCTTTCCTCTATATGCGGTATTGGATAACCCTGGTCCTGCGGGATTAAATTGAGCCTGCGATGGTCGATACATGGTCGTGGCCCCTTTCCCGGGACCTCAACTAAGATAAGAGACGAGGTATAATCACTCTCTCCTGGCTCGTTTACACCTAGCTCTAACATCTTCTTTATTTCAGCAGCCATGACTTCACACTGACGAGGTGAAACGCGATAAGCTTTCGAACGAACTGGGTCTGATGAGGTTAACTCGATGTCGTGAACGATCGCAGTGGTCCTGGCCGGTGTGTCTGAAAACACGTCTTTAAATTCAAGCACGAGTTCCCTCAGTTCGGCCCTTTGATTGGGATTCAACTCCGCCTTTTCTACTAACTTGTCAATGGTCTCGTGAATGTCTTTTGCCTCCGTCACTGCTGTTAACTCCGGAAAGTCGACAGGCATATCCTCAGGTTGGTTATTCAACGAGGGTTTCAGGACCATTACCTTTTCCCCAACTTCAAAGAGTCACGTGCGAGCCGTCCTGTCATAGTAATGCTCAGCATTGCTTTGTGCCTTACGCATTTCCTGCTCAGCGATCATTGGGGCAGGGTTTATGTCCAATAACTTTCTGCATTCTGCCTCGCGAGACATTTCAGGCTCCGCTTCTTTCCAGACCTTTTCCTTACCTGGTGCACTTTCCGCATTATCCCCCATAGGGCTGTCCTCTTTGGTGCTGGTTGACGAATCCTCCGTCAAACCTGTTTCCTTGATCACTGGACATTCATACACTGCCTTGGCCGCGAGCTCCCTTGCCTTGGAACGAGTTAGGGCTTGCACTGTTCCCTCACTAAACCCGATTCCCTTGCGTCATAGGAAATCCTCTGATTTGTTAGAAAACAAATATAGATACTGAGGCGAAAGATGCGCCGAGATGGCGGCTTCAGTGTCCAGTACTCCAAAAGGGCCTTCGATACGAATCTTGGCCTCTACGGCTTTCCTTATCGAAGCACATTCCCCTGTGAATTGGCCTTCCTCTACGTACGACGGATGCACTATGTCCATTGTGGCTGCCGAGTCGCGAAGCACTCTACACGGTTTGCCGTCTACCACGAGGTCTCGAATGTATGGTTCTAGCAAGTTCAGATTTTCTACGTTACTACTTAGTGACATCAATACTAGTTTGGGATTTCTGCACCCCACGGAGATACGCCCCGTTTGCTGGCAGTTCTAGCAAACTACTGGTTTCTTTGCCTCGAAAGTTTTTTCCTTCTGCCTTTCTGCACTCCGTTCTGGTGGTTCCTTTTCTCCCTCGCTGTCCTCGTCACTAGTTTTCACCGAATCTGTCCTTTCCATTGTTTTATACTGACTCGACTTTTACCATCGCTTTGGCTTGTCGGGTCTGTATTTATTCATCTCCTTCTTAGGAGCTTCGTTGCCTTCGTCCGCACGGCGAGTTACGTACTCCTCAGCGAGATCGGCCACTCTCGTGATAGTGTCTACGCCTGGCCTATCCTGTACCCAATGCTTGATGTTTACTGGCAGCCGGCGGTAGAAATGTTCTAAAGCAACGCACTGCATTGTCTTTTTGGTGTCGCCAAGTGCACCCTCTTCTCTGAGCCATTCCTTCAGGTTTACCTCCTAGGTGTATGTGAAATCTGAGTATGACTCACTTTTGGTCTTCTCGACTTCCCTGAATTTTTCCATGAGTGCTTCTGCTGATAACCTATACTTTTTAAGCAGATTCGCTTTGACTTCTTCGAAGTCCTCTGCTTCTTCTTTCCCCATGCGGGCAATGATATCAGCTACCTCACGTGGCAGTAATGTAAGCAAGCGTTGCGGCCACGTGTTTCTCGCGAATTTCGCCTTCTCACACGTGCGCTCAAACTGTACCAGAAAAAGACCTATGTCCCCTCCTACTGCGTAGGGTGCCATAAAGTCTGTCATTCTGCGCTCGCTTTCAGGTGCCTCTGGTAGCTCTTTCAGAATTTTGAGCTTCCAAGAGCTCAATCTCTAGGCGCTTCGAGTGCGTCGCGGGCAACACGCTCTTCCTTTTCCTCTAGGCGCTTACTCTCTTCCTTTTCCTCTAGGCGCTTACGCTCTTCTTTTTCCTCTTTCTCTGGGCACTCTGCCTCTGCAATGCTCTCTAGGCATTCCTTCAGTTCATTGTCGTCTGCCCCGATCGCTTCGATCGCCTCTATGATCTCCGGCTTTTTCATTGATTAGGCAATTTGGAGGCCCAATTCATTGGCCAAGCTCAACAATTCCGGCTTCTTTAGTGCCTTCTAGTTCGTGGCTGCCCTTAGTGCTGCCAACTCTTAACTCTATAACAACCTTGACGTACTCAAAACTTCCGTCAACGGTTAAAGAAAAATCACTGTACTGTACTTTCCAAAAAATACGTAAAAGCCAAGTGATATCTCAGTGAAGAAAAGCCGTGCACTCACCATATGCAGTCATGAATCCAGACACCTTCCTTCCGAACGTTGTCACCAGAACGAAGAGGCTACGATCTCGTAGTTGTCGTCCAAGTTGGAGTCTCCAGGGTTCCGTATCCCAATCGCTGCCAGTCAGTTTGTTGCGTACTCCAGGGTGGCGTATCGTACTGCTGCCGAGAAGTAGCGACGCCTGCCTATCGAAGCTCGACCGACGTTACTTATTGGGTAGCGTGGCGTTGTCGGCGGGCTGCAGGCATCCGGTAGACCATGGCGACCAAGCAAGGGCGATACGATTTCTAGTGCGAAACTTGCACGGTTTATTCAAAGGTTGATGAAAATTGAAGAGAAGAGAATGATGTGATCAAAAGTACATTTCGGAGCTCCTTAAATAGGCTCTCTACAATCGTGGGAGGGATCTTGCTTCCGTCGATGTAACGTGACCGGCACTGAAAGCCTGCTGCATGAGAAGGCCGTCCCGCCTCCTGGAATTGTAGACGTTTGTCCGATACCCTTGCGTGCTGATGGTTCGTGGAAGTTTTCTTTTTGGCCGTTCGAGGAACGGGCCCCTCTAAAGTCGCACACACACCCACAAAAGAGGCCTGTACACTGCGGAGCTTCCGCGAGACCTGCAGACACTTGAAATGATCATGGCGAATTAGGAAGTCACGCTCTATTTCAACGAGGCCTGGTGGAAGAAGGTCGGGTGAGAGAAAGTTCTTTCTGCACGAGGTGCGGGACGCCAACCATCGCAGACGAAGTCACGCCTCATTTCGACGAGGCAGGGTGAGAGATGGTCGGTTGAAATTCCTTTCTGCACATGGTGCCAGACGCCAACCCCAACAACGTGCCAAACCCACGGCATGATTATGAGGCAGGCAGTTGTTGGGGGCTCCAGCTTAATTTCGACACCCCTAGATTTCTTTAATGTGCACAAATTGCACGGTAGTCCTCTCAAATTATGCACAGTGCACCACGAAGAGCAGCAAGTTCCATGGCTGCCGATGTAGTCTGATGTGATGTCTCACACTTCAAGACGGTGCTTTCACTGGAAAAAATCACTGTTCCTGCAGAACCGTCCACCATGGTTGAAACGTCAGTGTATAAATTGTTATGATCGTTGTATTTTTGGCACAGCAAGAGCAGCGACAATGCTAAAAAATGGGGCATCTTCAGCGACTCTAAGGCAGGTCTACATTGCTTGCTTTCCGCGTTGTGCCATGGACCTTATGAACAACTAGTGCTAGAAATCCGAGAGCTCTTTCATCGCCTCGTTGAGCAAGAACACAACGTCCCTAGCCAAAATGGCAATGAACAGGCCGATTAAGCTGCTCGATCTGCTCCTGAAGACGGCATGCAGGAACCCATCGCACTGTCAAGAACAGATGGAGCAGCGAAATTTCGAGTGCTTGCATATGATGCCTTACAATCGTTGTGTCACTAACCTAGTTTCCAGCAAACACGTCTACACTGACTGGACCCCTGTGTTCAACTTCATCCTCCACCTGGGCTATCCGGACCCGACACAAAGGTACTTTGCCAGCTGTGGAATGGCGTCGTGTTTACGAAGTCGTTTGCTTTCCGTTCTTGTCTTTGTTGACATTCTTTGTCGCGATATAGCGCACGCAGGCAGTCACTTGCGATCGCGCTGGCACATCTTGCCGACCGGCCGCTTTCGGAGCAGAACGTCCCGGAGCGCCGACCTATACAGTCGTCACGCCACAAGACAGTGAAGGCACTTTTGAAATTTTTACGTTCGAGTGGCCTATTGGAAAGATTGTAATTCTCATGGTCGTTCACGACCGTCCCTACCTTTCTTTCTTTATTTGCTTTTTTTTCTCTCCACTGTTCTTTCCGTCTTCTATTGCCCCTTACCCTTCAACCAGTGCTGAGCAGCAAACTAGAATCTTATCCGGTTAACCTCCCTATCTTTCTCCTCCCGTTTATCTCCATATTTATCCCATTGCACGATAGACGGTCACTTTTGCATTTGGTCATCATCAAAATGTTGCCATTTGTGGGCCGCCATTTGTGGTCAGCGCTTTCGAAAAACATTTATCTCCATATAGAAAACATTACCGCGCCCTAACCTTGTCATATACGCCACCTATATGACTCATCTCAAACAAGTATGGTTAGAGCTATCTGACTTCGATGCCCAATTGCATTGCCGAAGGTTATACGGAACGCTGCCTACCTCGTTACCCCCGGTCAGAGGAGGCGCTGCCCCGGTAGCTAATTACTTTCGCAATCACTGCCGCCTGCGCCCGATGCTAAAACAAGCCGCTTTGTCGCGGCAACGCGTATTTGATGCCTACTGCGCGTGGCTCGGACGCTGAGCGTGTTTCGGACGGTCCCTGCGGCGCTTACGCGGCCTGTCCGCAACCTCGTCCGATGATGTCCTGCCGCACGCGCTGCGGCAGCAGGTCAAGCGGGGGGCATTCGATCAAGGGGCGCCGAGTTCGAGTGACTGGCGCGTGGCCGCCACCAGTCGAGCACGGACAAGGGGAGGAGACGGCGAGTGCGGAGGATCGATGACGGCTGCGCGCCTTCGCTCGATGCCGCCGCCAGGCGCCTGCGAGGTTCCTTGCTGCAGCCACCTTTAAGAGCCCCCGGCGTCGGCTCTCACGTAGCCGATGACGAAGTCTGCACTTGATGACGCCGCTGGTTGGCGCTTCCGGTCGAAGGGAAGAATGCCAACACTGAGCACGCAGACGCCATGCCTTTCAGCATCTGCCATAGTGGCCAGACTCAGACAACGCGCCATCGCAGAATGAAGGCTAACCCATGGTCGAAGTATAACGTTGGCTGACTGTGTGAATGTGATTTATTTATTTATTTATTTATTTATTTATTTATTTATTTATTTATTGAGTGAGTGAGTGAGTGAGTGAGTGAGTGAGTGAGTGAGTGAGTGAGTGAGTGAGTGAGTGAGTGAGTGAGTGAGTGAGTGAGTGAGTGAGTGAGTGAGTGAGTGAGTGAGTGAGTGAGTGAGTGAGTGAGTGAGTGAGTGAGTGAGTAATTGAGTGAGTGAGTGAGTGAGTGAGTGAGTGAGTGAGTGAGTGAGTGATGACACCTGCCAAAGACGACCCTTATAAAAACTAGTGCGTAAATTTCTTCACAGGTATTTCGGTATCACTAAATTGAAAGTTCTCCCTCGCGTTGCCGTAGCTTCTCCCGTTCAGTGACTCATTCAAATTGATAAATTGAGTCAGCTAGACGACCTGGGTTATGTCCGTAATGGATGTTTAAACCAGCGCGATGCAGTCAAGCGGACCGCTAGTCAATTGCGCGTCATTAAGAGTGCAGATCAGAATCGCTGAAAGCCCGCGCCTTCCATGGCTACGGGAGTCGATCAGAACGTTGCGCCCCATTGCGCTGATCGAGTGCGTAGGACTCGCAGTGGAGTGTTTCTTGGACACGAGCCGTTTGTTTGCCAAACGAAGATTAGTCGTGCGTAGCTCGTCCACTAGCCATTACGAATTCGGCATCAATTTGAACGGTGACCATCGAACACAGAAGGCGGGCGTATGAACTGACTGCCAAAGGCCGAGCGGTGCTTGCGAGAATGTGCCGGAAAAGAACGTATAGCGTTTACCGCATCACGTTCCTTCATTGCCGCTTTGCGCGAGTGAGAATGCTAATGCTACTCGCAAATACGGGAAATGCAAACCGGGCATCCGTATTTTTTTGTTTCAAAATTTTATATACGTTCCTCTTTAACTACACATGATAATGAAACCATGACTGAATCTATTCTTTCTGCGTTCGTCTCAGCATTGACCTACTCAATCAGCGGGTGTCTTGCATGTGGTTTCACACATTTAAATTACACTATGAGCGCTGAATAATTCAGTTCTTTTTGTATTAAAGGTTCGTGTTTCCTTCCACTAAACTTCAGCTGAAAGTTGTAGCGCTTGGTGTGTTTCCCCTTTCTTTTCCTTGTGTTTCGTGAAGTTACCACTACTTAAAACAATGCTTAGTGTAAACCAACTAACCCAATTTTCCGTTCTATTAAGACCTAAATAAGCATCCGTACCACCATTGTTCATTTAAGATTGCGGCGCTGGCTGGGCGTCGTAACGTGAACGCTGACAACGAAGAGGTACATCTGGGAACGTATTCCGTAAGAGTCCACCTAGTGTACGCGTCTATTTCGTCTGCTTCTGAAGTGCTGATTGGCTGTGGCGCCTGGTTGCTTTGGACGCGCAGTCCAGCCCAGCCAATCAGAACTTCAACAGTAGACGAAATGGACATGTCCACTTGGTGCATTCTTACAGAATACCTCCGCTGCTCGCTTGCGCAAGGCTACGGCGGAGTAATAGCTGGAACACTCGGCTTGAAACCAGGTAAACGTTGATTTGACGCAGTCTTTACTTTCTCATGCACCTTGTTTACGTTACGTCATGTTGTGCCTGAACAGAAACTCCACAAACAAAGGTGCCCGATCAGGCCCGTTCCGTAGCGCATAACTGCTGTGCATAGTAAAAGAATTCCACGTAGCCTAAAGTGTAAAACAGTGGCAGCGATAGCAAGTGCATTATTGCGCCCAGTAAGCTTCGCACTTTCTTATGCTGCGTCAGTTGCAGAAAACGTTCTCAACTCTTCGCGAGTCAACACGGCGTTGTTGAACCTTAGGCCTATCATGTCACTCGTTTTTTTGCCGTTGTTGCGCTTTGCTTTATTTTAACTTCGGTAACCCTTCATTAGTAGATGGTTGTAGCCTGTCCATGTACTTATTACCAATTACGGGATACTGGAACATAGAATAGGGAGGCGTGATCAGTGGCTGGCGTCATATACATTGCCGCTCAGTTCTATCATATTTTATTCTCCTAACTCACCTCTCCCCAGCACAGGGTAGCTAGCCGATCTGGGAACTGACTAACCTCTCTTTCTTTACTTCTGTTCTTACTTCGACCAGAGCGCAGAGACCTGCTAATGCGATGGCCCACTGTTGGTGTCAAGTCACCGGAAAAAATATAGTCACTTATGTATAGTAGCTCCTTGCTTTATTTTCGTGGAGAAAAATATTGTAGTGCGCTTAAGCCTCGCCTTTAACAGTGGAACGCGATAGCATTCAAAGATCTCTGACTCCTTCTCACGCTTCCCGGCAACTGCAGCTTATGTAATAGTAACGTTTCCCTGGAGACGCTAGCGGCGAACGCTATGCACGAAGGTGAGCTTTCTGGTAGAAACGCGACCTCTTGCATGGGCCGCGATTCAAGGTGTTGCAAGGAGCCGGGCGCGCCACTTTATGGCCTCTGAGATATGCGCGGAGGTCATGAAATGTCGGAGGTCATGAAATTGAATGATGGGGTTTTACGTGCCAAATCCATTTTCTGATTGTGAGGCACGCCGTAGTGGAGGACTCCGGAAATTTCGACCACCAGGGGTTCTTTAACGTGCACCTAAATCTAAGTACACGGGTGCTTTCGCATTTTGCTCCCATCAAAATGCAGCAGCCGCGGCCGGGATTGGATCCCGCGACCTCGTGCTCACCAGCCCAACACCATAGCCACTGAGCAACCACGGCGGGTCTCGGAGGTAATGGCCGCTCTATGAATGGTAGAAACGCTGGAAAGGGGGTTTGTGTTATGAAGTTCCGCGTAACAGAATTATGTTTTTTCTTATATTAAAATCACAGTCCGACGCTATCATGCTGGTAGGTTGTGTGTAAGTCGTACGTAACTATTGTTTTGACGTATTTTGCCTTGAGAAATTCAATTAGTTCAGTAACTTCCTTGCGCTAGGTGGAGGGCCTGCTTGGTTGGCTATGCATGCTCCGAAATTATTTTTGGCGCAAGGACAGTCGACGCAGCAAGCCGGACGCCGATTCCGAATTTTCTCCGACATGGGGCGCTTTTTAACGTTATCGCGTTATTAACGCAAGACAAAAACCATTGTTAAAGGTTGTGGTTGCAGAAGGTGCTCACACGATGTCGATACTGGCGATCCTGTCATCCACGTCTACAGTATCGCGGTAGTGCGTAACCAGCGGAATGTATGCTGACAGGCTATATCTCCATTTCATTATAAACAGCGCCAAAAAAAACACTCGCACAAGGAAGAGCATAGTGTGTTTTTGGCACTGTTTAAAATTAATGCACGTAGCAACTAGCTCGCGCACAAATCCTTCTAAGTCATCATATATCTTTATAATTTTGGCTTGTGCGCATCACAATATGTACCGTGACCACTGCCTCCGCCGAGGTGCCTTTGTTTTAGTCAATATTTGAAGCCTTAATTTGATCTTATCGTTCGGGTAACGACGTGACGATGGTCATTGCCAAAAGTAAATTACGGCGACTGCCGCAATGGCAGCAGCGCAGCTTCAAAAACATCTTGAGCGGGATCGCTGAAAAATGCCATTTTACGCCATATTATGGTTGCTAGGCGTAACGGTGATGCTATAAGCTTTCTCCATTCCTATAGGACTTTAAGGGCACTTCTCCTCCTATGGTTAAGCCAGGTTCTACTGAATCGGCAATTTACCTAACACTTCACTCAAACGTAGCGTGCTGAGTTTGGCGGAGAATTTCGCATAATCAACGCTCCGTCTATTGCACAAATGAGTGACCATTCCGATATTATGGTGCGTGGCAACCCAGGTGAATAATAAAAAAAAGAGAAAGGGTGATTAGGGTTCAGTTCTCGCCTGCTGTATTCGCAGCATAAAGAGCTCCACTTCCCACCACCCCCGAAATGTAGCCTTATGTGCTGGTATTAGCTCCATACTTCAACGGACTGCGATCGTCTAATGAAGCGCCGTGCACTCAAGAGCTGCTGTGTAGATAACGAAGCGTTGATCGCGTATCTTTAGTGCATAGCCGCGCTGGAGTCTTCAACACTAAGCGGGGTGCAAAGGAATAAGGCACACCTGGCTACTAGCACCATGAATGCAAATGCAGGTCGTCAGTCTGCTTCTTTTTACTAACGTATCCATTGGGCAAATGGTCCTTGCACATTGTGATTGCGCTCACTCCCCACTGCTGGTCATGGCTGTGCAGTGATATTCATTAACGCTGCCTCAGTTGAAGCGCTCCTACCCTATTTTAATGGCCTCTGTTTTTGTCACACACACACACACAACACAAAGTTGTGACACTGTATGGATTCCTCGCTTTCTTCTCAACATTCGCTTTCCGTCCTCAGCCAGGGTCACAGTCTCGACGCGAAGCCTTTGCGCACTGCAGTCTGCGAAAGCTTGCGGCGGCGGCGCGTCTAGTGGAAACACGCCGCTCGCGTAATGGTTCGCTCGTTACGACCAAATGCCACCATCCACGTACGTTCTTGAGGCACGGTAGCGTACGTGGTGCGAGCGGGGGCGACCAGAATGCTTCGCAGAGGCCGCCAGTTGGGGAGCGCATAAAGGCGGCGATAAGAAGTGCTGGGCCCCTTCGGGGTCTCCACTCGCGACGAGGGAGCGCTTATTGGCCCGTGGAACGACGTCCGCTCGTCCATTCACGCAATTAAGCCGCCTTTATCGACGGCCATTAGAAACTGCACACACAAAAAAATAGCCGGCGAAAGGCGCAGATTGCGCCCGTGACCGAATTTCCGTACATTCCGCCTTCGGAGAATAACAAAAATTTTATAAAAGGGAAGAGAGGGCTGGAAGAGGACTCTGAAGTTTATGGAAGATTGAAAGCAATTCAACCGCGAGAATGCGGCTAAAAGAAGGAAACGCCAATGGAGGAATGTGAAATTTCGTGGACATTGAAATTGGGACTGGGAAAGGGGCAATTCTTGTTTTTACGTACTTATTTTATGACTCTGAGAAACAGTTACAAATATAAAAGCCGAAACAAAGAATCTACTATATTATCTGCAATCGGGTATAGCATTGCCTTGGTGCATATCGTTGTTTCGCAGAGACGTAGAGGTAATATAGGTTGGTACAAACGGGACCTCTCAAAGAAGGCTGGATAAAGAAAGGCCCTCAAGGTTTCTTATTCATCCAGAAGTAATCGCACGCTACACGTACTAGTGCGCATTGTAGATACCGCGGCATGCGTTTAATTTTGCTTGATCACACATTTTCTCTGCTGCTAACTTACTTTATATAGGTACCGAAGAGTGCCTCCTACAGGTTAAATCTGACGTCTGCTTTTTTTGTCAAAAGTTAGTTACCAGCGTCAGCAGACATAACGAAACCATCGTGAACGACTCTTTTCTACACCACGCCTTCCTGTGCCCACATTCATACCGTTCTATTTCTTCGGACTTTGTTTCCACACCCCTTAGGGACGAAAACAGCGTTGCTTATTCCTGAATTTTTTTTCGAGATAACAGACAGCTGTTTTCTTAGTTATTTAGTTCTACAAAAGGAACTACGTGGCGCCTATTATGTTTATATCTTGGTAAATGGCGAAAAAATGGAGGGTGTTGGTGTATGAGAAGAAGGGGAGGGAAGGTGTAAAAATCCCCGAAAAGCATAATTTTTACGCTGAAAGAGGCATAAAACAATGACTACTAATGATTAACGACAACTGCTTCTCTGCTCCACTGATACCAGATTACGAAAGCTTAAGGCAGTTTTTCGAAAGGTTAACTCTTACAAAAGTGAGTTCAGGGACGTTACTGCCCCCTTGTGTTTAAACTTGTTTTCATTCAATTTCTTTCTCCGTCGTGTGCAGCTTTCTTTTACCGGCCATGGTTAATACACTGTCAGAAAAATTCTACATCATAAGATCATGATAATATTTCTGCTTGATGCTGTTGCAGACTCTCAGAACTTTGCTGCCATTACCTTGGAAAAGGACAGTTCCAATGTTAAATAACTGTGGGGATTGAAATGTGTTCTCCTAGCTAGCATTGTTGTTCGTTGGTGCTGATGCCATCGATTTCACGTTCAGATACTTCATCTTACTAATAGTGACTGCTTGCAAACTGAACTCGAACAAAGTTACCAAAGTGTGAGCAAAGGGATAACTTGCACAAAATGAGCTTTAACAAAGTAGTCACACAAAAATGTGGCAGGTGCCACTTTCCTTCCGAGCCGCTGAACTTCTTGCAATATATTGAAGGGTGCGAAATGTTTCAATAAGTTGGAAGAGTCGTCTACTTATTTCTGCCATTATTTACAAAAGCAGCCGATGTAAACGCTGGTGCAGCGGGCTGCATAAGTCTGCCATTGAATACGCAACACTTGCAGATACTGTAAATGGGTAGTAACACGCGAACACGCAGTTTTTTACTGAAACTTCCCAGCCCCAGTGGCGAGCATTTGTGTTATACTCTAAGGTAAAGCAGTAAATGAATAAATAGATTTTTAGCTTGTTCACGTAATGCGGTGAAAGTATAACTGCTCTGAAGCATGTTTACAAGTACAACCAATGACTGAAGCAACCCGCAGCGGCGCCCGCTGCAACTCGGCGCGTCTCGAAGAGAGAAGTGTTTCTTCATGAAGAAGGTTGGCACTGTCTTGTGCAGCCCTCGATGGAGCACGGCTCAGCTCTGACCGTGGCTAGGACAAGCACGACGAATAAGGCACGCATGGGCACAAAACGCGCTCTCGCCAGGGCTGGTCGCCGCAGCCGCCCCTCGCCGCTCACCGCTTCGCCTTTTCAAGCGTAAGTAGAGGCGATGGCACACCTCGTCGGGCGCCGTCGCGTCGTCTTCCTACATGCGCTTTCTCCTGCTCTTGCGTTGTTCTATCTTCGGGTTTATTTATTTATTTATTTATTTATTTATTTATTTATTTATTTATTTATTTATTTATTTATAGTACCCCCAGGGCTGACATGAAGCATTACAGAGGGGAGGGGCTAATAGATGCAGATAACTATACAAAGAAGAAAAGAAAACAATAATCAAGTAACAGTGCATAGTCCAATGTGAAAATAACGCAAGTTATAGCCACACAATGAGCATATCATTAAAATACAGACGACATATAATGCAGGTGGGTAATACAAACGAAAAATAAATGCGTGATCTACAGAGCGAAAGTTAGAGTGAGAAGATAAGCACATATTGATAGAAAATAAATCATAATACAAAGCATAGTGTTGGTAGATTAAGTAGGTAGTACAATGGGATTAACTTATAAACACTACTGGTCAGAAGAAAACAGAGCTACTCTACACGTGTCAATATATTGAAGTCAAGGTGTACTAGATAATGTTAGTATTGTAGTCATCGGTGTTAGTAATACAGACTAGTGGACACGGTAGGCTATTCCATTCCTGGCATGTTTTTGCATGATATTAGTCACCACAGGTAGACTTTCTGTGGTATGGGATGTTCACTTTATGATGGTGGTCCAAGAGTGCAGAAGTAAAAGAGGCTGGTTCGATATAGCGGGATTTGAGCGTGAAAATTGAATGGTATATTTTAGGGAACAAACAAAGGCGAGCGATTTTTCTGCGTTTGGTAAGGGGATATATCTTGAGGGCAAGTTTCATGCTAGTTACGCTTGCTGTGCACTTGTAATTGTTAAGAATAAAACGAATAGAACGATTCTGTACAGTTTATAAGGTGTTAGTGTTAATTAATTAGTGTATTAGTTCCTATACCTCTTCCCGTATAAGTGTCGTACAAGTTCACCGATATTTCAGTTGCCATGGTCGCTGTAATAAAAGCGCGAACATGAGAAGCGCCGCAGATGGATTCTCGGCATCCCCACTAACTTATCTACGCTGTCGGTCTCCTGCGTAGCATCGCAGTTGAGAGATCGAAGGCCTAAAGTGTTAGTTAGGTGATTGTTTTCTGAATTGCGCGTATCTAGCCATCGTGTGCCGTCTCAACAGTTACTTTTATCGCCTGCGAGGCAATAGAACCAACCCTGACAAGGTAGAAGCAAGGAAACGTCGTAAAGGAATGACGCTCGAGCCACGGCGGAAATTATGTGTTCAATTCAATCAAACTTTCCCATTGTTTACGCCAAAGGAAAAAAAATTACAATACACGCTACTGAACTTTAGCGGGGAAGGATCTAACAGAAGCTCGGAAGTATCACTCCGTCATAATAATGATGTAGATTTATTGACATCCCCTTTGAAACGGGGTGGCTACAAATAGTCACCCAGACCTCTTCAGCTAATCAGGTACTATATACATGAATATCAGTCTAACATTTTGCCTATCTCTCCTTGGTCTTTACTGTCTTTCTTAAAACCTCTATATCTATTATCTACATTGTACAATTGCCTATGACTGTAAGGTATTCAGTTCTGTCAGTGTCCTCCCTGCGTGTTTTTTTCCGCCTGTACTCCAAACGTCTCTTGCTTATTTCGACTGTCGACTAGTCAATGCTACACAAGTAGTAAGATGAAAACCTGGGCGAGTTGGAATTGATCCATACAATGCTACACAAAATGTGGCAGCACCAGCTATGTTTAGAGTTCAAATTATGCAAGACCACCTGCTCGTAGCCTACAAGCTGCGCAAATAGCGAGAAAATGCTGCTGACTAGCCTGAAGTATTGAGGCAAGTGGCGTTTGGGAGAATACAAAAGCTGTTATCCGTGTCGCCATAGTTCTCAGCTCAGTTACTGTGTAGCGCTAAGAAAAAAAAAGTTACTGACTAGCGGATACAATAGATGTGGAAAAAAGATGCTGAGTAACTTGATTTGGACACTCAGGATGGAGGCTCCCGAACATTCCCTCATATCTACCTTGTTAGGAGCCTCAACAATGCGTTTCTTTGTGGCTCCCGACGCGGTGTTACAAAACCGCTGAGGCCAGCTCATCCCCTCAATCATTTGAGCTTGGTTGGAGCAACGGTTCGGATATTTGCTCTGCACTCTTTTGATTTTGTTTTTCGTTTACAGATGATTTTGAGATCGACTGGCAGCCCGTCTAGACGGATGAAATTTGTATATTTCAGCACTGTCAACGAACTCACCAGTGCCACCGTTATTTGGAAGTATCGCCATCTTGCCTGCTATATACTGTACGAAGAGATCAGACTGCTCTCCATTTTTTTCGCCGACAATATTATTTACCACCAACTCCAACGGTTTGTGAGGTAGTCTAGCACAGTTGAATGAGTAAATGTACTCTGGAGTGGAAAGTTCAATCCGTACAGGTATTTTCATTTCTTTAGCTAAAATTACGAGACTAGCGCAAAGTTAGGTCATTCATAACTTTTCAGGTATGCATATCATTTCAAAACTAGTCAGCCAACAATACATTTTTGACCAACTTCAGGAGTAGCGCAGCACACAGTGTTTTCTTTGTTTTATGTCACATTTACATATTCTTCATTATCTTTCTTCCGGAATGAATATTTAAGCAGTTTATGAACAGACGTTTGAGCCAATGCAATAATATACCAGCAGATAACTAATTATGCCCCATATTAGAACGCATGAGGGGCAGGCAGGCCGGCGAGCACTACGAGGCATTATTATTAATATTAGTTATGGACATATACAAAGAAGTAAACAAAGGAAACAGGGAGGGAGCAAACTGACAACTGCCACCGAGACGGGCACAACGCCTGCCTACTCTTTCGGGAGCAAGGAATGATAAGAGGAGAAGATAGGAAACAAAGAAATAGGAAAGAAAGTAGGAAATAAACGAATGACAGAGACACGGACAAAAGAAAGTAGGAACACGGAAAAGAATGTCTATAATAAATGGGAGGCCAAATCAGTTTTCTGCATGAAAGTTAGCAACACTGCATGGGTTTGGTCGCGTATATATCATGCGTATTTGAGCATGTATCACTACATGTTCAAATACGCGTATACTGTTAATAAAATGCATGAATAGCTCAATAGGTCAATCAGCTCAATGTGCTATTTCATGGAGTATACGTGGAGCGTCAGGGAAAATAACGTAAGAGTGACCGCGAAGACTCATTCTAAGATGTCAAAGCGAAGCTAGACGTAATGCAGCACGTTCGGATAAAATTTTACCTTCTTTTGATCATTTTGCCTCGAAGGGAACGGTAGAAAACAATGGGGATGGCAACTCAGAGGAAGCTCTACCAGCATTGGGCTTCGACGCAAGTTCTCTTGAACCTGAACCATACAACCGCTAGCCCTTGTTATATATTTTCCTTTATTGTTCGCAATTAGATGGACACAATTATACGTGCCGTCCATGCCAGCCCCGTCACCGCCACTGGGCTGTCACGGTATCAACGATGCATGCGTGACCCGACCTTGGAGTGTTAAAAGGTCTGCAGAGACGCGATATGCCCAGTGTCTTAGGCTGCAAAAACGACGAAGCCAAGCGGACGTCCCCTCACGCTCCGCTCGGTCGTCGCTTAGGCGGAGCCAAAACAGGGTCCTGCCTCTCACTGCTGGCATGAGCATTCTGCGCAAAAACAGTACAGCATTCCTGCTGCGCAACTCTGTGCATTTCACACTGTGGTGCATACAGTGGTCTGAGCAGGACAAGCTACAAACGCTGACGGTATTAAAGCGAACCTTTTTGTGTTTTTTTTTTCTCTTTTTTTTTTGCGAATCCGCCTGCGCCTCTTCTGTTGACCGTGGCTGCCGCCTGCTGCTGCGGTCTCACCGAATAGTTCACACGCGGCTGCGGGACGGCAACGCCATCTAGGAGCGGTGACTTCTTCGCCCGAAGTAGTGCAAGGTGGAGGGCTGAAGCCGGCCTGCGCATGCGTATCGCTTGCCACTGGTGGAGAGGGTGATAGGGTCGCGATGCGGAGATTCGAGATCAGACGGGAGAGAGGGCAACGAAGGAGATGGCCTGACGTTGCACCTGCATTTTGGCACCTGACAACCACGTGGACGGTCACATGTGCGCCTCGAAAGGGAGGTCGGGTACCCCAAACAAATGGTTCAAAAAGCCAGCTTGCCTTTTTCGTCCCTTAAACGCTGGTTACTTTCAAAGGTGCACTGCATTGCAGAGCTCCTCCTTCGGAGCAACCTTCAGCCAGACAAGGTGTGCGTGAACACGGCCTTATAAGCATCGCTGTACCTAAACTCCAGCAGGGTGCGTTGGATCTTCTGTATTTTTTTAATGCGACACATTTCAGCACGAAAGCATTATGCGCCCCATTACGCGAAAGTCCGTCGGCGTGACCGAAAGATGATATCAAAATGACCGACGGCGCAAAGTGTAAAAGTAGGTCAAAAGTTGTTCGAGAAGTACATGGTCGGGGGCTAGTTGGTTTATATTGCTGAGTAGACAATAAATATGATCGCTTGGCGCAAACAGGGAAGGACGGCAGGGAGCAAAGGGAGCAATGGGAGCAATGGGAGCAATGGGCCTCCGAAAGCCAAGCGATCGTATTTATGGTCTACTCAGCCATATGAACCGACTAGCCCAGCATGGCGCTCCCCTTGTTCCCTGCCGTCCTTCCTTCTTTGCGCGAAGCGATCATATCTATGGTCTACTCGTCATATCTATGGTCGTGTTGATTGAAGTTCATGGCGTAAAATCAGCGCAGAGCACGGAAGTGCATGAAAAAAATAACTTTGCCGGTTGCAGAAAAGAAAACAAATACAAACACAGGCGCTGTGTAACAATTATTTATTTATTTATTTATTTATTTATTTATTTATTTATTTATTGTACATACTTTCAAGGCCGGCAGGCACAACAGAAAGGAGTGGTAGAGTACATTATTTGCAGAACGAGAGAATAATAAAAAAATAATGAAGGAACTATAAGGCACTTTGAACAGCAAGCTTGAAGTTGGTGCTGTCACAAATGGTGACTAAGGAGGCGGGAAGGCGGTTCCATGCAGTGGCGGTTCTTGGTAAGAATGAAGAATGGTATAAATTAGTGCGGCAAGATGGCACTTCAACTTTGTATTGATGATCGATGCGAGATGAGATGTAACTGGGTCTGGTGAAGAGATTTTCTTTCAAGAAAGGATTGAGGTAGTATATTTTATGAAAAAGACAAAGGCGAGAATGCTTGCGACGTAGTGAAAGGTCAGGTAGATCTAACGTTTTTTTCATGGATGTTACGCTAGAATGACGTGAATAATTAGAGAGGATAAAGCGCGCTGCGCGGTTCTGAATGCTTTCCAGTGAATTAATGAGATTGGAATGAGCAGGGTCCCATATGGCACACGCATATTCTAATTTTGGACGGACGAGCGTTTTGAACATGGTAAGCTTTAGTGAGGTCGGAGCGGATGCAAAGTTACGTCTTAGATAACCTAATGTTCGGTTAGCATTGTTAGTGATATATTCAACATGCATGTTCCACGAAAGATTGCTAGTAATATGCAGGCCAAGATACTTATAAGAGTTAACAACCGACAGGACAGTACCGTTAATAGAATAGGGGGGCGGATCAGAAGGGGTAGAGTGGCAGGAGACACGCATATGTTTGCATTTATTTGTGTTAAGCTGCATTTGCCATTTGTTACACCAATTTGATACACTAACCAGATCATCTTGAAGCTTACTGGAATCATTAAGGTTAGTTATTTTGTGGTAGATGACGCAGTCGTCCGCGAACAGCCTAATGATTGAGTTAGAGATACAGTCAGGAAGGTCATTAATATAGATGAGAAAAAGCAGGGGCCCCAGTACGGATCCTTGCGGTACACCGGAGGTAACTGAACAAGGTCTAGAGGTATAATTATTAGCGGTTACATACTGGGTCCTGTTAGAGAGAAAATCCTTAATCCATGCTAATATGTTTGGGTCAATATTAATTGGTCTATAAATTTAATTGGTCTATAAAATTCTGTTTCCAGTCATCCGGTAATTGCTTGTGTTTTTAATTCTTTTCTATACCGAACCACCTAATATTTTTCGCGTATTTCTATGCTCTGCTCTCAAGTTGCCCCTTGCACTTTACATACAAATGTGCACTCAGCATAGTTGAAATTCCTTCTCTCCATTGTATCCCTCAATATTCATTTTTATACAACCCTCTCACTTCGTATGTGCATTAACAAACCAGAAACTCTGTTTATCTTCGCTCTCTCACGCTTTCCTGGCGAGAATGCAGATGAGGGCCACGCCTCGTTATACACTGCTGCCTGATTCGATTAAAATTCTGCGTTCAATGCACACAGAGGCTTGAGCTTCCCAAACACAAGACCTTTTCATCGCCACCTTTTAATTAAATTGCAGTAAGCTGCCTCGCTCACCGGGTTTCGGAGTGAGGCAGATTCGAAGCGAGTGAAGCAAAGCGGCCGACGCTACGCCGAAGCTGTTCTATGCATTCGCCCGATCCTTTGTAAATTTCATTTACCTTTCCTCATTTTTTTTTCAATCCGTGCTCTACTCTGTGCAATCCGTGCTCTACCCATATATTTGCTACGTTGCACTATCCCTTTCAGCTCAATTATTTCCATGTGCCGACTTCGTTACGTAACCAAAGAAAAAAATTAGGCAGCGAGGTTTAAGTATTTGCGTATTTGTTGTGTGCGTCACTGCTTTCTGGCACACGAGAACGAATTACACCAGTCACACTCCGCAAGTCGCGAAGCATTACCTCATGAATCTGGTTCGAGCATTGTTCAACACACTATTGCTTTCTGAATTCTCTCCAAGTGAAAATGAATGTTCCTGAATACTACAACGAGTACTCTATATTGCGTAACTTGTTCTTTGATTCCTAATTAAAAAAAAAGAAGTACAACAGAGGAGGGCAACATATGGACAAACAATCGCAGATATTTTTATGATGTGTTAGACAGTATTTCTAGAATTGCCCTAGAAAAGCGAACATCTAAGCCATTATCTAAATTCATTTGCTCTCCAAAAGTGTTTACCATGGGCTGCCCTATATCGCCTTTGATCTAGGTTTATTTGGCATTAGACATGCAGTTACACTGTGCGGCGCAACCTTTACAATTGCGTTTGGCAAATGACAAACTTGCTCACACTGGGCATGCAACGCATAGACTGTCATGTTGGGCATGTTCAGCAAATGCAGTCTGCTCTTGAATCTTTTAAACACAATATTGCCACATGAACGTAGCACGGCAACAAAGCGAGCTCTACACCGCACACAAAGCTGTATTACAAGTGCTTTCGGCCTTATTAGATTTCGTTGGAAATCCCAACGGACCGAGAGAGAATTTTGTTCGTGTCTGCACGCGTCTATCGATTGTTATGATCGACCTAAGTTTTCCAACAAGCCGTCGACTACCACATCTGGCGACGGAGGGATACCCCACCAGCAACACGCAGCTGTCACGGTTGATGTTCACGCCTCATCATTCACTTCTCTTGAAGACAGCAACGTCGTCCTCCTGACCGCCACGAAGGGGCCACTTATCGGTGAAAGGGCCCTCGTCGAGAACCTCTGGGGAAAGCGTCGACGGAAGGCGGTTGCCTCCTATTGTGACACGTTGGAGACAGGTGCACCACGCACACGAGGAGCTCGTTGAAGACCTGAGCACCTCGAGCAGCACGCTGATGACCAGTGGGGGGCGACAGAGGCTGTGAACGATTCGGCGTTTGTGACTGGCAACTGGATTCCCTCAACGAGGGAAATGGGGGTTTTTTAACACCATTTTGGCCCCCGTGTTAAACCAGAACCGCTTGAGACTAGGATAAGAGTCACAACTATGTACCAATGAAGTGAATACATTCTTTTCTACGTTTTTTTTTCATCATCACGATGCCCGGCTTCGTCATCGTTTCCTGATTCTTGCAGTGAAGACCCACCTCACCCGTTCGAGATCGTGTCACAGTTCCTTTTGGATAGGATAGGAATAAACTTTATTTGTCCAACGGTTGTTGATGTTGGTGCCCGGGGCTAGGCTGCCAGGGGTCCATCGCCCGAGGAAGATCTTTCGAGATCCTCGGCAACGGCCCTGGCCCGCTGTACGGCCCACTCCTGGGCTTCTTTTGCGCTCGCTCCTTTGCATCGCACAGTACGTGCCTGCCGTGCCTTGGCTCGAATCTCCTTCGTTGAGGCACTGCTCATTTAGTTACCGATTCTGATCACGTTCCTTGCATCGATAATCTCGGAGTTACTGTGTGTGACGCGGAATGTGCGTGACTTTCCATTCTCCAGAGGCTGAGTGGTACGTGTTTCTCGCACGCCAACTAAGGTTTCGCGAGGTGGGACATGATATGTTTCGCTTGGTGTAGTTAGCGACCGTGGCTACTAGTCACCTGCACCCAATTTGACTACCGAGATGACTCACTTGTTGTCGACGGACGCGCTTCGTACCTTGCTTCAGCATAAAAACAGGGAAAAAGTTAGTGTTTATTTCAAAATCCTTGGTTCATTTCTATAATGGCAAGCGACGTTCTCACGAGACGTCTTGTAGTGAGGTGAGATATTTATTGGTTACACAGCAGTCAACTCCATTGATACCTTCGAGTGGCCTGGTTGACGTAAGATAACGCGACTTAATTGGTTATGGCACGACAGTATAGCAATTGCGTTGCTTGAAGACCTAAATAATGGTCTGGCGCAGCTATCGACAATAGTGGCAGTTTGTATATTCCATCAGCGGTACACAACGAATCTCTAGGCAGGACGGCTGACACTTATTGTTCGAATAGAAGACAGTGAAGCAAAAAGAAACAAGCACGAACTCGTTAGAACTTGTTACAATGCTTATAGTTTCACACACTTCCATCAAACTAGAAGGATGGTACAATGTGCTACCACATGAGCATAAAAACAACAACAGTACACAACTTTACATATGTTAAGCAAACGCTAAGTGAAACGAAGTTCTCAGGTTGTCATGTTGAAGCGTCTAAGTGTGTTTCAAATGTGTTTAAAAATGACTCTAAATTAATGATGGATAGGTGCAAGCAAGTCATTCCATTTCCTAATTGCTAGAGCGTGAAGGAAGATTCTTAAATAGACATTGCTGAAACGATAATTTTGTAGTGTTTGAGAATGTTTCAAACGCGTTTGTCATCTCTTTGGTTTTGATATAATATATAGCAGGGCGTTTCTGTATTCAACATGTAACGTATTACTTGGTAAATCACTTTCTAGAGCGCTAGTTTAGCCCGACTTTCGCAAGTGTTCCGGCTCTGTTTGTTATTCCTGGTGATGAGTCAGTTAATGCACATTGTAATGAAACTTTAACGCTCTTCATTTCTTTGAACCCTCTCTAACTTTCTTTCTTTTTCTCTTCCTTTCTTTCTTTGCTTCTTCCTTTCTTTCTCTATTGTTTCCGTATGAAAGGAAGGAGGTTAGGGAGAAAAGCCACAGGAGCCGCTTGAAAGAACCCTAACCACTGACACTATGGAGTTGACAACAATGCACCGAGTCAAACTCTTACTACAGACAAACTTCACAACTAAGGTGTCACATTATCAGAACTTGGTTATTAATATCTTATAAATGAGAACCACGAGACATAGCCGTATTGAAGAATGGGTCTAATTAATGTGTCATAGCGAGCTATTTAATCTCTGCTGCTGCCTGCGGAGGCGATCGCAACAAATGAATAGCCGTTTTGATAGGTTAAAATGTCACAAATCTCTCTCTCTCTCTCTCTCTCTCTCTATATATATATATATATATATATATATATATATATATATATATATATATATATATATATATATATATATATATATATATATATATCCAAACTTCCTAAATGCAATGAATTTCCATCTTCATCTGTGCTACGGCGTCTTTCACCTATTATTATGAACGGCTTCGTATTTCAAGCTGAAGAGGGCGTTTCGTTGGTTGGGGATGCTAAAATACTATAGTTGACAGCATGCATAAGATAACGAATTCTGTATACGACGTGAACAGATGTCAAGTGATCGTCGTGCTCAGCCAAAGTATATCCTTGTTGCATGCTGCAACAGCATGCTGCATTTAATGCAGCAGAAGTGTCAAGTGCTTCTTACCTACGGAATGTATTACAAATGTGATCTGAAAGCGTGGCTGCACTTCCAGTGAGTATCAGTCGTTTAGAAGCTGTATGATGTCAATATGTACTATATTTTAACGCATTAGCATTAGGAGTGTCAAAGTGGAAAAATATTCAGTGTCGATTTAGCGGTAAATGCGACAGAGAGAAATGCGTTAGCATAACGGCGCACCTCTTTGAAGTCCCCTATCTATTATTCAAACTGCGTGCACTACATTGCGAAATGTGGTTCAGGAGCTCACTCGACACATGTCCTGCCTTGGAGAAGACGACCCTCAGATGCACTATATTTAATATATATATATATATATATTAGTGCGACTTAGGGTCGTTTTTGGTGCTTTATGTAAATATGGTCGCAGTCTTGTAGTTACCGAATTTCTTGTACAAAAAGCGGATGAGACATAATTGCGCTGTTATGGGAATCCTATATAGCCGATTGTAATATATATCCTCTTGTCATTGAAATATTTGGATAAAAAGCTTTTATGACATTGCTCACTGCAGCGAACAAAAGTCATTTATGAGTGCATACGTGATTCATAGGTTCATAAAAATGGCCGTGAAATTGAGAAAGTTCCAACTGAAACCCATCAAAGCTTATTTAACAAAACACTGGCCACTGTTTGTTTGCTTGTTTTTAAAGGAAACTAGCGTGCAACGCCAATCCCATTTGGAATACTTTGAATCGCAGTCAAGACACCTCTGCAACTTTTTTTTTTCATTTTTGTGAATGTAGAAATCTCAAATGTAAAGAAAAAGTGGAAATAAAGAAAAGAAGACACACCTTGAACTACTTCTGTTTGTAATTAAAAGTAAATAAATGAATGCCCCGTTTTAATGAAGCTACGCGTATCTTCCACCCAACTGGCCTTTAGACAACGCGTACCCGGGGCTTCTAAACGTGCGTCAGGCAACGAGAGCCACCCGTTCAGTAGGAAACAGAGACACTGGCTTAACCAAACAGCCGCGAGCAGGAGAACGAACCGCGCCAAACTTGGAAGTGCCCCGAGGTGAGCCAAGAGCCGCGAGTTGCGCGGTGTGGCTCCGGGAGATAACGCCGAAGGGAAACAGGGCCGACGGCAGTGGCATCGCCATGATAGCGAGAAAATAAAAACGGAGGGGGAGAGAGGGGGGAAGAGGAAGAGTACCTGACCCAGGTGCCTTGCGATTGCCTCTTATTAAGTCGGCGATAGAGAGGCAGGCGCTAATGAAAGGAAAGGTAACGAGAATGATGAGGCACGAGGGAGGTATAAGGGGGGGCTTAGAGATAAGGTGAAGCAAACAAATGCGGGCGGCTGGGGAGGAAAACGAAAACAGCGGCAGTAAGAAGTGAAACAAAACAAAACACACAAGAAAAACAATGAGGATGCAGGCTGGTGCCCTAATGGTTGCACAGAGGCTACAGCCCCAGTGGTAAACGAGTCGAGCGCAGCCGCCTTTGATTGGGTTTGCGGCATCTGGACTCGCTCGACGAAAAGCCGCACCGCCACTGGCACGTCACTTGTGGGCGCGTTGAGGAACGTCGGAACAGCGCCGCCCCTGAGGACGCGTCGAGGCATCGGCTCGAAATAAGGAGCCGAACTAAGGAGAACCCCCCCCCCACATACACACACTTGAGCGTTGTTCGTAGTTCGAGCATTGAGCGGGCAACGAGTAAGGCACCGCGTTCTGTTGTCACGGTTGCCGACGCCGGGCACCTCTCCGGCAGAGGATGGTTCGGTTCGCTGCTTGCGAAGTGCCAGTGATGATCACTGTTCAAAGTCGACTTCGCACCATGTTTTTTTTATTGCGATAGCAATTGTATGGATACTCGGATCCAGACCAATGCCCACCGTCGGCGTCGGCGCTTCCGTGGGGTTCCGCATATATTTAGGTATTGTCTTCGTGCGCGACCGATGACGGCGATGCGAACGGCACAGCGAGTACGTCACTCGCCTCTGTCGCCTCCTGGGCTCCAGCAAGAGCAAGTGCACTTGCGTTGGTCTGTTCACTCTCCGACTCCGTGTTCATGTAGCACGGCGCTCTTTATTTACTACCTGTACATTTAGTGTTAGTTTATAAATAGCACCTTTGTGAGGAAAGTAAAGGTTATCTATATTTAATGCATCTTTCATATAACCACAACCATCGCGCTCAGGGAAACGCTGTAGTGACTCCGTCAAAATATATTAGCCGAGTGAGTAAACCAGAGTCTACAGAGCTTTAGGAACAAAGCACGATCCCAAGGCTCATTCGCCAAACTTCGTGTCGACTGAGCAACATGCAGTTAACACAAATGTCATGTTTCACTAATAGTTTTAGTAGTTTGGTGTTGCATATATCGAAAGTTTGCTGACGGGAAATGCTATGTTTTTGGTGGTTTATATCGGCCATTAATTGCACCATGCTCTGTCATGTTTCGCGATCATCAAGACTGCTTTACCCTAATTCCTTGGAAATTATACCATTCGAATGAGGAAGCTTATACGTTTATTAAAGTGTGATTAGGCTATTCTTGTTCAACGCACTTTCAAACATCCAGTAATCAGTCAAAAGACATCATTTTATCAGCCCAAGAAGGACAATATATTATAAAATTAAAAATAGAACAGGAAAATCCTTCAAAATTTTACTGCGAGCCTATGTGCGTCGCTTACGTTTCTCGCGTGTTTAGCCCTCTAGCTAGATATTCACTCAAGTAACGGCAAACACAACCTTCTCAATCTTTTTGTTTTAGTTTCGAGTGGGTATGACGAGCTTACAGAACAAAATATATTAAAAACCCTGATCTAACCAAAGGTTGTCGCTTGTTTTGTCACGCGACAGCCCTAAATCTCATCGCTTTATCAACCTCGCCGGCGAAATATACCCGCTACTCATATGACAGCAGCAAAAAACAAATAGTCGGGTTATGCTGAACCGACTAACATGCAGGAGCGAGATGTGATATGGTGGTAGAAATCAAGTTTAATAAAAATTATCTTGCGAAGGTCAGCACTGCAACGCACACTACTTAACTCCGTGTGCTTTGGCCAATAATATCGTCCGCCATTCTAAAGGACGTTCCAGACATTTCATAACCGCAGCAAGCCCATCAGTTGGCGGTACACAATAAAATCTAAACAATTATGCTTCGATAGCAATCTTGGTTGATTTTATTGCATTGAAGCGAGCTTTCCAAGTTCAATCAATTCATAACATATTCGTCTAGTACCTCACTTTCTTTCTTTATTTTTTGACGAAAAGCATAGAAACATTTTATCAGAAGTAAAATGCCAGGAAAGGGGGGCGGGGGGCAGGTAAACCTGGGATATGACATTTAGTAACCCAATTTCTGTTTTCATACTTTCTTTCTGTTTTCTTATCAGGTTCGCCTTGCATTGTCCTGTGCATGCCATTTAAAGTAGCTGATCCAACACTTACCTAAAACCGCCTGTAGCGCTCATTCAATTTGTAGCAAAATACGGCACTTTGTTACAATGCTGCTAAAACAGTACATATGCGTTAACGCACCGCTGCTACCACCTCATATTATTTTTTTGAGAAAGGCATAAAACATCTATTTTCCGGTATGCTTAAAGCGCTTACTATATCGCTGTGCAGGTATTGTATTACAGTGCAGACAAGGTAGCCGAAGGCCACGTGATGAAATCATTTCTCAGAAAAGGGCTAACAACTCATCATGGGTGCGCCACGACCACGTAACAGTAATGAGGAGAAATACATGCCGTACACGCACGTTTACACATTCATCGCTAGCAGACGAGACCAGGAACAATTCACAATGAGCGCGGTCCTGACGACAGCATGACTTGGTTTTCCAGGAAGTGGTGTTCTCGAACATTCCGCACATACTCTTGTACAAACCAGCAGACACATTTCAGAAACACATTTCAGCTGCCGTCACGTTTGAAGCGTACGCGCGGCGCGGCAATGTAATCCTCGCTACTGGTGCCACGCGCGAGAAGGCGCCACTAAAAAATAAATATCCTGTTAATGGTGGACAAGCAGGGGTCGTCAAAACGAAAGTGAGAAAAACAGAGACAGCGAATTGAACGCAAAAGAAAATGGAAACAAAAAAGACTCTAGATATTTACAAGAATGGTAATAAAGAAATTAGAAGGGAGAATCTGTACGATAACGCAAAGGGCAGAGCCTTTCCTTTTGAGGCTCGAGCTGGTTGCATAAGGACAAAAATATACCGAAGCAAATACTCGCAACAAGATGAGGCATGTGTGTGCTGCAGCAAAAGATCCCGAGACCTGAGTGCATCCTAATGAAACGCGAGGGCATTCACCCAGTGAGTCAAAGCACACTTTGCAGAAGCGCTTGGATTTAACGTGGACAGAAGCACCAAACACTCAGCAGTCGACATAAGCAAGAGAAGTTTAGAGTATTCGTGAAAAAAACGCAGGGAAGAGATTAATACGACCGGATCTCTTACAGTCATAGCTAGCGGCACAAGGTAGATAGAGAAGTTTTGAGGAAGAGAAACGAGATTAAAGAGATGTATATAAGAGTTCCAGAATGGAAAACATGTATAGCATACCTGATTAACTCGAGCAGGCTGGGTGACCATTTGTCACCGCTTCGTTTCAAAAGGGATGCCAATAAATCATCATCGTCATCAGTGCTAATATGTATGCTATTTGTTTATACATGCCGGTAGAAGCTATACTATACAATTACGAAAGTAGCTCACACCGGGTCTTGCATTCTTGACTAAATTATTCCTTAATATCTTGAGAATGACAGTCCATAAACAAATGTCACAAAACATAAAATTCACAGCGTTTGGCTTTTATCTTAAATCTTCTCAGTTTAAGCAAAGCAATAACGGTGCTCAAACCTAAAAGCGATGTAAATTTGCCGACGCAGCTATTTACGAGCAGCGTATTTGGAACCTGTGCGATGCTATTACAGACCCTACATGGCGTGTTAAACCTATTAAAGGTGCCAAAAATCTTGGTGCAGCCGCGTATGTTACATCCGCGTCAGTCGGACCCACCTGTAGTCAGAACACCGTCTGAGAAGTTCAGACGCAACGCTAAACCTTGCTATCGCCGTCGGTGCTTCGCCCTTCAGGCGAATCCTTTCTCTTTCTCTCTCTCTCTCTCTCTCCTTCCTTTCTTGCGCATTCGTCGAATGATTCGAGATGTGCCGATATGCACTGTTCATATAGTAATTTATCATAATTTTTCTTAAGAGCATCTGCAGCAGGGGTTCAATATGGGAAATATAGTGTATTTTGTTTTTACTTCGGACAGGCAAAAAAAGAAAGGCTTCAGGCTTTATTAGAATTATGCCACTACAGATCATTTAATATTCGCGTAGTTGGGTATTACTTGCGAAAGAATTTAACCAATTTTGTCCCTAATTAAACTAATTACATTATAATACATTTAGAGTTGTAAATTTTACGGCACATCCTTGTTGTAGGAAATCTCCATAGAAGTCAACTTACATATGTCTTCATTTCAATGTGGCCATGCAGACCGAAATATTTGGCGTCAAATTATTCAATGAGGGCAGCTATATGTACTTGGTGGTAGGCCATCTAATTTATTGTTGGAGCGCAGGCACAATTACACGGACGCAGAATGCGCACGAAACAAACAGCAATCTGCACGGTCTATACGACCCTTTCAACATAGCCACGTAGACTGAAGTCACTGGCACGAAATTATACGTTAAATTTACCTGATTACGCATGCAGCATAGCGAAGTGCGACTTTCCGTCCACCACTTTAAGACGTAAGCGTGTGGCATAAAATGAAGTTGCCGTCACACTGCCTCTTCCCACTGGTGGATTCCCATAGGCGGTTTGCTGAACTCTGACTGTAGGCATAGTTGCTACTGCCTCAGTGGCGAGACAGACCGATTTAAATCGTGCGGTATGGCGAAAAAGGAGGAGCTTTAAGGCAGTTGCATCTGTACCCACTCGCGTGGATTGGCCAAAACTTGGGCGGATTTCAGAAAGGTTTAGAGGTATTAGTTTGAACATATGTAATTACGATAAATAAGTGACAGCGAGTAGAATGTAAATAATACTGTGGCTGAAGTAGTGCACTTCATTTTCTTCCATTGCAGTCCCTCACGTTTTACGTTGTATCACTCCCATAACATAAGCGTTACAGGCCAATTCACGACCCCTTCAGTCTCTCCCAAGCATTACATGAAGCCTTCGCCGATTTTTGTTTAATCTTGAACACCCCCTCCGCAAACCCCCTGCCCCCCTCCCAAACACATGATTCCGCCAAGGTTGCCGTTTTTCTTCTTGGGGCACTCTCATGCATAATAGAGAGAGACAATGGCGGCTGCGTTGGACCAAAATGAGCGACTCACCAAGAAATAAAAAATTAAGAAAAAAATTAAGAATAAGTAAAGAAAAAAGGAAGAAATGTAAAGAATAAATAAAGAGAAAACTGAGTCCGAGGCTCGATTTCTTGGATAGCTCTGCTTTATGGTAGAATGCTTACACATAAACAACGGTGTTGTTCACAGCCCATGCATCAGCCTCAAAGGATGGATGTTTGAGAGTCATCCGTAAGGCAGTAAGATGAGGCGCGTTGTCGATTCCTACTGACTGCTAGTATATATCTCTATTCATTCAAAGCATCAAGGACTAGTACAGATGCTCTCCTTTTTTTGGTGACAGTTGCGAGTTTGCTTAGACGGGCGTTAATTAATTGTTCAGCGAGCGTGTGAATTTGGTCCAACGTTAGGCACAGTTTTACAAAGGCAGTATCGCATCTGTCTTCATTACTTGTCATGCCTCTCGTAACTTAACTCAAAATTCAGCGCCAACTTTATTGGAAATCTCTCTCCCTCCTTGTATGCCTCTATCAGGTTGCGTGTGTGTGCGTGCGTCCGTGTGTGCGTGCGTGCGTGGGCTCGACTTCAGCGTAGGAGCAAGGTATCATCACCTCCTAAGAAGAGCGGAGGCTCCCAAGCAAGCTGATCAGCAATTTTGTCAGAGCAGTGCTCAGTAAGCACAGCCTTGACAAAATTGCTGATCAGCTCGCTAGCGTAGCCTCGTGTATAGAAGCAGTAGCGATGACTTGTTGGTACCTCTCTCCAACATAACGTTGTTTCTCTTTTCTTGTTTTCTAGCGTTTTTTTTTTTCTTTTTCAGCAGCACTGTTTCTTCTAATGTCTTAAGTGTAGAGAGAGCGAGAAAGAGAGAAGCAAGTAAAGGTCAGTAGGTTAATCAGACACATATTCGGTTGGTTTGCAGCACTGCACTGGGGAGCGAAAATAAGCGACAAATATATTGCAAGTCCATCTTTGTTAGCTCGCTTCTTTTTCTTATGCGAGCCAAACCAGTACAACAACCTTACCTACGGTGAATTAAATGAAATTATGTTGTTTTGCGTGCCGAGAGCACGATCTGATCATAAGACACGCCGCAGTGAGGGACTCCGAAAAAGTTCAGAGCCATTCCACTCTGTGAAGGTGGATGACCAGCGGAGATGCATGAATGGTGATAAATATGTTAATAGTAAATATGTTGATTGAAAGTAACAGACACATACCACAATGAATTTCGTTTTCTCACATATTCTTGTGGTTTTATTAAATCGCATAGTCAATGTTTTATGTCTATTTTAACCTTTTGTTTGATTTCTTGAATTTATCATTTCATTAGCGATGTGACTATCGCTTTGTGATCGCCATGATATACGGCCAGTAGCTCTGTGGCGACACTGAAAAGGTTCTTGGCCAATGTGAAGTCTATACACGATCGCATACGCGTCGTGATGTGCGTGAAACATTGAATGCCCAACCTTTACAAGAGAAACGCCACGAACCATTTTCCCGTCTGGCCGAGACACGTCTATGGGGAAATCACCCACAATTACGGTGGGAGTGGAGTCGGTAGGGGGGATCCAACGAAAGGTGCATACGCTTGGTGTTTGCGGCACGATCTTCGTCCGTATTACGTGCCGCGCGCCGCCGCAGCGCACATTCCCGCTTCCGTTCACGACGGCGTGCTTCGTAGGCGCGCTGTTCTTCCGCGGTGCTCACCGCACGCGGCCTACACATTGTACGGGCGGAAGTGAACCGAGATAAGGTTACGTGGGTTGCCTATAGAGCCCATGACGTCAAACCGCAATCCATATGCTAAACAATGTCTATTATGGTTCTATTTTTTTATGACTGTATTTTTTATCACTATACGTTTTGACACTTCTCGCGATTAAACGCAGCTGGGACTTACCCGGCAATAAGCTTTTGCTTTATGCTTTAGCTCTTTTAGCTCTGAGATGGCCGCTATCTTATTTGCCTCGGCACACAAACCGCCAGAACCTAGCGTATAACAGCCTCGCTGTAACAATTTGGAACACCAGGCGTTCTTTAACATGTACCTCAATATAAGTACACGGGTGTTCTCGCATTTCGTCCCCATCGAAATGCGGCCACCGTGACCGGAATTTGATCCCGCAACCTCGTGCTTAGCAGCCCAACACCATAGCCACTAAGCAACTACGGCGGGTCCTACAATGAAAAACACTCCTCATATAAATGGGAATTGAACCGAGCGAATGCTGCCTTCTAAACAAAAGCGCATCTGTGGTACACGCGCATGACAACGCTAACCCCTTTTAATAAATGCAGCACAAACTTGCCTTCTTTGAGTTCACCATTGCGCCATTTAACGGAACTACCGAGAAACACGCATGTGCATTTGTACGCCTTGTTAAGCACGTCAGTAGGAGTTACGACCATGAAGCGTGCTCTCCTTTGTAAATAACAAATCGTAATCGTAATCTCAGCCAGCGTTGTCTCTACCGGTGTCTGTATTTGATCGCGTTTATTTCTATCGTCTTTTTTTTTTCTTTACGCATTTACACAGCTTTTGCAACAGTCGTTAGCATCAACCCCTCCCCCTGAGTATTAGACGCTGTGTCGCACGCCCACTGTGTCCCATTTTCTTCCCTGGCGATCAAAAAAGAACAAATGCCGTCGTTGCATCAACCACGCTTGATCGTTAGACAGGACGAAAGGAACGAATACATGAACTATCCCTATAGCGATTTTTTTTGTGTGTGTGCGTGTGTGTGTCTCATCTACGCGCGTGCATCACTCGTGACTTCCTTCTTGCTTTTATCTGCGCGAAGTAACGCAGCGCGTCTTTTGCAGTGGTGACAAATTGCAGCATTAATCTTAAGCTTTTTGGACGAAGCCAACTTGCTCGGTGTTTTCTGACGCTAAGTAAGCACTGTAGGCTCAAGACGAAGTTTTCTAGTGCTTACATTTTCTGCCACTAGATTCATCACACTTTTTTGAAAATATCGACGAAATTATAGCACACATTGATTGTTTGGTTACAGAGAACACGAGCTTCTGCCATTTACTAGAACTATGCATTCATTGAGATATCGCTGTTTTGAAATAGTTCGAGATGCGAAATGCTGGCCTTCGTAATGGGTGGCGCGTATTCCAGTCCTCCAGTGGCAACAACGAGTAACTGTAACTCCAAAGTAATTACGCGTGCTTTACCAAACGACGTATTATACAACTTATGTAGTTCCCATCAACTTACATTGCATACAAAATCATCCCGTGTTAGAATTTACTCCACTCTTATCTCATTCTAATCATGGGACTGAATGGACCTTCTTTGTCAGTTCTCTCTCCTCTACGACGTATTCAACGAATCAGGGATTTCACCGGTGTCCTTTACAGCGATCCGAGAGGTTACTGTTTCCATAAATGGCCTTTCCCCTCCCGATACGCGGGCTTTCAAGAAAAAGCGAAAGCGGGCACAGCGCCTTACAAAAAAAAAAAAGAGAGGCAGCGATGCCACGTTTTCAACTATCTGCACTGCCACGCGGCGAATCAAAAGGCAAAAAGTAGCAAACACATGACACCAATGGGGAAAACAGAGTGAAGTCTGCACTTTTGCTTCTTGAGTTCTGCGGGTCACCGATGCGAAGATAAAAGCCCGTTCTGTCGGGAAACCCAAGATTGGCAACCATTCAGGAGAAACAAGAGCAGCGACGCTGTCGCCGTCTGTACTCTGCGTGCACCGAAGGAGTGATGCAGCACTACATATTCTACGGCAGGCATAAGCTAATCGGGAATTGAATACAAAAAGTGGTTGTCGCACCTTGAGTGTCTTCTGATTGGCCAGCGGTGTGCTTGCAAACGATTCACGATGATCAACCATGCAAGAGTTAAGGGTCCTGCTACTTGCAATGATTTATTGCAGGCGCACAGTATTCTCAACGCTGTTCCAGTTGTTCCAGTTTAGTCGACGCCATTCGCGCATTCTACGGCACTGCACAGATTTAGCGGGACAAAGGAAGAGGCTGCTTTTAGCGCGCTGTCCTTTCATCTCGTCTGCCGACTGCGCATTGTCTCTTATTTTCTGGCGTTCCCGATTACTTTGTCGTTGTACTGACGACGAATTTTGGAAGTTTCGTTGCTACCTGCAAGATTCCGCAATTTATCATCCTCCCGGACACAATAGCCCTGCCGACAGCAAAATCCAAGAGAAGCGGCCAGTGGTTTGTAAAACAAAAGCGAATTCTGACACAAACTGACACGTCTCCTTTTGAGAAGGACGTACGAAAAAGAGTTATCTCTAGCGCGTAGGCACCACGGGCATTTTTGTGATTAAATTACGTGATGTTGCCTTAAAGTCGCTTGTTGCAATACCTTCAAGCCTCGCGTGAAAAGAATCCGTATCGCTTACACACTTAAAACTGCATTCATGGCTGAGATTCCAACGAGGATACCGTAGTTGGTCTAAATAAATAAAACATATAGAGTAGGAACACCATGTGGTTTATATATAATACCAGCGCAAACACACACGACCACGATGAAAACACTGGCCAAGCTCCTGGCTAACTAGCCAAGATGATTCCTTACCCATTCAAACATTTCAGGAAACCAACGTTAAATTGTCCTGCTTTCATTCCTTTGCATATTATTGCTATGCCTACTCTCAGAATATACAGTGTGGTAAAAATTTAAAAGGCGTGCAAAAGTGCGAATTTATCCCTCCGCCAGGTCTGCCAAGCTTGCAACGGATGACTTGTGAATGGTGACAGTGATACCTTATTACACACCTGTGCAGTCCACTTACATATATTCAATCGGCACTTAAGCTTCAGCGACTGCAACTTGATAGCCGCACATTAGAGTCTTCCATTTAACAATGCACCGCACTGTACGAGGCTGCCTGTTTTTTGTTTCCTTCAGGAAAAATGAACCAATAAAGAAACATTCACGCATATCTCGCTATATTTATATGATTAAGTGAAGTTTCTCTTGCTTGCTTTATGAACCTCCATTTCCAGTGAAACTACCCTTGTTTTTGTTTTATTCTTTTGGCAGTGAGCAAACCTTCCTTTCAATCGGTAACGACTGCGCTGTTTTGGCTAAGTTCTTTAATACAGTTGTAATTCAGTCATTTGCTTTGACCATTATAGAAAGAAATAATGCTACGAGGGAATGCCGCAAGGCTATTACTCTATCTGAAGGAGAGCTCTGTGACTATGGATAAAACAATCAGAAGATGAACAAAAGACGATAGTACGGGAAGCAAGTAATTAAAAATGCTTGATCCTGCCCTCGTGCTCATGACTACTGCCGACGAACATACGAATGCCATCTCGTTCGAGAAAATGTAATGACGTATGTCTATTCAACAGCAAGAAAAAGTTCATGTTAGTATTTCCGAAGAAAAGAAATTACAAGGTGTGAAAACAAAATGATGCTTTCCATCTGGGGCAGCGCATCCGTCCAAGATGCAGCCAATACTGTATCCTCCTCTTTCGTACCCTACCATCATCGGTAGGCAGGACGATACGCAGCTCGCTGTGATACGACCACAGCACCGTTCAGTTAACAGCCCTTTCAAGTGGAGCTTGAAATAACCGACACGGCTTGCCTCTCACAGCATGTGCACGTGCTCAACAGGTGAGCGTTCAGCACTCCTCTGTGGACAGTGTTGACGGTTACGGTACCTGTATTTTAGAGCGTTTTCACTTGCCTATCTTTCTTTGGCAAGAATATTGCGACATTCATGTCTAATTGTCTTTTACTTAAATGTTTCTTTATTAATTGGCTGCTAGTATTTTGGCCATATTTGTACCTATTCCTACAGGGTGCCCCAACTATCATGCACCAAGGTTCAAATATATGCAAATGCCACGTAGCTGGACACAACCAAGGTAATGTCGTTTGCCGTCGTTTGGAGATACTCATATTAATTCTTGCATCCTGTCTAATAGCATAATTATGCCTAATTAATTAATCAGGTTATCAAAAATTATAATCAAATGAAAAGTAACAATGGGAAAATTGTAGAGCAACATGAAAAACTCCCGATACAGCTTTCGGTTGCTCAATACGCTCTGCATAACGATGTTTTTCCGAGCGTGAAAGAAGCCCGGCATTACCCGTAAACTGCCTCGAGTGGCCAGTCGCGGTCACGTACCGCTGCAGGAGACGTACGACTCAGGTCGTGGGAGGTGTAAAGATCTTCTTTTGCATGCGACGACGAAAATTGGCACTCATGACCAGAGGCATGCGCCCTAGTATCAACCAAAGCTCTGAGGGGGACCCCGTCGACGTGGCCTTCAAGAATGTTCCGGTGGGCTCCTAAGGGCAGCAGAGGACTTTTGGTCAAGGTCAACAGTGCAGCATTTTCTCCAGAGGCTGTGCAGTCTAATTTACCGGCGAAAAGCTACGGCTAGAGGACATTCCAGGCGTATTTCCGCCGCCGTCATCACCGTGATGTTCTGTATAAAGTCCACGTTCGGTAACATCGTCGCCGCGCGTCGTATGCTGTGTAAGCGAGGGAAAGCGTGCGAGGGCGAGCCAACATTGGTGCCTCAATATTGCGCGCGCAAAGGAGGAAAGCGGGGAGATAGAGCGCTTCCAAGACACCGGGAGGCGGGGAGGGGGGGGGGGTCATTTTATTCCGGCGGCGGCTGTGCATGGCGCAGCCGCGTGGGCCGTATCTTGAAAGCGATCTGCGTTGGGGACAGAGTGCGCCGAGTGCTGATAGCCTCGTGTGCGCTGTGTTCTCGTCGCTTATTTCGCGTTGAAGCAAAAGGCAGCCCGAAGGTCAAATCGCTCACTGCTGCTGCCGCGCTTCCTCACTCCAGCGTTTTGACAAAGAGTTTCCGCGGTCATCGAGTGAGATGTGCTCATGTTCGCTTGTGCGCGCGTGACACCATGCTTCTTAATTTAGTTAGTAAGTGAATGTTTACAAGTTCACTTGGCCGATAAACCTAATGTCCTTACTTCGTATAGCTGTCTACTAATTTGCTACTGTGCTGTGCGCTGACGGTATGCGGCGACAGTGACCGACTGTGATTGCATGTCTATGCTCCTTTCTTTATCTCTACTTTGTTATAACTTTACCCCCCCTCTCCTCTTTCCCCAGCGTAGGGTAGCAAACCGGATCTTCCCCTCTGGTTAACCTCCCTGCCATTCCCTTCCCTCTCTGTCTCTTTCTCTCTCTCTCTCTCTGCTATCGCAATCGTTGCTTCCTCTTTCCGTCGAAACTGCGAGTTTCTTTTTTTAATTTTGCATTCAAGCGATCAAATATGGTGTGTAGGACACCCTAGCGTGGTAACAGGTCGTCAGACTGAAAGGTTCATTACAGTCATTAAAGTAATCGCAGTAAATGTTCGCTCGCGCAATAAGCACTTGCTTCGGCACGCTAAGTTGGGGCACTCAAATTGGCTAGACACTGCAGTACTCTGCTGATTAGAAGTGTTCTTTATACAAGCTCAATACATTGAGAGAAAGCGGCAACATGGAGGAAAGGGCAGAGAAGAGATAGCGATAGAAAGGGGAATGTCCATGATGTATTATGTTTTTCATGCGAGCCCATAACAGAAGCACTTCCTAGTCTGGTCCCGAGTGCGGCGATCCTCACTCATAAAACCAAGTTTCTTTTACAGCAGTTAATAAATACTCCTCATTGAGATAACCAATTTATTGCAGAAATACCCATGTGTTTTCGTCATTATCTTATTTACTTGCTTCGTTTCTTTCTTTTTTTCGTTTCTTTTTCTTGTTGTGGGCTCTATGTACCTCAAAGAAACATTTTTCAGACAATATAAACGTTTCCCAGTATTGAATATTCTTGTCACAATGTATTACAGAAAGAAACAACTTGAGAGCTATTGATTTTTCATTTTTGTTGAGAGTTCGACAATAGGCTCTCATTTCAACTTGTTGATATTAGGGTAAAAAGTTTCAGAAGCCATTGCCTTTTAATACCTTCAGGTACTCTTAAAACCGTTTCATGAGTAAAGGCTCCATACATTCACAAATGTGACTTCATTAGAATGGTTAAATACAATTCCCTGTGCTCGTAAGTACATACAACTGTCAGAAATATAGGTACACATGTTGGCGTATATTTCTCGCTGTTTAGCACTATAGCGTTGAGCAATGTATTGTGCATTTTTCATAAAAGGAATTTAACAAAAAGGAAAATTTCTTCTGAATACAGTGCCTTGGAGAAGACAACTAAGATGGTCATTGAAATAGGAGTGGTTAAATGAGAGAGTTCAGACTTTTACAGGAAATTGTAATCAGGTTTTAACGTCCGGTCAAAGAACAAAAAGTGTTTATTCAGTTAGAAGCAGCTAGATTTGAGATATGCATTCGCGGGCAGCTAAGGCTTTACAGTAGTAAGCTAATATGAACGTGATATGAACGTAAGCTAATATGAACGTGAAGATTGGTCAAGAATCAGAGTATTTGTTAGGAATGGAGAACACAAAAGCAATGGTCATGTCGCTGCGAAAAGTAAAACTCACGTCAAGATTTCTTTTGCAATAGAACGAAAAGGTGTGTGAAAGAAAACTTTTTCGCGTATTTTTTTCCTGTCGTAGTCAAAGAATGAAAGACCCTACTCGTCAATATAAGTCTGTTTCCTGAAAAAAAAATTCTCGGTGCAAAAAATGCCATCCTTCCAGCACAGTGAAAACGAACAACAGATAATCATGCTAATCTGCCAGTGTGAATAGGTCTAAAACGTGAACTGCTGAACGACAGTGGTGGTTGACTCACTCACTAACAGCCTAACACTAGTATCACGTGATACCCTCGGACGCTCCCTCTCGCCCCACTCTCTCAGCCGCAACAAATCGTTTATATTTTCAATTATATGGACACTCCAGGCGCATTTTTGCTGCCACCGTATTGTTCTGTACAAAGTCCAAGGGCGATAATACCGTCGCCGAGCGCCGTATGCTATATGTGTGAGTGAAAACACGCGAGGGGAGCCGACGGTCGCGGTTCAATCTGGCACACGCGAAGGATGAAGGCGGAGAGCAAACGCGCTGTCTTGCGTCGCGCGGAAGGTCGTGGCGGAATAGGAGAGAGGGAGCCGGATGGCGTTGAGCTCGGGCAGAAACTGCGTCTTCGCGACCGGACGCAAGGTGGTACTGACGATTGCGGCTCAATCTCGGGCGCGAGAGGGAGGAAAGTGGGCAGGCAGCACGGGAAAGGGCGTGGGGGGGGGGGGGGGAGTGCATCTACTCTGCCAGCAAGTGCGTACTTTGCGCGGCGACGCGCCGTCTCGCGCGTCGTATCTTGAAAGCGATCTGCAGACGTCTCATACCTCTGTGCGCGGTGTTTTTTCGCCGCTGTTGCCGTTGAAGCGGTGGACAGCACGAAGGTCACTTCGCTCGCTGCTACTGCCGCGCTTGCTCACGCCAGCGTTTTGACAGCGAGTGTCTGCGGTCATCGAGTGCGATGTCTTCATGTTTGCCTGTGCGTGCAGACACCATGCTTGTTAATTCAGTTAGTAAGCGAATGTTATCCTTTTTATCCAGCTGATAAAATTACTATTCTTACTTCGTATAGCTGCCGACTAATTTACTGTCGCAATTGATTCTTCACCTTTCGGGCGAAACTACGACTGTTTTGTTATGCCGCAGGTGTATGGTGACCATCTTCGTGGTTGTACATGTACATCAAAGCGGCATTTAGTAGAATTTTTACTTTTCTTTCCGCCATGCATTGCTGCGCGTATCTAGCGTTCGCTCGCGCGAGCATACTCGTGAGGCTCCTCGCGACGGCTTGCAAGTAAAGAAACCGAAAAGGACAACAAAAATAAGAAGGATCTAAAAAGAACGCCTAAGCATCCGTATGCTACACTGTGTTCGTTTCTAACGGTTAAAACTTGATTCATTCAATACTGATCCTATATAAAACAAGCAGTAGCACAGTTGCGCTCAAAAAACATCGAACCCTATCCAGGTGCGAATGAAGCCACTGCAGGAAGTCTCTCTAGCCTCCACAGCGTTGACTGCTCTGTATGAAACGGAGTATAGGTGTTGTGCTCCTCTAACGGCAAGCAGCAATAGCCTCCAAAACCATGTCGCTTCGCGTATTCTACCGACAAAAAAATGCCCGTGACCTCGAACGTCATGCAACGCCATCGCTGATACAGCGTTTGACCGGTGTTTGACGTACCTGGAATATGCTCAGATTAAAAGAAATGCGCATAGAGCGCTTCTTGGCATGTCAAAGAGGAACTTATTTTAATATGCCGCCATCACAAGCCATCGAAGAAGACGGCGACGAGGGCACTGTTGTGGTTTTTGAGGGCCACAGAATTGGACAAGCGGCTGTAGCCTGAACAGATGTTTATAGTGCTGCAAGTGCTACTGTGCTGTGCGGTGGCAGTATGCGGTGATAGTGACCGACTGTGATTGCATGCCTGTGCTCCTTTCTTTTTTTATCTCTACTTTGTTATCACTTTACGTCCCCCTCCCCTCTCTCCCCAGCGTAGGGTAACAAACCGGATCTTCCCCTCTGGTTAACCTCCCTGCCTTTCCCCTTTCATCTGTCTCTCTCTCTCTCTCTTGACATGTCGGATCAATTAAAGTGAGTATGCCGAGCCACAGCTTACTTCCACCTCTACATTTCTTCGCAATTGTTTCTATTCTATGTTCCATGAGTTAGCATTGTGTGAGGGAACTGCCAGCCTCTCAGAGTGGTTCAAAGGGTTTCAGACACCAGCTATTTGCATACAGCTTTGGTGCCCATTGCCTCGATAAAGAGTACTTGTTAACCTCCCTGCCTTCCGCTTTTCTCTTTCCCTCCTCCCTCCTTGTTCTCTTCAATTCATTTCGCCTGCACATCTATTGTAGTTGTGTAGGTAACCAATATCGTCTGAAATGAAGCTTCTTATTTGGAACCCGCCTCATACAGCATATCTCCTCTATCAAATTGAACTTCATATTTTTTCGTGAAATACTGATGGAGTGAACAGAAAGCGTTTATCCTTTCTAGCCTAATATGTTTCCTTATAGCAAATAATGAAACCGCCAAGCTACGTTTATTGTACCAATTCAGCAGCGTGCCCCACGCCGAACTTAGTTTGGTTTGAGGGTACGCATTTAATAAATATTGCAAAAAAGCAGAAATCACTCCCATATTTCTTGCGTACCTCTTATGTCCATGTCGTATGTTCCAGCTCAACTTAAGTTCGAAGAAAGATACTGTAGCCTTTCCGGCACCCCCCTGAGGGAATCAAGCGGCGGCCTCTTGGGAACCATCACCGTGACTCGGCTAATTGTCGCCGAAGGAAGCTTTCAGTTAGACCTGACATCGGCGACAGGCCGTTTGTTTTCGAAGCAACCGGAGCTCGCGGTGGAACGACAGGTGCTCTGCGGCTCTTCCTGTTGGTTCTCCGTCTTCCATCTTAATTCCGCTCCCCTGAACAGGCTCCGAAGTTCAGAGGCAACATAGAAAACAAACGGCGTGTTGCACAGCATTCGCCGATTTCGAAATGTCGAAGCATTCAAAGGTGTTGCTTTAGACTGAAAAAAAAGAACTGCTTTCTGTAGACTCGATTCGTTATTTTGTGCTTCTATTTGTTCGCTCTTCGGATAGAGATTACTTCTTGTGGGTGAAACCTTCCAATGCGTACAGCTGACATCACCAGAAGAGCTCGCTCATTGCAGGAGACAGTTTTTCGGATCAACCAAACAATGTGACATTAAGGAATTAAGATGCTCCTTTCAACTATGTTCATGTATGTGGCCATGAGCATATGTTTTGATGGCAAGAATAACTTTTTGGAGAGCGAAGGGGGAGGGTGAAGGGGTAGTGAAGGGGGGGGGTGACTGGAAGGTATGCTGAGAGCAACATTTGATAGAATCAGAAGATGTTCTTTTATTTAGTCTACAATGTTTTGCGCCTAAATCAACATAATTATTCATTTCAGAAACAAACATTATAGTCATACCGAATGAGCAACCAGAAGGTGTAAAGTGTATGGGTACATTGCAGAAAGACCATTTTAAGAATGTTTCTATAGATTTACTTGTCTTTTTTAAGCGGAAAATATGCGGTAGCATATAAAGGGCGGTTCAGTTCACTTTTGTCAATCATTGCATAATGCAATCAAAAAGACCTAATGTTCCGGAATGAAACCGACACGGCATTTGTTGGAAAGCACCACTTGACAGTGTGATACCAGTGCCGACCACTGTGGGAAAAGAACTATGCAAAGAAGCTTCCCTTTCATTTTTTCTCTCTTGCTAGTTCAATGTTTACTGCAGACTCAGTGTTCACAGAGCCAGGGCTGGTAGTATTCTCAAGAAGGCCGTGCATTTTGCCGGCTGTCAACCTCTGGTAGTCATGGGGAATTTCAATGCCCAGCGTCAAGTGTGGGGCTATCGCCCCAATACGAAGAAGGCTAGAGACATATGGCACATGGCAACGGAGGAAGATCTTACGCTGATAACCCATAAATACTTTCCGACCAGGAGAGGCAACTCGGTGTGCCGAGATACGCCTCTGGACCTCACCTTTGTCAAGAACCTAGAAAACGTCAAGTGAACCAACACAGCCGTGGACCTTGGTAGCGATCACTGCATCATCGAAGCGGTCATCAAGGTTGCCCGTAATAAGACGAGGACCTTTAAGTTCACTGACTGGGACTTGTTCCGAACCAACCGCTCCGAGCGCGTCCTCACCCAAGATACGGGCCTAGACTGTTGGTGCGACGAGATAAAAGAGGACGTGGCTAGAGCCATCAGGGAGGTGACAACCAATCTGGAGGTGGACAAGATGGACACTAGGCTCGCGCATCTGTTGGAAGCCAAGTAGGCACTGCTCGCGCGATGGAAGACTCAGTGCCATAACAGAAGACTACGCAAGAAAATTTCCGAAATCAACAAGACGATACAGGCTCATAGCAAGGTGCTATGCAAGCAGCAATGGGACGAGCTGTGCGATTCGGTGGAGGGCCAGCTCAAGACCGGTAAAAGCCGGAGATTCCTCAGGCACCTACTGCACGATGGCAACACCAAGTCCAATCAGAAGAGAGCTTTGGCGAAAGCTGTCCATTTGGCCACCGACTCGACTTCAGATGGGGTGGCCACAGAGCAGCTCATAGACAAGTACCTGGCGGCCACAGATGATGCTCCCCCCCCCCCCCCCCACCCAGTACGAAGGACGCGATGCGCCATCGATGGACGAGGATTTTACCGGGGCTGAGGTCAAGCAAGTTCTCGCATCCCTCAACGGCAGATCTGCTCCTGGGCCCGACGGGGTCACCAACAAAATGCTCAAGAATCTCGACGACGACTCAGTCGAGTTTCTTACAGACAAGATGAACGAAATCTGGTGCAGTGGCCTCATTTCCAAGAGCTGGAAAGCAGCCTACACAGTACTCATACCCAAGCCAAGTCACGCGCCGAGCATCGACAATCTAAGGCCCATCTCTCTGACATCGTGTGTTGGGAAGATGGCCGAGCAAGTCTTGCTTAACCGCCTCACTCATCACCTCGAGTCTAACGAATGCTATACTGACAACATGATTGGCTTTCGGTCGGGGCTCTCGACTCAGGACGCCAGGAGGCTGATCAAGCACCAGATCATTGACTCCATTGCCGCCGACACTAAGGCAATTCTCGGCTTGGATTTGGAAGGGGCTTTTGACAACATAGCTCACGCCTTTATTCTCAGGAGCCTGACGGAGTTTCACGTCGGCAAGCGGGCGTACAATTTCGTGCGCTCCTTTCTTTTTTCGAGGTCCACTAGACTCGAGATTGACGAGTTTTTGACCCATGAAATTCAGCTTGGGCCAGAGGGAACACCTCAGGGGGCGGTGATCTCCTTGACGATGTTCAACATCTCCAAGATCAACCTGTCAAGAGCCTTGAACAAGATCCTGAACATTAACCACATGATCTACGCGGACGACATCACCATCTGGTGCCCCAGCGGATATGAGGATCAGGTCGAGGGTGTTTTGCAAAAGGCCATCGATGTAACGGAGTGGTATCTCATCCCCACGGGACTAAGGTGCTTGTACACTAAATACGAGCTCTTATTTACAAGAAGAGTCCTAGAGATGGTTCTCACCAGTCCTCGGAGTGAGCAATGGAGAGCCACATTACGTTATTCAACGGTAACGGCTACCCAGTTCCACGGGTAGACAGTATCAGGGTCCTAGGAAGGTTTATCGAGTCTAACGGGGCCAATGGAGTCTCCCTCAAACACATTTGTTCCAAGACCGAAAGCGCCCTCGGTCTGATCCGAAGAATCGCCAACAGGTACCGCGGAATCAGGGAGGATAATCTGATCCGGATCATCCACGTATTCGTGCTATGCCACCTCGCTTACTCGGCGGCTATGCAAAACTGGCTCATGTCGGAGCCCAACAAGATGAATGGCCTATTCAGAAGAGTCTTCAAGCTTGCCCTCAGCCTTCCCGTACGAACGTACACAGAAAACTTCCTCAAGTTGGGAATCCATGACACGTTCGAAGAAATTGTTGAAGCCAAAGAGCTTTCTCACTTTGTCAGACTCACTGTTACCCAGCGAATCGAGCCATACTTGGCATGCTGAGACGTAACCCCACGGTTGTTGGTCCCGACGCTGTGAAGCAGCCCAGTGACGTAAGATCCAAGATTTCCATACACCGGATGCCACGCAATATGCATCCGACCTACAACGAAGGACGAAGACGAGCCAGGAGTAAAGCTCTGCTCGCCAGTGTCCGCTTGGACATGGATCGAACATGCTTCGTGGACGCTGCTTCGTACGCTCGAGAAGAAGCCTTCTCCTCAGTGGTGATCGACTGTGATTCCAAAGTCCTCAGATGCGCTACCATCCGCACTTCTAGTTCCAAAGTTGCAGAGCAGGTTGAAATTGCTCTTGCATTGACGGACGGTGTACATGACACGATTTATTCAGACTCCAAGGCCGCTATCAGGGCCTTTCAGTTTCAGGGAATGGTGGCTTCCCAGGACCTACGTATAATTCAATATGCTAAAGACCTCAAACAACACTCCTTGGCCTGGTTCCTTGCCCACCTTGGAACCATTGAGTGTGCCTCGTTCAACCCCGACGAGGAGGCGCACATCGGCAGCACGAGGTTTGACTGACCGTGTGCCAGGTAACGCGTCCTCTCCAGGGCGACCCGAGCCTCTCTACTCCTACAGCGAGATCTGCAAGCATAATTATCTCTCAAGAGGACTTCTGCCTTTGCCGCACTCCTCGCTGTGCAGGGCCCAGGCAGTCACTCTCAGACTGCTACAAACAAGCACTTACACGAACCGCGCAGGACTGCACACAATGTACCCCGAACTGTTCCCAAGCCCGGACTGCCCCCTGTTTGGGGGTTATGCTTACTTCGAGCATGTCCTGTGGGGCTGCGCCTCTTCCGGTCCCCCTTTCACCCAAGAGGAAATTATGAAGCTTATTAAAGCCCAGTACCAGACCTATCAAATCCTGACAGTCCAGAGGGCCCGCGAGAGGGCCGTTAGGTTTGACCTGATGGTCCCAGAGTGGGCCTAGCCAGAGGACGTTGAGTTTCCTCGCGTCTATTGTGGACCGAATAAAGTTGTTACACTAACTCACTCACTCATTCACTCACTCATTCACTCAATCTCTTGCTAGCTCTTAGGAAACCCAGAGTAGTTGCTATTATTGTCGCTACCTTTCGTAGCGACGACGTTGATGACTGGCTGGACAATTATGACCGTATGAGTGAGTCTAACCGTTGGTATGATATGCACAGTCTTCGCAACGTCGCATTCTACCTCAATGACGTTACCATAACTTGCTTTCCTGACCACGAGAGCACCTTGCCTGACTGGGCGGCATTCAAACACCAGCTTCAGCAGATTTTCGGCGCCGCCAACGTCCGCTCTGAGGTCCCCAAAAAAAGAAGCTTGATGGCCGCATGCAACTTCCCGGGGAAACATACACCTCTTATATCGAGGACGTCCTCGCCCTTTGTCGCCGTGTTGACGCCACCATGATGGAATCTGATCGTGTTCGTCATATTCTAAAGGGCATTGCCCATGTCGCGTTCAACACACTAGCGATCAAGAATCCGGATACCGTTAACGATGTGATCGCGACTTGCCAACACCTGGACGCACTTCAGGCCATCCATTTACAACCTGTCGCCTGCGACACGCCTCTTCCCTCGGATACGGACCTGCGTATGCTGATTCGGACTCTCATACGCGAAGAGCTCCAAGCGTGTGGCCTGCTCAGTGCTCCCGTTCTCCAGCCTCAACCTTCGGTTCCTGGCCTGCGCGACGTCATCAAAGAGGAGCTGTCCTCCATGACCTGTCCTGCGAGCTGTGCCCCTCCTCCGCCGTTGACCTTGTATGCTCAGGCTTCGGCTATGCAACGAGCGTTCGTTCAGACAGTGCCGCCTGCTCCTGCTGCTGCTTCCAACCATCTGGTAACTCTAGCACCAGGTCGGCCTGCCCCAGCATTCTACGCTACCCGGCCTACGCCCCGCCCCATTTGTCATTCTTGCGGTATACGCGGGCACATATCACGTTCTTGTCGAAGACGACAACAGGATGAACGCCGTGGCTACGATGTTTATGAGAGAGACCCGTTGCTTCCTCCGAGTCCCTACCAGCGCTAGCTTTCTCCACGCTCACTTTCTCCACCTCCCGAAGCGCCTCGCAACTACCATCCAGGGCGCCGCCGCTCGCCCTCCCTTCTCCGACGCTCGACATCACCCCTGCAACCAGCCACCCATCACCTCCACCACTTACGAGACAGCTGTTAAACCTCGACGGTTTATTTAGCAGGTCGCGCGCTGAAGAATAAGGCGTTGCCATAATGAAGATTATATACAGATGAAGAAGATTAGGGAGTAATACAACTCTCACAGTATACTTAACAGCGGTTAACTAGATATCTTCTGACGTTTCTATTTAGGTGATGCAGCTTCAATAAAAGATTCCAGAGCATACCGAGTAATATCCCGTCAGTTTTATTCCATGAAGCTGGTTTTTATGGGTTTATTGTTTCACAGCAAAAAAGGAGCGCACGAAACTTAAGTAAGCACCACATGAGAAGGCGCATGTACGCAATGATATTATGATATTGTTCACTTTAAAAGAAATTTTAAGACCAGCTTTTTCTACGCCAATCTTCACTTGAGGGCAAGCCCCATTTTTTTAACTATAAGTACATTGCAGTTTTGAGCTCAAACAAATTTCTAATGAAGAATCTATGTTACGCGAAGACTTGGCGTACTACGTAGGCTATGAAGGAAAATGGTGAGCGCTGGTTCCGAGGCGAGGCGACGGCTACGACCGTCGCCTTCTCCGCAGTCTGTGGGCGGTGAAAACACTCACAGCTTCGCAGCAGCTTCTCTAGTCGATAACTTCGCCTGTGAGAAGGGCTGTGGTGTAACTTGCAAGCACCTTGCGCACAAGATCGCAGTTACTTAATGCCGCAATGATACGGTTTGGGTCCTCCACGAAGTGCAGCGCTTTATTGCTGCTGGCTTTAGGACAAGGCACTACTGATAAGAAAAGTGAAAAACTGAAATATCGTGTACAGGGGATTCTCTGGCGCGAATGGCAATCGTTATCGAGACGTAAATCGTTATCGAGACATCTGGTCAACCTCCTCCTAATGCCCTTCACTCGTTAGGCGTTTAGTCTTAAATAACTATTTGTAACGGACGCCAGGAAACACTTACGTTCCTTGGAATGGTGGCAAAATCTGTAATGCTATTTAACACAAAGCTGCATATCATTCAGAGCTAAGAATAGTGTTCGTCTGTTACAATCGCAAAAATAGGTGCACATGAGTCACATATGAATCAGGTAGATAGAAACACATGCGTTTCAAAGCCGAAAACTTATGTCTATATCACAGAAGTCGTAGACTGCACTAAGCAAAGAACATGAGAGTAGGAGCTGTTGTCGCCTATGAAGCCCGCTTAGAAGCACTTTTAGCATAGAGAGAACTTTGTCATAAAAGAAAAGCTGGGATATCGGACTTCCAAGAGAACTGAAAACCTACTAGCCTCCCATGTTCAGATAAGCGAGGCGTAGCTGCGGGAAGCGGATTGTAAGACGAAAGTAATGTTTTCATTCGGTCTCCACACTGTAGTTCTCTTCAAATTCAAGTTTGGAAAGCTGCGTCACCTGCTATAGCGTGTTTTGTAAATATCTCACAAGTTATATGCGATTACTTTCAGAAAGAATGTAATGGAGTTACAGGAGCCGGTACCGAGTAAAAAAAAAACTAATCGTTAAATTACGAAATTACCAAAATACGTAATTGATAACGAGTAATTCAATATATGCAATTAGTTGCGTACAAGTCGGTTTAATGTTTATGGTTGCGCCAATAATATCGAGCACCTGTGTTGTGATTGCCCGGTTTGTCGCACAGAGACAATCGCCTTCTTGCGCATTATCACAATTAGACAACTGGCCTTCGTCTACAGAAAAGATTCTAGGACACAGACCTCGTTTTTCATAGGTTCACAAGGTTTAGGAAACGCAACTGAGTTTTTTTCCATATTTTAATCAGCAGGCCTGTTTGGCACCAAACGACAAATTTTTAGTTCGAGGGCACGTTCACAGAAACTTTCCTTTCTTTCTGTCTCTCTGGCCGCATGCCATCTGCTTAGCCTCCCTTCTTTCCTCCCTCTGTGTAATACACACGCATATATATATATATATATATATATATATATATATATATATATATGCTTGTAAATGAAAGAAAGAAACAAGGAATTAATGGAAATGAAAGTGCATGAAAAAAACAACTTGCCGCCGGTAGGGAACGGTCCCACAACCTTCGCATTTCGCGTGCGATGCTCTACCAATAGAGCTACCGCGGCGCCGCTTCCTCATCCACTTTCTTGGGTATTTATGTTTCCTAGTAGTAGAACCCTGGAAATGATAGCCAGCGCCACCACTCACAGACCTTGGCGGCGGGTGTTGAACATCCTTTCTGCCGCAGGCGTTACGAGAACGGGATCTTTTTGAGTGGAGGCCAACCGGTCAATAAACCCACACGTGCTACCTGAAGGCATCAACGTTGCCGCATTCGAGACCCGCGTTATGTAATGAACGAGAAGAAGGGGGTTAACCAAGGGGCCTGATTTTTATTAGTCATATCATAAGGAGCCAACAAACACTTACACCAAGGACAACATAGGGGAAATTACTTGTGCTTAATAAATGAAATAAAGAAACGATGAATTAATGGAAATGAAAGTGGATGAAGAAACAACTTGCCGCAGGTGGCGAACGATCCCACAACCTTCGTATTCCATGTGCCTGTGACATGCGAGGCTACAAATGGACCACCTATCTTTGTTATCCTGACGACGTTATTGTTTTTTCTCCCACGTTATTGTTTTCTCTCACGGTATTGTTTTCTCCCCCTTTACCCGACTCGCTGCAATTCTTCCGGTCTTCCGAAAAGCCGGCCTCCAACTGAACTCCACGAAATGTCAATTCGGGCGCCGTCAGATTACCGTGTTCGGACACCTCGTTGACACATCCGGTGCTCAACCAGATCCGGAAAAAGTTCTGGCTGCTCGCAGTTTCCCTGTGCCACGTTATGCTCCTGACTTGCGCTGCTTCGTCGGTCTGTGTTCTTTCTTTCACCGTTTCGTCAAAAACTTCGCCGACGTTGCTCGGTCTTTGACAGATCTGCTAAAGAAGAACAAGCCATTCTCATGGGGCCCGGAGCAGGCTCACGCGTTCGCCGCTCTCATCGGGTTTCTGACCACCCCTCCAATACTTGCCCAATTTGATCCATCTGCACCGACCGAAGTCCACACTGACGTAAGCGGCCACGGCATCGGCGCTGTTCTCGCCCAACAGCAGAATGGTACCGAGTGCGTGATAGCTTACGCCAGGCGCGTGCTGTCACCTCCCGAGAGAAATTACTCCATCACGTAGCGGGAGTGCTTGGCTTTAGTTTGGGCTGTCGCCAAGTTCCGGCCATATTTGCACGGCCGCACATTTTCGTTTGTTACAGACCACGACGCCCTCTGTCGGCTGTCTTCCCTCCGGGACCCGACAGGGCGGCTTGGTCGCTGGGCTTTGCACCTCCAGGAATTTTCATTTATTGTCAACTACTAGTCTGGACGTCTGCACAAGGGCGCTTACTGCCTCTCTCATCACCCCGTGGATCCTCCTAGTCCCGTTGTGCATGATCCGGTGGCCTGCGTGATGGCTTTACTGACATGACCGACATGCGCGCTGAATAACGCCACGAATCCTTACGGCCCATAATCGTTGGAGTGCAATGTGGCAGCACCGATGGCACGTGCCGCATGTTCGTGCCGCACGACGGTATCCTCTACCAATGCAATATCAACCCTGACCGCCCTGAGTTGCTCCCTGTCCTTCTTTGTCATCTGCGATCCGTCGTTCTCGAACAACTTCAGGATGTACCGACCGCGGGACACCTTGGAGTTTTGCGTACATACGACCGCATACGACGCCGGTTCTTCTGGCCGCGTCTCTACCACTCTGTGCGTCGTTACGTCGCAACTTGCGAATCGTGTCAGCGCCGGAAGAAACCTCCCCTGCCACCTGTCGGACGACTCCATCCAAGTGAAGTTCCCTCTAAACCTCTCTTTCGCATAGGCCTTGACCTGCTTGGTCCTTCTCCGACGGCAACTAGATGGAATAATTGGATCACCGTCGCTACTGATTATGCGACGTGGTACGCGTTAACAAAGGCGTTGCCGACTAGTTGCGCAACTTATGTGGACGATGTTCTCCTCCACGACGTCATTCTCCACCACGGTGCACCTCGACAGTTACTTACAGACTGCGGCCGCTCGTTCTTGTCTCGAGTTGTCGACGACCTCCTCCGCTCTTGTGCCACTGAGGACAAGCTGTCCACCGCCTACCACACACTAACGAATGGTCCTACACAACGTCTCAACCAAACACTCACAGAGATGCTGTCGATGTACGTCTCCAACGATCACCGCGACTGGGACGCCACGCTGGCCTACGTGACATTCGCCTATAAATCCTCCCGACATGACACCGCAAGATATTCACCCTTGTATCTTTTGTATGGTCGCGACCCCACATTACCGTTTCACACCATCCTACTATATGTGCCACGTGTTGCAACTGAGTATGCTCGTGAAGTCATCGACCGCACTCACATGGCGCGTCATGTCGCCCGATCTCGTTTATTAGCCTTGCAGCATATGCGAAAAGAGCGTTACGGCCGGTTCCATCGCGATGTTAAGTTCGCCCCAAGTGCTTGGATGCTCCTTTGTCGCCCTGTCGCCGGGTCGGCCTCTCCCAGAATCTTCTCTCTCGCTATACAGGGCCTTATGAAGTCCTACGTCAAGTTACCGACGTCAATTACGAGATCTCGCCGTTGCAATTTGATCCATCCTCAGTTCCAACGTCTGTTGACATTGTGTGCACATTTCGCGGCTGAAGCCATACTTCGTTCGCAGTTCTTCGCCTAACATGTGCCGAGACGGCGCTTCAGCACCCTGGGGTCCTGTTACGGAAGGACAAAAGAAGAGAAAGGAAGAATAAGATCGCGAGACGTTGGCTGCTGCGTGTTGTTGCTGGTTAGCCATCTTAACCACTTTGACTCTGCTTGTATATATATTGTAAATACAGTTCCTCTATATTCCCAACATCCCCGTAACAATGTATTAATGACATCGTCAGCATATCTACAGCGCCCGTGCAAATCAGATTGTTCGCGAATGACAGTGTGCTGTTTAATGACATAACTTGCAGTGAAGGTGAAATCACACTTGATTCTAACCTTCAAAACGTAGTATCCTGGTGTCGTAAGTGGAATATGGAACTAAATCCTAACAAATCAGTTTTCATGAAAATTATCCGGAAAATTAACAATTTACCCTTTCCCCACAGCATCGCTTCAAAGCCTCTCACACAAGTTAATCAATACAAATATCTAGGTGCCCCAATAACTACAACTTATGCTGGAACGCGCATTTTTTCAACATTTGCAAGTCGGCTTTTCGTAAACTTTGCTTTTTGAGACATAAATTGAAACAGGCTCCCCTTAACACTCGATTAACAGCTTATTATACACTCATTGATCTCAAACTTGAATATACATTCATTGTGTAGGATCCATTCACTAAATATAACACTGATGCTTTGGAAATTATACAGCGCAAAGCGGTAAGATACATTTTTTCCAAAGACCGCTGAACTGACTTTCCAACCACCCTAATGTTAACACACACAAATCAAACATTACAAATACGAAGGATAATTCTCACACTCAAATTCCTTTTCTTGCTGGAAAACAACGATTTCTCTCTTTGCCCGCACCCTTTCTAAAACCACTTGTAGCACGGCGTACATGGCTGCGACATGCTGAATCTTTAACGCCTTATCTCACGAGGACTAACATTTTAAGTATTCCTTCTTTGCCCGAACCATATTAGACTGGAACAATTTGCTTATAGCACATCTATTCAAAATTGACGCTATTGAAGAATTAAGTGTTAAATTTGTTTTGTTCTTTTTGTGCGTTATTTTTATGTAATATAGTATGTAAATACACCAATAAATTATACACTCCTTTAATATTGCTGAGCATATGCATTGTTGCTCTTTCTCCTAACTTTTATTTGCTCATTTCGCGCTGTGTTCTATATCTTGTTGAATTGTATTATTGTTCTATGTCATCGTACATTTCTCTTTGTAATTATCAATCCTTCATTTTTTTGTATGCTACCTACGCCCCTCCTGCTTCAACCCTTACTGGGACCTGCAGTATGTTATAGATAAAGAAAATAAAAAATGGTGTTCTTCCTCATTCACTTTCCCCATGATGGCACTCAGGCGGCTCACGTCTATTATTTGCCGCACAACTCAGGCTAACAATCGTATCAGAAACTGGCTTCGCTTGAAGCACTTGCACGATCCAGCCTATCATTATCATCATTTGGTTCGCAAACATCAGGCTAGCAACTGCCACAGGAAGAGGGCGCAATGCCGACCTACTTTTCAGAAAGTAGGGGACAGAAACTATGACATTAAAGCTAAGTGGAAAAGGAAGAAAAGAGGAAACTAGGGAGATCACGAACTAAAACAAAACATAACTGAGAATAGAGTACGGCAGTGGGAACAAGAAGAAAGTCACCATAGCTCACATTAATTCAAAAGAAATTAATAAATTACGAAACTCACACTGAATTCAGGTTCTGGAAAGAAATAAACTAAGAAACCAATAGACAAAAAGAAAGACGTAAAGAATAATCATCAAAACAACAATTGAAATTAATTTATGAATAAACTGAATTAAAGACTAATAAAGTAACGCTGCCCTGGAATAAGGAGAACACTGCGCTATGATTCATTTGTCAGTGATTCTTACTACGAGGACTTGCTTCAGAAACAGAGCTTCATTCAATTTCATTAGAGTGGACGCTTAGAGTACGTCATTACGAAGTTTGCGCTTAGAAGCCCTGTGTTCTGTGCTTTACACAGTGACTACTTTAGTGGAGGAGCGACGCTGCCATAGACTCTATGAATTCGATGTGGAGTGCACTGACGCTGGAATCGGTTTAGATAATCATCATCATCATCAGTAGCAACAACTGCAGCATCAGCCTATTCTTATTTCCCCTGCAGAAGGCCTCTCCCTGCGACCTGCAATCGCCCCTGTCTTGTGCTAGCGAATTCCAACTTACGTATGCATATTCCCGAATTTCATCACCCCAACTAAATTTCTGCTGTCCTCGACTACGCTTCTCTTCCCTAGGCACCCATATGTAGTTCTAATGGGGCACCGGTTGTCCACCCTACGCATTACATAGCTTTACCAGCTCCATCTTTTAGAGGGCAGCTCTTAAACACCCGTTCCTGGGTTGAGCGTCGGCGTCCCTAGGCGTAACCGCGCGGACGTGCTCGTGCCACTGCATGCGCATTTGTCGTCTTCTTCCACAGCTGGCTCCGATGCTGCTCATCATGCCAGCGGGCCGTCCCCGAAGGCGCTGCCCCACTGCCAGTCGGCGCCGGGACTTCAATTTCAAATTATTTGCCTCAATATATCGGGAAATGAAAATACGTAAACAGCTGCGCTCAAATTTCGCATTAGGGGTATCGTAATCAGCGGAAATTTCTTTTCTCAATGTCAACTAGAATATCGGCTACCGCCGTTTGCCATCTGATCCACACCGCTCTCTTTATGTCTCTTAACATTATGCCTAACAATTTTCGTTCCATCGTTCCTTGCGCAGCTCTTAACTTGTTCTCGAGCTTCTTTGTTGACCTCCAAGTTTCTGCCCCATATGTTAGCACTGGTAGTATGCATTGATTGTACACTTTTCTTTTCAACGAGAGGGGCAAGCTCCCAGTCAGTATTTGGTAATGCCTGCCGTATGCACCCCAAACCATCTTTATTATTGTGTAAATTTCCTTGTGACGATGGGGGTCCCCTGTGTGTAACTGACCTAGATAAACGTAGAGAGAGAGAGAATGAAGAGGAAAGGCAGGGAGGTTAACCAGATATGAGTCTCCGGTTTGCTACCCTACACTGGGGATGGGGCATTTGGGTTAGAAAGATGACAGAGAGGAAAACGAAAAAAAATAAAAAAAAGGGAACGCGCACACATGGAGACACACACACAAAAGGCGTTCCAGTTAAAGTCGTTCACACAGGCCGGTAGATCGCAAGAAGCGCAAAAGCGCTTGCACGGCCTTCTTCTGTGAAGGTAGGTCCTTTCGATGTTGTAGAATTCTTTTTTCGGATAGCGGTTGGTCGTCCAGTCGGTCAAATTCGTGGCTAAGGCATGCCCTCTGTGGACTGTACTGTGGGCAGGCGCACAAAACATGGCCAATTGATTCTTCCTGGCCGCAGTGGTCACAGGTTGGTGTGTCGGTCATCCCTATGCGGAAGGCATAGGCCTTAGTAAAGGCAACGCCCAACCAAAGTCGATATAAAAGCGTGGCGTCTCTACGGCGAAGCTGTGATGGCGCTCGAAGACTTAATGTTGGATCAAGTGAGTACAGTCGCGTATTTCTTAAATGTGGCTCATTCCATTGCGACGCCGTGCACTGCCGAGCAAGTAGGCGGAGCTTCCGTGCCGCGTCAGTTCTAGAAACAGGAATTGGGACGTGGCGCTCCTCAGTATGGGCTGAGCGGGCAGCGTGATCCGCCCGTTCATTGCCGATAATCCCGCAGTGACTTGGAAGCCACTGGAAGGTTATTTCATGGCCTGCATCACTTATATGGTGTAACGTCTCTGTAATATGGAATATTAGCTGTTCGTGTGGTCCGCGTCGTAGAGGTGACAGTAGAGACTGCAGTGCCGCCTTCGAATCGCAGAATATTGTCCATTTGTGTGGCGGTTCATCACCAATGTGATGAAGGGCAGTAAAGAGCGCTGCGAGCTCTGCTGCCGTCGATGTTGTCGCGTGGGTCGTCTTAAATTTAATTGTTGTAGCTTTCGCTGGTATGACGATTGCCGCCGCGGAGCTGCTTGGAAGGACAGATCAATCAGTGTAAATATGCGTAGAGTCCCGGTAGTTCTCGTACAAATATAGTAGCGTGAGCTGTCTAAGGGCTGGTGATGACAGATCAGCTTTTTTCGAGATACCAGGTATTGCGAGGTTGATTTTTGGCTGAGCAAGGCACCATGGAGGGATCGAAGGTCTCGCAGCCGGAGTGAAACAAGCTGGCAATGATTCATCATATGCAGTTATCGTTTGGCTGAAAGATGTGTGTGGCCTGTCCGTTGGTAGAGAGGCTAAATGGTGACGAGGAGTCCTGGCTAGATGCCTTATATGGGTCCTGAGTACTTCAATTTCAATGTGGGTCTTGACAAGGTGGTCTCTAGCGATTGCTATCGTAGCCACTGTTGAAGCACTCTGAGGCAGGCCTAGACAGATCCGGAGCACTTGACCCTGAAGACTTTGTATTGTGCGTAGATTCGTTTTGCCTGTGTTGTTTATTGCTGGCAAGCTGTATCGCAGAAATCCTAGAAAGAGCACCCTGTACAGTTGTAACATGGCACTAGGCGACATTCCCCAGGTCTTGCCAGCAAAAAACTTGAACAGGTGGCAGATGCCTGTCAACCGTTTTTTCACGTATGATATGTGTGGGCTCCATGACAAGTCCCTGTCGATTATGACACCTAGAAACTTGTACGATCGGACCCGTCGTATTATTTGGCCATTTATCATTACACTGTAGTTTGCCATGGGTTTGCGCGTAAATGGCACTAGTGCGCATTTCTCGGAAGAAATTTCCAGGCCTCGATTACGGAGGTAGATAGCAGTTTGTGTGGCGGCTCTCTGAATTCTCGCTCGCAACTGCAGGCGTGTTACTGCAGATGTCCATATGCAGATGTCATCCGCGTACATTGATAGCCTGACTGTGATTGGCACGTGCTCAAGGAGAGCAATTAGTGTTAGATTAAATAACACGGGGCTAAGTACACCACCCTGGGGGACGCCACGGTAGCTATAATGTAGAGAAGTATGGCCTTCCTCGGTGATTACAAAGAAGGATCGCATGGATAGATAGCTCCGTATCCATTGAAACATCCGACCACCCACTCCTACCTCTGCGAGAGCAGAGAGGATGGCTTCATGCGTAACGTTGTCATACGCCCCTTTAACGTCGAGGAATAAGGATGCGCAGAGACGCTTACGGCATTTCTCATGTTGAATGTAGGTCACCAGGTCGACGATGTTATCGATCGATGATCGACCGCGTCGGAAGCCCGCCATGGCATCTGGGTAGGTGTTGTGGTACTCCAAGTACCACTCCAGGCGTCCTAGGACCATCCTCTCCATTACTTTGCCCACACAGCTCACCAAAGCGATCGGGCGATATGATGAGAGCTCCAACGGCGACTTGCCAGGCTTCAGCAGTGGAACAAGGCGACTTGTCTTCCAGGTTGTTTGTAGCGTGCCATTTCTCCAAGATTCATTGTACACCTCAAGAAGAACTCCTCTCGCTCGCTCACCCAGGTGACACAGAGCTCGGTAGGAAATTCCGTCAGGTCCTGGCGCTGATGTGCGGCTACACAAAGCTAATGCTGCCTTAAGTTCGTGGATCGAGAATGGTAGATCCAACCGGTGATGACGTGGTGGCGGACAGCTGCTCGAAGGCGATGGAACGTTGGTAGCTGTGAGTTGGCCGGATAATCTGGCGCAGAAATCCTCTGCCACGTCAATCTCCGATCTCTTTTGAGAGAGGGCAAGCGCCTTGAATGGGAATCGCTGTACGGGAAGTGTCCGCAGTCCGCGCACCGTTCTCCATAGTTGCGATAAAGGCTTGCGTGGATCTAGCGACTCACAGAAGGCAGCCCAACGTTGCGATTCGAGCTTGTCTAACCGGCGCTGTAACTTCCTTTGCGTGCGCCTGGCGGTCCGTAGATCGTCCATTGTTTTCGTACGTCGGTATCTTCGTTCAGCACGTCGTCGGATTGCTCGAAGTCGTTCTAGTTCCACATCAAAATCATTAAGTTTCGAGGAGCATGTTAGAGTACGCATAGTGTCTTGCACCACGCTCTTGATTGCCTCTTCCAAGTCGAAAGATGGATTGGCGTCGCAGCGGTCTTCCATAATAGACTGAAATTTAGGCCAGTCCACTCTTTGGATCGTATCCCGTATTTTGGAAGCGGTCAATCCTCTAATCTGGATGTACGTGGGGATATGGTCGCTTCCGTGCGTCTCTATGTCCGCAAACCACCCTGCACGTCTGACTAGGCTTCGTGAGACGAAAGCCAAGTCAAGACAGCTGCTGTACGTGGAACCACGTAAGAACGTAGGATTTCCATCATTCAGCAGCCAAAGTTCATTACTGGAGGCGAAAGATACCAGAGCTCTGCCTCTTGCGTTGATGATCGGACTTCCCCAGAGGGTATGATGGGCGTTGAAATCTCCAATGATGACCCAGGGATCGGAAGTTGAGGAAAGGATGTCTCGTAGTCTTTTGTAATCAAATCGACTTGACGGAGATAGGTAGGCGCCAACAAAAGTAAAGGCCAGATTCTTTTTCCTTGCGTTTAGGCATATATATTGATTACTGTCATTAGGTGGTACAGGCTGATGAGTGTAGGTGAGGTCACGGCGAATAAACACCAAAACCTTACTTTTTTCATAAACAGCTGACGACATAAATGATTCATATCCAGAAAGCCTGATTTTGTTCGATAAGTTCGGCTCGCAAATGACGATAATGGGAAACATATTGGCGTACACGAAGCGACGGAAATCCGAAAGGCGCGCTCTGAGTTCGCGGGCATCCCACTGAAAAATAGCTGCTTGTCGGACCTCTTCCCTAAAAGACCGTGGCTGTGGAGCCATGATCTACTCAAGGGTTGCAAGCACCGGACTCAGAGCGTCCAGTACTTGAAGCGCACTTCTGGCAGACGGTGTGTGCATGTTGCTTAGCAGCACGCGAATGGCATTCATTAAAGGCCTGATAAGTGCTATCACTTGCTCATCCGTTTTCCGCTACTCGTCGGATACAGCACCTTGCTTTACTGGGGGCGGCTTCTTCTGCGGCTCTTCTGGCGGTCGTGTACGCGGAAGTGGCGGCCATTCCTTTGTGGAGAGAGATCTGGCAGTTTTCTCCCTTCCAACATCGGTGTTCGGAGTGCTGGAAACGTCCGCTGATGATGATGCTTCTCCAGGTGACTTTTCCTGAAAGCTTGATGTTTTCCGCCGTGAAGACCTTCGTCGGTGACGTCGTCTTCGCCGTACTTTCACAGCGGCCTCTTTGTGGGTAGAGTTGTCTCTCACCATTTGTTTAAGAATGGTGATCTCTTTCTTGATCTGGGGACAGTCTTTGGAAGAGGCGCAGTGATCACCTTGACAGTTAGGACACTTCAACGTGGTTGCGCTGCAGTTGTCTTCTGAGTGGGGTTCGGCACATCGAGGGCACACGGCCGAATTTCTGCAAACACCCTTCACATGTCCAATCTTCTGACAATTGAAGCATTGCATTGGTCTTGGAATAAATGGTCGAACCTGGTGGCGAAAGTGGCCGACCTTCACGTAGGGTGGAAGGCAGTCGCCTTTGAAGGTTATCCTCACACAACGTGTGTTGCCGAGGCGACCAACATGCACAATCACGTTGTGTTCGCTTGCTGGTTTTATGAGAATTGGGAGGTCTGCATTAGATATTTCATTGTCAATGTCATAGATGACTCCTGTTATTGTGGCACCATTCGTTGGCACGATGGATCAGACCTTGATGTTTCCCAGCTGCGTTACATGTTGTAGTATGGTCAGTGCACTCGGGTTCATCACATCGATTGCCAGGATGTTTCGCCTAGTGTTTATCCTAACATCCTTGATCTCATTTGGCACGGTGTTTTCTAGATACACGGAGAGAGCTTGCCTGTTGAGGACGCGCAGGTTGTCGGTAGCGTTCTGTGGCACAAACAGGATGGAGTGAGGCCATCGCTGAGGAGCTGTTTTCACAGTGTTCGAGCTGGACGCCAAAGATGAGTTGATAATTCTTCGTTTGGCCTCGCGTTACTGGACAAGTCGAAAGCTGTCTTCCGAGGACTCGTCACCTGATGCGCAGTACAGCTCTGTGTTCTCGCTACCACTCGACGTATTTCCTCGCTTCCTCGAACCGATGTCCGCGGGTGAACGGGAACCGGGAGGATCCTCGGGGTGTTGTACATCCATCACCACGATGGAGGGGGCGGTAGACCCCACAGGTGCAGTAAGAAGTCCAGAAAAACACAGAGATGGGCGAGATGTGTTCCGCAAGATAAACGTACTTCTGTACAGACTCTAGGGGCTGACTGGCGATCTTGAATTCTTGTTCCCTTGCCAGGCTATTGAACATTACCTTTGTCTTATGCATATTACACTTCAACCCCACTTTTATGATTTCTCGGTTAAGTTGCTCAACCCTTTGTTGGGAAAACACGAGCAAGGCGGGAGATGGAAATTCAAGACAATGAGCGCATATATGAGCGTACGTCGCCTTGAAAGACAGTCCACTTGTCGAAATGTTGGCTGCCGCTTTTGCCTTGTGATCGTTTTGCTCATCGTTAATCATTGGTTGTATTTCGTCCCCAGTGTTGCTGAACAGGACAATGCCATCTGCAAACCAAAGGTTGCCATAATTTTCATGTATACCTTGATAATGAATTTTTAACCTGTTAATCCCTCATTGTCTGCTGACTAATATACTCATCCCCTGCATACTTCTTGTTAGGAGGTCGCTCCGACAGTTTCTACTTTGGAACCACCGATTGCACACTCATCCTCCACAAACGTATTATAAAGTTACCCAATGTCAATAAACTTCAACTTCAACAACTGCTAATTCTAAAGGAAGAAACTCAAAAGTTTCTTCCTTTACAGATAGCGATCAGCGACAGTGACACCATGTGACGTCGCTCCACTAGTCCGTCAAAACTAACGTGAGGATCATAAAACCACCTTTGACAAAGATAGGCCCACCTATCGAAACGCTGACCAGCCTGTCTGAGGCACTTTACCTCTGTTCGCCCAACTTTTACCCCACAGTTGAAAGGGGATTAACCAAGGGTCCCGATTTTTCTTAATCATACATTAAGAAGCCAACAAACACACCAAGGACAACAAAGGGGAAATTACTTGTACTTACTAACTGAACATAAACAAATTAAAAATTAATGGAATTGAAAGTGGATGAAAAAACAAGTTGCCGCAGGTGGAGAACGATCCCACGTATTCGCATTACACGTGCGATTCTCTACCAATTGAGCTACCGCGGTGCCGTGTTCCCATCCACTTTCTGGCGTATTTATGTGTTACTACTAGGACTAACCCTGGCAATGTTAGCCAGCGCCACCACTCACAAACCTTGGCGGCGGATGTGGAACATCCCTTCTGCCGCAGGAGTCACGAGTACATGATCTTTTTGGGTGAAGGCCACTGGTCAATAAACCCACACGTTCTACCTGAAGGTATGAATGTTGACGGATTAGAGATCATCGTTATGTAATGAACGAGAAGAAAGGGGGTTAACCAAGGTGCCCGATTTTTATTAATAATATCATACCACCTGCTGCAAGTTGTTTTTTGATCCACTATCAATTCCATTCATTTAAAATTTCTTTATTTTGAATTAGTAAGTACAAGTAATTTCCCCTGTGTTGACTTTGGTGTATTTGTTTGTGGGCTACTAATGATCTTATACCCCAGTGTGTTTCCATCTGTAGGCCCCCATCGTGTCTACGTATACGTTGGTGTTGCTCGTGATGTCGTCTCGAAGTAGGTGGGGAAGGCTACGGCTAAACTGCCACGTGGAACGACAATGTATTTCGTTGCATATATTTGGAATAGATGCATCAAAATTGAACTTTCTCAATGTTAGGTGAAAATCGCTAGATTCAGTTGCATCCCAACGCGTGTACTGAACATGTCGAATAAAAAGGAATTGTCTCCTGTCAGTCGGCTTTTTGCTAGTTATACCACAGCATGTGATATCACGCGCTGTCAGACGCTCACTTCCGGTGATGATTTGGCCCCCACTCCCTCCCCTACTCCCATTCAAAAGAAGACGTCTTTTTTTTTTTTTTTTGAAATACAGTTTCTTTTCTGTCTTTATTATTTGGCTGAACGGCGGAGTCAAGCTTTCGTGTTTCATTAGTACCTGCAGTGCAAGTGTCTCGCAGTCGTTTCTGGTTTCCCGGTCCCGTAGTATTTCATTCAAAAAGCATTGTCTCCCGGAAACGCCGAGATGAAAACCGCCAAAGCAAAGGAAAGTGAGGAAATCTCACGTTGAGGTCAGAACCAAGGACGGATATGAGGACCTCGTGAGGGCGGAAGCCGCAGGCACACGGCGTCAACTTGGCAACGCCACTGAGCTGGAAGAAGAAGACGAAGCGGAGCCGAGCTTAAATTAAGTTTGATGCAAGCAAGGCGGCGGCTTTTGGTGAAAAGATTTCGACGAAGCACAAGAAAATAAGAAGAAAAAAACACAATGTGGCGCTCGCCCGCTAATCACGTTTAAACTTTGAACCTTCCCCCCGGAAATTCGGTTCGTTGCTTCGGCCGCACACGCGACAAACTTTTGAAGCTGCATCGCACGACCGCTCTGCTTTTGCTTCACGCGTGTGCGCGCGCTTGTGAGCGTTTGTTTTAAAGCTTTGCACAGGGCAGTAATCGTGTTGACAAAATGTCAACAGCGCTTTCACGGTGCGCAACCCAATTTTTCGTCTATTGCTTGTGGCTTTGTTAGCCTAAGAAGAAAACACCCGTCTAGACACGCGAGAGTAATGTGCATAAGAAGCTGAGGAGATTTAAATCCTTGCTCGAAATATGCTTTTGTTTGACAAACAGTTCTACGTGTCTCAACACCAGGAAGAAAAAATACCTTTTAAAGGTAACCGGCTTTGCATAATCTGTTGCTCCATCTCTTTTAGAAGCAGCCTTTTCATGGCTACTTCTTTGCCTAAACACTTTGCAGTATTCAACATCTGTATGGTCATTTTTTTTTCTAACTGCTGATCAACCACTTTCGTGAGTAATGTGCTCATCGCCAAGTTTTCATTAATTCCCCGACAATGTGTATCTTAAAATAAGTTCCTCTGTTAGAGGTCTTCGGTCAAAGCGCGCTATTCACAAGCCATCGCAGCAGAGGGCGACGAGGGCACTGTTGCAGTTTTTAAGGGCAACAGAATCGGACAAGCGGCTGTAGCATGAACAGATGTTCATAGTGCTGCAAGTGCTACTGTGCTGTGCGGTGACAGTATGCGGCGACAGTGACCAACTGTGATTGTATGTCTGTGCTCCTTTCCTTATCTCTACTTTGTTCTCACTTTACCTCCCCCTCCCCTCTTTCCCCAGCGTAGGGTAGCAAAGCAGATCTTCCCCTCTGGTTAACCTCCTTGCCTTTCCCCTTTCCTCTGTCTCTATTTCTCTCTTTCTCTCTATTTCTTTAGCCCGAATGCTTCTGGAAGGTGAACATTTCCTCTGGGTCCCAGTGGGTGAATATCCTGGCATTCCATTACGATGCGCCTAGTCATCCTCAAGCTTCCTTTCCTGTTTTTCTTTCTTTCTTTTTCTTTTTTTTTTTTTTTTTTTTTTTTTGCAGCGTGCACATGCTTTATACTGTAGCGCACATTTGCTATGGCATGTTTTTGTCCTCATGCAGCCAGCTTCGCCCTCAGATACCAACGCACTGTGCTATGCGTTACCGTACAGATTTATCCTGCCGATTTCCTTCTTGCCGTTTTTGTAAATCTCAACGGTTTCTTTTTTGAGATGAGACGCCTGCAATGCCCCTGGCAGTGCTGATCACGCCAGCATTCTGAGAAGCTTGGTCGCCAGGCCACCGTTGTTTTTGGCCATCAGGCATTGTCTTGTGTGTTGCGTTGCGCCAACATGTTGCCCCTGCGTATGGCTAGGACCACGGTTAGAGCACCGTCCGAGGAGTACAAGCGCAACGCTAAACATTGCTCTCGCTCTCAGTGCTTCGACCTTCGGATGAAACCGCCAATAAATTTATTTTGTTCCTTTCGCAAACAAACTGAGATATGGAATTTCACAACTGCAGCGCGCAAATAGCCGCTGATCATGCGAATGGCATTCTGACAGTTCTACCTCATGAGAAGCGTATAGAAGGGAAAAATGCGAAGCAAGGCAGAATTGTGAGCGTATAGGATATTAAACTCACCCCCTAGTGTTCCTGCGAGGTCTGTAGCACCGAAGAAAACATCGATCACCTGCTGTGCCACTGTCCACGACACACGCCAGAGAGACAAGAACTTGCCAAAGCTTTCCAAAAACTGGACAATCGGCCTCTTTCCGTGCAGGTGCTGCTGGAACACCGCCCCCATCGCCCGTCGGCCCATAAAGCGGTGAAGGCACTTTCGTGCTTCTTAAGGACCACGGGTTTGTGCGGCCATCTGTGACTATTAAGGCAATTTCTGTAAGGCCACACACGTCACTGAACTCACCGCAATTTCCTTCTTTCATTCCCTCCTCTCTCTCCCTGTTATCTTTGTTTTCCCCCTTTCCTATTCGCTCGGTGTAGGGTAGCCAACTGGACGTTATTCTGGTTAACCTCCCTGCCTTCTACTTAGCTCTTTCCCTCCTCCCTCGTGTTCCTTGTTCCTTTTCTACGCTCATCTCTGTCGCAACCTTTGTCTTAGTAGCGTCGTTCCGTGGCCAACAGCTTGGATGAAATTTCTAACCTTGCTTATTTTGTCGGAATCCTTTGTAATACCAGTACCTAGTTGGTAAGCTCAGAGTGTTGTAGGAGCTTTCACCGAGTGGCAAAAGAAAAAAAATACAATCACAGTGATCGACTGTGATTGTATGTCTGTGCTCCTTTCTTTCTTTATCTCTACTTTGTTATCGCTTTACCTCCCCCTCCCCTTTTTCCCCAGCGTAGGGTAGCAAACCAGATCTTCTCCTCCGGTTAACCTCCCTGCCTTTCCCCGTTCCTCTGTCTCTCTCTCTGTCTCTCCGACAATGTGTAAGATTTCAGCTGCAGCATTGCAGCGGAGATGTAACTATATCAGCAGAGCAGTAGGCACCTTATTCCTATGGGGAATTTGTTAACCAGAAACTCTGCTGATATAGTTACATCTCCGCCGCAATGCTGCAGCTGAAATCTTACACATTGTCGGAGAGAGAGAGAGAGAGAGACAGAGGAACGGGGAAAGGCAGGGAGGTTAACAAGATCAGAAGATCCGGTTTGCTACCCTACTCTGGGGAAAAAGGGTAGGGGGAGGTAACCACATTGTAGAGTGCAAAAGTTATTGAAATACGAAGTGCATAATTACAACAAACAACATTTCTGCAAAACGGAAAGAAAAAGGGCAGCAATGAAGACCACAACAAATGTGATAAAGTAGTAAAAAAAAATGGAGCACTACATTGTGACTTATTTTGAAAAACATTGAAATGTGTTTTCTCGCGTTTCTAATAAAGTTATTGTGTAGTGTTCTTTGCTGTTTTGAAAACTATTGTTCACCTTGGAAAGGAGTACTAAAGCGTTGTGTTACAGCGGTTTAAGAGACTGAAGCGAGATACGTGTTTTCTCGTTTGCTGTATACAGGCTGTGCCAACGACCATGCCGCAAGATTTAAAAATATGCAAATGGCACGTAGCTGGACAGAGCCAAGGTTGATGTTGTTTTCTGTTGCTTGGAGACACATTGATTATTTTTGCATTCCACCTAATTACATCACCATGCAGTCTTAATTATTTAATCAACTTCTCGAATATTATAGTTCGAGACTACATAACGTGTTTTTTCCGAGCATGAAACAAGTCCGCGAATACACGCAAAGTGCCTCGAGCAGCCAGTCGAGCTCCAATATTGCATGCATTCGCGAGCTTCTTTCACGCTCGTAAAAACGATTTAATGTAGCATGTATTGAACAATAGAAAGCTGTAACGGGAGTTTTTAATGTCGCTCTCCAATTTTCTCAATGAATCCTTTAATTTAATTATACTATTTGAGAAGTTTATTATTTAATTAAGACATAATTAATTAGACAGAATGCAAAACACGCTCTGAGTGTCTGCAAGCGACGGCAAACACCATTACCTTGGTTCTTTCAAGCCACGTGGCTTTTGCATATTTTGAAATATTGGTGCGTAATGGTTGGGACACCTTGAATACTTTTCTATTACTTCATGCCTACTCGACAACTTTTGTTGGTGTCAGCATGTGATATGCGTTTCTTCTGCTGCCTGGCAGACGTACAAGGGCAACGTGCTTAGGGGGGCGAGCAGATTCAGTTTGTACATCAATATAATGAAATTGGTTCTATTCAGCGAAAATAAATGTGGGCGATTGCATTTTCATTGAGCTATTGAACCTTCAGAATGATAGCTGGCTGCACCGGATAGGACGCGGCTACATACGATTTAGTGGCGGTACAAGGATACACGGAAATGATCGACAGGGCGATGCGCTGAGTAGCAACTTTTTTTATCGAGTGGACACACGCGAGTAAGCACGCCATCCGTATCATCATTCAATACAGAAGTATAATATTTCTCCTAGTGAATTCACATCATTGCTTGTTTTGATATTTCGTCCAGGTTGAAGCTGTTTTTATTACTTTTTCAGCAACCCCGAGTGCGTTGTAGATCAACTATTTGTTTTCAGTTCGATAAAGAAAACCGGTTATTACATATCATTCAATTAATGTGCAACTTTTCTGTGTGCCGTCGTATATTGCTCTTCCCTCCAACACAGGATTGCCCAAGAAGATTATTTCTATGCAGCAATGAACAAAAAAAGAAAGAACGGCAGGCGCATGAAGCTTGTAGGATGAGACAGAAAGCAGGCACTGGGCAGAGTTCCAGTAACACTTCTAGAGGCATGGAGTTAGGCGGTATAAAGGAAAGAGACGTAGCATCACAAGGGGTAGTTTTTCTCATTGTTGCGTTGGCTAACACATTCGGCGTTGTACACTTTGCTTCCCTGTAGCTGTATGATTTACTCACTCCTTCCTGAGCTCCTTGGTGTTGAGATCTTGGTATATATTGTCTTCCTGGACCTACCTCGCTTTACCATGCCACCAGAGGTAATCTTCACAGCCGTCTTGCCGATGAAGCCTTCGTCCCTTCTCATTGCTGGCCTAATTATCTCTCTTTTCTTTTGCACCTTTCGCCCACACTGCCAGCAAACTCATCTTAACTTCCTTTTACCGAACCAAGGACGTGTCTTTATACTCCAGCAAGACGCGCCATTTGTAAATTATTTAAAATTAAATTCTAGATTTATACGTGCCAAGACCACGCCATGATTATAAGGCACACCGTAATGGAGGATTCCGGATTATGTTTCGTCACCTAGAGTTCTTTAACGTGCACCCAATTACCAATGGACGTGATTTTCTTTTTTTTTTTCATTTCGTCCGCATCGGAAAGCGGCGGCCGAGACCGGGATTGAACCCGCGACCTCGGGCTCAGCAGCGCAATGCCATAGCCACTGATATAGCGCGCGGGTGCCATTAGTAATCCTAACTTAAGATTTGAAATGAATGCCGTCGCCGTACCACTGCCCCCTTCTCCGTTCTCTCTCTCTCTCTCTCTGAAGGCAACGCAGAATTAATTCTAATTCACGTGATTTATGCTAAGGGGATCTTACACTTAAATTTGTGTCAAATTTATATCCGACGGTGCCGATACTCTAAAGGGGTCCTGAACCACCCATCGGTTTGGTGAAAAAATGCAGTCCGCAGATGGCATGCGCTGCTGTGAACATTTCAGCCTAATTTTGCAAACTTGCGTCGCGCAGCCGCTGCGCATGCGCACTACGGCTGCATGTCGCTGCGGTCTGCTACGTAGCGTAGATACCGCGGCCGACGCGGGGTGGCACGCCACCACCCGCTCGCTGAGCGCACTGCGGCTCGCAGAGGACAACCACGTTTGGCTAAATTGCAAATAGTGGCGTCTGCGTCAACTTCGAATATCAAATTTCAACAACGCGCCACGGTGACGTTCCGTAGGCGGAGCGTTGTGGGCATGCCCCGCACCGCCATAGCCTTCGCAGTGAAAGGCATTCAAGAAGAAGCGGGAGCACCACGAAGGAGGGATCAGAGGTTATCCTTGATTAACAATAACTCCGCTTCTGCTGAACGCACTGGAGTACTTCTTGCTGCAAAGTACTTCTGAAATAGTATAGTTTAATATCAAATGCGTTTCTCGGCTTCAAACAAAAGTGTGTGAGGGCCCCCTGTAACATCTCGGGAAATACTATCGAGCTCCTGCAGAGGTTGGGCGCTTGCTCTGGATTGCGTGCAATCTTATTACATATTGTTAAACTGCGGAGCTAGCGGCGAATAATGTTGCACTGAAATACGCACAAGAGGAGTTAACCGCATCTGAGATTGTCACCTTGAAGGAATCCCGCACTGCGCTTAGCAGATTGCAACGCAGTCAGATTGATTGTCCAGTTGTGTGCAGCATTACTGGCTCTGCCTACAAAATTGCATCACGTGGGGTATCTCTCGTTGCCCAGTAGATGCCTTTCCACGTAGGGATCGCCAGAAATGAAGAAATCGATCGGCCGGCGTCAACTTGCGCTCATAACGACGGGGTCTCCCAGAAATTTTGTGCAAGCTTGATGGCGCTGGTCTACTCATACATCACCACCTGCTCAAGCAGCATCCACACCAGCGCGTCGCAAATGGAACGTTCCCGCTCCGTGTTCGCGGTCGAGGTTTGCCTCGTCGCGCTAGAGCACTACCAGACAAGCTGAGGGTTGGCTGTGTGAAAGTGTTCGAACAGTTATATGGACAAGGACGTGTGACTAGTCCATCGTGTACATCTTTGCGGTTGCTGCGAGTCATTTCAGCACTTGATATTGGAGTGCCCAGCTTTCATTGCACAGTACACGTCAGTAGCGAGGGACTATCATCTCCTTGGTCTGTGGTGTACGGCACTCGACGAATGTTTATGCCCAAGTGGTTGTGCGTCTAAACGTGATCAGGCTCATCGCACTCTACTTACTTTTCTAGAGGTAACTAACTTAGGTTCACGTTTATAGCTCAGACACTGTTTCTTCTATTTAACATTCTGTAGTAGCGCGACCTTCAGTGACCGGGTGTGTGTGACGTGTGTTCTACTTTATGCTTTGAGATTTGCCAGCTTGCTTCGCCATCCAGAGATTCGCCATCCTCTTTCCTCCCCTTCGTCGTATCTTCTATGTTTCCATTTCTATGTTTCTGTCTCCCCCTTTCTGAAGAGTAGGCAGGTGTCGTGCCCCTTACTGTGGCACCTGCCAACCTGCTCCTGACTTTTTCTTTCCTTTCAAGCATACATATGTTTTCAAAACAAATAATAATAATAATCAAAAATATTGTTAAACTGGATGAAGAACCACCTGAATGGAAATTATAGAGTTCCGTACTGAGATTACCAGAACGGAAGTGGGATTTTCCGTGGCTCAGCCACGGTAGATATCAAAAGTAGTGCATAATTTTTCTAGGATATTGCATGGGATCTTTCAGAAAGGGCATGAAAGCTATCTTCATCTTTATCCTGTTCTTAAACGTTGGTGATGTTCGTAGTTTAAATTCCCAGCTATTTAGTATTGGCTTAATTGCCAGCGCAATAATAAGTCACGACACTCTCGGGTGTGAATGTTGCTAAATTTAACCAAGTGACACTCATTGTTCCTAATTATTTTTGGTTTCTGGGAAGTTGTTTTTCTTTGCAGTGTTACAAAAATAATTGACCATGCGGCGAAATTGTGGGTAAAATAAGCTCATAACTATTAATAATTCACAAACTCAGAAGAAGCCAGTACAAAGTAGCTTAGAAAAGTTTTGCATTTATTTTTCATTTTCTGCTTTGCCCATAATTTCAATTCTGGCTGTTGCAGTGCACTATGACCACTAGTGCTAGACTCCCATCTTATATTCTTAATTTCAAGCGTTGAGCGAACTTCAACATGCGGACTTAAAAAGAAAAAGAAGACAGTTTAATGTAATCTACAAAATTCGTAGCAACCGTTAACAACCTGGTACGAAGGTGTCACCTTCAATAAGACTCAGTGTATGCGGGCGCCTCACGTCCTGCATCCAATAAGTAGCTAACAGTCACGAGCCTCTCTCTCTCCTCTTTTTTCCCTCTTCTGCTTCTTCCTCTTCTTTTTTTTTTCTTTTTTTTTTTTGCACGTTGCTTCGTCGGCGAGGATGGGGAAGGGAAGTGGCAATCAAGCGGGCTTATATCGGCAAAGTGTGAATGCGCCTGTTGCTTTTAGTGCGACATCACTTTTGACGAGTTCTGAGAACAACGTGACAGCTCTTTCTCTCTTTTTGCCACTTTTACTTCTATTGGCTTCTCCTTTGTACTCATTACCTGACAATGGAAGCCGAACTTGAGTCGTGTTTACTAGGACTGTTTCCTGGGTAGCCGAAGGAAGTGGAAGGAAGGCCTTTGCAGCCGGCCAGACTGTGTGTTCGCGGCGAGTGTTGACACTAACGCGTAGAATAGTTCTCTCGGAAGTTCTTGGTGCTCGGGTAAACAGTACCGAATATTCCATTGTCTCCCGCTTCAAACTGAGCGCAATCGACGCTCTTCTAGAGTGCCTGCGTGCGCTTCAATGCGTGGGAAATGCAAATAGCGAGGCGGTAAAAAGCTGTGGTTCTGGAAAACAATTGTAGTTCGTTAACTCCTTTGACTGTCCTAACCTGTTTATATCTCGTCACCTTTCTTTTTCTTTTCGAAAGAAAACTAACGTCCTTATAGAACACGTGTAGAGGGCCTTGAGAATGTGATCGTGGAGTGCATTGAGAATGTGATCGTGGTAAAGCTAATCATAAAAATCGATTGCGTTCACGATGATGGAATCACTGTTATACTTGTTTTCGTCGTTTCACATTTCGGCTGGTGCACTTTAAAGAACTCCAGGTGGTCCAAATTATTGCGCAGTCCCCCACTACGGTGTGCCTCATAATCATATCGTGGTTTTGGCACGTAAAACCCCAGAATTTTTTTTTCATATTTCGTTTTCATATTTCACACGGCCCTCCATATTATTCGTATTTCAAATGCACTCATGAGCCTTGTGTTGAACTTTAGTCTTTGTACAACTGCAGCCCCTTCGACTGTTAATGTTTCCTCGCATATCAAAAATATCACTGTGTGTTCACACGCTATTATTTAGCAACATGACAATGTTATGAACATCATATCACCAGATGAATCATCGAAGGTTATCCTATCATACAAACGCAATGAGACGTGCATAAGTCAGCGATTTAGTATGTTACACAAAATCAAGCCGACGTTTTTAGTGATCCTCGCGCGCTTGATTATTTATTCTAAACTGTTCCGATGACAAGGTCTGCGTTCGTGACTTCAGATCGATTGGGGATTTGGGAGATCTCGGTATATGGCCACTTCAGTCTCCTCAAATTAGATGATTTGAGGCCTTCTAAGACAGGTAGAAAAACAAAAAAGGCGCCAAAATAAGGTTTGGAACAGAAACGACGCAGCAAATTAGCGTATAACTGTGTACCTAGCAGCAATAATGCGTAATTAGCACAAGAAGGAAGAAATGAAATCAGACGCGCTCGTTCAGACGGCGCTCACCTAAATCCAGAACAGAAAGTGTGGCTTTATTCAAAAAAGATATGGGCTGATCCCTGTGATAGTGCAGTTTAAAAAGAAAGAAAGTAAAATAAAGAAAATAAAACCTTAAATACATGGCTCTCTGAAAAAGTAACATAATACCAAAGCAACGTAAGAGAGATATGCAAACTTTAATGATAGGCTCGAGATGTCGGCCTGGCTGATTGTGTGGCATGCTACTCCATGTTCTCAAAGTAAGGTGGCCTAGGCGAAGTTAAAGTGGCTCAACAGCAGCCGATATTGGCGCAAGAAAGGCAACATCTTCTGAGGGAGCCTCTATACCTTCCTGGATAAGAAACACGGAAGAACATAAAACAACGTACCACATGCCTTAGAAAACTTATTTTTGATACAAACTGCGAATTTTTCCCCTGGGGTCTTTCTTCTAAATAAAAACAGTTGCTAATGAAGGTGATCAGCCCCGAGCTACCCTACCTAAGCCTGGTTTTAGCCTATTTACCGGCTAATATCAGCAGTTTATAAGCCACGCTTCGTGATTGTGACCTCAAGCTACTTTCTACAGGAAAAAATGACGGATTTACGCTTGTACCATTGCTCGTCCGTAATCTTCAATTCTGCGAAAGCCATACAAAAGAATGCGAAAATAAATTGTTTTAAATAAATAACACGTGATCGACTACTCATATCTGATTTTATTTTTTTATTTTTTTTAGCAGATGTTAGGCACAAAGCTACACCATGCTCTATGTAATGCCACAAGCCATAGTCCCCCTCCATTAAGCTCCGCGCTCTTAGCGCTGTTTCCTGCACCAGTAACTTATTTTCGTCTTTTCATTATAAGTAGGAGCACCAATAAACTAAATATAATTATCGTCATCAGAATCGATAGTTCTCGGCTGTAAAAAATTGTAAACATGCCAATTGTCACCTGTAATTCTACGGCAATAGATCTTTATTGAAAATAAATAGACGTAAGGCCTTTGAAAACGTGATTGAAATTTTGTAATGCCCCATTTGAAATATCAGCTCTGGCTCAAATGGATGCCCTTTAGACTCACCGATCAGGAGCCTCACGGTCACTCCTCATTTATTGGCCGGCGAGTATAATCATCAAATCCCTCGCGTGCACCAGAGAGCCGGCTCTACAGTTCACCCGCAGGGTGACCAGACTCGCAACACGCGATGCCAGCTCTAAACATTAAGCTTAGGGTGATTTACTAGAATCCGCTGAGTGGATGGAGCGTCGTCAGCAACGAAAAAATTTTTTTCGATCAAACTGTTCCGGAATGCTAGAGCTCAAGCCAAATCTGTACCTCAAAAAAGGCAACCTTCAACTTAAGAATATGTTTTATTATGACCAGGTGATGCCAGGGAGATAATATTCCTTTCACGACGAGCAACGTGTTGGCTGCCTTGAAGTCGGGGACAGTACCTGCTGACTTTCGCATGGTCGAGTATAGTAGAGCATTGATATCAATAAACATATTGATGTGCTTATCTACTGCATACCTACCGGTTGTAATAACCACGGGATTTTCCTTAAGCTTAGAGCGCAACTTTGCATAACACGCCAAGAGAACAGTGTTGATCACTTTCCCACAATCATGGTATACTTGCAGTGCAACAACCTTTACAAAAAAAAATAACACCACGATGTTGACATTTCTTCACCGATGTGGCATCCCTTTCCCAACAATGTTTTGCGACATTAACGTTGTTTTAGAAAGTTTTTGTTTTCTTGCGAAGGTTGTAGACTTCATCAAAATCAGTTCAGTGACAGAAAAATTGGCGCTCGAACCACATGTGAACAGATGTGCTCCAGTGGCCCGTCCAGTTCTGGGGTGGTTGTGTCAACGTGGTATTCGTTTGCAAAGTCACGCACTAAGTGTATTTCAGCGCACAAGAAAACACTAGAATATTAGGAAAAAGAAGATACATACGGTATAAAACACTCTAGCGGAAATCGCGGCACCCAAAGCTAGCCGTTTACATCTACCGTCGTCAGCCGATAAAAACTGTGTTCGAAACATCAAAGCAAACGCTTGCGAAAGCGAGAGTAGGAAACTGCGCGGACAAGAGATCGCAGGCAACAGCGGCAGAAGGAACTCACAACGAGACAAAGTGTCGCAGAGCAACTACAAGGACGAAGCATGCGCCGTCGAATTTGTTAAAATCAGTGTAGCAGACGTTCCCTCGCCACTTTCGCCCCATTACCACTCTACACCGTAACAAGGGGAATGCATTCGGTCTTCTGATAGTAATTGCGAAATGCGGGCCGACGTTGTTTGCAGTTCCTTGCACAATATGAACAACACGTAATGAATGGCTTAAGTGTTGTGCATCTTGTCAGAGAAGCAGACGCAAACTGTTGCATAGGATCGGCGGTCACGGATGACAGCGCCCATAGTGCGGCAGACATACATACACAACATATATATGTTCGCTGTGTTCCTTCTCTCCTTTGTTCATTCTCGATATATCTATTTGATGTGTAGAGTAGGAAACCAAACTTCAGTGCATTTCATACGTTTTATGTATCCCTCCCTCATTATGTCGCACGCATTCTGAAACAACGCTGGGTTGTTTTCACTGAATAATGCTGCCAAAGTCTTACATTGCACGTTCTTTGTTCTATTCCGCCATCGATTACATTTGCGGTGTCTATTCAGAAATCGCACGAGCTACCACATGCGTGGGCGCTATCCGCTGGAAAACTCTACATCTATCCATGCTTTCTAAAGTGGCTTATTCCTCCACATGCATTCTTTCTCGCGCATTCCACTTTAAGCGCCGAGATTGTTAGACCAAAGTGCGTTAGGAATTACCGAGTCTCCACGGGAAAGCATTAGATCAGAAAATCATTTTGTAAACATCAGGTTAGAAAATCTACAAACAAGTTGATAAGCTAGGCCAAGTCAACATTTATACGCTGCTTTCCCGCGGTTCGTGCATCGCGAATCGTTGACGTCGATCATCGCCATACGCGCTCGGCCTCTTCGCCTCATCCTATAATTCCGAAGAGTGGGAAGCTCGGGATGCGACTCGAAAAGATCGGGGCCCGGGATAATTGCCACACGATATGGAAGCGAGCGTATACGGATCACTGCTTTCTCGTCGAGGGATGCACGTAACATGCGCTTGAAACACTCTCTCTACGAGGGTCGCCCGCTTCTGGGTCAATTTCCTTCCGGGGCTCCGAAGCGGCGGATAGCTGACAATGTGTTCATATTTTTTTGAGCATCGTGTGATTACGCCCACAAACGACGCGTCCTCTCCTCGTGTGTGGACCGCTTAGTGCAGTGCTCCGAGACTTCCTTTTTCAGTGTCATGTGTCTGTCAGATTTTGACACTGTCGTTTTCTCGATGTCGATAGTCGGTTCTTCTTATCCTTGCTTTGTCTTCTCTTTTCTTTTTCAGGGTCTTCTTGGGTCTTCTTGAAAATCAACGCTAGTTGATATGTCCTCGCTTATTTGTCTGTGACGTCGCGCCGGGACTGGGTGGTTGCCCGAGAGCTTAACGTCATGATTGGAGCATTCTGTATCGAGCCTTTGATCCCTGTCCGCGTAATTCTTATGTATTTGTCTCCAAATAAAGCGATAGTACTTCTTTCTTTTTTTTTTTTGCCCACAGTGAAAGTTATCACAGACAAAGAAGTGCGCGTACATCATGCAAGCCAGCTTTGCAAAAGAAAAGCAAACTTTAAGAAAATCATCGAAATTAAACTCCGCAGCATCCTGCCAGGCAGGGGCGTAGCCACGGGGGGGTGGGGGGGGGGGCGCTTACGGGGCTTCAGCTTCCCCCGGAAATTTTTCGTGCTGTCCATGCGCCGCCGACCAAAGCAACCCCCGGCGCCGAAAATCGTTCTGGATTTTGTCTAGAATGTCTTTTCACGCTCGAAAAGACATTTCACCGCGAACATTGCGAACTCAGGCTGGATTTCACGCCAAGGCCCATGTACCGGAAGTCATATAATTACTGAACATCGCGGTTATCGGCTCTTGTGTGCGCAATGGATGCCCAAGATTTTGAACCACCACCAGAAGGCGGAGCAGTTCGGCGCTGCCTTGACTCATCTGATCCCGTAACACAATGAGGGTGATGACTTCTTGTCTGCAATTGTGATTGGGGACGAATCATGATGCCACTACTACGAGCCTGAAACACGACGGCAAAACTTACAGTGGAAACATTCGAATTCACCACGCCCAAAGAAAGCAAAGGCCGTCATTTCCGCCGGGAAGGTGTTGTCGACTTTTTTTTTTTTTTTTTCGATCGTCAGGGACCATTACTGATAGAATTTGCTAAATCTTGAGAGGCTATCAATTGTTTCCGACATTGTGAAACGCCGGAACGGCTGCGTGTCGCAATCAAGAACAAACGACGTGGAAAATTGACGAAGGAGGTCATCTTGCTCCTCGACAATGGCCGTCCCCACGTCGCTGATATGGTTAATACAAAACTGGCAAAGTTCAAGTGGGAAACGCTGCGTCATCCGCCATACAGCTCGGACCTGTCGCCTTGCGACTTCCACATAATGGCCCAACCGAAAAAACAGCTAAAGGGAACCAGATTCGTGTCGGACGATAACGTGAAAGAGTCGGTTGCAGACTTTTTGAAGCAGCAACCCAAGACGTTTTGTGAGACGGGAATCACGCGACTCGTTAGTCAATGGGACAATTGTCTGAATGCTCATGGAGACTACTTTTAAATGAAGTACCCCGCTTGTCATATATTCACATTGGCTCAGTTTCATTTGACTCGCCCTCGTTTATTTTGCAGAACTCCTGCTTTTTATACGTGCTCTCTGTGGCGACTATAATTTCGGTGCAATTACTCACGATACTCGACCGGTGACAGCTAATCCTACGTAATACATTGGAAAATGACAACGTCATTGAGATTTTTCACTGGTCGTTGCATATGTACAAGAATGCAAACACGCGGTTCTTGAACGACAGTTTCATTAACATATTTGTCCTCAACTTGTTCATTTCATGGCCTTTACATTTTTTCATATACAGCTACATGCACTGCTTTGCTGGTTTCGAACTGATATAGTTCTAAAGTTCGTGTGATATTTTCTTTACTTATTACATAGACAAAAAACATGGAAGCATTGATATCAGTTATTTTGGGTACAATTTTTGGCACATACGAGTATATTCTTTTATGAAAAAATACATATTTTACTTCTTTTGACATTGCGTAGCGTTCAAGAATTCGTTTGCAGCATCTTTGGCAATGGCAGTGCAGTTATTCATGTATTTGATCCCTTGACAAATTGTTTAAGAGGAAGCTTTAGCTCGGGCCCAACTCCGACGAGGCCTATTCAAGTAAATGAAGAACGCAGAAACGCTTTTCTGAGATAACCCCTGGATCGCTTTTAATTAAATTTGTTGCATTTGAGAAAGTTAAATTCTAGTGTCTCTTGGAAGCGGAATTTCGATTTAGCGTCTGAATCTTGTTTAGAATATGTTGAAAAAATCGAAAGTTCAAAAAAAAAATAGAAGCACGACGTTTACAAACTAATAGCTCTGCATCAAGAACAGATATCGCGGCTCTGTAAACGGCATGTATTCTAACAGTCAAAGCGGACAAACTTGGCGTGTAAATTTGTATCTTACATGAATTGGTTACGTTGTGTACAAGTGTTCTGCAAAAGCCGCATTTCCATATTACTTATCTTTCTTGAGATTCAAGTGTAACAAATCAATTTTGTCCGCTGTAGATATACTATTAGGTGCTATTCACAGAATTGTGATATCATTTTTCATTGTTGAGTTAGAGTTTTAAGCTTGGTAGTTTCGTTTGCGAAAAATGTGCGATTTTGGTTAAAGAATTGACAACCTAAATGAAAAATTCGAAACCAGCCGTCACTACAACTAAAGTTCTTCTTTTAAATGCAGCAAACCTCGTCAGATTTGGTGCAGTGGTTGCCGAGAAAAAGGCATTCCCCTTTTATATGTATTTAGATATGAGCACCCGAGCTAAAGCTTCCTCTTAAGAGGAAGCTTTAGCTCGAGCCCAACTCTGACGCAGCCTATTCAAATACATGAAAAACGCAGAACATATTTTACTTCTTTTGACATTGCGTAGTGTTCAAGAATTCGTTTGCAGCATCTTTGGCAATGGCAGTGCAGTTATTCATGTATTTGATCCCTTGACAAATTGTTTAAGAGGAAGCTTTAGCTCGGGTCCAACGTTTTTCTGAGATAACCCCTGGACAGACTTTAATGAAATTTGTTGCATTTGAGAGAGAAAGTTAAGTTCTAGCGACTGTTGGAAGCGGAATTTCGAGTTAGGGCCTGAATTTTGTTGAAAAGATTTTCAAATATACGACCGTTTGAAAAAAATAGAAGCACGAAGTTTACAAATTCATAGCTCTGCATCAAGAACAGATATCGCGGTTCTGTAAACGGCATCCTTGAGATCATTCAAAGCGGACAAATTCGATATGTCATTTCGCATCTTATGTGAATTTGTTACGTTGGGTACAAGGGTTCTACAAAAGCTGTATTGCCATATTATTAAATTTTTTATATTCATGTGTAACATATCAATTTTGTCCGCTTTAGATGTACTATCAGATGCAATTTAGAGAATTGAATTACCCTTTTTGGTTGTTGAGTTAGAGAGTTGTAAACTTGATAGTTTCGTTTTTCGAAAATTTTCGATTTTGCCAATTTTTAATAAAACATTGACGACCTAACTCGAAAATTCGAAACTAACAGTCACTAGATTTTAAGTTTTTCTTTTAAATGCAACAAACCTCGTCAAATTTGGTGGTGTGGTTGCCGAGAAAAACGAATTTTCCTTTTGCATGTATTTAGATAGGAGCACTCGAGCTAATGATTCTTCATAAGGAGGAGGCCGAGCTGCAACTTGAGCCCCCCCCCCCCCACTGAACGAGATTTCTGGCTACGCCACTGCTGCCAGGTATCCCTTTTCAGTGCGACCAACTATCCTATTTGAAAGAATGCAATGTCTTAGATCTCCGTATCACGCGGGACAGCCCACCAGAAGTGCGGAGAGTTGGGACGCGAACATTATCTGCTGACATCTGTTTGTGTTTTACCCGTGCATTTCGTTTATGTCTAAAGGGGCTACCTGTCTTGCTAATTGCAAGGGTCAGTATCTTGTTTTCCTTCTTTTTTGGCTTATGACTGTGCATGTCGTTGCATTTAAAACCAATGTTGACGATAAATAATTTGTGAGTTTGCTGCTTTCCGGTTCGTCCGGGATATACGTTGGCGTACCTGGATGCGACCAAAGGATGCGTACGGAAACTATGTAGCTAGCGAAGGTCAAACATGCATGCAACTAGAACAGTGTGCAGAAACATTCTGTAGAGAGAGATAGAGAGGAAAGGCAGAGAATGGGGCATGATAGTGTGGCAATATAGTGGGTCTGTTGTACACGTGCCAACAGTGGGCAATGAAGAACTGATCAGATCTTTTCAAGACGAATGATGAGTCTAGGCCTTGGTTATAAATCTCAGTAAGTTATGCAACTGGTAACGTCCAGTGAGGGATGCCTAAGGCTACAGCTTCTGCAACTCTTCTCTGTTGCCAGAGAATGTGGCTGCCTTAGTGAATTTATAAAGAATCATCCCCTTAGGAACCACTCTGCTCGCTTTCTTCGGTGCGCCTCGCCGTGCCACCGGGTGTTGATGGCAGCTGGCGCGCGAGCGACGCTCATCTATTAATAACGAGCCTTGCATCGTTGTGGTGTGGGCAGTTTATTGGGGAATCTTTCACGTCGTCACTCGGCCAAAGCTTGTAGGCAGCGAGGGCAATCGAATTAATCATCAAATTCATGTCGTTCGGCATGTAGCACTACCGTGAGATTTGGTTGTTTCAACTGGGCTAAGCGCTCGTGTTTGTCGCTTCTCTCTCCTCGTCTACGTCTTTCACGCGCAGTTTTTTTTTTAAATATGGGCTAAGTCTGGAGCTACGATATCCCAATGAATTCAAGACTGTTCGGAGCCCTACGTAGTGAATAACTCCGTAGGTAGGGCCTTTATCTTGTAAGTACTCGTGTCCTCCAATCCTGTTCATTCCTTATCGTGCCTAATTATTCAGAAGGGAGACCTTGTGGACTAGATGCCTGCGTTTGAATGCCAGAGTGCGCATACTCCAGCTTTCAGCTCGCTAGTGGCCAGTCGTGAAGCTTGCGTACGTATGGGTCGTGCATGATGAGCGATGGCTGATGACACTGCCGCACCACCATTTTTTGTCCCGGAAACTGTTTCTGCCTGCCACTTGGCTGCATTTTCTGGCGCTGTTATCTTTGAGGAAACCCTGAGCGCAAAACAAGATTACGCGAAAACCGGTTTCGGCAACATCAAGTATTCCACTGGTGTATGTTCTGTAATGTCGAATTTTTATCCTGCAATACTGGCCAAGAACAAAGAAGACGGGAAAGCTAGCCTTGACATCCAAGCCAGCCGGAAGCACACGTGACTCAAGAGATCGGGGAGTTCGAAATAAAACTTAAATGAGTCGGCGCAATGCGTGCATTCTGTACGTGCCCTACGGTCTTTCTGTGGAGCGGGAGAGAACACGAGACCGACCGTTATCTCGAAAAAGTACGGAAGCGGAGGGGGTGCGCAATGCGACGCTGCGACGTCCAGCGTCGCATGCCGCGCTGTCCGTCCGCGCGGAAACCAAACCCGGCGTCTTATTCGCCCGTTGGTCCGTCGTCCTTCGCGTAAGAACGGCTCACAGGACGGACAAAGCAGGCAGCCTCAGCCGGGTTCCAGGAAGCGGCGGACAAATTGGCTAGTGCTGGACTGAAAGACGAGATGATGAGGTTTGCACGAGAGGGCGTCGGAGGAACGAGAAGGAAGTGCGACCAAAGGGGGGACAACAACAAAAAAAAGAAAACCAAGCAGGCGAAGAGTTGTGCTCGGACAAAATACCGTGGGAAGTCTAGGAAGATGATAGTTAAAAAAGGTCGTGAGCGAGAGCGCCTCAGATAGGCCACGCCGCATTGGGCAAAGACGCCCCGCTTCGCGAAAACCGGAGGGACGGGAGAAAAGAGCGCCAGGTTCTTTGCGTGTACTCGAGATTAGCCACATGATGTCATCGCATGGCGTACGCCTGGGCCACGCTGCGATAGATGTAGGCCTAGGCTACGAGGCGCACGAGCTGCGAGAGAGAGGGCGCAATAAGGGGGAGAGGAAATGCTCTGTGTTTACAGAGATCCACCACCCCAGTATAGAAGAAGGGAGGCGGGTCGAGGGGTACTCGGAGCACACGTCGCAGGTGGCTGGGACCTGCCGGGCAGGGATTATCTCGCCCTCTCGCGCAAACACTGAGCCCGCTGAGGAGACCGGTCCGTGCGATGACTACAGAAAAAAAAATAAACAAAAAGGAAGAAGGCACGAATAACAAAGATATCGGGAGGGGCGCCCACGGTTCGCATGAGAGTGTTCTGGTTAAGATTAAGGCAAATAACGGTCTCACCACCGAGATTTGTCTCTGCGTTTCACGGTGTCTGGCGAAAAAGAGGATTGGAGAGAAAACAAGAAAAGTCGACAATAAACGGCAATTGAGAGCAACCGCTCGCTCTTGGGAAGAGAGCTTGGGGCATTGAGTGTGCGTGCATTGCTTCCGCTCTCACGATTACGAATGAGTAAGGGCTTCCTGGCGAGCGCGCCTCCTCGCTTTTATATTTATTGCGCCCCTTCGGCTTGCTAGGTTACAGCGCCGTGTAGCAGCTTTATTCCGTGCTGTGCCGAGGGCTTGCAACGTTCCCACCGTGATATCGTTTTTGTCCTTTCTGGGCTGAGATGGGTTTTACTCCCCGAAGGCTCGGCGTTTTCTGTGCGTGATCCCACATGAGAAACGTTCCAAGTTTTCCCTCTTACAGACATTTCTTTCGGCTTTGCCACGCAAAAGGACACAGCATGTTTGTTCTCTTTAACGCGTTAATCAGTGGTATTGCGGCTAGTACATGGTCACCGGCGTCCGGAACTTGGGCGATGCTAGAGGTCCGTGTGGCAAAAGGCAAAAGTGAAACCAGTCGATAGACTAGTGATCTGCTTTTGAAGTCGAGGGTTCGACGGAAGCCCGTCTGGTCGGGATGAAGCATGAAGCAATAAAGCGACGGGATAAATATAACGGAATAAATATAAAAGCCGTTTCGGCTTCCCTACGGAAGCCTTGTTCACAATGGGTCCATTGTGGACAAGGCTTCTGTATGGAAGCCGAAGCGTCTTTTAGATTTATTCCCTTTTAGTACTTCTTTTGGCCGGTGTCCATCATGTTATTGTTTAATCTGCTTTTGGCACGTGGCCTCATAAAAGGCTGTTGTGGATTATGAGAACGCGTGGCAGCATTATGATGTGTTTAAAAACACTTCCTATAAAGCGAAAACAGTCAGTAGTGCAACCAAGTACAGGATACTAAAACAACGTAATTTCTATCTATCTCTCAATCTCTCTATTTCTCCACAAAAAATCTGTAGCCCATCTTCCGTGTACTTCCGAGACAATTTGAAGGTTTCATTTCAGAATATAGGTATCGAAATAACGCAAAGGCATTCGGTTACCTTGGGATGTTGCTTATATATAGTGCGATCTCTGTATAAATCAGGAGCAACAGAGTGCAATTTAACATTAATATTACTGCAAGAAATTTCGGCTGGGATTTTCTCACTAAAAGCCTTTTTAGTATACCCTATGCAATTAGTATATTTCTTATACCTGAATCTTCTCTTTCTGCTTTACTGGTAGTGTAGCAGAAGGTAGAGTTAACGGAGTTTTAACAGAAATGGTTTGAAGCAGCATGCTTCGGGCTACACTACATTACTTGCGGGAAAGTATGAATGCCACTTATAAGAAATAATAATAATAATAATAATAATAACAATAATAATAATAATACTCAAATAATACATTTACTACTCTTCACGAGGCTCCTAGTGTTCCTTTTTCATTCTTTTTCCCTTGGTTTCGCAAGTATGCGTGCCTTGCCACACATTCCATGAATATTACTTCCTAGAAAAAAGAAGGAAACTGTAAAGAGGCGCGATACGCCACTTGCGTATGCATAACGTTGTGGAGTATTTCAGACGTCGCGCAATTATGCTCCTAGATTACTTTTCTTACTTTTTTCGTGATCTTAAGAAGCACTGTATAAAATTAATCATAACGTTCAGTCACGCTTAACTATCCGATAAAAATGGGAGTGATTGCGGAATGAAACGGCTTTACTAAAAACTAAATTAATTAAAAGAAATGCATTTAAAAGTAAATAATCATTTAAGCGATGTGGGAGAAGAGTTATCTTTCCACGCTTACTTATTACAGCACATAAATTCATCGCTCATTCAGTATACCTGCTTCGCAAGCGTGAAACACCTACTAGACCTGCAGTGCTACATATTGACTCCCATCTTAGCATCAAACCAGCTAGCGAGGTAGCTCGCACAATCAGATCGACGCACAACGAGCGCGAGGTCTCGCCCCCTCGCTCACCCACCCGTTGCGCTAAGAGCTGAGTGAACCGCGAGGGTAAACAGCGTCGTCTAGAACCAGCACCACGTGTCTGGCTCTTGCAGTACGTGTGCGGTAGGCGCAAGCAGGCTGGCTCAGAACACTGACATTTACACAACACGTCGATATTACGTACACGTACACACTAAGGGTAGCGCGCCTGCAGACACGTCGAGCGTGCGTACCGCGTACACTCCCGCTCTTACGACGCTCCCGCGTTCACGCGACCGCTTCCCCACCCCGCGGCGACAAGCTACAACAGGCTGCGTCCATCTCTCCGCTGCCGCGGCCAGAGTGAGCGAGGCAATGGAGAGGGACGACGAGATTACGAGGGGAGGAGGGAGGCCTTCGCTAACCGCATCCTCCCCGCGTATCAAGTCGACAGACAAGGAAAGCAAGAAGAGAAAGCGGGTTGCAAGCACTCACGCCCGCGCGAGCACTGCCACGCGACTCGACGCGTCGCCCCTCACGGCAGGGTGGGTCCCCTTCCTCTGGCCGCTACAAATAAGGATTTATGCTCCCCCACAGCGTCTCCCTAAAGCCCTCCGGTCGTGGACCCTCCTTGGCCCGTTGGTCACGTGTTATGTTTTCGTTTCTTCGCTGCTCGGCCGGAGCATGCGCGTCACTCGCTCAAGAACAAGAAGCTCCCCGCCGGTTGCGCACCGAAGGTCCCAGCCCCTGAGACCCGCAGGAAGGAGCAAAGCCCTGCGCCGTGGGGAACAACGAATCCGGTCGCAGCGCGCCTCCTCTACACGAACGAGGCGGCCGAGCCTGTGGCGTCATCGGTCACAAGCAGCGGATTATCTGTTTATGGAGAGGAATTGGGTCGCTCGGCTTCGGCGACTGCCGGCGAAAAATCAGAGGCTGTGCGCGTGGTATACAGCGGCGCCGAAACGTCGCGCGGAACCCGAGCTGATGCGATTGCTTCTTTGTCGCCCGCGCGATCGGGAACCAACGTGACACGCCCGCGGCACGCACCCCTTCGAGCTCGGCGCGCTCTCGATTCGGAAGCCGGAGCGGCGGCGGCGAAAATTGGATCATAGCGGAGGGCGAGTGGTGCTTCGCGGGATTTCCTACAGGCCGCGTGTGCATCGCATCTGGCGTGGGGCACCATTCGAACGAGAAGCGAGAACTGTACGGTCATTGCTCTCGCTCTAAAACGAAATTTAGAGAGGCTCGGGGACGCTTTTCGCTGCCGCAATTATCTGCTATAAGTTGAAATACAGCAGTCTCTCTTCTCTTGAAGAGAAATATGAGGGAATAAAAAAAAAGGCTAACTGAAAGAATGCCCTCTGTAGTACTACTGCTGCGAGCCAAAAGCCAATTGTAGCTTGCTGAAGGAGGATTTACAGAAAAGTCGAAATAAAATATTCTAGGGCAACAATTCGCGTAAAAGAATGTTTGACAATGAAGACATTCAATGTGCTTTCAGGCCGAAAACAAAAAATCATAGCTATTGAAAACCGAAAACAGACGAAAAAATCGTAACCTCATCCGCATAAGTTTTGTGGAGGAGGAGGACACGCGATAACTGTAGATATAGAAAAACACACCACACCATTCATATTATCCGAGGTAGAGCAGCGCGCGCTGTCTATCGCGCGTGAGGCATAATATTGGAGGCCATGTACCAGTACATATAACTATGTGATTCTGCGTCAACTACTGCGTTAAGGCCGCATAAATATGTCGATTGGAACCTCTCATAGCAGAAGGTCGATTCTTAGAGCTGTTAACTGATGCATCCGTCAGCAAGTTTTGTCTCCGTATAACTGCCACGCTTTTAAATCGCTGATATTAAGTAAATAAGTCTTATATACTTGGTACAATTTAAATGCGTGAGCCTAGCTAGAATTCGCAGGAGTGTCATTAGGCAGACAGTGTCAGGTTCCGCAATAGCTAATGGATTACCGACATCTTCTATACGCTTGGCACAGAGATTCTTGCCAAACACGAATAACTGAAGTGTCCATCTTGATGTCTTGTAGGCGTTTTTCTGTAATAGGAAAATGATTACTGGAAATCCCGCTTCGAACTATTGGCCTAAATTTATGTGCACCTGTGGTGCCATCTTTTGGAGCCTCTATTATCGGCTTCGGCCACAGAAATGTTTTCTTGGCAATCAAACATTTCCTGATAGAATCGATTGTCATGCTAGACTGATCGTTCCCCATCCACACCATAATTTTCCCTTATTTATACTTATTTATTTATTTATCATTAGCTTTTTAATGACGGTCTTGTTCTGATTGCCTTTTTTTTTTGTTTCACCTAACAAAAATTTTACTTCCACCATTGAAATCGTTGATTCCCTTGTTTTTATACGACTAATTTAACCACCCGATTCATGGCCAATACTCCATTGTGGGTATGAACCACCATCACTCAAGCCAACACCAACAACAGCGAAAGAATAAATGTGAAGAAGCGTTGGAACCATCTTTCTCCACTTATTTGCCTTCACACAGTTTCATTTGTGCGAACAACATTGTGGGAGATTCGCGACAACTGTGAAAACAGAACAAAAGGTATGCATCTACGAGTATAGCTCAAAAACCGCATAAACCTAGAAAAATAAAAAATAAAAAAAAGGACCAATGCGATTGCAAACACACAAGCACACACACAAAAAAAAACAATCTTGTGCTCCCATAGAAGGAAACGAGCTTGATAGCAGGTTCTATTTGGGCCTTTCAGTAATATTTTACAGCTAACACCTACGCTTTTTCGCATTTTACTTTTGTCTGTCTGTCTGTCTGTCTGTCTGTCTGTCTGTCCGTCCGTCCGTCCGTCCGTCCGTCCGTCCGTCTGTCTGTCTGTCTGTCTGTCTGTCTGTCTGTCTGTCTGTCTGTCTGTCTGTCTGTCTGTCTGTCTGTCTGTCTGTCTGTCTGTTTGTTTGTTTGTTTGTTTGTTTGTTTGTTTGTTTGTTTGTTTGTTTGTTTGTTTGTTTGTTTGTTTGTTTGTTTGTTTGTTTGTTTGTTGGCGTCGTCGGGAAAGCTACGTCTCCACTGTTGTTTCTTTAAAAGAAGAGCGGGATAATTCATGCAAGCGATAAATGCAGGAAATGTAAGTTGGGAAATGTTAGCTGAGCCGTTTAGAGCCGACTGCCTCAACGTCCCAAATCAAATACTAAGGAAAGAAATTCAAAGAAAAGAAAAAGCAAGCGTTCTTCAACATGCTGGTGAAATTAAAGAGAAATTTGGTCTATGCCCGGAAGTAGGACGAGCTAAAAAAGGAACCTGGAATAAATTACGGTCCTAATCCAGGTCAGAGCCGAGCCGACGCCCACTACCATTCCGGGGAGCATAAAGATCAGTTACTAACTTACAACGACATCACTAAATATTACTACTTGGGCTGTAGGCAATTCCCTCTGCCACACGTAAAATTGAACAGGGCTCAGGCAGTCACGCTACGTTTACTGCAAACCGGGACGTACCCCACTCCGTATTTCTTAAATAAAATTCACCCCGAAATAGAAATTAGGAAAGAATGTAACGTGTGCGATGGCATCATTGACATCAGACACATGCTGGCGCGCTGTCCCGCGACTCTCGCCGACCCCGAAGAAAAATGGCTTTACTGGTACAAGTTGTTAACAAGCTCTTCATATAAAGATCAACTACGGGCTGTCCAGAGGGTCCACGATGACGCCATAAGGCTCGGCCTGGCGGTGCCGACGTGGACACGGCCCGCCTCGGTCTGAAAAGACCGGGCTTCAGGACACTAATAAAGTTTTGTGAATGAATGAATGAATCCAGGGATGGAGCGCAGCTCCACCACATTTCTAAGCCAGTCGCTAGCGTTGGTCGAGCGACTCTAACAGGATGAAATTTCTCTTCAACTTGGAAAAGCCTTCTTCTGGGAAACCCGTTCATACTTCCATTCTAGGCACACAGCTTCTTTCCAGACAGGTCACAGCATTGCCTTTCATGAAACACTCTTAACGCGGCTGATTTTCCCAAAATTGTATTTGTTTATCGCTGGTGAAATATTTGACCCAATGATATAATGGGGGTCTGGCTCATAGTAGAAGCTACGGCACATGAGTGCCAATTAGGAATGTAACGACGCCCGACGGAACCCAACGGGATTGAAGAGCCAAAGAAACAAGATTAGTGGAACTTGAGCCACAAAAATAGAAAAGGTGAACAGTGCAACAGTAGCTGATGTCTTCGCAAGGAAACGCGTGAAAATGTTTGTATGATATTCCCAAAGGACTAGCGTAAACTAAGCGGTGAGTGCCAGCAACCGCCGCATCGAAAATGTCAGACCAACTCAATGCACGCCAGTTGAAGAAAAACACAAATAATTAACTTTATGGCTTGAATAGCGCCTGATGATTTAACATTATTTACCCTAACGTTGACTAAGTACGCATCATTTCGATATCCTCCTGAGACCTGAACGCAGCTCAGGAACGTGATCGCTTTCAAGTCGGTTCTTACTGCTGACTGGTAGGTAACCAACGTGAAAAATACATTTTCTTTAGTTTCTTTCCTTCTTTTTCTTTTCTTCTTTCTTTTTTATTTATTTATTTATTTATTTATTTATTTATTTATTTATTTATTTATTTTAACCGCGATTAGCTTCTAAAATCAGCATCTCAATGTACTGTTGACAAAATAAACATCTCGCCATGTTTTATGTAGTAAACATATCTTTTTTTTTTTTTCACGAACACAAGAATGAGGATGCAACATCGTGTGGTCGATTGCCGTAATTACGCACATTTTCACGTCACTTCACCGCTGCAGTTGAAATACACTGCATGGTTACTCTTCGACCTCTTCAACGAGACAATGGCATATATCAAATTTCTCAATTTTCTCGAGCGCTGGCGGCCAAGAATATGATTAAACTGCTGTCATATTGTTCCGCATACATCTCACATCCTACCCCGGATGAATATGTTACATGATTGATCCAAGTTAATTTTAGCGAAAAAGGAAGACATAGGCATGTATGTATGTATGTATGTATGTATGTATGTATGTAGGTATGTATGTATGCCATGAAGGTCAAGGAGGTACATTGTCCCCCTCGCGTCGAGTGCGATGATATATATATATATATATATATATATATATATATATATATATATATATATATATATATATATATATATATATATATATATATATATATGTATATATATATATATATATATATATATATATATATATATATATATAGGTCACTAGCACGGTCACGGCTTTGATTCCTGGTGATGGCGGCCCCGTTCCAGGCATGTCGGTGTACAAAGGCATCCGTGTATTGAAGCTCCGGAGCTGCGTTAAAGAGCATTAGCTGCCTAGATTATTCCACAGCCCTTGTTTGCTGTGACTTTCATGACCCAGGTTCTTAAGCTTTACGTCCGTAACCCATCTACTGTAAATATCTGGATATACGCACTGAGCATCCTACCGTGCTGCTCACGAAACGAGCTGTTTCAGGCCGCCAACTTAACAACACAGTGCACGGGACGTATTAAAGGATGCTTAGAGAGCACAAACTTAGCAGCAGATAGGTAAGGTTAACTGCAACTTCAAATGATGAATCTCGGGAGAAAGAAAAACAAGAATTTCTGCACTATAATACTAACAATACTAGGAAGAGATAAACAAGTAAAAGGGAGTGATGCTCTCTGGACGACGCTGAAATGTCGAACGCATATCCTAGGAGATAAAAGGAAAGTTCTCACAGCAATCATTTTCACATATCTAAGAAAATACGTTCCTTCTTTCTGTCTTTGCCTCTGTTTCACTTTGTACCCTTGCCTACATGAAAGGAAATTTCAGTGTCATGGTCGACAGCTACTTGCACGGCTTTTTAACGCTAACCAGTCGCGCACGAATAATCATGTGAAGTAAAGACAGAAGAAATCATTGAATGCTTAGTGTCACAGGAGAAACTCTCTATAGAAGCCAGAAGAACAAAAAGATAGAAAGAAAGAAAGAACACGAGCTGCATGAACGCGGTGTGAGGGAGACAAAGCACCGACAGAGGAGCGACGGGAGAATCGATTTGTTTGCCGGCTCTGCAGTGCCAGGGTGGGGCCAGATTTGGCCAAGTAGCAAGCACACGAGCGGAGATCGATGGCGAGTTCACTTCGTGGCGAAGGGCGCAGTCTGTCTTGCCCTTTTGAAATGACTCGTGAGGTTGAATCTTTCATCAGGACCTCGCGCAAACATTCCAGAGAGTAAGATATACCTCCCCTCTTTGTGGATACGTGGGCTGAAATTGGAACAAACTGCGTGCGCAGGTTTCGAGATGACGGCAATGACTTCAGGCACGTCGTTCTTATAGTATGTTTGCAGCTCCTTATGTAGCCTGAATTTTGGGCCCTCTCGACAGTTTGCAGATAGTAGTCACTGTGTACAGTATACAGCATGTATTACGAGAATTTGAATTACGCACTGTGTTCTCAATGTCACTGCAATGTGGAGTAAGATGGGAACAAATAGTGGGAACGCATGAGCGCGTCCGTGTGCTTTCAGAGTTCAAATTTTCAGAAAGTTGTAAATTACAGTGCATGCAAAAATAATGTTTAAGTAATTTCTCTTCCCCTAAGCTGTGCGCGATAACTCGCAATCGTGATAGCGCGCTTGGACCGAAGACCTCTAACAGAGGAGCTTATTTTAAAATGCTATCATCACAAGCCATCGCAGCAGAGGGCGACGAGGGCACTGTTTCAGTGTTTAAAGGCAACAGAATTGGACAAGCGGCTGTACCCTGAACAGTCTATAGTGCTGTAAGTGCTACTGTGCTGTGCGGCGACAGTATGCGGCGACAGTGACCGACTGTGATTGTATGTCTATGCTCCTTTCTTTCTTTATCTCTACTTTGTTATCACTTTACCTCCCCCTCCCCTCTCTCCCCAGCGTACCGTAGCAAACCGGATCTTCCCCTCTGGTTAACTTCCCTGCCTTTCCCCTTTCCTCTCTCTCTCTCTCTTTTCTCTTCCCAAGAGAAACGTTTCTCCCATTTTTTTTCTTACATCACACGTGACTATTCAATCGCATTTTAACTTCGCCGTATGCTACTACAAATAAATAAAAAGCAACACCGATGTTTGGTTTTGGATTGCGATACTGCAAAATCTCAATAATCACTGGTCTTGGCAACGCGTTCGTGTTACAAACGCAAATAAGGAGGAAATGGACGCTGCAGATTATTTCAATATTTTTTGTTCATGCTTCTTTAGAGCACTTTCTGGCAGTGCTTGCAGATGCAGTCGCGCGAATGAGCAAAGTTTGCATCTAAGGAAACTTTGTATTAATTAAAAAAGTCCGCAGCTGTTCTCGCCCACACCAAGGGGGAACAGCCGTAACCCAGAAAAATATAGCGTCGGTTTACGAACTATGCAGTTTCCCATACGCCTCTTACGAACTCAAGAAGCGGAGTAGAGGGTTCCTCGCTCGTCCCACGTTATTAAATTATATTTCTCAGCAGACCATTTCAAGCCATAAAGGTAGAGTGCAGTTTTGAAAGTTTACGGAGTCCCAACTTTCGAGATCATATAATTTGTAGAGATTTTTATCCTAAGCCACAAAATGATGGAATACCACGGAAAGAGTATAGAAAACGCTTTAAAGTCAGCAGAAAGAAGAGTACGAACGTTACTGACTGACCGCCTCCAAGCTGCAAGCAATTGTTGGTGGCATGTCTGTGGTGTTTTTTCTTATTTTTTATTTGGTCACTATCAGGGCCGTTGAGGCGTTACAGATAGGAGTGGTAAGTATTTATACAAATCAATAAAAAAGGACAGCTTTAACATAGGTGACGAAGAAGTGCAGATTTGAAAGCTTCAGGTTCAGGAATAGCGATGATGCAGGCGGGCAGGTGGTTCCAGTCTGAGCTGGTCTTGGGGAGGAAAGAATAAAAATGCTGCTTAGTTCTGAAACTTGGAATGCCCACTTTGAATGGATGATCAGTGAGGGATGGTATGTAATTTGGAGGAGTGAATCTACTTTGTTTCAGTGATTCGTTTGCGTAATATATCTTGTGGATAGTGGAGAGCTGAGTAAGATGACGCCACATGGAAAGATTAGGAAGGTCTAGGGTCCTTTTCATAAGTGTGACACTATACGATCACGAGAGTAGTTAGCCAAAATAAAACGACCTGAACTATTCTGAACAGATTCTAGAGTATTAAACAATTACTTTATATTAGGGTCCCACACGGAAGGCGCATATTCCATCTTAGTTCGAATGACCATGTTATACAAAAGCAATTTTAATGTAACCTGAGCAAGTGAAAAATTACGGCGAAGGAAACCAAGCATGCAATTAGCATTGTTAGATATGTGTTCAATATGCGTTTTCCATGAAAAGTCACTGCTGATGTGTGCGCCAAGATGTTTATACACAGAGACAAAGGATAACGAAGAGCCGTTAAGAACATGTGGATGCGGCTTAGCTTTGGAAGGAACTCGTGTTACTTTCATTGCCTTGCATTTGGATACATAAAACTTCATGAGCCAAGTGTCGCACCACGCATAAATGCTATGAATGTCATTATGAAGAACATTAGTATCAGATGGGCTATCAATTTCTCTGTATGTAGCACAGCCGTCAGCGAACAGCCTGATAGATGATGTTACGAGATCAGGAAAGAGAGAGAGACAGGGAAAAGGGGAAATGCAGGGAGGTTAACCAGAGGGGAAGATCTGGTTTGCTACCCTACGCTGAGGAAAGAGGGGACGGGGAGGTAAAGTGATAACAAAGTATAGATAAAGAAAGAAACGCGAGATCAGGAAGATCATTTATAAAGATTAGGAAGAGGAGAGGTCCTAGTACAGATCCTTGAGGAATACCCGATCTTACTGATGAAAGATTAGAGCTATGGTCATTAGCGGTCCCGTGCTGAGTGCGATCACGCAAAAATATTCAAGCCATTTTAATACGACATCATTTATGGTTATTTTACGAAGCTTAAAAAGTCGGAGAGGATGAGACACGGTATAAGATGCTTTAGCAAAATCAATGAATATACACTCAACGACGGAGGAACGGTTCAAAGCTGCAAAAGTATCGTTAGTAAAAGCGATTAACTGCGTTTCACAAGAATGATTTCTTCGACAACCATGCTGATTGTCTGTAAAAAAGGAATTGGATTCAAGGTGACTGACGAGGGCAGAATAGATAATATGTTCAAGTAAATTGCGTGTAATTGATGTTAATGATATTGGTCTGTAACTTAAAGGACTGTGAACATCACCAGACTTATGCATTCGAACCACCTTGCCCACCTCCCAGTCATCTGTGAGCGTGCCAGTCTGCAAAGATTGGGCAAAAATCACTGACAGCATAAGAGAATACTAAGTATTGGTGCTTTTCAACAACTTGTTAATATCGTCAACACCTGTGGAGGATGACATTTAAAGGTTATCGACAAGTTTGGAAGTTTCTTCCCAGTCAATGATGATATCATCCATCAATAGGAAGTCTAGGGAAAGTACATCGGAAAGGGTAACCGCAGTAGTTGTTGAGAAACATCAAGAAAATGTGTTTTTTTAATGATGTGTAAGATTGGTTCGGGGGAAGCAGAGCACCGCAGTTAGATTACAGAAAGATGCCTTGTTTTGGTTTCACATGAATGATGGTCCGGAATTTGCGCGGCTTAGTAATCAGCAATCGAGGCAGGGTGTCTTGAAAGAAGTTGTGTTTCGCGGTATAAAGAGGCATTTTTGTATTCAAATGCCACAGCATAATAAGCATTCCATCTGTCAGTTCCGTTCGTTAACCTAGACCGACTAAAGATACGTTTTTTCTTGTTTAGGAAGTGCTTAAATGAAATATTGAACCACGGCGAACGTTTAATACACGTTATTTGACGAAGTGGGATGTACTTTTCAGTAAGGGCTTTTATTTTTCCTTTAAAAAGAGACCAGTTATCGTGTAGCAAGCGTTCCAAAATCTGGGAAAGAATACGCCATCAAATGCCTCTGGTTCCGTGTTAATTACAGAATAATTTCTTTTGTAATGCTGAATTGTCTTATGATGTTTCACTGGACGAGGTGAACTTGATGGTATAGTGAAGTTAATAACTGAATGGTCGCTTAGTCCAGGTAGCAGTGTGAGAGATAAAACGGAATTGGGGGGGGGGGGGGGGGGGGGCAGGTTGTTAGCACAAGGTCCAGTAAATTGGCAGTGGATGCTGCAACGCAAGTTGGATCTTTCACAGGTTGACAAAGGTTGAATGTTTAACAACATAAGTCCTTCTTAGACTTTTTTCTTTCTTTCACAACAGCGCAAAGGACTAGGACGAGATGAGTGCACATACTCAGCGCAATAGCTCTGCCAGAAAAAGAACTGAGTTTTCTTGAAGATCAATAGGAAACACGTGCACAGCTGTTCATGTGTCACTGTAGCCCTGGGCTCAGGTACTGTCATTCCCGCCAATTTTGTGTGTATTTGTGTATTTTAATTTGAGATTGGTTGCCACCGTATTTAAGCAGTAGAAATCGCGTTAATAAAACCAGTTGTAAGTCCAGCGCTCTGTATGTGCACTCTCGTCCTAGTCCTTTGCGCTATTGTAAAAGAATGTCACAGCAACTTTCCCAAGCTTCAACAGTGTCTGCAGTCAATTTTTTTTCTTTGTCGGGCGGCTGATAAAAAAATAAAAATATATCTAGGAAATAGAACCATGTCGACAGCTCAGGACAACGAAACTTGAAGTAGTGCATGTATTCCGGTTACAGGATTCTGTATCCATCGCTTGTATTGCGTGTAAGAACAGTGTAACTTTGGAATAGATAATATTTGGCCGCTGACGAATTTGAACCTATTTTGCTGACTTATGTCGTCCAGAAACTTTCGACATCACGTCTCTACTCTTTATTGCGAGATTTATTGGTTTTTTTTCTGTGGGTTCTGTAACTGAGAAATCTTTGAGAATGTTAGTTTCACAGTTTGGAGAAAAAAACGTTATATCCCCGGTATTCCTGCGGGGCACAGTTGACAGCTGTTGTTGAGCAAGCGAACGAATCCCACGAAATTGACCAGACAGGTAGAGTTACCAACGCTTCCGAGGTTATACTTCTGCAGTGAAACTGCCGGAGGTGGAATGTTTTGCAAGAACAGTTTGCTCACATTCTGCAAAACATTTCAGGAAAACCGACACCGCCTTACTTTTCGACCTGCTCATTTAGTGTCACATTTCGCCTTTACGAATGGGAGCGATAACCACGGACCTAACGTATAACTGCAGCCCGCACAAAGACAAAAGCCTTCACTGCAGAAGCATTGCGACAGTGCTAGGTTGACTGGCGCAGCTAAACGTGAAACTTCGGCGTGTCTTCAAAGACAGTCGTTTGGCTCGAAGCAAGCAGGCCGCTGTAAAAAAAAATTGAATTTTCTTTTTTTGTACTTTTTTATGCTTTCTCCCGGGGTTCTTCTACAAATCAATTTACAGTTAATCAGTTACAGCCTTGCACTATAATTTGGCACATAAGGCTCAGCACGGCTAACTAAAGTACATTTCATTGGTAATTGCAAATTCCAATTCCCTTCTGTTTCTATTCCATTAATTTATTTGCTCACAGTTTCCTGTGTGATCAACGTTAACAAAACGTTTTAAAAAAAAAACATTTATTCAACAGATATTCAACAGCGTCGATGTGATACAGAGCAAAATTATACTCAAAGTATGCCACAGCCATATTCGAGGCCTTAGCGTGTTTACCCTCCCGTATTACTTTGTGTAAACACCGTCTCGTCTATTTGCATGCTGTTGTTTCTTACTTCGTGTGAAGTGTCCGCTATGTGTTTGATAGCCTTCAGTATTTTCTTACATCACCGTTAAAGTCTTGTCGTAAAAATACATATTCACGCTTTCGCCACGCAAATATAAGTGCACCGCGGGAACTACGGCTAGCGCCTTTCTGCTGCAGGAGGGGCTAGAAGTTCCTGGATTGCCCTCATATTATTTCCTTTCTTTATTCTTTTCGCGCCGCTCGGGAAATAGCGTGTAGAGCCTCTATACCTGTGGTGAGTCTAAAGGCCGCTTATAAATGGTTCGAGACCACGGCTGGCACCTGAGCGAGCCCCTTACCTGACAAGGAAGCCCCGGTAGCACGAGCGGTGAGATGGATGGAGCCCCGCAGCGTCCGCCTCGATTTTCTCCGCATGCGATATTCATAGCGACTCTCTCCTGCGCAGCCCTGCCAGCGCAATCGGTGGTTCTTCGCGCTCGCAGCGTCGCCAGATCCAGGCGCCCGCGAGGGGGCGAGGCTGCCGGTATACGTCGCCGCATACCGCGCGTGTCGTGTCGTGGTAATCACTCTAAGCAGCTACACGCAATGTTGCGACACGCAAGAGAGCCACGCGGGACAGCACGCCAGGAGCGACAGCGCCAGCGGCAAACCTTCGCTGACCGGCAGTGGTGACTCGGCAGTTAAATGCCGTGCTGAGCGTGGCTTGCAACCGGCGGTTGGGAACACGATGGACAAGCGAGGAGATAAGGGGTGTGATCAAATGTTACAGAACTAGTGGCTTGGCTTCTGCAGCTGGAATGCAGCTGTTTGAGTGCAGTTGCGGTACGCTTAAGTTGAAGGTTATATCCTCGAATGTCCAGGGTGGATCTAACTTTTCTTTCTGTCTCGAGCATCGTAATTCTAAGACTCGAAGCATGTTCAGTGATGCATAAAAATGTGAGCGCGGCCTGTTACCTACACGTCCTAAGAGGGCTTTTCCGAATGTTGGACATTTTCTGTGGTCGTGCCCACAATTCCGAGACGAAAGGGATGTTTTCCTTAAATATCTGCAACGAAAGGACCTTCCACATACGTGCGTGCAACACCTTGTGTTCCTCGAAGGACCAGTTATAGGCTGCAAAGAAACTTCACATCTCCTAATCGGATTCTTAAGAGAGACTGGTCCGATGGCCATGGGGGGAAACAACACAGTTATTTTGTAAGAGGGGCTCGGGCGGAGCAATCGCCGGCCTTGATCGTCAGGCTAAACCCTGCCTGTTGCTACAACTCACCACCACCGCCACCACGAAGGGTTGTGCTCGTCCGGTTGCATTTTTGCTTCCCTTGTGTGTTCTCTGCCGCCCTCTGCACGTCATGACAAACCAACTAGCCAAGAATACGTTTCTATCACTGCTGAGCGTGGTGTGGTGGGCTCCATTGTGGGCTGAGCATGGTGTCGTGGGCACCACCACCACACGCATATGAAGACGGCAGGCAAAAACACTGGTGCACTTCGATCTAGATGCGGCGTCAAAGGCTCTTAGTTGATGGAAATTAACAACTCAGAGCACTTTTTATAAACACAGGTGTCCGGTCTGTCTTCCTTAGTACGGGCGTAGTACAGAGTGTTCGCTAGCCACCACATTGGTGAAATGCGTTCACCCTAAAAATTACAGTAAAGGTACACAATTACAGCGTCGTTAATCTGTCAAATTTCATCTGCATCTTCAATGTCTGCTCACTGAGCCGCGATTGGATGTTTACACCTCTTTGCTACGTTACTTATTGAAATAATGCAAAGGTAGGCTTGTATTTGGAACGAACGCATGCACTTAGAATGACATGTATTCTTAAAAAGGAACCACTAAGCTTAAAAAGTTTGTTGATAGCTGATACTGTACGATCACTTATATCCCTGAAAATTGAAATCCTACTGAAGATATGAACACACGCACACGCACACACACTCGAGCACACGCACAGAAAATACAATTTTCTTTAGGTACTCAAAGAAAAAGAGAATAATTTTGCGACGAAAAATTCATACCTCCAACAAGAGGACCTTCGTATTTGCGCATACTATATATCGATACCATAGGGCCCCACGCGGTGTTGTTTACGTTCAATCTCTGCCGTTTGAGTGAGGATGACGGGAACCCCGGCCTGCGAGCCTTGTCATCCGCGGTGAACGTCACGTCGTTTAGGAGCCGCAAAAAGAATGATGAAGACGGATAACGTTCTCTCTTTCGTAAAGTGGGCCAAGGTCGAGCGCTTGTCAATGCACTGATCCAATTCACTCTTTATTCATGGCGAATGACGGAGTGCCGTCTCGTCAAGTAGCAGTACACGTGGCAAGGATGTCGTTCCTGCGGACGCAATACAAATCCTTAAATGGTGCACGTTTCTGAAAGCAGGGCATCTTTCGTCAGGCTCTTGTTGTTCGTAGCCTGCAAAAGACAAGCGATGTTGAACGGGTTGATCGAACAGCCGTCTCGACCTTCTTTTGATCGGGGGGATTCGAACTTTCCCATAAACTTGAGCTGCTTTCGTGTCACCATAATATGCTTTCCATTGTGTCACTGCGGAGAAAAGTCATTATTTGCCCGCTTTATTGACAGTGACATTCAATGAACGAACGAAGAGAGCTGCGTATGGGAAACGGAGACACGCCGGCAAGCATGAAAAAAAAAAAGAACAAAGAGTCGGAAGGGAGAAAATATATAAAAAGACGCATAGCCAACGCATTGCTGGAATCTAAATGACGCGAAACAGCGTGCTTGAGGTAGCGAGGTATTATTATTATTATTATTATTATTATTATTATTATTATTATTATTATTATTATTATTATTATTATTATTATTATTATTATTATTATTATTATTATTATTATTATTATTATTCGTTTTGAAGACATATACACACTTGACAGGAAAGGGAGAGCGATGAGCAGGCTGGCGAATGCCACCGGAAGAGGCACAACGCCTGCCTGCTCTTCGGAGAGGAAGAGACGGAAACACAGCAGCAGCAACAGTGGATGACACGAGGAGCACAGCCTCGCCGCCTGTAGCTGCTAGCTGTATGCGTCACCGGGACAAAGGCGACATTTGATGCTCGTCGAGGCAAGAATGTTGATGAAAGGTCTATGGGGGCGCGGAACCGGTGGCACATACAGAGTGATCCAAGTTATCCGCTAGGTCCGACAGCTGTCAGCAGCAAGTTGTCTACTTGGTAAGATAGCCAGTTGCCCAAGTTGTATGTATGTATGTATGTATGTATGTATGTATGTATGTATGTATGTATGTATGTATGTATGTATGTATGTATGTATGTAGTACAATTTAAAAAATTAAGTAATAATAATAATAATAGTGATAAAGAAAAAGAGAGAGAAAAGAAGCTATTGAAAAAAAACAAGAAAAACAATGTAGGAAATAAAAACATTAAAAGCATAATAGAACTAGGTAAGCAGTAAGTCAGCCTACTATTACAATCACCGGAAGAATTTGCCTGTGCATGCTGCCCGGGCACGCTGTGTAGAGTGCGGACAACAGATCATGGCGTCTATGCATAAACTCATTATAGATGCAACAGTTTAAAGGTGGCGTACTTTGTCGAAGCAAAGTACCTATCCGTAAAACAGGATTTTTATAGAAAGTGAAATTAAGGGTGCGGGAAGTATTTAGAGGCGCATTTAATACTGGGAGAGCACCGGAGTATTCCTTCATCCTGTTTTTTTTTTATTGTGTTAAACTTGTAGATAAGATTCATGTTTTTTCGCGTTCTCTGGTACAATGCGAAAGTTGCTTTCCAGTAATGTAACTTTGATACTCTCAACGCTGTGACCTTTTGACGTAATATGTTTAGAAAGGGGAAGCCCCGGAAGCGCCTGCATGCACATGCGAACGATGATTGTTGAAGCGAATTCTAAAGGGGACGCCCGTCTGTCACACTTCACATTCCAAAATACAGACGACATTGGACGAGGCGCATTCGAGTTCACCTTTAATTAGGTTCTTGAACTTGGACTGTGTGCTTTTTCGAACCGAACTTGTCTGCATGTATTTGCATAACTTGCATCTACTTTTCCCACAAAGACGACAACTGGTGCAAGGCATTCTTTGTGTTTATGAGTGTATGATGTAATATCTGATGCCATTTTGGCCGGCTGTATGCACTACGCATGGAGAAAAAGTGGAAATTTCATAGTCGCTCGCTTTCTTTAATTGCGTTCGAATGCCTTTTTAATAATTTGTTAACGTTTGTAGCGTTGCTTGTGAAGGTTATCACCAGGCTTCTGGTGTTAACACCAGACCTCCCCTGCTGGTCGACGTTTTTTTGCTCGCGTAGTAGTTGGTGTCGATGGAGATTTGCCGCTTTGGTGATTGCGGCATTAATGATAGAAGGCGGGCAGTGCTGACCAAAAAGGACGTCGCGCACGCACACAGTGTTCTCGCTAAAGTCGTCCATACATATATATATATATATATATATATATATATATATATATATATATATATATATATATATATATATATATATATATATATATATATATATAGATATATATATATATCATACACTCACAAACACAGAGAATGCCTCGCGTGACCAACAAACGTCATCATAAAGTCAGTTTTTAAGGATAGCATCCTGAAGCTCCAGAACAGGCTTATTACAACATTTGGCGTAAATACACACGCTATAGAAAACAAAGCGAATTATTTCGTCTCGTACTCTCTGTAGAGACTCACTGGTACACGCACTCCGGCAAACGGAATCGCGGCTAGACGTCAGCCCACTGGCCACTCTGTTTCAATTTGCCTAGAGAAAAAAAGAAAACTTTTTCTTTGTTGTTGTTGTCTCGGATTTCCCGTGTAATCGGCGAGGGCTGTCCTCGAAGGAGTGCCCTTGTTTCAGCGTCAAGTCCCCGCACACGCATATCCAGTCGCTCGATGTTTGCATAAGTAGCACGCTCATGCATGCATACACGAGAGACGCCGAAGCAGCAGCTTTTATGCTCGCAGGAGAAGTAGAGCGGATCTCGGGGAGTGACAGACGAATATCCCGGGTATGTTGTAGTAAAACACGCCTCCCAAATGTCCTACGAGGGAGCTGCTGTGGGTCGCCTTTTCCTTTCTTTTTTCATTTTTTCTTTTTCTTTTCTTTTTACCTCTTTTTCAGTGTTTCTGGTATCGCATTCATATTCCGATGTCTCTTTATTCGGATTTCGAGCGCGTCATGTGCTTTCTCTCTTGAGGCTCAATTCCCCTTTTATTCGTTCTTTAATAAAAAAAAATCTGTTTCTGAATAACCTTAGTCATTTTCATGGAGTAAGACAAAGAAATTTTCCTTGAAGGAGGATCATGGTATCAGTTTCATATATTCTGAGGACAGTTATGTAACAAACTGTTAGAGGAACACCTCTGCTTGTATGCTTTCAAAGTTGATTTGGCTTGAACAAATTTTTGGAACACAGAATATGGATCATGCAAAACATCACAATCTGTTACTATCAACACTGGCAGCAAATACCCTCGCTGCATGGGCAGACTGTCTACCTTGACCACAGTGACGTTTGACGTTTGCTCGAAGTTTTTGTTAGCTCAGACTATGTTTACTGCTTACTAATAGCACACTTGCGTGACGTGTAGCAAGTGCTCTGGGGGAAAGACACAATTCGTATTATAGTCCACAAGAATTTAAATCCTCTTATATTCACAAGTCTCAGTTACGCCTGAACCGATGTGTACGCACCGCATTCAATTTGAGCGCGCCGTGAATATAAAGGGTTTCTAATGTATCTGTTGATCATCGTATATCAGAAAAATGACCTTGAGAGGCTTTGAGTTATAAAAAACATGAATTTAAATTTTATTGTTTATTGTAGTTCAAGGGTGCTACAGTGTAAAGATATTCCACAATGTTTCTAATCCATTTCAGCCACTAGCGTTCTACGATTGGCCAAAATATTTTGGGCCATCCCCCCATTCACCTGTCTTTCACGTGACCTCACGATAACCCTGAAAACACCTCATCTCATATGACGTGCCCGCACTCAATGTGCCTAATTCGGCCGACAAACATAAAAGAAATTCTTTTCGTTTCTACGCATTTTCTCGCTATTCGTCAACCGTTGTTGGTCAAAATCTTTCTCGATGCCCCCATTTTGCCTGTTTGTCACGCGACGTAACAAACCGCGAAAACTCCTCAAGTCCTTTCGTGCGTGACATGCACGCACCAAAGATGCATTAATGTGCCTAACAAAACTGATATTTTGATCGGAATAACCGCAGACTGTCCCGTTCCGAAAGGAATAAAAGATGGCTGCCCGCCGATCGTTCTGGCACTGGTTACTCGGCGCTGTCGGCGAGAATGGATTTCCGGGCCCATAATAAAGATCGCAGTTTCGCCCGAAAGGATAATAACTGATTGCGATAGCAAATTATTAGACAGTTATACGCAGTAACGTTAGTAGCTGTATTAGCGGTACAAACTGCTGTAAATATTCGCTTTCTAACAATATTAGCAAGCGTAGTGTCATTCACGCGCAAACAAGGATGAAAGCATCTCACTCGGTGACCGCGGACACTCGCTGACACAACTGTGTCGCGATGAAGAACGAAAACAGCGTCGAGCGAATTTCCCTCCGTGGCTGCCTTTCGCTTCAACACGAACCAGGGGCGCGAAACCACAGCGCACACGAAGCCTTCAGCTATCTCGTGTCGGCTAGCCTTCGAACCCACCGCAGATTACCTGAAAGATAAAACACGCACCGCCGAGCTCAGCCGTGGCCGGAGTACAAGCGTAGACGCCAGCTAGCCTGCTCGCAAATACCGGGCGCGCAGAGTTAAAGAAAGGAAATGTGGGCAAGGCAGATGACGATTATTGTTGTGGGACAAAATAAGTCCCAAAGGGCGTAAATTGTTTTAGGAGTGTAGCTCGTACCCACTGGATCCCTCTCCACTACTGCGCGCTCCGCTCCTCCTGTCAGCCAATTAGATAAGGGTGTCACACGCACACTTCTGATCGCGATCGGGGCCTATGCGAATTGTATTTCTTGATCGCGATCAACAATGGTCGTTGCTACACCGTCCGAGAATTCGGATCGAATTCGGGTCAGATGAATTGCACCAACTGGCGATAGTGGGTCCGAAGCACTAACAAAGAACTTGTAAAAGGCGTGTAATACTCTTTACAGGTTGTTTATTTGGGTAATTTGGACAACATTTCAATTTTCCAGCTTACTATTGCTGATAAACAGTTTTTCAACGTCTCCTATTCAGCTGCCTTCACTTTCCTTTTTTTTTGCATTTTCATAGTACTGCGCCGGAGGGCGCCGACGTCAGTCTGCGATCTACATGCGTAATGAACAAATGGTGCAACAGAAGCTTCCTGGACTGATGTATGTGGACGACATAGTGCTACTAGCGGACAATAAAAGATATTTACAGACATTTGCGAATATCCGTGGCAACTCAGCGACAAATCTAGGCCTCAAGTTTAGCACAGAGAAATCGGGAATTATGATCTTCGACGAAGAGACCAGTAATTACATGGCGTCAATTCAACAGCAAGTCATACCCATAGTCAAGCAATATAAATGCCTCGGCACATACATAAACGCAGGAAAGACTTACTAAAGCATCCACCAAGAGAACCTGAAAATGAACGGGACGCGAAAAACTGCAATAATGAAACACAGAGCTCTGTGGGGCCACAATAAGTATGAAGGTAGTGCGTGTAATCTGGAAAGGACTAATGGTGCCAGCGCTAACGTTCGCAAATGCCGTTCAATGTTTAGAGTCGGATATCTTATCGGGGTTGGAAGTTAATCAAAGATCGGTAGGCAGGTTGGCTTTGGGAGCCCACGGTAAAACCACAAATGAGGCAGTGCAGGGTGACATGGGTTGGGCTTCTTTTGAAGTGAGAGAAGCACACAGCAAAATTAGTTTTGAAGAAAGACTCGGGAGCATAGATGAAAATAAATGAGCAGCTAAAGTGCACAAGTATCTGTACTTGAAAAGCTTGGGCACAGAATGGAGGACGAGGTCAAGAAGGTTAGCAACCGAGTACAGGGTAATGGAAATTGGAAATAGACAAGCAGGAGTCATCAGCCAGAAAGTGAGAGAAACATAGACAGTTAATTGGATGCAAAGAATGGAAGCAAAAAGGACCATGGAGATTTGCAAGGATGAGAAGAAAGAAATTAGAAGGGAAAACCTGTACGATAACAGAGAGGGCAGTGCCTTGCTATTTGAGGCTACAGCCGGTTGTCTAAGCAAATAACATACCAGAACAAACATTCGGAACTAGGTGAGGCATGAGTATGCTGCAGCCAAAGTCCGAAAACCACTATGCGCATTCTAATGGAATGCGAAGGAATTCACCCAGTGAGAACCGTAGGCAGCGTATACCTTCCAGAAGCGCTTGGGTTTAAAGTGGGCGGAAGCGTCAACCGGTCAGCAGTCGAGCTAAGCAACAGTTGTTTCGGTGGAAAAAAAGCAGGGGAGGGATTGAAACGACCGGATCTCTTACAGTCATAGCTAGCGGTAGCACGTAGATTTTGAAAGAGAAAAGGATGAAGATTTACACAAAAATGCTAGATAAAAATATGTATATTATACGTGATTACACCAAGCAGGCTAGCTGACTATCGGTCACGGCCCCGTTTCAAAGGGGATGCCATTAAATAATAATAATAATAATAATAATAATAATAATAATAATAATAATAATAATCGTCGTCGTCGTCGATCGCGATCCGACCGTGACCATGTGAAAGCACACGAATCCGAATCGAGCTTAATCAGGATTGGCCCCTATCACGATGAGAAGTGTACGTGCGACACCGGTATAAGAAACGCCTGTAAAGGTGGGCAATGCTATTTGCTTTCAAAGCAAACGAAAGTGCCCTCCTATAAACGCGGAGAGCGTTTGATTGGCCTATTGAGACAACGCTGCGGGTCATCGCCTGATGCTTGCATCGGAGGTTACGCATACTTGAAGTCAGGAGATTGTAATAAAATCGAAGTCGAAGAGTTTACATTATACGGCTCCAGATGCATTCTGTTTTGTGCTTCTTAAAGTTGGTTACAGTATTTGTTCAACTACGTTACACGCTGAGGCCTCTAGAGCACAGGGAAGCCTGCCGGGGTCATTACGCATGGCAGACCTCCCTTTCTTCCTCTCTCTCTGTCGACTCACAATTCATTCATTTCCCGTGCGTCTACACTACCATAAACGTTATGCGAGAGTTTCCTATGAACATATTAAAATCGTTCCATGCTGTGACGCATAATTAATGTACTCTTGCAACCACACATGCACTTACATTGCTTCCCCTGATTGGCGTGAAGCAGTGTGGCCAGAAAGCTTTCGAGTTCGCAGCCTAAAACCAGGCTTTGGGTGGGTCTACGGAAACTCGGAAGGAGCAGTTTGAAATTTAGTGAAAGTTACTGTAGTCGTTTGGAATTCCATGAAAGGCAATATCAGTCATCTTTTTGGGATATGGTGGGTTGAGGGAATTTTTTCGCCCGACAATTATGGCAGTGAAGTATATTAAGTGTTTCTGCGAATAATTTTTTTTTTTCATTTCATTTATTGTACCCTCAAGGTATTGTACCTTTAAGGCTTTACAGAGGGGAGTGGGTGACATGTAGTATCAACAAGTGCATGAGAAAAAATGCAAGATAAAAAGTACAATTTGGCAAATATTTTGGTAGGAATACAATGAGCAGGGAATTGTAGCCGGCGAGTTCGCTAACCGTATCTATTTACGACGAATTTTCAGGATGACGTTAGCTTCGAGATATTAGTTCCTGAAGTTGGCGACGACATACATGGGCGTCTCAGTTACTTTTGTGCTGCAATGTATAAAATGACGGTTTCTTAAAAAGTCTGACTGCGCCTATCGCGAAACCGGTTCCATCCTTAGTATTCGCTGCAACAGGATATGCTTTGCAAACTCACTGGCCACAATTTGAAAATCGAATATATAGCGTAAAGTAATTAGGTCGAAATATAATTAGCGATTCGCCGATGATATTGCCTTGCTTAGTAACTCAGAGAACCAATTGCAGTGCATACTCACTGACCAGGAGAGGCAAAGCAGAAGAGTGGGTCTAAAAGTTAATCTGCAGAAAACTGAAGTAATGTTTAACAGTCTCGAAAGAGAACAGCAGTTAACGATATGTAGCGAGGCACTGGAAGTGATAAGGGAATACATCTACTTAGGGCAGGTAGTGACCGCGGATCCAGATCATGAGACTGAAATAATCAGAAGAATAAGAATGGGCTGGGGTGCGTTTGGCAGGCATTCTCAGATCATGAACAGCAGGTTGCCATTATCCCTCAAGAGAAAAGTGTATAACAGCTGTGTCTTACCAGTACTCACGTACGGAGCAGAAACCTGGAGGCTTACGAAAAGGGTTCTACTTAAATTGAGGACGACGCAACGAGCTATGGAAATAATGATAGGTGTAACGTTAAGGGATAAGAAAAGAGCAGATCTGGTGAGGGAACAAACGCGAGTTAATGACATCTTAGTTGAAATCAAGAAAAAGAAATGGGCATGGGCAGGACATGTAATGAGGAGGGAAGATAACCGATGGTCATTAAGGGTTACGGACTGGATTCCAAGGGAAGGCAAGCGTAGCAGGGGGAGGCAGAAGATTAGGTGGGCGGATGAGATTAAGAAGTTTGCAGGGACGACATGGCCACAATTAGTACATGACCGGGGTAGTTGGAGAATTATGGGAGAGGCCTGTGCCCTGCAGTGGGCGTAACCAGGCTGATGAAGATAATTAGTGATGTTTTTGTTAATTATTTGATTATGCGTTTAGATTTCTCCGGAAAGTAATGTCCGCCTCTTCGACTGGACCCGCTCAAGGACTACAATTGTGCTATCTGCCACAGGCGATTTTTAACATTTTCCTAAGGTCTTCGCCGGAACGCCTGGTATATACGCCGCACTGAACAGGCATAGTCGGCATCCTGTCACACTAACCATTCTGCTTGCGCACAAGTATTTAAACCGCCGTTAGATGGGTTGCCTGTAGCGCCGACAGACGACGACACGATAACGAATAACCTAGCAACTAATGCTAATGTTTCTATAGAAAGTGCGAATATGAAGGCACGAATGAAATGTCACTGGACGCCGCGGAATGACAGTCAGCAGAGAGGGACTACTGGAAAACACACCTGCTTCTTGCCCTGTAAACTTTGTAGCAAGCAAAGTTTTCGAACAATGTGATACCGTTGCTTGTTGCGATTTCATGGTCACAGGCAGCACAGAATTGACAGACACGCGGAAGAGACAAACACGAACGCTCCTGTTACCTGTTCATCAGGTCTTTGTGTCACCGTTGTCCTAGCTGTACCCAAAGATTCTCGAGCCCTGAAGTCCTACAGAGAGAAAACCCAAGGTAAAATCAAAATCTTTGAGTCAGCCCTCCGTAATTGAAAATAAAAATTCGTGTCACGCGCATCAGCGAAGTATTTGCGTCTAGACGGAGAGGGAAGCCGGCCGCCATAGCCTTATTGAAAGATAGTTGAAAGTAAATAAGAAAGATGCGAAGGAACCAGAACCAAGGAGAGCGTGAAATAAGAAAAGAAAGAGAGAAGGGGAAAGAATGAAAGACAGAAAAAAGAAAGAAACAAGAAAGAAACAAAGGAACAAACAAAGGAAGTATAGCATCGGGAAGGCAGAAACGCACGTCTTTGGTTAGAATGGGAAGCGAAAGCCCTGTGAACCGAGATGTCGGGCAGAGAAAGGGGAGAACGTCCGGGAAGAAAACAGGGTCGAGCTGTTCAAGACGGCGAAGGGACGCCGCCAAGGAGGAATTGCGACCCCCTCACAGCACCTCAGGAGGTGAAATCCTATCCGGCCGTCTCCCCTACACCACGGTCTGCTGTGTTTCTTCCGCTGTAAAAGTGAAGGGACCCGCTTGCATCCGGAGTGTAACGGATTGGGCCGTGGAGGCGAACGCGCGAAAGGGACAGGGACGCGGAATGGAGTGCGGGCGCATAGATAAAGGACGTCGCCGAGAAACGGCGAAAGACGAGAAGACAAAGCTCGCGACGAGGCCTCCAGTATATATAGGAAAAGTGAACACGAAAAGGCATTGGAAAAGCCGATGCAGGAAGGCGGTGGCAGGAGCGCGGGAGAATGATCGGATGGGCCGAAGTGGTAGCACGAGACGAAATGGGCGAGACAGCGGGGGAGTGGTGAAAGGTTTTCGCGATGGGGTGTTGCGGAAAGACGGGCACCGTGACGACTGTCTCGCACGGAGCCGTCGCCAAGTCTATCACGTGACGTCGCTCTGTTTGAAAGGCAAAGAAACGGTAGGGAAACGCTCTCTTCATTCCATCTTGCGTTTCGTTTGCCGCAGCGTTAAGAAGTGCTCCAGACGGCAGCTTGTGCCAAAATGTTGCTTTCTTTTTCGGTAAAAGTCATCTTCAAGAGTGCATAATGCAGGTCCACTATTCGGATTTTGTTGAGAAAATTTGGGATGTCGGCCGCTAGAAGAGATGGTCAGACATTTTCATCACTACTTTCACTGAGGGACGGGAAAAGAAAAAAAAAACTTGTCCCGTCAGCTACAAGTTTTGGAGGGCATGTGTGATGGCAATGGCTCTGCATAAGCTTGTTTATAATAAAAGGCAAGTTCCACTCATGTATAGTCTTCTGCGACGTCATATTTTGTTCCTAAATGAATTTGGAGCCCAGTTAGTTATTCTTCTAGACCTCGCATGCTTAAAGCGAGTAAAATTTTGTTGTCTCGTTTTCTAAAATGAATTGTTGGTTTTGATCGTAACTTTTAGGGCAGTTCATACTTATAAACGGGACCGACTGTGAGTCAGCTTAAACATTGTAATGAAAGCAACAATTCAAATTCTGTCTTCAGAGCCCGTGTCTTCAAGAATTCAAGTTCAGAGCCCCCATCTCTTAATCTAAGAATTATTGGGTGTGCTTACAAATCCCTTGCAATTGTTCCCAAAGACATCGATGTAAAGAATGAAAAAAAGAGAGATAGAAAGAAACAAACAGAGAAATGCTGGAACTGGCAGAGCATCGGCACCGTGTATTTTTCATTGCGCAAGCCGGTCACAGTGCAGCCGCACCCAAGACCATGCAGCCGAAGTCCATAGCCAGCGACACCGTGTTACGACCGGCCTGCAGGGGTACCGAAGTACAAACCTTTCACGGCCCGCTGCAATTGTTTCGATCAACCTGCGGGAGTAGCGATCTTTGGAGAAGCGACCTTCGAACCTTTGCCGGCGCCAGCGAGTCTAGTTAAGTCCGGCGGACCGAGTATTGTTGGTTGATTCGCTGTCGCCTTCACAGACTACTTGGAACAAGAGAGCTCCTGGGAAAAGGGTGTTTTGCGGTGCTTTCTCACGGGCCCCGGAGGTCGTCACAGTCAATGAACAGACGCGGCGGCTATCTGCGGGGTCAGCTCTGAAATCAAAAGACGCCTGCTCGGGTCAAGCGCATCAACCCCTGTCTACGACGTCTCACTCCCCTCGGTGTGTTCCGTGAAACCAAATTGCGGAAGTGAGTGTGTAAACCCTCCCCCTCAAAGCTGGGTCGACTAGGATAACTTTGGACGCTCCGCTCCCATGGGACGAAGGTTGAACGGAAGTTTTCGCTCACCTAGGTATCAGGGAGGACAGAGGGTTTTTAAGCAGCCGTTTCGGGCTGCTTGGTGTACTTTATCTTTCAGTCATGCTAGACTGATGAAATATAACGTTGTCCACCTTTCATGTAAATATTGTAAATAAATCTCATATTCCTTGTTCTCGATAAAAACCAGTCCCTCCCTTCAACAACGTCCTCAGCGTGGATGAGTCAGACGACGGCATGGGCCAGCTACCACTTATTTCATGCCCGACACCAATCCTTACAACCGCCACATCATTACGAGGCTTACGTTCCCACGGCAACTTCTTGCTTGATAACATCACAGTCATGGTTATTTGCTGTAGTCTTTCCATTTAGAGTGCGTATGATGCGTATGCACCATAACGATATAAAACCAAGTGAGATGGTCTGGTTTGTCTTTATCAGCACCACCCGCGAACGAGTCGATATGCTACAACAGAGGCTTGCTTGCTTGCTTGCTTGCTTGCTTGCTTGCTTGCTTGCTTGCTTGCTTGCTTGCTTGCTTGCTTGATTGCTTGCTTGATTGCTTGCTCGCTCGCTCAGTCGCGTGTTTTTTTGTTTGTTTGTTTGTTTGTTTGTTTGTTTGTTTGTTTGTTTGTTGATCAATTAGGGTCATTAAAAGCAAGACGGCGCTGTACATGGGCAGCTGCGGCGCCTTATTATTACCACGAGCCAATAATGATCCCATAGCTGCTCTTCTCGGGTAAGACTCCGTATCTGCGAAAAGGAATGTACATTATACCAGACACGCGCACGCCATGCCGCTTCTGCCTGTGTAAAACTTTCTCCTTGGAGAAACTTCCGCGGAGTTCTGCTCCCGTGCTTCGCCTGTTCCGCCTCCTAACGATGATGGATGGCGCGGCCGATGACGAAACCGCTACGAAGTGAGCAACAGGCAAGACAGTGGTGGGTCCGCCGCGTGGCCCTGAATGATTAGGTGCGCGAGCGCACGTGGGTGAAATTTGTACACCATGCGCAGGCGACCCATGCCTGCATGTGCGCAGCGTCATCCGGCAAAAGATGGCGTGTCCAACACGTCCGGCTGATGTATTCGTGCTACGCGAGCGAGTTCGGAGATTATTTTCGCTTTGCTTCGTAACAACGTACCATTGTTCAAACCGTAGGTTGTAACTTTTCACTCTTTTCAGACGAAGATCCTGTACTCTATTCGTCCACTGTCTGACTTTGTGCAGGCTTGCCTAATCTTTTTTATTTCCTTCATTTCTATGCGCTGTCATTCACGTGCGTGTAGCAAATACGCTAATGTGCTTTTATTCTGCGCTGTGTACAGAAGTTCCTTTTGGTCTTTCTCTTTTTACTAGTGTACATAGACAGCCGTGTGTGTACAGATTGTACGGATGTGTTTTTAATGTGCACTGCATCATAAGACTCGGCGTTGGTATACAGCCCTGTGTTGTTGTTGTGGTGGTGGTGGTTTTAAGGCTATTTAGATTTTTTTTATAAACAGACTATGACCGTAGCCAAGGCGGCGCTCTTGCAGAGGAGTACCTAGTTGAGGCAAACATTACTTTGCGCTCATAACGTAAGCTTCAACGACTAATTAACAATACCATTTAATTAATTGTATATTAGAGCCATGGAACCAGCGATTAGTATTGCAAATTTAGGGGCGGTGACATCTTAATGCACGCCCTTTTTTAAAGAATCCTTGAAAGTCACGCCTAATTCAAGACATTTATCGCCGACTTTCAACACTCAGTCCACGTAACGTTGAAACCGAGTGGGCCAGGAAAGCAGAAAAGGCTTCCCCGCTATCATATGAGACCGAAACTGCATGGATGAAAAGCGCGATGAAGATTGAAATAACGTGTCGGTCAGTCGCCGCAGAGACTGACACGACACATTTTGTTTGGCAAGGATCTGCCGCGACGTGTCGTGTCAGTGTTTATTGCGGTATGCCATTATTCAAACTTCGTCACACAGCTCGCCATGGGGCGTTTCAGTCCGATTTATCAGAGGGACGTGCTCGGTTTCATTATTGCCTGGATTGAGCACTGAAATTCGATGATAAATGTCATATTCTGAGGGATTTTTAATACTTAAAGAAAATGGGTGCGCAATAAAATGAGAGAGCCTCCAAATTTGTCATACAAACTGCACCCAAGGTCTAATAAAAGCCTAATTGACGCATTTTTAATTAGTCTGACCCAGCTCACGCTATTAGTGTCAAAGTATATCTCTCGCGCCCAGGAACTCTTCTGCAAAAGCACCCCGTTAGCTACGCTCATAGCATTTTCACTTAAAATTTGTATGGTATTTAAAAAATACGCAACCTGCATACGAGGTGCAAACTGCGCTCTGGCTATGCATATGCAGAAAAATGGTGTCCGCTTTCAATCTGTCATGGCAGACTACGCTTGACTCTTTGTTACTGTTAAACTAACAAGATCAAACGGGGATTTCGCTGGTAGAATGTCATCGCTTGCAGCCCACGCTCGATGCCGTACTCCATCCTTGCGGCGCATACATCTCCTGCGTGTTATTTGCTCGTCTGGCTCAATACGTAAATAAGCAGCCCTATTTACACGCTATACATTTTTAGAGAGAGAGGGAGAGAAATAAATATGGGGAAAGTAGGGAGTTTAATCAAAAGTATTCTTACCGTGCTGCATCTGGATCGAACACCCTTTTCCCCATACACGTGCAGGTTTTCTGACCCTGCGCGCGCGCGGGGGGGGGGGGGGGGGGGGGGGGGGGATAAAGTAAGGAAATAAAGGAGGAGGAGAGATAAAAAAGAAAAAAAAACATTCATTGTTTCTGTAGGCGTTAACTGAGTCCGGTGGATCAGAGAAGGCACAGCAATAAAAATTAAATTATGGGGTTTTACGTGCCAAAACCACTTTCTGATTATGAGGCACGCCGTAGTGGAGGACTCCGGAAATTTCGACCACCTGGGGTTCTTTAACGTGTGCCTAAATCTAAGTACACGGGTGTTTTCGCATTTCGCCCCCATCGAAATGTGGCCGCCGTGGCCGGGATTCGATCCCGCGACCTCGTGCTCAGCAGCCTAACACCATAGCCACTGAGCAACCACGGCGGGTAAGGCTCAGCAACGTTTTAATAGTCTTTTGGGGGGATATTCAGTCATTTCTGTGTTGGAGGATTACCTCTTCTGACAGAGTCGGAACTTGTTAAGTGTAACGATAGGCGAGCGTATCCGTGCACAGCACTGCAGGCAGTAGTACAGAATATGGCTGATGGATTCCTCTTTACCGCAGTGGTCACAGGCTGTGGTATCGGCCATTCCTATGCGGAACACATGAGCATTCGTGAAGGCCACGCGCAACCATATCCTGCATAAGAAGGTCGCATCTCTTCAGGGCAGTCCTCATGATACCCGAAAGCTGAGGTTAGGGTCCAGAGAATGCAGTCGCCTATGTCTGTAATAGCACCCATTCCAATCAGACAGCGTGCATTGGCATGAAAATAGGCGCAGTTTCATTGCAGCATCCCTCATTAAAGCGGGATTCTTAAATACTGGGCGTCTTCGTGGGCCAATCGAGTACCTGTTGAATAATGAGGTTGGCGAGAGCACTGTGTCGGCTTCCTTAAGGGGGACACTAAGGTGAAAAATGATTTCTTCTGCATCAGTAAATTACCGTTCTACAACACCAAGAACACCACTCTCACAACGATAAGACGTTTGGTAAGCCAGAAAAAGCGCAAGAACGTAATACGGGCGGCGACGCCTACTTAAGTTCCCGCCCCTGGGGACTGTGACGTCTTGGATTTTGATGGCATCTTCTAGGGCCTACTAACTATATATAGCGGTACAGATTTACTACATTATGTTCTAAAGGAACAAAATATTAAACATGACTAGTCAACGCGGCCCAAATGCAAAAACTTACTTTGGAATCCCCGACGTCACGTCGACTTACCGGCGCTGGGGTTCCGGCGCGAAATTCAAATACTCATACTTGGACTTTCGTTTTCTCATCTAACAATCAAACTATTTTTTTTAATGACTGCCTGCAGGGTTCTCAAACAATGCTTCATTAGTCTAAACTGATTTATTGTTTCGCTTTAGTGTCCCCTTTAAGGACTTTCTTCGGCCAACGCTCTTGAAGTTGCAGCACGAGCCACATGGTATACCATGTGGCTGGTGCCACTACTTGCCAGAAAAATCCGCACTTCCAGCGCGACTCGAGGTTGGCGCTGCGGGACGTTCTTGGCCCATGGAAAAGCGCCTCCTGCGCTTTCAACGCTACAAAAGCACTGCTGGTGTTTCTAAGGTCCACAGGCCTCCACGAAAGTATGTGGATAGCTTTATTGAGTATGTATGTGTGTGGGAGTATTTGTGCTATTTGTGTATTTATGTGATCGCCCCCTGCCCCTGAGCTCAGTATATCATAATTGTCGTCCACAATCTGAAGGGCAGAACGCCAGACGAACAGCCAGGGCAACAACTCGAGGTTATCCTTAAGGTTTGTATCTCTCTCTCTCTCTCTCTCTCTCTCTCTCTCTCTCTCTCCCTATATATATATATATATATATATATATATATATATATATATATATATATATATATATATATATATATATATATATATATATATATATATATTCGGTCAAAATTACTACACCCACTACACTACACTACACCCAGGCAGTCATTGCCTGTGTCTCCTGATATTGGTTTATCCCTGTACGAGGTTATCGTGAGGTTCTAGCAAGTACACTGCAATTATCATAGATCTTGTTCAAGTGAATTAGCTTGAACATCTTGAAAGGTCAGCGCAATGCGACGAAGACAAAAGACGGGAAACACACAGGACAGGGCTGACACCTTGATGTGCCGTATCAAATATTGTGTAAGACAAAAGAACAAGCGTTTTGGTGATGCCGCTTAGGTAACTGGGTTTGTCAGTCAATATAGCGACTAAGGCGAGTGAGTTGAAGTTCATGACGTAAATGAAGTCCAAAGCACTGAAGTACGGAAAGAAAATATGCGTGCGATCAGTGGAAAGAAGTCACACAAATACAGATGCTGCGTTTGCATACATTTATTTTCCTCCCACTGTTCCGTGCTTTGAGATGCATTTACATCGCGAACGTCGTGGAGTTGTGAAGGGTCTCGGATTTCATCGCAAGGAGCCGAATCCCACGTAGATTTCCCGAACCTCAACTCTGCTCTGTCAGGACACACTTTTGCGTAATATTTGCACAACTTGCACCATAGTGGTGCTCACAAAGACAACGTCAACTTCCTCCTAAATTGATGCAAATTCCACAATACTTAAGAAGGACTGTAGGAAGAAAATAGCAAAGAGCATCCTCCCACGCCTGTTCCAACCTTCTGCAAGAGAGAGCGGGAAACGCTATATAGCTAAATGCTGGGTAGCAGCAAAATGCTCAATGAAACTGAGCCGATTAAACACCCATCGCGTCGTTTATCGTTGTTGTTCATCGTTGCAAAAAAGAAAAAAAAAGAAATACAGAACAATGCGACAACCTCGGGAGTATAACTCACATCAACCTGAAACATTCATTTGAAAGGCAACCGTATAAATAGCGGCTACCTCAGCCGTTATCTGATCGCGAGCCGACATGACGCCCCGAACGCTCCAAGATAGCGCACGACTTGCACCGCTAAAGCCTGGTTCCTCATAACGTGTGTTTGACACATCGCCTCCAACTACCCTCCCTCTCTTGACTTCGTTTCCCAGAATAAACTGCATTCATCTTCCTTCAAGCTTAAGCTGACCTCTTCATCTCTCTCTCTCTCTCTCTCTCTCTCTCTCTCTATATATATATATATATATATATATATATATATATATATATATATATATATATATATATATATATATATATATATATCTGTCAGTCTCAGCGCGCAATGAATTACGCAACGAGCGCTACATGGCAGGCTAGCCGAACTCATTTCCTGTTTGTTGGCCGCGTGACGGGGGTATAGGCGTGAACATCCGCGCTACAGGCTATAACTGAAAGCGCTGCTGCGCGGACAATTTCCGAAGGTGTATGCACGGCCTTTGTGGGAGGAGCGGCGAGTGACAGGCAACTGAGATTCGCTGCGCACTGTGGCGAGAAGCGAACGGAAGCCTAACCGCATTGCAGACAGCCAGTTTCCCAACAGTCATTTGCACGGCAAGCGTCCGCTCTTGCGGCACCTCCGCAAGAGCTTCGCCCAAAGTAGCAGAGGCGCGAACAAAGATGCGCAGGCGCGCACTTACACACGCACAGACAAAGCGATAAAAGTAACGCTGCGATGGAGGCCGGCGACCGCGGAATCCCGGCGACGTGTTCACGGTCCTCGGGCGCTCTTACGCAGCTCGGAGGAATGTTGCTGATGCTGTCGACGCCATAGAAGCGCGTTGTGAACGCATGAAAGAAAACCGGTGAGAACATGTTGTGAAATTCGCAAGAGCTATAAGGGCTGATAGCTTGCGAAAGGGCGGATCCTCTTTGTATTATTTAACTGCCGCACTATAGAAGGGTTTAGCGCCTTTGTCTCAGCAGCAAACGCGAGTGCCGAGCCAGTGGCTGCAACTCGGCTTAGCGGCCTTCAACCAGGCCGCTAAGCATGCGCGCCGCCGTTATTTCTTTTTTGTTCTTTAGTCCTGTATGTTTGTGATGCTAAAGTGCAGCGAGTGCCGCACCTAAGTTCACCGATATTTCGAAACAATTTAATGCGCAACATCGTTTTCTTCCAATACCAACTTACTTGCTTTGCTTTTATGTACAGAGTGAAAGTGTTGGGGCAGTTCAACACCATTGCGTTTTAAACACGAAATGCTTCTTGAAAGAGTAATTCAGTATTCAGCAAAATCAACGTAAAGCTAAAATAAATGCGAAAAAACCAGACTTAAGTGATCCGTTAACCACGCAGCGAAGTAAATGCTGTGCAATTACACTTTCGCTGCTTACCGGGGCATGCGGATCCGCTAATGACTCAGCTGTCTTGCAAGGCCAAAACACAATTCAGTACCCATGGTGGCTGCTTAGTGGCTTTTGGCGTTGCGCTGCTTAAGCACGAGCTCGCGGTATCAAAACCCGGCCACGGCGGCCACATTTCGATGGGGTCAAAATGCAATAATGCCACTGTATCGTGCAGTGGGTGCACGTTGAAGAACCCCAGGTGGTCAGAATTAATTCGGGGTCCACCACTTCGGCGTGCCTTGTAATCGGATCGTGATTTTGGTACGTGAAACCCCATAATTATTTTATACAGACGAAGGATATCATCAGCTTTAACTTGCTTTTACTTGTCACAGACCACTAGCCACGGTAGCGTAGCTGCTATGGCGCAGGGCTGCTGAGCTCGAGGTGGAAGGTTCGAACCCAGCCGCCGCGGCCATATACAAATGGGGGCCAAATGCAAGAACACTCGTGCACTTCAATTTAGGCGCACAGTAAAGAGCTCTAAGTTGTGAAAATTAATCCGGAGTTCATCACCAAGGCGTGCCTCGTAAATATATCGCAGTTTTGGGCGCGTGAACTGTTAAAATTTATTTTAATTGATCATAGACGAAGGAACAAGTCATCACAAAAACTGTCTTCTCTCTCTTTTTCTTTTTGTTCTTGCATTCTTGGCATTGATAGAGCAGATTCTTTTCCGGCTGTCTATCTAGCCATTTTTGTGGGCCTGTCCCGCAGTTAGCGCAGTCTAAAAATGTTAGCCTAACCTCGTTCAGGGCGCCATTCAATGAAAAAAATTTAAAACAACCTTTAAAAGTTCTCTCCATTAATTTTTGTCTCCAAAGAATGCTATTCGCATATGTGGATAGTTAGATTACTTCTGCCGGGATTCTTTAAGACAGCTGATCTTGCGCCTGAGTGCCAGTGAAAGGGTGCTTGCGCTTATAGTTACCGTTTCTATAGATGCATGACGCATTGAATATTTCCCAATATAACTTCATGCATAGAGCCGTCACAATTTCGAGTGCATTTGTACGTGCGCCATCGGCCAGCCGGATAGGCCCCTGCCTCCAACGCCTTGACTACCGCCCTGTGCTTCTCTTAATAAATAATTCAAGCAGTGGCTAGTTTCAGTTTGCTCGAGACAGGCTTTCGTATGTAAGGGCGTCTTTCTGTTACTTCCATTACACCTATCGCGGTGGCCCAGTGTATATGGCATTGCGCTACGGAGCTCGAGGTCGTAGGTTCGGTACCAGCCGCAGCGGCCGCATTTCGATGAGGTGACGTGCAAGTACACTCGCGTACTTGCATATTAGGTGCAGGTTAAAGAACACCGAGGTGGCCAAAACTGATCCGGTGTCGCCCACGTACAGCCTGCCTCATAATCGTATCTTGGTTCTGGCATGTAAAAACCACACAATTTTATTTCGTTTCGACGCCGTCGACGTGTTATATTTACCGTGTCGTCGGCAGGGTGGTCGATTCTGCGTTATATAGTGCAAACTCACTACTAGGAATAAGTCATGAATCGGGCGGTAATAGAAAAAAAAATTATTTAATGAGATTATATTAAAGGGACGGTAATGGTACAATAATGAATCATCATAGTAAGTAAGCCCAATTCTATAAACTTGGTAATTATGAAATTTAATATAATATATTATTAATCTCGTTATTTATTTATGATGGGGAAAAATTAGGAAAACCATCATGACAGCTTCTCTGTGACACGTATAAAATACAGAAGGGTTGGAATCCGGGCCAGTTGGAACATAGTTGAAGGAAAAAAACCAGTCACAAAACCCAAAGGACAAGAAGAAAGGTTCACACAACGACTCACCACAACTTACACCACAACTGAGCTTTATTAGAAACGGCGTAGTCCCAGCAAGGCCAGCAGAGCATGCGCAACAACAGAATCACTAATCACAGAGCATGAAAAGTCAAGTTATTGCATCTATCGTAACCGATCTAAAAAGGCAAATTCTTTTTCAAGTAAGCGCACCGAAGTTGTACTAATGCAGCCGTCACCTAATAAACTGATGTGGTACGTGTAACGTGCCAAGGGAGACCACGCTTACAGCAGCATGGTCAGTGCAGGAAAGAACAAAGGTTTATTGAGAGCGTGACTTATAAAGACGTGAATGCAGCGCGCTGTACATACTGCGCATCACCGATGCGCATCCGCGCTGATATAATCAGTACACGTGTCCGATACAGTACGCTTCCAGGATTTCTCACTGTTCTTTGCCCTTGCCTCTACCAAGAATCGTTACATTGCTGAACAAAGTGTAACAGCCACACTCATTGCAATGGCAAGGCAAGTTTGTACCGTTATCAGACCCCAGGGAGGAGTGGCGCTCACGCAGGCCGTCATTAATACATCGACCGATTTGGCCTGTGTAAACTCTTTCGCATGTGAGAGGGAACTTATACACAACCCCTGTGACACATGCCGTAAAATGGTTTTCATGCTGCGTTGTGCAAACGTGGTTCCTTGCCCTGCCTCGAGAAATGCGCGAGCACAGACATGAAAGTTTGCAAGGGGCAGAAAACACTGCACCTACTCCCTGCTTGGCGGCAACCTTTTGATGTTGTGGCTCACTTTATGCACATACGGCATGACTTCAAGTTTCCTCCATTCAGTTGCCCCAACATCTACCACCTTCGTACGTTCTTTCTTAAGCCTCTGAAGCAGCGATATTCAAAAGGGGCTGAGGGAACCCTGTGGCTTCCAAACGTTGGAATTGTGGGCCAAAGCTACTTTTAATAGCGTGGTGACCGCTTCTTTCAAGTGCATTGCGGAAACAATTCATTGCAATCCCTCTTTTTACAATCTTCGAATGTGCAGAACCAAATGGTAAAAGAGCTTTCTTGCCTCTACGGGAAAACATCCAGCATAAATGCCCGTCATCAAAGAATGTTAGTTGCATTTCTAGGAACCTGATAGAATGATTGGTAGGAAGTTCATGAGTGAAATTAAGAGTGCGTGAAGAAGCTTTAAAAGCAGTGAAAACATCGTCTACTGCTGCGGGCAGAGTGTCATTATAGGTAAAAGCTCTAAAAGTACTAAAAGATCGTCCACAGACCTAAAGATTTTGCACACACGCTTGTTTTGAAGGAAGTCTTGAAGTGTCCTGTTAAATTTTGCTTAATAAAGCTGGGAAAGCACTGGAGCAACACTAGAGCCAATGCATATTCCTTGTGGTGTCGTTGTGGTGTGAACGTCTCTTCTTGTCTTTTGTGTTTTGTGACTGGTTCTTTCCTTCAAGTATAAAATACAGCATGTCATACGTTCTATTTCAGAGAATAATAAGTACACTGTCGGTATACTGCCGGTAACCTTTTGACTTCGCCACTTCCTCACCCTGAGCTTCTTCCTTAATTTTTGGCAAAAACAAAACTTTGTTCGACGCCGCCATTCAAGATCAAACTGATGCCCCTCGATGGTAATGTGCTGTTGAAAGCCGGACGCAGTAACATTGAGGTATACCGAATTTTCTATCCAACACATGGAGAAGAATAAAGAAACTGAGAAAACTGCACTACATGTCATACTTATTGCTACGCGCTACTCAACTAAACACATGCATGCGTCCAACAAGTGGATCCGGTGCTGTGGCAGTTCCTGTCCAGGCTGCACACTTCAGGTATAAGATGCAGTTTCATGGGGAAAAAAGGGATTTGGAAGACTTTCAGCATGTCGATCACACATTCTGGCTTTCCAAAGACTATACAGAACAGGCAGCATGAGCAAGCCGTGACGTCTGTGTTGGTGGGAGTGTATCTGCAATTAATACAGCAACGTACAGAGCGCGCAAGTTGCGTGCTTCGCAGTTCTTACAGGGTTTGTGCGTGAACCTGACTGTGGGAGGGATGTCGTCTGTGCAAGTATATCGGAGGCCACACCAGAAAATAGTATCCAGAATTTGTCGGAAAGGTTTTCGCCCAGGTAACATGATGAAGAAGCAGTTGCAGTCTATGACCAAGTCCAGGTAAAAAACTCAGCCGTGTGGAAGCCTGTACGGGTTCATTGTCCACACCCGAATGTGTCCAAACGCGTGTGTGATCAAGAAATCCCTATGGACTCCGAAACCGTTCCGGGTTTTTTCATGTTTGCTTGGTAAATGACCGCAACTGCTTCTTCAGCAGGAAATACAGTAGCGGTCAACGTTTCGCACATCGCGAAGATTCTATTGAGAAGAAGACGGCATCCGCTGGGAGAGCCTTGCGCATAAAGTTTGGTAACATACGACTTAAATGCGATGCCGCTATAACATTTTCACGCTGCGTAGCTGGCGTGAGATGCAACAGCTTCATCTTATGGCTTTCAGCGCTGTACACTTAATTTTCATCAATGCACACAAAGGATGACTTTTCGCTTTCTTCTATGTCGATGCAGATGTAGATCCTAGAATTTAATACCACATACACACTCTGAGAGATTCATCCATAACCGGGTAGTTACAAATAAAATACATTTCTGGAATGTTAGTCAGCAAAGTGTGAGCGTCATGCCACTGCCACTCGCCTCATCGTCGTTGTCATAGTCGTAAGATTGGGCATAGGATTGCAAAAGTTTCGAGTATACTTCGGGAGTGTTGGGCTTGGCCCGGTAAGTAACTGGTGTCATAGCAAATAAGTTGGGAGCCGGAGAAATGGCCGAAGTCTGCTGATATTTCTTTTTATGAGAAATACAATAACATAGGATGTTGTGAAATTGTAGCCTAAGGGTGACGAGCGTATGCGTAGCAAAAAACGACCACCAGGGTGCCCTGAGATTCCACCTGATGAACTGACAGAAAACGGGAGCTAAGCAAATAAAGCTTAGAACAGAACAACAGAACAACAGAACAGAACAACAGAACAGCGCTACCGCTTCTTATGGCAAACTGGTTGTACTCGTGATCGCTTGTGATCCCAAATGCACTCATTTGTCGATCAATAGGTCGCTCGCGTAAACCTGAGTTTTGAGTTAGTGTGTAGTCCGCAATGGCAACAACCCCAGTACAGCACACACCGAACTGTCGATCAGGTTGCGTGCTTGGAATGCTGTGCTTAGCAAGCGCGGGCGACGCAGCCTCAGAGAGCGGCATTGTTTTCGATTGCCTCAGAGAGGCAATCGTCAATAGTACGCTCACACAGGCATAGCTGGCGCTGTTGCAAGAATTGCGTAATCGGACAGCCTGGTGACCATATATCTGTCTGCAGAAAGTTTCACAGTGAACGAGAGGGTGGATGTGATGAAGCTGAAGCTTCCGCTACGCAACGAAATGGGCTGCAGCCCCCGTGGTCGCTGCAATAACGCCAGCACCAAACTCTTGTGCATGAAGCCTCCATCGTCTCTCCGACGCCGCAAATACGCCAGCGTAGACGGCTTCCTGCGATCGCGTAAGTCACCTAAAGAACTACATTTTATCGGTGGCGTGGAAATTGAATATACCTGGGCTTTGGCAGGCAAGTGGGAAATTGCTTCTGTGCTGATGTCTGTTTTTTTCCGTGAAATCATGCAGTTCCGCCCGTCGCGACGGAATTCTGCCCAGTGCGACGGACCCACATTAATCCGAGTTGCCTTACAAAGGCGGCTTCCTTGTTAGCGTTACAGTTTTTCCTTCGCGTGTCCGGTATGGCGTGAGCATCTTCTGGGAATGGTTTGTTAGTGCCGTCTAAATGGTGCTTCCGCATGCGTTATATATATGGCTGCGTGCTCTTGCGCATTGTACGTTGCGCATTCCACTTGCGAAAGCGATTTTAACAACGAATGTTCAACTTGTCTCGCGATTATCCTTGCCGCTCCTAAAGCCTTTGGCGATTGTTTGCTTTTCAATATATAAAAAAATCATGAGCCATTACACTCTGTGAAGGTGGATGACCAGCGAAGCTGTTTAGCACACGATACAGAGGTGACAGAATTTTGAACAAAGGTACGAACATATTTATTGTTCTGATCTGTGGTCATCGTGACGATAGGTATGCACACGCATTCTCGTGTCACCACTCTTATTAAATGCGTCCGTAACGCAAGAGAACAGATGGCCCATACCCCCTTAAGCAATGGTTCATATCACCGTGCAGGAGGAGTAAACTTTATTTGTAAAAATGAGCTCACGGTGGAGTCGTACGAGGTAGGTGGCGTCCCTACTCCAGGAAGCCGTGAGTCTGAGCCGCTAGCTTGGCCCTGCTCACCGGACAATGCTGGTCGTCACGGCTAGGGCTTGTCAGCTGGGCCTCCCATTGCTCCACGGTTGGGCCAGTTATGAGGAATGTCGATAGGTTGTGCCCACACTTCCATACTATGTGGTAGAGGGTATTGGGCGTAGAGCAGAAGGCGCACTTGTAAATGTAACTCGCAGGATACACGGCGTGTAGCAAGGTGATTTACGGGAATGTAGCGGCCTGTAGTTTGCGGAAGACCACCGCTTCTTCTCTAGTCAGCTTGGCATGCGGGGGTGGCTAGGTCCTCCTACCCAGTCTGTAGTGGCTCAGGATGTCACCTCCCCATTACGACGACAGAAGGGAAACGAAATTCTACGCCGAAATGATGAGCGGCAACGGAGGCTGCTGTGGAAGAAGACAATGACGACGAACACGTGAGCAGTGACACTAGCGCGTTCACGCGGTTGCGCTATTTACGGGTGCTTTGCGGATGACGGAAATTCCCTAGCCATATACAGCTTGGCTGTAAAAGAAAGAAAGCTCCGCTGAAGCACTCTGGCAAGTGTGCATGAACCACAAAGGTTTTTGGCTCTCTTCTTAGCAGCTGATCGTCATGTTATAACTTATAAAATGCCCCGTGTATTTCTCGTAATTGAATGTTCAACTTCTCGTTGCCTCTCTTCACTGGCTGTCTCCAAGCGTTCTTTCTTTCTCTCTCTCTCTCTCTCTCTCTCTCTCTCTCTCTTTTATTCTTCTTCTTGGTGATAGGAGGGGGGGGGGGGGGAGGAATAAACAGAAGTTGTATAACGTAAAAATTTAACAGGTGCAACGAAGAGAAGCCATAGTCTAGAATCCGGATCAAAGGAAAAAGCCACGATCAGCAAAATATTTGTAGGCCTGTAATCTACAAGAACTCAAAGCAACGGTGGCGTATCAGAGCCTCCGTATGTCATGAAGGCCTTCGGAATCATTTTGACTACCTCGGATTCTTTAACATGCACCCAAAGTTCGGTGCATGGGCTTTCACTGCCGAGAATCGAAGCAGTGACCTTTTTCTCAACAACGGAACACCATGGCCACTTAACAAACGCGGCCGTATTGTCCACACCTTCCGATGCTTTATAGCACCAGGACATGAATAGAGGAAACATGCGCGTGCGGGTACCAATCAGACTTTCAATAGCTTCGTTTGTTTTCTTAAATATTTCAGATAAACAGAGGAATCTACAGAATGAACATTTTAAGGGGCTTCAACACTTGCAGTTTTAATAAAACAAGCGGCATACAAAGCCAAAATGTGGGGAAGACACTCGCATGTGTTTGACCTGGTCGTAGTGAACAAAAAATGGTAGGCGACCCTAACCTTTCACTTAGGTGTCTGTTAGTGGCACTCGCCCCTCACCTCGGCGTTGGTGTTCTTTAGGTTAACTTTAGGCGAACGCAACGCACGAACCGAACTCGGAGGCAACTGCTTTCCATTAATTAACCGGTTAAATAGCATGCCACCTTCTTGTGTGTGACTTCTTTGGCAAAGTCATTTCTTCGGCTTTCTACTTCCGGGGTTACCAGGAATTGCGCCAAAGTCGTGCTCACGTGGCGGGTCTCTAAAATCTATGATTCTATGCTTTGGTGTATGGTGATCAGTGATTTCTAGTTATTTCTAGTTATTCCAGACACTTCAACAACTCAACTTGTAACTAAACTTATTCTCTCATATCATATCTATAATAAAGCCCATGAATTTTGTACTGTCCTTCTTTCCCTGTATTTATTTTTCTGAATTATTTTGAATTTCCTCCCCGGTCGTCTCAGGAGGGGAATCGGAAGTGCTGCGCAAGGAACAACAGTGTCACTCGATGCTCGTTCCACTAATAAATAAAGTTTGAGAGGCACTGATGTGGGTTGTTTGCTAATTGAAGGCAAATGTCGTACTAAGCAAGATAAAGCAAGCGTCCTCTGAGCAAAGTTCTCTAGTGAAGGATGGTTGCGCTTTAACCAAAGCTCAAGTTCTTTCCAATGCGAGGCGTAATTGAATATTTTAATGTACTCCTATTTGATATAACATCACGGATAACGAAGAAAAGGAACACCACTGAACTTCTTTTTGTTTCTTTTTGGTACCTTCAAGGATAGCCTTTCTCACTTTCCTCTAGATTCAATCTTGGACCCATACTTGCCAAGCTCCAGATTAGACCCATGAGGTTAGAGTTCTATGACCTCTCACACGTTCGAGCTTTTCCTCTGTTCGTTTTTGTTTTTGCTAGTTCTTCGTGCGCTGCTGATCAGCTCAAAGAGTATCCATTACGATCATGTCACTTTTATTTTGCATCGCAGTGCTACGGCATGCACTGTACGAACCCGGAGCTCGCCCTTAGCTGTTTTTACGAGCTGTGTCATCAGTAAGCTTGCACATCAAATAATTGGGGTAGAAATTACGCTACACTGACGACGAGCTTAATGAGAGAATAAATGCTGATTCTTACGAATTTTTCGTTCGGCATCGGCCGCTGTTTCTTCTTCTTTTCTGTATTTACTTTTTATGTCGGCAGAATAGATAAGTTTTTTTTTATAACCCTTCGGTAATTTGCTGCATTTCACTTTAATATCGAGGGGAGAGGCCTTCGTCCTGCAGTGGACATGAATAGGCTGATGATTATGATGATGATGACATATTTTGAGCAGGTGACCATTGCATTTTCCTCTTGACCTTCCGCATTTTTTTTACGTATGAATTCCCACTTTTAGTATTCGGGAGCTGCCCCTGTTCTTCCGTATATCTGCGCTGGTTCATCTTTGTTATTTTCTTATCTTTGTTATTATTATCACTATCAGCAGCAATAGTTCGAGCCTTGCGGTTTCACTCTGCGGAAGAAACAATTAGTTACTCGTTTCTCTCCAGTTGCAATCAATCGATCCTTCAAGCCAGTGCGCGTAGTTGTTTCGGTCCGTTCCTGCTTCTTGACAATTTTATGCACATTGTTAATGATGTTTGTCAGTCTGAGGCCGAACCAGGACCTCTGTTCGGCAGCTCATAGACAGAGCCGGGGGAAACAAAGCTCTGAGGTCTAACATTGTTATGACTATCTACAACGAAAAGCATGAAGAACAAAAATATCGCTTACACTGCACGTATTGCATGTTTGCAAACGAACAAGGCTTGTGCACAGTAACATGGGAGTCGATGGTGACATCGTCAACGACGTGTACTGCAGTGCAGCTTAGCAATGTTTTTACCCACACGGTAGCTCTGTGCCTGTGGCGATCTGCTGCTCAGCAACAAGGCTGCGGGTTCGATGCCTGTCCGCGGCAACCACATATCGATGGGATCAAAATAAAAAAACAACTTTCGTGTACTTATATTTAGGGGATTATGAGGCAAGCCTCATAATCCCGGTGTTTATTTTTTTCTGGGGGGGGGGGGGAGGGGGGACGTTAAGTATCACGAAACAAAGAAAATCAATCATATCATGTTGTTTTGGTTTGCGACTTATTGCAATCGGCTGTTCACGCGCGGACGCCCCGGTTACGCGACACCTTTCACAGTTCTCAAATTTGCATCGTTCTGACTTACCCGGACGTCGGTTTGAACTGAAAATTTTGGAGCATGGAGAACGAGTATGGTAACGAACACCGCCGTGCGAGAAGCTACATTAGTAAATGATCAGCTACACCTCAATGAGACCAAATAAACTGCGACAACGCAATTTCGCCAATGACGGTGCATTTATGTATTATTCTACATTCATATTCCACCAAAATTACGACAATGTAGAGTAAATCAACTGGTCACCCACGCGGCCAGTGGCCACCCACGCGGAATGGGGACCCGCTGGAGCAGCGATACGTTATCGCGATGCTGCCAGGTCGTTCTTCCCTCCATGGTGTTTGAGACATCCTGAAGTCCACCAGACTATTCCATAGAGGGCTCCATAAAGGTCTGACTTATTTTCGTCTGTGCTCAAGTAACTCAGTTCATACCTCAGGAATACACCGTCCGTGCACACGTCTCTGTTAATGGCTCGACTACATCGACTGATTCTGGCGGCGCTACTTATACCAACTGTAAGGATAGCGCAATGGTTCAGTGCTTCAAATGCCACAACGTCTACAGCTGCAGTACTCACGGCTCGAGCTATGCGGAGAACTTCAGCTGACCGACACGAAGAACCCTGGAAAATGGGCCGCCTTCTGTGGCTTGAAGCTGGCTTTACAGTGTTACAAAGAAACTTAGTCGACGTCCTTTAAGACAAACTCTAAAGAACAAAAAAAAACTGAAATCTGTCTTATCTGAAGTTCGGCTTAATAGGAGTCATCATAAAAAAAGAAAAAAAAATCACTATTCTTGGTGCACCCACGTATTATAATCAAAAGAAAAGTGTAAAAAGAAACACTTTGCAAATTCCCTATGGCCCTTCATGATTCAAAGCATTAGTTTATGTATTTTTGTTTAAGTCACTCAGTAATTTTTGCTTGCTAGAGCATTGCAAACCCGTGTGTTATATTGAAATTAATATTCAGTCGAAATTGTTTGAAAATCCTTCAGTGCCCTCATATTGAAACAACGTGCCAAAGTACTCTCGGCATTATCAACAGCATCATGTGTGAACATCAAGTCTTCTACGGCTCCTCGGTCGTGTCCCCACCACCATTACCAGTTTGCAAAGATACCTCGAGAACCTTCTCATTTAATATTATCGTGGCGTCATCCCAGCATTTCTTTTTCACGGCACAGTCGAAACTGATGCAGTTTGTGTCCACAGAAACACTATTTCATTTTGCTGGAACGAGAGGTCGCTTAGAGCATATTAATGATCCGAGTAGCAAGCATTAATGACGACAGCGGTAGTTCGACTTGACCAAATGGGCATCTCTCTCTCTCTCTCTCTCTCTCTCTCTCTCTCTCTCTCTCTGGTTTTTTTTTATTTTATTTTTTTATGGAGCCTAATGGGAACCAACCAAGCATGTGCAAATTTACCTGCATATGTGAAGGTTTGGATTAACCGGTTTCGTCCTAACGGGATTTTCTTTATTCACCTAATTGGCACTGCGAGACATTTAGCTGTTCGTTTCACCATCCAGAGGTCGTTAACGACGTAGAGGCATACATATGAAGCAAGCAAAGTAAACATTTCGAAGAAATCATTCCGGTCCCTGACCAATTCGAGGTGTCAGAAAAAGAAAATATGTAAGGGCTCTGAAATGCTTTCTTCTTCAGACCTTGTCTTCGTCATTGACCGCAGTAAATCATTAAGACACCTGACAAGACGAACATTCGCCAAGCTCTTGACTGGATAAACTAAGCGATTGTGGATTTAATGACTTTCCTGATAGTGGTGTGTGGCTTAATGGTGGACTCTTCCGAGAATAAAGGAGGAGGGGGAGGGGTCAAAGCTGCTGGGCTTCCCGGATTTCAATTTCTCACTAAGCAAACATCACCCTTCGAAACACTCCAATCGCGGCTTTCCTTTCATGCTATATGTCGTGATGAAAAATTAACCAGCTCCTCCTTTTTTTTTTTTTGTTCGGACCTCATTTTGCATTCTTCTTGCTATTGTAAGTCAACATATGTAGTTCCGATGGTCCATTTCAGTTATAGAATGGGTGCCAAGGGAAATGAAGCGCAGTCAGGGACGGCGGAGAATGAAGTGATATGATGAAATTAGGAAATTTGTAGGCATAAGATGGGGTCAGCTAGAGCAAGGCAGGGGTAAGTGGAGATCGCCTGGAGAGTCCGTCATCATATAGTGTACATAAATAGGCTGACGACGATGACGTGTAGGTCACTAAAGCCTTCAATTATTCCATCAGGCGACAGACGCCACTCATGCGTATGTTCTGCTCTTTCTTTCATGAGAATGTGGTGATCCGTTATTGTGCATCCAGACCATGGCAGCACATTTCTAGTCGTCATTCCGTCTTTGCACTTTCCATTATCATTACTTCCCTCTCCACCTCTCCGCGATTGGCCATTTGCGCTATGCAGCAAACTTTCCGTGCCGTAACCGCTGACCTCTACTGAGGTCATTCGAGTATATATATATATATATATATATATATTTTGTCTATCCCCTGAGTGCTCATTTCGCTTCTCTCTCACCCTTGCGTGAGTGGTACCTCGCAAGGGCAATTTCTTTGGCCTCGCTACGCATTTCAACCGTAGGTCCACGAACCCAGCCTCTATGGGCAGATAGCACGCGACGTGGAGCTCACGAAATCGGTGCTTCACTTCACCAACTATCTTTCCATTTTGCAATGTGTTTCAACCGTAGAAAGACAGGAAATGCAACGTACGTGGGTCGCAAGGCCACGCAGATGTACTGATTGCTGCGCACCCATTAATATTGAGAACCACTGAATAAGAAGAACCAGTATGCTCATGTACTCTGTTTCAAAATAATGGGGAACTGCAATAGAAGTGACGAGGCGCTCTCTGACACTCGATACTGAGAAGAAGGTTTTATAAGTAAGGAATACGAACACGTAAAAATAGTTACTAGGCTTAACGGCTACGGCAGTACACTGTGGTCGGGAATCTCTTTCGCGATTAGCGTTAAAAGCGATATAAAAAACTTATCTAATCACGGCACACGACGTGATTATGGTATTTGGGGTGCAATGGTGTCAAATTCCTATCGTTCGGATAAAGAGTGTCCACCGTATATGCGTAGGATGGATGGATGGATGTTATGAGCGTCCCCTTTGGAACGGGGTGGTGGGTTGCGCCACCAAGCTCTTGCTATTATACTGCCTAATGTCCTACCTAGGTTAAACAATAAAAAAAACCCATGAACTACGACGCCCAAATTTTCTGATCCCCTATTACGAACTGCGCTTTTGTACGGCTCCGTCTTTTGTCGTTTGCCTACTTTTCTTCCACCAATCCTCCAATCGCATCTTACTCGCCTCGTACGTAGAGCGCGCCGCAGACGCGCCTCTGGTGGCAGCCTCGCTAAGTGCGCTCGGGAAGGAGGCAGCCGCACCCGCAAGTCTTCTGCGTGGCTGCTCGTACATCTCTGTTCGGTTCACTTTTTTCGGAGGGAAGCAAGCAACACTAGTCGCATGTGTGCGGTGGCCGAAGCTCCAAAGCAATTCCAAGAACAATTGTGTGGTGGGACGCTCCAATACCTACGCAAACTCTCCGGCGACACGGTTCTACTCATTCCCCGCGATCTGCCGGTCAAGTGCGTCGGCTTTTATACACTAGCCATAGAGCGTTCCGAGCAGTCGGTGGTACCCGCGTGTCTTCCAGAAAGTTTTGCACAATTCGCGTCACACATGTAATCAGATTACACAAGCGTCGGGGACAACAGAACCATCGATAACATTCGAGAAACTTCCTATACATGCGGGCGTCTCGCACTGAGTGATAACATCTCTTAGATGGTGAAAAGCGCTCACTCGTAAAAGATAAACAAGCTCACGTGTCAACATTATATATATATATATATATATATATATATATAGAGTTTTTATCAAAGCGGCGTCCGGTGTCACGCAGGGGGGCATGTTAACGGCACAAACGCACTATGGCGGATAGGCCATAGGAGGGTGGAGTAGAAGGGTATAGGAGCAGGTGCTTCGCCGGCGCGCGCCCTTTCGCCCCATGGATTCCGTTGATTCGGTGCGAGCGGCAGCGCAGACGTCGCGCAACTCCCGAGCTCCGAGAGCTAGCAGCGCAAGCAAAGCGCCAGCGGAGGAAAGCCGCTACCGCCGAGGATCGAGAAGGGGAAGCGCAAGCTAAGCGCCGGTGGAGGCAAGCCAACCCCCACTTTCAAGAGAAGCCAACCCAAGCCAAGCGCAAGCAGAGGCTAGCTGACCTCCAACTTCGAGAGTAGGAGGCCGAGAAGAGACGTCGACGCAGAGAGATTCCTCCCACGGAGGGTGCCGATGCACGGTTCAAGAGAGAATTCCTCGACCGTGATTGCGGCCACAGCTGTGAGGTGTGTGATAGAGTGTGGTCTGATCACAGCCTTGCGCATCTGAAGCGTGTGCGCTATCCGGAACCCAAGCTCGAGCCTAGCAAAACGACGACATTGCGATAAAATATTTTGATGAAAATTGCATTAAACACGCGTTCAAACTTGAGAAAACGACCAGCAGCTTCGCTGTTTTGACAAATTTCGCTGTGTTGAACTGGCTTGATTTTCTTTATTAACGGACTTGCTTATTTCTTCTTGAATTGTTATTGTCAAAGCACGCATGAATTAACGCAGAGTTAAAATTGTATTTAAAGTGCACAGGCAGCAAGCACAGGCGCCTTAAAGAAATTACTTAATCTCCCTTCACTTGACATGCGCAGGAAATTATCGCCGTTCTCCTTCTTCCGTAGCATTTACCACAGCAACATTGCATTCGCTCGAGCCCATATTCGTTCCGCTCCCCACATCTCGACCCGCACAGACCATGTTCATAAAGCAAGACCTATATTTGCCAGGACTAACGCTTATCAAAATTCGCCCCTAGTTTTATCTATTGCCGAATGGAACTCGCTACCTTCAAACACTGTCTCGCTTACGGAACCATCATCATTTCATGCTGCGCTGCTAACCTTTTTAGAGTGTATCAACGTGTCCGAACCCACATTTGCTTGAATATTTACTTAAACAGTATTTTCATGTGCTTGGCATTGTATAAAATTCATTCCGTTTCATCTGACATGCACCTGTGTAGGTTGTTTACCTAAATCATCATTCGATTGTATTCTTAAACTCGTGTTCTGATGGGTGCTGGTTGTCTACATCGCAGTTTATGTTCTTATGCGTTTTTGACGCTACCAAATGTGGTATAAACTCCGTTTCTCTTTTCTTTCTTTTCTTTATTTTGTTTGTTCCTGCTCAATGTTTCGATCATTTTTTTTATGGTTCCTAATGCCGTCATAAATTTGCATTGTACACATTCCACTTGCGCTTGAACTTTTTCGTCTTGCCCCCCACCCCACCGCCCCCCCCCCTATGTAATGCCCTAACGGGCCCTTAAGTAGGGTACTCAAATAAATAAACAAATAAATAAATAAATAAATAAATAAATAAATAAATAAATAAATAATGAAGACTGCGTCCCAGTCTTCATGGCATCGCGTTCATGTTCCTCGTGCGTCGTACATTGCAACCCCACCAGCCAAGAGATCAAGCTGCGTTCGAAAGAGACAAAGTGAGTGAGGAGCTCCCTTCTTCACCCTCCGGTACAGAAAATGTGCTCGCCTGTAGCCTCTGTACTTCTACGGTATGCCTGCTCGAGAATGAGGCGAATAAATTTATGCGCATTTATTCGGGCTACGCTGCACGCTGACGAGGGCAAAAAGAAAGAGAAAATGATCGTCTTTGCGTGACAAGTTTGAAAGCGAAAGGCAGCAGAGCGTAGAAACTCGGCCATAGGCACACGGTAATGCAAGCCAGCGGTGATGACGCAGCGCGAAACCGCGCCTCCGCGAGTGAGGCAACTCGAATCAACGCTATGTGTAATTTCCGCCTGTGGAAAGGAGCGAAATTTAGTGCTGTAAAATAGATCAAAGAAACAAATGATGGTGTGCTTCTCAGCGCTGGAGACTAGCCACATCTCTCGCCGACATTCTGCGAAATCATGCTGCGAATGCTACGGGGAGCGCTGAGGCGCGGCCACGCCTATACATCCGTATGTGCGAAGCATACGGCCAGTGCACATGCTTTGCAGGTGTGCGCAACTGCATATGAGAGGCACCCACTTTACGTTCCTTAATTATGCAGTGAGCGCGTGTACACGCACGCATGTGTGCACGCACAGCGTGCAGTGCAGCAAGCACATCGGCCAGGCGCACAGGCACTTTGCATACAAACACGTATTCCGAAGCTAAGCGTCCAAGCCCTGTTCCCACAGGAACTCCTACAAAGCCCTTAATCGTTTCGTGACACAACCTGCGTGTGATACGTTACACTACCTTGTCTCGTCTGTATAACACTTGTCGCGGATAACAGGTCCTGTTGCGTCAAGCCAATTTCAGTGATTCCTTTTGTTTTGTATGCGACTACCTGTGAAATTAAGTGCTTCTTTGTGTGAACGCGTGTTTCACCGTAGTCTTTTTCGTGGAACACGGACTCCGGTTGAAGGGACCTCCAGCATGGTAGCAGATGGTAAGGAAATGATGTCCTAAATTCGATAACTGCAACGGGAGCTCTCGGGATCCTTATCTTCGTCGAATGCCTTAAATATCTCGGCGAGCCGCCACACAGGCATTTCAGTCGCTGGCAATAATGGCGTCATATTAGTATTGTTTGGCATATAGTATGCATTTTATTACTCTGCACTCTGCTTGCTCACTCTTAAAAGGCTAAATATGAATGGGCAACTGTTTGTGGAGCGGCATTAACCGTGTCTTGGAGGCATTTTGGATGTGCTTCTGCACAACAGCGAAACATGGCGCTGTTTCTTGACTGCCACTTAAGCTTGTCGTCTTCCCGAACAACCCCTAGGTGCACTTTCGCTAACAATAAATATGAACAGTGTAATGCAATAACGAAACACAAATTATAGTTAACATAAAACATCTCACAGTAAATACAGCTGTTCGTCCAATCAGTGCAAAGTATTACGTAGCTATCCGTATAAAAAGTAAGTATGGCGGCATGGTATACAAAAATATATTTCAAGATAGGCAATACGGAGGGAGCAATTTAATTAATGTTAAATATTTTCGGATTTCGTTTTTGAACATCGTGACTGGGTTCAGATTATGCTTATGTTAGATGCTATGTGTTTTCGGGAGAGTGTTATTTAGCCTGCGTTCGCCGTAAGTTGTCCTGTGTGAATATACTTGCCAAATGTATAAATATGGTGTCACATATTTAGCCTTACTTTTTCTTATTAACAATGCAATATCTGAAAGTTGTAAAATGTTCTTTCGTTTATTTACATTTTGTCATGCGAGGTGAAACGCTAAATATGTAATATCGTACCCTGGCAATATATCTCCTTTATTAAAACGTGACGCTGAGGGGTTATCATAAGTGACATTATTATACATTTCTTAACATTATTATTTTTTTACCGTACGGGCAGCTGCTATAAGTTTCTCCATGTCGTGTTTCCTCATAATAGATTACAGTAGTTTAGATATGAGTAAAATAAGCTATTGTACAACTTTAACTTTAGTTGATAAAACATATTCGTTAGTATGCGTTATGCCTATGACGCTAGATACCGTTGCTGCAATTTAGTCGATATTGTCGTCCCACGTCTTATACTCGGTGAAAATTACTGCTAATATTTTAAATGATCCTGCTGTTTTGGTTCCTGAGCTACTGAACATAATGTTGTCGTTTACGTGCACAATTTCGTTTTCGAAAAAAAAAAGAATGTCTTACATTTATCTGAAAGAATTTTAATACATTATGCCATGTCCACTTCTACAGGCGCATCAGCATTGAGTGAGCTATTGTAATTAAATCTGATGTTTTTGCCAAGAACAATAAAGCATCATTTCTGTATACAACAGGCCTACGTGTCACTGTTTAAGTGTACAATTTCGTTCAAATTTAAATTAAATATAAAAAGCCTTGAGGGACTCCAGATGAAATTTTCGTAATGCCGGTTGAGTATTCATTTATGCCTGTGTATTGTTGTCTGCTGGCTGGATAATAATCCAAAAGTAACGGACATGTTCCTTGTAAATCATAAGCTTTTAATTACTCAATAGCAATATGTGGTTTATGTAGCAAAATGTTTTAATGAAGTCTACATATAGATTCCCATACGGCCAATTTCTTTTTTCTTCAAGTTCATTTAAAAATGAATTTTGTGTTATAAGAAAGCATGTTCTGTAGACAGTTGTTTCCCGAAGCCAAATTGTGCTGAGGCTACTATTGAAGGTTTTTCACATAAAACTGTCATTCGTTACAAAATTATACGTACAAAACATTTTGAAAAACGAACATTACATTTTTGACACTCGACCAACAGGTTTGATCTTGTTACGCTGCGTGTTTCAAGGAGTCGTATACCGTACATCCTTGTCAACTGCAGACGTTCGGGTGAAGTCGTGTAGACCACGGTAGTTAGTAACACGCGTGTTTTAACATGGTATTTCCTACCAGTGCGCCATGATTCCAACCGCATCCCTTAGAATGTGATATGAAGTACTCTTTCTGTGAATTTCTTTGTGTAGACTGCCTTTACAATTACTGACCCTGTCCACGGGTGCTTGGCGAACAAATGCCTCGTCATTTACGCTAATGTTTGCTTCCAAACTGAGAACCAAAACACAGTGGTTCGCTTTTGTCCCTTACAACTTCATCTGCCCCCACGGAGGAACACAGCCATTCTGATCGAAACAAGCCAGCATTTAGTACATACAGCGCTCCACAGCCTTTAACGGTACTGCGTGCGGAGAAGCCTCGTAAAAATGGCGCAGCGCTTCAGTCAACTACGTAGGGGATTCTATATTTGCCCACGTGCTCGTTCCCGCGGACTGGCGGTATTTTAATTCCATTCTCCCGTCTTCGCTCGTCTCGGCGAATATGCAAGCAGCGCTTCTCCCTGGCTGCCCACTCGTGACAGCCGAGCAGTCATTCTCGCAGAGCCCGAGCGAAGCCCTCTTTTACGCGCTTGCTTGTTGTGGGTTTCTGCTGCGTTCGCCCGCGAACTTTAGAACAACGTTTCGCTGCGGTGTTTGCCGTCATGCAAATCTGCGAAAAGGGCACAGAGCGCCTTCAGGTGCCTACGAAACGTTTCTCCGATTTGCCCTCTTCGCCACGGGCTCTTCGCTCATGCGCGCTGACATCTAGGGAGTGAAACGAAAAGAAAAGAAAACAAAAGAAAACTTGGCAGGGCTCCCCCGCATGACGGCTTGATTACCAATTTCCTGCCGCTGGCTGCGGCGTGACAATGCGGAGATGGAAGACGGAAAAACGCCCACGTTCCGAGCACCGCTGCAGATGCGGATTGGACGGAAACGAAACGCTGTGCGCTTGACGAGTTTCGTGCATCGGTTTTGTTTGTTACAGTAAATAAATTAGCACGCAAGTTGTTAGACACCTACCGTTTGCCTCCTACGCATAATTGCTTACTATGCCAAAAGGTGTTCAAAACATTCACCTTTGTGGCTGTGTTGTTCATTGCGAGAAATGAATTGCTGTAAGGGAAGCAAGTGTTATGAAAGTCGCTGACAAACCGACACACACACACACACGCACGCACACCCACTAACGCCCCACTATTGCCCGTCTAATCAGGTACATGAAATTTCATATCAGCTGAATATTCTTCTATCAAGATTTTTTGGTTAACAACCAACGTCTATAACGCGATAGGATAAGCTTCATTAGATGGTTTTGCAGTGCAGGAAGGCGCAACTAGACACCACAGCACGCTGTGTAATGTTATCTTTATGCACTACCATGTCTCAAATGCAATGCGTATTTTCGTAACCCGCAACCGACTAGACCACTAGCACATCGATTGTTGCGCAAATAGGAGTGTCAATAAACAACCGACTCATTCGACTTAACAATGCCTCGTTCGCACTCAAATTTCAGCAAGAGATGGAATTCAGCATTGCATGCAGTTAATACCATTCACGTTTCTGTGCCCAATTTGCCTGTTTTGTCCGGAATAAACTAGAAGTAAACGTGGCCAGTGGTGACGCCACGTAAGGAAAGGATTGTTCGTGTTATCAGTTTTTACAGCGTAAGCTGTTATGGTATCATTCCAGTAACGATTTCAGTTGGCGATGTTGTTCGCCGCCGCAGGTGTCCATCACAGCTATCACCTATAACACCATTAATAAAAAAACACCCAATTCCCGCCAGAATCGAACTGAGCCACGCCAGCGCTCGCTATACTACAGCGGAAACATGCCCTATAAGCGCGTCCTAGAGCCCGAGGAGACACGTGATGTGACATGCGCGCCGCGTAGCGTGGATACGTGCATGCTTTGCATTGCGGTTGCATATTATTAAACAAGGTGGCACGTCATGCAGCAGCTGCATAGGTAGCGGTACAAGGTAGATAGAGAAGGTTTGAGGAAGAGAGAGAGTCAACTTTTATTGATGCCAGCAATGACGGGAGCGGAGGCAGCAACCCTCCGCCTAGCACACCGCCGAAATCCCCTGGGTCTCAGCGACTGCCTCGGCTAGCTCTACGGCTTAGACCTGGTCTCGCTGGTCTGAGCTGAGCAGCAGGGTCTCCCACTGCTGTCAGTTTTTAATTTTCCGGCCCTCGAAAGGAGCTGCCTTCGAGCATGTCCATAGAATTTACATTGATGGTTGTATTGCCCTAGATAGAATCTGCTTCTGGACAGCGGGTTAGGATACATGTTTGTTTCCAGGAGGCGGCAGGCCACCTCCTCTTCCTTGGTTAGCTCGGGATAAGCTGGTGGGTACCGGGCCTTTCGCAGCCGATAGTAATCGGTGATTTTTTTGTAGCTGATCTTCTCCCCTGCCCGGCTGGGCCGGCTCACTTGCTCGACGAGTAAGTCCTCGAGCTACGTTCTGAGGCGCCTCGTTGCCGGGAAGAGAGGAGTGCACGGGCGCCGAAATAATTTTGATGGTGCCGCGATAATCATCGCTTTTACTATTTTGACTTTTGAGCGCCTCTGGCGAGATGCGTCCTTTCGCGAAATTTTGAACTGCGATCTTTCAGTTGCTTATGACAACTCTAGCTTTGGTCGAGGCCACCGCTAATTTTATGGCTGATTACTCCTCAACTTCGAGATTGTCAGTTTTCACGGTTCCGCTCGCAAGGGGTTGTCCGCCCACGTTTACCGCTACGACGTACATCCCTTCGCGCCCTCTATATTCCACGGCGTGTACGTGGTGCACGCCCTCTACGTCATGGTACTTGCGTTCAGTGCGGCGCGCCCTTGCTTCTCGCCGCTCCTTGTGGTGCTCCGGGTGTATGTTCTTCGGCAGTGGAAGAATTCTAAAGTTCCTCTTCGTATCCAGTGGAATGCCGAGTTTCGTGCCGTATTGCGCTTCGTAATGAATATTTAGCTTCCGTAGAATGTGTCGGTTAAGGTTAAGGTTAAGACAAGGTTAAGGAGATGTATGCAGAAAATGCCAGAATGAAGAAAAAAATGTTTGTGCACCGGATTAAATCAAGCTGCGTAGGTGACCATGTCACCGCCCTGCTTCAAATAAGGGGGTGCCAATATATCATCTTCATCATTATCATTTACATCGTATCGTGCCACTTGTCTCGTGATGCGAGATGCGCGCCGCGTAGAGTCTATACGTGCGCCCTAAGCATTGCAGTTGCATAATATTCACCAGGTGGCACGCCATGTAGCAGTTGCATAGGTAGCGGAACAAGGTAGATAGAAAATATTTGAAGGAAAAAGATTAAGGAGGTGTATACAAAGACGCTAGAAGAAAGATATCTATAGTATGCCTGACTAAATCAAGCAGGCTAGGCCACTGTCACTGTCCCGTTTCAAAGTGAATGACAACAAATCATCATCATCATCATCATCATCATCATCATCATCATCGTGCATTTGCCCCGCAATGTGACAAGCGCCCCACGTAGCGTCGAAACGTGCAAAATTTACATTCCAGTAGCGTTGTATTCCAGCAAATGTGTCGACATGTAACAGTTGCATGTAGCAGTTGCGTGCTGTATGTCGCTGGGCGTGGTTAACTCAAGCAGGCTAAGTAACTGTTTCTCACCACCCGGTTTCAAAGGGGATGCCCGTAAGTCACCATTATCATCAGCATCGTATCGTGGCATGGGTCGAGGGATGTGATATCTGCGCCGTGTAGTCTGGATACTTGTGCTTGCTCTTCTTCGGTATACATTATGGCGCATTATGCGTGTGCCGCGCAGTCCTGTGACTTTTTCATGAAAATGAATGCGTTTAAGCTATCTTTATTCCAAGATATTACGAAAGCAACTTTCATACACAGATATATAAATGGAAGATGGCGAAACGAGGTACACAGAAGGAGATGGAGACAAGCGTAAGCCGTTCTTGTTTCTTTGTGCGTCGTTTCGCGCTGTTTAATGTCAGTATGCAAGTAAACCAACTCTGCAAGTTATTCTTCCTTTTGTAACTTCCATAACATTTCCTAAGATCTTAGGTTCGCAAAAAAGGAAAAAAATCATTTAACATTGAGCCGAACACGTACAACTGCACGCTGCTGAAGCTGGTGGTCCTAAAAAGTGGCCCTTATACGTCCACATAATGCAACGACCTTTTTCTTTTATCTATTCAAGAATTAGCTCAGTAAATTATTGGCTCTAATTTGTTATAAAAAGGAAGTTGCCGACGCTGTCGACATTGCACCACCACCTCCTCGTGAATAAATGTTGCCTCGTCTGCTGCGTTAAGCCTCTCTTTCTCCTGCATGCTAATGCGCCGGTCTTTTCATGAGAGATTAGCTTCGCCGTTTCTTAACCTGATAAGTAAAAAAAGTATTCACGCCTGCTTAAACCGTCAAAGAAACATCAAAGAAAGGCCAGGCGACCGAATTTTTCAGCGAATATTTTGTAATTAGTGGTCACCCTATAGGACGGTTTTACATACCGGGTAATGCGATGATTTTTTCCACTGATTAGCGTAAGCAGCTCTGAAGGAAATGTATGTTCTGTAGCTTTAACTTTGAGGCCATGGCTCCGGCTTCTATCGCTCTTTTCATTTTGCGTGTGTCCACGTGCGTGTGTACATGTGTGTTTTTATGAATAAATCTAAAGACCTTCCAGCCTGCCACAACTGAAACTGTTCTTCCCACTTAACATTTTCGTTTTCTGTGCATCACTGTGTGCCGTGTCAGCGTTAGCAAAGGCTGTGCATCACTAAACGTCGTGTGAGCGTTCGCAAAACATGACGTCAAGAGATGCCGTCAGCGATGCTGCACGTGCCTGCGCTCCTTTACTGAGACATCCGTCTGATCCTGTTACACGCCTCCACTCTGATACAACTCCTGAAAGAAACGCCCCAAAATTGTAAAGCAAATGGTCCAGCATGGCAACATATCTATAGATAATATGACAGTTACCGCCACTGCCTCCAGAAACTGCACTTCTTTATCGTCCAGGATAAAGCCGGACCACAGGACCTGACCATGTAGGGGTACAGACATCTTGGAAAGTTTCATGGACTATGCAAGAGCAAAATTCCCCTTATTATTTATGTATGGCTGCGTGACACTTTTGCACTGGCAGATGATCCCGTTCACTGTCTCTCTTAGCACGAGTAACTGTGTGGCCCCTCCTGGTGTTTCCTGAGAATCAGTTTCTTTTTATTGCTGTAGCAATAATATGGACACTCCAGACGCATTACCGCCGTCGGTGTTCATGTAGCTGTGACGTTCCGTAGAAAGTCCAAGTGCGATAACATCGTGGCCGCGCGCCGTATGCTGTGGATGCGGGTGGACACGTGCGAGGGTAAGCCGAGTATGGCGGCTCGATCTCGGGCGCGCAAGTGCGGGAGGCAGGCAGGAAGCGCGTCGTTTTCCATCGCGCGCAAGGAACCGGGGAGCGCGGCTTCTACTCCAGCGGCGGCTGCGTCTGACGTGGCTAAGCGCGGCCGCGCGGGCCCTATCTGGAAAGCGATCTGCGTTCGCTACAGAGTCAAGGTGCACCGAGGGTTGATATCCTCACCTGCGCTGTGTTCTCGCCGCTTAGTCTGCGTTGAAGTGACAGGCAGCACGAAGGTCAATTCGCTCGCTACTGCTGCCGCGCTTCCTTACTCCAGCGTTTTGACAGTGAGCGACCGCTGTGATCGAGTGAGATGCCTTTATGTTTGCCTGTGCGCGCGTGACACGGTGCTTGTCAATTGAGTTAGCAAGCGAATGCTTAAAAGTTTATACGGCCAATTAAACTACTATGTTTACTTCATATAACTGTCTAATAATTTTCTGTCGCAATCGATGATTTGATTTTCAACTGAAACTGCGACTATTTGTATCCATAACTTCCTTTGAAGTTATTGGCACCGGCCTGTGAAGTGATGGACCGCTGGGAGCTCAATGGAGGCGGTTTTGTATTAAAGCTTGCTGCGATGATAGGTAACAAAGAGACCGAAATGTTGACAGTATTAAAAAATAATCCGCTTCCACAGACAGCATACCTGCATCCCTGAGGGCGGGCACCAAAGCTATTCCGTGACTAATGAAAGAAAAGCTATGCTAAGGGCAACAGTACGAGTAGCAATAACCCTGCGGCGCATATGTGATTGCCATTTGCGCCCGGCGATCTGGAGTGCAGTACAAGGCACTGTTTTCGAAGGTTGATCTAGCAGTGTAGGGCCCCCGCGAGAAAGGTGCAGAATATGGTACAGTATCAAGGCTCTCGTGCTTACACCTACTTCGATATACGGTATAGATGGTGATATCCTCTGCACCTGGTCCCATCATGCAGTCCTTCCTTCCTCTCTTTCCCTCTCTTCCCACAACACAGAGCACAGCAAACAAGAGGAATGCACCTCATGCCGACCTCTCTACACTTCTTTCAACAAAAACCATCTCTTCCTAACTGAGCATTCAAAAGAACGAAAAGCACCGGTGCTTCCTCGCTCACCTCAAACTGTTCGGAACTATTTTCTCTATCGAAACAAACTGATTCGGAATTTCCCGGATGCACCTCAGGTCCACCCAGAACTCATGATTTTGAAGCTTCAGACGTAACGGACACAAGCTTGCGCTGCTGAATTACCGCGCACTTTATGCAAAACGCTCAAAAGAGAGCGGCTAATATCCCAAACCAAGCAGCTCTTACGAATGAATTCCTTCGAACTTCCAATTACCTAGCTAGTTTCTCTGCCATGTCACAATTTGGAAATTCATCAGCGTTTCTGTTCCTTCTAGCTTTGTGGCACCTGAAGCACGTGAGACACCCGAAGAATATCGACCTCTTTTGCTGCATACGACTTAATGTTCTATGAATAATGCTCTCCACTTCAGCCGGCAACCATGTATCGCAACTGGGGCAGCTCGCACTTGGGCTCAGTCGTGTGTGAACGTTTCGCACTGGTGGGCGGCGATCCCGTTGGCGCCGCTTCGTTGCGCGGGCTGAAGACGAACAACACCAGCGGCTATGTACGCGTGACTGGGCGTTCTAGTCGCGGCTTCAAGCTGCATATTGAGGTTCTTGCGCCACGGCCAGGGATGTGTCGAGCGCTGTCATCAGTATAATGTCAGGCCTCGTACATCTGTAGCAACTATCGTCGAAGTACAGAAGGAAAAAGAAAAAGGAAACGATGCTTTCTAACTGCGAACGATGGGACGTTTATCCATAGGAAAGTATCGGCCAAGCGAAAACAAAGAGTAAGAATAAATGAATTTAAAAGAAAGAGTATTCTCACTAGCATTCACGCTTCACTTTTCAATTCACAGGGGAGCGCCTTGCAGACCCAGAACGATAAGGCAAATGCGGCATTGGCAACGATTCGCAGGTGCGAGCTATTGAACTTAACTAGCGTAACCTAAGTTGTTGCTAAGAAGATAACGGAAAACAAGGAGCCTAATATAAGCAACCAAATAGCCACCTGTCCGCGCGCGACAGTCGTGCGGCTTGCACACACACACACACGCACGCACACACACATATACACATACACACACACGCACACACTTTTCTTCTTCATCATTGTGAGCCAATTTTATGTCCACTCCAGGACGAAGGCTTGTCCCTGCAATCTTCAATTACCCATGTCCTGCGCCAACCGATTCCAACTTGCGCCAGCGAATTTCTTAATTTCATCACCCCACCTTGTTTTCTGCCGTCCTCGACTGCGCTTCCCTTCTCTTGGCACCCATTCTGTAACCCTAATAGTCTACCGGTTATGTAACCTACGCATTGCATTGCCTGACCAGCTCCATTTTTCCCTCTTGATGTCATTTAAAATATCGGCTATCCCCGTTTGCCTTCTGATCCACACCGCTCTCTTCCTGTTTCTTTACGTTACGCCTAACATTCTTCGTCCCATCGCTCTTGGCGCGGTTCCTAACTTGTTCTCGAGCTTCCTTGTCAACTTCCAAATTCCTGCCCCATATGTTAGCACCGGTAGAATGCACTGATTGTACACCTTTCCTTTTAACGATAATGGTAAGCATCCAGTCAGGAGGTGACAACATCTGCCGCGTGCACTCCAACTCGTTTTTATTCTTCTGTAAATTTCCTTCTCATGATCAGGGTCCCCTGTGAATAATCGACCTAGGTAAACGTACTTCTTCAGACTCCAGAGGTTGATTAGCGATCCTTAACTCTTGTTCCCTTGCCCGGTTATTGATCATTATTTCTGTCTTCTACATAATAATATTCAACCCCACTCTTACACTTTCTTTGTTAAGGCCCTCATACAATTGTAGCTCGTCCCCAGTGTTTCTGAACAGGACAATGAATTCTGCAAACCGAAAGTTGTTGAGATATTCGCCATTGATCCTCACTCCTAAGCTTTTCCAGTTTAATCTTGAATACTTCTTCCAACCATGCAGTGAATAGCATTAGAGAGATTGTGTCTCCTTGCCTGACCCCTTTATAGGTATCTTCCTGCTTTTCTTGTGGATAATTAAGGTCACTGTTGAATCTTTGTAGATATTTTCCAAGATATTCACGTAAGCCTCCTGTTCTCCTTGATTACGTAATGCCTCTATGACTGCTGGTATCTCTAATAAATCAAATCCATTTTCATAATCTATAAAATCCATATAGAGAGGTTGGTTGTACTCTGCAGATTTCTCGATTGCCTGATTGATGACATGGATGTGATCCATTGTAGAGCATCCCTTCCTGAAGCCAGCCTGTTCTCTTGGTTGACTGAAGTCCAGTGTTGCCCTTATTCTATTAAATTATCTTGGTGAATATTTTATACCATACTGAAACTAAGCTAATGGGCCTATATCTTTTTCAATTCTTTAATGTCTCCCTTTTTGTGGATTAGTATAATGTTGGCATTCTTCCTATTCTCTGGAATCCACGAGGTCGAGAGACATTTTGTATAAAGGTCCGCAAGCTTTTCAAGCATGATATCTTCTCCATCTTTGATTAAATCGACTGTTATTTCCATCTTCTCCTGCCAGGTTTCCCCGTTTGATCTCTTGCAAGGCCCTTCTAACTTCATCGCTAGTTATAGAAGGAGCCTCTGTAACCTGTTCTTTACTACTTCGAATAGAGGTATCGTGGTTGCTCTCGGTACTGTAGAGGTCAGTATAGAATCCTTCCACTGCTTTTAATATATATTCAAGATTGCTGATCATATTACCTTGCTTATGTTTCAGCACATAAATCTTGGCTTCTCCTATGCCAAGTTTTCTTCTCACTGATATCATGCTGCGTTAATTTTTTACTGCTTCCTCAGTCTTTCTTACGTTATAATTTCCAATATCCCTTACTTTCTCCTTATTGATCAGTCTTGACAGTTCCGCGAATTCTTTTTTAATCTCTTGAGTTGGACACTTTAAATCGTTTCTTTATCAGATCTTTCGTTACTTGAGAGAGCTTACCTACTCGTTTCCTTGGTGTGTTACCTCCTACTTCAATTGCTGCTTCTGCAGCCAGTCTATATAGTTGCGTATCGTTCATTACCTCTCAGTAATCTTCATCTCTCTGTTCTTAGGTTGAATATTTGTTTGCATACACCAGCTTAAATTGGTCTGCTTTTACCCTTACTGCGTCTGCGTTGGCTTGTTTCTTCTTGAACAATTTTACTCTTTCTCTCTTCATATTCAGGTGAATCCTAGATCTAACAAACCTATGATCACTGCACTTCACCCTACCTAACACTTCTACATCCTGCACTATGCTATGATCGCCAGAAAGTAAGAAATCTATTTCATTTCTTGTTTTTCCATTAGGACTTTTCCAGGTCCATTTCCTGTTGCTACACTTCCTCAAGAAGGTGCTCATCATTCGGAGCTTATTCCTTTCCGCTAATTCTACCGACATCTCTTCTCAAGTTTTCCTAGAATCGATGCCATACTTGCCAATTGCTTATTCACCAGCCTGCTTTATCCCCACTTTTGCATTGAAGTCGCCCCTGACTACAGTATACTGAGTTTGCATTTTTCTCATCACTAATTCGTCATCTTCATAAAACTGTTCTATTTCTTCATCATCATGACTGGAGGTCGGAGCGTAGAATTGTATTACCTTTACTCTATACCTCCTATTTAGTTTTATTACGACTGCTGCTACCCTCTCATTAATTCTGTAGTATTCTTCAATGTTTAGGAATGTTCAATGCATTAGGAATCGTATCCCATATTGCGTCATATCTGGGAGTCCTCTATAGCAGAGGATGTGGCCGTTAGTCAGCACTCTATAAGCCTGTCCAGTTCTTCTAACCTCACTAAGGCCAATGGTATCCCACACAATGCCTGATAGTTCCTAAAGAGTCCTGCTAAGCTAGCTTCATTCGACAGGGTTCGCGTATTGAACGTGGCCAGGTTCAGTTTCCAGTGGCGGCATCTATGAGTCCAGAGATTCTTAGCATCCTTTGATGCGTTACAGGTACCGCCGCGTTGGTTAGGTGCTCCGCAGCTGCTGGGGACTCAGGGCCATGGGTTGATTGAAGGAGTCATGAGGGAGGTAATGGCCGAATACTGCATGAGGGAGACCAATCCCTGTTCTGGTGAAGGAGTGCCTTTGTTGAAGTTTAGTGGGCCTTCCTAATATGGTTGTACTTGGATTAGTATAGCCCCACTGGCTCTCAGCAATTTTTATCGGTGTCAGACGCCACTCCAAAGCTGGAGGTGGAGTGTACTGGAGATAAATTCGAGCTTACCGTCTTCAGATTAGAAGTCCGATGTTCTAAAACAAGAAAAAAAAAGACTCGAGGATTTGAACTTCTGACAATAGCAACCGAGCAACCGAGATAGCTCAGTCAGATAACCCTGTGGGTGGCGAGGCCACCTTATGGAGGAGACCAGCCCAGCGGGTTCTACGTGTCTAAAAACTCATTTGAATTATCCGCGATAGACGGGTTTCGACACACTCAACTGCTTTCTAGCACGTCTAGCTGCCACAGGCCTCGTAGAAGTCCTTTCAGACCCAGGCGGGGGAGAAACCATGCAATGAATGATTTCCAGAACAAGCTATGGGCCGTCCAGCAGGCCCGGGGTGCGCTCGAAAAGCACAAGCACAATCACAGCACTGCCCCGCATCACTCCGATACCAACCTTACAGGAACATGCCCAGCTCAACACAATTGCAGAGCTAATTTTGCAACGTGAAAAAGCACGTGAAATAAAAAAGCAACTTATTCCGGCTGTCGCTGCGTTGCATGCTCATTTTCACCGCGGCTCTCGGATTGACAATCAGCCCTATCCAATGCCTCCCTGGGAATTCACCAGCATCACAACTAATAAGCCAACGAAGTTACGACGCAGCGATACAACAGGTATTATTGACGAACACAACAACGTCGATGCATCATGCGTTAACACCTGCAAAGTCTATACGGATGCTGCCATTCTCCCAGACGGCGGAAGGACATCATTCCTGAGTACTACGCATAATTTCATCAGCGGCCACCACCGCTATTTATCTACGGAAGCCAGCGCTCTAGTAATGGAACTTCAAGCCATCCACGACGCTGTGCAAGATGCGACATCTAAGCTGCCTACCATCAAGCAACTAGATATCTTCACTGATTCTTTAGCGGCTATTCAGGAACTCAAGAAGGTTGATAAGGCGATGGAAATCTGCGAGAGAATACACACTATGAATAGTAAGACAGCTACTTGCGTCAAGGTACACTGGATTCAAGGCCATTCAGCAAACCCTCACAACATTGCTGCTGACCAGCAGGCACACTGCCCTCCTAATCCTGATCCTCCACCTATTCCCCTCCCACCCCAACCCCGTAACTCGCTGCGAGCCCGTAAAAATATTCTCCGGCAGGACACACGCGCTCTTATCCCATGTTGGAATCGTACCGCTGGCACGGGTTGTTGGGGGTCTCGGTGCTGACGCCCGTTATTGCCAATGGGTCGCAAGCCCCAAGGGTAGCGTTGGCCTGGCGGCCTGGGGCACTGGAAGCATCCGAAGGTCCCGGCAAAGCATGAGAAGACTGGTAACAGAACAACTTGTTTATTCTAACATAGCAAAAGAGCGGCCGGTCAGGTCGACCGAAGTGGAGAGACGGGAGAGCACGTAACTCAATAGTACAAATCGGAGCCTCTCCCCTGGCGTCCGGGGGCAGCTGCTCTTATACTCTCGGCGTCGCGGTCCAAAAGGGAAGGAGGGAAGGTCACGGGATGAAGGTCACGGGACGGCGGAGCATGAGCCCACGACGGCGCGAACTGTCGGGCCGAGAGACCTGCTGAACCGAGTGTAGTGACGCATCGCCAACCCTCACCCACACGACGGCGCGAACAGTTGAGCCGAGAGACGTCCAGGCTCCTCATTCGGGGAACTCCGCTCCCCGGCTGCCGCGCTTTGACAAGCGAGGGCACACACACACACACGCACACACGAAGACACGTGGCACTGAAACACGCCTGGACACGCTTGGCGGGTAGGCGTTGCGGCGGCGTCGAATAGGCCAAAATGTCCGCCGTTTTGAACAAAGCCCCGGCGTCCGTTGCATCCGCGCCGGCATTACCGCGCGTTGTAGGCGAAACGTAACAGACCGCCCCGCCGGGGGAAGGAGATCCCGAAGGTCAGGGGACTGCATCCGCTGTCCGGAGGGATGTCGCTCGATGATGCTCATAACCGAAGTTGGGCGTCCTTGGGCGTTTCTTGAGCGCAGCGCACAGAGAAGGCCTCGTTCTCACGTTCAGGTGCACACAGGACACTGCAAAGTGACTTCGGGAGAGTTGACATTTTTGTTCTCGTTTCCGGCAAGCGTTAGAACCACGCCAAAAGTCAACCGCTCAGTCAGCAAGCACGGCACAACCCTCACTAAGCCCTGCCAGGCTCTTTCCCCTTTTTTTACTGCTGCCTAGTTCCTTACAGTAGTTTAGCAGCACTCAGAACGCGTCCACAAATCGGAAAAATTGCACTAAAAAGCACATCATCACTTTGAAACACTACACAAAAGCAATAAGTTAAAAAAAATCCTGCCTCAGGAAGAAAAACATCAGTAACAAGCAATTTTGAGGCTGATTCCCACGTTAGGGGCTTCGACTTAAGCCATCGGCGTTACCGTTGAGACTCCCCTTTTTGTAACGCACCTCAAAGGAATATTGTTGCAAAGCGAGGCTCCAGCGCAGGAGGCGGCCATTTTTGGGAGAGATGGTCTGCAGCCATTGGAGAGGGCAGTGATCCGTTTCAATGATAAACCTCGAGCCAGCTAGGTAACATGACAATTTCTGAACGGCCCACACGATACACGCACACTCTTTCTCGGTGGCGCTATACGCCTGCTCACGACTGGTCAGCTTACGACTAGCATACAGGACGGGGTGTTCTACTTCTCCATTTTCCCGTTGGCACAGTACAACGCCCATGCCTCGCTCACTAGCATCACACTGAACAACGAACCCTTTTGTGTAGTCGGGCGATCGTAGCACAGGCTGGCTTGTTAGGGCGCTCTTTAGGGCGCTAAAAGCTCTTTCCTTCGTCTCATCCCAGACGACTGTTTGCGGCTCTGTCTTTCTTAGAGCATCCGTCAAGGGAGCCGCGATATCCGAGTACCTGGGGATGTACCTCTGATAGTAGCCGGCGACACCTAAGAACGACCGAATATCGGTCTTCGTACGCGGTTGCGGGAAGTCTCGCACAGCGGCCACCTTTATTTCAGAGGGGCGGCGTCGACCCCGACCAATCACGTGTCCGAGGTAGACAACCTCGGCCTGTGCTAACTGGCACTTGGGAGCCTTGACTGTCAAGCCCGCATCGCGCAGGCGGGTTAGCACTGCCCGCAAGTGCGCCATATGCTCAGGCCAGGATGCGGAGAATATCGCTACGTCGTCTAGATACGGTAAAGCGAATTCTTGCTGTCCCCGCAACACTTTATCCATGAGGCTTGAAAAGCAGTATGGCGCGTTCTTCAAACCAAAACTCAAAACTTTAGGACGGAATGTAGGACGGAATGAAATGAACGCCGCATACCTACTAGCCTCTTCTGTAAGTGGAACCTGCCAATAACCCCTGACAAGATCTAGGGTGGAAATAAACTGAGCGCTACTCACTCTCTCAAGGCGCTCCTCGATGTTAGGGATCGGATAAATTTGATCCTTAGTGATGGAATTAAGCCTGCGGTAGTCGACGCAAGGACGAGGTTCCTTGCCCGGTACCTCAACTAAAATCAAAGGGGAGGTATAATCACTCTCACCCGCCTCAATAACACCGAGCTGTAGCATTTTCTTTACCTCCGCCTCCATAATATCGCTCTGGCGGGGTGACACCCGGTACGCCTTGGATCGTACTGGCTCTGGGGAGGTAAGTTCTATGTCATGAGTAAGGACAGAAGTCCTACCAGGCCTCTCAGAGAACAGACCTTGAAACTCTTGTAAGAGCTGGTGTAGTTCGGTTTTCTGCTCAGGCGACAGCGATGCTTTACTTATTAAGTCACTAATGACTTGATCGGTGTCTTTCCTGTTCGTCACTGAGCCTAGTCCCGGAAGCTCGACCGGAAGCTCTTCTAACTTTCCCGCATCGGGAATTTCCTCTCCAGTATCTGGTGCCTTTAACGCTACAGGCTCAATTTTATCCCGTTCGGGCGTGCTCTGAATACTAGCTTGCTGCGCCTCTGACCCTTTCTCATCGTTCAACAACGTCGGCCCCGCAACTACCGCCTTTGCAGCGAGCTCCCGAAACTTCGATCTGGTAAAGGCCTGAACGCTAGCCTCACCAAACAAAAGCCCCTTCTCGCGCAGGAGGTGATCGGACCTGTTTGAAAATAAGTACGGGTACTGGGGGGGCAGCATAGATGACACTGCGGCCTCCGTCTCAAGTGCTCCGAAAGGTCCTTCAATAAGCACTTTTGCTACCGGCAGACACACGCTATGAGCTTCCACTGCTTGCTTGATCCATGCGCACTCGCCCGTGAACATATCGGGTTCTACGTAAGAGGGGTGAACTACATCCATTGTAGCTGCGGAATCGCGAAGCACTCGGCACTCTTTCCCGTTCACGAGGAGGTCTCGCATGTAAGGCTCGAGAAGCTTCATGTTCTCGTCAGTGCTGCATATAGACAAAAACACGACTTGTGTTTTTGTTTCTGGACACTGCGCCGAAAAGTGACCCGGCTTCTGGCACGTATAACAAACGCGCGCTTGCCTCATCTCGAACCGCTTTCTGCGTTCGGCTTCGGTTGCCGCCGTCTCCTTACGTTCGGTCGGACTGCTTTCACTCGCATCCGCACTACGTGTGTCCCCCTTTGCTCTCATGGGCGTGAACTTTGGCCTCTCAAACTTGGAGCCAAATTCACCCTTTTGACCGTCCTTAGCTCCACGAGCCCGACGCGTCACAAACTCCTCGGCTAACTCAGCGGCTCTAGCCACCGTACTAACGTCTGGCCTATCCAAGACCCAGTACCGCACGTTCTCAGGTAACCGACTATAAAACTGTTCTAGCCCGAAACACTGCAGAACTTTCTCGTGGTCACCAAACGCTTTCTCTTCTTTGAGCCACTCCTGCATGTTTGACATAAGCCTGTAGGCAAACTCTGTATATGACTCACTTCTGCCTTTCTCATTTTCCCGGAACTTCCGACGGAACGCCTCCGCTGACAGCCGGTACTTTTTTAGCAGACTTGATTTCACTTTGTCGAAATCCTCTGCCTCCTCTCTCTCCAAGCGAGCGACTACGTCGGCCGCCTCGCCGGGTAGCAAAGTGAGCAAGCGCTGTGGCCACGTTTCCCGAGAGAACCCCTGCTTCTCGCACGTTCGCTCAAAGTTAACCAGGAACAAACCAATGTCCTCTCCAAGCTTAAACGGCCGCATCAGGTCAGTCATTTTGAACAATACTCGTTCTCCTGCACCGTGTGCCTGACTTCCATTACGAGCGCGTTCCATCTCTAACTCGAGGCGCTTCATTTCCAAAGCGTGTTCACGCTCTTCTTTTTCTTTCTGTTCTATTCGTTCACGCTCATCTTTCTCTTTCTGTTCTTTTCGTTCACGCTCATCTTTCTCTTTCTGTTCTTTAAGTTCACGCTCCTGTCTTTTTGCCGTCTCCCTCTCCTCAATGGTCTCAAGGCATTCCGACAGCTCGTCATCCTCAGCTTCTAACTCAAGAATAGCCCTTAGCAGTTCTGGTTTTCTGAGTTTGTCTGAGACATCCAGACCCAACTCTCTCGCAAGCTCCAACAATTTCGGTTTGCGCAACGACTTCAAATCCATGGCTGCTCTGAATGCTGCTTTCTCTACTGCCTACTATTGTCTTGCCGCAAACTAACCCGGTAGCAACGACAACCACAATTACCAGCTCTGTTTCTAACACTAACAAAAGCCTGGCAAAACTCAGAAGAAGAAAGTCCCGCACTCACCAAACCTCGCAGCCAAGACTTCAGCGCAGTCGTTCCGCTGCAGGCAACCAGTCATCACACAGGGCTCGTTGCGCTGCTCCCGGATGGTCGTTGTGCTGCTCAGCATACAGTCAACCGCATCTCTTCGCTGCTGGCCTCCGTTGTCGCGATCTCACCGCTGGCAACCAGATGTTGGAATCGTACCGCTGGCACGGGTTGTTGGGGGTCTCGGTGCTGACGCCCGTTATTGCCAATGGGTCGCAAGCCCCAAGGGTAGCGTTGGCCTGGCGGCCTGGGGCACTGGAAGCATCCGAAGGTCCCGGCAAAGCATGAGAAGACTGGTAACAGAACAACTTGTTTATTCTAACATAGCAAAAGAGCGGCCGGTCAGGTCGACCGAAGTGGAGAGACGGGAGAGCACGTAACTCAATAGTACAAATCGGAGCCTCTCCCCTGGCGTCCGGGGGCAGCTGCTCTTATACTCTCGGCGTCGCGGTCCAAAAGGGAAGGAGGGAAGGTCACGGGATGAAGGTCACGGGACGGCGGAGCATGAGCCCACGACGGCGCGAACTGTCGGGCCGAGAGACCTGCTGAACCGAGTGTAGTGACGCATCGCCAACCCTCACCCACACGACGGCGCGAACAGTTGAGCCGAGAGACGTCCAGGCTCCTCATTCGGGGAACTCCGTTCCCCGGCTGCCGCGCTTTGACAAGCGAGGGCACACACACACACACGCACACACGAAGACACGTGGCACTGAAACACGCCTGGACACGCTTGGCGGGTAGGCGTTGCGGCGGCGTCGAATAGGCCAAAATGTCCGCCGTTTTGAACAAAGCCCCGGCGTCCGTTGCATCCGCGCCGGCATTACCGCGCGTTGTAGGCGAAACGTAACACCCACCGTGTGTCTGCTCCCTCCCCCTTCATCTTGCTAGGGCGGAGGAAGTTGTGCTTAGGAGGCTTCGGGCCGGGGTGGCCCTTACACCGGCTGTTGTCTCAAGGTGGAACTGGTCGCATTTACCACTGGGTGCTACGTGTCCATACTGCTCCATTCCTGTGGTGGAATCAGATGCATACCACCTATTATGGACATGTACGGGTTTACAAACGGAACGCTCGCGTCTCCTACTGCAAGCCGGCCTCCGCTACAGTGTGACAACCAGCAATGACCGCTGGATACATGACAACAGATTCCACAAAACACTGCTTCAATTCATACACAACACAGGCCTCACAGCACACATATAATACACATATACGCTCCAAGAATTATGCCTTAAGGGCAAGCCTTTATCGCAATAAAAAAAGAAAGAAAGAAAAGCACAAGCCTCATGACCCACTACAAACGGGCCCAACTGGGCTAGTGCAGAGTAGGGTATAACCCCGGGTCGGCGCTTGGCCAGCGTCACGACTCGTTAAATCGTCGTTTGCCGGCACTTTATTAACGTTATTCCTATCCTATCCAAGCCATCTAAGTCCAAGCCTACGGGCGAGACACATGTGAGTTGGGAAAACAAAGCTGTAACTCATTTATGTTAGCAACGCTAGGCTAACGTAGCGCGACTTATTGCGATCGGTAGGTCGATATTATTTATTGATTTAATTGTCGCTGGCCGCGTCGAGAGGCGCGAGATAAGAAAGAAAAAAATATCAATACATACGTACTTACATGCATACATACATCTGTATTTTACACATTATAGGCAGCTTTAGAATGTGAGACCCTAAAATTACAATGTACCCAACGATTTGCTTCTCCATATTGCGCATGCGGTGAATACAAAGTCGTCTTCTATTTCTTCGTCATTGTCTTTGCCTTGTGGCTTTCCATTATCTCTTCTCCCTCTGCATGCCTTGCTTCACAAGGCGACCAATTTGAAATGTGGACAGCAAGCCATCCAGAGAAAAAGAAAGTACCGCAAGTCCAATTATGAAAGTTTGTTAGCGTTACTTGTACGTTTAAACCGGTAATGTGGGATTAACACACTGATGTAATTAGGGATCCGGTACATCCAACTACAAGGACGCTGCTTCGGTTCCCTAAAAGCAAGTCGACGCAGGAAACACCTCCAAATGAGTGGTTAACGGGCATATGCATGCGCGGGCGTTCGCACCGTGCGGTTTTATTGCGATATCAATTACAAGGACGCGCAAGACGAGTTGGCGCCACTGTCGTTGCGATGCAGGGCGATGTTCCTTCTTTGCAGCAGCAGTTGGCTAGCGTGCTGCGTCGCGCAATGTCGTCTCTGAGAACGCCAGACAAGGAACTGGAACGCAAGGCTAAACCTTGCTATCGCTTTCAATGCATAACCTTCAGACGAAATGCCATCTTTTGTTATCTTTGTCTCTGAGTCGCATTTTAACTTTACTCTCCCTAAAATGTTCGTTAGCAAACAAGCTGCAACGCGGATTAACACCTCTCATTTCAAGAAAACACGTTGCTGGGCTGGTTTGTTCACAATACTTAAGAAAATATACTGCACCAGAAGCAGATCAGCGTGACAGGGTATCGACACGGACAAGTCTCCGTTGTCGGTTGTTATTCTCGATAGTCTGTCATGCTGGTCTGCTTCTAGCGTAGTATCCTTTCTTAACCTGTCTTCCTTTTATACGTGTTCTGCTTCGTTTTCTATATAAAGTCAAATTCACGAATCTTTCCGTTCTTATAGAAACACTAAAAAAGATCTGGAGATAGACTGTCAAAATAAATTTATTCAATAATTTCAATACAAGGAAGACCCGCCTTGCCATGAGAAGTCACTGGTAAGATAGAAGACACGCAAGAGCGAAAAGCTAGATTGAAGGTCCCGCTCGAGTTCATCCTGGTTTAATGAGATTTAAGGAATGTTCGTTTCGGATCTATTTCAAAATTTATAAATAAACAATAATTATTTTGCATTTTAAGTGAACCGAAGACTCGCCTAGATATTTCGAGAACGTTTTGTGAACGAAAATAGCCCAATCAGGCATGCAACAATATTTTGGAATCTTTGACGATGTACAAACGTACTGGCACTGTGGTTGGTGCCTGAAGTTGATGAATGAAATTTTAGCTTTGATTTTTCCCATCTAATAACGAAGCTTTATTAATGTTGTCACGGTATTGTCACGGCGCTATTGTTGTCACGGCGGTGAGCAAATTTCGCGCCTATTTACAAGGCTGGAATTTCACTGTCACTACCGATCACCACGCACTTTGCTGGCTTTCGTCCCTTAAGCGTCTTAAGCGTCTGGCGTCTTGGTCGCTGGGCACTGCGGCTCCAGGAATACACCTACTCCGTTTCTGATAAGTCTGGCCGACTGCACCGATTTGCTGACTGTTTGTCCCGCAGTCTCGCGGATCCGCCTGAAGCCGCCGATGACGCGCATGCATGTGGGCTCTTGCTCTCCGCTTTAAGCCACATCCATGATGAACAGCCCCGTGATCCCATCTTTCGTGAGCTTATTCAGAAGCTGGATCCCGCAGCACAGGGTCCTTCCCTTCGCCTATGCGTGCTTAAAGATGGCACAGTATATCGCCACAACCTCCCCCCGGAGCTTGAGCGTTCTTGGCCAGCTCCATACGACACCCTCACATCTGGTAACCTTGGAGTTTCCCGGACCGACCACGTTCGGTGCCGCTTCTGTTGGCCCAGTCTTTAACGCTCCGTTCGTCGCTACGCCACTGCATGTGAACCGTGCCAATGCCAAAAGAAACAACCTATGCCTCCTGCTAGCCTCCTTCAGCCGCTTGACATCCCATCTGACCCTTTCCTCCGAGTTCGTTTTGATTTCCTCAGTTCTTTCCCTGCCCCTGCTTCTGGAAGCAAATGGATCACCTTTGCTACGGACAACAACCCCCCCCCCCCATATGCAGATACACGCACTCTGCCTACCAGTTGTGCTATGTACGTCGCTTATTTCCTGTTCTTTGATGTCATCTTACATCATGGAGCCACTCGTCAACTCCTCACCTACCGTGGGCGCTACCTTCTATCCAGAGTTATCGATGAACTGCTTCGCTCCTGTGCTACAAAACACAAATTTAAGACGGCTTGACCGAACGATCCAATTGGACGTTAACTGACATATCTTGTATATACGTCTCTTCTGACCATCAAGACTGGGACGTTGCGTTGTCCATTACATTTGCGTACAATTCCTCCCGTCACGATGCCGCTTATTTTTCACCCTTTTACCTTCTCTTTTACCGCGACCCAGCGTTACCATTGGCACTATCATATCTTCCAGCACCAATTTGCCCCCTGAGTACGCCCGCGGTGCCATTTCCAGACCTGATGAGGGATGCCAGATAGCTCGCCATCGTCTTACCATATCGCAATTCCACCTGAGGCACCGCTATGACTCCCATTATATCGCGACGTTATGTATACTCCGGGTGCCCTTGTGCTTCTATGGACTCAGTCTCGGCGTGTTGCACTCTCTGTAAAATTGCTTTCCTGGTACTCCGAACCTTACCGTGCCTTAAGACGTGTAACAGACGTCAGTTACGAAATTGGCACGCTCGAGTCTTCCTCTTCCTCTGTTTCGCCTCCTACAGACGTTGTTCACATATCCTGCCTTAAAATTTACCGTTCGCCCAAACCGTAGCAAGCACCGTGATGGTGCTTCGGGATAGGCCCATGTATTGGGAGTGTTTAACGCGTGCTTCACCTCCGCCGCGGGTCGGCCCGGCATTGCACTATCCTCGGGATCGGTCCACGTATGGGAAATGCTTAACGTCTACTTCACCTCCACCGCGGGTCGGCTCGGCATTGCACTATTTTCGGTATCGGCCCACGTACGGAGAGTCCTTAACACCTGCTTCACCTACGCCGCGTGTCGGCCCGGCATCGCACTATCCTCGGGATCGGCCCACGAATGGGTAGTGCTTAACGCCTGCTTCACCTCGGCCACGGGTCGGCCTGGCATTGCACTATCCTCGGTTTCGGCCCACGTATGGGGAGTGCTTAACGCCTGCTTCACCTCCGGCGCGGGTCGGCGCGGTATTGCACTATCTTCGGGATTGGGCCACGTATGGGGAGTTCTGTGCCCTAAATACAAAAACTGGAACTAGCCCTTAACAGCTTAGTGGACAGCTATACGAAGTAAGGATAGTAGTTTTACGGGCTTTATCAACTTGCAAACATAGTCATACTAGCTAAATCAGCAAGCCTGGTGTCACGCACGCACAAAAAACATGAACAGATCTCACTCGATGGGCGTGGAAACTCGCTGTCAACCAACACGCCGAACTATCCATCCTAACGCTGTCAAAGCGCTGGAGTGAGGAAGCGCGGCAGCAGCGACCGAATTGACCTTCGTGCTGCGTCTCGCATCAACGCGAACTAAGCCGCCGAAATACAGCACGCGGTGAACTCTGTTCGCGTCGCAGGTGGCTACTGGGGGCCGCCCACAGTAGAACACCCCCCCTCCTCTCTCCCCCCGGAAGGCTTCGACTGAAGACGGCGCGATTCCTTCACGCTTCCCTCCCTTGCGTGCGCGATTGACTCGTGATCGCTGGTTCACCCTCAAAGACTTTCAGTCGCACGTACAGCATACAGCATACGGTGGGCGGCGCTGATTTTATTGGCCTTGGACTTTATGCGGAACCTCACGGCGGCAGCGACGGTGACAGCAGAAATGCGCCTAGAGTGTCTATATAATGGTTATCGCAATAAAACACAATAAAGCAGGGAAAGAACACTAAGTGCAGTCAAACGGCCGGAACGTTGGCACTCCTGTAAATGAAAGCACAGAACCGAGTACATGAACACTTAGACATTGTACAATTCTGTAAGTAAGCAAAACTGCACAAATAATTCCGAGAACATAGCAGATGAGTTGACAGTGTTAAAGACGAGACGCCTAACATGTAAGCCACGCATGAATACATAGCACAAGACATAACTTCATAATTGCATAACTACGTATAACAAGCTCAACAGTGATTAACACTAACTTAAATGCTAACCTAAAGCATTTGTGTGTTGTAAAAACTAAAATTTTCAGTGATGGAGTGCTATCTTTGGTAGTCCCAGCTCTAATTCTTTAAATATGATGTTTAGTAGACATTGGGACTTTTAAGCGACACCTGCTACTCCTTTTCACATATAACTGCATAAAATGGAAGGTCACACCAAAATCCCCTAAAACACACTCAAAGTCAACTCATATTTACTTCAAGCACACTTAATCTCACAGACAAGACATAGTTAGACTTTATACAGTTGTTCTTTCCGTCAAATAAATTCATATCGAGGCTTAATTGAGAAGACATTTCAGCAAACTAAACTAATTTGGTGTTGTGCCTTAATGTTTACTATTTGCTTGGAGCCGTCTTTGCTAACATGTTCGGTCGCAGTGCTGGCCCGCCGTATATTCTTAAGCACTTCCTAGCGTACGATGCACTAAACTACATACGAGCCCGGAATGTTTTCCCTCACGGCATCGAGCCGGCCAATTCATGGTTCAGCGAGCCAGACGCGTGCAGTACGCGCTTCCTGTTTACGCAGTGGCAGCTGGCGAGCCCAGCGGTCGCTTCGCACGCAGTGGAAAACGCTGCAGTGCGCCAGCAGCTGCTCGGTGTACGTACAAGTAAACCCATACGGGGCTTGACGCTGTATGCACGTGGTTAAAGGGGCTTAGAGGGTCACCGGAGATAAATATAATCATGAAAAGGTTTGAAGCGGATTGTTTTCTCTTTTTTTTTCGCCATAACCTCAGGTTGTGTGCTATAAGGTGACCGATAAACGTACGCTCACTGAGCGAAACCGGAAATTGTTCGTTAGAGAAAAAACAGTCACCTTCATGTGCACGGTTTGTTTGTTTGTTTGTTTGTTTGTTTGTTTGTTTGTTTGTTTGTTTGTTTGTTTGTTTCTAACCTGCTCTCGCTAAGCCCCCTGCATAAACCTAAAGGTAGCAACATTCCTCCTCACCCGGCCTCTCCTTCCTGGTCTCCTCGCCGCTCGCGCTTTCCCTCGTCGCTCGCCCCCGCAGTTTGGCCGTTCGCTACGGGGCGCGCCGGCTTCGCCCATGGAGGTGAGGTGAGGCATTAAAAGTTGTTGTTGGGTGTTCGCGCATGGATGTTTACCGTATTTAAGACTTGCAATTATTGTGTGCTGTGCTAGGAGCGATGATGGAACGCTCTGAAAGTGGTAGAAGCAGACGGTGTTTGTGCTTTTTCGGCAGAGTAACTGCGCAATTGTTTTGCCGCTTCGGGTTGGCTGCCTGCTTCCAGTTAGAAGCCTTTCGAGGCTAGTTTCGTGGACTAATTCCTCTTCGTGTTGAGTACAGAGCTCTTTGTCTCACCAATTATGTATAACTAATGTACACGATGTTCCTACACCTGACAGAGCTTTATTTGAGTGTTATGTCGTGCACGACCAGTGTACCTGCAGGCAAAAACATAGTTGCGGCTTGCACGGATCAAGCAGCTTCGCGGGTTATTTCGATTGCATTGATCAGATTCTTGATTTAGTTACCTAAAGACACTTGCCCGGCGTGAAAGGGCTGCGATGAAGTCAAGGTTTCACCGGCACACGCGTAAGGCGATGCGTTTGCTTGTGTGCAGCACTATGATCACCTACAGATTCAACAACTCGACGTGTTTGCGCTGCTGTAAAGTGCGTACTTGTATACCTGCGCGTACCCAATCGGCTGTCTCTGTCGAGCTTGTGCAGCTTCATAATTTAAGTATATTAGCACCGCGATGGCCGAACGTAAGGCGCCTGACATATTGGCCGGAATAACGCGAGCGTCTTGTAGAAATGTGCGCGATCAACGCGGAGCATCTCAAGTGTTGTCGTCGCTTCGCCATCACACCGTCGTGCGCCTTTATGACAAACTACACCTTTATGACGAACTGGTTCCGCTTGCTCTCAAGCGCAAACATCACAGTGCAACCTGTACTTCATTTGTAGACAAAAAGTTTGCAAGGACGAAAGATACACATAGGAATGGTTTCCATCAATGAGCACCTTACAAATGTTGGCCTTTTGCGCTGCAACGCGAGTGTAAAGTGCGTCAATTGACTCTCGCTCTTGCGAAATGTACTTGCAGCGCATAACAAAAGCATGGAATGACAAAGCTACGCACACTCAGTAGTACAATAAGAACACGTATCGCATTTTTAGCCGGATAGGTAACGTTTCTATGCAAATGAGGGGGGGTACCTTTACTAGAACGCCCGCCATTCGCCATACAGATGCGGAAGCCCGCAAAAGAGAAATGAAATAAGGTGTATCTCAAAGGTAGTAAACCTTTGAGATACACCTCTTCTTTACTTGGCAAACAAGGAACCACATCGAATGAAAGTGCAGGAAAGAAGTGCAGGAAGAACACTGCCAAGAACAAGTAAACAAACGAAAGTGCAAAATAAAGATTTCTATCATCATCCTCAGCCTATATTATGTCTACTGCAGGATGAAGGCCTCTCCCTATAGTAGATTTCTATAGTAGCATACAACTTTAAAAAACAGCAGTTAGCAACCAAGGCACACGGACCACGCGGGATTGTGTTACTCCGCCAGCCAAAAAATTATGGGGTTTTACGTGCCAAAACCACTTTCTGATTATGAGGCATGCCGTAGTGGAAGACTCCGTAAATTTCGACCACCTGGGGATCTTTAACGTGCACCTAAATCTAAGTACACGGGTGTTTTCGCATTTCGCCCCCATCGAACTCCGCCAGCCAATCACAGAAGCAAACAAAATTGTCGTCATGCGGCCTTTTCCAAATAGCGTCGTACTTGATACCTCCGGAGCGTCTGCTGTTCTTGAAGAGTCTTTTCATCGACGGAAGCAATGAGGTGTGCAGCAGACATGGACAAAGCGTATGGAGTCTAAGCATTTCACTCTTCAAAAGTCTACCCGCCACGGTTGCTTAGTGGCTATGGCGTTGGGCTGCTAACCACGAGGTCGCGGGATCGAATCCTGGCCACGGCGGCTGCATTTCGATGGGGACGAAATGCGAAAACACCCATCTACTCAGATTTAGGTGCACGTTAAAGAACCCCAGGTGGTCCGAATTTCCGGAGTCCTCCACTACGGCGTGCCTCATTATCAGATCGTGGCTTTGGCACATGAAACTCCATAATTAATTATACCTTCAAAAGTCTGCGGCAAAGTTCATTTCACTGCTGAGTCCGTCTTACTCATGGAATTTCACTGCCGCCTTAAGTGAAACTTGACATTAAATAGTTGCAGCGAGGCAAGCATATTATTTCGCTTCAATAAAGAATTAGGCTTTCGCCATTCCATTATAATAGGCGAGGGAAAACGTATAAAATTACGCGCTAATAATTTTATTTTTGTGCTTACCGCCTTAATTGGGTAACAGGAAAAATTTGAAGTACGAATTATTTGCAGCCTCGTGGAGGAACAGTGGCTGGCGGTTATGAGGGCGTGCGCGGGGCTTCACTGCAGACTTAAGTTGTATCCGACTATAGTGGCGTCTCTCTTTTCTTTCTTTATTAGCTCTGGAAGAATTATAGAGAAATATATATTTGTGCAACAATTACAGTTCTTTTTGATCCCTCGTTTACTGCTCTGCCAAGTGAAATGCCAAAACCAACTCATATTGTTATTTGGGAAGTTACGTAATGATGCGTGGCCGCCAGTCCCGTGCAACAGAGTAGAGCGCAGGACGCCGCGATTCTAGACGTGCTGCGCCCGCCGCGGAAGGTTAGAAAAACACCTACATAAGCACAGTAGACAAGTGGCTACGTCAGGCGACTCTACTGATAACTGTAGAAGTGTCATTCAACATACACAGAATTGTTCTCCACTTCCGGCATCGTTTTCTGTTCTTCCCTTTTAAATAAAAAGGTGTTGATCCATAAATATTTTCATAAACAATGGTTAAATGTGTTAATTTTCGCTTTTCCTTCCTGTTTGACTGTTGTCCTGGCTTAATTTCTCAACTTCTTCCGACTCTTGTTTCCAGTTGCCAATTTTGCACAAAAAGTGCTGTGCAATTAGAGAAAGACCAGACGAGGTAACGGGTGACAGTCATATTGCTTATGGGTTTAAGGATTATTGCAGGGTTTGATGATGGACGCTGTTTCGCATTATTTTAATTTGCACTTTATTTAACCGATATCGCGGGTATATGGTTCCGACGAACTGCCAGCCGCCACTCGATGTAATAATGAAGCAAAAGGAAAAGTTAAACTCAACTGGCGTTGTTTCCGGCCGCAACTCGTTCCTGAAGCGTACAGACCAGCCGACTACGAACCGAATCCCTTTCCTGGTCCCTGGATCAGTCTAAACAAAGAAGGTTGAACTAGCGAAGCAACAGCCATGCGCTTGACCATTCAATAGATGGTGACTACTGAACGCATCTCGAGTTAATCACGCGGGCACCGAATCGATGAGAAAACTGGCCTTCACACCCCAGGAGATGCCGATAAATACCGTCATCCAAAAGGAGTGAAAAAGGCAGCGAAATGTGGGCCACCGAATAGCTGTCAAGTCTCAACATTGATTTCGCGGCCCTTTAGAAACGTGTGTGAGGATTGGCGGCGTGGGCGGGGAAGGTTGGGGGGGGGGGGGTGGTATGTCACCTAATTTCGGGGGGAGGGGGGCTGGGCGCCACCTCCCCCCCCCCATGGGTACGTGCGTGCAGGGAGCGTAAAGTTTCCGATATGTACTGACAATCACATATAGCAATAAATAGAGTCCAACAGTTGAGAAATCTGGCCATTTCTTAACTCCCGCTTGTGCGTCTGAATACCATGGTTAGAAGAAAACCTTTGTTGTCAAGCAGGAGGAGGAGAAAATAAAGAGAAAAGGCAGGGATGGTAAACAAAAATGTGTCTGGTTGGCTACATTATTCTGCGGCACCGGAAAGAGGGAATAAAAAGATGACATAGAGCGAGGGGGGAAGAGGGAGGAAAGCCGCGGTGACCTCGCGCACGCACGCGGAGGGCCTGAGCGAGTCAAAGGCGTTCGCATAGGCCAGTCGCCCTCGAGAAACACAAAAGTGCCTCCACAGCTTTGTGGCCCGACGAGCCACGGGGACCGTCTTCAAGTAGCACCTACACAGACAAGGGCCAATCGTCCAGCCGTCGCAATGCGATAGCTAATGTTTGTCTTTCCGACTGAAATCTGTGACAATGGCGCAATAAATGTTCGATATTCTCTTCGACGCTACAGTCGTCGCACGCAGCACTGACGGTCATTCCATTCAAAGTAGTGTACGCCTTCGTGAAAGCCACTCCCAACCACACCGACAGAAGCGATGCCTCACGTCGGTGAAGCCCGGGTGGAGGTGGGAGTTGAAGCGAAGGATTCAGTTCGTACAACCTGGTTCGCCTTATATTTATGGTGTTCTACTCTGTTAAAGAGAGCTTGCGTGCCAGGTGACGAAACTGCCTCGCCGCGTCTGTCCTGGAAAGAGGAATGGAAACGCCGTGTTGTTCTTGAAGTGACTCTGGGGCTTCGTTGTCAAAATCCCTGATAAATGGTATTACAACATGTTTTTCTTTTTTCCAGAGCCCTTCATACGGTAACGAGAACTGGGTGGTTTCTGACGTCAACGCTGAATTTACCTCAACGTGTAATGGTTGGAGTTATCATATACAGCAGTATCCAAAAACGAAGAAGGAATGCGCGAGAGTGAGAGAGAGATAGCTAAATGTTTCATTTGTGAAAAAAAAAATATACTGGGAGTGAAAAACAAAGCAAAGGAAAAGAATGCGCAAGGCGCCTCGTGCGAAAGTGCACGTGCCGAGGTTGAGAAAGGTGGTATATTGTGGGATGTATATACATGCATGCGTTGGAACATGCAAGATTACACTGCTTGCAGAAAATCGTTGCCTCCAATGTTTCGTCTTCTAGAGTTAATGGTCCGTGCAGCTCGCCACACTAGGCGGCGTCTCGGCGACCCTAATGAGCAAAGCGATTTCAGCTGCCATCATTCTTTCTGCTAGAATTTATTTATGGCAAAGCACATGCGCCAATAATGATGAAAGATGGTTAAAGTTTCCAAAGTTGCTACAGAACAAATGTCCCACGAAAATTTAAGTAGCACCTTTGAGCACTTCGCTGCGAACCGACTCCAGAAATAGACGACAACAGTGGCATCCAGGGCTCGTAGAACTTTGCCAAGCTCAAGTGAGAACACGTACAAGTGCCTAAAATGAAGCCAGTCTGTGCGACTCGCCATGAAATGTCATGAAGTATGCGGTCAGCTGTCAGGCACACGGAGTGAGGTGCGTGTGTGTTGGAGGGAGAGAGAGAGGGGGGGACTAACGGGTGTCAAGAAACACATGTTTTGCATTTGAAACCATCAGATTCTCGCTTTAGCGGTTCAATAAAAAGATTTCCACATGGATGGACTCTAGAAAAGTAAACGATAAAACTGGCGTAAATACGAAAATCAGCGGACGAATAAGTAAGACCACCGCGACAACAGGAAGGCCTGGACAACGACATCAAATGAGTTTTTAGCTGATAATTCCTCATAAAGGTTTACTTGAATAGCCACTAAGTGCTTATTTCACATTACATCGCATCTTGCACGTCTTCGTCATCATTGGCGAAGGTAAATGATTGATTTGCAGCGTACTTATTCAATCTTCAAATACCTCAATACCCTCGCGTTTTTGACGAAATGGTAATCGCTGTTCACAGAGCTGAGATTCTAGGCGCTTTAAGGTGCCTTGGATACCGTTTTTCGGTCCGCCTTCCCTGCCGACAAACAAAGCGAGCTTGGGATCCAGCTTCTGCCTGACCTCAGTTCGACTCTTTCTAGAGGAGTAGGTTCAGGTATTTCACTACCAAGATCATTGCTCACCTCGAACACAATATATTTCATAGTAAAATATTTAGCGCGCACAATTGACAAGGACACAGTGAAGGGGGACACACTATACTTCAAATGAAAGCGCACGATAGTAAATATGAAAGCCTAACTACAAAGATAAAAGCACTTGGAACTGCAAAACATTATTGGTACGCCTTGGATGCTAGAGCCATGTTATTGCTACAGCTAAACTTACTGAAGAAAGCTGCGCACCTAATGTGCAAAGAAAAAAATGACAAATACAAAGGAAAAGAAGACGCAGGTGTGAGAGAACTGTGAACATATTATTGGCAAGAAGGAAACATTTAGCAACATGTTGAAGGCATACGAATCAAAGCCGGTCGTAGGCTTCAACATTTCTCCTGATAGTTTACCTGGCACCTAACAGCACAGACACGCATCATCCAGGAGCTTTATATGGAACACTTCTGCTGATTCTTTAGTAATCCTCGTACATCGTTCCGTGTTTTCTGCGCCAAGTGATGTCATGACACCACGACAACTCGGCTGGCTTCCGATTCTGCCGGGGCCTTTCCTGTTTCTCGTTGAAGGCGATGGCCCGCATGGCGCAATTTCGGTGACAGTTGAGAGCCTTTTATTAAAAGCCCGCCATGGCTGCGCTCTGGATATAGTTTAAGGTGCGGCACCGGTATGTTTTATACTGCGACAGCAGTTTTGGCGGCATGCAACTTTTTTTTTTTTTTTAGCCTCCTTGTTTATACACGTGCCTCTCTCGTGCACTCCGGAGAGAGAAACGGATAATGTACGCACGATGTTCTGGCTGCTGTAAGGCACAAGAGGAGGAGACGAAGCAAGACGGCTGGCTTCTGTTAGGAGAGCCCAGCATCAAGCGAGGCAACGCCGGCGGCGACGATGACCTCCCGAGCCAGGCCAGCTGGAGTGTGGGGCACAATGTGCCCGCCTTGTGGACGCGAGCCGTTGCGGAGAAGACGCGTCGCTCCTATATTTAGCCGAGTGTCACGGCGAACGGACGTACAACGAGGAAGGTGCGCGGCGAAATATATATCTCCGTCTTCGCGCGCTCGGAGTACCGATAACGACGCCTCCTGTGTTTTCCGGCCACACCCTGGGCTCGAGGTATAATATGCACCGCTTGCGAGAAAGCGTCCGCCGCTGACGAGCCCCTGGGGCGAGCCGATGGGAGCGGTGCACAGGGACGCCGTTTAGCTCCGCGTTGCTTCCTGGAATAGAAAGTGCTGCAGTCTTTGCTGTTGCTGCGGCTGCGGTTGTTCGTCTTAGTCGTTGCCTGCGGAACACGGGGAGCACGGGCATTTGACGATAGAATTGTTACGTTGCGCATACGTGTTCGCAAGAACACGTGCTTCATAATGAATCTCACATGAATACGTAATTAACTTGAGTTGCAAATCCCCACGAACATAATCTCGCATCCCTGGTCACGCAACCATCGTGTATCTTAAGTTTTGATGTTCTACGCGCTTCCGCAAGAAGAGAACTACGTTGTTTTGCTTGCCAGGCAATTCTCCTGCACCCCTTCCCTAGCACCGGACTGAGAGCTGCTTCTTTTTAAATGCGAAACATTTCTTAACCAACATTTGCCATTTTGACGGTACCCGTCCGTCCGTCCGTCCGTCCGTCCGTCCGTCCGTCCGTCCGTCCGTCCGTCCGTCCGTCCGTCCGTCCGTCCGTCCGTCCGTCCGTCCGTCCGTCCGTCTGTCCGTCCGTCCGTCCGTCCGTCCGTCCGTCTGTCCGTCCGTCTGTCCGTCCGTCCGTCTGTCCGTCTGTCCGTCTGTCCGTCCTTCCGTCCGTCCGTCCATCCGTCCATCCATCCATCCATCCATCCATCCATTGGCCTACGTCTTGGTGCTCTCATGGTCGTGTTCGTTAACTTGGTATGTACCAACATTGGCATAGTATGACAAGAGTGTATGACGAATATAAATGATCGGTCATGACATGAAAATCATCACATGTGTATCATGTAGGCCGTAAAACAGCCGCCTAAGTCTTGGTGTTCTCATTAAAAAAAAGAAATTATGAGGTTTTACGTGCCAAAACCCCTTTCTGATTATCAGGCAAGCCGTAGTGTGGGACTCCGGAAATTTAAACCACTTGGGGTTCTTTAACGTGCACCTGAATCTAAGTACACGGGTGTTTTCGCATTTCGCCCCCAACAAAATGCGGCCGCCATAGCCGGGATATGATCCCGCGACCACGTGCTCTAGCACTTGGTGCTCTCATTGTCGCTTCGTTAACTTGGTAGGCTCCCCGCGTACTGCTTCGCATAACATTTTATTCACACAGGGCGTGGGATCTGCCGGCTTTCTTTTTTTTTTTTTGTTTCCGTCCCTCGCGACAACTTCGCAACAGAGCAGCTATCGCGTGAAGTGAAACATCCCGCTTGTGCGCCATTCGGAAGCCCTGTTTATTGTGCACGTCATGTGCACATGCAACTGAAAAGATTGGGTTTGACTTTGTGTATTGTGTTCAGTGTGCTTCGAACAATTCAACCCTTGCGCAGGAAAAAATGGATATCGCACGGAGCCCTCAAAATAGAGCTTTAACTACAACTTAGAAACGGCCTTTATGAAGGACGATGCCAAGGTCGTCATGACAACTGTAACAACGCTAGCCGCGACAACGGCAACGACTTCACGTTTATGGATGCCTCGCCTACATACATGGTTGGGATCGTAATGCGTGGGTAAAGCGATTTCATTTTCTGGTGACTTCATTGGTGACGAGGACACGACGACGATAGCTGTGACTGACGACACGGAAGTTGGGTAAAATGCTTGTAAGATCGCTATAAATCCGAAATACTAGTACTATGTCAAAATTAAGAGTTTAGCTTTGACCCTAAAGCGTGCCTTCGTGTATTTATTCATGCAGCCCATTCGTGCTTTGTTATGATTCTGTTATTCAACTTTAGTCACCTCACTAACATTAGGAACTTTTATAGTTCTCTTTTAGTGTTGTTTTGTAGTATGAAGCTGGTGTTATGTATACAATAGTTTTGTTTGTAATTTAAGATGTGTTAACACTTATTTGAATTGTACCCACTCCCGCTTGGGCCACCCATAATTGACCTGCAGCCTTTTGTAAATAAATAAATAAATAAATAAATAAATAAAATGTTCTGCCATACACAGCGAAAACATCTCTATTTCCGTACTGGAAATAGCCACTCAAGGAAGCTCAGCTATAGGTATACGGAAAGGCGAACTGACCGAAACTGGTTGCCGTCGGTAACGCGAACTTTCTCGTCCCGGAAAGACTGTCTAGATTGTTTGTTTCTTTATTGATTAATATTTTTTTGTCTCTGCGCCCACACCGGTGGTATCAACTTTGCTCAGGCGTCGCGAGTCAGCCGAGGCCTCGTCGCGTGGCCTGCACAACACGATCTGCGCTGCGCGGGCCGCGAGCAACACTGCTCGCCCTGACAGCGCTGCGCTTGCCTGCGAGAGGGCGACGAGCGAGGCCGAGTGTGTCAGCTCCATAACCCATCGGCGTTGCCCTTGCAGATGCATGCAAAACAAAACAAACGCTCGGTTACTGCAAAAGAAGGTCCTCGCTGCACGACCAGCAAAGCATAATTTACGATCATGCACCGAGCCGGGCCTTGCTCTGTCATAAATTGCAACGCATCGATCGGACCGGCGATTCTGTCAACCAACAGCGCGTGAGCGCGTTCGTATGCGTGTGTGTGCAGAAAGGATCGGCCTCGTTGTGTGCTATGCAGCAGTGATCGAAGCTTGCGCACCGAGCAAAGGCCGCGTGAAGCCGCGATACGTAAAGTAGCGATACGACCAGTGCAGCGGCAACAGCGGCGGCGACTCGACGCGACGAGAACGACGGTTGTCAGGCAAAAAGCGCGACGTACGTTACGCGCTGGCGGGCAGCCGATATGCTGCCGTCGTATGGCTACCGCCACGTCAAGCCGAGTCGCGGCGTGTCGCTGCATAGCGCATGCTGCGAGATTGAGGCCGCATCTAGCGCGCTTCATCATCAACAGTGACGTTCTGCGTCGGCATCGCCAAAGCAGCTTAATAGAGATTTAACCTTCCTGAAAATTCATCACTTCGCATTAAGGCACGGCTAATTCGAACGGACTGCTCCATACAGCTGACGAGGTTATTTAGTTTTGTTCCCAAAGTGTCAGAGTGCAGATACGCTCTGCCAGCCTGACTTAACATAAACGCGTCTTACGTGACAGCAGTATAGCCAACGTCACATCAAAGCCGGAAGAAAGTGGGTGTTCATATCAGCAGTGTCTGACGTTCGGAGCAAGGGCGCACCGCATTCATAATGCCTTCATAAGGCAGTCGCTCTAACCTGATGTGACGTGGCCCACACGAAACGCTGTCAGAAGTGGCAGTTGGAGGCATTATAGAAAAATTCGACAGAACGCATCTCACCGGTAATGCTGTTTAGTATTGAATCAATATACGCCTGGGTTACCACGACGTGAACAGACCATGCTGTACCGTCTGTGGCAAGGCGTTGCCTTTACGAACTCATATGCTTTCCTTATTGGAATGACCAACAGCCCCACGTGCGACACATGCAACAGCGAAAAGACGCTAACACACATTACCTGCGTCTGCCCGCGATATAGCGCCCAGGGACAAGTGGTATGCAGAGTACTGGACCAGTTGGACAATCCTCCACTATCAGAATTGAAAGCTTTAGCTCAGTGGTCTGAAAGAACATCCACGTTGAAGGCCTTATTCGCGTTATTAAGGTTCCTGCGGTCTAAGGGGCTTAACGATAGACTTTAAGAACGCCGCTCCCTACCGCTCTGTAGTGTACGCGCTTTGTTAGTGCTCCTCTCGCTTTCTCTCTATCTCCCCCTTCCACTCTCTTTCCCTTTTTGTCCTCCTTAACCCTTCCCCCCGTGCAGGGTAGCCAACTGGGACTACCTCTGGTTAACCTCTCTGCCTTTCTCTGTATTCTCTCTCTCTGAATCAATATAACAACGCAATGTATCGCTGCCGTCGAAACGAGTTATGTACGAGGCGTGCACTGCAGCGGGACTCCTCTTTCGCACTTCCCTAAGAACACTCGGCGGCTACTAGAGCCGCCCCCACAAAGCATACGTGTGACCTCCGAAATGCACACGCCGGTGCGTGCGAACGCAATCGTTCCCTCACTTGCCGTTAGTGGACCCAAGTTAGCGAGAGGTTCATTGAAGTGCGACACATACCCAGTGCATTCATGGCGCAGCTCGCTAAAGCATTGGCGTGAAAGGCGTCTTCCGCCGCGGTGGCTTATAGTGGCTAGGGTGTTGCGCTGCTTAACACGAGGTCGCGGGATCAAATCCCAGCAGCGGCGGCCGCATTTTCATTAGGGCGGAATGCAAGAAAAAGAAAGCCCATGTCCCGTGCAAAGCGAACACGATAAAGATCCCCTGGAGGTCATAATTTTCCGGAGCGCCGCACTACGGCGCCCCTCACAGTCAAATTATTGTTTTAGCACGTAAAACTCCAGAATTCAATTCAATTCAAGGCGTTCATTGAAAGCAACACATACCCAGTGCATTTGTCGCGCAGCCTTCTAATGCGCCGCGCTGCTGTCTTTGAAGAACCCTTGACTTGTGGCTTGTGGCGTTGGTTCCGTTACAAGCTCAGCATCGGATAAATTTGGGGGTTCTTTTTGGACATCGTAAGGCGGCACATTCCCAGTGGCACATAGCTAGTTACTTATGTTGGCGTCAAGGGCGTTCATTGAAAAGTGGCACGCACCTACTGGCGCCTACCCAGTGACCCAGGTTGGGGATCAAAGAGGTTCATTGAAGTTCAGCACAGACCCAGCGCTCCAAGTCGGCCGCAATGAGTTTCATTGAACAGCGGCTCCTAACCAGTCCTGAGTTTACAGTGGTCCATGTCGGTGTGAAAGAAGTTCGTTGAAGCGCGGCACTTATGTACGTATTGCCACACAGTCAGTGACACAAGTTGGTCAGACGGTTGGCTTCGAACACTGTTCCCTCAGCACAGCAGCCCGATGTGCTACCCATTCGACCGTAGACTACACAGGGACCACACACATACATACATACATACATACATACATACATACATACATACATACATACATACATACATACATACATACATACATACATACATACATACATACATACATACATACATACATACATACATACACACACACACACGCACACACACACACACGCACATACACACACACACACACACACACACACACGCATGCACACACGCATGCACACACGCATGCACACACGCATGCACACACGCATGCACACACGCATGCACACATGCACGCATGCACGCATGCATACATGCATACATGCTTACATGCATACATACATACATACATACATACATACATACATACATACATACATAGCCCCCGGAAAGTGTGTGAGGTACCCTAAGGACACTAACGCTAAAGAAATAGAGAAAACAAGCGTTTAAGTGAACTTGACGTTGAATGTAGTTTCCCTCCAGGTGGTCAGGATCTTATCTCGTTAAAATGTATCACGATGTCGCTAGCTCCGTAGCTGTTTAATGATTGAAAGTCGCTGATTACACCCAGACATAAGGTGACACTGTTTCTCACGAGGAATTAAAGGCACTGAAGCCAAAACGAGAGCGTAGATATTCGGGCAGCGCAGATGTGTGCCGTTAAGTAGTAGGTAGTAGCGTGCACGGAAAAATTTGTCTACAGCAGCAAATGTCACAGGCGGCATTTAAATTGAGGCGTTACATATCATGAACCAACGAAAAACAAAAGCTCCATTAAACGTCGATCTTCTGATGAGCACTATCGATAGCAAAAGAAAGTGAGTTCCGCTTCTCCATCTATGCCTGCATCTGAGACGGGATTTAGGCTATAGTTATGTTGCCTACTAATTGAGCTTCGTTAGATTCTTCATGCGGCCGGCTGATAGGGAATGATTTTTCAAATTTATCTGAAAGCTAGAAAGTTGTGACCACAACAATGGTCCTACTATCGTGGCTGCTGTTAAGGTACTGCAGGTGCAGACTCTTGATTCTTGGTATTCTGCACTGAGTAATCAAAAGTATTTTCAACGGATAGAAACATCTCCATCATGTGGAATTGTGTGGTTCTATTCATGAGCAACAGTGGCCGAACTGTGACTGTGACTGAGTAAACAAAGTTTGTTCTCTCCCGTGGGTAACATTTACATGACGAACTGCTACCGAGGCTCACAGATAGGGAGGAGGGGTGATTTAATGCTAGCACCAATTGACATCTAAATGTTACAGGTATGAGCATCAAAAGTGAAGTGTTGTTAGAATACATACTTCGTTTGCAGTAGCAGGGAATGCTCATTTCTCGTGTATGCCGAGTGTATGCCGAGTCACGTACCTGGGGCTGCGCATTGACCATCGGCTGACCTGGCTGCCGGCTACCAATGCCCTGTGCGCCCACACGCTTCGGGTCCGCAAGGCGATCTCACAGCTCCTTGCCCGTGGACAGGGCTGTACCACCAGGTGAGCCCTGCACCTCTTTGAAGCTGCAGCCACTTCACGGCTACTATATGCCCTCCCTCTTGTGGCGCTGCCCCCACCCCGCCTGCGGAAACTGGAGCTGCAACACCGGTCAACAATAAGGGTCTGTCTTGGCCATCCCCGAACCTCAGAAGTGGCCGCCACTCTTGCTGAGGCACGTACCTGGCCCCTGTCACTACTCTTCCTGTAACAGGGGCTACGACACATTGATCGCCTACACCATGCCGCAGATGGTTGAGCACTCCTGACCCATCCACGCTCCCGGCCAGCATCACACATGGGACGGCTGTGTGGCCTCTATAAGGAAATCATAGGGGGCACGCCTGCAAACGCCGTACAGCCTCGCCCACCACACCGACCACCAATCCCTATCTCGACGGAGCTGCCAGGTGTCTCAAAGAACCGTTCCCCAACATGTGCCCTACAGCAGACGGCAGCCTCTCTCCCCCAAGAGAGACTTGGGGACCACCTTCACATCTTCGTCGATGGATCCGTGATACCGGAGACGGGCTCATCCACAGCAGTCTGCGTTGCACCGGCCCTACAAAAGAACAAACTGTGCCGTCTCCCGGAACATGCAAGCTCTACCGCAGCAGAGCTAGCAGGACTCCACCTTGCTGTGGACGTACTGGCAGAGGAGCTACCAATGACTCCGGTAGCTATCTTCTGCGACTCCAAGGCGGCGCTGCTTTGCCTGCAGAGCCCTGACAAGGCTAGCCTTGGGGTTGCACTGCTCTCCTCAAGACTGGCGGCCCTTCAGGATGCAGGATGCTCACTATCCCTGCACTGGCTACTGGCGCACGTAGGGATCCCGGGAAATGAAGAGGCAGACACTCTCGCAAAGAGCGCCCACCACTCAAGCGTCCCCCTCAGCCCTGCTGTAAAGGCCGCGGACTTCACAAGACACAGGCTGCGCCGGCACATCATCGCCTGCCACCCGGATAAACGGGTATCCCTGGGACGGCCTCCACGGCATCTTCCACAGCACGGCCTGCCACGAAGGGATACCTCGTTGCTTCTCCGACTGCGGGTTGGCTGCTACTGGACGGCAGCCCGCCGGCACCGCCTTGGGAAAGCCACCTCGCCAGCCTGTGCCTCCTGCGGTGACCCAGAGACTCTGGAGCACCTTCTGCTGGCCTGCCCTGCTCACCTGCAGCACCGGGGTTGAATGCTGCAGGAGTTCTCCCGCCTGGGACTCCCATGTTCACGACAGGAAGACATCATTTTTCCCAGTCGTAATCAGCTACCAGCCTTCCTAAGTGTCGTCGAGTGCCTCGACTCGTCGGGGCTCTCGGCGAGACTCTAGGAAATTTCTTCGAAGACGAATAGCCTAACGGCTATTCACCACCTCGGGCCTCCTGATCCGCCTCAACTTCGCTTTTGCTGGACCACCTCCTACGGTCTATCACCCGTCCACTCCTCCGCTCGAAGCCGCTGGGCCTTCCCGGCCGGGCTGCTCCGCTGCTGCCAAGGCGACTCTCCACCTTTCTCCCTCTTTCTATCTCCTTCACTCCCATATGCATTCCCCTGCTGGCGCTGAGCCGTGCTCCCGCAAGGGTTGCAGAAGATAGTGCCAGCCTTTACTCCTTTCCCCACAAGAGCCACTTCTCTCATCATAAGTGAAGTGTTGTTATACTACATACTTCGTTTGCAGTAGCAGGGAATTCTCATTTCTCGTGTATGCCTAGATTAGACAGCTCCGTCCTCTGATTTGCTTATTGGGAAGTTCGGAACACCATTAACAAATGTTTGGTTCTGCTCGCTAATTGAAGGTAATTTGTCCCTCATTAACTCAATAAGTATGAAGAGAAGAACGGAGGTGAGCAGTGTGGCGGTTTGAGCGAGCGGTGACGGACTTGCCTCAAATATAATTCTCCGCAATTCTGCCCGAAAGGCAATGAAAGCCAGCGATCACCGACGAAAATGCAGGTGGCATAACGATTTCCGCCTCTCGAACAACTTCATTTCTAGCTCTTTCAGTACCGTGCGTTTTATTCGGACAGTGTGGCAAAGTGAGCCAAAAGAACTGTTGCAGCAGAAACCACCCTCGGTGACATCGTGTGGGCTCGGTAAGGAGTGCGGATTCTGGCACCAATACCTCAAATGGTGATTCACCTACTCTCTGGTATCTAAAATTGGGGGCCTGAAGTCCTTCCTTATAATAAACTCTTTAAAACGTAATAGGGGCAATACGCCAACAAACGAACAAGGAGAACAAGCACGGCGCTTGTCATGTCCCTTTGTTTGTGCGGGCAGCATGCCTATAGCGGGATTTTCCTTGTTTAATATGAATAAACAACTTGCCCAAGTTCATGCCCAACCTGTGGTCACTTCGAGAAATCGTCCATTTTCATCGACACGCGCGACAAAGTCAACGAGCTCGAATCGTAATTGATATGTACTGTAAGAAAAAAACGTAATACAGAACGAAAGAAGTAAAGCTGCTTCCGAGAGTCGAAACGAGCGTTCTTCCCCCGTACAGGGTAATTAGAAAACGCGAAAGCCGCACTTCGCCCGTCGGCATCATTCCGGGGAGGATTCGCGCGCGCTAGGGGCATCGCTCGTCGTCCCCGCTTTCCAACCCCCCCTCGGCGCTCGCGTGCCGCCGCCACCGCCGCCACCGCTGGCGTCGGTGGCACAGAGCGCGGCCAGCCCTGCAGGCGCGTGCGCGGCGCGACGTCGCAGGCGCTGACGAGACCGACGTCCGGGGCGCAGTCACGCCAGCGATGCGTGGCGTCGACCCTAATGAAAGCCGCCGGCAAGCAGGGTCGGGAAACCCGCAGCGCGAACCAGGCGTGGCGGGCGGGGACGCTTTGCGCGCGCAGGCGACACCCACCCATTTGTTCGCCGCCTGCGCTTTAGCGTGTGTTCGGGCGCGCGCGCTCAAAGCCGAAGCCGCCGGCGGTCACGTGGCTCCCCCACGCCCGCTGCAGGAGCGCCGGTGTTGAAGCCGGCTGATTGAAACGCACCGGAGGAAATGCGGTGTACCGCCCACCCTTTTTATAACTGTTCTGCCACCTTCCGGACATTCCTCAACAGTGTTATTTCTCTACCGTACACGGATATAGTTTTATGCTCGCGTCCCTTTTACAAACAACCGACCCTTCTTTCTTCCTAGCTTTCTTTCTGTCTTTGTTTTTTGTCTTTCTTTCTTTCTTTTCCTGCCCCGTGCCCCTCATGTCGTGTCCCTGTCAAGTTTCCCCTGCTCGTGAATCGGTTGTTTGCCGCAGCCCTCTGAAGCAAGGCCGGCGGGGAAAAACAAACACACGCGTGTTATGTGATGTTGCGAGCTATGCGGGCTGCCTTCCAGCAGCGAAGGCACAGAGGAACGAAGCAGATTAACGTAACGAATTTTAGATGGGGCTGCCAACAGAAAGGGAGCTCTGCTTGCGATGCTCGAAGCAAGGAAACGTGGAACCCTCGAGCCGGCGTTATACACAGTACATAGCTGAACTTGTGCACCTGCTACACTTGCGATTGCGGCACACGTGAAAATGATAGATAAGACGGTAAACTATTTACGAGCCGAAATACGTGTCTTTCGAAAACTCATTACACATTTCCGAAAGCTCGACCTTCTCTTTACAAACCTTAAGCTCCCTCACCCGCTGCTTTTTTCTCATTGGCCAATTCTCCCGTTTGAATTCAGATCTTCACAAACCGGCAGTATTCAACATGGAGGATGTCGTATTCTTTCAAGAGAGAGAGAGAAAATGATAAAAGAAAGGTAGGGAGGTTAACCAGGACTGAGCCCGGTTGGCTACCCTACACTGGGGAAAGGGAAAGGGGGACGGAAAGAAGAACTCCGCATATACATATAACGCTAATCCTAGCCACGGGTTTGGCAGCCAATGAAAGGGTGCCGGTAGCTCTAACACCATACTTGATTTGATCTCTAAAACAACACCGGAAAGAAGTTGAAAGTATCATCCGAAGGAACGATGCATTTACAGCGGTAGCAAAATGTAGCGTTTCGCCTCTCGAACTCATCGGACGGTGTCCTAACCATGCGTAGTTGCGACGTATTTGGCCTGACGGCAACTACTGTTTGACAGAAGAAGCAGCGCCTTGGCAACTAGCAGGTGTCTCACAACGCTGGCCAGATTAGGAGCGCTGCCAGTGGCTTGAAGGCGTCGCATCTCGATGGTGCACGTGCTGAGACCGAGGGGAAATCGTCGGCATGGATGAGCACCCAGAGGAATTTTAGATCACGTTAGCTTGACGTTTGCTGTCCGTTCCGTTAAGACCAGTGCGTGAACACAGCAGCTCAGCAGGAACGCCAGTGTGCTTATAGTATGCCAGCGCACCACTGTCATGCCAGCTGCGGAAGGCGTAAAGCTCGCCTCGCTCCACCCCTGAGGAGATTGAGCGTAACGCTGATGGTGCGTTCACTTCGCTTCGTCGTTTTTGCGGCCGAACGAACCCCGCGTATCCGAGACCCTCGAACTATGAGTTCGAACCCTCGACACTCGAGCGGCATATGCACCGGTGAGAGCGGGACAGAGCAACGACGCCGCCAACGGCGACGTTGCGAACGAGCCTCTAGCCTCCGTATAATTGCTATCGCAATAAAATGCGAGTGAGCTTTCATCATGCGTAATAAAACAACATGGCGCCTTCCTTGGGCGCCGTAGCTATTGGTCGCAACATAGCTAAGCTGTTCATATAGATGCTAACAACCACGGGCCGAACAGAACCATTGACAGTCGTCTCGCTGCATGTCGCAATGCTCGACGCCCTTTACATGACCTTGAACCTTCCTCGTTGTTCCTGTCCTAAAATGAGGAACTGCTCCGCGTGGGCGATTTCAGATCGGCAGAAGAAGCATGCGCGCGTGCCACAAGGAATGAGTGAGCGACGCCAGAAAAAAAAAAAAAGTTCAGAGAAAGTAACCAACGCAGCGCGATGTGCACACATAGCACAGAAGGGCGCATCCCTCCCGGCTGACTGCGCGTCAAAGCGGACCGGATCCCGAACCGTGGCGGGATATCGCAAGCGAAGCGTTGCGAGCGTCGCTTTAGCTCCCACCCTCCGGAATCTATTAGAGCTCGCCACGGTCGTCGCGGGACCCCCTTCAATATGAATGACCCTCTGCCGGAGCGCGCGCATCGCGTGCAAACCGCGGTCCGAGTTTTGTGGGGCGTGAGTGCTGCGATAAGCGGGCGTTTTGTGCGGCTGCTGCACGCGACACTGCGGGTTGCGGGGCGGTGGGCAAGAAAACGAATGGAGAAAGAAAACTGAGGGGGCGGATTGATGGATGAATGACTTGTGCGGGATACGATGGTTGGACTTATCGCCAGCTGAAACTTTTTTGATGACCGTATAGCTTTTCGGCCCGAGGTTCTGAGGGCGTAGCGGAAAGCTGTGGTCGTATCGAGCACATATCTCGCTTTATAGGATGGTTACTCGGGGACGATCTAGTTATATTGTTGAAGTACCGGTCACCCCTGCGTGTCATGGCGTAGTAGACGAGTTGCCTTCCTTGAGATAGTCTCAGCGAACTTTCAATGTTGAAGCCTCACATATATATAATTTGCGTATATGCAAATGATCTATCAGAACCACATTGTCCGAGGCCTCACTGCTGAACCTCGGAGAACCTGAGAAAATACAGGCACTTTAAACTCGCTGAGTGCTAGCTGCATGAATCTTTATGTTCGCTTTCATTGTACGCTATGTATAGCAATTGGCAACGCACTCGGCTGTTAACTTGTGCAGTGGAGAACAACTGCTTTCACAGCCTTACATACGCAAAATTAAATTAAACTCAGTTCAACTTATTCAACGTCATTGCATGCAAAATATGAATGATATGAAGGGATTTTTGTTTCGAGTTTAGGGGTTGTATTCTCTAATGAACCTTTTCATTTTCCACTCTTTTCTACTTTCGTCGTAGTCTCGCACGAAACCATGACCCCATTGTCTCCAGGATCGGCAGCTAGGCGCGACGTATGATAAGTAAAAGATATATTCGAACGAATAGTCGTTGCAAAATATGTCCCCAGGCCTTCTTATTTTGTATACATTGGTGCCCGAGGTACATGTATTAAAGCATTCAGTAGGAGTTGCAACACAGTGTATACACCAGCTACTTTATCTATACCGAAGAAAAAGAAAAGAAAAGGGGGGGGGGGGACAAATGACAGGTGCCATATTTCTTGAAAGCAGGGTGCTATCCATAATTGAAACGGTGTTTAGTTCACCAATTTTTCGTGTGTCGACGCTGCCGTACATTCTCCGAGAACCTTATCGGAGGGCTGTCGTGCTGCCATGCTGCGACGCCAATAGAGTGCGATAGTACATTCAACAACTACATTATAAGAACACAAGCCATCATACTTTGTTGTTTTCCTTGTCCCATTTCTAGAGATTAAGTGTGCCGACGCTCCTCTTTGGCATTGTTGAACAAAGGCTGCATTTTAAAGACGTTCGCGCTTTACATTTAATCTATTATTCAAAACATTATTTTTTCTAATTATTCTTATTTTATGTCGTTTTCTGTTTCTTAGTGTCGCAGAAACATGACTCCATAGTGTGACGGCCGAACATTAGAGCGTGGCGAAAAATAGACCTTATTTCAGAGACCTCAAACGAGCATGAAACAAGTGCTCAACTTTAACGTCTTGTTAAAAGCAAAGTATGGGGACATCGCGTGAGTCCATGCATCTTGCTCTGAAAGACACGGGCCAATCAAGAAACAAAATATTTATAAATAAAATAAGGAAAAACTTACCCCTCGATAAGTAATCGGTGACCATGAGGCTTCACGAATAAGGCCGGGATATCCAATTAAACGACCCGCATTTACTTTCATACACACAACGAAAATTACGATGTTGCAAAGTGTTCACGTGTTATGCAAAGGAGATTAGCCTCATTCGTGATCCATAGAAGCCTGTTTTAGTGAAAGGGCAAAGCGGTCACTGCGTAGAGAAAAAAATAATTTCACCGAAGAAAAGAAGATCAAGAAGTGCACCTTCGTGACAACTACTAGATCAGACACGCATCCAAGACACTCAGTTTTCCACAGAAGCTCGGTTCGAGGAGCGGAAGAATGTATTTTTGATTTAGTTTACATTTTCGTAAGCACATGTTTAGAAACAAGCGAGCGTCAAGGCCCAGTAGCGAATACACTGGCGGTAACTCGGGAATGAATAAATGTAAACATGAACGCAAACAAACAAGAATAAATGCAAACACACAGAACGAAGTAAGTAACATCGCCAGTGTAGTCTTCATCTGGAGCTCGCTAAGGACTACTGACACCTTTTACCCTGACACGGTATCTTCAATTTTTCATAGTCTGCACTAAATCGAGGTCTCGGGCCCCTAAACCCTACAAAAAAGTGCTCGCAAGCCACAACACTGGCAAGCCATAAATAATTTACTATAATACCTTCGCTACAAACAGCCTTTCCTTTTTGTTTCGCCGTGTATTACGTCATGGCGCAGGGGGTTGTGACCTGGGAACAGAAGACGGCAACGTTTCGCCACTCCCTGCGGCCCACTACTCGGTCGTCTGTTATGCTGCTACATCGGACCACGCAACGAGTGGGGAGAGTGTCAAATGGTCCGTGCTCGGATGAACTAGCGCTACAAAAAGGACCAACACGAAATGAAAGAAACACGAGACCTCGTGCTCGACTGTTTTCGCCTGTTGGTCCGCTTGTAGCGCTAATTTATCCGAGTAATTATGCAAGACTAACTACTTCGGCAATTTCTCCTTGTTGGATATACGACTGCTCCACTTTTGAGAGGTTTGACTAGGATTAAATATTCCGGTAATACTATCATTTGGGGCCTCTCGAACACTACAGGCTATATATAGCAAAAGAGATGTGTTTTGCACTGTTTGGCTTTTTTTAATGAAAAAAAAAACTAATTATGTTGCTAATTCTTTTGAGCTCTACTCTACTTTGTTCACTAGTCATATCACTGAAATTGATTTTCCAAATTACATTTTCCTCCAGTGTTTAATGTATCCTGCATTAATACCTTTTTCAAAAATTGGTTTCAGTTAATCTGTATACTCAATTGGGCACTATCTTTTTTAGTTGCTTTTGATTGAGTGTTTTCTTGATGCGGTCTTTCCTTTTATATTAGAGGTTTCTTTTTCATTCTTAGAAGAAGTTATCTTAAGCTGCTTCCTGCCACTCGATTCTTGGCATATTCCGTAGGCGCCATAAATGCAGATCATCATCATTATCAGACTGTCATCACTCCTGTACGCCGACTTCGTGGTTGTTGTTGTTTTTTCCTCCTCATTGAGAATTTTTCTAGAGAAAGAACAAGTTGAGACATGTTTTCCCTCCGCCCTCTAGTTGTAATAATAATTACGTTTTAATTATTAAAGCATCTAATATTAATATTGTTATTATTGTTAAAGGATTTAAACCGTAGATGTACACCCTCGCGATGTCTTAACAATATCGCGCGAGTGCAGACCGCGCGGCGCGTCTGCAGCCTTGGGGCGGCGAGGGGCACTCTTGAAGCGAGCACTGCAGCAGGCGACATTCGAACTAGAAATCGCCTTACGCGTCCGCTTATACTGTCGCCTATTTTACCGCCTTTCGCTTCTACAAGGCCGCTGTCACGCCGTGTGGCAGAAGCTCGCGTGACATTATTAAAATATTTCAAGGCTGTGCTGCTTAAAGAAATCTACAATAAACTACAATCTTCAAAACATGAACCTTCGAAAATTCGTTGGTTTGGTCTGGTAGATTCACTCTTCCTCCGTTGACGTTTTCAGGAGTTCATCCTATTTGATCAGGAACACATCATCCCTATCCTCACAAGTTGCTCGAAACACGCGGCTCGAGAAGAGGTTTCAGGGAGGCGCGTCTGGCCTCTAGGCACCCTCTCGAGACATTCAATGCGACCCGCGAATCACTGAGGCGAGCAAATGGCTGCGGAAAAGTTGTGCAGCCTTCTCAGAAAGCACGCCACGGTTGCTTGGATCTTCAAACGACAACACATCGCCAGTTTGGGCGGCGCGAAATAACTCGCTCGCGCCTCGCCACCGCGTCGAAAAGTAAACATGCCTTCGCCTTGGCTCTTTTCCGGAAATCCTTGCGCGACATTCGGCGAAAGGTCGCTCGTTCGTTAGGGACGACGCAGCTCCCTCTAGTTCCCTTCTCTCAACTCTTCTGCGCTTCGTCTTAGGAAAACCGTGCAGTGCTTGGGATGTTGGAGTAGTGGCGCCAGTCGTCCAGGTGCAACGTTCAGAGGGCTTGTCAAGAGTATACAGTAATACTAAGGCGGTCTGTAATACAGTCTTTCTGGCTTTCATGAATGGTTGTTAATCGTGTGGGTGCTTAATGACACAAGTAGTGTTTCATGAATCTGTCAATCAAAGTAGAAATAGTGTCCCTGCCACCGTATTCTTGCGTACCGTACTGACTCACGGGAAGGCCGCATTGTCTGCTTTCAAACATAGTCGGCAATGGCTGCGCAAAACGTGCATTAACATTTGAAATAATGTGCTTCGAGAAGTCGTAAAATTAGCGAGCTTAAATCACTACACAATGACGAATACGTGGCCGATAATAAACGGTCAAACCTCGCTCCCCCCCCCCGCTGCGCTCTAGTATTGCCTACGCGCATCGTACATGTCGTCGTGCTGCACGCTTCTACCGAGCCGACAACGAGCGTGCCGCAAGTTCGGACCTTGCGAATCGTCTTCACCATCGCGCCAAGCACCTCGCAAAAGGAGGAGGCGGAGAGATGCTGCGCTCCATATTTTGCTTGTGCCGCCGAAAGGAAATGCTGGTGAACGCGTGCGGCGAGAGAAAGAGGGAAAGCTCGTAATGTTATTTCTCGCTTACGCGCTGCTAATTCCGGGCGTGAAGGCGAGGGGCAAATTGGAGCGTGAAAGGCAGCGACAGGGAGCGAGAGTCGTTGCGGGCTGGCATCCGCTTTCTCGCTGCTCTCGTTGCGCCCTCACTTTCACGCACATGCGAGACGAATGGGCGACGCGAGCGACGACGGAGGGAGAACCGTGCGCCAGCGTTTCTCTCTTTGGGCCGTGAAATAGGAACACGTGAAAGACAGCTTTCTCCACGGTCGTGTGTAGTGGAAAACACTACTACTAGTAGTAGTAGTAGTAGTTGTAGTAAGGCTCCTCTATTTTACAAAAGCAGCGAAAGCTAAACGCGTGGCCTCCCGAGGAGTTTTAGACCCCTCTCGAGGGGTCCAAGAGCCCCGCAGCGCTAGCAGATGATGCGCCGCTGGCTCCCGTGCATCCCGCGGATGCCTGAAACCGCAGTCAGTGCGCGCTTCAAGCGGTTCATTATGAATATCAGCGGCCTAAGCTAATCAGGAACCCTCAAATTGCAGGGACGGTAACTTGAACGAGCCCGGAGTACGTTGAAATAAGACGCGTGCGTTTCCTAAGCAGCTCATTCTTCCGAACAGTTTTCCACAGTGGCGGTCATACAGAGCTTCTTTTTTTTTTTTTCTTCGCTATTCGCATGTTTTGAAATTAAGCGTAACTGGAAGCAGAGATAATATATGGGTCAGCTCATAGTGCTTGTTTCCTAGTTCGCAAAAATAGGCAGGTTGAGAGCTCACTGCAACTTTCGGAAACATCATTGCGCACCGCCCGCTATAATAGTGCGCAGTGCATAATACGCGCTATTATTGGTTTCATTGCGTTTGCCAGTGTTCGGCAGTATTCCCACGGTGACACGGTCTGTTTAACTTAAAGTTATTTTTTTTATATAATACTCCAGTAGCTTTACTTACGAGAGAGTTGCACTGCATCTGTGGATTATAAGCAACCAGAGTACCTTCCAAGAACTAGAAAATATAACATCTATGAGGCACCGATTTTAATCTCTATTTGTTTTGAAAGAAATACATTTATTCTAACCCTTCCCACATTTACTACCTCCACCGTCCTCTTTCCTCATGTGCATTTTCAAGCTCCGCAGATATAATGCTGCAAGTGCTACTGTGCTGTGTGGTGACAGTATGCGGCGACAGTGACCAACTGTGATCGTATGACTGTGATCCTTTCTTTCCCTATCTCTACATTGTTATCACTTTAGCTCCCCCTCCTCTCTTTCCGCAGCGTAGGGTAGAAAACCGTATCTTACCCTCTGGTTAACCTCCCTGCCTTTCCCCTTTCCTCTCTCTCTCTCTCTCTCTCTCTCTCTCTCTCTCTCCGCATATATAAAGGTATCTTTGCAATGTTATCCAATGCACTTGCAGATAAATTTGGGGTAGTTCTCCACCTATAGGCTCGAAAAGCAGGCTATATACAGAAAAGCTGAGGTAGGCAGTTTTCTGTAGAGATGAAGTAGAATTAATGAACACTTATTTAAAAAAAAAGAATTTTATTGCAGGAATGCACAAGTTTTTTTCTTTGAAAGGCTTGCTGTGAGCACTGATTTGAAGCATGTCCTGTAGTAGGATACAATTAAAAAAAACACCAGTTAGCAAATAGCGTCATTGTCCATTGCGTTCTGTAGCACTCCACTGAACAACAAAACAATAAAAACCACTCTTTGATGTTCGACTTTATCACGGAAGCAAGAGGCATAAAAATTCTTAGGCTTATAATTTCTTATGGCCGCTGGAGCAATGACGCATAACATGGAACCTAAGTACACGCAAGAGTAAAAACCACGAAATGGGACTGTTTCAGGGCCCCCCTAGAAATAGCAAATATCGATGTTGACTACAGTACATCACAGCATTATTATAATGCACAACACCAAATTTACCTGCCATTTAATAAGACACTTCACAACAAGGACTGCAGATTGAATTCTAACAATAGAACTTTATCTCCTTGACACAACCGCGAAAAACACTGCTACTGCATTTAATTACCACAGAACCAACATAATCAAACTACAGGGAACAGGAAATTAGCAGTACATCCAAAGTGAGACCACGTACATGCAGGTCTAAACAAAAGAAGCAGCTCTAATATTCAGAGTGAAAGACAAAAACACTAATAATGCTCAAGCAACAGTATATATGCACGGACAAAAGCACGCCGCCCAGGGTAAAGGCTGCTTGAGGTTAGGCCTATGAGACTGTTTACACTTTATAAACATTACAAAATCACTTACTTCGCACAGCCGATTGTTTTCAGTGGGGCGCAAAATGCTTACGCACGATCCTGTGGAGCCATACCTTCCTTCTGCTGGTATTATTGTCCCCGTAAGGAATGGAAAATAACTTTTCTCCGTCCTCCGCGCGGTTGCGGCCACCGTAAGCACAGCAGCCCGGCATACTATAGCACGTCACGCTGCAAATCTTGAATTCAAGCACATAATTCCTGCGTCCGCTCAAACATCAGGTACATAGGCACTTCTAGTTTACAACAATACAGCAGAGGCGCATGAAGTACTTTCTGCTTACCTAAATAGTCGAACTACACTTTCGAAAACACAGATATCCGTGCATTCCGCCGTCACAGTGACCACTGCTGGACCCTTTGGGCGGGGCGCGCAGGCGAGAAGGTCACGTGTCGCCAACCGGCCTATCGCAGTGCGCGGTGGCTAGATGAAAACCTTTTGCTACTTTATAAGCTAGAATGGCTTTAAGTAGTAGTAGTAGTAATTATTATTATTAGTAGTAAAATAGTGGTAGTAGCTAGTAGTAATAGTAGTAGAAGTGGTAGTAGAAAACACTTGGCCGTGACCATGCATACCTGCGCGTAACTGAATGTATGCTGTTTTAACGCCTTCTTTCCGGGCTGGAACAATGTCAAAAAGGCAGTGCCGTGGTGCGAATCATTAATTTCGTGTGGCAGTGGCGTGCCTTCTTGGAAAGGTTAGGAAAAAAGGTCATTTCCATGCGTTCCTCTTTCCCTTACTCGACGGCGAGAAGTTGTAGGCATCTCCTGAAGGTGCCTGCATCTCCTTCAGACCGACGTACTTATTTTTCCTTCTTCTTTTATCAAGTGCTGACTTCGTAACTAAGCAGACTAGGTGCATACTCAGAGCCATGGAAAAAGTCGGCCAAGCGAAAGAGGTGGCGATGAATGAGAGTAATCCGATCGCATACTCGACGAGCATTGCTTACTCTATAGGCAATATGAGGCGCGGCGCGCTCTCATAGCTTCGCCTGAACGTGGGCCAGGAAACGGAGCAACACGGGCAAGTTTAGGAAAACACGGGCTCTGGACACGGCTGGTTCCGCCACAACTGCATCCGGGAAGGGACCGCGCACGAATTAGGGTTTCTTGAAGTAATGCGTAAAAGGACGCGGACAGCAAAACAGTAGTTAGGTTCAACCGCCGCTTACAAAACAAGCACACCCCTCCAAACATATGGGTACCCGAGTGAATACCGCACCGTCGTTATCGGCAGACTCCCTTCCAGAACACACTGGCCAAGATTTGGGCTCTTTCTGCTCAATAAGGCTTGTCTCGCTCTCTTTTTCAGAGAAGGAGCATTCGGCCTCGATACTTACACATCAAGAACACCCGGCGCGCAAGAAAATATAATGCGGCTACGGCTCGTACGATAGAGCGTATACACGGCTACCAGCGGACATGTAAACAAGCGCGTATAACTTATACTACAAGTTCAAAACAGATGATAGTGGAACATGGAATCGGGGTCGCTGTCACACAGGAATGTATCGGGTGCAGTGTGTAATTGAATCCATTGTAGGCTTATGCAGAATCTTACTCTAAAAAAAAAATGCGCTTGTCGAAACGAAGAAAGAGATGTCAATGCTCTGAAGCTCCATGTCGTAACCATGACAGTAGCAAAAAGTGTGTTAGCAGCTTTTCCCTGCGCAAAGCAGCTCATAATGTCCAAGTAAACCAAGCCTGAGCGTTCGCAACGACACGATGTAGTGTTACTTTCAATGTAAACACCTTAAATCATTTTCACAGACAGACTGAGGATGCTGTGAAGATAAGTTTAAGTATAAAGAGAGTTGAAATAAAAATGCATTGTGAAAAATCTAGGCCGTTTTATGAAGGCCATCACCATAACCATGTCCACTGCAAGACAAAGGCCATAATGAATCTCTCCCTCTTCTTCTTCTTCTTCTTCTTCTTCTTCTTCTCAGCGATCTTTAAATAAGAATGAATGCTTATTTTTCCACAAAACAAGTACAATAGAGTGTTGTTGTGGGAAAGTAAAAAAGAAGCTGCTCATGGCAGCATGACTGGCCCGAAAAACCCAGAAGCAATCGAGCAGCAGGTCGGAGCAACACATTTCATAATAACTGTTAAAAAATCATGATACAAATACAAATACATTGATCACCTAGTCAAACATGAAGGGAATATTTGAATCATAATTGAATCAGTCACAATGTAGACATGAAGAAAGACATAACTGAATCATTTAGATTCGTGAAAATGAGAGAAAAAGATCAGCTGGAGAACACGACAGTACATCAGTTTAGTTATTTTTCAGCTCATTGAGTTGTCTAGGCAGTCTATAGCAAAACCTTTGCATACCGTAATTGGTACGTTATTAGGGTTCCGGCGGTCTACGGGAAGATTTGTTGAAGGATGGTGGGCAGATTGTTCTAGAAAAAATGGCCGCCCTGTATACGCAATGCCTCATGACCTCGAGCGTACCAGAATCTTGGAAGAACGCTAACATAATCCTAATCCATAGCAAAGGGGACGCGAAAGACTTGAAAAATTATTGACCGATCAGCTTACTGTCTGTTGCCTACAAAGTATTTGCTAAGGTAATCGCAAATAGAATCAGGAAAACTTTAGACTTCTGTCACCCAAAGGACCAGGCAGGATTCCGTAAAGGCTACTCAACAATAGACCATATTCACACTATCAATCAAGTGATAGAGAAATGTGCGGAATATAACCAACCCTTATATATAGCTTTCATTGATTACGAGAAGGCGTTTGATTCAGTCGAAACCTCAGCAGTTATGGAGGCATTACGGAATCAGGGTGTAGACGAGCCGTATGTAAAAATACTGAAAGATATCTATAGCGGGTCCACAGCCACCGTATAGTCCTCCATAAAGAAAGCAACAAAATCCAAATAAAGAAAGGCGTCAGGCAGGGAGATACGATCCCTCCAATGCTATGTGCCATGACTGCATCACTCAATGTGTGTGTCACACATTGTGCGCAACTTTGCTGGTTTTTCTGTTTCTCCTGTAGCACTGATTTTGCCTTTTACTGCGACAGGAGTAAAGTGCTCGAAATTGGGCTCACTGCCCTTCCGACCGTCCGTAGTCGCTCACTCCATCATTCATTCATTCATTCATTCATTCATTCATTCATTCATTCATTCATTCATTCATTCGTTCATTCATTCATTCATTCATTCATTCCGCTGTGCTATCTGAGTCGTTTTCCAAGCCATCTCGTCATCCTCAACATCCCTACGTTGACAAAGTAAAATGAAACTTTACCCCACACCTTCATTGGTGATTGAACTCATGCCCCTGCGGCCAGTGGCGTAGCCAGGACGTTTCCTTCGGACGAAGGAGTTGCTTGCAAATATATATCAAATTAAGAATATTACATGCTGTTGTAGTAGGAACTAAGATTATCGTGGTACACTCTAAGAAGAAAAGGAGGAAATGGGGTATTGAGGTTACTCCTTTAGGGGAGGTACTGATCTGCCACAACCATTCCTCCCTTTAGGGGATAAGTGCGAGGGGATGAACTCTTACTCCCCATACGGTTACTCCTTCGAGGACTAACAGTTGCCCTTTTCCGATGCTCTTCAAAGGAGTAACGGTCATTCTTTCCGATGCTCCTTAAAGGTGGAATTAATGAAACTAGGCATTTGTACCCTGATAAACAGATTACTGAGCTAAAAGAAAGAAAAAATGCACCCAAAAGCAGGATTCGAACTTACGTCCACCCGCTCACAAGCCAGGTACTCTAACCAGTTCACCACGGCGGATCCTTTTTTTTTACTTCTTTATTTCCAACTTGGCTACAAGCCTCAAAAGAGTTTGTTATCATAGATCACACTTGTTTTATATGTGTTAAAGTATCAAGCATTGACACCACAGCTTCATCACAGACATTCGTCTCGTACACGTCACGTACTTTCACAACCATTTTCACAAAATATTCATACACAGATCGGCCTTTAACATCACAATATCTATATGCCAACAGACTACGCCAGACTGCGTGCAGCCCAAGTAAAAAGGTAACGTCCATCTATTCAAAATTGCGTTCAGGTGGTAAAAAACGAACGCCATGTGGATTGAGAAGTAGGTCTATCTTTAAAGTTCTCTCTAATATATCCCAAAATAATATGGCATTATTACAATCAATAAAAACATGTTTGATCGTTTCAGCTTTGTTGCACAGAAAGCATCTGCTTCCCCATGGCACATAAATCCCTCTTTCCTCTAACAATGTTTTAACAGGCAAGGTTCCCGTGTGAAACTTGAAAAAAAATGTTTTAACATTTGCCAGTATCCACATATTTTTAACCCTTTTAAGTACGTCTTGCCCAGGCCCTTCTTGAAACATTAACGGATACAATGGAACAGAGAACACACTCTCAATGAGATCCTTCATAGGGCGCTTTCTTTTTACATTGGAGAGGTACTCAAGGGAAAATCTTGCCCTAAGGAAACGGTAGGACGTTACAACTTCGCGCAAGAACCTTGAAATTATGTAATGAGGGCCAATGGCTGAAGAAACAAAAAAAAAATCAGGCATAGGAACTGTTAACATGGCTTGAAAAAAAAACACAGAAACGGGTCTCTTTCGTCCCTTATCAATATGAAGCGGGATACAACTTGCTGAAGAAACACGTGGCACACCGACAGGCCACCTTTCTTTACTCGACGAAACAAATTTGTCCTTGATGTTCGCTCCCACGTAGAACAAGATTCCCACGTAGAACAAGAAAAGATTCGGTGACATTTTTGAATGTGCTTACGTGTACAATACAGTGCCTGCAGAAGATACATAATTTTCGCAGCGAGACAAAACGTTACAAATAGTGGCACGTGCAAAAATCGACAATTGCCGGCCACCCCATGCTTCAGCCATCGCACGCATTTCATCCGCTTTTTCAAGCCAGAGTGACTTGTTCTCACGATACCCATCCAAATGTACCCTCAGGTAAGTGATAGGTGTCGTGAGCCACCGGATATGTTCAAAATCACCGGACATGGCGTTCCAATGGCCATGCCAGAGACCAATACTCTTTTGCTTATTGATTTCTTCTCGCAAAACATTTCAGTAATTCTTAATAATTAATGAGCTAGCACTCTCCCTATCTGCAGCAAATAGGGCAACGTCATCGGTATAAGCTAGAACACGTACTTCACAGGATTGTATCTGAAACCCCCTGATTTCTGTGCTAATAACTATTTTTCTACAGAGCGGCTCCAACAATAAAGCAAAAAGTGCAGGACTTAACGGACAACCCTGTCGAACGGGACAGAGCATACTCGTATGCGTTGTGAAAGTTCACCATTACCAATTAAGTTGTACATGAGCTTTGATATGCCATTTTGATGCCTTTACACATGATGGAACCAAGTCTTACATAATTAATTAATAAAAAGTGGGTAGGTTGACAGGACTGGATATTGAGACAACGTTAAGCTTTGGAACGCAGGTGCTGCAATGTAAAAGCCACTCGGCATTTTGTACATGCTACGCGGGGAGAGTCTAACGTTGAGTGTACTTGTAACCGTAAGCGACTGCAAAAAGAAATCTGCCCGATTATTCTTAGGGTGATTTAAACTGGAGGCACTACGTGACGTATACGTGCAGCGAGCTCAAACAGGGCACCCAAGACGACAGAGAAGGCCAATTTATCTGTCGCTTAGCGTGTCCCGTTCGAGCTTCAGTTAAGTTTGTAATCTCCTTGGAACGGAAGGAACTGTACTATTGACCAAGAAAATCTAGAAGCTTATCAATGACTTGCGCGTTTAATGTGTATCGCTCACTTATGGTGTGCGCACGAAGGGCATGGCTCTTCACATGCAATATTTTCAATTTCACGCAATTTTCTCACGAGGAGGCAAAGTGCTGCTTTGCACGCAGTTCAATAGACAGTGCACGAACTTCGAACTATTCACGATTTATAGAAAATACCGTTTCCGCCGCATCACTCCACGACACGGACGAAAACAGCGGAGTGCATGGGGAGTAACTGTTGTCGTTCGTCCTCTCGTTGCTCTCTGACCGACCAGGGACTAAACACTTACTCTTCAAAATTTGCACACGGCGCGCACATTCATGCACTTAGCCCTTTGAGGGCTGAAAGCGCCCTTTTTAGGACTAACTGCGCAGTTACTCCCGTTTTCTCCGGGATTTTTCTTAGAGTGTAACAACCCTTAGCAAAAGCCGGAACTAGCTCCGCTATGACCCAGCCTTGCACTGCTAGTGCAAATTGCCCACATTTTTTTCCCTTCGCTTTCCTGCCACGCGTGGCGATTGCTCCTCACCCTTTATACTCTCCCCCACTCCTACACACACACAAACCCAGTGCAGAGTAACCAACCAGGCAGTAAAACTGGTTAACCTCATTGCCCCTGATCCTTATTTCATCTCTCTTATAGTCGTTGAGTATGTGCCAATGATATAAGCACGTGCACGTGCTTATGTGAAAGCACATGTGCTTTCACGTTTTTCAATGGTGAGCGAGCAAATGCCGTCCTTTATATAATGTCTAGTACATGGACGCCTTGCAATCTGCTGCTCACTAGGTCATTGTTTAAGAGCCATTTCACTGTGTGGGAATGGAAATACCTGCACCTGTAAATGGAGCATCGGCCACATAGACCGTGTCAGAGCTACTGAAATTACTTCGTAGTACTACAGCCAGAAAAAAAAATTAAGATATTGCAACTTTGTTTACGCGCAGAATCTCGTGCTCTTTTGGGTCTCTCGTGACATACAGCTGCTTATTTCTTACCTGCTTATGTTGCAGTCGACGTGTGTGATTTGTAATCAGTTATCGCCTTGTCAACAGACTAATAGTTGAAGCACGAATCACTTACACCAGGCGCTTCCAACGAGCTAAGTTCTTCTTCCTTCTAAAAGAAAAAAATATACGCAACAACCTGAAATGAATTTGTGACATTCTTGCCATTGTTGCAGAGTGTAAGTGTGGCGTCAGAGCGGTGGGTGTACGCGCCATCTCGCGGTGATTGCCGGCGCAGTCGCCCCCGGCAGGGAAGCACCCAAGGGTGCGCGCCAGCGACGTATTAACTCAACGACCGCAGTATCGACCTACGGAGCCGACTTATCGATCGCGCGATAATAAATTAGGCGCGCCCACTTGCGATAGAAACACACAAGAAGAGTGAACTGCAGGCAAACCACCGCCAGCGCGACCGACCCTGACGCAGTGTCGCGCGCGCGCGAAGCTTCACATCTAATCAGAGCCGGCGGTGCAGATAAAGAAGCGGGGAGGAAGGGGTCCTGCTTCACGCGCAATTTCTTCTTATTGTTTTCTTCTTATATTTTTCGTTTGCCAGTCTTGCTTTTCTTATTCCTTTTCTTGAGTTACATTCTTACTACGAGAAGCCAAGCTAAGCGAAAAAGCAGGCACAACTTGACCCGGCAGCCCCCTTGCTTGAGGCCAGCGCCAAGCGGCTACATACACTACGCCGAGAGGAGGAGGGAGGGGGGTTCGTTGCCGTTTCGCCTTCGTTAGCCTCTTCCGAAGCCCCGTCGAACACCAACGGTCCGTAATCTTGAACCGGCGTGTGCCGTCTCAGCAACGCCCAGCTAGTCGTAAAAACGAGTAGGGACGGCGGTCGCGGCAAGAGGCGCGCGAACCCCGCTGGAGCGCGAATTCCGCGGTGACCCCTAAGCCTTCCTGAAGAAGCGGGCGACTCGAACAAACAAAAAGACCCGAGGTGCAAGAGGCGGCGCTGCGCCCGCTGCGGGAAAAAGGAGTGGGACCGGGAGAAAACGGGAGGAGCAAAACAAAACCGACTGCCTTCCTCTTCAAAGCGGTTCCGTAAGCCTAACCAGTGGCTTCGCCCCCCCCTCCCCACCCCCAAGTTTCACCCCTGCCTTTCTCTCTCGGCTTCTCTCGCAGCTTCACCTTCTTCTTCGATTACGCTCGACGGCGTCAGGGAACAATGGGAACTGCACGCGCGGCGAAAGATAGTTTCTTCTCCACATTAGGGCTTCCTATTCTTTTCTTTTTTTCTTTTTTCGCCCTTGACGCATTCTTCCTCAGCTACTCTTGTCGCGTGTTCTGTTTCCCTTTAGTTCGTTTTCTTGCTCCGTCTGCCGACCATCACGAGACACTCGTTTCCTTATCTCTACTCGCCCTTTCCCAAAGGCTCACACTTTTCGGGTGCCAAGTGCACCTCCTCTCCTTTCTTCGTCAATAAACAGCGCACTCGGAGTGGCAGCCAAGGTTCAGCCCTGGAGATCCCATATTTCGCGAATCAGCGAATTTCCATTCGCTCCGATGGAGCCGTTGTGCATTGATGATTCACTGCATCCCCACCGAAGCCTGCGTCGTTCGACGGATACTCGTCGCCCCTATACCACCCGACACCCCACAGTCTTTATTTCTGTGTTTTTATACACTTGTTCCTTTCTTTCTTCGTCGTCGCTCTCCATCCCCTTTTTTTCTTCTTTTCTTCTTCAGAATGTCACGATCTTTTCGGTCTTCTTTATTTACGGACGGCTTACCCCAGAGAAGGTTTGTACGTGCCCTTCTCTCGAGACGAAAACTGGAGATGTCTGATCACTCTTGAGCTTTCCTCTTTGGACAAAGATGTTCGTGATCATACAAGGCCGCACAGTTCGAACTAAAGATTTAGAGTGGTTTCGTTTTTCTTTTTTCGACCTTTTTTTTTAGACTTTCTTTAGATTTAGACCGCTGGGATCGCGTGCGGTCCTTTGGGTACTTATTTTGTAGAAGCACAATTTATGGCCACTGCGCGGACAAAGTTTGACCTTATTAGATAAAACATTTTTTGCATACACATAGAAAGACGTCGAAACCACGACGTAACAATTTGCGAAAAACACGTAAAACTTGGTGCACGTTCTTTATTAATGAGCTGTCTGCTGTGGAGCGGTGTTATCTTCCATGTCCTTGGCAAGGAAAAGTTCGGCATTCGTAATTGAAGTACAAAAGATAAAAGTACAAGGCAGTAAGTATAACAAACAATTTACAGACACGTAATACAAGGGCATAAAAAATACAAGAAATAAATATCAATACATAGAAGAAATGGTATACGGATATCATGTACAGTCGTGCGCAATATAAGTTGCAACACGGTGGCCGTAGTCAAAAACACCCCATGAGTACACGGCGGTGCCCACATATAAAAAAAAATTATCATATAAACACCAGCAATTGGGATGGGGCTTAGTTCTCCAATTTTTTGTCTGTTGGCACCGCCGTGCTGTCTTGGGGTCCCTTCGACTGCGGGCACCGTGTTGCAGCTCATATTGGAAGCGACCGTGCGTTCAAGTACACCATCATAGGCATAAAAGCCTGAAATTCACCACTGAACGTTGGTACACATTTATCACTCACTTATTTGATTGGACATTGTTTATTCTTGGATAAACTACGCATGCAGTGTTAGTAATGCAGCCATTTCTGCGTGGAAGGTTGTTCCAGTCGTTAATAGCCAGATGCATAAAAGAAAATCTCATGAGGTCAGTGTTTCTGAATGGAGGCTTAACGTTAAAATTGGGGTCAATACGCCTGAAAATACGTAGCACAGGTTTACTTATTATATGATACAATTATTACGAGTGATACAAATGTATCCAAGTTCACGCTATAGACAAGGAGCGGCGAATGAATTCAAAGGTTCGGCAGGTATTAGTAAAGATATTGTCCACATGCACGTTCCATGAAAGGTGTGTACAGTTAAATGTACTCCAAAATCTTTTAAGGAATCGACTGAGTCTATAGACTCAGATGCTGTGGTATATATGAAAGAAAATACATCACTTCGCGTGCTAAATCTCATAAGCTTTGCCTGGTTTGCGTTGATTTTCATTTGCTAATGAGCGTACCGATAGCTCAGTATATCCCGGACACCTTGCAATGTTAAGTTCTCGTTAAAATCAATTATAGGCCAATATATGAAACAAATCGTCAGGGAAAAGTCTAGCTCTTGAAATCACGTTGATGCAAACATCGTTTATATAAGTGAGAAACAATGTAGGTCCCTGGAGTCAGCCGTGGGGAACGCCAGACCTGACATATTGAAAAGAGGACTAATTCTTACCAATAATAATGGCCGGACGTCTTTTATCTAGGTATTCTTCAAACTACTGAATAATATTTATTTCTATATTCATTAGTCTCATTTTGTATATTAAGCTTTTGTGTGGCGCGCGATCAGAGATATCTGCAAGAATGACATCAGTTTGTGGAAGTCTACAGTTATGTAGGCTGTGATGAATGTCTGCTCAAAGAGTAAACACGGGGAAGGCGGTAGATGGAAATTCAAAGTAGATGGAGATGGAAATTCAAAATTCGAAAATTCGAAAATCGTAGCTGCCACGACCGGTGCACGTGAAACGGAAATGCCAAATTTGCATTTTCGGAAATCTCAGCTGCGAAAAACACAATGCAGTATCGCAGGATTTCGACGCATGACGCACCCTTGTAGTGAAAGGATTGGTTCTGTTTCTTTTTGCTCATGTTCAAAGAGTGGTGTTTCGCAGGAACGACCATGCTGGAATCCACATTGATTAGTGAAAAGAATGTTGCCACTGGTAGTGTGGTTCATAACCTGCGATGATAAGATATGCTACTAGAGCTTTTAGAGACGACGGGCGTTAATGATATAGGTCGGTAATTGATTAGCTAATTTTTTGCACTCTTCTTCAGCCAATTTGTTTTTTATCAAGTGAATAAATAAATAAACAAATATAAAAAATAATGAATGATTATTGATTAACTAATTAACCTTGGTAGCCCGACTACGGCTATTTCGGCGTAGTTCTTTAGTCAGACACGTTAATTATAGTGTACCAGCCATTGTGCAGGTGAAAATACGCGCTGTTAGCTCGGGTATGGCGTACACGGGCATACATGCAATGGGGTTTTAGAACGACATCCCTTTTGCATTCCTAACACATCAGCATAAGTAGTAAAACATTATGGCTTTCAACTGGCCCCGCTGATACCCGTCGCCTCCAAAAATGAAGGAAACTTGATGAAAGAAAGTTCAGTTTGATGAAGCAACACTCACATATAATGATCGGCTTGTTTCTTATGTTGTTTTTTGTTTACTGTGACAAGCAATCGCATTTAGTTACGACAAGAAACAAGAAGCGCAGCCGCTTCCAGTTCTCCAAGAGAGCACACACTCGTTTCAATGTTTCTTTCGATACCTTCTTCGATTCTTCTTCTGCTTCTTCTTCGTCATGAAATGTAAAAAAAGAATGGGAAGCTTGGCCACAGGTAGGGCTGGTTATACCAAAATGATAGGTAAAGAAAATAACAAAAGAAAACATAATGAATATGCAAGTCACTGTCAAAAGTACACAACAAAATGGTAATTGAAACAGTAAGAAAGCTAGTATACAGATCGTATATACCATTACTCTTGCAGCCACTTTCTCTACCGACCATACAGTGGCCCTGAAGCCTGCAAATGTCCCAGCTGTCTTGGCAGTGCAGCTATCTTAGCTATAGTAGACGTGCCCACGATATTGTACAGAAACAGCGGTTTGTGGAGCCGAACTAAGTCACATGCGTGAACTCTCTAGACGTCCGCTAACATGAAGTCGCTCACTCTAGGCGCACGTAATGTTGTTCTAATTTGGTTTTGTCTACCAGCTTTCCTCTTAACACCAGTCCAATGAGGGGACTTCTCTGAAGGACACCTAGTTTCCTTGAAGCAATGGTCGTAACACCACGAGTTACTCAATGCGTGCGTCGATTTTCATTATACCGACGATATCTTCCCTCACTGGTCTCGACCACGCATTCCCTCCGTCTTTCTTCTTTCCCGCACTCGAAGTTGGTCATGCTCTCTTAATCAATAAGTAAATAAATCAACGCAAAACTTGATTATAATGTCTAATGAACAGTTCTCTCTTACTTGCCGCAGTGGCTATGTCGTTATGCTGCTGAGCACGAGGTCGCGGGCTCGGTTTCAAGCAGGAGTGAGAGTATTCAGGTCAGATTTTTGTGTACCACGTTTTGGTTTCACGCTAAACAACCTCAGGGGGTCAAAAATGTACCGGAGCAATCCAATAAGGCACCTCTCACAGCCCTGTAGTAACGTAACTTCAATCAATCAATCAATCAATCAATCAATCAATCAATCAATCAATCAATCAATCAATCAATCAATCAATCAATCATCTAGTCAGTCAGTCAGTCAATAAGTAAATAAATCCGTTCGCTCTTCCTGCTACGTTCGGATATTGTTTATTCATCGAAATGTAATTAGTAACGTGAGATAACTAATGGATTGTTCCTCAGTTTTCGCGGCGGACTGCACTTAATAGAGACTACCACCATTCGCTTGGCGTATACCATAAGCTACAATGCATCACGTTATATTTTCCGCTGGTAGTGGGTACAAACGAGATCAAGCACGCAGAGCCCTTCTGTCATTCGTTTAATAATAATATTATTTTATTCAGCATGCAACAAGCTAGTTGACAGTGTATGTGACCAGCTCCAGGTTGCAGGTTCGATACCGTCGGCTTGATCTAATACTGATGGGAACGCAGTTTAAAAGTGTTCATGTCACCGATGCTGCGTTGGGCATCGGGCAACCCATAACTGCAACAAATTAGTGGCGGTGTGCTCTCCATTACGACGGCTCTAATAGACCATGCGTTGTTACGGCAAGCGCAACCGCACCTTTCACTTTTTTTTAGTTATTATTTCAGCCAGCGGCGCCTTCGATAATTTTATTTCTTCGCAGGGCAGGCGGGAAACACGGAATTAAACTTGTTAATCGGCTCCCGATGGTCATTTATATCACCGCCTGCCAGGTCGCCGTTACTCGCTGCCGCAGCAGCCGGCTTCCAGGGGTGCGCATATTAAAGCCCCGCCCACGTACGTAACCTCAAGATTGACTATCGATCCGGGAAGGAATATTTCACCATGGCCAGAGAGACGACAGTTGCGGACTGTAAAATGAGAAAAATATAAAGATATAACTAACGCGTGTGCAAATATTGAACCGATATATCTTTTTTTGTTTAATGACTTCTTTTTTTTTTCGACCACTACACTTCACCTATACGCGGCTAGGCTCTCAAGTAAAAATGAAACAAACAAAAAACAAGAAAGTCGTGAAGTTGAAGTCCAACCCGTGCATGCATCCTTTAGAGACAGCGAGAGCCAACGCTACAAGTACCATTCGGCTCGTTGTATCGATTCGCTTTTTGTTGCTCACGCTTATACATACGCCTTGAAATAAGATGAAAGAGATAATCTTTCCCACGCTAATAGGCTCGGCGTTAGTTTGCATCCCTGACTTGCCGTGGTTCCTTCTTTCTTTTCTCCCTCCCTCTCGAAATCTTTATTTTTTGCTTCTCTGCTCTCTTTGTGCATTGTTTCATAGGCGCGAACGGCGTGGCGGCTGCGTTCGATCGATGATCGAGCGACTGAGCAGAGGTCAGCGCCATCGGCTGCTGGACTCCTTTCTTCTGTCAGTGAACGCAGACAAAAGAGAGAGTGCGAGCAAGAAAAGAGGTCGAGGGCACAAAAGCTTGCCCGAGTGGATGCTCTTTGTTTCTGCGTGCACCCTTCGTAAAGTATGAACGTTAGTTTCTCTTAGGTGGCAGAATATTGCGAATCTCAGCCACCGCCTACAGTCTACATTTTGCTTCTCGCCACCTCTTTCTCGATAGAACGCTCCGATTCATCTCAGACCACTGGTCGCGGTGTCCACTTGTGTGGTGATGAGTTTTGTGGCTCCGGCGCACTTGGCCGCGACCTTGTTAGGCTCCGTGCTAAGCTCCTGAACTTTCGCTGTCGCAACTCCAATCACGCTGCTCGAGCGGCACTGTTTTGCTTCCCAAGAAGTTTTCAAAGCTTGTATTGTAGCTGCTCGAAGCGGTGATGCAGTATAGGGAACGGGCGCTAGGGGAGGACGGCGGGAGGGGGGGGGGGGGGGAGCAGCTGCGTGCATTCCTGATTAACTTCTCGAGAAATTGAGACCTCTTCCGAATACCATTTCATGAGTGCGGTACGAGCGAATTCATCCGAATGGCAGAGAATATTACTTCTTCCCGTGTGCAATTCGGTTTTCCTGACAAGGAATAGTTGACGGTAACGAAAAGGAGGTGGGGAGCGGGGGGGGGGGGGGGAGGTGTAGGTAAGGGACGTGCGCCTCTGACTCTTCAGGCCCTTGACGCGCATACTTAGCCTATTAAACGTAGGGAACAGCCTCTCCTCTTCCCATTCTTCCCTGTCAAATGTCCAAGCAACAGCTCAATACATTCCACCCCCACCTACGCAACCACCAGATGCTCCTCGTGTATTCTGACCGTCACTATTCCCCTCTTTTCTTTTTATTTACCTTTTTCCCCTGCGCACACTAGCAGACTAGAGCACACTATTGCTCAGGCAGACCTCTCAGCCATTCTTTGCTTACAATTTCACTTTCTTCTCTCGCGTATATTGTGTTCTTTTTGTATATGCTATATGTCGGCTAATAAAGGTGAATTCAAATGCAAACTTGTGTTTCCCGCACAGTGGTGTCGCGGCGGTGTGAGGAGGACGTGGCGTTCGGCATGAGAGTATTTCTTGTGAAACTCTATTGACCTTAGTGAGCAAACTATGATTAAGAATAGCAAGAAACCATCAGGCGTGCCGTGATGACGTCTCGCCTCCACAAGCACTCTGGTCCTGCAGTCGAGTGGCCCGATGCGTGTCGACATCCATTTAGGAGCCGCAAGACACGCCTGCATCCCACGGCCACGCAACTGTGAATGTTCTTCTGAGAACGGGCGTCAGCTTTCGTGCAGAGCGAGCTTACTGTATTGAAGACAGCGCTCATGTTTGACTGCGCTGTCGCCGCTATCAGCTGTTCATCATCAGCCTATTTTTATGTCCGCTGCAGGACGAAGGCCTCTCCCAGTGACCTCCAATTACCAGTCTGCAATTTTCCTAATTGTATCATCCCACCTAATTTTCTGCCGTCCTCGACAGCGCTTTCCTTCTATTGGCCACGTGTCTTCAACATTAATACACCACCGATTAACTGCCACACGTATTAATTATCGGCTGTTAGGTTATGGTATATGTTGACAAAGTTTAAAGTCTATCCGTAGCGTTCTTAACGTTCTGGTGTGCGGCTGCGCTCTCTCTCTCTCTGTCTCTCTCTCCTGCAATCGCCTTTCATTTTTATATTTTGTTTTCGCTTACTTTCCTTTTTCTTTGCATGTGTGCATTCTACCCTTTGTTTAAGCGCGCACTGCGAGATCCTTTATCCTGACCCGCCGTGGTTGCTCTGTGGATATGGTGTTGGGTTGCTGAGCACGAGGTCGCGGGATCGAATACCGGCCATGGCGGCCGCATTTCGATGGGGGCGAAATGCGTAAACACCCGTGTACTTAGATTTAGATGCAGGTTAAAGATCCCCAGGTGGTCGAAATTTCCGGAGTCCTCCACTACGGTGTGCCTCATAATCAGAAAGTGGTTTTGGCACGTAAAACCCCATAATATCTCTATCCTTTATCCTTCTTTACTTGGAAAGCGGGGGAGAGGGCCAAGAATGAGAGAGAATGCTCTTAAATGAAAAGAAGAGCGTTTAGCCACTGTATACTCTCCTGTATGCTGTACTCTGCAGTGGATCGGACGAAGGAAAAGAAATGCTCCAGAAGAATGCAGAAGAGCAGCGCTCGTAAACAAATAACGTAGAGACAAGAGGGAGTCTGCGTAACAAAAGGCCAATCGCTCCACACCCTCTAATTCCCGTTCAGCCATATCGGTACCACGAACTCCCCTATAGCAGCCTCTATACCCAGATGCCCCCTCTCAAGCACTCGTCTCCCGGCCCGCATGACTCAGACCGGACACGCCTGCACCCCGTGTCATCCCCAGGCAGCGGCCGCTAGCCGGGTTTATCAAGGACGGGCGGCAGGTGTATTCCTCTTCGTCGGAACGCTTGCGCAACAGGCGTTTTGAGAACCGCCGCGTCGTCGCGGACAGCTACGCCATCGCGGACCGCCGAAAGTGCGCGGCCACACCCCGTCTACGGCGACGGCGCTCGAGGATGAGCCACTCCGTGGCCGTTCACCTCATGCGTGAGAGGAGGGGGACAAGGCGATACCCTGTGCGACGAGCGGGCAGTGTCGCACGCGACGGTGTGGGACCGCGTTGACGTGTGTGCATTGGGCAGAGAGGGGGCGGCAACAGGGGTGGAGTAGTCGAGAAGCTGGCCTGAACATACGGTCTTTCAGACAACGTGTGGGCACATGCGATTGTATCGCAGCGGCCGTGGCCGCTTCGGCGGTGGGGGAACACTGAGGAGACGCGGGCCGTGGCCAGTGACTTCATCTGAGGTCAGGTTCAATCCGAGGTGTTTACGTCAGCCGCTTCTCTGCGGGGGCTAAATGCGGCACTTATAGTTTATTAATGAGAGCTCTGAAGGAAAGCATTGCTTTATGGCAGGTCAGTCGGACAATGTGTATCTTTGAATCTAGGCTTCTCGTCGGCCACCTGCACGAAAGCCTAATGTGCGACATGGATGTCCTGCTTCGTCAGACACTATAATGCAAGCGATGTTATCGTATACGGGTTGGAAAATAATAAAGGTCATTGACATTTTGTTTGCTAAATTAATTAGTAACAAGGTTTCCATACAAATGGTTCGAGAGGTAGAGATGGTAACTCCAAAAACAAAACGGAAATCACAATTAGCTGTAATCAGTCTCTATTTTATTTTAGCTATTGCGATACATTCACTTCTGTCTTAAGTGTATATATTCAATCCAGCGAGTAATTTTTTTGTAGTTTTTAATTAGAAGTGTCAATGAATTATAAAAAAAATATGAGATCACAATATCGGCTGCCTAAACATTTAAAAAATTCAAGTTGTGAAGTTTAACGTGCTGAAGCTGTGGGTTACGTGCTTTTGGTGCTTATTGTTGACGAAATTTGGCAGATGTTGCTTGGCATTGACGTTTTTTTTTTTTTTTCCTAGGAAAGTTTGGCATTTATCAGCGCTTACTTTTTTTTTTACTTCGCGTTTATCCGAAATTAGGAGTTTATTTCTTGTTTTGAATGGCCGCGCTTTATAAACAGGGACACCACACACACAAAGAAAATTCATGTAGAACGCTGAAAGTAACTTCATGCAGATGAACTATCTACAGTGACGGTAGATCAACACAAGCGCGGTCATACAGCGCGCGTTACAGCTTCTTGTAATAGCTATGTGAATACTTAACAACGTTCATGTCGATGACGGCAGCACGCTCCTTTCTATTAATCACACTTAGCATAGAATAGTGCCCCTTCCACATAGGCAGTAGAAACATGGTAAAGCTAGTAGTGGGAACTCGCACTACGGTTTAGTGCTGGCCACTGCGCTGCGTGAAGCCTCCAGAATGAAAGCAGCTCAACAATGTTTCAGATCGCGTAACGGTGATATTTTCGCAAATCCTCCATGAGTTGCAGCATGTCGTCACTGCCAAGGAGCGTGCTCCGCAGCCTGAGAATGTGCTCCGACAAGTGCCGTGGTTTCGGAAGTAGGAGTTTATTTACGTGACGTCATTTGCACAGCGCTGACACACTATGGGTTCGAAGTCGTTGCTGATTATAACCTTCGGTGCTGAAGGTGCCGATTCCAAAGGACAGGGTCACAATAGTGCTTGTCTTCAAACCGAGACACTCGAACTACGTCTTTCAACTTTATCGCGCCGGCGCAGCTTTCTTCTCCGGAAAAGTCGATTTCTCTTTCTTCTTTTTTTTTAGCTGTCGCAATGGAAGGATCGGTGTTTTTTCGGGAAAAAAATGCAATTGTGAAAAAAGAAAGCAAATTACTGGTGGATGTTTTTTCGGCTTGTTTCGGTTTAAACAGACAACACAAAACACTGTTTGTAATATAGAGGGGGAGGGGGGGGGTAGGCTCCGGATCTCGATGTAAGAAAAACAGGTGCTCTGACGACGCGGGGACCGCTGGGTTTTCACTAATGGTGGTATTTCGCGACTGCACCGCTGCACGGCAGCACACGTAAGAAAGCTAAAAGCGCGGGAATTTCGAACGTGTAAATAAATATAGCTCACGTAAAGCGAAATGAACAATTACAATCAATTTGTTCACTGTTCTTGTCCCCGACTGTAATCATTCAGATGCCTCAGTCACCGTAACAGGCTACATAATGCCTCAGAGAGTGCGGTGCCGGCAAACGGCAAGCTCTTTTTCAATACGTTTGCTTTAACACTGAAGCAATCTGTCATCATCGCTCTTGGTAAGTGTTTATGGCGAGTTAATCGATGTAAACAGTGTAATCGGTCGAATGCGCTGAATCGCAAGATAGGAAGGAAGGGAAGTACGCATCTCGAGCTGCGACGTTGCCTGGTGGAGACGGACTCAGATGAATTGTGGGCAAGAAGTGTTTCGCGCATGCCAAACCACAACAGCTGGAATGACGTGTCAGAAAGCTGAGTTTTTATGTATAGTGAGAAGATCAAGCTGACTACAGGCTTGACAGGATGGCATATAGCGTGAATATCGCAAGTCCTGCGACCAGAAGAATGCGTGTGCGAGAAGCACTTCGACCCGGCGTTCGTGACAAAAGGACCTGGACGGCAGTGCACAATGAATTTGTTTTAGGCAGCATGTACAGAAAGCAAATATGAAAAAAGAAAAACTGCCTAAGCTCGCGTAAAAGCGAGCTGTAAGAAAGGCTATACGGGGCACGTTCCTTATCTGCACATCGATTAACAGCCTTTCTGACCTAAAGTTGCGTTTATCTCTAGTTTCCAACGTGAATACTTAATATACATAGTAAACCGAGTAGTGCCTTCTGTCGTAAAGAGTGAATTCGATCGCAGCCGCGGCTGCTTCATTTTTATTGTTGCGAAATAAAATAATAAAAAAAAACACTCGTGCACGTAGTCTAGGCACACGGTAAAGAAACGCGGGTGGCAAAAATTAAAACTGAGTCCTCAACTTCGGTGTGCCTCGTAATAGGATCGTATTTCCGCTCGTAAGACTCCACAATTTATTTTTTGACATGTACATTAATTGATTAAAAATGGTCTGCAATCTACGCTGCGAAGGTAGTTGGACAGCGAAGCTGTATACGACAACCAGATTGAGTACCCATTACGACGTAGGTTGAAATTATTCGCGTAGCGACGTTCGCATGTGCTTTGCCCAATTATTAGCCTACGACGTTTCGACGGCCTGCGACTTGGCTTGCGCCGCTACTTCGTGCACATACAAAGAGTGGACCAGAGAGAAGAGAAATTCGGCGCGCCTCGCATGCACGCTGCACTTCAGGAGTCCTCGCTATACGTGGCCTTCCCATAGCACTATCCCAACACAAATAAGTTGCTAAGCGGGGGTTGTTCTTTTACGCACAAAGGTGTAGCTACGTCATTTCCTGCTTCGTATGCTACAGTCAAGCTGCCGTCGCCGCGGCAGCTTGCGCAACAGTTATCTTTATCGGGAAGCACATGCGGGGAGTGCTACGTGCTACGCACTGCATGTAGGCGCAGGGGCGCCTTATCATCAGTTATGTGGTTCGGATGCTTGTTTTGAGCTTGCTCTTTATTGAAACGTATGCAGTTCTGTAGGTTGTATGCGTGACTCCAAAGAATGTATGCATGTTCGCTTCACCTTGCTGAGTGTTCGTAGCCTCTGCATTACGGGGGTATATGAGCCATTGCATTTCGGGTATGATCCGTTGATGAAGATAGTTTTTTGTCGACGTTGCGCCATGAAGAAATCCCGAGATTGTAGCCATAGACAGCTTCGCTGTGAAACTGCACACATTGATTTCACCGAACAATATACACATGAGGGGCGGCAGCCCGGTTTATAAAAAGTAAGCTATCTCTCAATTCGGGGCTTCAAGAACAATCCGCATGTGAAACGCGCTATACATAATTCTTGTTCGAGCTTAAAGAACAATGAAATATATAAAGATTTAACTTGCAGCATTACGCAAAAACACTTCAATTTATTCAGCTACAAATCGTTACGTAAGACTCCCCAGCACACTGCTTACGCATAAAGTGAAAATGAACACAGCGTATATTGACCAGTGATATAGCGAGAATTTCTTCAAACAGACGTATCAAAAGTAAATTAGATTTCTAGGTGCTTCCGTAAAACACGTGAACTGTGAGCGTCGTGGTGAGAGAAATGCTCTACGCTGTTGTTTTTTTGTTTTAAGATGCAGCACAGCGCCGTGGCAACTATAATTCACCTTTTCTGATGTTGCGACACAAGGACCGCAACTTATGTCTGTCGATATATGACGCTGGCAGACACTCCGAGAAACGCAGCGCCCAATTATACAGGGCCCAGGGTATGTCAGTTTTCGGCGCCCCAGCCTTCTAGTGTTTCTGTATATGCTCCCTGCGGGAGCATATATATGCAGGGACACCGCAGACTCCTCATTGCGTGCGCCACCTTACGGTGCCCCTATATTAGCGAAACGCGCCGCGCACTTCCATCCGAGCACCTGTCGTTATTCTTGCACCATGATCCGAATTAATCAGGACTACCCGTGGTCTTTAACCTGCGCCTAAATCTCGGTAACAAGCGTTTTTGCATTTACCCCATTGGAGTGCGACCGCTGCGACCGGGATTCCAACTCGTGAACGTTTGACGTATATACTCAGAGAGAGAGAGAGAGAGAGAGAGAGAGAGAGAGAGAGGAAGGGGAAAGGCAGGGAGGTTAACCAAAGAAAAAGATCCGGTTGGCTACCCTACGCTGGGGAGAGAGGGGAGGGGGAGGTAAAGTAGTAACAAAGTAGAGATAAGGAAAGGAAGGAGCATAGACACACAATCACAATCGGTCACTGTCACCGAATACTGTCATCGCACAGCACAGTGACACTTGCAGCACTATCAACATCTGTTCAGGCTACAGCCGCCTGTCCAATTCTGTCGCCCTCAAAAACCGCAACAGTGCCCTCGTCGCCCTCTGATGCGATGGCTTGTGATGGCGGTATTTTAAAATAAGTTCCTCTGTGAGAGGTCTTTGGTCAAAGCGCGCTATCGCGGTTGCGAGTGATTGTCTCTGTAAATTATATCGAGGACAGTCACAAAGAAGGTGTTGAAAAGTCTCCTCGTTACCACAGTCCTCACACGAGGCGTCGTCGGCCCATCCAATTCGGTAAGCGAAAGACTTGATGAAAGCCACCCCTAGTCATAGTCGACAAAGCAGGGTAGCTTCGCGACGGCAGAGTCCACCTGGAATACAACGCCGTAGAGAGGAGTCAAGATTGTGGAGTCGGTAGTCGTGAAAATTTCCAGCGTCCAGCAATAGCCTTATACCCTATAGCCTCTGAAAAGTCGCCGCGAGATTATTCTAGCACCGCTGCGTGCCCATGAAGGGAGCTTTCAAATGGTCGGTTTAACAATGCACTTGCATATAGCTGTAGTCTGAACTGTTTGCACCGCAACCGCTACGTATGCTGGCAGATCGCCAGCCTCATCTATGCCCGCAGTGAGGGCACAGTGGCTGTAACGTTCTACTCTTGAGCGCGAAGTTCGCTGGTTGGATTCTGAGGCGCGGCATCCGCATGTAGACGGAGACGAACTGCAAAAAAAAAAGAAGAAAAAACCGTGTGCCTTTAGTTCGGTACATATTGAAGGTACCCACAGTATAAGGTGTTTCATATATCCTAGGTGACCCTTCGGCATGTCAGTCCCGTCATGCATGAATCCAAATATATATATATATATATATATATATATATATACACATCGGAAGTCTGCTTTTGGGCATGATAAATGCGGGTTTTCAGACCACCACACAGGGCACAGAAGTGCCGGTTTCCGGCTAATTACTTTTCTGGCAGCGCAGCATTCGCGACAATGGGTCGCCAGGAATTGTCCTCTAATTGCTGATAAGCTTCCTAATAAACTACGGTGCCCTAATGAGATCATTATCTCATCAACTTCAGTTCGTATATTGTCTACTAAGAATCACTTGCTTTCTGTATTTCTCATTGTTATATTAGATGCGCCGATTGTAACTGACTCTAAAACATGGGGGCGAGGAATTTTACAAACGTATGCAGATGTGGCCTAGCAGCAGCTACTCATTTAAAGGAACACGACTTCCGTGCATGGTTCAAATAGCGTGCGCATCTCGCATACCACGCATATGCTTAAGTCCTAGCCGTCTCCACAAGCAAAAAGTAATTAACAAGAAAGTGCGAAACACTCAGAGTTCCCAAGGTTATTATTGCAGAAGTGATACTTTATTCGCCTGTTTTCGTGTGCGCATGTCTTCATAAAGAATGGATAGAGACGAATGTATAGTTATGGAACGTAAAAATATTTCGATAACTTTTATAGGCTGTCGCCTTTCAAACAAGGAGGCTCTCATGGGCTTCGATTATTCAGCAGGGTAACATTACTCCTCATTCAAGGTTGTAAGTTCGGCGTTGTGAGGAGTGCGGTCAACCCCACTGCGCGCAATGGTAAAGCAAAGCCGAGCTTGGGGCAGAGATTCCTCGGATAGCCTGGCCAAAGCTGGAATTTTCACATGTTTTAGCTATGCGCCCGAGAAAATGTTTCTTGGTTTGAGTAACGTGTAGAAGATGAATGCATAATATTTCTTGTTTGCTTAAGACGTCAATAGATAGATATCTTGGTTTCAATACCGCTCCGACGCCGGAAGATCCTTTTGGAAGGCCACGGCATATATGCGTAGAGAATCCGTGCACTGGTGCAGCAGCTATTGCCGATGAATTTTCTGTCTTTGGCACTTTCTTCTATGCGAGTCATATTGCCCATGGTGAGTCATATTGAGAACGAGTCATTGCGAGTCATATTGCGAGTCATATTGCGAACGAAGAAAACCGTGCCTCAAGCTGGAATTCTACCGATCAACTTGGGTCTTATCAATAATGAATATTCATGTTCTAACCATAACTTCACTGACGAGTCTTCCACTCAAGAGAGTTCATCGTGGGGTCTCTACGTATTGTCTTCTAGTCACCACTTCTATTACCATCGTCAACGGTTATATCAAGCATGGCAGCTGATTTTAATGAAATTAGCATACTTTGGGAACTTCACGCACTTTCAGGGGACCGCCCGATCGATTATCTGTCTCTAAATGAAATTTCCCGCCAACTTGAGTCACTGTACCCATGATAAAATGGGTACAACATCGCTCACAACTGTGAGACCAACTTGGGTCACATATTATTGGTTTGTAGCGCGAAGTCACACACACACACACACTTCGCGCTACAAACCAAGAATATGTTGCCGTACCAACTCGCCCAACTGTATGTTCTTTTGCAACTGGGGCCCTATGACTGTGACACTGTGTAAGTGTCGCTCTTTAATGGACCTGTTTAACGCCAACTTGGTTTGCTGGGTATGTGCGACTGAGTGTGTTCCGATTTCAAGACTTCTTTGGCGTGAACTTGTGTCAGTAGGCATGCGTAACTGGGTAAATGCCACCCCTCACTAATGTTGTTTGACGCCAACTTGGGTCAATGGGTATGTGCCATCCTTCAATGAAAGCAAACTTAGGTCACTGGGCGTGCTCAACTGGGTGTATGCCGCGCTTCAGTGACAAGAAATGCTTTCAAATGTCTCCGACGTTGGGCGCAGTAAAACAGTGTCATATTAAGAGAAACTTCTCTGGATAAGTTCACTCACGCGCCAGGCGCGGCCTTCGCGCCGGTGCCGCTAAAGAGGACTGTGTGTCTAGAGGGGAAGCGCGAGGGAGGCTGCATACACGCTTCATAAGTGACGCATTTCCGCAGGGGCAATATGGTGTGCCGCTGCCTGCTTCAGTACTAATCACATTGACATAAACATTCATCGTGCGATGGGTTCTGCTGGAATATTTATGGTATAACAGAAGTCATTGTTCACATCCTTCGGCAACCACCATGACGATGGGTCATCTTCGCGGCATCACAAGCGGCCCTACCAAGCATATGCAAAAATGTACAGGCCTTGTAACCAACATAAAGCAGAATAATTAATTCTTGCGCTAGTTTTCTTCAACAGTAACATCCAGTAACTCGACACATTAGTCACATTCATCATATAGCCACTGTCGCTGATCATACTGCGCATAATAATGGATTCCTGAACACTGTGGCGTATGCAGAAATGAAAAAGCGATCTAGCTGCCCGCAGAGGTCCACATGTATTTAATTTTTGACAAATATACTTAACAATATTCGAAGCGTCAGCATTGGCAGAGAAATAAGCCCACGCGCAAAGGAATCGACTGTGGAGTCTGTCACATCATCAACATCACTTTGCACTCTGATGACACAGTGCTTAATAAACACATCCACATCAATTTCCACGTCACCTCGAGACAGTGCGTCATCGGCTTCGTCTGAACGCTACATTCACCTGCGCCGTCTTGGACTGAGTACCAACACTTCTTGTGATAGCTGTGGTGCGTTAGAAACCGAGGAACAGATTTTGTTCGAATGTTCAGGTTTCGGAGTCGAAAGAACATGTTATTTCAGCAGAATGAGTCTGCTTCCCAAAATCGAGTAGATCTAGGAATCAATATATTAAGTCCTATGCCTTCTTTATTCCTTCCACACATTGACTTAATTGACAAGTTCTAGCCTGTTTACATCAATATCAACGTCACTATTTGCCCTGCACATACCATGATCATAAATTTTCTTGCATTTCTTTCCTTTTCCCGTCCTCCTCTCCCTAGGGCCTTTTTGTCCCCGATTCCCTTCCTTATGCAGAGTAACATGTATGCGCTTACATATACGCCGGCGAAATTCTCTGTATTTTGTTAGAGATTTCTCTCTCTCTCTTCAAAGTGATGATAATTATGCATCGTTTCACTGCAGGTTTAATCATGGAGGCGAATTACAGCAGGTCACTATGATAATGTCCTCAGCCCTGCATGCCGGCTCACGCGACACGTAACACAATTTTCAGGTACGTTTGCTCAGACGAACATAAGCTGATTTTCCACTTGTGCTGCCAAGAAGTAGGCACGATCATCACACGTCAATTTACGTTCCCTGTCGGATGAAGCTTAAAGCCTCCAATTTAGGTCCCCTCGTTCCTCCAGCGTCCTGTAAACACCCATGTCCTATGTTAGTGGGCGTTATGCAGTGTCTGCAAATTTTCTAATCTCATTCCTCTATCTAATCCTCTGGACGCCGGCTTCAACTGCGTTTCCCTAGACAACCATCCTGTCACTCCTAAAAACCATGTTACTCTTACAAACGGTCGTTAATTTTTTTTTTTTTTTTTTTTTTTTTGTAACTTACCAACGAGGCATAATTTTTAGCAAAGCATCAAAACTATACGCGACTGAGGCGATTCCACCTGTTTATGTGACTGATCCTAACTTGATCACGTTGAAGATTTGAAAGAAAGAACATGGTTGTGTTCTTGTGAAATGGATGGATACAACTTTTTAACAATTTTTTAACGAAGGCACCCCATGGAGCTCTCGAGAGCATGTGATGAACAGCGGAGAATTCTGAATCGGCGCGGCGATGCGTGCCGTCTGCATCCGTGTAGAGCAGCGCTGAAGCGGTATTCCAGTGACTCTAGAGCGGTATTCTGTGAGTGTCCATCTAATGGGAGTGTCCAACTCGACTGCTGTTGAAATGCTGATTGGCTGAGCTATAGTACGAGCGAGAACGAAGCAGGCGCTCCGAGCCAGTCCTCCTTCTCGCTAGTACTTATCCAGCCAATCAGCGGCTGCCGAAATGGGCAGTCCACTAGGTGGACGCTGACAGAATGCCCCCCATGGTTGTGAGCCGTGATGCTGAAGAGTAGCCTGCCACTGCGATTTTCTCTGACGTGCGCTCTGTGGCGGCCTCTCCGTCCTTCGGCATAGCTCCTCACGCGCGCGCAACCTCTCCCCCGTGCTTGCGAATGGAACGCTCCCCAGTCGGCAGCGGCGGCGCCACTGCGGGCCGGCGGCTTTGCGCGCCTCCACGCTAGTCGCAGCTCGGAGTCCACTAGGACAGCATGGCCGCTCGCCGCGCCGCTGCAACAGCAGCTGGTGCGTAAAACCGGCGCCACGCTCCGCCCCTTTGGAGTACAGCAGCCGTCAAGGTGGACGATGTCTGCCGCCGGCGTTGTGCGCGTCGTGTAGTCGCGACCCTTTTGACGTCGTCCGGAGGTGTCAGATCGATCTCGGACGGTCATCTCTCCCGTCATCGCGTCTCGGACGTCCGTCAATGATCTCCCTCTCCATATTCTCGCGGACACCCAGAAAGCACCGCGGCACTTGTCACTCACCGGAGTAGTAAAGAAAGACAGACTGTAGCGACGGGATCATCGCTCTCGTTGCATTTGTTGCTACTGCTGCCGCTGCAAACGTCATACTGGCTTCTTTTCTTGTTTCGAGTGGTGGTGTGCAGTCGTTCTGCGCTTGGGACGTCAGTGTGATGTGATTGCCTGTGCTGCAACTGGTCGCGCCCAGGCACGATCGAGTTACTGCGCGCCCTTCCTGTACGTGACACTGACAGGAGCTCCGCGTCCTTCCCGTGCGGCGACGCTTCGACAGATACAGCGCGTGATTGTTGCTTCCGTGCATTGGATTTACCGCTGTGATTGTTTCTTTGTGTTGTGACCGACCTTTCAAGCGGTGCCCGTATCTCACGCTATACCGAGCGCGCGCCCGTTTACAAACGTGCCTGCCCCTGGCGCTGTCAGGCGGCCGTGCACTTGACTTGCGTTGGATTGAGTTACCGTGCGCTTTTCGAGCTGCCTGCGCACCCGTGGACTACTCTTGAGCTTAGGACACGGCACGAGTTCTACGTTCTGTTCGTCGTGGTCGTCAATCGCGACATAGGTAAGGCTTTCGAACCTTTTCACATTCTTAATCCGACCAACTGTCGGAATTAGACCGTAGATTTCCTTCATCTTTGAGTAAACAAGCTGTTTCTCATTGAATGATTGACGCACATACTTGTCTGCCACTATTGTATAAGACAAACATGCGCTTCGAAAACGCTGGCGGTGGGGAACGATGGCTGGAAATGGCGCGCTTCAATGGAACTTGCAATGCGCTCTAAGTCGAAGTTAATTCTTAATTAGTACATGATAAAGGTGCCCACAAAAAGTGCTTATTGGTCATTGCGGTAACTTTCATTTAGAAATCTAAGAAATACGATGGAATGAGGTAGTAAAATAAGATAGTCGTAACTCGACGCTCAGACTGATTCTTAATAGAAGGCAAATAAATATCATAATATTCTCGCTAACAATGAGCCCCAATCAATCGTCGCTTGATTGTATTAGTTTGATTCCCTCAGCGTAAATTTTGAGTTTCGAGCTTTCATTGGACGATCGCAGACACCTGGCTCTTCTATACAGAGATTGCTTTGATGTGCTGAGGTTCTTAGCTGATCATGCTTGTGTTGAAGGCTTGGACGGCTACCATGTGGTGACTGACTAATTTTATTCCATTTTATTTGTTAGCGGCCTTTGTCGTCAGTTTTTCCACACATTATTGCAGTGTAAGATGACAAATAACGCGATATAAATAAATATATATATATATATATATATATATAGTAGTAAGATCGAAATAAATATTGGTATGTGCCAGAGCAGAAAGATGGGGTAGTGTGTGAATGAAAGAGAACGAAGGTTTCAAGGAAACTAAATATAGAAAATGGTGCGTGTAACTGAAGATGATTTAGATACTTTCACATTTGCGGTAGTTTAGGAAGTCATAAGTGTTCCAGAAAGAAATCTGTCTCTCAAGTTAGGCTGTTTCAGTATTGTACGATTTCCGGCTTACCCTGCCTTACCTTCACCTACGGGTTTTTATCCCCCCTTCCTTCAAACGCCGACTTCTTGTCCAATCAGCTGTATTGGCCCTATTGGGGAAGCGAAACGCCATGACGTGAGGCGCAAGCAAGCAGGTAAGTCTGTTGTGCCAGTGTATGACGTTGCAACGACATTTTCGTCGTACAAGCCTGATTACGCCATTCTGGTTTGGCGCGTGCTTGGCTTCCCTGAGCATGCTACAAAGTTAGCGCCATGGTTCCCAGGGTCATGTATACCGCGTCGTCTGCCCTGCCCGCCCAGTAGCTTACAGACTTCAAGGCTAACCTGAGCATCGACAGTTAGGTTCACGCCATGCGTTCCCCGAACATGCGTCGCACACGATACGTTTTATTAACTGAAGCGCCGCTATATCATGCGCCTTAATCCTCTCAGCATCTCACTGACGAGTATTGTGTACTGCTGAGAGACTATCTGTCATACTAGCCGATCCACTTTATACTTGTGCCTCATTGGCAATTATTGTCCGTCTTGTCACTCGTGGCGGAAGTTCGGTGGGAATGTTTATTCCTGTGCAAGGTTTGTAGCATTAGAGGCAAAGAGCATTCGTTTTTCAAGGGCTGCTTTCCAGCTCTTCATGTAGCTCCCACAGCAACGTCAAAGGCCCGCCTACGGTGCGATTGCCGAGCCTGCCCCAAGAGTCAGGCCCTGATATCCTGACATTACCGACAAGATAAATTCTGGATTCCCGTTCCTGCACGTGTCATACATAATATAATATACAAATGAAAGACGACAGTAACATAGCTGCCAGTAGCATGTGCGTTCCTCACGAAACAAAAGAAAGAAAAGTTCACTCCGAGCCGAGATTGAACTTTGTGGCTCTTCATTTCAGGATGGCATTCGACCGCGTCAGCCGCAACAGTACGTACGAGAAGCGCGATCACTTACGAGCAGGGCGACCATGGTGAACTCGGGTGAACAAACGCATAGCCGTGTCAAGCCAGGCCGATATGATCGACACGGCCTTTCTCCAAAGTAGACGGAAACAAGCACAGTATTTGGTCCGAGCTACTTATTGACAATACATGGCTCTTTCGTAATAAAAGTGCACCTCTTACGCTTTATTTTCACGAGCGGTAACCGTCTATGATTACAGTTTTATCCCGCACTTGAAGTAATGGTGATAGCTTTAGCGTTCCTTTCTTTCATTTTTTTTTTTTTGTACTCGACGACAAACGTAAGAATTCAGTACAAGCTCCGCCCACAAAGCCGCACTCCACCTGTCCTCTGTGCCACCAAGCTCCAAAACATAGTCCCCAAAAGACGGTGATATCGAAAGTGGAGCGCCTGCACCGTGACGTCACGCAAGGGAGAAAGCGTTATAGGCTGGCGCATCAATACAAATTCTCTTCCCAGTCGAATAACGGTGTACTTGCCACTTCATTATCCGGTTGCTAGCGAGTTTCTATCCAAATTTAAGTGAACACTTTGTTTGTCTTTACCGCTTAAGACGAAGTCTCAAGGGAAAATATTCCGTAGAAGCCAAGTGCTCATGGTCCGACAAAAGGCTGGTCCTCCGGGCACAATGCGCACACGGCAGATGACACACGTTCGCGCTTTATGTTCCGCATTACAGTACTAGACATTTATGGGGCGTACAAGAGTCGCACTGATGCTGAACAATAAAGAAATAACAATAAAAAACACAGTACTCAGCTTTATGACCGGCAAGTTCAGGTGACCTGATCAGTATTTTAGTATAACTCGAGAGCACCCATGATTGAGGTTAGCAGATTTCGATATCTTTCGGCGTGATGTTACAGAGCCGTTAGATTGTGGTGTATAATATGATTTGAAGTTAAATGATTTCGGCGATATCTTATAGAATAATTATTTAGATCGTGGGGTTTAACGTCTCGAAATTTCACAATGGTTTACGCCACTGTGGAGGGCTAAGGACTAATGTCGACGACCTGCGGTTCCTTAACGTGCGCCTGAATTAAGTAAACTAGCGTTGTTGTATTCAGCGCTCATCTGAACGCGGCCGCCGTGGCCGGGAATCGAGCCCGGGACCTCGTGCTCAGTAGTAGAACTCCATAGCTGCTGAGCCACCGCGGCGGCTTGTGGAAATAGTGGAAGGCATACGTGAAAGGCTGCTTTCAACACTTACTATGGTTTACCTGTTTTACGCAACACACACACACACACACACACACACACACACACACACACACACACACACACACACACACACACACACACATATATATATATATATATATATATATATATATATATATATATATATATATAATATATATATTACAGCGGAGCTGTCTTAGGCTAGTTTCCAGCGTTTCGTGATGTGTGTGTGCAAAAACTATCATCATATGGGCCGCGTTTGCGGGGGTATGGGCAATTGCTTAAGGTGGTACGGGCCTGTAGGGGATATTACTGTATGCGAACGACGTACAGATCACGTACAAGTACGACGAGTAGTTCGGCGGTCTGGACATCATAATGTGCGGCGATCCGCGACAACTGCCTCCGATTCGTGCTAGCGAGGTCTTTAGGTGTGTACGGGGTCACAACAAGGTGTTCAGCCCGGAGGTGAAGTGGCATCGTGTCGCCTGCTTCCCGTTGCGGCCGCTTGTGCGTCGAAAGGACGCCGGGTTCTCGGCAATTCTCGCGAAAATCGGGGACGGGAGGGCCCTCCACCCGGAAGAGGTGCGCGTCATGGAAAGTCGGTTTCTCAGCGCTGATCGAACATTGGTCGTTGTGCCCGGTGCTGTGCAACTCTTCTACTCTAATAAGGACGTCGATGCGTTCAACACCGATGTTGCCCTACAAGGTGTGGGAGACGTACACGAGGCTAGAGCAGTTGATGTGTGCCTCGGATACAGGCCCGACGACGAGTCTGTTCGCGCACAGGCCAAGGTACCCGGCATGCTCACTGGGGGCCACGTTCAACATCGACGTGAAGGACGGACTCGTGAACAGTGCCGTCGGTGTACTTCGAGAGTACAGGGAAGGAGACACGCGCAATGCAGTGCGCATTTGGGTGAAATATGATGTGCCACATACTGGCCGTCTGGCTCAGATCAAAGCAAACCCCCCTCGCGCATGCTGCTCGAAGAAGGGCGATCAAGAGCATGGCCCATTGGGTGCCCATCGAGTTGCGTACCTTCACTTTGCACCCTGGATAGAAAGACTGGACTTAGTTGCCGGCAAAGGCAGTTTCCGGTGGTTTAAGCTAGTGCGGTCAGCGTGCACAAGTCTAAGGGGGCCATCTTATGTGTATGTACGTTGAATCGCTGCACCGACGTGAACCGCCTCTACCACACCAACGCCAAGGGTGATCACGCGTTCCCCCATGCCAAAGAAAACTTGGGTCGCGACCTACAGGACTAGTTTATGCGCTTAGACGCACAGTATCTTCCTACTGTAACCAAGGCGTGCGCTGCTCGGCTCCTCGAGCCACATTCGCTCGCGCTCGCTGCGTTTAACGTGAGATAGCTGTCTTCACGCCACGGATATCGTCCACGACGCCATGCTCAGAGACTGCCTCTCGTGTTCCTGTCCAAGACTTGGGCAGATGTCCTGTCTCAGGCAGATGGCTACACTGGCGTCTTGTGCGGCAGGTGCGTCTCTTTTTATCACTTAACCCTCTTTCATTCGCATACAGTGCACCAAACCGGATGCGCGTTTGGTTGACTAATCTGCCTTTCCCTCCTTTTTGTTCTTTCTCAAATTTCATCAGATGTTTAATTAATAAAGAATACTGCTGATTGCTCGAAAGACGTTGCGCAGGAAGACTTGCCTATATATTCCAGGTTGCCAGCGGTTGCGGCATACACCGCACAGCGAATGCTCGTTTCACACCGGCTCCTTCAGACTTATGCATGGCTTTGAAAGTCAACTCAGATGTTCGTAATCTTTGTTTGTTTGTTTCTTTTTTTCCTGTCGCGGGCAACACATGACATTAACCATTTGGCTTACAAATTACGTGCGAGAAGTGACCGCTAGGAGCCATTTAACAACGTACTTAACAATGAATGAAAAGTACATCGTGATATATGCAAGGTTGAACGGGCTGTCTTAACTCGACACTGCGTGGAAGCCACTGACCTTCTTTAGGCGTTCTTTTTCTGTCTCGCTGACCATTTGATCTTCATGTCTCCCCATTCAGATTACTTTATATACGCATCTATGCATGTAAGTTCATAACAGGATGCGTCGCGAACTTACTACAGAAGGGGGTCCCAAAAGACGAAGGGCTTCCTGTTAGAATTGTATGTTATTAATGTAAAAGACTGCGGAGCGGATGGGCGCTTCGTTTATTCTACGCCTCTTCGCAGTTAAACATTCCTCTTAAACGAAAGAAAAACTGTTTTCCACAGACGGGTGATTTGCGCAATCCGCCAAGTAGGAATAGAGGCCCGTGTTGCAATGACGTTTCTTTTCTGACACGTAATATCCTCCCTGTCGTGTTCGTTTCTCCGCTTGGCGCCGGGCAGTCTGATATCCAGACATCTGTGTATCCGGACGAATCGCCGGAATCGCGCTCTGTCCTCGGCAGAAGAGCCATGCACGCAACTTTTGCTTTCTCCCTCGCAATTTATTAGCGTCCGCGGCCACGCTCCCGCGAATCGCAGCCGACTCGCCGCTCGAGCAGCCAGCTAGCTGCGTAGCGGTGGCGGCGGTGGGGGAGGCTCGCGCCGAAAGTTGCGAGGTGGTGGCACCCGCCGCATAAAGGCGCGTACGCTCGCCTCCCGTAATTAATTCTCCGCATGCTGCCATTAATTCGCCCCATATCCCCCGGGGACCAACTCTCCGGGCTCGGCTGGCTGTCTGATCGCTGCTGAACTCAACGCCGCCGCCGCCGACCGGGCGTTCGCACGCGGTGCGTGCGTGCGGTGCGTGTTTGCGTGCGTGTCTCTGGCGGCGCCGGTGCGCCCTTATTGAGTCCGACATTTCACAACGGCGGCGGCCGACGACTCCGTAGACGGACCGGCCCCGTCTCGCATCCCCCCCCCCCCTTTGCAGCGGCGCTTGAACGACTTTGCTGTAGTAGATTAGGTTCGAAACGCTTGCCTCTCGTTCTGAGGCGGCGGCGGCGGCGGAGCGCCATGCCTTGCTGCTGGTTTCATCGTGCGTTACAGGCGGCCGTGTTTGCAGCGAGTGCGAAAGAGCGCCTGGGCTAACGATGTAGAACGATGTAGTGAAGTTACGGCCTCTCGGCGGTTAACACGCCGCTTGCTTACCGGCGTCTTCTCAAATAATGCTCGGCAATTTCTCCGCGTCGATAGCGAGAGAGAGAGAGAGAGAGAGAAGGGAGCCGCAAGCCTGAACGCACAGCGACGTGTTCGGCTCGCTCGCAATTTGTTTAAAGCGAAAGCTTTACTGGCCGGGAACTTGCGATTTTGCCGTGGCGGTGCTCCGAGGAGGCACATGACGTCACACCGCGTTTCACGCCACACCGCGTTCCTCGTCGTTGCGTTCGCCTCCGCTCGCTTCGCCAGCTGCGTCGTATGCCTGATTACATGTCGGAGGATTGAAAAGGAGAGCTCGCGTGCGCCGCAACCACAGTTGAGGCGGCAGTATGGACGGCGACAATTCTGATAAGCAGGAGGAGACCTGGAATCGACATCGGAAAGAGATGAAGAGGAAACGAATCGCCCAGGAAACAGACGAACAGCGCGCCGAACGACTGGCTAAACGCCGCAACATAGCTAGACAACCAGACTAACCTGGGCTTGCAATCAAGATTAACCAAGGCTAACCATGCTATGCCTTAGCTTTCGCTACGTATATCCTGGCATAACCGAGCTAAGCCACTGCCAATTTTTCTATGTACCGTAGCAGTGCTGTGATGATCATTGCGAGAATAAGCAGCCCTGTGATGCCATCTGCAAGTGAATTCGATCCATCCCGACTCTTTGCAGCCGCACTTCTCCGTCGCCAACCTTGCCCATAACATACACTTCAGTCGAATGCGTACCGGCGTATCACTTTCGTGCGAGACGCAGGATTTACCGTTGTTTCGTAAATTCCTTCATATTTGCGCCTTGGGAAATCTTTGTAAACTGTTTTCTCTTTTTTGTAAACGTCAGAGGTTTACCTTTTTCTTCCGTCTTCTATTATATTCGTTCTTTGTTTTTTTCTTCACTGTTATCTTAAAGATTTGGTTCTGCATTGACGAAATTTCTCTTATGCAAGTCGCGTCTGCGACTGGCTATCACCGCGTTGTTTGTCTCATTAGCATGCCTGTTGTTATCATGATTGACGGGTGTTGGAACGCTGGTCGATAGGGAAACGTCCTTACAGTAGAGAAGTTTTGGGAACAATACTGGTCCTTAAGTAATTTGCGGGCATATATCTAGGCGAAGCCTCTCATTTTTCACAAAAGACCGTTCCCAAACACTTCTGTGCCACCCACGCACCTCTATGCATATATATAGCTTCGCCGCTTTACCCTCGCGCGCGAAGGTATTCGCTTGTGTTAGCACTTTCGTCCAGGTACTTTCGATTCCGTGTGACACATGTCCAGTAAAAACGTCGCTTTCGTTTTCCTAATTTGAGGTAGAAAGGGCTTCATACGGGTCTCCTCTCACTTTTTGTGTAACTTGCCTTACAGGTGCGTTACACTGAAGGAAATGAGGAAGGCACTAAGCAGGTTCAACTAGAAGCACGTGTAGCTACTGCGCGGGGGCTGCAGTAATTGCGCTAAGCGTGGCATGTTGTACAAATGTCTGCCAACATCATGCCGACAGTTAAGAAATAATAATTAACGCAAGGTATACGTTTTAGATGCAGGGAGTATAAATTTCCGTTGCAGAAATGCGCGACTTCATGTCGCTGGGACTGCAAAGATTGTGTAAGAACCTCCTGCTCACTTTCGCGTCAAGCTTTCGGCCTGTAGTGCCTTTTCTTTGTACTGCAAGCAGCATTTATGAGCGATAGGAAAGGGTCTGAACGTGGCCGTCGGTCCGTCCGTTCGCAAAAACTTCAAACACAGGAAATCGCGTGGTAGTCGAGGAACCGAACCAGCGCTCATGCGGCTTCAAGCCGAGCACTTTAACAACTACTCAATGGACGCCCGCCTTCTGCTGCAGTCAGCCGGTTGTAAACTCGGGAATGAACTAGGAGTAGCCGGCTGACCAGATTCGTCGTGCTGCGCAGAACGATGAGCAGTAGGCCAGAAAGAGCTTCCGCGTGGTAGGTGTCAGGCTAGGGATCGTACATAAATGTTCGAGGCCGGACGTATGGTGATGTTTGTTATCGCTTGTGGTTCCTAAGAGCGTGGGACCACCTCCTACAGTGTGTTATATTTAAAGACCACGCCAAAATTTCCCTGCACGAAATGGAGTCGGGGGCGCTCATAAATGATACTAACAGTAATTGAGCTAAGGTAATGAAATAGTCATTGCTGTCGATCTCCTTTTCTCACTTAAAAGAATTTCGCCAACCTTCTATCAGCAACTAGATCGCAATACAAAACAATGCTGTCCGCTGTTTCTGTTGTGCCTCTGGAGGACAACCGCATCTCTCAGCGTTGGTGGCGAGAGCAAATATATACGCAAACCATTAACGTGACAAGACGACTTCTGAAGGTGTCAGCATAGTAGTGGGCTTCATCGCAGAGAAAATTTGCGTTTTTCAGCGGATTAGTTAAAGTTGAGGTTGCGCCAATTCTTATGCGTTAATGTTTTCTCGTCTTGAACCCGCCGTGGTTGCTTAGTGGCTATGGTGTTGGGCTGCTGAGCACGAGGTCGCGGGATCGAATCCCGGCCACGGCGGCCACATTTCGATGGAGGCGAAATGCGAAAACACCCGTGTACTTAGATTTAGGTGCACGTTAAAGAACCCCAGGTGGTCGAAATTTCCGGAGCCCTTCACTACGCGTGCCTCATGATCAGAAAGTGGTTTTGGCACGTAAAACCCCATATTTTTTTTTTTCTCATCTTGAGGCCTTCGTGCGACGGCGAGTCACTGGAGACACCTGCGGAAAGGAAGCTTTATGATTAAGAAGCTTGATTACCAATGCTCCCCACCCGTTCTGTAAAACTTTGTCTTAATAAGTTAAACTTTTAGCAGATTGCCGCGTGACTAATGATAACAGTAAAGCGCATATGCTATCTTTATGTAAAAATCGTTACATTGGCTTATCGAACTTTTCTTCCATAGACCAAACGCGCATAACTTTCAGTTTTATCAGTTCGTAGGTTGGATGCTCCTATAGAACCCGGCGTCGCAGCATTTTGTGTGCCCCGTGCATTTTTTTCCGTGGCTTTGTTTTTGAGAGCTTCATATTGGCTCCTTCGGAGCTTAGCTGCGTTGCGAATTTCACCAATATCAACTAGATAATTAATAAGTTATGACAGTGTACTGCCGCAGTGTACTTCTTTTGTTGAAGTGAACTTCAGGTGCCGCCGCGCCGCGCCGCAGGTTTCATGCAGCTGAGCTGTGCCGTCGTGCGGATGCACGTCGTGTCGTGCACCAGCTGTGCCAGCAGATAGTATATGTGCCGCGCGCTATACACCAGCAGCGGACCATGTTTTGGCGAGCACCGGATGCGCTGGCCTGTCAGGAGTACATGCTGTTGGCTACAGTTGGTGCTTGCTCAATGGCATATTGTAGCGCAACGACAAGAACCACACTGAAAGACACACAGGCGTGCGTCACAGCGCCTGCCATGTGCATCGGTGTTTTTTTATTTGTGGGTAATGCGTTCTGCCACGGAATGTCACTATTCGTTCAGGGCACCGTTCGGACTGCTGTTAAAGCGAGTAAAGTGGCCCGACAGAAGTAGCTTAAGCTAGTCGAGTTTATTCCTTGTCGTCAATATTAGACAGTATTAGACAATATTAGAGCACCGTCCCGACCGATCATCGACTCAGAAGGCAGTGAAGGCACTTTTTGTGTTTTCTCAGAACTTCTGGTTTGCTCGCGCGACTTTAACTGAAGTGCTGTCCGTACACGTACCTACACCTTCTCTCTCCCTTCTTTTTCTTCCCCTTCTCCCTTCCCCCAGTGTAGGGTAGCCAACCAGACTATTGACTGGTTAACATCCCTGCCTTCCTGTATTCTTCTCTCTCTCTCTCTCTTCCTTGTCGTCATAGATGATTTTTTGCAGCGCACAAGACACGTACGGAGACGAAGGTTAAGCACGCACGGCACTGTGTTTGCTATCAAGTTTATCCGGAAGTGGGCGCTTATTTTTATACGCTCGGGAACAGACTACCGCCGCATTGCACGTGCACCATTGCATAACTTGCTATTGCTTATCTATGTATATCACAAAGAGCCACAAGCATGCAGGAAATGCGTGTGCTCTATGACTTGGAGGTCGTTTGAACGCCACCGATAATCGTGGCAGAACAGTTACTTCAAGAATATGTAACGCCGGTCCAAAAACGACCACGCCAAAGAATCAATATTTTCAAAAAGTTGCAGTGTCATGTGTGTTTACCTTCATCTGCGTATTTGTGTCCTGCGCTGAATAAACGTTCTATGGCCAGACGCCCATGGCAAGACATCTCGAGGGTTCACCCTCTCGAGGATGAGGAGGGAGGAAAAGAGGGAAGGAAAGGTAGGGAGGTTAACCAGACGCACGTCCGGTTTGCTACCCTACACACGGGAAGGGGTTTAAGGGAAGAAAAGAAAGAAAGGAGATGGAGGGAAGAAGGTACTATCAGTGGGAATACGTGCGATTGTCCATTACTTCACGCCTACATTTAGTCACTGAGGCCAGTCGAGCACTTGCTGAGCCCAGTACTGCCAAGCTTCAGTGATCTGACGAGAACCGGCGCACTGACATGGGCCATCGCCTTAGGGATACGGAGCCGGCGATTCGATTGACATCGCGCGCCTTAAGAGGGAAATGAAAGGCACCGCGGTCTGAGGCTTATAACGGAAACAAATGACTGTCTGATTAGAAGTACACGTAGAGTTACAGAGGCTCAGCGCGTGCACACTCATACTGACATCTTTCTCGCAATGAATCGTTCTCACACGCCACCTAGTCTCACTGCGTGCATCCTGCGACTCTATACTTACCCGCCACTTTTCAATCCGGTATGTTTTCTTTTTTGGCCTTTTACGGTGCGACCATGGTTCGGGCTTATGTCGTAGCGGATTAGTGGCGTGCGGTCGCTTCTTAGAACAATTCTCAGCCGCGTCTGTCGTGGACCGGCTCACACTGCGCACACGTGCGGATGGTCACCTCACGGAGAAGCTACATTACTCCGGGACTTGCGCGGGTATACCAACCCAAATGCGTGTTCTTTGTGCTGCCGGAGCAGCGATTGCTCTAAGCTTTTGCGAAGCTTCGAAAAGTTCACTGCACTTACGTGTACTCGTCGGATAAGCATGGCGTAAATGCTTTTGAATGCGCGATGCACGAGTGACTGCGAATGCGTCCGTTTAAACGTCTGTTCAAAGGGCTGAAGACTTCCAGACTTTGGCGCACTGCATTTTCCTTAAGCTTCTCTCAATCCCAATGGAAAGCGTGGAGCTTCTTCTCCCAGTGGAAAGCGTGGGTTCAAGAGGCTCGTAGCGTATTAGATAGCGCCATATCTAATAGGTCAGTGCCGCTTTGGTAGCGGACTGGTCGGGTGGTCTTACGAAACGTATATGGCACGACCTGTCGCACCGCTTTGTTGCAGAACTCGTTTTATTCTGTAGTTTCTTTATTTATTTTTATGCCTGTTTTACCGTATAGATGCAGAACTCGTTTTATTCTGTAGTTTCTTTCTTTCTTTATTTATTTTTATGCCTGTTTTACCGTATAAATTCATGCATTTGTCACAAGTCCTCGGAGGATTTTAAGTCAAATCTGCCGCCTTTAAAGCGGCGTTAAATTTAGTTTGATAGCCTTTTCGGAAAAGTTCCTTTTCTTTGCTACACCTACAGCTGACGGCCAGTCTATCACTATTTCTTACTTGTGTAATACTGCACACGATTGACGAGTTTCGCAGCACTTCAAATCACCGTTTGTGGCGCGACCTGCAAATGGGTCATATTTCAATATTACAGCTTAAAATAGTGCGTTTCACTGTTACACATGCAAGAAAAACGGATGCGTATATGTTGTACTTATGAATGCGAAGGTGAGGCTTAGTAATTTGCCTATGCGACTTGAAATAGCGTTTTCAGCCACGTGTTTATTTATGCCATTTTTGTTAAAGTGGCAGTGCAAGCAGGTGCACGTGTTTGAATTGTGCGTGCATAACCTGGATATGAAAGATGCACCTGGTGTGGTCGTAGTTCGCAAGTAAGTTCACGTGGGTATAGTTAAAATTATTTCTGTAATTAGCTTCGTACGTGAGCGCCATGTATTAATATATTGCGGACGCTCAAGAGAGACCATCTGTAACTATGCCTGACGGAACAAGTCAAGCGCGGAGAAATATTGCATTCATTGCGTTAACGCGTCTGTGGCATGGCCAGCTTTTCCAAACAATTTTACAGCGAAGCTGCTAGCATACAACTATAGCCGCTCGAAAGCGATATAACCAAGTTCTCCCGCGGTGCCCTGGGAAAATTAAATATTGCGTGGCTCTAATGAAAACGCTGCAACGAGTTTAAATTTTGAGTAAACGACGGGCCTGTTATAAAGGTGATGTGCGGGAAGATATCTGAATGTTTGCATCAATCGCAGAGCTTCGAAAAAGAAAAAAAAAAAGAAAAGCTAACACAAGCGCTCAAAGACGACAGCTTCGATAAATCTTGGTTGGCGATTGTGCAATTTCGCTCCAGTCTGCTGTGTTTTTATTTATCCCTCATATAGCGGTAATGTTTCGCGCTGATTACGTTTACACGCTACTGCTAAAGCCTTAGCCACACGTAACTCGCATCTCCGTGGCTCCGGGTATGTGTAGTTAACGGTGCTATAAATCGTCTGCTTTCGTGAAGCAGGCGATCTTACTGATGCGGAGCACACTTAGGGCGCGCAGTGGCATCCTTCTAATAATAGAAACCTTATGGCGCTCGAGCTGCTCAGTTTGTCCATCAAGAACTCGTTAAGGAAGAGCGGCGCCTTCAACTGTACTTCGTTATCGTGTTCAGTTGATCCCGCAAGCTTACGCTTAAAACTGATGCTTCGCCACTCGCGGACCTTCTATCTCTTCATTTTTATTATTTTCTTTCTTTTTCATCGCGGAGTCCCTAAAGCACGGATCAGTGCAAGTCATAAAAAGAAAGGGGGGGAGGGAAAGAAGTAAAGAATTTCCCTACATCGTCGGGTGTTAAAAGAGGAAGCGATACAATATGCATGCGTCACGGTGCGGTCTCGCCACCTGCTGCAGGCACATTGCGTGTGGCGCTTTGTACATAGTCTTTCTTTTCCTTTCCTTTTCTTTTTTCTTGTGCACCGCACCCAGCTCATCACGCGTCGCCATGTTTCAACAGCGATTTGTGCTTTGGGAAGGCGCCTTTAACATTGCTTCTGGGGAGCATCATGTAACTGAAACAGAGCTTTATGAAACCATGCGCTTTCCCTTCTATTTGTTTGTTTGCTTGCTTTTTTTGTTATTAATGAATACGCGAAGGCATCGAAAATGTTAATTCGCTGCCGTTACGCACGGCGCGACCACGTGCTGTCTCGCTTCATTCGTATCATTCGCAAAAACCATTATTAAAATGTTGTCGGCGTATCTGAAAGCGCGAAGTGTGCGGCTCATTGTCACGACGTCCATGAAGTGACTTATCCATTTTGTATAGCAAAATAGCGCGAATTACGCGCACGACATGATGCTATACAATTGCTATTGCCTTGCAAGTAGAATACGTCTCCTTATCGAATTCTTAAGAGAGACTGGTTTGATGGGCATATGGTGAAACACTTCAGCGGTATTGTGCGAGACGCTCGGGGGGAGCAATTGCCGGCCTTGATCGCCAGGCTAAACCCGCCTGTTGCTACAATTCACCACCACCACCACATCCTTGTCAAACTTAATAAACGTAAACAAAGATAAAATTCAAGCAGAAGCACGAAGTTCGCTACCATTAAACCCCAGGAATTCAGAAAATTTATGCCGCTATTGCTTTCAGTAAACTGTTGCAGAGCTGCCAAAAGGCAGTGATGCGGGACAGAGTAAAAAGATGTATGCATGACTGGCCCAACGCCAAGTATTAGAGTACATTTCGTCATTGGTTGACTGAAACAATCTTCTGACAGCAAAGAGAAGTTTTTTTCAGCCGACTGGTGACTACAATATCTCACGCGCATGTACGATCGATGAATAAGATAATGTGGCGTGCCGGATAGTGTCGTTAGATGCTAACAAATACGATCGAAGCCGCAAAGCTACATCCGTGTTTCCTGTTCTCGTTGTCATTTGAATAAACATGAAGGCAGGTTGTTTGATGTTACAAACGTTTATTAAACAGGGAAAAAAACTAGAGGTATCTTGCCAATGCATCAGCCTCTGATGAAGAAGGAAGATGACTGGAAATGATAATGGTGGATCATTGGTTGGAAATTGACTGGAAGAAAATAGGAGGTTGCCAACTGTAGCGTACCAGAGCTCCCGGGCCTGATCTGGCTAGTTTGGGTGGACGTTTTGTTGGAAGATCGTGCGACCAAGTCGGCTTCAAAGCGACTGGTCACAAATGGTCGCTTTGGTGGAAAAGCGACTGTTCTGCGTCCGTCGCTCGTGGCTGCTCTATTTTTCAGTCACGCGACTGCAGTCCCAAATCTACTGAACCATGCAATCGGCGGCGCAGGAGCAGGACGTCTGCACATATGTATGCACTGCATACGCTGACGCTTACTTTACGTGGCTATAGTGGCGCGAGAAGACGTGAACGGCATCAATCGTGATGCATTTTGGCGTGGCGACGGGAACGTCGCGCTTGCCGGCGTGTGCATCAGTCACGTGCGTCGCTCAATTAATTGCCAGTCGCGGTGCGGTCGCGCCAGCTCTTTCAATCACCGGTGTGAATTCGTTCACCCTTAACCTCTATAGTTACGGCGGGAGGGTGTCGATGAGGGTGGTTCTCTTGCTTTTAAAGGGAAATATAGTCCTAAATTTTTGCTCAGTTGTATTCAATGTTGGCTATTCTGAACGTAAACCCTGATCTAATAAAGAGTGAAAGTGTGCTAGAGTAAAATTGCCATAGACGGTCTTGCTGGCAGCGGAAATACGATTTCAGAAAAGGAGTATTATAACTGAACTTTCTTGGCGTTGCTTATAATTGGAACACGTGTACATGCAGTCGTCGACTGCCCGCGAGATGTGTCGCCAGCCCTTTCGACAGCACAGTGCTCGTCAATATGACCACGTTAAGTTGTGCAGGTGATCTCCGACGTTCCCTGTCTGACATCATGCGCTTCCTTCCGGTATTCGGTGCACCAGGAATGTATTACACTGTTATGTTTTCATTTCAAGTGCGACAAAGAGGTTCCCTCCCGTTAGCGGCATGTGTACACGACGTTCGTTTTCCTTAATTTACAGGCCTATACAAATGCAATGTGCGACAAAGAACACGCGATAACAAAAGACTTTAGAACTCGAAGGAGCATTGCAAAGCAGTGTTCGGGGGCTTCGCATTCCACCTATCTCTTTTTTTTTTTTTTTTTTTCTACGATCACCTTGCTCACTTTATTGAGCAACTGGAATGTTTGAGCGAATAACCGTGGTCCATTCCATGTTATAGAACCGAACAAAGAAGGGAATAACTTGAATAGAACAAGTTCGAGCACTAACATTCGTCTTGTTTTATTGGTTGAACATCATGACACGCCTTATCGATAAGCCTAAGTTGACGTGACAAACTAAAAACAACCACAAGAGAGAGAGAAAAAATCATCCAATCAAATGCGGAAGAAGCGGTGGATAAGTGAAGATTTCTTTGATGTTTAGTGCCATGTCTTCACTTGACTTCTGTGTAGCTCTCGCTCAATACAAGCTGTGCTACGTTTTTGGTTTGGTTTGTTTTTGTTTTCCTCTTATGGTGGCGCACACCCACTGCGGGGGATTTGCCAATATTTCGATGGTATTAGGAAATTGCAGCTATTACTGAAATTGGTAAAATTATCACGAACAGTTGAATAAAAAGTAACGTATGATGAACTTAAGAAAATCTCCCTGAAACAACTGTACATTCCTCCACGGCTGAGCAAACACACCTGTGGTAGTTTCCAAGAGAAGAGGCTGATGGAGTTAGCTCACTCAACTTCTTTCACCGCACTCGGCTGCTTCACTTCTTACCTCTTGTTCCGCTCGTGTGTACGAGCACCTCCCCAGTGGCACATACCCATTCCGGGAGATTGGCCAAGAGCGTTCCCATACCCAGTGCCACAGTCCACGTTTCATATACCCAGTGACCCAACCTGTATAATCGGCAACAAGCAGCAGCTGCAGCAGCCATCACCCACAAAGTGAGGGGAAGTGTCAGAGAAAGCATCGCTTTGAAACAGGAGCAAGTTCACTCAGCATGTGACTAATGTTTCTTAGTTCAAGACCGAACATGCATCTTTCTTTCAAGTGCCTAGTGTCATGTCCGGCACTATGGGACGAAATGACGGTACGTATATGTATACATTGCTCAGTAGCTGAAACGCGAAACTCGGAGTGCGAGGCTGCCGGCACTTTTTGCACCACCGGTAGGTGCTGGGAAAACGGAGGTGACCCATTTTTGTGTCACATAAAAGTGAGAGAATTTGTGATGTATTCTGACTGCATTCAGTCCCTTCAGCGATCACAGAGCGTTCGCTGGTGGCGCAAAATTCGCCGGCTGCCATGCGGTCCGAGTACCTCGCGTCGCTCGCCGAGCACTGTACCTTGTATGTAGTACACGCCATTTTAAGCACGTAAGGCTGGAATCATCCAGCGTGTGGCACAAGCGTCAAACTGTTGGTTCGCGCCTAGATGCACGTCGAGCGTCGGCGCGGATAGCCGCAGGCCGCGTCTACGCAGCGTCGCCCGCCGCAGCGGTGGTGGCCGCGGCAGCGTCCGGTCGGCACCGCGGCCGCTGCCGGCGTGACCGGCCGGTGGGTCCTTTCTGCACACTCGCGCACGCCAACATGGCGTCTACCCGGCGGCAAGGTCAAGAGTGCATAACCAGTTCTCGCTGTCTGCCGCCGCTTACTTCACTCGGTACCCTCGTTGTTCAGGCCGTGTGACGCCCATCCCCCCTTCCCCTTTGAGCATCGCGTCGCTCGCGGCAGCCGGCCGACCAGGCGGCGGCAGCCAAGTTACGAGGCCGCCGGGGCCACTCTTTCGCTACACTCATTCTCTTGCGGGAGCGTTATTTGTACTTCAGACGCGAGCCGCCCTTGCTGCTAGCGGCAGCGTAACCGTGTCTGCTGCTACTTTAACTTGATATTGCCCGATCGTGGGCGACTCTGCCCCTCGTTCCACGGTGCGTTGTCGCCTTAGAACAATGGCGGCGCGGTGAATGAAGGAACAGATGAAAGTTTTCAGTGTCAACGTAGTCTGATAGTGTGAGACGGCTTGTCCTGAAAATTGTGCCGACGCACGGATCCGAGTGTACATTCTCCCAGTCGCCCCCTTGTGCTACTCTTGTGAGTGAACATGGTGGGATGTGAAGGAGAACGCACGACAAAGTAAGAGATACAACGAGGACTTCTTTCTGCGTCCTCGTTCACATGGCTCATTTTTTTGCTTGTTGTAGTAGTATGGAGAACATCGTTGTAAGCGCACGTTCGGGTAACTATTTAGAAGTGTGCTTTCCAACACACACACACACACACACACACACACACACACACACACACACACGCACACACACGCGCACACACACGCTCGCACACACACACACGCGCGCACACACACACACACACACCCATAACATTGGCACGTGTTTCCGGTGAGCGCGTGGTTTATGTTCCTTAGGAGCGTATGTTAGGGTTGTCTTTCATTCAATCGATTGTTCCGTTCAGGCAATTTGCTGTGACGCTACACATATTCTCTCTGCTGTACGTGGGTTTAGAGCGATTCTTTGTTATGTACAGATATCTCGGAAAGCTTCCAGCAAATGAAAGCACTTCCAGTCAGGGGCCACCAGCTAGATCAGTTGCGTCACTTATGGCGACGTCCTCTAATAAACTCCAGTAGGCGCTTGTTGATGTAACGCTCCTACTGTGTAGGCTATGGTTGGGCGTCGCATGTACCAATACCTATGCGTTCTGCATAGGGATGGCCGACATTGCAGCATATGGCGATTGTGGCGACGAGGAAACAATTCGTCATGTTCTGTGCCTGTGCCCGCAGTGCAGTGTGCAGACACAATCGCTTGCCATCGTGCTGAACCAGTTGGACGACCAGTCTCCGTCGGAAGAAAGAATTCTGAAACTTCGACGCGACTTAACATCGCATCAGAAGGCCATGCAAGCCCTACTGCGCTTCTTCAGATGAATCGGCCTGTGTGAATGCCTGTAATTGGAACGATTTTTCTTTTACCTCTGCTTTTTTTCTTCTCTCTCTCTCTCTCTCTATTTCTCTCTTTCCAACCCATAGATCCCCCCACAGTGCAGGGTAGCAAACCGAAAACTCGCCTCTGGTTAACCTCCCGCCCTTTCCTCTATCTGTATTACGCTTTCGTATTGCAGAAGAGAGAATACAAAAGAAGGGCGAGTACGCATATTCGTTCAGCATGTGTGCCTTGCGCAGACATTTAACTCTTCTTCAGCTTTGAGAAAAAGGCGACCAACGCTCTTTCCATGTGCCTACCGAAAAGCTGATGAGATAGGATCGCGCAGTGGTCTCCGAGGTCTACAATAGAAATGCAGTCATTAATGCCTCGCCACAAGAACAAAGTGTTATATATAGCATGAAGCAACGCTATAGAAATGCAGTGGACATTCAACTGAAACGCACGACTGTTCGCCGAAGTCCCACCCGGGAACATCCTTCCGTGTTTTGCCCTCACGTCACCACGCTGCGACGAATACCAACGGCGTAAACAAGCAAGTAACGCCGGCTCGCGTTTTCTTGTTTCAATTTGCCAGTTAATTTTGTGATTTCGCTACCATTGTAACTTTTCTGTGCTCGAATATTTTAGTAGCGTTACGATTTGTGTTTCTTGACGCGTGAACTGCTCCTTGCTTTCGATTAGTATGCTATAGACTATATACCGAGATTGCAAGTATAGGCCGCTTCTCTCGAAAAGGTTTCCAAGTGGCCAAGGAAACGACACGAAAGGGAGATATAAGTAGCGACACCGCCTTTCAGTTCCGGAAAGCAGCCCGTGCAGCCACATGTTGTGACAGCTAACAAATTTTTCACAATATAAGGACGCAGATATTAAAATAAATTTACCCTTACTGTTTTTCAGAAACCTCATTGCAAAAAAAAAAAAAGGAAAATTACAGAAATCTTGGAAGTCATCTCTTGCGCGGTTTCGGGGGCGGAGTGGTTGAGGAAAGCAGCGCCCATCCTTCAGCTGCAATTTTTATTTCCCCTAAGAAACTAATCTGTTACCGTTGGAAAGATGCCGCGAGAGCTCCACAGAAATGTATTTCCGACTTCGTCGTGGCGACGCCGGTTCTCCTTCCGTTGCTGTACAAACAAGATTGAATTGCGCTGCACGCAGCATGGTGCTCCAGACCCGGTCGGTTCGACTTTTTCGCTCTAGGTATTTTTTTTTTTTTTTTTACAAGGCGCTCCGTTGTCGTAACAAACCGTTCTCGAGGGACGTCTGTTATTCCTGCACCACGCGTCAACCAGCGCGCGCTGTGCGGCTTTTCCACCGCTTCGAGAGAGGCGAGGGCCCCGTGCACCAGTGGTGCCCGTGACGCAGGAGGATTAGCGTCAAGAACCGATGGAGGAGAGGGGAGGGTCTACGTCCCGCTGTGAAAGCCATGCTGGGCGTTGCTGCTGCTGCTGTTGCTGCTGCTGTGCCGGCGGGCGACTGCGCCTGACTCGAGCGCGATGTTCCGCGCGCGCGACCTGTCACAACAAGGCTCGCGCGCGCAGTGGCGGTTGTGGCCTCTCGCATCTTAGCCGCCCTGACTTCCGCCTGGTCGCCGCACCTAGCAGGCCGCCGGTCACTTCCTTAATCGACTTCCTGGATTACCGAGACAAGAAGCAAGAAAATGAAACTGCCGCTGCTCGCCTTGCTCACTCCTCGTGTATATAGCTCGTGTTTGTTGTTTGGTTCTCGTCTGCTTCTTGTGGCAGCTCTTGAGCGGCGGTGTCTTCTCTCCTGCCAAACGCACGCGTGTCTATAATAAGTGCCGGGCTTTTTTCGGTAAGCTTGAATGTCCGTCAGTTTACGAAGCAGCCGAACAGAAGTGAACCGTTCGTTCGCAGCCCACAACATCGCGCGACACGCCGCGGCCAGTCCCCCGTCGCAGTTACGAAGGCAGTGGCTTCGAAGGAGGGAAAGGTGCTAGATCTGAACAGAGCGAGAAATTGGGAAGACGGACACATTGAGCTCCTTACGTATGTAACCTTCATCTGACCAAGTCCGATAGCGATTATTTAGCTTTACGAAAAAAGAACAAGAAAGAAGAAATCACATATTTCGCTGCAAGGCCGCTTCAGGGTGCCCTGCTTATTGATAAAAACCTCTATGTTCTTTCTCTTTGATACACCCAATTTAAGCTTTTCGACAGTTATCCTCGGTCATGTGGATGCTTACGAGGGCATTATTAATCACTATCATCATCATCATCATCGTCATCAGCCTGGTTACACCCACTGCAGGGCAAAGGCCTCTCCCATACTTCTCCAACTACCCCGGTCATGTATTAATTGTGGCCATGTTGTCCCTGCACACTTCTTAATCTCATCCGCCGACCTAACTTTCTGCCGCCCCCTGCTACGCTTCCCTTCCTTTGGAATCCAGTCCCTAACACTTAATGACCATCGGTTATCTTCCCTCCTCATTACATGTCCTGCCCATGCCCATTTCTTTTTCTTGATTTCAACTATGCCATTACCTCCCGTTTGTTCCCTCACCCAATCTGCTCTTTTCTTATCCTTTAACGTTACATCCATCATTCGGCTTTCCATACCTCGTTGCGTCGTCCTCAATTTAAGCAAAACCCTTTTCGTAAGCCTCCAGGTTTCTGCCCCGTACGTGAGAACTGGTAAGACACAGCTGTTATACACTTTTCTCTTCAGAGATAATGGCAACCTGCTGTTCATGATCTGCAAATGCCTGCGAAACGCACCCCAGCCCATTCTTATTCTTCTGATTATTTCAGCATCATGATCCGGATCCGCGGTAACCACCTGCCCTAAGTATATGTATTCCCTTACCACTTCCAGTGCCTCACTATACCTATCGCAAACTCCTGTTCTCTTCCAAGACTGTTAAACATTACTTTAGTTTTCTGCAGATTAATTTTAGACCCACCCTTCTGTTTTGCCTCTCCAAGTCAGTGAGCATGTATTGCAATTGGTCCCCTGAGTTACTAAGCAAGGCAATATCATCAGCGAATCCCAAGTTACTAAGGTATTCTCCATTAACTCTGATCCCCAATTCTTCCCAATCCAGGTCTCTGAATACCTCCCGTAAACATGCTGTGAATAGCATTGGAGAGATCGTATCTCCCTGCCTCAGCCTTTCTTTATTGGGATTTTGTTGCTTTCTTTATGGAGGACTACGGTAGCTGTGGAGCCGCTAGAGATATCTTTCAGTATCTTTACATACGGCTCGTCTACACCCTGATTCCGTAATGCCTCCATAACTGCCGAGGTTTCGACTGAATCAAACGCCTTCTCGTAATCAATGAAAGCTATATATAAGGGTTAGTTATATTCCGCACACTTCTCCATCACTTGATTGATAGTGTGAATATGGTCTATTGTTGAGTAGCCTTTACGGAATCCTGCCTTGTCCTTTGGCTGACAGAAGTCTAAGGTTTTCCTGATTCTATTTGCGATTACCTTAGCAAATACTTTGTAGGCAACGGACAGTAAGCTGATCGGTCTATAATTTTTCAAGTCTTTGGCGTCCCCTTTATTATGGATTAGGATTATGTTAGCGTTCTTCCAAGATTCTGGTACGCTGGCCATTTTTTCTAGAACAATCTGCCCACCATCCTTCAACAAATCTGCTGTTACCTGATCCTCCCCAGCGGCCTTCCCCCTTTGCATAGCTCCCAAGGCTTTCTTTACTTCTTCCGGCGTTACTTGTGGGATTTCAAATTCTGTAGACTATTCTCTCTTTCATTATCGTCGTGGGTGCCACTGGTACTGTATAAGTCTCTATAGAACTACTCAGCCACTTGAACTATCTCATTCATATTAGTAATGATATTGCCGGCTTTGTCTCTTAACGCATACATCTGATTCCTGCCTATTCCTGGTTTCTTCTTCACTGCTTTTAGGCTTCCTCCGTTCCTGAGAGCATGTTCAATTCTATCCCTATTATAGTTCCTTATGTCAGCTATCTTACGCTTGTTGGTTAACTTGGAAAGTTCTGCCAGTTCTATTCTAGCTGTAGGATTAGAAGCTTTCATACATTGGCGTATCTTGATCAGATCTTTTGTCTCCTGCGATAGCTTACTGGTATCCTGTCTAACGGAGTTACCACCGACTTCTATTGCACAATCCTTAATGATGCCCATAAGATTGTCGTTCATTGCTTCAACACTAAGGTCCTCTTCCAGAGTTAAAGCCGAATACCTGTTCTGTAGCTTGATCCGGAATTCCTCTATTTTCCCTCTTACCGCTAACTCATTGATCGGCTTCTTATGTACCAGTTTCTTCCGTTCCCTGCTCAAGTCTAGGCTAATTCGAGTTCTGTTCTTACCATCCTATGGTCACTGCAGCGCACCTTGCCGAACACGTCCACATCCTGTATGATGCCAGGGTTAGCGCAGAGTATAAAATCTATTTCATTTCTAGTCTCGCCATTCGGGCACCTCCACGTCCACTTTCGGCTATCCCGCTTGCGGAAGAAGGTATTTATTATCGGCATATTATTGTGTTCTGCAAACTCTACTAATAACTCTCCCCTGCTATTCCTAGAGCCTATGCCATATTCCACACTGACTTGTCTCCAGCGTGCTTCTTGCCTACCATGACATTGAAATCGCCCATCAGTATAGTGTATTTTGTGTGGCTTTACCCATCGCCGATTCCACGTCTTTTTAGGTGCCTTCGACTTCCTGGTCATCATGACTGGATGTAGGGGCGTAGACCTGTACGACCTTCAATTTGTACCTCTTATTAAGTTTCACAACAAGACCTGCCACCCTCTCGTTCATGCTATAGAATTCCTGTATGTTGCCAGCTGTATCCTTATTAATCAGGAATCCGACTCCTAGTTCTCGTCTCTCCGCTAAGCCCCGGTAGCACAGGACGTGCCCGCTTTTTAGCACTGCATATGCTTCTTTTGTCCTCCTAACTTCACTGAGCCCTATGATATCTCATTTACTGCCCTCTAATTCCTCCAATAGCACTGCTAGACTCGCCTCACTAGATAACGTTCTAGCGTTAAACGTTGCCAGGTTGAGATTTTTCTTTTAAATTATGGGGTTTTACGTGCCAAAACCACTTTCTGATTATGAGGCACGCCGTAGTGGAGGACTCCGGAAATTTCGACCACTTGGGGTTCTTTAACGTGCACCTAAATCTAAGTACACGGGTGTTTTCGCATTTCGCCCCCATCGAAATGCGGCCGCCGTGGCCGGGATTCGATCCCGCGACCTCGTGCTCAGCAGCGAGGTTCAGATTCCAATGACTATATGGTTAATGACTATATAGACAGAGATATAATAGGAACAAGCGTGTCTTCGGAGCGTTTCCGCACGTGGGAATTAAGACTTCCGTTGCTCAAAAATTCGAGCTCGGCACGGACGGCTCGGTAAGTTGTCGGATATTCTGTGATCAAGGTCCCAATTTCTGACATGCTTGAGTCAGTACTGTGGGCTTGCTTTTAATTTTTTATTCGCCGATGTTCCCTGCAATTATTGCCCTCTATCAGCCAATCAGACAGCACTTTTCTATTATTGTCTCCGTCAGGATGGGAATAATCATGTGGCCCTTGGCGACATATCTCCGCGATTTTTTCTTCCATTCTTTTTCATCTTTCCTTCTTTATTGAATAACTTTTCTTTTAGTGTCCGTAATGAAACGCAGTTGATTAAGGATCCTGCGATAGGCCAGGTGAAACGAAGTGCAGAATATTACTCGCTCGACGTTCTTCAAAAAAACTTCCTGCTTTGCCAAAGTATGTATAACCAGTAGTGCGCTGCCGTATTGCATGTCTGTGCTGCCCAAGCATTTCCTACCGCTTCCACGAAGATCATTGCAGAAGTGAACGCGCACCGTTGCGCCATATCCGGATGCGGCAGACAAGATGAGAGGCTTATTACAAGCGCGCGGCTCTGCGGTGCGGTTGGCGTTCGGCGAGATACGGGCATTTTTCCACGCTACTCCTCCTCCATCGTCGAGGATGTTTACATTCCATTGCCCTGCCGAGCGGTGGTAGACAGACATGTCGTGCCCGCAATGTCAAGCTCGCCCCGCGAGGATTGGGCACTCGGCTGAGATGAGTCGAGAGCTGTGTCAATAGCGTATAGTTGAGGCACGGTTTGCGTGCTACAAAAGAGAACGTCGCGTACGGTGCGTGGTGACCGCAGCTATATACGTTGAGTTGACGACTGACGGGGTCTCGACGTCAAACTCTGTGCGCGTTGCTTTCCTCATCCTGTGGGTTTCCTTGCCGCACTTATGCCCCTGAAGAATTCGTCAGCCAGGTAATTTAGACACATTCTCGCATTCCTCTTCTTCAGATAGCCATGCAGCGATACTGGGGCCAGTTTAACGTTGCTGATGAGAATGGTCTCTTTCTTTAAAGGTTATTTGTTCGGCAATATTGCTGAGCACGTGATTTTTTCTTCTTTACCTTTTCCTTCTTTGAATTCTTTCTACGCCCTCCTCCCTGAAGAACGGGCAGGACCTGCCGATGGTCATTTGCCGGTGATCCCTCTCCTCTCCATTCCGTCCGTCTGCTTTTATTGTGTTCACACGCAATATCATCCCGCTTAGCTTAAGTTCCCGCCTTGGAAACGAATATTTCAGATATTTGGTAATGATTTAATATAATGGTAATATGCGCGACGAAAGGGTATACCGTTGACAAAATGACGTTTTGCTTTCGCTTCAGAAAAGGAAAGAAAAGAAAGTATGCTTAATTGCTGAGTGATAGTCCTAATGTATTTGGAGAAGTAGTCAAAAGGGAGCTTTCTTTTTTCTTTCTTTCTTTTCTTTTGTTTCTGACCATGGATGGCTCATAGCATTGTAGTTACGGATGTCATGGTCCAGCACTGATAGAAGCGCGGCCAGCTTTTATCTGAACTCCACGCCCACCCATCGCTGAGGGACCTATGATTAGTGCTCCTCTGTGGTGTTTGTGACGTTTCGTTCATGTTGTCTCGTAGCCCTGAGTGCTATTGAGACGTCTATTCGGCCACACTTAATTCGGACATTCCATTGGTAATCTGCATAGAATTATTAGACGACCTTGCTCACCTCCTATCGGTATCCGAACTTCCTTCAGCTTCCGCATATACGGTCCGTGTCTTCGCAAGAGTTAATTTTTACCAGCGGAAAAATTTGCTCTCTCTTATTTTTTTGCCAGCCCATTCTCACGGTGCCTGAGGAATCTCTTCGTAGCGGGATGTATGAGATTATTGCGTGCTGCCAAACCCGTATCATTACTGTTCATTCTACATGCTTAGTTTGTTGCTTTGTTTAACTCGTTGCTTTCTTGTTTTCTCATGTATTGCAGTCATCAATGATCCCGTACCTCTGAAGTACACGACGCACAGCAGTAAAGGTCAGTATTATTTCTCCCCCTCTGCTCGCACCGTATGCGTTTGTGACGTCAGTACGTCGAAAAAAGAAAAGTGCAGTACGGATAAGGCCAGATAAAGCAAACTAAAAATAAAGTAGAGCAGGAGAAGACATCCTTCGTGTCGCTGGGAAACCGACAGGCTGACCTTCTTGGTATGTACCACCAGAGCTGACCTTCGCACATATCGCGGAAGCGCTATAAAGCCAAGCTCGCGGGTCTTCGCAACTTTATTAACGCTATTTATGTCCGATTCTCGTCCGGCGTCTTTCGGACACGTACCCGCGACATTTCCAATTCTAATTCAGTACTCTCGCGCGCCGCAGTTTATGTACAAACGCTGCCAGTTATTCTTCATGCACGGCGCCGAGCGCTGGACCTACTGGACTCGCATAAGGCAAAAGAAAGTGATGTAGCCAGAGAGAAACGGCAGTTCTCCGAAGCTCTCTCAAATATCCGCATTGTCTTTCAATTTACATCCCGCGGGACTCGTCAAGTGCCGCGTTGAACCGAAAAGAAACGAAAGAACAAAAGAAAGGAAATGGATAACAGCCGAATGAAGAAAGATGCGACGGCATCTCACTCGAGGGGTCCCTCCCCCACCATATACCTCGAGACGAGTGATCACTTTAGAACGCTGCTGGAGGGCGCGGGCGCTTCGGTCTCCGCTTCACCGCGCCCTCTGAGCGGGCTGCGGCAGCCTCGAAGCAAAGGGGAGGGGGGGGGGGGTGCTTTTCTACGGCCGCCGAGACTCCTTCATAACCGTGCGGTTTATGCAAATGAGTGCGTCTCCTTTGAGAAGCGCAAAGCGGACGCCGCTCTGGCCGGTGCTGTCGGAACGAGCTCTTCTCTCCGCCCGGAGGTCGACGACGCAAACAAACCCGCAGAGCTCCTCGGGAACGAGGCTTATGCACTCCAACCCCTTTCGTCGGCTTGTCCGCGGGCGCCGAGATGAGGCTGCCCGGGCCGCCGCGTGCGCGCGAGAATGTTTGCAGGCACGTTCCTCCTCCAAGTGCAACGTTGGGCGAAGGAAGCGCGCGCGCCGACGTTGTGGTTAATTCGTCGCGAACAGCTTACGTCATCCCGTCGCAGTGCGTGCAACCTTTCGCTACTTTAAGAATGCCGGTTGCAGCTGCCATGTGTGTATACAAGGTAGCGCGGAGTAATGTTTAGAGAAGATGTTCTTCCTCCGGGCGTAAAACAGGGCCGCATTCCTTGATGTCGGTGTCGGCAGTATATAGCCACACGCAAAACGGGCGGCTTATCTTGGACGAGTGCCTCCACGCCTTAGACAAAGAGAAATTTGCGCTCTTAGAAGGAAGCCACAACACGCTTGCATTTAATAAATAAATAAATAAATAAATAAATAAATAAATAAATAAATAAATAAATAACGTTCGAACTGATCGAACGCCGGCGCATAGCGGTTAATCTCGATTCTGCCTACGCAAAGCCACTGTTAGTTTCAGACAGGAAGCGCCTTGTCCTGTGTTTTGTCCCTTCTTTGTGTGCCGTTACTGTTGGCGCTTCATTTTTTGAAAGTTCAGAGCTAATGTTGTTTCTGGTTAGTCACATCTTTTCGTTGCTGGCATGCTGCCGTGCTGCCGTATTAGAGCACTCCCCAAGCCTCGCCCCACCCTCCTTCCCACTCTATGCAAGAACTGCTGAGAGAGAGAGAGAGAGAGAGAGAGAGAGATCAATCTTATTGTTCATAAAGCCCACTGTCAGTGAGAGACAGCCACCTGTACTGTAAGGTATACCGCAATAATAACTTACCACCGAAGTGATCGTGCGACTGATTTGTATGGCAATTACGACATTTCTTTCTTTTCTTTGTAGCTTTCACCCTCATATAACTTCGGTAAGAAGAGAAGATATCTGTAAAGCGACGCCGTTGTTTGAGTAGCTGGAGCTTTGAAAAATACAGGCTGCAATATGGCTACTTCTCCTAGCGTTTGCTTTTTTTCTGTGATCAAGACAATAACCTTGAGGTATAAACCAGTCAAAAGAAGAAAAGAGGCGAGACGTAGCACACAATGACTGGATACAACGACTCTCTGGACACAACCATGGGACGGCTTGCACGAACATTTAGTAAAGAAAATAATAACGAATTTAAGAACGCGTTCTTGTGCGGACTCGGCGTTGTCTATGGAAAATTTACGAACTCGTTCTTAAATTCGTTATTATTTACGTTATTAAATGTTCCTGCAAGCCGCCCCTGGACACAACCACGTCTCTCCTCTGTTTTTCGTCCTTTGACAAGCATGCACACCAACTGTTCCAACTGCATGTACCAACTGACCCATATCGCAGCTCTTCTGCAAGACAGTAAACCAGTAAATAAAACCTTGAAAATAACCGATGCTTCTTGTTGTGATACCAGTGCTGTTTACTTGCGCTGGCGACACCTTGAAATGATGACACTGTACTGGGGTGGCGTAAAAAGCGCAAAAATAAAAAAACCGCATACAGTGCAGTAAAATAAAATATGAAATAAAGCAAAATCGGTGTAGCAACGCGTGAATGCTCGTCGCTTCAACACACACACGCACACGCACGCGCACGCGCACGCACACGCACACACGCACACACGCACACGCGCACACACACACACGCACACACGCACACACACACACACGCACACACACACACACGCACACGCACACACACGCACACACAAACACACACACACAAACACACACACACACAAACACACACACACAAACACACACACACACAAACACACACACACACACACACACACACACACACACACACACACAAACGAAAGCAGTTAATCATCAGCTAATCAGAAATATGGTTTCTTCGAGGTCACTTAATGTAACCATATACCCGCGGCATCATCTTGAATGACGCATACTGATCAGCTAAATGAAGCGCCCTTATCGCTGTTCATGCGCTTGTAACAGGAGGAGAATAACATTAAGGACCGAGGAACGTTCGTAAACAGTGCCTGGCATCCACTGCGTGAACACTGCTGATAAGTAAAAGCGGAAAAGCTTTTTCAGGTTACCGGGAATGATACAAACAAGCGTGGGACGCTGCTCGTTTTTCCTGTGTGGGCGCGAATGAACGTCGCAAAGCGGGAGGGGCGAAGGGGGGTAGAAAAGCGTTTTTGGAAACGAGCCACATCATTCTAAATTTCTAGATAGCGCATTTTTTTCACTCTATGAGAATATGACAAAAGCGAAACTAAATTCTCGCTACACGGGTTCATTGTACTCTCCTTGCTTATGCACTACTCGTCGCGGAAGGTCCACGAAGCAAAATGAGCTGCTTATGTGCCTTTCATGCGTGTAACTCAAGCGCCAATTTGTTAATGCTTGGAACGATAGCTTGCTTTCAGTCTTATTCTTATTGCTACCGTGTTTATGCAGCGATACACCTAGTGCTTGTTGTCGCTGTGGCACTCCGGACTCAGGGCGAAGGCTACTGACCTTTCTGTGTGAACGTGGACATGCGCGATTCTGTAAACGTACTTTCCTGTACGTATTGTTTTTGCAGGCTGCCCGGCTGCGAAATTGTGGTCGTTAGCTTGTTTGTGCTCACCTCATGTACCGTGCCTCTTTGGGCAATGTTTTAATCGTGACAATGTTCCAACTTGCGCGGTTGTCTCACCTTTCGATCCTTAATTATTTGATTTTTTAGAGGAATTGTTGACAACAGCCCCGGCGCATGGTCTTGCTTCGCGTCGAGCGCAAACTCACGAGCTGTAACAGAAAGTACAAGAACTGTCCTTTTAAGCAGTCCATGCATTCGGTGGCTGGCGGTTGGGTTGAATTAGCCAGCCCAGTTTTATAAGACACAGTTCACTAGCCTTAAATAGGCACTAAAGAGATGTATTACATCAGTTTAAAGTAATGAAGCGTTGTTTCAAAACTTTGTTTTCGTTAGTTTCGCGTTATGAAGTCGGTTATGGTAGAATGGCTTTTGAGGGACAGTGGGACATATCAATCCCACTTTTCAGGGCAACCTCGCTGCTCTGTGGCGGTGAAATGTAACAGCTGCAACTGAACTTTCCTGTGTGGCTATGTTTCTTAACCTATTGAGCGCATTTCTTGTTTTCTTATTTTCATATAATTCGACGAGGCGGAACGATTGTGCCGATTGTTTATTTGCTCTTCCTTATCCACTATGCTTAGTCATTTCTTTCGCCTTTCTTCAAGCCACCACAGCGACAAATGGCGACTATTTTGATCGAATTTTCCTTGCAGTAGACTGAAGACACAGTAAAAGCCCACTTTCTCTCACATTCTTTCATTGGAAATACCTGGGGACATGTTTTCAGTACAGCTGTGAATCTTTGATTTTGGTGAGGTTTGGCATCTCAACTCGCCATGCCCACACCTACTAAAATGGATTATCCAATTATTGGCCTCACTCACACATCAAAGCGCTACTTACAAGACATTCATCGCCTTCGAGGTTTTCCAATTGGAATTAAGCATCAGTTTTCTGAGAATACTTGTCCTACTGGGAAGCCCTGAACGAATTCGGTGCTGGTACAAACCGTGCACAATAACCACAACAAAAACATGCAAAACCTGCACGTGCAGCGTGTATAGTGCGCTTATATTGGCTACACAGGCTGCTTCTCATCATTTTACAAGCAGGCATGAAGAGGCGGAAGCGGGCTACGAGGACATGTATTGCCCCGCTTGATGAAAATAGCCCACGTGGGTTGTTTGACATATGGGTCCCACTTGTTTCGCCGGTGGAAAATGCTTGTCTGCTTTCGAATTTGACTTTCAATGAAAAATACCTGATGAAGTACGCGCTTTTAATGATTTAGACACAAAGCGATGCGTTTTCTCTGCTCAGTTGTGCCCATTAAAGGGATAGAGAATGAAGACAAAGGTTGTTGTTTTTGTTTAATTGTGCGCCGGAACATCAGCGCCGGCGCGTCAATGTGGCGTTATGGATTTCAATGTGTTGTCTCGAATCTGTGCAATTGCGGCGCAATAAACGTTCTCGAAACTTTCCAGGTTTAGTTTTGGCCCATTTATAACACAATGTCATCTCTCCCGATAAAACAAAATAATAACAACCACGCCAGAGCAGGTGAAGCCCTTGAAGTGACGGCGAGCTGATGTGGTTGTACATTATAGCGCAGTCGCCACCCGTTCATCGTTGCTCCCTGTCAACGAGGAATCGTTGAAGCCTCCCTGTCACGACAGGAATGGCATTTGTTACCATTATAGGGGCGTTATTTACTAATCTTATTCATCTCTTTTGTGTCCCTCGAAGGACATGGTTACCCTTACACTTTATTCCTTCTCTGTCTTTTATTTTCCTTTATTCATTCTTTTTTCTTGCGCGAGCGGACCACCGGAGTGGGAGATCAAATTGTAGAGAGGCGACAGCTGGGTCTCCCCTCTTGGCGGTCAAACCACGCAGAAATGTCGGTATCTCGACAGCAGGTTTGGAACGTCCAAAGTGCTACTTTCATGCTGTAACGCTAGTAAACCATGCCTTTTATCCATCATGACCATTGACTGGTAGCGGGTGAATCGCCATTACAGACAACAACTTGGGAGGGACCCCTTTGTAGCCAGATCTCGCAAAGGTCGTTTTCTAGTCATAAAATTTGTGTTGCTGCTTATTGTCCTTTTGCGTTAGGTGCAATCTCGATCAATGAAACGTTTATTTACGCCACAAGGATGCTTTTGTCGATGATCCTCGCAATCGTCACACGTCTCGTCGTTGTAAAACCATAAAACACGAAAATAAAATGTTCGTGTTCGCGCTTCTCTCTTTACCGATCTTCACTGGTGTCTCCTTCATCGCCTTGAGCTTCACATCGCGTGTTCCATTATATGGTCAGTATAGTTCTTGTTGAACGGTTGATAGGGGAATCCGAGAGGCTTTATTATTGCTTCTATTCTGTGTGTCCTCGGTTATTTTCTGGACTCATTCAAAAATATAAGGCCGAATCGAGGGTGCTTAACATCCAGTGTTATAACACATGGGCTAAGAGAGACGCTGTAGTGAACAGCTCTTGAGTAATCTTTGAATTCGGCTTTGTAGACAAGGAACCGAAACCGCGACGTCGTGCTCAGTTACAGAACAGAACGTTATAGCCAGTGACCTACTGCAACAGGTAATATGATAATGAAATAGCAAAACCAGCTGCTCTTCTGTGCGTTATTAAAGCTTTATAGCGAGAAAAAAAAGGCACAAAAATATGTCATCGATATCAAAGGATTATATTGGAACTGGTAGATTATAATCCGTATAACCGTCAGCTGAGGCAGAGGGAAGTGCACGCAATAGATGCAACCACCTCTCTTCTTCGGCGGACGGTTACGTGCCGGTCATTACTATGAGATAGAAGGCTTATCTATATGTTCGTGCGTGGTGGAGTTTGCTCTGCGTTGCGTTCAGAGGTTGCAAGGACACAACTCGCTGCAAGGCGACGACGAGCAGCGGCTGCCGATGCAGGAACAAAGCGCTGACTGGCCACCTGAGACCAAGGGTGCGCTTGCACCGATTCTTGTCCGGGGTACTGCGTCATCACAGGTGTAGGCGCGCGCGCATTCCGCTGACGAAAACCTATCCGCAACTGCGAGCCTGCCCGTGTTCGCCGGACTGAAGTTGAACGCGGATACCCGATTCGCTGAACTTCGCCAGAGGCATTGGCTGCCCACGCGCGTACCTCCCGACATAGCCGTTATCCCTGTACGCCGCTGCGCATCGTGTTTCGAGCGCTGCGTGCGCGTTTTTTTTTCTCTTTTTTTTGCGTAAGCGAGCTGATGCCTGTGGCTGCGTACGAGTCTACATTTGCTTATTCCGGTTACACCGCGTGATTCCGGGCTCAGCTGACTGTGCTGTCTGGCGCCTTCCGGTTTCCTTTATTTATTTCAGATATCGGAAACGCCGTGGATGCGTTATTGTGGCCGGCATATTAAATAAACGGAATAAACCACGTGTGTACAGAAGAGGACAATTACAGCGACGTATAGACGCTAAAGCATGACACACCAACTTCTTCAAAGAATTGCGCTCAGTGGCCGGAATTATACGTCCTACCGTCATCCGTCAGACTGTATGGGGATGTTATACCGTGAGAAGGTTGGAAATAGTGTGAAACTATATATTCTGTGAAATGGTGTCGGGAAAGAAGCTGAATATAAACACATCGCTGTAGCATCTTGCATCACAGACTTTGAGTGCACAGTCTCGAAGGCTGGAAACGAAAGGTTTTGGAAAAGAGTACCCAATCTTGTGAACATGAATGTTGAGAAACAGATGAAGCTTTATTATCTATCGAAGTTTAAAAGCGATTTCCAGCCTAGAGAACCTCTTTGTGTTGTGGTTGAACGTCGAGAAGAAAGGACAAACGCTGAACTTATGTCTATACGGATTTATGAACAGCTTTATCAGCCAATGCTAAATAAACAACAATAAACAAAACGTGTCACAAGCTAAATTGTGTTGCTATGGGACAAATGTGTTGCCTATGCATAATATTGAGCTGGCGCGAAAATTCACCATCTGCCCACTTATGCAAAATGAATGTAGATTGATTAAAATCGAGTCATATTGGTTTTAGTGTTTCGAGTTTAAAATGGGCGCTGACCTTTCTTATGCGCTGCATCTTCGTGAAAATGGTATGAACTTGGTCCAGTTGATTTATATAGGAACATGTTTCGGAAGTATAGCGCACATAGTGAATGCAATATAGTGTAAAACTGGGCGAGTTGCTTGACCATCGTAGTAAAAGCAGCGCAAAAATGTACCTGCGGGAAGCGGCGCGAACAGGCAGCAGCCGTAGCCACGGTTTATTCATGCCGGCCAGCCATGGCGCTAGCGTGTTCTATTCGCGCGCTACACGCACGTGAGCCGTCGTCCTCTTCAGCGGCTGTAGAGGCAAAAGCCGCGCCGCTACAGGGCCTGCCTTCTAGCCCGAAGCGCGATTGAAATATGTGCAAAAGGCGCGTATAGAAAGAAGAGACTGTAAGCTTATATCCATAAGTGGCAATTCGTAGCGTCCGTTAAGGAGTCCGGGTAAAGTCCGTGTCGCGGCGACGGGCACACTGGCGGTCGTGGCTGAGAGTGTCTGTACACAGGGCGCATTGTCTTGTGCGTTGAGAACGTCGTGTTCCGTTGTCGACGGTTGCGCTCCCAGTGCGGTGCAATACGGCGAGCAGAGTTGAGGCGCGATGGCCGGCTCTTGGCGCGTGCCGAGAGTTGAGGCTGTTGAAGAGAACAACGCTGAAGTCGGCGTCGTCGAACAGCGTGCAATGGTGGCAGTGTCCGAGAACTGTGAGTGTCGCGAGTGTGCCTTGTTGCCCTTGTTGACGCATGCTGCGTCACCACTTCAGCTGCGGGTGCGGTTGTGCAGGGCGGCGTATTGTGACGACCAGAAAAACCTTGGTCTCGAGATGGCGTGGCCTATCCGGCCGCTGCTCGTTTGTTGCGTAATTCGCCAGGGCATTCGTCAGAGAGGCTACCGAAAACAGATGCTCTCGTCGTTGGTAGTGTCGGGTTCACGCATACCAGGCAGAACCGGCAGCGTAGGTTGTGAGAGAGGCGCAGCCACAGTGATGCCGTAGCGCGAAATCGCGACCTGCCTCACGTTCTCGCAGATGCCCGAGCCTGGTAGGAATCGGAGCACCGAAAAACTTCTCTGTCTTGTGTTGCCGTTATTCTTGCGCTCCTTTTACTATGCTATAGTAAATGAGGGACTCGAGGACACATCAGTGAGCGCTCTGTGCTGCGTATGATTCGTCTCGGCGCTGTTGTTCAGGGTCTGCATATAAAGGAAACATTTCACGTTTATTCGAGAGAAAGAAAACTAAATTTCCGATGGACGCGAAGAGGCGGCTCGCTGACTTTTCGGCTAGGTGAGGCTCGACTCCGGCCTCTGCGCTGCCACAGGGGGGGGGGGGGGGGGGGGGGGCAAGGTACGTGAGCTTCCCTGCATGCGAATGAACGCACAGTGGCGAACTATACAGGGTGCTGCAACCGATCCCGAGCGGTTCTGTCGGCACTCGTGTAGCAGAGCACTCGAGACGGACGCGGCCAGGGTTGGAGTGGCGGCAGGGCGGGCGATCCGGGCGGCCGTCTCCACTTGGCCCCACTTGAGGCGCGGCCGCCGAGCAGTTTACGCCCCCCGAGCCCTTCAGTGCAGTTCCGGGCAGACCCCGCGAGCGGGATCGCTGTCTCCGGGCGGGCGAGGACTCGTCCGCGACCCGCTTCGACAGTTGGAGGAAGCGTCTTATCTAACCACAATGCATAGCTTGAGGAATTAAAAAAAGAAGCGACAGATTTATTGTTATTGTCTTATTGAAATTTAAATAAACATAGGACTTTTTCTCGCCGTTCACTCGCGACGGCTACTCCTTCTCATGTGGTTATTAAATAGAACAAATAACTAAGAGTGATTGAGTGATTGAGTGAGTGAGTGAGTGAGTGAGTGAGTGAGTGAGTGAGTGAGTGAGTGAGTGAGTGAGTGAGTGAGTGAGTGAGTGAGTGAGTGAAACAACTTTATTTGGTCCACAGCAGACGCGAGTAAACTCAACGTCACCTGGCTAGGCCCACTCAGGGACCATCAGGTGAAACCTGACGGCCCTCTCGCGAGCCCTCTGAACCGCCAGGATTTGAGAGGTCTGGTCCTAGGTCCTAATGCCTTTCACCCAAGAGGAAATAAATAATCAAGAGAAATATTAAGTGTTCCAGTCGATAATCTTTAAATATGAAACGAAAACATGTATCGACGACTACAAAAGTGCAAGTCCCCTAATATATCTTCAACTTCTGATATTCCTTAGGTACACATGTTTGTTTCAGATGCACGTATGAGGCACAATTACATACGCACGAACGAGACACTCAACTATACACATGTGGGGTCGATACCCTTCACACATTCCAGCGTGTTCAAAGGAGCTTTGAGGTGCTTTCATTGCATTGTGAGGCACTTTTGATGGCCACGGACCTAACACGTCAGCAAGTGAAAAGCGTTATTTTATTGTTTTCTTTTTTTTCGTTCACCCACTGCCCATCCTTTCGCTCGCGTGTTTTGTAATCAAATTTCTCGGCTGCATACGTTGTGTATTTTCTTTATGACATGTACATAGGCAGGTGTTGACGCTTAGCGGCGCCAGCTTCACCTCTGTTCCGACGTATACCTCAAAAAAAAAAAAAAGAAAGAAAAACACCTCGAAGTACAGTCAAAGTGGTTATACTGAATGCAGTTGGTGAAAATTTCATGAGAGTAGTTCACAAACTTTCACACGGCGTTCTTAAGTTGAGAACAGACATAGTTGCCACACTGATCACCTGTGTTCGTATATCATCACTTAGTTTTATTGCTACTATGCGAGAAGGAGTAGCTAAGTGAAAACGAGAAGCGAGCACCATAAATCTCTTACTTTTATCGAATAATAATAGTAAAAAAGAATACCAACTATTAAGGCGCTCAGTTCGCATAAAAGACACTCACCGCGTTGTTTTTCACGTAGGTTTAGTTTGGTAAGCAGCAGAGACAACACTATGCATTTAACTGTGGGTCGTTCTATGAAAGAAATAAAAAATTAGTAGCTGATATGTCAACCGGGGCATGGAATGAAGCTTATCCGTTATTGCCGACTCACAACGCTCTTCAGTGTCTGCTGTCAAGCACGCATAGTATCATTTTATGAATAAATGCATCTCAATTGGCGGTTACGGGATAACATGATAAAAAGCGGCTAGTCGACTGCCTACTGCATCGACGGGGTTATCGAAGTTTTGTTAGCTTCGTGTCAACTGGCAATGCTAACGCGAGGGATAACATTGGTGACTCCGCCTTACAAGTTTATAACAAGTAATGTTACACCAGATGGGTGGCGTCGAGTCATTCCGTTCGGTCAGCATTTGCAGCGCTGCAGTCAACTGCATCGAAGAAGCCGGGAGCGAGACGACAAGGACTCCGCTTGGAAGTGACGAACTTGGTTATTTCCCTTTGTCGTTTTGTACACTTTGTCTGGAGAACTTTTTCCTCTCAAAGGAGGGACTGTGTTTGCCTTGAGGACTATTTGGCCACTAAACCTACTGCCGTGTACCGCCGGCAGTGGAGGATGCTCGAGCACGGCTGCTGCCTTCCTTTTGGTTCTCTATTTATTTTTGTTCTTCGCGTGCGTACGGCATATACAGACGAATCAACCTGTAGCAAACCCTAAGCCTCTCTCTGTGTCGTCCTGCTTCTCTTTCGGAGTTTCGTAGATACCGGGTGCGTGTGTGGAAAGAAGGAAAGCCTTGCAATACCACGACCACAGTTGCCACGCGGCTAAAGTGCCTTTGCCCCTCACCGGACCCGAACCGCCCCTTTTCTCCGGCACGTGCCGAACGAGCAAGCTTTGGCGCGCACTAGCTGCGAGGACCACTTCGAGCACGGGAGAGCAATGGGCGTGTTTTGCTCAGATTGGCGACGGCGCTCCTAGCATTTGCTCGGGTTATTTGCTCGGCGCCAGATGGCGCTCTTGCCTGTCCCGGCTGCCTTTACTACGCGCTACGTAGACTCCTCGCCCCCTCCCCAGCGCCTCCTAAATCTTTTTTTTTTCACCTTACATATTTTCGCCTGCCTATGCTTGATTTATTTATTATGATTATTATTTATTTTCTCGTCTTGTTATCTTTTTTTTTTTTTTTTCATATCCTCCTCTATATTGTTTGTTGTGGATGGGAAATCACTTTCCTTTCAGGGCTGTCGCTCATGCTGCTGTTGAAGGCTGGACAGGACAGCTAAACCGGGAAACGGACCGCGCCTAAACGTAATGCAAATGGAGGCAAGAAAATACGGCCTGCTTTACACGCATCCCTGAGCTAAAGGGATAAAAAGCAAAAGGCAAAGAGAGATACATAAGTGCCATCTACCACGCGAGTGGTCCACACCAGCCCTCCACCTCTCCTTCTCTCTCTTTCTGCATCTTTTCGCACAGTGACTGCATGCGTGCGCTCTTCGTGGCGTATCCGTCCGTGTCCGATTGCCGAACGCTCGGATGGCTTCGTAAAGGGCGTTACGGGATTTGAACGCATCGCGCGGTCAGTTTGCGCAGCTGCGTTTACGCACTGTTTGTCCGAAAGATTATCATGGCTTTTCTTTTACTGTATACCAGAAGAGAAGGAAGGCCGCTTAGATGTCACTGTTCTCGTTCGGAACAGAATGCTTCTCTCTCCGGTGTCTTTCTTTCTTTTTTCTGTCTATTGTCCTAACGACGTTCGCGCATAAAACGTCCCTGTCTGACCTGTCGTTTTTTTTTTCCTTTTTGGTTTTGTTTAACGTTTTTGCACTCGCAGCTTCAACGTCACTTCTCGTTTTCCTTACTTTCCACCTAATACGGTCCACCTAAGGTTTGTTTCATCTTGTTTTCTTTTTTCTTCTTTGGGCGTAGTTAGGGTTGTTCGGGGGGCAAATAATGGTGATAAACTTACGCGTCGTTATTTCGCAGCCATGCGTAAAAACTGGCGCGGAACGATGAATGTAGGTCATAAAGAAAGTATCTGCTTGCATGCTCGTTATTTTTTAAATTAGCTTATTTTGCGTTGAATATAACACACGTGGAGATATAACGCTCTCAGTGGGGTATATTTTCACTAGGAAACAAGCGTCAATTTCCACAACTACGTGCGAAAAAGAAATGCGTGGAGCGCGAAAAAATAGAAAAAGAACGAGAAAGAATCCGGTGGTAAAGTGAGGCCAGGAGGGCGGGGCCACGCTATAAAATGAGGAGCCAGACTATTACCAAAGCGACGATATGTTTCCTATATTTATTTATTTAAATTTACTGCACATTTGTTATAAAGCCGGCCTGGTGTAGGGCTGACGTATTTGTATATGCGTTGTGCTCTCGAATGTAACCCCAAAAACCCTTAAAAACTTACTTTGCCTTTTATCAGCGTTGCCTTCGTGCTACCACCCTTTCGATATTGCCCAACTTTGCTACCTGCGTGTATGTAGCTGCATTTGCTTCTGGCTCTCAATAGATAACGACGCTGTTTCGACATCGCCGCGTGTATAATATATTGGTGAACTTCAGCGCTGAGCGGCCCTTCTTCTTATGCGTGTTATAGGTTCGGAGTTCGGGGTTAATAACTCTCTCAACCAACGAGGCTTCGGCAGCCTTTGCAGTTGGGAATAATATGTTCCTTTCATGATTTTCCGCTTTGGACGAGCTGTCGTGCGTGTTATAAGATTACTGAAAAAGATGCTATATAAACACAAACGGCTATGTCCAGCTGCCCGCGCAGTTTATCGCGGGTGCCGTTAAAACATCTGCTCTCACTCTATACCTCGCTCGCAGGGCTTACGTTCCCGCTAGCGCTGAAAGCTGGTAGCGATCTCGCGCTCAGGCCCGCAGACGAGATTCAGGCACGATAAAACCGTTCAGCGCTCGCCGGAAGCTGTATAGCCGGCGATGGCCAATCAGAAGACGACTAGTGAAAGCCGTTCACATGTCACATTCGTTCGCATACCCTAGCGCACCCTGCCGTTACTCGGCTATCCAATCATAACAGTTGACGACGGCTTAGCCGGAGACCCTTACAGCCTGCCAACAGTCGATCCTGTGCGCAGATATGCGGATATGCGCGAACCATGCCTGCCAATTCACCAGCTCACCTTTCAGAGCGCTGTACAGTTTTCATTTGCACAGTAACGTACACTCTCGTTAGTTGGCTGCGCTGCTCGCTCGGACCTAAGCGGTTTAATATCGACGCTGGATTAAGAGATCTCGCATGCGGACGCAGCGCGTTGCCTGCTCAGGGCGCGCCTTTGAAATGATGGCGAATGCATGCGTGCGAGCGCGCTCTTTCGGCGCAGAAACATTATAATCAGCGGAGCCGTAGCCCGCATGGCGAGCCTCCTGGACAAAGTATTATGTACAAAGGATCAGCAGTTGTCTGCTAGTCTGTATCGTCCGGCCTGCATGCATCGCAGGTCGGCTGGAAATACGTTGAAACATCGATCCTGTGTCAACTACGCGACTGACGTATCTGCAACAACACCCGCCGTGGTTCTTTACTGGCTTTGGCGTAGCTATGCTAAGCACGAGGTCTCGAAATCAAATCCCGGCGGCCGCATTTCGATGGGGGCGAAATGCCGAAACACTGGTGTATTTAGGTGCACGTTAAAAACCCCCGGGTGGTCAACAATTAATCCGGAGTCGCCCACTACGTCGTACCTAATAATTAGATCGTGGTTCCGGCACGTAAAACCACAATTTAAAAAAAAAATTTTGAGCGCCTTGATAATGCGTGACAAATATCCCCTTTATCATAACATGGACGATGGCTGTCGCATCACTACCCATGTTGCTTCGAGTCTTGGTTACGTCTCGGACAACGTTAAGCTGTGTGTTTTCGTCGTTCCACATATTTCTGCCGCTTCTCCATTCCATGAATTTCGGTTTTATCACGGAAACTCCCGTCAAAAACAAAACAAAAATAAATAAAATGTCAGCGGGATTTAATCAGTACAGTAGCGTTATGCAGAAAACGATATCCAGCGCTGTGCTCTTTGTTCCCGTTCTTAGTTCTTGTGCACTCTTTCGTTATAATGGATCACGAACCTGTCATATATCCTGCACCTTGTTGTTGTTGTTTAGTGGCGCAAGGGCCAGGTATGGCCAAAGAGCTATCCTGCACCTTTCAAGCGTTGACATTGCAGAAGAATGAAACAGAAAGGTAGAAAGAGAACAGTTTAGTCATTAGTTAATACGTCATGGAAAACGCGGCACGAAGTCAAATAGGCAATGAATACGTCCACCACACCAAATACGCCCACCACACTAACAAACGTTCCTTACACCTAGAAACGTCATCGCACACGTCGCACCGATGATACAACCATCATAGCTTCACGCGCATTTATGGTAAAACAGAAGCATTTAACTCGTCTGCAATTCCACGTGCCATTCGGCTCTGGAACAGCCTCCCCGACAACATAGTTGCGGAAACTGACCGTGAAAAATTCAAGCAATCACTGAACTCGCTTAACCCATGTTAACCATTAATATCACACTCACTGTTCTGTGTAATTTTTTTTTCTATCGTTTTCTTGCACTGTAATACGTTTGTTACAAACTTACATTGTTCCTTTTTATTGTAATCATATGCAGCTTTATGTAGCTAATATGTTTCTCTGACTTTTAGGCTGTGCACTTGGCTGCTGATTTCATTTGTTATTGTTGTTAATAGATTGTATGTTACTGATTGTATGCCCCCCTTACTCAATCCCCATGTAGGGGCCTTGTAAGGTATTTTACAAATAAAATAAAAATAAAAATAGTGCACGGCATTCGACACTTCCGTTCAAATTAAATTAGGGCTTTTAACGTTACGATGTTGCACAGTTGATTATATTAGAGGGACGTGGTAGTGGAGAACTCCACATTAATTTTGAGTATACCTGAGCTTCTTTAACGGGCACCCAAACCACGGTACATGAGCGTCCCCATGGGAACGCGGCAGCCGCGGCTGGGATCGACCCCGTGACCTGCGGCTCGGTCTCAGAAACGCGATGCCAAAGCTACTGAGCTACCGCGGGGCGTGTTCGCCAACAGTTAAAGGGGCCCTGAACCACTTTTTATCGAAGTGGGGAAAGACATTTCAAGTGAAGATAGGCTATTTCAGAACCACTTTGCCGCATAAAGTACTTCAATGCGTTCAGCAGAAGCGGAGTTATCGGCAATCAAACATGGCCTCAGCTGTGCTCCCTTTCCTCCTCCAATGCCTTGCACTGCGAAGGCTACGGCGGAGACGTCACCGTGGCGCGCAGTTCAAATTTCCGATTTGGTGCCTATGCCGCGCTAAACGTAAGCCAAACGCGGCTGTCCTCAGAGAGCCGCAGTGCGCTTAGCCACTGGACTCGTGGCGGCACCTCGCGGCGGCCGCGGTGTAGCGAGCGCAGCCACCAATAGCAGCCGCGTATTGGAGTGGGCTTTATGACGAAATAGAGCACACAGAAAAGAGCGAGGAGCATGGGTTTTTTGAAACGAGAGCATTTGAGAAAAAGGTGACTTCGCGCTCCGCTTGCGAGCTCCACGGACCGCGTACGACAGCAGAAGTTGGTTGAGATGTTCACAACAGCGTATGCTACCCGCGGACTATGTTAATTCGCCAAGCCCGAGGGGTGGTTCGGGGCCCCTTTAAGATTGCTTGGCAGTTTTCTTCTGATTCCTAAATTTTTTTATATTTTAATCTATATTTATGGGATTTGATTGTGGCAGTTGCAAGTTAATCAAAAGGGAATAGCGATACTTTACGACTTTGCGAGCTATATATCATGCAAATCATATACATCATGACATGTAAAGCATGATATCATGCTATATACCATGCTATATATCATGCATAGCCTTAGTCAAAAGAGGGCTTAAGACGCAGCAATTGCCCAAATGCTTTGCAAGCCCAGAACCGCCTGCAGCCAGCTACCCCATCCTTTGTGGCCTATGTGGGGCAGAGCATGGCGGCCAAGCACGCAGCACAGGGAACGCCGACTCTAAAAGGCAGCAGCACGATGTGGGCAGCAGCAAAACCAGAGACGGTGCCGGCATTACCTCCGCAGAAAAGAGTCTAGCAGTTACAGTGAATGCGACGTCGAACGAAACGAGAGCCCGGCGACGGCGAGCGCGTTCGTTCGCGTGGATGTCTCGAGTGACCACCGCGCTGGCTGTGATTGGACAAAAGTGGCGGCTCGTTTGGGGATTGGAAAGGCAGCTGAACGGAAGAGGCGACGTTCGGAATTATTGCCCACGTCCTTCCTTCTTCCGGAGGCTGTAACCTGACACTGTTGCATGCCGATCCAGTCGTTTGATGACCGCTCCACCAAAGGGAGCTCCCGCTAATAGAAACGGACCATCGGCTTCAGATAGCGTGCGGCCCGGAGCGATGTTCGGGCTACGGCCCTGATTCGCTCCTGCTTGAAGGCCCTTCCGTGCTGAAGGGCGCACACCTCTATGATGTGAAAACATGTTTGAAACATGTTTTTACTACCGGGGAATCGCCATGACCTTGACTTAACCCAACAAAGCCCAAATACCAATACACATGAAGGTTAACTAGAACAGCCCGTTTCCTTTTATTTCTGGTCATGGAAAGTGCATTTATACCAAAACAGTCTTGTTTGAGTTAAAACATAAATTGTATAGCAATTAATTAATTAGTTGCTACTTTTCTAAACTACCCACAGATGAAACTTTACTCCAGCATATTAAGAAGGCTACTATATTGTACCTGTACTAAGCTTTCTTCGCTTAAAAACTCATTGTATCGAAATTGCCTATTTAACAGGGATAAGCGGGCTAGTTGGTGGTCGTTATTGGAATGCATCATGTAACCGCACAAAAACAAGGGACAAAGAAGGAACACACAAGACAGGCGCGGAACTTCAACTAAGGTTTACTCCGGGAAATCCCACATTTATACAAGTATCATAATCACACTTGCTAATCATCAGACAAGAAATGCAACATAGCGTGTTCTTACAGTTGCAAAGACTGCACAGCGCAGGATTTCAGTATGATATGGTCACCTCGGTGCTAGAAACCCTTGCCAAGGAAGCGCGGGGCCCATCAGAGCTCCGCCCAAGCGTAGAGCCGCAACGTCGTAGACCTGTTGCCATCCCGTACTACCACCAAATCTCCCACCGCCTCAAAAAGGTGGCTGAAAAATGTGAAGTACCGGTGGTTCTCACGGCGCCCAAAAAACTGGCGGGTATGTGCAACATGGTGCAGGGTAAGAACAAAAGAAATTAATGTGGTATCAAGCACGTCGACAGGTTCGTCCCATGCAGAATAGGGGTAGTGTACCAGATACCTCTCTCTTGTAGCAATAGCTACATAGGGCAGACGGGATGGTGCCTAAACGTCAGACTGCAGGAGCACCGCGCAGGAGTAGAAGGATTGGCGGGGGGTGGCAAACTGGCTGACCATTGTCGCCACTGTCGTAATTGCACGCCTAGGTTCCGCGACACTAAAGTTTTGAAGATGTTTGCGTCACAACTGAGCCGAGAAATCTATGAAGCTTACTGTATAAAAATACAATCTGGCAGCTGCGTAAGCAGCTCTTCAGTGTCATTGAGCGATAAAGAGTTCAAATATTTACAAGCAAATTTGTGGCACTCACGCCCGCATGCCAACGTCGAGTGAAGGCTGTCTGATGATTAGCAAGTGTGATTATGATACTTGTATAAATGTGGGATTTCCCGGAGTAAATCTTAGTTGAAGTTCCGCGCCTGTCTTGTGTGTTCCTTCTTTGTCCCTTGTTTTTGTGCGGTTACATGATGCATTCCAGTATCGAAATTAATACGTTGAGCTTTAAGGTTTAAGCAGGACGATGAGAACCAGGCTGCAATATCTCCTTATTTAACCAGCGCAAGTACGAAAAGAAATAAAATCGGATAGGAAACGTAGCCTGGCGGGTTAGCCAGTTTTAAATGGACGCCGTCTTGTAGGAACTGCTGGCGCCAGCAAAACGCGACGGCAGCGACAGCGTTGCCGCGTGTGCCGCTGGGTCTCTTGCAACACCACCAGATGGCGCTCGCCTTCTTGTCGTGCCCACGGGAAGACTACAAATGAAGCTGTGCAGGGTGATATGGGCTGGACTAGTTTTGGAGTGAGGGAAGCTCACAGTAAAATTGATTATGAGGAACGACTGAGGAATATGGAAGAAAGGGGTAAATGGGGGGGGGGGGGGGGGGGGGGCTGGGAGAGTGTTGATGTATCTGTACAGGAAAAACCTTGATTCACAGTGGAGGAAAAGAACTAAGGAGCTTACCAGCAAGTATGCGGCCTGTAGGGTGGGCAGCACAGCAACAAAGAACGTCAAGCGGAAAGTCAGAAAGGCTGAAATAATCTCATGGGTGACGGCAATGGAAAAGAAACCGGCCATGAGTAATTACTTAAGAGGAAAAAAAACGAAATCAGGAAAGAAACAATTTATGATAACTCAAAGGGAAGCTCATTACTTTTGGAAGCGAGACCGGGATGCCTTAGAACACGCACCTATAAAGCGAGATATAAGAAGGAAGAAGAAGCATGTGCTTGCTGCGGTAAAGCTAGGGAAACTATGGAGCATGTTTTATTACAATGTGAAGACATCTACCCAGCGGTCGATTTAGGCACCACTGGCCTCCATAAAGCCCTTGTGTTCAGCGAGAGCAGTGGAAAAGTAAACATGTCCGCAATATAGATTAGTAAGAGGCGATTGGAGGATTGGTGGAAGAAAAGTAGGGAAACGACAAAAAACGGAGACGTAAGGCAAAGTTCGCAATAGGAGATCAGAAAATTTGGTTGTGGGAGTTAATATTGTTTTTTTTTTCTTTTTTAACCTAGGTAGGACATTAGGCAGTATAATAGGAAGAGCTTGGTGGCGCAACCCACCGCCCCGTTCCAAAGGGGACGCTCATAACATCCATCCATCCATCCATGCTCGCGCGCGCTGCTGAGTTTCTTGCAATATTATACCAGATGGCGCTCGCCTCCGCGCAGCCCCGCCAAAGCGCCGCGATGCGTCGTTTGTGTGTATGGTAGGTGCTGTGCTTGCTTTCCTAAGTGAGAAAAATACAGTTGCTGGGCTGTAATAGTATAAACATTACAATCGTCCATAGCCTAAAGAGAGCGCTTGGAGCTGGCGCCTCTACAGCGTGCTGGCCACGTATACAGACGGAGCACGTAAACACACGCCAACAAAATGACTCCAAAGTGTGCACTCAGCGTCGTGGACACCTGGGCCCAAAAGAAGCGTCGCGCGGAACAGCAGCGTCTTCGCTACGCAGCGAAGCGGGGTACAGACCGCGAATGTACGTATACCATGTATACGTACAATTATATTAATTGAATTACGTATAGCCCCATTTTTCAATTAAAATTTAACACTATCGCCACGATGCGATGTGCTATGTGAGGCAATGATAATGCTCAACGCTCTCACACATTATGAACTATGACGCAAAATAACGCCTCGAACAAACACGTCTCCATGTGTGTTCTGTGTGTGTTAGACAAACGCCCATGTGCCGTGCATTGAGGCGGGGGGGACGTTAAGTATCCCGTGGTGGTGACTACGATGTGCCTCAAAATCAAATCGTGGTTTTGGCACGTAAAATGACAGAATCCAATTCATTCTTCTTCTAGCTGGGCAGTGCGCTTTGTCTTCCTGGTGTCCTTCGCTGCCTGTCGTGCAGCCTTCAGCCGGTTTTATTCTTCTAGCTGGACAGCATCCATATGTACCAGTGCACAGTATGGCGTGGTGCGGTGTGGTGTGGTGGGGTGTGCCGTTACGAACATGCACTACACCCATTTTAAGGTTGTGGCTAGTACCATCTCCAACCAATCTCCTGTGCCGGTTACCATTTCATGCTTACATCTACTCTCGATTACGGGAGATCCAGCAATTTTTCAATCCGCCTCTCTTTCTATGTGCGTGCTTTTTCTTTACCTTTCTGTCACCCGTTCCCCCTTCCCCAGTGCAGGGCGCATATCTACCTTCCAGTTAACCTCCCCGCCTTTCGCATCTCATTTATCTCTCTCTCTCTCTGATCTTAAGCGTCGAGGCGCAAACAATTATAAATCTCTTTTCACGCCCAATTACGGGTAGTTCTTGACCAGTGCCGTATTTATTGTTGTGTGAGCTATATATTGAGTTCGTGGCACACATGCGCCGGACTATTACGGAGCAACTCTTGCGTAAGAAGCGTCCTGTAAACCCGATCTCAGGACGCGAACGCTCTTTTTTATCTCTCTCTCTCTCTCTCTCTCTCTCTCTCTCGCTTGAGACAAGACACTGCAGATGATGTGCGTGTGCGGCAATCCGACGATGAGGCACGTTACATTTGCCGCACCCTTTAAAAGCCCAAGAGCAGAACTCTTCCGAAAGGCGTACATTCCTGCCGATGTACTAAAGAAGTGGCATTGCGTCGTTTGCACCGGTTAAAGATGCACGATGACTTTTAGCTACGTCTCTTCGCACCAGATTATTTCAGTCAGCTACAACGCAGCCTTCTCATCCGATGCAACACGGGCTGTTAGCAGCGCGATGCTTGCCGTAGCGCATTATCCCCGTCACGCCACGAAATCCTGTCGGCTTGCTGAGACGGGGTTGACACAACGCGCCTAAAGGTATGCAGGGGCAAGTCTGCGTTGTCTCCGAAATGCGGATGTCTCCGCCCGCATTCCGCCGTCTTCGAGAGAGCGCTGCGTTCTCAAAGGTTGTGTGCGTGGGTGACTCGCCCCGGCGCCTCCACCCCTAAATGAGGAAATAAAACTCTCCTTTCCATCGCTTTGACATTCTTTCGCCGCCGGTTCGTTTCTTCTTTTTTTTTTTCTCGGCATCGCTGCATATAGAGCAAGTTTCTCAGAGAGGGCCTGAAGCGTTTTTTTCTTACCCCATTTCCTGCCTTTCAAGGCATCGTATAACGTTCCATCGATTCTGGGGCGGGATCGCAATGGTCTATTCCAGCAAGGCGGCTATGTATATTCGCATACGTATTTAATTCGGTCAGGAAGAAGAAGAAGTAGTCTAATGATTGGAAAATGTAGAGAGGTCGGCCGGAAAATGGGGAATCTGGCCTGCTACTCTACGTAAGGGAAGGGGAAGAGGGGAAAAAAAATGGTCGCAATGGGGGATGATAATGGTAGGAACGAGGTGAAGGACACATTGCATAAATGTTATCACAAGCGTGAGTCATGGCCCGTGTCGCCTAAGAAACGTGAAAGAGCACGCATTGTCTCTATCGTAATTTCGGTCAGGTTCGCCTTTGTACCATGTAAAAAAAAGAAAAGTAATTATGCTATGCGAGTTATACCTCACGAATATTTATCTGATTCGTGGTGTTTAATTCTGTGAGAAACACCGCAGCAGAAGACAGAGGATTACTTCGTCTGGTGTTCAGTAAAGTGCGCCTAAACCTTCTGTACATTAACTTTTATTGCCCTCCACCGCCATCGGAAGGCGGCCGCCGTTACCGCGACTCGAACCCACAAACTCGTGCTCTCCAGTAGAAACGGGGGCCTCTGCGGGAACACGGCGCGTATCACCTAAGTTCGTACAAAACTTCTAGAAAATTCTGGGTGTAAATCCACTCCATTACTCTAACCTACCAAGGAAGAAACTGCGTGGGGAGACCTCGCTACGACATCCACCAGAATTGTTTGTGAGAGATGTTTCTTTTTATTTGGTTTCATGTCTACCTATAACAAACGTCACTAACATTATGCCACTCTCAGAGTGGCATTTAATCGCGCCCATCAGGAAGGTTGCGCCTGATCGGTCACGTAACGAGACAGGATTAAACGCGTACGCTTATTTCTCCCCTGCGTCACTACTGTTTAGTTGCCACATCCAGGGTGCCTCGATGCGCGCGCATCGAGGCACCCTAGCCACATCTACTTTGCCGCCCTCCGTACTGCATATATAGGATCTTGTAATCAGGGTTGACAGGCTGACGAAGTTTTCTTCGCATGGCGAGGCGAAGCGTACCTGCTTACGCGGTCCACTTTCGCCACCTGTCACGTGGGCCTACGTTGCAGAGCTGGTCGTGTCGCCACGTTCTCCTCTCACTTCCCCCTCATTTCTCTTTCTTATCCCAGTTTTGCATAAACCCAGCAAACGCCGTTAGACTTGTCCATAGAGTGGTTGTCTGCTAGCTTGTGAACGAACGTGGGAGCGTTTAATTTTTTGCTACCTTCGCAGCGACCGCAGTGGTTACGCAACACTCACCGCAACAGCTGATGTTCTTTCTTATTATTATCCCGTTTGCCCGCGTGCGGGAACGCGAAACAAACTTTGGGGCGTAATAAATGCGTAAGAGCTCCCGCGGGTAATGGCTCTTTCGTGTCCGCAGAAAGCTGCTGCTTCTTTCTCAGTGTCAAAACCAAAGGCGCAGTATATAGTAGTTACGAAACGCGTTAGCACAGCGACAGTTGCCGTTCATCACAGAGAGCAAGCCGCGGATATGTACAGTTCGGAACATGAGACAAAAAAAGAAAAAAAGACGTTAAAAATCTGAAACGAATGCGAACGGGAAGTCGACCGCGGGGATTATAGGAGGGAGGGGTCCTTGCCCCACGTGTATCGAAAGCAACAAAAACACGCTCAGCAATTAACTGCGCCCCGCGTCTTCTTGTTTTCCGTGTCTCGTGCACATTAGCCCGGTGCGCGCCGGCGCGGTTTCCCGCCAGTTTATCCCGGCGAAGTCACGACGCAGTCGTCGGGCGACAGACTAATTAATACGCCGTGAACGACGCGAACTTCGCGCCTCGGGGTCGATAAAAGCAGCTGCTCCCGAGACCCCGCCTTCGGTGGCGGTGTTGTCCTTCTTGGGCACCTGAGGTTTGTGACCCCTGAAACATTCGCGGCTTCTTTTTCTTTCTTTTCTCTCTCTTTTTTTACTTTCTCTGAGGTTGGTTATTAAGCTTTCATCGACTCGCTGTTCTTTTTTGGTTTTATCTCTCTAACGGCTTTGCACGCGTGCGAAACCGGGGGTAGTGGCGCTTCGACTTCCTTTTACACGGCAACATTGTGCGTGACCTTATGTTGATGCGCTTCTTCTTCTTCTTCTTCTTTTTATTCCCATGCGTCATTTCAGGTGCGATGAGAAAATTATTCCTGATAGGACCAAGAGGAACAAAGTTCTGGCACAGAAGTTCGCCTTTTCTCCCATCTACAGGATTTGCTCAGAGAGAGAGGGGGGGAGAGAGAGATGCTCTGACCGGCCACCATTCTGCATCCTCCGTTCTATGCGATGGAGCTTTAGATTTAAGAGGGAGCTTTTCCTCATGATCTCCTACCTATAAATTCATGGGGACGGGCAGTCGTTTTGTTTGGCACCCATTGCACGGAATTTCATGAAGTCGGCTGCAGTTAAAAGAGAAAATTTGAACCTGCCGAGTCTGCAAAGTAGCTAGAGCCCGCATTCCCAGAAAGCTATACACTGAAATTGCTCGTAACAGCAAATTCCAGCCAATCCCGGTGCTGCACATATTATTTGCGAACGCGGAGAGCCTATGGCAAAGACTGCTTACGAACTAAAACTTTTGTGAATTTGTCCCTACATACTTAACTTAGGCCATCATTTCTAAAAGAATTTTTCATAATTGCAAAATTAAAAAAAAAGGAACTCAAATATCAAGTTTACAAGCCTAACTCAGCAAAAGAAAAAAAAACGATACCGTAATTCTGCAAATTGCACATATCGAAACGTTTAAAGTGGTCAAAATTCGCGTATTATACGTCGATCTGGAACGTTACACTGGAGTGTGCGTAGGACTTTTGGAAAAGCTTCGTAAACATTGTAACAGATTTATGTAGCCTGTAAAATCGTGCATCGCTTTTGTCCACTGGAGATATTCTAACAGATGCAGTTTGCAGAACTGCGTTGTCAATTTTTTGTACTGTGTTAGGAATTTATAAACATTGTTCCTAAGTTCTCTTTTTTTATTTATGTTATCGATTTTCTGCAATTTAAAACTAAATTTCATGCCTTATATCCAACGTTTCCTTCCTAGAATCTTAGAATTTAGCTTGCTCCAGGATTATGTGCAACGTATCATTCAAATTAGTTAAGTGGTTTTCTAATGAGAGCACTTCTGTGTTTTACGTGTATTTAATTCCACTTCATTTGCCCATAGATATTATAAATCTGGCAAAGTCTGTCTTTCATTTCGGAAATGACAAAGATACGGTGCTCAATTGAAGGAAAAACGAGACTTGATCGTGAGACGTGACTCTGACTGCCAAGGGAGAAGAAACATAAAACGTAATAAGCAGTGCCCGCATTCCCTAAAAGCTCTTTCGACAGAAATGTTCGTAAGAAAATTTGAGCCAATGCTGATGCTGGACATAGCGTTACCGATGCGGGAGCCGGCCAGTGGCAGAGTGAACGTGCAAAAGAAAAGCTTCGGGAATTTGGCCTCAGCTTGCATGCAGCATTCGTGGTCTGCGTATGGCATACCAACTATATTGCACTATACGGCACGATACCATAAATCTTCGCTATCTTTCTCATCATAAGTTAATTATTTAATTGCACTTGCGACAGCTTCAGTATGGTTTAGTACGGTCCCAGCCATTACAGATACTTCCACAACCACACTGCTAGAGAATGAGGCCAGTTTCGAAAGTGAAGCAAAAGTATATGACAAAACACAACTTTCACGATGATAGTGTAACGAATGAAGAGTGTATATAGCGAGAAGCTACAAAAGTAGAAAAAAAAAGCATACTTGCAATCTCGAAGTATTATGCTCTTTCTGGACAGTACGCCAGTGATGAGCTTTAATTTTACCATAAAACACACCTTCCCAAACGAAGGTGTACCGAGTTTCGTGGCGTTTACGGTTTCGCGCGGTTCCCCAGATAGCTCGGTGGGCGTCACAAACACATATCGAACAACCACCGTAAACTGAGGTTACAGACGTGTGTGTACACTCTGCATGCCCATTTGAAATGTTGTAATTATTCGAACCCGCCTTTGGGGACCCGTACGCCGTAATGGCCGCATCTCTGACAGCCGTACTTCGCCGAGCAGCGCCCGTCGCCATTACGGTGGGGCCGCTGACAAACGCTGGTCGTTAATTCCGGATCCTTGTGTACCTTCGCTCTACGCTCTCGCATCTACGCTCACTCAACGTTCACGAAAATGTGAACTCGTGTGTGTGTGTGTGTGCGTGTGCGTGTGTGTGTGTGTGTGTGTGTGTGTGTGTGTGTGTGTGTGTGTGTGTGTGTGTGTGTGTGTGTGTGTGTGTGTGTGTGTGTGTGTGTGTGTGTGTGTGTGTGTGTGTGTGTGTGTGTGTGTGTGTGTGTGTGTGTGTGTGTGTGTGTGTGTGTGTGTGTGTGTGTGTGTGTGTGTGTGTGTGTGTGTGTGTTGCAGCTCAAATGCGACATAAAAGAGCAGCTTATGAAACCGCATGGACAACAATAACATAAGGGCCTGTCGAATATTATTTCATGCATGTAAACGACTGCTGAAGGCATAATATCACACATATCCTGCGTTTCTGAAGTCGGAGGAATGAAGGAAAGATGTGTTGTACTTGCCTAGTTTACCAGGTGGGCGCACTCGATCAATAAGGGCAGACAACACTGTACGTCACCGTTTGTGCTGGCTGCCTCGCCATGCATTTCTTCGGGTCTTCGTACAAGAGTACAGTGCGGTGGATGACAAGAGGTTTCTCAAGTCATAATTACTGCAAACAGGAAAGACTGCTGCGAACATCCACGTATCGTGAGAGTTAATGAGAGTGTTTCTGGCGGTTCTAGCTAAGTATGAGAGCGCTACCACCACGTTGGGATGCAAATGTATACATATATAGAGTGCACAGTTTACCGGTGTAACTGTGGCTAGTCAGTAGACAGTAAAATAATAACAATATTTAGTGAGAGTAGGACTTAAAATAGAAACCGAAGCCGGGATACGGCTGTACTGGGGTGCGTTTTGAAGCAACGGAAACGATCCCAACCTAATTATCTTCGCTCCTTGTCAGTTCATGGTCCGTGATGTGCTCCTCACACACGTTAGCACCTATAGATCGACCGGTGAAAAGGAACAGATTCGAGAGAAAAGAATCCCTACATTACACTGGACCTACTGGTGATTTAGAAATCACACGAGTGCATTAACTATAGTGCATCGTAACTAGAGTGCGTCAGTATCCCTATAGTGATAACAATGTTCCCGTCATCATCTTATTTTTGCCCATACGTGCTTGTTCCACCCATCTTCCCGGCCAAATTTTCCATACCTTCGCAGATAATAAACAATTTGTCTGCTGTCGCATACGCGGTGGCGTACAGTACAAATGTATGCAGCGAAGTGCCGCGCTCGCTGTGGTGATTGGCTCATGCGAGCAGGGGCTCACACGACGCCTTACCGTACATTTAGTTAGGAATTGAGCACGCGCATGTCGTGATTTATTTCGCGTTATACTCGGGAAGTGTCTGCTTTTCGATCTTCTCGCCCTTTCCTTTCACAGAGCTCTGTTTTTTCGTCCGTCTATATTTTCGCGGCTTATGCTGGTATACAACACCCGAAACGAGGAGTACGTTACGCTACCGCGCACTGGAAACGAGTTAGCGGAAATGATCCGCTTCCATTCCCGAGGTACCGCTTGCAATTTAGTTTCTCCTGCAGTGTCTCTCGGCCTTTTCCTTTTCTTTCCCCCGTTCTCCTGCTTATTTTCTACCTTCTTCCTTTTCCATTTCTGTTTTCTTTGGTTCTTCGTCTGGAAGCGCTGTCCACGAACTAATACACCGTTGTCTCGCGCGCCTGGCTCCCATGTTTATTGCCGCCGGGCCTTCCTCGGCTGTCCTGCATACAATCATGTCCCGCGTTTCACCTTTCTCTTCCCTTTTTTTACGTCCTATTACGGTTCTGTCATTCCCGAAACGTGATCAATTTCGAACACGGACCCCACAGGATGAACAAGAGGAGGGAGAAGGGGAAAGTCCAAATGACGATGAGAAATGAAGAAACGAATAACGGCGGGCAAACAGAGAGAAGAAGAAAACGGAGAAAGTTCTTTCCCCTCCTTCCGCTTTCTTCTATTTTTCTGACATGCTTCTGTTGACTCGTTTCGAGACCGAGCCATTAATCAAGCTCTCCCCCTCCTCGGGAACGGCGCTGCTGCCGGCGCGCGACTTTCTTATATGCGCGTGTGGCATGCAGTGGCACTGCCGTCAGCCTCACTGCTTCGAGTTCGGCTGCTGCTGCTTGGCTCGGCTACGACTTGGGCCGGCCAGCCGGCCGAACGCCGTCGTCTGCCTCATCTTCCGGTATGAAACTCGGCGGCGCAGTCATTATTACCCCCGAGGCATTCGTGCGTGCGTTCGGCGTGTTCCGTTTCCTGGCTCATGGGCAGCGCCTCGGGAGAGACGTTGTTCCTTCTTACTTTGCCGTTGACGACGCGCGCATTCGGGAAATGAGGAAGGCGGGAAGGCGTGATGCCGCGCTAAAGAGGAGCCGTTTGCACGCACGCGTCGCCTGCGGCAACCGCGCGCGAGCGTCTTCTGCAGCACGTGTTCTTGTGGGAACGTTGCTGTGGGTGCGAATCGATCGTGCGGGCTTTTATCTTGTTTCTGCCTTGCGCCATCCTCCTTCTCGCGCTCCTTCTTCGCCGTCCTTATCTGGTTCCCGCGTCTTGCTCGTTCACTCGCACGCCCTGGTAACCCAGTTGGCTCCTTACTAGCCGATCACGCCTTCTCCATCGAACCGCGGCCGCCGTTCCGTCTGTCCGTTTCGGTGCGCGAACCGCGTATCGCCTTCCGTGTGTTTGCCACGCTTCGGCCATATTCGCCTCGTCCTGACTGTGTTGTTGTTCACTCTCTTGCGTCGTTCCTTGTCACGCCATTTTATCTCCTGCTTATTTATTTAAGATTCGTGGCGCGCTGCTCTTTGATGGCGGCCTCTACTTCTCGCGGCGTGCGCACGTTTGCATGCGCGTTTATGCGGGCCGAACGAAACGGCCAAGACCGTGAAGTACTTGCCGCAACCGTTGTGTAGCCCTCGCGTCGGCGCTTCCCGCGAGGCGTTCGTCGAACGCCGATCTCGTTTCAGCAAATAGGCGCAATGCATACGTGCTCGTATTTTCCGCGCTGGCTTAGCGCCCGTGGCTTCTGAAGCACGACACAGCGCAGCAGGATCAGGGCAGAAAGGGAGAAGGCAACGCAAGCGCTCGAAAGTAACACTAGGTTTATTGCAACGAGGCAATACATAGCGAGCACAGCCTCATGCATGCGTTCAAACTCATCGTCAAAGAATTGTAGCGTCAATGATAAAATGCGTCAAAAATTAACTACGAGAAAACGTAGAAATTTTTTAAGGCTGATGCGCTTTTGCCCTCCGGAAGAAAACTAGGCTGTATCACGCGAGCTAATGCGTTTCGTTTCAGTCTATAGGCCTATGTGCACGCCTTTGTTGAGCAGCAGCGAGCAAAATACAGGGGTGGACACACGGCTCGGATATCTCTAGCCATGCGTCCGTATGTGCTTGCTCTGTAAAGAGAGAAAATAATACAGAGAAAGGCAGGGAGGTTAACCAGAGATAGTAACAGTTGGCTACCCTGTGCGGGTGGAAGGGTAGCCGAGCGCAAGAAATGCACTCACAATGTGCCACCGCGTCGAGCTCCACTGCTGCATTTCGCGCCGCTACTGGGCCCGCGCTGCAGTCGCAGGCCGCGCGTTCGTGTACAATGTGCGCTGTGTTCCGTTACTTTTAAGGCGATAGTGCTAAGCAACCCGCGTCAGACGTCGTTTCGATGAAAAATACTTTAGAACCACCCATACCCAGGGAATCCATGTGACGCAAGGAATTTACTGAACTAATTGAATTTCTCAAGCTAAAATATGGGTAAAATCGTAAACTACGACATACACACAACCTACAGACATGATAGCTGTCGGATTGTAAATTGTATATACGAGAAAACATAATTCGGTTACGCGAAAACTCAAAGAAATACCTTTACCAGCGTTTCTACAATTCACAGACCGACTGCGGCGTATTCCGTTTGCGCACGCCGGCGCGCGGGTGTCTCCGGGGCCACGGAGCGGCGCGCCCGCTTCCTTGAGATACCTCGAGCTGGCGCTCACCTCCGCCGCATCGTGGCCCACGCAAGAGGTCCCGTTCCTACCACAAAGCCCGCGTTCGTGCATAGCGTTCGCGGCCAGCGTTTCCCGATGAACATTGGGGTTACATACGCTCAAGTTGCTGGGAAGCGTGAGAAGCAGTCAGGGATCTTTGAATTCTATCGCGTTCCACTCTTGAAGGCGAAGCTTAAGCGTCCTCAAAATTTTTAGCTTCTCAGCCGGCGGGTTCTTGCTACCACATAGTGTTACTGCTGTCTCTGCAGGCAATTGTCAGAGATAAGTGGATGTTTCAGCGCAGCGTTACATTATAAATTTTGCATATCGTATGATCTCTATAGCGGAGGGCGTTTCGATCCCGCTTGAGTTTTCCGTGCATAAATTTCTCCTGGTCACGGAGCAAGAAACCTTTAGGAGTGGAAACTCCGCTGTTTGCGGCGACCAGAAAAGGTCACAAGCCCGCGGAGCCATTATCATGCTGGCGGCGCCTGGCGGCCTGTAAAGAAATTACCGCCGTTGGCGGCGGTTGCCAGGGCAACCGGTCGAGCGTGTCGCTCCTGTTCGGCCGCGCGCTCCTCCTGCCTTCTATTGAAGGCACGGAGGTAGTGGCCGGAGAGCGCGCCGGAGCCGCCTGCCCTAAAGTCCCTTGCCTGCCCGGGCGCTGCATTTTTTTTTCGCTGTGGCTTCTACGACGCGCCGCATGGTGCCGCCACTGCATACGGCCCTGTCGGCGCATACAATTGTTACCTTATCTGGTCGCCCGCGCTCGCTCGCGCTGACGGGAGTTTCACCTCTTAAATGTCTTCCTCCGTGCTCCTGGTGGATCTCATTCGCAGACGTACTATTATTATTATTATTATTATTATTAGTAGTAGTAGTAGTAGTAGTAGTAACATTGTAAACAATGTTTTGAGCTCAAAAGAATAGAAAGGTTGCGTGCTTCGCTGCGTTCTCTTCAGCGCAAAAGGTCGATGCAAAGCTGCAGATCCGTATACCTTCTAGCGCCCATGGTAGCGTCTGGCGTTCAATACGGAGAGTCTGCTCGCGTGCTCGCGCAAACGATATCGCCAGTTTGCGGGCCAGGCTCGTTGCTCGCTGTCTCTGCTTTCGGTTGCGGATTGGCCCAATCGGTTCTTGGTTTCACAATCACTAGGCGATCGTTAGTGGCTGGGTCGGCCCTTTGATTCCACGCTGCGTGAAAGATCGCCGAGCGACAGCGCTAGTCTAATCGACGCTTACCGGGAATGCGGAGCAGCGCTTTGCAGCTACGGTCGTAGTAACACTAGCATACATCGGAAAATAAAAAAATAAAAAAAAATAAAGCACGTCCCCTAAACAAAGGTGGGCGAACTTGTCCTAGAGCTGCCGCTTTCCTCCTCTCGTGTCCACTGATTGGATTAGGCCTCCGTGCGGCGCTCGGTGGCGCTGCTGCCGCCAGGCGTCGCTCGCTCTGCCTCTGTGGGCAAGATGCGCGTGCGCCACCTAATCTCCGCGCTCCTTGGGCGCGCTCGATAATCGCATCAAGCAACCCGGGCGCTCCTAACTGTTTGCCCATTACCGCCCCGGCGCCCCCTGAGGACGCCTGACTTTGGCCGGCCTCTGTCACGTCGGGCCTATAGCGCGAGGACCACTTTAGTTAGTTTGGGGACGACGCCTGTGCGCGGTGGGGAACGCTGCGGAGCCCTACTCAAACACTGTGTTCACCGAAGTTTTCGCTTGGGCGGAGCTCCGCTCATGAAATTTGCGGCTCGAGGGCCAGTGCTACGGCCACTAGCGTTTCGCTTTATACAAGCGCAAGGCAGAGCGCCAGTATACCGATCGTGGTGCTTATGTCTCGAGCACGTATCAACGCAAAGTGCCGTGAATGGGTGATTAAGAACGCTGAACAGGCGCAAGCGGTGCTGCAGGACAGCAACCGCAACGCAGCGGTGTATTGAGGCATAGCTGCGTCGACGTCCGGCTTAGCGCAAATTTGACGGCGCAAACCTTTTTCTGAGACTAATTGGCTCGCAGGTAAGTAGGAAAGACACAACGCCCAAAGTGCAAGAACAGGGAACGCCCGTACACTGTTCTGCACGTCTATTTTCGCACCTTTTTTTTGTTGTTGTTGTTATTCCTTAGGGCACAAGGTGCGCTCATGCGCAGTCATGTTGCGCTGATATGTTTAGGAGCGTACGAATGATTCGGGGAGTTCTGTGGTCGACCGTGAATGCACTCGCATTTAAGAACAGAGATGCCCTTACACAATGAAATTTAGACTATGTCCATTGCCGGTCGCAGCGTATACAGTGGAGCATCCAAAATATACAGCGTGCATGATGGTTTGCCCAGTGAATTCTTACGATGGAGCAGCGAATGGTGCATGCAGAAATCAAATGTTTCGTGGATACACGTACAGAACAAAGGGTATTATTATAAAATATTTCGCTTCAAAGAAATCGTGATCATTTGTTCACCATTCATTTGTTCGCAAAATTTAATTTTAGGCTGCTTGTTTATTTTTATTGTTATTGCTGATGAGCGTTCCGGTGCAATCTCAGATTATGGGACCCTCTTCTGTATATTTAAATATATGTTTAACTTTCCCTTTATTAGAGGTAAATATTCTGGCATCCACCCGAATAGTAGCGCGAAGCCACAAAAGAAACATATACGGGTTTCTCAGAGAGGTTGCGCTCTCATTTTATTGAGGTCGTAAACTTTCTGTTTACTATATCGCAATAAAATGATTTCATTTGATTTGGGCCTCAAAAATACGGTTGTACTGCAGTTCTCGCTTTTATGCTTATATGACTGGGAACGCAAATGTTTTACCAGTGTGTTACTGAAGAGAACTAAAAGAGAGAGAGAGAGAGAGAGAGAGATGTTTCCTGCAAGATAGGATGGTCAGATTCTGTTGCAGCAAGTGCTCTTCGTTACGGATATATCACACAGGTCCGACTACACTTCGACGTATACGCAGTAGCTACAGAGCACGCCTGAAGAACAGCTATCGACGAGGCAACTCGACGGGAGCACGGAGCACGCTCACGGGCAGCGCCTGTGTTGCGCGAATGCCGATGCAGCGTTTCGAAACTGCGCTCGCACGCTAACCACAAGCACGGCTGCGTTCGCGCGCCCATAATGGATGCGTCTCCGTGCGCCCGGACAGAGGGCGCCCCGTGCCAGGCTATATCTGTCATTTTGTCCCGACATTGCCATGCCTTCTATACGTTCGTGCCTGACTCGGCGTTCCGCAGAAAGTTCTGGATTGAGTAATAATAAAACTAGGCAGGTTATGGGAGTGCCGACCAGAACAATGGCTGTTTTGGGGCCGAGGGTTTGCCAACCACGCCCGAACACAAAAGCGTCCGATCCTGTCCTCTCTTCTTTTTTTTACTCGGCGGTTGCGTATGTATATATATATATATATATATATATATATATATATATATATATATATATATATATTGCGCGCGGCTGGGATACCGACGGACATCAGAGCTTCTTCTCTCGCACCCTTACTTTCTCCCTCTTTCATTTGCACGATATTCCCTAACACGGTCTGCGGACGACCGCCGTGCTTCGCGATATTAATGGCTCTGAAGGGTGAGTTATGATCATGAATATTCGTGCCGTTGCTTCAGCTATAGATGAGAGTAGGGTGGGCCCAGTGGTTAGGTTCTACGTGTGTGGTTAGAAAAGTAAGAGAGCAATGCGACGGCGCAGGAAAAGTTTGCCTATATGTGAGCAGTGTGGTCTGCGCGCGTGATTAGAAGCGAGGAGAGCTGTGGGCCTCCTGTGCGGAGGCGTTTCGCGAGCGGTGGTTTACTAAAACTTGTTTTATGACCCGAAGCTTTTGTGTTTCTTCTTGGCTTTCGTTTGCTTGTTTGTTTGTTTGTTTGTTCTTAGCTTGTTTTCCATTTGTTGCCTACGTTTAGGACGACGCATACTCGCTAATAATTTCCCGTTTGTATTTCTTACCGTTTAACGGACCTTGTAATCATGGGCGAAGGGAAGGTCTGTGCCACGCCCTGATGAAGGATCTGTCAGTTGTCTTTCATGGATGTGCATTCGAGTGCAGCCCGGCATTAATCAACAACGCGGCTTTGCTCTGCTCTTGAACTACCGCGTAATTAAGTGCGTGGAAGTATTGCTCATAATAAGTGCAGTGACCTTATTCGTCTGTCATTGAAGCTAAGCATCCGCTTTTAGTGCTGTCCTTTGCTGTTGATATTTTAGCTTCGCCATAAAAGACCTTGTTTATTTTTCGCCCACCAAAATTGTAAAAAGCAAATGGCAAAGACCTTGGAAATGGGGGAGGGGCTGCACTTATTTAGTTCTGTCGAAGCTTCCAATACACTACACTACTCTTCGGGTAATGTTAAAGTTCATGCAGCGACTACGTGAAAGATTCCGCGAAACAGTGGTTGTGTAACATAACGGGACATGTTGTCGTCGTGCACGACAGCGAAGAATGTATGTGGTAGGTCACGTTATCGTCGTCTACGACAGTATACTTTACGATAGGTCATGAGCATGCCAAGTTATTCGATTTCTACATCGTAGACTTCAATCGAGTCAGATGTATGCTGCGCGCTCCTCTTGTAGCACAGTAGCTGTGATATAGGGGTACTCCAATTTACGCTGTCAATAACTCTCTGTTGGTGCATTGTGGTGTATCACATCCTCGCACGCACATCCACGCACGTACTCTGGCGCGCGCACTAGCTTACTCACATTTATTCTCGAATGAACGATGAAATTAACTGATTAACCAAATAAATAATAGTGTCACAATATTAATCACGAAAAATATTGAATACTTTAATGTATTCGTAATGAAATCTATCTTCATCGCGCAGTAATCGCCTGACACGGCTCGCGCATTCATGGCCGCGTCGGTACCGCTGCCAGGTAGTACAGCAGGTAAATGCTCAATGCGCGGCCAGATTTTTAGTCACGCTCGTTTTCACGCGTATTTACTGTGCATACGTGAAAAGACGAACAGCTGGCGCCCTAATCGTTACTCCCTTATAAAAGTCCCGAAAGGAAAGGTGGCGCCCGAAACAACCATGCCGAGCGCTAAGACCCATTACGACCAATAAAGTGTACTATGAAAAGCTGCATGGGGTTCAAGCCCGGAAGTTGGGTACGGTGCTCCCTCGTTGCCTCCCGCCTACGCGACGACCTCCTGACCCACAGTTAAAAAAAAGGGTGGGGAAGGGATCGAGGAAGCCGCAGGCGCCGCCACCACAGTTGTGCGTGAGCTTGCCCAGATACGGACGCACGCGCACGCATGAAATGCAAAAACAAGAGTGAAAAGGAGAAGCAAGCGAAGGAGGGCCCGCCTTCATTGTCTGCTCGGCTCGTTCATTATCGCCCGAGCGCCGTTATTCGGACCGCGGGGGCGCCGCCCGGGAAAGACAGCAGAGACAGTGCGAGACGCTGAGGCTCTGTGCCGCGCCTCCTAGCGGGGGCATGACGAACGAACGAAAGGGGGGAGGAGGGGCCGAGGTCCCGGAGGAAACCGAGTCAATCCATCAGGCAAACAAAACACTTACCGCAAACAATACCCCTTTGTCGGCGGACCTCTTTTCTGCTCCTCCTCTTTCTCTGCGCCGTCCTCAAACGCCGCCGTCACGAGATGAGGGGAGGGGGGGTGGGTGGAAAAGGAGGCTTCGCCGGAGAGGGTTAAGCGCCGCCGACGAATTAATGACGGAAAGCATTGCGATGCCCTCCGGGGGGACGACGCGCTCGCGGCGGGGACGTGTCCCCGCTTCGTCTTCTTCAGAGCTGTGATTCAAATTAGAAAGAGCCGTATCGGCTCCTTCGTCTCGCTCCATTGGCTCCCTGCTCTGTGCTTGGCTTCTGTCGTCGTTCGCTTGAAAAAGCTTTCTGTGCTGTTGTTCTTTCGCCTTGTACTGTTCCATCTTGTGTTCTTTGTTATTGCACCAACCGATTACAATTTCAGCCGGTTCCTAATGCCGATAGGCGTCTGCTGCTGTTGCTACTGCCTGTCGTTCTACCGGCTAGATGAACGCTCGGCTTCGTCCTTCGTTTCGCTCGCGCGCTCCCATCGCGTGCGATCGTGAGCGCACGCCCTGTTTTGTTTTAAATGACGCGCGTGCTTATCCTTGCGCGGGCCTTTGTTAGCCCTCCCTGCCCTTCTCCCCCTTCCGTAATGAGTTGCGGTCCGTCTGACGTGCCGCATACGAATTCGGGCCGATGCGAGCAGCGCTCGTGCAGAGTGGCTGCAGCGCTCCGCGGCGCGTTACGAGGGCCGCCCAGGCCAGACCGTATGGAACCGCGGAGGGCTTATCAGTTGACAAGCGTCGTTCGATTCGGTCCGTGCCATTTGTGCGCCTGATTCGCCACAGCGAAGCTTTGGTATATAGCGTACGTGCACAGTCGCGCATGAGAAATAGTGTGCGTGCCGCCAGCGCTGCTGTACAGGCGTCCCGTAACGATCGGGGGGTTTGGAAGTTTTAATGGCGCAAAGCCAGACTTAGCTCCATCTCCAGCCCTTCGCGAACGTGACGCGGTTGGATAGGCCGTGCTGGTTAGTGCGCACCGTCCCGCGGTTTGACAGTACTGTCGGTATGCGCGCATCGCTAAGGCGATTAGTCGGTTGGATGAAACGAAGGTGCTTGGCCGATGTCGTCGCGCTTTCGCTTCGCTTTCCCCATAGCGTTTGACGCCCACTGGTGGCCATGCATAGCGCAGTTATGCGACGGAAGTTTCAGGCGCTGCAGTCCCGACAGCATCTATGCTCGGGTCTTAATACGAACAAAGGAGTCATGGCAATCGTTTCGTTAGGTTAAGCTGTGTGCTTTTTGATGTTACCCACGGTCACAAAGTAGAAAGTCGATAATCCCTGCGTTCACTGACAGCGTTGGAAAAGCACCTCTGTGGATCTTTTCATCACGCACTATAAAGCAGGAACACGTTATGGATATTTTAGATGATTTTTCGTCGTTATGATGACGTAATAATTCGGTTACGGAGTGACTGAGATAGTCATTCGTTTTGTTGCCACCAGGCGCTATAATAGGAGACGACGGCTAATGGGATAAGATATTTTCCAGACGTTGATGACCTTGCCGATGTTTCACGGCGACTTCCCTCCCTTATGACGCACCTTCTGCATTTCAGGACATACGCAACAGCATTCGTCGATGCGCTTATGGGGCGATTCAAGATCCCCTGCCCGTAGTTCGCTGCCCACTCTGGTGAGTCGGTGGAAAGATTTGCGCAGAAGCTGCGTCATTCCTCCTGCACACCACCGATTAGGTACTGCATAGCTCACGGAACCTAGTTGTTGCCAATGTGAAGACGTTGATAAATCTGCTTGATGTCTGCGTAGTATACAGCAATTTCTTTCCTTCACTCCGTCGACTTTGCGTCAAGCACTTAGGCCGCCTAGCGTCGACACGGCGAAACTAAAAATTAAATAGAGGGGATAAAGTCTCCCTTCTCATATAGCTTCTTTTCGAGCAAGACGACGCGTGCGCAGTTCTCCGTGTTACGCTTCAGTGCGGCGCGCCACTCTCCTTGGCAGCGACCGAGCACATAGTCGAAAGAACCTCGAGTCGGCAGCTCTGCATTCTGGGGAAAGAAGCTATAACTAAATGCAGAAAGGCAGAAAGAAATTCCCAAGAGTTAAACTCCTGTTCCTTGACGTGAAAGGAGTAGCGGCATCTTGGGAGGCAGGAGCGAGGGGCGCTTTTGAAGTAAGAACTTCGTGTTTTTCTTTCTTCTTTCTTCCGCTTCTCCGGGAAGAAGTGGAACAAAAAAGAAAGCAGAACAAGGGGAAGATGCATCCTTGCGTTCGCAGCCATCCGTCACGCAAGAAGCCGCCTTCCCGAGTGTGATGGGGCACGCTTGCCTGTGAAGCGCGCGCGCACGGCGGGCGCTCTCTTCCTATAGGACACGTCGGTCCAGTGCGCGCGCGCGCGCAGAAAACATCTCCAATGCGCGCGCGCGCTCTTGAATCTTCTCCCACGCCGCCCCCGTGTAGCAGCCTCCAGCGGCCAACAGCGATGGCCAGGCATCACTCCTCCTTGCTTCCCAATAACGAGACTCGCTCAGCGCCGACTCCGACGTCGACATCTCGTCGCACGGACGTCCTCTTCGTCGTCCCGCCATGACTGGAGCGAAGGGGGAGCCACCGAGAGGCGCAGCAGTGCGTGAAGCGTTCTCGCTCATGCCGCGCTGCCGCTTTCGCACCACCGTGCCCCCCCTGCTCTCCTTCTTCCCAGAGCTTCTGCAGCAGTATACTTCAAGTGGTGCACCCGCGCCGTCTTCGCTGTCTCGGTTCCCGTATTCCTCTCCTACACGCCCTCGTTTCACCCGCCGCTTCCCCTTCCACCCAGAGCCCACGTTCGCGCTCGGCCGATCCGAGAGGCCTAACTCCGGCGTTGAGCGCGGAGGCGAGGCCAGGAAGAAAAGAAGAAAGAGCAGGGAAAGGGGGGAGACGGCTGCAGGATGACGGATGTTTTTCCCGTTGGGTCCTGACGTTTATGAAATGCGAATCCTGACGTATTGGCCCCAATATCGCGCGCTTATGGATCCCGACGAGTTGGCGCGCTTCCCTCCGCAGCGCTCGGCTTTGCCTTTCTTTCTTGTCTTCCCTCCTCAACTCTCCGCTTCAAGCGTTGCTTGTTTAGATCTCTCTCTCTCTCTCTCTCGGCCTCCCTTTAATCTTCATCTTTTCGCAGTCGTTGTCGGCTTCCTATGTTTTTGTTCCTTTCGTGTTCGACTCACCAGCGCGCGCTCTCTCTCTCTCTTCTTGCCAACACCGCTCTTCGTTCACTCTCGTGGCTTTCTTTATTTCTTGCCACTTTACGGCTTCCACCGTGGGTCGTAAGTACTCTCTCTCGCTCTCGCAACCCTTGCTCTGAAGCTGCAATAAAATGACTGAGTTCATCTGACAATTTCTGAGGGGGGCCAAATTTTATGGCCGCGTTATATATATATATATATATATATATATATATATATATATATATATATATATATATATATATATATATATATATATGTTCATATGAGCATCGGATATATATAGATATGGATTTCGCTGAGCGCCCGTCCGGCCTGCTAGCTGCGTTGCACGAGAGAACGTTTCCGGTAAAGTGAAAGCTGGCTGTCGGAATGTCGTTGTTTCCGGCGCAGCCATTTATTACGGCCGCTTTCCTAAGCCCGGAGCGGTCTTATTAGGCGAGTTTCTCTTGCGCAATGAATTTCGCGGCATCTTATCATGTTCGTTCTACTTCTATCTCAAGCGCCGTGCTTTCGCTTTCCTGTTTACAACCTGTTCCGTCTTCTTTCTTTATTTTTCTTTTTTGGTCTGTCGTTTATATTGGTGGCCTTATTGAGAACTAAGACGTTTAATTTCCTCAAACCAGAGACGAGGTTCCTGCTTGACGCTGTTAATTGCGCGAGTCTTTTCGTCGGCTGCATGTGTGGTGTGCAGTCGGCGAAATGTACCGAGGCGCGTCACCATTGTTGTGCAGGCGTCCACTGTTATGTGTCCTGCGAGTAATGTGGCACAGGTTAAAGAAAGAAAAGAAAAAAGAAAATGAGAACGATACGAAACCGCTTAGACAGCCTGCTTAGCTGAATTACTTGGCGTCTAGTCGCGCCACATCGGCAGAAACGGAGGCCTTTGTAATATAGTCGCCTTAGTTATAGTCAGGAATCGTGATGTTTCTTGATGCCCCACGAAACCTTCCACGACAGTACCTTTGTCGCTATTCTTGTTCTTTCTATTACAACAACAACAACGACGACAACAACAACAACAACAGTGACACACTTCAAATTGAAATTGAAGAGCTCCGGGGTGCAGCAACAGAAGTGCCACCGCCGTCAAACGTCTGACAGCTCTAGGATTGCATTTCGTCTCCATTTCCGGACGGGGCGCGTTTCACGACAAAAGTATCGCAAACGTGAGCCAGAAAGAGAGAAGCCAGAACGAGGAAACAAATAAAGTGCGAGACGGAAAGAGCCGCAAGAAATAAACGGACAGCGAATTGTGCTGTCGCGCCCGCGGCGCCCCTGAACAGGCGAGCCTAGGTCAGGGAAAGACGAGAGAGCTCGGCACACGTTGACGCGCCGGGTTCGGAATCTCTGCGCACGCACGCCCGTCGCTCGCTACTGTTAATTAACGCGTAGATGAGAGCCCTCGTTAGAGAGCTGTTTATAACGGCTCCGAGGCGTGCGGCGTGGCGCTGTGCTTGCCAAGCCCCGCGGGCCAGCGACCGCGCTCGCCCACCGCTGGATCAGCGCGGCGCAGCGCGCTATACGGAAGGGAAGGCCGCGGCGCTCGCTGCAGCCGCGCGTGGTTCAAGGTGCCAACCCGCACTAAAGCGCGCAGTGCGGCCAATGGGGAGAACTCGTTAACGAGAGCTACGGGCGAGCGTCTCGGGATATTTCGAGACGGCGTGCCTTCACGCAAATGTTCTGGAGCGAGGAAACTTGCAAAACTTGCGAGTTCAAACTGTGCGACGAGTGTGAGTTCAGTTGAAGGGTGCTTTGCGAACTATACGATGTGTTTCGTTTTTACTTCGAAAACCGAAAAGAAAGAAAAAAAAAAACCTGGTGTCCGCCTGGGCAGATAATTGATCTATAGAAACTTCATTTGAGTCAGTAGTAAAGGATTTTTTTTTTTAGAAGTGTTCGCGAAAAAAGAAATAACACTAGAGTGCGGGGCACTGGCGGCGCACCATTTCAGTGCACGGTATACGTGCCATGTGCATGCCAGGACTGGCATCAGCATTTCAGTTGTCTCCAAAGTCAGGGACCCTTCGTGTCATCAACGGATGTAGTGTGCGCAATCGGAGCGTTCTCGCGGAGCGCATGGTGTGATTAGCAAAATATTGACACACTCCAGAGAGAGATAAACATGCAACCGAACTTCAGCCATACTTCAGTTTCACTTAGGAAGAAAGGGTCAAGTTTTTCTTGATTGGCCACGAATGGTTACCAAATGCAATAGGGGTGTCTGCTGCTTCTTACTTGTTTGTTTTGCACCTTTCTTTTACACAGGAGTAAGCGTAGTACAAGAGCCTAGGTGGCTTCGTGTAACGATCTGCCTGCTCGAAGTCACGGCGTCGCATTATATTCTTACACGTGCGCTGCATCGTTGCTTAGAAATTTACATCCCCTGAATTACCACCGCGAGTGATAAAATAGTGACAAATATCCAACCAAATGAAGTCTATGCGTAGGAGAGCTTGTGCATATACCCAAGGAAGCATGGAAGGTGGAAATTATTGAAGCAAATAATGGCGTGATTAGTATTGCGCGGTGAAGTAAGACTGCCAGTTATCGAGGTCGTATTCGTGAAGACTACATACTTAACGGCGTCACAAGTGGAAACAAAAGCAATCGTCTTGCACGGTTTGTTTTAATTCGCTTCCATTCTTCATGCGCGTGAACCCGGCGATCGCGCGCGCCATGGCTCTCAAAAAGCATTGCTATGACGCAAATGGAAAGTCTTCCTTACCTCCAATTTTTCACTTGTGCGCACTCGTCCCTCCTCTTGCACTGTGATTTTGTGTCTATTTCGCCTTTGTCTACCCAGTTTCCCCGTCCCCCGCACTAGTGCAGCAAACTGGGTGCTGCTCTGGTTAACTTTCTTGCCTTCCTTCAGCTACTGATCTGCTCTCTGCATCCTGAAATTGAAATAAATACTTCTTAGCCACCACTTTTATACCTTTCTTTTCGCTCCCTTCTTAAATTTTACTGGCGATAGCACATACTTGAAGTTTGCGTTGGTTCGAGAAGCCTCTTGTCTGAGGCCTCTTGTATATCATATGTGCATCAGAGATCTGCGCTCAGCTGGCGTCCATAGCTAATTGTACCTTGAGATGGCACTGGTTCGTGTCATCAAGTTTGTAGCCTCATGTGTAGCCTCAATCAGACAGGAATAACTAAAGCAGGAAAAGGCGGGGAAAGACACAAATGTGTGCATCGAAATCACTGAGGCAATGTGATGAGATTCTTTCAGTGAATTATTTGCTGCTGAGGCACAGCCTCAGCGCATGAAGTGACGAAGGCGTTCGTTACCATGCAACAAGCCATTCATTCAGGAAAATACAGCATAATGAGAAAGAAACTCTACACTGCTAATCAAACACGCACACATACACACAAAAAAAGAAAGAAAGAAGACGTCTGCTAGAAAAATATCAGTCAAAAGTGCCCACAGTTTCATGGTGTGCACTAAAGCTATGAGATGGACTAGAGGAGGCAATGGAGGCGGTGTTCAGTTTGGTCTATAGCGGTAGTGAAGCTAGGCGCCGTAGAAAAAAAATTCTGGTTGCCCCCAGGCGAACACTGGGGATCTGACGATGCGCAGTAGGAAGTCCGGTTTTGACGTCGGGGATATGGGAAGGTAACCTTGGCACGGTAGAAGTCTCGACGCCGGACACCAAATCCAGTGGCTTCACCTCTGCTCCCGGTGTACGGGCTTCATTTCTCCGACGCCGCTCGGTATCTCCCTGCGTGCGATCAAGAGAACGCGGTGACTACGCCCCTGGAAGGTCGCCCTGGTTCTGTAGGAGGCACGAATCAGCCTGACGCCCTACGCCTTCATTGCCGCGCCAGAAGCACTGGTGAACTAATTCCTACCGGATGGCTGGTTCTTATCTCCCACTGCAATCACCGCACTTGCGCCCTTGACACATCGTAGGCAGCAGCCTTCATTTCCCGAGTGCATGCTAAATGGTTCAACCATACCTCGCCGATGCAAACACGGAGGCTTTCGTAGTAAAACACGTTGTTTGGAATTGTTGCCGTATGATTCTACACACTCTAAGACTGTAAAACGTGCGATTGCCACTATGTGCCTCGAGTCCGCCCTTGAAGAATCGTGCTGTCATAAGGCCCAAGCAAGCTTTGACGAACAGATTTTGAAGTTGAGGAAGGCTGGCTTTCCTTGTTTGGTTTCAAGCGCAGTTTCGGAGGCACTTTTGGAAAAGGTGAAAAAAGAAACAGAAGCAGTGAAGAATGTCAAACATTGGAAAAGAAAACTAAACCAGTGGTGATACCGTATTCACATAAAGTGGCGCATAATCTTAAACACGTCGCCGTGAAATACAAAGTCCCTGTGGTTTTTTCCGCGCCCCGAAAGCTTGCTACCTTGTGCCGCCTGATTGATTCTGATGACTCGAAGAAAGTAGGGTGTTCTATTAAACATACGAAACCTTTTGTTAAGTGTGAAGAAGGGGTAGTATACCGCATACCACTCAAGTGTGGGAAAGAGTATATCGGCCAAACTGGCCGGTGTATCAATGAACGCTTGCGGGAGCATAAGCTTTCATTGAAAAACGGCTATGGTTCAAACTTGCTGCTTCATTGCAAGGCCTGCGGGAAAGAGAAGAAACAAATATGTGAAGCAAGGCTTCATGACACAACAATCTTGTTTACAAGTAAAGATTCTGTGGCGCGTGAATTGTTGGAGGCCAACCAGTTTAAGAAAAGAGGGGACGCCTCTGAACATTTATAACAATGAAAGCATGTTCTTAGATAAGTTTTAGATTTTGATGAATCGCGATTCCCTTCAAATAAATCTTCAGTGTTCCCGCACGTGCGCAATCACATAATCAGTGTCCCTCTTTTTTCGTCCCCCTCCCCCCGTGTCTATATAATCAGCCACCTTTGACTTCAATAAACAGTTGCAAGTAAAGCGCCTTGCCCTGTCTTTTGTTCCTTCTTTGTGTACCGTTACCGTTGGCGCTTCATTCTTTGAAAGGCTTTCGTAAACTGCTGATAAGTGGAGACGCAAACGGAGGATAAATTCAAATGGTTTACTGGAAGATCCGCAACTCTGTGGTTGTTGCATTGTTCACTGTCAGTCAGGCACGCGAGTTAACTTATGCTGTTTTCGCACTGCAGGACAGACAGTGTCTCCGCGCTAGGTAGTCCGTCGCATTCTAGAGCTAGCTGCCGCTTTAGCTTGCACACACCTAGGTCGCTACATCGGCTCCGCTATAGGATGCTCAACCTGCAGCCAATATGTCTCTCCGTGCTCGGTCAAACGGCCACGTTGCTGCCGCAGTGTTGACCGTTTTCGCTTCACACGAGCCTTTGCGTTTCGCCCCGAGCAACGCGCGCTGTTTACGCGATCCCAGCATCGGCTTGTCGACTCCGCTCTGTCGTCGGCGTCGTTTCAGTGAAGAAGTGGGCTGCCGGCGAAACAAACAGCGTCTGCTCTTCCTTAGATTTCTTTGGAGTCATCCTTCTTTTTCCTTTGAGGATGTATAGCGGGGAACGGCGTAGGCGTCTCCCTCACTGCAGTCATCTGCTCTCTAACCTTTTGGCTGTTGTTAGTTCTCTATCTTTGTACACCGACTCTTGCTCACAAGACGCGTGGTCGTTTCGTCTCGCTTCCGCGCTCTCGGCACGCCGACACCGGAACGGTTCAGGCTCCTTCGCGGCAGTCACATAAATGTAAATCTCTTGCCGTCTATGCGGCAGCGTATACCGAGAGCGTGCCTGCGCGGCTGTTTGCTCAATTCGCCGGGACCCGGCAACGAAGTCAAGCTAAAGATAACGGCGCGTCTTGCTCCTCCTTCCTTTCGGTTGTGCCACGACTGTCGTCGCGGCTCTTCAGAGTGCTTCAAGCCTGCTGGATTTTATGTCTTCGGCGCTTTCTTTTCTTTTCCGTGTGTGCGTGTGTGTTCGGCAACTTCCTTCACTCGGGCCTATTTCTCGCTCGTATACTGCTAACTTATGACTCAGTTTGTGCTGTTGGGCGCCGGGCATCTTAAACATCGTGCACAGCCTGAATCCCCGCAAGAAAATACAATGCAAAATAAACTTGGTCGCTTTTACGCCAATCGGGTTTGGTTAGAAGTCGGTCTCACACAGCCATGGCGCGGCATTGCTTAATGTGAACTCGTTGAGCAAAGAAAACCGGGCAGGTAAGGATTCATATTGCATGGTTCTATTACTTTATTAACATCCGCCGCTCATGACCGCCCGATGTTGCGGAGCATCGCTTCGAACACTGGTGAATCGCGAAAAAAAGAAAAAAAGAAAAAGGAAGCCACAGGCCTGCGCGGCACACGCAGCGCAGTCACGTCGCAAGCTGGAGGAATATCTCCATAGCAAACCGTCGCAGACTGAATGAACACGGTAACTGCAAGTAGCAAGTGCATTGAAAGTCGTGTTGTTATTTGCATACATTTATTGAAACACACTCAGGTGTGCTTTATGGTCGGAAAAGTAGGTTGTGAAGGACAGGCATGCAGCCGAGCAATAACGGTGTTTTGATGTTCGTAAATAGAAAGTCCAAACAAGAACAGGTTCGCGAAGCGCTGCATTGTGTATCTGATACAACGTCCATGCCGAGGTCTCGCACAGAGTGTACGAATCAGGCGTTGTGGCGATCCTTCGTGTTTACGTTTAAATCACCAGTTAAAATTAGGGGCACATCGGTTTGAGAAACGAAGGTATGTTCCAAGCGGTTCGCAATCTTCCCATGTTGAGCACGTGGCGGCACATACATTGAGGCAACCACAAAACCCTCCGAGTTGCGCACTGCGCACTCGTTGGGAAGATCTACGTCCGGTACGCCTGCGAGTTTGAATGGCACACACTCATTTCCTCGTTACCCGCCGTGGTTGCTCAGTGGCTATGGTGTTAGGCTGCTGAGCACGAGGTCGCGGGATCGAATCACGGCCACGGCGGCCGCATTTCGATGGGGGCGAAGTGCGAAAACACCCGTGTACTTAGATTTAGGTGCACGTTAAAGAACCCCAGGTGGTCGAAATTTCCGAAGTCCTCCACTACGGCGTGCCTCATAATCAGAAAGTGGTTTTGGCACGTAAAACTCCATAATTTTTTTTTTTTCATTTCCTCGTTCGTATACTGCCACACCCGAGACCCGGTGCGCAGTTCTGTTTGCTGAAACGACACGCCTGCTGCTGGTGATGTCATGTAGACAACCACAAGTCTCGCAGAAACAGAGTAGGGACACCCGCATTAAGATGTAGTCTTGCGTGACGTCAAGTCTGTGTGCAACCAGAGAACGTACGTTGAGAGAGCAGATGACAAATCGGTGGGGCTGATCGAGCAGTGCAAAGGAACGTTGCATGATAGCGTCAAGGCGATGTTGTTTGAGTCTGTGGAATTCGTCACGCAGTGCTCGATCTGGGTTTTCGGTGGTTTGGTAAAACGTGAAGCATTCTTCAGCGTTCGTGATGTAAAGGCCAGCAAGTGGAGTGGCTCGACCCAGTGCCACGTACACAAGTTTCTGGGTGTGATGTTTGTTGTATTCGTAAACAACGCTAGTCTATGTGCCACCCTGAGGCTTATGAATCGTTATCGCACTAGCCTGCATCACGGGAAAGTGTGTACGGTGACATGTAATGTCAACCTTATGGCCCAACGTTGTGGGCACCGTGCGTTGTTCAGTTGGTGCCCGCTTGGGGCGGACCGCGCTCCCGAGTACACTGCGCAACAATGCCGCCTTTAGCCGTACCAGCCTTCCCGTGGCACCAGAGTCGAACCTGAGCCACAATCTTTTTGCGAGTGCCGACTCGTCCACCTCAGTGTGGGCGAGGATTCCAACCGCACCATTGTCCAGTCCGTCTATGTTGACGGTTCTCATATGCGGCGAAGCTCCCGGGCCTCATTTTCGGCTACTCGCACGTGAAGCTCGGCGCGGCGAAGTTCTCGGGCGTCATTTGCTGCTGCACGCACGCATGCGTCTTCGCAGCGAAGCTCTCGGGCCGCATTTTCGGCTGAGCGCACGTGAGGTTGCTCGCGTAGAAGCTGTCGTGCCTGATTTTCGGCAGCACGCACTTCAGGGTCTTCGCGGCGAAGTTGCCGGGCCGCTCTATCGGCAGCACGCACTCGAGTGTCTTGGCGGCGAAGCAGCTGAGTCGCATGTTCGGCAGCACGCACTTGAGGGTCACGGTGGCGAACCTGTCGGGCCGAATTTTCAGCAGCATGCACTAGAGGGTCTTCGTGACGAAGTCTTTTTGCGTCGCTTTCTCAAGAACGAACTGAACTGTCCGCCCCGCGTCGATGACGACCTGCGGTTTGTGCTGCTCTCTGCACAGTGGTCTGCTGGACTCGACGTCGCCTGGTTGTAGCCGCGCGCGTCTTCTTCGGCAGCGGTTCATACCTTGCGAGGAGGCGCCATAACGCGTTGCAAAGAGGTAACCCAGGTAGCGAGACTACGTGGCACACATGTCACATCCCGTGATACGTATCACGATACGATGCAAGTGGAAACTGGAGGATCCAAAGCACCCAGTTCGCGAGAACAGTAACAAGAACGGTCTATTTAACACCGCACGCCAGTAACTTCTTGCTCGCTATGTTTCTTCAGTAACTCTAATGGTGTGACTTCACGCGCTCTAGGCGATAGCTGCGACGGACACCGGAAACCGGACACTGGACACTGCGGCGGCGGCGGCGGCGGCGGCGGCGGCGGCGGCTGACACCATCGCCAACCGAAACGGCTGTTGGAATGAGCCCATAACAGCTTACGCTGTAATAATTGTAATAGAATCATTCCATTACCAGGCCCGATCCGCGCGAACTGAACGTCGTCTTCGTTTTTCGCTGCGCACTGCCGATACGACCCTGCCGCGTTTACACAAAATTTGCCGGGCGTGTCCGACTGGTGCAACCGGCACCTTGGCAATAGCTTGACCCAGCCCACTAGCTCAACTTGCCTGGATTTCTTTTATCTGGCGCCTACAGCGAATTCTCGGCCTGTCAAAGCCGTCTGGCTTTCCTGGGGTCCACGTAATGACTGATCCTCTCTTCCGTTCGTCGCTCACAGCACCTGCGGGACGTTATCGTTGGGAAGCCGATGCATTAACGGCCCCAGCTGATGACGGCTAGAAGTTCTGAATAAGCCTGTCTACAACGCGTACCGTGAGAGCTTCGTTGCGTTACCATTTGCGCAGTCTAGAGTTACTGTATACGCCATGCATGTAGTAAGTCTAGCGCCGCCTATAGAGGCACGCTCCCTGGTAACGAGGGTGGCTTGAGGAAACCTGCACCTGGCGTACTCCGCCGAACGACGCACGCGCTGTCGTCGGGCCGTGCTTGTTCCCATTCCTCTGTTCTCCTCAATCACCCGTTATGAGCCCACTCAATTTGACCTCACCTACGCGTACAGGGACTGCGGCACAAGAGAGTCGATTCTGTACCCGGGCATCCTTATAGCTGGCCCCTTCCATCATTTCCAACATCTCTCTCTCTGCTTTATGATCTTTTTTTTCTTGCGCTCTATTTTGTTTGCACCGGTGGAGCGGTTGTTTGCGCGCACAAGCGGCCGCACCGCCCACTCCTCCTTGTCGTGGCTCGCGCATTGATTCGTGGCCGAGATGATTGGCTTTCGAAATCGACCGAATCATGGGGCTGAGTGCGCGCGCGCGTGCGTGCGTGTGGCCCTAACCCTGCGTCGGAGGCGCCGAGTGGAGGTCGTTCGCCCGGAGTGCGCGCGCGAGCCGGTCCTCTGGCGTTCCTTAACCGCTCGTTCCCCCTGTGATTGGAAGCTCTATGCTACCGCGCCTCGTTGTTCACGTGCTTCGCTTCATCGCGCTCACATTTTGTTTGCCCAGTTTTCCCGCGCTGCGCGGCCGAGAGAGACGCCGGGATAACGAGATATTCGAGCGACAAGAAAGCTCTGGGGCACGACCTTCTATACTCGCGCGACCGGGGTGAACTGCGAGGAACGGTGCGCTGACTAACCGTCTGTCGAAGGTGCAGAGTCCTCATTTCTCGGTGGCTGTTACCATTCATGTTGCGTAAAATATGTAGCAGACGTTGCCTTTAATAATAATAATAATAATAATAATAATAATAATAATAATAATAATAATAATAATAATAATAATAATAATAATAATAATAATAAACGTCCTAGAGATATAACAAGGACCGGCTTCGTTGTACAAACATATCGGAGGGCATATTGTCAGTCCATGGTGGCACACGTTCACTTTTGCTGCGGGCATCCTGTGCGCTGGTTTATCCAATGAACGACTACTGAAAGTAAACCGAGAATATGGCTTCTGTAAGTTTAAAGCGATCGTACTGGATTAAGTTCCCTTCTCCCAGTAGTGGATTAAGTTCCCTTCTCCTAGCCGAAACGTTTCTGGGCCTGTAACCACAAATATCTCTTACGCGAGAATTGTTCGCAAGAGCAAATTCGAGTCAGTCCTGTTGCTGAACGCATTTTTAGCGAAGGCAGACAGCCAGTGACAAACATCACTTACGATGAAAACGCTCTCTGACTTCGGCTCCTCGTAATTTATTATAATTACTTTCGCCAAACTTGCGAAGAGCGAGAACGAGGGACAGTCTTTGTTCCTTGTAAAAGCACCAGGGAGAATGGACAGCGGTGATGTGGTCTCGCCACACCGTTCACGCAAGTTGGATTAATTTTGGCAAGACTTGAACGCATTCGCGGACTTGCGCAACCTGACGAAATAGTTCAACTTACGTGCAGGGATTCGGCAGTGTGTGTCTGCCGAATCAAGTTGCTTAAAAACTCAGTCCTGCGATGAGCTTCGAGGCGAACTACAGTAGCAGTAGCTAGAAATAGGGAAACACACAGTGCAATATAGAACTGCGCACCAGCCTAAGAATGCTATAGCACAACGGCCGAAACACTGTGCAACGGATAGAAAAGTTCCAAGTTCATGTCTGGTATATATAGAATTCATACTCGCACGCACGCACACGTATGCGAGTACGTGTTTGGGCACTCTCTCGTGCAAGCCACCCACCTCCATTGTTGTATGTTTGTAATAGGGACAAGACATGAGACATGTAATGACTGCTATTTGTCACAGCACCTATGGAAATGCATCGCGAGACGGAGCATGTAGACTCCCGTTTTCTCGTCCTTTTATTATTACTATTCATTGTTATTATTTATTTATTTGTGTGTGTGTGTGTGTGCGTGTGGCGCGCACCCCTTAGTGTGTCGCCAGTATTAATTCGAACCAGCAAGCAGACCCAGAACACGTCGTCATCCTGCACGAACGACATTCGTGCAGCCATAGACCCCCGAGCGCGGCAGCCTTCCCTCATCCCTCGGCCGTGCGTGTACATATCGTCCTCCATTCGTGCAAACGGCGGAACGATGCTGCGACGCGCTTGCAGCCACCGGTCCGCATCAACACGTGCCGCACGTCTGCGGGAGGACGTCGTCGCGTCCCGGGCCCAAATCCTCGCCGGCGGCGGCGACGACGTGATCCCGCGCGTCGCTTTGGATCGGCGCGGCAGCGCAACGACGACGACAATGTGACCGCCGCAGCCCTTTGGCTTCTTCATCTCGGCGGCGCCGTGCGACGGCTAAAGAAAACAGCGGCCGCCGGAAAGGCTTTTTGGCCGCGCCGGCTCGGCTTTAGGAGTGCGGAGGGAGAGACGCGCCTGGGGAGCGCTCAAGGACAACCTGGTAGACGTGACTCGCACGACGGAGCGCCGGATTCGAGACCGCCCGCCTGCGCGCCTGGGCCGTTTGCCGGCTACAGCCGGCGTCGCGTTTGCCGGCATCCCGCTGCTTGGCCACCGCTAGGTCTCCCGTCGCTCGCTTGCTGCTGCTGCTTCTTCGATTGTTTCTTTTCTTTCTCACTCTCTCTCTCTCTCTTTGCAGCACTTCGTCCTTCGCTCTTCTGGTCGCAGCGGTCCCTTTTATGGAGAGAAGACGTGGTTTCTCGTGTTCCGCGTCGCTCGCGGTCGATATTGCCGTAGTCCTCCCGAGCCAGTATCGCGATCTCGTCTTCCTTTCTATTGTCTTAACATCTGCCCGTGGAACAAGAATATCAATTCTTCGGAGCTGCTACCTGTTTTCAGAGTTAGCCAGTGACGATTGAAGAAGCACAGTGTACACTGCTGCTGCACTGTTTTTTGTTGCTATCGGTCTGTTCACGGGTCTTCGTGTGCTACGCTCGAAGCCCGTTGAGCGAGAGACTGCGATACGGGTGAGAGCAGACCGCGCCTATGAAACAGCGCCCAGAGGCTCCATTTGTCGCCCGTAGTGTATCTTCTCACTGAGCGACGGCTACGGTGTCGAGGTTTGTTTCTTTTCTTTTGTGATAAATGTGATCGGTTCTTTGCGTAGCAGTGAACTTCAATCTTCCTCTGCTAAGCGGAGGCAGCAGTAGCGAACACTTGTGTGGAAGACACATACTTCTGAAGAAAAGGAATGTCGGCTATTTGAGTAGTAGTTCACAGTGGCATGCACGTATTTATTTTCTTGAGTCGCTGATCATTCCATGCCGTGATCGCTACGACAATCGCATGTTGCACGTCGTGACGCGCGTTGGAAGCACCACGCGAGCCAATTGTCGAAGTACGACTCGCATCTTTTGCGATGATGAGCTGTCACTTCATGTGTTTGCCCCGTTGCTTCGTTATTATGCGTTGCTGTATAGGTTGGTTAACGCTTTCGTTATAAGGCCCATTCAAACTAGGCCAACACGACACAGATTTCGGTCTGCCGACTGTCGGCGACAACGTTTCTTCTTCGTGTCGGCTCCTCTGTCGCACTGTGCCGACGCCGAGTTCCCCACCGACCGTCGGCAGATGTCGACGTCGGCACACTGTGACAGACGCGCCGACACGAAGGAAAACACGCTGTCTCCGACAGTCGGCAGACCGACATCGGTGTCGTGTTGGCTTAGTGTGAATGTGCCTTTTTCACTACACATGCCATGAGCCATCTGCCAAGGGCTGAAAACCCCGCTGTGGTGGCCGGTGGCTATGGTGTTCGGGTGGTGAGCACTGTGCCACGAGTTTCAGTCCAAGGCTGCAGCTAAGGGATTTGACGGGGCCGGAATGCAAGAATACTCGTTCACGTTGCTTTGGGTACACGTTGAAGAACCTCATGTAGTCATAAATATATCGGATCCCTACACTAAGGCGCATTTCTTAGTCTCTATGTAGCTTTGGGACGCTATAAGAACAACCCTGGGGCACTTTAGACTGCGAAGTATACTTTACAATAAAATAAAATAAAATCTTTATTTACGCCTGTTTCTCACAGACACAGACAGGCCAGCTTCAAAAAAGATCCCTTCTCGGCAGCTTGATGAAGTCGCAGCCCCTATTGGATTTCACTGATAGCAGCAGCAGCGGTAACAGTATAAACTGCTGTCGGGACATAAAAACAAGTTTCGGACACACTAATATACAAGCGCATGCGCCAGTAGACTTATCGAAAAGGTTACAGTGCATGTCACTGGTGCAATCTGGCAATTATTCTTGAAATAACTAACGCATAGTTGTTGCTATACTCATTTTCATTTAATTGGCGCTTAGCCGGCATAGGCGGTACAGTTCAGTAGCTTTTGTATCAACAACTTCGTAACACTGCACCTTCCTTGCAGACAAATTCAGCAAATTTTTGGCAGCAAGGACAGCCTCAGGGCTGCCTCGCCATCCATCTTTCGGTCTCGCGCCTTTTCCACCTTGGCAAGCCTCCTCTCATGTCGTTTCGGTATTACAGAAGCGTAAATTCTAAAGCACATTATTATTATTTAGCATACCTTTGAGCCCTACCGCTCAGACAAAAAGAGGAGAAAATTAGAAAGGAAATAGGCGTTGGTAGTTTCAACTCTACCACTTAAAGAGAGAGAGAACGCAAAGGCGACACAGAGAGGCCAACCAGAAGGTACCTCCGGTTAGTCAGCCTGCACTAGGAAAGGAAGAAAGGGGTACGAAAGATAAGAAATAAAGAAGGGAAGAATGGGCAATATAGACCTATTTGTGTGGGCAATGTTTCAGTGTCTGTAAAGGCGTCGCATAGTCATTAACAGTGTCAATGTCACACAAGACATACAACGTCACGCAGCGTACAGTCAGAATTTGAGACAAAGTGCGGTATCTTGTCTTAGGTAACGCACTAGAGTTTTTATAGCGGATCGCACTGATGACCAGTGTTGATAACGCAAACGCGCGATATATTTTACTGCCTCTCATTTATAAAATTATGTTTAGACTGACTGCAGATTTTATACAAACCTATTACTACAGTGCTTTCGTACAGAGTTTCCGTTTGTCTATACTTAGCCTATACGACCTTACAGATTGCAAAATGTGATGGCATAACAGCCTAGCGGTGGTCTATGGACATTATAGATCAATTTCGCTAGTTTATCTTCTGTCTTACTAATTAGTTTTTTGTAATAAATTGATTATTTATGCCTGTTTTGGACGTGCTAGGCATTTGAGGGCTTTGTTACGAGAGTAGCGTTGGTGGGTATAGGTTCATTTTGACTCGAGCGTTGAAAGACGTGACGACAGAAAGATCTTCGGTACGAGAAAAGATATGTGTGTAATCGAACCGCTTACATTGCAAGTTGCCAAAGGAGCCCCTCGGGGCGACCTAAATTTGCCAAGAAATTAAAGACAGTGCACGGTACTTACGCGGCAGAACTAATTTGGTGCACTCTACGCTCCGAGCGCGGTTCTGGACCTAATCGAGTGTGTTAGTGATGCTACACAGGGCGGATGACCGCAATAGCGCGCTTATACTCCGCTTAGGGCTGAGTGGTGAACTTCACGGAAGACGTTACATTAAAAGTTGGCTCTATCAGCAAGAACTAATGAATAGCGATATGATATTAAAATATAAGATAGGCAGTACCTGACCTTACTGCTGAATTTGTCTGCAAGGAAAGTACCATGCTACGAGGTTGTGGATACGGCAGCTGTTGAATTATACCGACTACAGCTGATCAGCTCGACAAAGGTGTTAAGCAGCGCGGTGCCATATAAGTACCAGCATCGTACGGAACAAAAAAGTCGCCTATGATACTGTGTGTACCTATATGTATAATCGCTGTGCTAGCTACACAAAGAAGCAATTGCGAAAGCCGTCCGCAACCGGCGTCTGTTGCCTGGTCGTCGTTTACTACTGCGTGTATTCTTGTTTTGCTTATTTCTTTCGTTCTTTGTTTTCGTTCGTCGCTATGCGGGGACGCCGAGCCGCGAAGAACGCGTGTTTCCACCTTGTTGGCGTCGCCGTTAGCTACTCGCTCTCGCAGGAGCAACAGCACCCGCGTCATGTCCGCGTCCGGATGACAAAAGTCGCCCGGCGCGACTGTCGTCGTCTCGGTGTGTTCCGCCGGTCTGCGTTGACGGGATGCTCTGTCTGCGCAAGTTCTGTCATCGCCGCAGCGAATGCTCCTTCCTTTCTTTGTCTTACGCTTCGCCGTTCCTCCGCTGACGTGCTTTGTTCCCTGATCAAGACGTATGACGGCTGTCTGCAGTCCGCTGCTTACCGCGGCGGCACTTCGTCCTCTGTCAGCTGCGATTGTCTTGCCGCTGTCTGTGGCTCGCCGCAGCGATCAGTACATGGTAACATAGTGAAGAGCGGACGCTCAGCGCAAGTCCCCTGCGACGGGAAGCCACACACGACGCATTGCAGCGCACCGCTCTTTGGACCATGTTAGTCAGTTGGCAGTGTCCCGTACGAGCACGCTGCCACCAAGTTATAGCACTGCACAAGCACGGGGGAAACGACCTTTTTTATCTTTAGTTCGAATGGTAGACCTGTATGAGCGGCCGCTGACTGATGAGGTAATCTGCGCTGTTCTCCCTGCTCCCTGGAGGTCTGCCTTCTTCTTTATCTCGTGTCTTTGCATCCGTGCGCCAGCCGGGTAATCTCGTGAGACTCCGTTCTAGACGAGCTAGGCTCCTGCGTGCGTCGTGTACTGTGCTTTACTAAAAGGGCAACTGGTTTATTACGCTGCCAGGAACGAACCGCAGCCGGCACTGTATAACAGCGGCGATATACCCGAGGACTTACGGGATTCTTCACGTGGTGCCAGTAATCAGTTATCGTGAAAAACCGCATGGACACTTAACACAAAATGCGAAATGACGACAATCGCGCCCTGTTTCATGTTTCGTTTTTCTTAGTTTTCCTTTCTTTCTTTTCTTTTTTTTTTGCCCACAGTGAGTTTTTTTTTTTTATAATGTGGTGGTGGCATGGTGAACTTCATTTATATATGCGTAGCTTTTAACCGGCATGATAATACACTGCGTTCTGGTATACCGCGAAATTGCGCTTGGTGCCACAGTACTCTTTACTTAGATACTCATTAACGTCGTTTATTTCGGTTAACGCGAGTTCCATTGATAAGCGCTCATGACTGAGGCGGCAACATTTATGGGGTCTATTTTTCATCTTCTTTTGCCGCAAAACATCAGTACAGAAGCCGCCATTTTCTTCCTGTTCTTTAATACCTGTAACCCTGTTTAAATCGATCCTGTAATGTAAAATGTTTAAGTAAACATTTATGTAAAAATTTTGTTTTAGGGGGACATCTTTCGATATTGTTCTTTTATTCTTTTTATTTTTCGTCTTTTTTATTGCGATCCATACGGACATAGAATGCTCTTTCGACTAGTATTGTTCGCATTAAAAACAATGAGGATTTTTATCGTGCTTTATGTCTGCAATTACTGGTTTACATGAATACTTTTTTTAATGTAACCCCCTGCGGTAGTGCCCGCTAAGGCTATGCAGGTGCGTAATAAATAAAATAAAATAAATAATAGAGATCCTTGGGAAATGTATTCAGGGACTTCTGGATGAATATTAGCAATAACAAAAATGACGATTGTACCGTGCCATCATTTTTCACGTGAACCCGCAATATTACCAGGACAGATGACTGTGTCACGTCGTTGCAGCTCTCTCTGCGAGCACCAACGGTTGGGGGCACGGTTTATTCAAGGCGCCAGAGGCACGCCTGCCACATGTAGGGTGTAAGCGCAGCACAAATACTCGCAACATTGCAGCGTGGCAGAGACAACGGTGCTGTGCACCTGGCGCCGCGGTGCCCCGTAGCGGGCGGGGCTGGCAACAGCACTGCAAGCAAGCTCTGCTGTCTCTTCGTTTCGTGGGAGGAACAACAGCAAGAAAACACGTGGGATGAAAAAGCGCCGACTTTCTAGAATGGGATGTTCTCTCATTGTCAGTTCATTCAGGGTTAGCATCACGAGGCACCCGCACGCTCGTTTAATCGCGGGCACAACGGGTTCTCTCGTCTTCGGTCCATGATCTGTTTTACTAAAACTGTGCAGTAGCTTGAAAGCTGGGCCTGCGTCAGCTAATCAGAAACTTAACACATCGACGCACTGCGCTCATGAAAAATGATTAAAGATATGCTGGAGCTCTTTAATAGCGCATATATCGTCGACTGTCGCGATTGTTAAGCGCACGAGACAACCCTAGTAATGACAAATAAAGCTATAGAAAGCTGAATATCCTCCACATCCGTATAACTCATGCGATACATATCAGCTCCCTTGTGATCATGTATATTCTATACGTTCTTGGATAGTATACCCTAAGAAAGCGCGTGATATCACATATAGTATATCGTTGAGTGTGCTTGAAGACTGTATAGTTGTGGTTACGAAGAATATATCGTGCGTACTTGCCAGCACCTCTGTGAACTCAGTCTCTGATTGGATGATCCAAGCTGTAGCTTTCCACAGCGCTGCGCACTTTTACACAGGACACGTATACAGCCGCTCATATTTTCACGTCATTTTCTTGCACCGTTCGCCCTTTTCTGATTGCTAGCGAGCGTGTAATGCTCCTCGCTCTTCGCGGCAGTATCGCCAAGCGTGATTCAAAGCTTGGGCAGAAGAAGAGAATAGCGCGACTCGTTTTGCATAATGCGCCTGCAGGGAATAGCCACCCGCGAGCCGCGAGAAAACGCTCGGACTCTCATCGAGGCCGGCCATTGCTCGTCTCTTTGGCTTGTGATGTCTTTCATTTCCGGGATAACGCCGCGCCGAAAACGGCCGCCACTATGCGCACGGGCATTACGTAAAGGCTGGTGGCTTGGGACTGCGCTTAACTACCTGAAAGCAGCAACGCTGTGCAGCGCCCGCTCGCACGGACGCTGCGAGGAGGCTCCGAAAAATATAACGACATAAAATACGGCGACTGCTTGCGCACTGTCGAGAGCGAGTTTTCTGTGAGATAAAGGCACAACCGTAGACAAGGAGAGAGAGAGAGAGAGAGAGAGATGAAGTTAGCGCAAAAGCTCCTTCTCGCGCTACTTCGCGTGCATGGGGCTCTGGTGCGAACGAGGCACAACGGGTGGGGATAACGATAACACTCGATATTTTTTTTTCATTTGCCGCTGCATCCTGCATATTGCAGCGAGATATCGCATAAGACTGACGCAACTGACATAGAAAGAACATAGCTCGTGTTGTGTCGTACATTCCTTAGTCGCTGTCTGTTTCGTTCGCGCTATATGTAAATGCTGTTATGACTTTGCACCGGTGCCACCACTATTACGACCTTGAGGTGGTCCCGTAGCGCTCGTCACCCGTTTCGTGACAGAGCGTTGGTAGCGAAGACTCCGAGTCGGGCGTCGGTGAGAATAACAAAAGGGACTTTATACACTATATACAGGTCATTATACAGGACATGAAGGGATCGGCACTGGGGCCGGGAGCTCACAGCAAACGCGAATGTTCCCGCACGGCGACGTCCGGCGAAAACGCGTGACACATCTCACTCCAGTCGAGAGCGGCACTCTGCTCCCGGTGGGTCGGCGGATCCGGTTTTTCAGGCGGCCGCGTCGCGGCTTTATAATCCCCGAGAAACCATTGTCACTCAAACGGCCCAATACAAAGCCAGCACTCGACGGTCGTCCGAGAGGTCCAACCAGTGACCGCGCTGGCCACCCGATTCAAAGTTCGCGCGCGCGGTGACCTCCAGGCAAAAAGGAGGTGCGGCGCCGGGCTGTCTGGCACTTGGTGGCACGTTTGGACATGTTGCTCGCCGACACTTCTCCGCACGACACCGCTGTCTGACGGCTCAGCATCTTGACTTGTCAAGGGAGAATTAGGGCGCTGTGCCTTTCGGCGCAGCCCCGGGTTTGTCCAAAGGGCGTTCGCAGGATCGATTCGGCATCTTGTAGATTCGGAATCCGGGCTGGTGGTAATGGCACAACAATGCGCAGTCGTACCTACTCATCCAACTAGCTTTGGTTCTTTAGAGCGAACAGTCACTGGGGCGTTTGCAGAGACAATGGTGGAGTAACACAGAGCGGTAAAGTTCTGCTGCGCGACTTAACGGTGCTTAAACGTATGCTGCCTGGCACGATTGAAACACTAATGACCTGCGTGAGCCCGAACGCGCACCTTCTACGTGTTTCTATCGTTGCGCTTAAAGGGACACTAAAGTGAAAAATGATTTCTTCTGCATCAGTAAATTGCCATTCTACAACACCAAAAACACCACTCCTGCAATTATAAGACGTTTGGTAAGCCAGAAAAAGCGCAAGAACGAAATACGGGTGGCGACGCCTACTTAAGTTCCCGCACCTGGGGGCTGTGACGTCTTGGATTTTGATGGCATCTTCTAGGGCCTACTAATTGTATATAGCGGTACAGATTGACTACATTGTGTTCTAAAGGAACCAAACATTAAACATGGCAAGTTTCGGGAACCTTTATTCAGCCAACGCGGCCCAAATGCGAAAACATACTTTGGAATCACTGACGTCACGCTGACGTACCGGCGCTGGGGTTTACTTCTGATACTAATACTTCGACCTTCATTTTATCATCTCATAATCAAACTATTATTTTGAAATGACTGCCTGCAGGGTTCTCAAACAATGCTTTATTAGTCTAAACTGATTTATTGTTTCGCTTTAATGTCCCTTTAAGAAAAAGACTTATTTACGCAAAAGGACCACTTCTAGCATGCGTTAAACAACTAGTCACTGTAGATCAACTGTGGAAAATGTCTGGTCCAGATAATTTGGCTGAATTTTCTGTCATCAATAATTATATTAAGTGACTTGAGCACTTAGCTTGATTCTACTTAAAAATCAGGCCTGAATTGTTCAGTCTCTATATACATGAAAGCCGATGCGACGTTGTACAGGTCACTGAAAGTCGTTTTCACTGTATTTGAGATATCTGTCGAGAATAAGGTTGAGCTGTGTGAAGGTAGAAACCTCGGAGCAAGCCTTTTGATCGTTAAGTACTCGACGTCTTTCAGGGCGCGTTATTATCCAGAATTGGGAAATAGCAAAAGTCGCTACTGCGTCAAACGCGCTTGCGTCAAGCAAGGAAATGAACATCGTTCTTTGCGTTGTTGCTTTGGCATATTCTGCTAGACATTGCGCTTCTCCAGCATCTAGCATTAGGTAGCCCTACAGCAGCTAGCGCCGAAATATTTCTGCGCAGCGAAAAAAAAAGAAAGAAAAGAAAAGGAAAACAGCTTGAAATACCGCCAGTGGCGTGCGTATACCGAGACGTCCATGCACACTCCGCTGCGTTCCTATTCTCCTGCAAAGCTTCCGGCATCGCAGGGCGGAAGTGCACCTCTACGGCGATATCGTATCCGGGAATATGTCTAGCGGCAAGCACCGTGGCCGAACGTGCAGGGCCCGCATTGCCGTCGCTATCGCTTTCTCAATGAACCAACACCCGGCCGTGTATTCTTTCTCCTTCTTGCATTCGCTCCTCGCTTTCTCCTGCGCCGCTTCTCCTCACGCCAGCGGGGCCGTGTAACAGAGCGCCCTGCCAGGGGGTGCCACTCTCCGCGCATCTTTCTTTGCCGGGGCCGCTTATTGAGCTGTCAGAGCGGTCTCTTTAAATGGCCTCGCTTGGCGATGATTGCCTTGTGCGGCGGTCGAGAATCGGGTTTCGGATGGAGCGGATCCGCTCGGATCGCGAAGGCCTCCTCTTCTCTGCCGGCCACCGAGGTGTTTATTCCTTCTCGATGTTGGGACCATTGCGCGCGCGGTTTTTCTTTCTTAGCGAGGATTTCGCTCCGCGTTGGCGAGAGCGTAGAGGACGCGAGTGCGGTCGTGAGGCGCTGTTACTCGCGGCTGCTGACGCGGCGCAGAGCCGAGCTGACGCATGGCTGGCCGCCGCCGGGCGAAGACGCGCTAATCTGGCTTTTCCCGCGGCTCCCCCCACTTAAGCCGTCGCTGCTTCCGCGGCCGACGTCGGGAGCCTGACGCCTTCTCCTCCCCTCGCTCTTGGCGTTGGCTGGCGTTGATGAGACCGGCTTCCCGATGACGGCGCTCTTGGGTCTGCGTTTCGTCGCGGCGCACTTCTCGGCTACCGACTTGGCGAGTGCTCCGGTCTGGCATCGAGAGGCGCCCGGGGCTTCGATGATCGTTTTTCTTCTGCGTTCATTTCTATGAGGCACTTTGTGTGGAGGGTATATGTTATCGGGTTCGCTCTGTTTTAAGCGTTTTGTGCGCCGAGCGTACTTAGTCCACAGAAGAGGCAATGCTTATTGACGTGAAACAAGGTTATGGATGCCGGCTATAGATAACGGAATTCAACCGACAGCAGCGGAAGTCGACGCAGGACGGAAGTTGTATTCCTTAATTTCTACCTACTAGTTTCGTACGAGTTCCTGTTGTTACTCCGAGACACAATATTCATGTAGTCCATCTGACAGATTTCGCCGCATGTCGACATTTCAAAGCTCAGCTAGCCGCTATCGTAAGCGCTGCCTGCTTACTTCTCTTTCGATGCTGAAAATATTGGCTACGTAAGATTATTTGCAGTAGCGTAATTTTGAAACTTGTTGTTGGTTAGGTCCGTTTATTTTAAGTGACTTGTAAAAATCTTTCAGAGTTGGGCGCTACGGCCTTCAGAGGCCTATTTACATGCAAAAGGACGGCTATGCATCCTAATGCTTGGTACGCTATCACATGTTCCCCGTAGACTTGCGTCATCTTGGGCCTCTGTGAGCATTCACTTGCTCCTTCGGAAGTTGTGCGTGGGTAATGATTTCGTCCGAGCATGATATCTGATTTTGCCGCATTCTTCGCCAGGCTTCGATTACAACTTTTTTGTTAGATTTTCTTTTTTTGGACGCAATGTCACCCAACAGTGGTATTTTGTTCCTGAAGCTCCGCACAATGACCTAGTTGATGTTCGCCTCGATGAGAGTGAGGGAAACTTGAAGGTGTTGTGGATGTCGCAAAGTCACATTACAGTAGGCAAGGTTGTTACGCTTATTGCAAGGGATTAACTATTAATTAAGATACAATAGGAAAGCGATAGAATTGAAACTATTTACACAAACATCAAAAGACTACGAGTCAAAAGTTACAATGATGTTACAATTTTGGTCTTCTCTCTTAGCCGAATCTCCACCGAATCCCCTTCCGATTGCTTTGCATGTACTTAAAAGCATCCCTAACATCCCCCTCGCCCCATCGTTCGTCCAATCACACTGCGCGCACCTTAGTGTAATACAACGAGATTCCAGGGTGGCACTATCCTGAGTTCCACTATGTCAAGGCCGTTGCCACAAATCCTTTACAGCGCAACGGATTTCTTGTCTCACAATCTCGCAAAACACACTCCCCCAAAGAAAACGCTTCCACGCCCGTTGGCGCATCTGGTCCGCTCGCGACATGTCTCGGCATGGGTGCGGTCCGGTGTCGATTTGTTGATTTCAAAGCCAGGGCACTGCTCCTACGAACCGACTGGCGGAAGCCCCGACTCACAGTCTACTCGCTTCTGCGCTCTTCGCAAACCGCAGCTCCCCCTCCCCCTGACGGCTATAACTCTCCGCCGCCGTCTTAGTGCCGAACCGCGCGTCTCTTTTGACCACACCGCATGACCCTTACATCTATAGCCGCCCGCACAAACAACGCTCAACTCCGCTGACCTCACTTAAGTGAAAGAAACAACAACTGCGCAATATTGAAGCGTGGTGTACTCTCTTAGGTTACGAATAACATTAATTAAGCAAAGACACTACATCTACAAGTGTAGCATCTTCGCACTGAATGCGCTGGCTCTTTGAATGCACCTTCGCATTTCATCGACCGAAGTCGGCCATCGCGAGACAACCCATGCGCGGCGGCGCGTGAAAGGACTGTCGAAGTCATCCCGGCTTTCCTCTCACGCGCGGCAGAGCACACCTGGGAACGTATGCACGAATACCAAGTATCCCTAGAGCCGTGCGACAGCGGTGACAACCACGACAGGCGTGCACGCGTGTTGTCGCTGTGCTGAGTTTCTCAGCAACACGCTCACGGTAGAGGACGGCTCGCATTATGTTCACGCAATGCGCTATCGAAGTAAACGCAATGTGGTTCTGAGATTAATGTGCATTCTTGCTCGACCACTCGGGCGCTTAGGAGGGAAACGGGGCAGGCTATTTTCATATACGCATGCTTACCATTTCCACGATTGCTTATTCAGGACACTGTATCTCCGTAATTATTCCGCTTGGACTCCGCGTCCAGCCCTGTCAAAGCTAGTGTGGATGATGGCATTCAGAAACCGCATTTCCGACGATGTTCGCTCCTACGTAAGAACACGTGATTGGCCGATGTTACTTCACTCTCCATTTGCGGTAGCAGACGATGCATTAAGCAATGCGCCGGCCCTTCGAGAACGCTTCTCACAGGAGGGGCACATTTATGACTAGCATTTGATCTCGTTATCAACTCTAGCTTATGTAGGTCGCATGGTTTTATTCAACACAACTGTAATTCACACACAAAGCCGTGTTGTGTTTTAGCTTTCGTACGGATAGCGCGTGGCGCACAAGAGAACGCGCGCTGTTACAGCACGACGAAGTTCTGACCATGATGGTTAGCGTCTGCGGTAGTGACCCGCGCAGCGATCTTCGGTGGGTTAATGTCAAAAGTTCGTTAGCTTTGTGATGTTCGCTGAAGTGCGGAGTCACCGAGAGAATGCAGGATTGTCATCATGTTGTTTTTGCCGGGTTTAATGAATAATGCCTCGGAAATCGTGAGAGAGTGGAAACATTTCGAAACTTCAGCAAGGCTAAACAGCAAGAAGATGTCATAGGCTGCACACAAAGGAGGGCTCATCCAGAGGGACCAAACAGTGACTTAGCAATGATAGGTGTATTGGCTCATTGGCTGTGCTAGAACTGATCGCAAAACGACCTCGCCATTATAGTTCAATGCTTCTGACCATTGACCTGGCAGGCCCGTCGTAGCGCATTTATAAAAGTACGTACAACCTTCTGCTACTCAGTGGTGCCTCTTTGCTACAAGCGCAGTAAATTGCAGGGTCCGTCCATATGAAATAGAGACTGTGTATCTCAGAGACTAATTGTGTATCTCTACGAGTCGATATAAGCTACCATTAGCAACCTCACTTTAATGGAACGGGGTTACTTCGGTTACGCTAAAGTGAGCGTAATTGTCCTGCTGCAGATGGCCTTCAACCAATGGCAATTCACGTGATATCACAGCCAGCTTCAGTTCGATTCGGTACACGTCCGTGTTCGCTTCCGGACTCGTTCAGTACGAGACCCTTTGGTCAGGACGAAAGCACAGACGCTACAGGCTGCAGCCGTGGCAAAAATTTATATTCAATCCCAGAACAGTCGAAGCTAGGTTGGCGCAAGGTTTAAAAAGGTACTGGAAACGTTCTCTACGTAGCGGTAGCTGGAGTAATTATCGTTGACAGGACGGGCCGGCTGGCGGAGGATCACTTCCTGCGTTACTGCTCACCTTCCTTAGTTTTTAACTCCAATCTCAGTCACGGCAGCTTATTTCGCGGTCAGCGGTCGTTGATCCACGTTGCGACAGAGTCGCTGATGAGCACTGTGATGAACGCTTTGTCCTTGGCGAACACATCGCATAAAATAGGCCATTTAGGACAACTAGCACTCGCCCAGGAGGGGCGTAGTCGTCAGGCTTGCTGCCGGGCACGATGCCGCTATAGCATCAACCTTTATGAGTGTTGCATGGGCGCGGTTACGGCGTCGTCAAATATGCATTGATGGCATGTCCGCCTCTCCGTACACGGTCAGTGTCGCTTATGATGGCCTCCGGCATTCTGGTATATTTACGGCGACTGTAGTTTAATGCCGAGAGATGGGTGCTGTCATTATGCGCGCGTGTTAATTTAGCGCGCGCATGAATAAATTTTGCATCTATGGTCACAGGGGAACGGAGAGAGAGAGAGGAGGGGAGAAAACCCGGTAAGCAGACAAACACAAAGGGTGTTGCTCCTTGCTTTCGTACTGCTTCTTAGACAACCTTATCCTAAACCAGTGAAACTCTTCGCGCTTTTATTCTCGTTTGATATACGACAACGCGTCTTGGTTGCTAGGCGATGACGAGTATGGGACAACAGAGCTAGAAAGGGAAGGCGTACGTTGTCTGCATAGGCATTGACCCTTGGGTATCCCAGCAGCGCACTGTTTGCAACATTTAGCAAACCGTCTCCATTACTCAAGGAAGCGTGAAGATTTCGCTCTTGTTTAATTACGCGCTTTTCGTCGTGGAGTGTGGGAATTTGTATTTACATTACGGATAGCGCCAACAGAAATAGAGGGGAAAATCAGATGGAAGACACTGGCTGCATTTTATGGTAAAGCTGCGAAGTTTACGACACCGTACGTGCGATTACCTGCGTTATCTGTGCCCACATCTCTGTAGTTAGGGTCACGTATGTGCAACGCTAGCCAAGTTGGTGTGGCGGCTCGGCACTTCGCTTATACTTAGAGAGGACCCAATATAAAGGCACGAATATAGGGCACAGAAGAATTACCTTAACTTCAGTTAAAGTGCACTGCGGAGCATAAAAGGGTGGGTATTCAAGGAGCCCATCGTGCAGCCGCTATAGCTCCAGGAACGAGGAGCTCCTCCCTCGTTGCGCTGCTAAAGAGGCTCTCACTCCTGCTCGACTCGAATCGCACCGCGCGTCGGCGCATTCTCGCCCCGACGGGTCGGTACTAAACAAATTAACGCCTTCGGGACGAACGAGCACGCTAGCATAGGCAGTGTGGATGCTCGAAGAGCTTCTGCGCCGTAGTTTCTCACCAGCGCCTCGCAGCCAATGGAAGCGGACTGCGACGCATTTCGCCAAAGAAGCAACAGTAGAAACTTCCATCAAAGCTTGTAGAAGGTGAAAAACGCAGCGTAAGTCAGAGTCTCTTCCTTTTCTTTCTTTCTTCTCATTGCCCATTTCCTCGTCCCGTTTTAGCTCAGTGCGGCGAAGGATAACGCCTAAGAAAGATTAAAAAAAAAAAAAGCGAGTGATTTCCCCATGCTGCTGCCTTCTTCCATGGCGAGCAGAGCCCGTGCCCTCCGGTACACTTCGTCGCCATCTATTATTCACGGGACAGGACGGGTTTCACGGGGCCTGTCCTCTTTGCGCGTCTCACCGCAAGACACCGCGTAGCGAACTCATTAAACTAACAGCACGCGCTGCGTCCCCCACCGTTTCTTCATCCTCCCGCCCGGAGCCACCTCACGGCTATCCTCGTGTAATCAAATTAGATGACTGCTTTCCGACCCATCGCGCATTCTCTGCCCTTTGCTTCTCTTTCTTGCATATCTTGAAGCTTTTATTTCGTCTTCGCTTTCTTTTTTTCGGCGTTCTCGTCTGCCGATTATTTGTGCTTTCCCTAAGTGGCCGGAATGACCATCTTTTTACTCGGACGATTTGTGCTCGAGACCTTCCTTGCCCTTCAATTGTGCGGCAATGTTGTTTTTATTTTCAACTGTATCGTGATGGCAATGGCAATAGCAGTATTTTGTTCGTGCGCAGGAGCGCGCGTGGAAGAAAGCTTGTGTGTTTATGTATGAAATGACTGTTAAACAATGTCCCATAAAAGCTCACGTTGACTTCTGGCGCCGTTCCACCTCCAACGTTCCTCTTCTCTTGTTTCTTTGTTTTTCATTTTTTTTTCTGGCTTATTCCACTGTGATATCTGCACATATTAATGCATTAAAAATTCTGTGCTTGTGGCTTTATCTTTCCTTCTTTTTTTTCCGGCCGTTTTTTTCTTTGCAGCACGGCACACGTAATATTAATCTACACAATTATCACTTGTTTCGCAGTTAAATACGAAGCTGTGCATGTGTATGTGAAAATGCTTCCTTGGTGGAAAAGGGAAGTAAGTGGAAAGAACCATACATCGCCTGTTCGCCACGAAACAAGTTCATTTCAAAGGATATTGCAAACCGGAATAAAGACGAAGCTTTGTTTTGAGGCGTGTATGTTTTTCTTTTGGTGGTCGGCATCGCATCTTCTGCCGACGATAGAAAAAAAAAAAAAAAGAACATGTATGATGCAAAGCAAAATTGTGCTTTTATTCAGATGTTTTTATACGGCATTACTTGCGTGGTTTTCTTTTTCTTCTGCATGCTGTTTCTTTCATTACGTGTGCTGACACATGATGTTTACCGCCCAGATCAGAAGGGTACGCCTTTCTGTAATAAAGTACATCTCTGGTTAGCACGACGAGATATGGGGACATTGCGGAATGCTGAATCCCAGTGGAGATGCTTTTGTGTATGGTAGTAAAAGTAGCGTGATAACTATTCACTACATTAATTTATTTCGCCTACCAACCGGCTTTCCGAAATGAGCGTTCAGAAGAAAATGATAAAAGCGAGAAAGACAGCCAGAGGGAAAATACTAGTGTCTCCTATACGTTATTGCGTCCGGCCCGCCCCTACATCTGCTAAGTGCGTTGCGGTGACAGCGTCGGCTCTACGCGGTGAACGAGACAACTCACCTTCGAAAGCGAAAGCCGGCTCCCCGCCCTATAACTCACGGGCTTGTCCCGCGCAATCGTATAATTTACAGATGCACGCCCGAACTGTTTCTAAGCTGTGGTCTTTATGGCAATCGCGCAGGAAATCATAAAAGCCGGACGCGGGGAGAAAAGATAGCGGACATGGCTCCCCCAAAAAGCATTGGCGGCAAGAAACAAAACAGCCGAAAGTGAGACACAGGCAGTGTATAACAGGCACACGAAGCAGTATGTACACACGGAAGGAAAAAAAAAACGACAGAAAAGAAGAAAAAAAAAAAACGCGGTACGGTCTCTCGTCACGAACCTTCAGGCTCGGTCCTGCAGCTGTCGCACCTGTGAAGTAAGTAAAAGTATTGAAGATAAAGAAAAAAAAAACAGAGGAGAAGTAAAGGAGCTCATGGAGAAACGCTCCCCGGTTTCTCCTGCTCCCCGCAGTGACGCATTTCTCGCCGCTACCGGAAACATTGTTCACATTTGGGGTGTTCCCCTACATTGAACCCTCCCCCTTCGAGGCTCCCTCAAAACCCTACGCGTGTGCGCTTGTTGTAGACGCTTTCTTCCACACAGCCTGTCCCCTTAGTATGGAAGCGCCGACCTTTCTCCTTTCACGGGGTGTCCCCCCCTTGTCCGAACTCATTGCCCGTTCAGGTATTGGAGCGCCATATTGGGAGAGTTGCCGGTCATTTCGCGTCTATACATGTCTGCCTTCCCTTTTCGTGCACTCTGCCCCACTCCCTATCCCACCTGCCACTTTCTTATCTTTATTCTTTCGTTCTACTGTCGTCCTCTCAACTGCAGCGCTGCAGTGACGTGGTGAAACTGTCGCCTTCCGTACGCCGATACACCGCTCTCTCTCGAAAATTCCCTGACGCGTCGCTTTCTCCCCTGCTTGCTCAACATTTATTTCCTATATTATTTGTGCTTTTCTTTTTGTTTCTTGATGGCTTTCAACGTAACTTTATTCATGGATACGTCAATTTTTGAAGTCCCTCGTATTCGATTCTCTCGTCTTTTTTCGAGTGCATCGCCGGCAGCACGCACGCCGCTCCATTCCGGTGCTGTCGAAGTGGCCGCTCCCCTGCCACTGTCTCCCTCTCTCTCTCCCTCTCTGTCTCTCTCTATTTCAGCGAAGGGGAAGAGAAACCAATGCCCGAGCGACGGCACGAAAGTTTTGCGTATATTTACAATAACCGCCGCTGTCCGCCACTGCATAGACCTGTCACTGGGTAGAAGGACGCGCATCGAGCCGTGCCCCGTGTTCCACCGCGCACGTCGTATTTGATTGACAACGCGCAAAAATGAAAAGCAGAAATAAAGGGGTTATCTGTTTTTAGTTTTTATTCACTTCTTTTTCTCCAAGCAAGTCCTTCCGGATTCCAAAGTGGCATTTCTGTTTTTGGCCGCCTCGTGTAGCTGCCATGTTTTCCATTAAAGAATAAAAGAAAAACGAAATCTAGGCAGGCAGACCTGTGAAGCTGGACAGGTGTTGGCTGGGCAGTTCCGTGTGCGGCTGTCGACTGCCCGTCTCTCCAGCGTTTCTTTACCGTTTTCTGTGGGGCGAAACTCTCAACTAGACTCGGACCTCGTCCTCTTCTTTACTTTATGTTTTACTCCCGTGTCAGCTTTCTCGTTGCGCACAAAGCTCTGCGGGAGGGCAATATACTTTTTCATGCGGCTTGCTTCTTTCACTCGAGTGGTGGTGGAGAGTCTCGGAAGAGCACAAAATGTTCTAGCTTCCAAAATGTCCCCCCCCCCTCCTCGCTTTCTTTAGCTTGATGACGTTGACATCTGCTACTGGCGCTTTATTTCCGTTCTTCCCATTCGTTAGATGGTGCCACTTCTACCAACCTTAGTTTAAATCGACGAAATCGACCTTGGATGAAATCGAAAAGGAAAATAGTTATGCCTATCCAGTGCACATGTTAGCATCTGTGGGCAGCGAAACTTTAGTCAAGCAGCGTACAGCACATTCTGTACAACTAACGGTGATGCGTGCGTGCAATTGTGTTTACTTTCAACCTAGCAGCTTGCAAGCTCATTCAATACTTGGTTTATCCGGCACGAAGGTCACATCTTTATCTCAAGCAACATTTATGTTTATGCGCTACATTGCTCACAAGCCATGCCGAAATGCGAAGGCCAAATCAGGCGAATGCACGGTGTGAGACGCATAGACTCAGCCATTTCACGAGCATGAAGGAGATGTATGACCGTGTTTGTCGAGGGATGAGTACGTTGAAAGTACAGCGCATACGAAGCTACCGGCACTACGCTAACTCTGGAAGCATCGCAGATCGCTTTGAAAATGAGGCCCGTGCGGGCGCGCACGTCGCAGACCGCTATCAAGACACACGAGCGCCGGCAACGCGTCCCTACGGCGTCCGCCAAAGGCGTCTACTACGGCGTCCGCGATTCGCGTGATCAACGCCGTAGTAGACGCCGCGGTCGTGTCCACTCTGTACGGAGCGGCGGGCGAGGAGGACATCGAGGCACCGTAGCAGCCGCCGGAAAAGAACGCCCCACCTCCAACGCCTCACTCTCCTGCCTCGCGCGCCACAGGAGAGAAGACGCATCTGGGCCGCGTACCTCGCTCGCGCACGCGAGATTGAACCACGTTCACCGGCTCCGCCCTCACACACTTTTACTCATACGGAACCTCACGGCGACGGCACAAATCCGCCTGGAGTGTCCACATAATTGATATCGCATAAAATTTGCTGAAACGCGGAACCCTGAGCAGTCTGTGATAAACGGCGCAAACATTTGTTTCTATATTTACGTAAGTAAAGAATATAAGCTTGATCTATCCACCCAGAACGGCCCATCGAACTGGACCGACTTGATCGGCTGATTCTTGTGCACTTATAAGCGTCAAAAGTCTTCACGCTTTTCGATAAAGCAAAGGCCTGTGTTTGCCACACATCTCCTTGCCGTTGTCCATATATAGATTAGCTTATTTTCTTTTTTTTCCTTCCCGCATGCTACCTACGCGTCTGCGCTGTTGTGTTCGGGGAAACGGATCGCTTCTTTGTGCGTCCGCGAGGCTTCCCCCACGCCGCCTCTGAGTTCGCGAGGCTTCTCTTCATTCTCCTGATTCGCGGGCCAGGAGACGGTGCGGCGGCCGCCGTTTCATTCCCGACCGGGATCCCTTTGTGCCGAGCCCAACCGGAGAAGGGTGCGTTGTGAATGCAAGCACACCACACGGACGAAAAGAAGAAAAAAACAGCGCTGCTGCGAGAGAGAGACGGTGGACGGGCCGCCGCAGCAGAATCAAGAAGAAGCCCCATGTCGAATCCTGTGAAAGGTCTGCTCGCCCCCCCCCCCCCCCCCCCCCCTCCGACTCTAGTTCTCCGCAGCAAGGTGGTGTGACCGGTGGGTCTCGGCGTGGGTCGAGAGCTGCGGCTCGGTGCTGCTATGAATTCGGGGACGAAAACATGTCCTTGTGAGATATCCGTGGAACGGCTCTCTCGGCTGCTTGAGGCGCGCTTTCTTCTGCGCGCTGACGGCGGTGTTTTGTGTACACTCGTTGGATTATATATATATATATATATATATATATATATATATATATAGAACTTGAGTGGTGCTACATGGTAAACAGAACAAGCATTTAATTTCACCAGTTTCGATCGGTGGACCTATCTTCATCAGGGTTTACACAAAAATGGCAGTTCGGTCCTGGTAGTGAAGACACCAGACCTGGTGCCCGGTCGTTCTCAAATACATCAAACCGAGAGAGACAGTTGTGACAGTGATTGACTTTCGGCGCTTTGGCAGATTTACAACTGCCTTTGGCAACTATGCAGGGAAAGAGGAAGGCGGAGTCCCATGTATGTAGAGCAAGGAGTTCAGTGAGAGATGAAAAAAAGATTCTCTCTGCTCGCGTGCACGGGTGTGTTGGAAACCAGATTGCAAGAGCACAACGCTCACGCGTTCAAAGGAGTGATCTGGCAGCCGAACGTGCCTGGAGAAGGGTAAACTCGGGAGACTTTTTACATGCGCGCGGTGATTGTTGAACCGCAGGCGGAAGGGGGTCTCTGTTTGTCCGATATATTCCTGCTTACACACCTCGCGTCGAATTTTGTACACGACGTTACTGGAATCACAGTCAAGATTTGCGTTAATTTTATATACGAAGGACGAGTTCGATGCCTCAGCCGTGTCTGTTGTTGTCATGTGACGGCATACCTTGCAACGAGGTTTCCCACATGGTCGACAGCCCTTGGGCGTGTTTGACTTCTGTGTCCTCTCGCCCTGACCACTCAAGTTCTTTACGTTTGAAAGGTAGCCTGAAGAATTCGTCTTTGCCTATATATATATATATATATATATATATATATATATATATATATATAATGTTGCTCTTCGTCGTCTGCCGCAGTCTTTATGTTGCCGTTATTTTTCTCCACGATATCCCCTAGCATAGAATCTGCTAGACGTCTGCTGCGGCTGGGCGTTGTTGCTTTATCTTGCGCTTTTTCTTCTTCTTACCTTTTAGAGCGCAGCTTTTAGGCGCCGTTACTGCGTTGAGTGCCGGCGTCCCTCGGTGTAACCGAGCGAACGAGCACAGCGAAGGATTGAAGAGGCAACCGGAGCGCACCGGGGTTTGAAAGACAGCTACAAGGAAAAGAGCGCGAGGAGGAAAGTGGAGAAGGAGGGGTATGGCGAAAGCGTGAGAAGGAAAGCGTAGCGCCGCTCAACAGCATCTGCTAACCGATGGCGCCACCGATAAGGCATGCGTAGAGTCACTAGAAAAAATTTCAGAGTACCGCAAAGGTCGGGATTTGACTGGCAACACTGAGCGTCCACCGCCATATACCTTCCAAGCCGACTGCGTCGCGGGAAGGCCGCCGTGTTGGAAGAGCTTGATATTCGGTGACACATCGGGTTGGGTGTTTACTGAAGTACAAATACTTTGTGCCCGGAGATAATGGTTGCTAAGAACGAAAATAAAATGCTATGTTGTGCGAAGTAATGCAGCCGGTGGTTGTTTTGCACGCCGATCGTGTTTACTGCTGGAACTGCGCTACGATTGTGGGCAGCAGCTTACCGCCGCTATCGGGAGCTTATGCACGCGTTTTTTTTTTTTTTTCCTTCCGCGGAGCGAGCTACGAAGGAAACATTTCGTCACTTCGAGCCGGAATGAGGGAAGCTTGTGCTTTTGGGCTTGAACATCGTGGACCGCCATCGGCTTCTATTGAATGTTTCCAAGCAGAACGAAACTAACACCTGACAGTGTCACAGGCACGTACGTTCATTGTATAATTTCACAAGCTAAATCGGATACATCTAATTTAGTTTTTAAACGGATACCGCGCGTCCTCAATTCTGCAGGGCGACTTTGTGCGCCGTATACGCACGACACACTGCGACTGCCGCGTGCGCACCGGAGTTTGCCCGTGATCGCAAGACGATCTGTGCACAGCAGGCGTAAAAACCAACTTCGATGACCATTTTGCGCACTAAATCTTGTGGAAGGCCAATATGAGCCATTTGCGTGATTACAGCAACGTATATGTACTTCTGTACACTGATAATGAGCGAGAGTTTGCTACATTGCGATTTATGAAGGCGGCTGTCTAGTGCGTTCATGAGCGGCTACTCTTCTCAACTTATTTATGACTGTTTTCTTAGAATGCCAAGATTTGCTGCCTGTGTAAAAAAAAAAAAAAGCAGGAACGCCCGCTGGTGACGCAGCACTGTTTTTTCTAAGTTACATAGGCGATGTATGAAATTCTTGTGCTTTTAGAGCGGCTTATGTAACATGCATAGTGACAGAGTGAAACTAAAGCTACTGGGTGTTCTGTTTTGTATTTCTTGTTATGCATCAAGCACAACATTATTTGGGTATGCACCGTAGCATTTCAACATAAAACATAATATGTATGCTGACTTCAGTTCATTGCATGTGCTCGGTTTACAAGCTCAAAATTTGAAGCATGTGTTGTGAATATCACCTGGCCATTGGTTTCAAGGTCGAAATGCGTATGTATAAATGAGCAAAGGATAAGTGGAAAAAAGGAAGTATCATGGGCCTCGTATTGACCATGTTTTTATTGACTGCGATCGTCACGATCTGCAAAAGACAAGTACCATATGGGTCGAGCGACTCGAGGCGAGAGCGCGCTCACGTGCGCGGAGAAATCATGCGAGTACCTGGTGCACGTGAGGACGCGGAATTCTCGCGCGACCAGTGTGCCTTCGCGTGCCACGAGCACGGAATAACCACGTGTGTTGAGCAACAAACGCGTACACTTGTACCCGCGTCAAGCGTGCAAGACGCGAACGATCCCTGCAATGAACTCCTATTTTCATAGCATCGCTAACACCGCGTGCACTTCGCCTAAATATCTTCTAAACAGTGCCGAAAAGCACAAGCAAGGTGTACTTATATCTCACACACGCGGGTGTTTTCTGTAGGCTTGAAATTCTCCCGGCCGATTCTGTGTAACCACGCAGAATGACGCTCTCGGTCATTTTTCCCAGTCGGAATCGAGAAAAAAGTCTTTCCAGACTCAGTTCGGTTGCTGCATCCGAAGGCGCAGCAGCCAGGCATGATTTCCTTGCAGTCAAATGCGAGCGCGACAATCGGAAACACACACACACACACACACACACACACACGCGCGCGCGCGCGCGCGCGCACGCACGCACGCACGCACGCAAATACGTTGGGAACCTGCGCTGCCTGCGCTCTAACTCAGCCGGCCCGCCCGGCGCTTGGAAGGTATATGGCACCCGAGAGGTCACATGGTACGGTTGGGCCAATGAACGTGTCGGCGGCGCGGGGAAAACGAATGCGGTACTCTGAAATTTTTTCCAGTGACTCTAGGCATGCGGCGAGCGCGTCCGCCAATTCCACATATGGAAAAAAAGCACGGCATGAGCGGAGGTCTGTCTGCGGCGGCGGCTGTGAATCGCGCCCACCCATCACCCACGCGCTGCCTCTCGCGATCTCCTGATTAGCGAGGCAGCCGCGCCACACTTCGCTCCTTTTGCAGGGTGCTGCACGAGACAGATTGTCCGTGCCAGCCACGCTACCCAAAGTGTTTTCTTGTTAATGTAGACTGTGTAGCTCTACAATCATAATACAAAATACGATGGTAAAAATTGGCCGACGATTACGATACTCCCTTACGCGAAATTTTCATTTCACGATATATTGAGGCAAGGAATTTGATAGAGTGATCTGTAACTATACGTGTGTACATGTCTCTCAAATTCCTTGTCTCAATATATCGCGAAATGAAAACCCGTATAGAGCTGCGCACAAATTTCGCCTTAGAAAGCATCGTAATCGTCGGTAATTTAAGTAAGAGAGGTAGAGAGCTAGGACAGGAAAGGCAGGGAGGTCAACCAGACGAGCTCCCGGTTTGCTACCCTACACTGGGAGGTGGGGGAAATGGGAATAGAAAGAGGAAAAGGGGACCGAGGCGCCCGACTTAAGCGGACGCGTAAATAGGTCTCGCACATAGCATCTTTGTGTGCAGGCGAACTTGTTTTCCACAGACGCAAATGAGCACAATTTTTTAGTCTAATGAAGAGATAGTGATGATGATATGATGACGATAATGATAGCGCCTCGGGCGCTCCGGCGTATGCGGACCATCAGCAAATGGAAGGCACTGCCTTCAGGGGCTTTTTCTTAACGTCACATTCCGGATTTTGAAAAAAACACGTGCATCGTTTCGTGTTAGCCTTACGGTTGATAACGGCCTACTCTTTTCCTGTACTTCGACAGCTCTTGAACTTAAGTGTTGTGTTTGCTTTTTCGTTGTGCGCATCGAGCTGATTTCACGGAGTTGTGTAATTTTTTTTTGCCAACTATTGTTGCTCACGTTTGTTTGTTTCTGCTTTTATTTGTGCGCGAAGGATTGCGTTGTTTAGTTGTGTAACTTGTAGTCTTTTGTTCACTGTGTTCATTTTTCGTCTCTCCTTCTTGGTCTTCGGATTGCAGTATGTGCTAAATAAATAATTAAATAAATAAAAAATTATGCTAATTATGTAACACATGTCCGCGAGGTTAGTGTTTTCGTTCAGCCATTTAGGCTGACGCAAAGTGTTTTGGTCGAGGGGCAAAGCGTCCTTCATCAAGCAATGAGCTGCACAAGTTTCCGGACATGTTTTTTTCAGCGTGCACCTAAAAGATCCACAAAGGATCGCGGGTTGTCAGTGATTATATGGCTTAAGGGTTTGCAATTATGCATGGCGTCTGCGTGGCCTCGCACCGCCTGAGCAATTGTAGAAACGGAGCACTAATGACTTGTGAGCTTTAGTGGCTGTAAATGAGGACGGCGCGTGATCAAACGGCCGACGGTGGTTGCATGTTCTCGTCGCCGGAGCCGCCTTTAAGGGATCGGGGAAAGCAAGAGGCACGTGATGAGACCCCGCCATGAGGCCCGACGTAAGATTAGCCGTCCAGCAACAGCCCCTAAATTTTTCCAACAGTTTCTAACAGTCGGAACAGCCGTCCTTTAAATGCGCCGCGCCTCGCATCAGAAGCGCTTTTCACACCTTACTATCTTCCCCTGCTTAAAGCACAGAGGACTTAGTCCTTGACCATACACAAAGAGTTCGTACGTCCTCAAATGCACCGAGTGTCTCTTTGGCGCTGACCCTCGTGTCGATACTAAACGCCAGCACTACTCGAAGCTGCACAGTCTACGTCACTGTGTTGTCATCTGTCTGCGAGAGCAGTTCTCCATCCGTTATTCTAAATGACAGGAAAAGAGAATGATTGCGTGCGGCGGTGTCGATTTACGAAAACTTAGCAAAGCGAAAAGGAAAAAGAAAATTCCGCCAGCTGCCCTCGCAAACACCGTCGTTCGTAGCAGAGCCCAAACTCGCCGCACGCGAAAGCTGCATGCTTTGCGCATCCACGCTGGCGTCGCAGCAGGCGCCGCATCGCCCACAACGGGGCGAGGTGAACGGCCCCCGAGGTTCTCGCATGCGGGCGCTTCCTGCGCCAGGCTTCAGCCCGCGGCTCAGTGTATCGATGCACCTGCGCTCCGGCTGAGTCAGCTGCGTCCGTGTACGTCGTTGGTTCGCTTGTGGGTGACGCGAGGCTTCGCGGCCCAGTGTGTGAGCCGTCGGCGATGGAGAGCGCAGGTGGTGCGAGAGCCGCGCATTACAATGGCGTAATTCCGCACTCCAGTTAAATGATGTGGAAAGATAGAATGTATGCCACTTGGCTGTCTCGCGAGCGTCTCGTGTTGTGTTCCTCGATGTAGCTGACTCAGTCGCGCTCTTCGCCCCTTTTAGAGAGAGACAGAGATAAATAAGAAAGAAAAGACGCAGGGGTCGAGCAGTGTAAATGTCCGATCGGCTGCCCTGCACTGGGGGGAGGCCGAAAGGTAAGAATTGAGAAAAAGGGAAACGAATATCGGAAATAAAAGGTTGGGGGAGAGGCATGGACAGTGCGCGTGCACGCGCGGTTAAGCGCCTGAAAACGTCTACCGAATCTCTTGCGTAGTGTCATAGCTTTAAGGAATAAAGCACTGCTTCGAAACCCGATCGGGGTGACGCCGATTTGGAGCACAGTCCAAGAATTTCCTTTCTGTAAGGTGACGTTTGTCGAGTGTGCATGAAGTGCGGTCGGCAGTGCTGTTTCTTGCGCAATGAACATATAATATTCACAGGGATGGTTGCGTAGTCATTGTTCACACAAACTCCACATTATATATAATACTTCTAGGCCTGTTACGTATCATGACAGTAACAATAATAGATGGAGCAGTGAAAGAATACGTTGATCTGTAGACCGAGAGTCACAGAGGACGCGAATCATGATAAAGAAATCAGATGAATTAAAATTGCTTGAAGGGCACTTGGCAAGCAATGCCGAATTGTGAAGTTATCGGTCAGCATAGCTGACAGATATCATTGAGAAGGATATACAATCAGAGTATTCAGACAATTACAACACATGAAGCCGAAACTTGTACAATAACAAAGAAATCTTGAACTTAATGTAAGAACCATGCAGTGAGGCGGAACGCGAAGTCATAAGCTTCACGTTAAGAAAGCAATGTACGGATTTAGCACCAAGCGCGGGCAAATTATAATTTCGTTACAGTTAGCAAAAACAAATGTGGGCCCGTCATGTAATCCATAGAAAAGATAAAAGGTGGTAAAAGGTGGATAAATGTAACAGAATGGGATAAAACGCAGTCGAAGGCGGCAGACGATAAGATGGTTTCATAAGATCAAGAAATTGCCACGATATGGTCGTCAACTGATGCAGAACAGTAGTAACTCTTGATTTCAGGGAAATGCCTTCACTTTATAAGGGCCTTACATATAATTATAATGATGATAAACTCAAACACAAAGGTAACGAGAAGGACAACAGACATGTTATTTCAGTCGGTTTCAGGAATGAAGGAGAGAAAGCATACAACAGTTACTCCGGAAAGAAAGCTGAGAGCGTTTCGTAATCTCGTCCCCACTTCCTCCTCCCCCTCCCCCCCCCCTTGCGCATTTTCTTTACGTAGTTCTCTGTAAACGGGAGCACTCGCTATCCGTCTGAAAACGGGAAAAGCGATCGCGTGATATGTGTCCATTAGTAAGACTGCTAATGGCCAACCAGAAAGAAACTACGGAACAGTTTCCAATGCAGAGCGTCGTAGAGCACGTAAGGGCCAGCACAGCGGAGGAGTATCGACAGACAAGCCCCGCTCTCGAAATGTAACCGCTTCGGGACGGGGCCATTCAGATACGCGGCTCGATGAGCAGATGAACCTCGAATTGACCTCAACATCGTGTACTATACCTTCGCCGTCGTCGAGCGACCGTGCCACTCAGCGGAGCTCGATAGAAGTAAGCTGCAGCAATGGACACGTGAACGAAAGCGCACTCGAATTCCTTCATAGCATCTACACTCGGTCCTTGATAAATGAGGCGAAGAGCGAACTGAATACCTATATATGTATATGTATAAAAGAAAGTTGGTGGCGCCATTTTTCGTGCTTCGACCAGAAGCAAGGAATGAGTCCGACCGGATGACTCCACCGAGAGGCCCATATTGTGTCCGTGTAGCGTGGGAATGGCTTCGCCGCAAGAGCGGCGCACGCCGCTCTACGAAAGGGAAAGACAGAGGCAGAGCAATTCCCTCGAAGAAGAACAAGTAAAACAGGAACAAACCATGGATGCTCAAAAGGCGGGGTGGCAGAGCCAATGGCGATGGGGGGAAAACACGAAGACGAGGGAGAAGGAGGAGCAAGTGAGGGGCTTCGAGAATTTCTCGTTCCGCATTCCTCACGATTCGGTAAAGATGTACGCTCCTTTCTACGAGACGAGACCCGAGGATCCTTCCTTCGTCCCGCATCAGGGCGAGCACAAGGGAAGAAGGGGGGGGGGGGGGGGTGAATGGGGCTGCTATGCGGGGTAGCTGCGCACTGAAGGAAAGCTGGCATCTCGGTTGTGGATTTCGACCGAGCTCTTTTTGTATGCGACCCATCTTGTTCCTGCTTTTGTGTCTATAGGTGTCTCACGAGTGAGCCGCGGTTTCAACTACAGCCTCACGCTCCTCCCATTCTCCCCCCCCCCCCCCCCCTTCCGTCGCCACCGCACTGGTCTGGGCCCCGCGATCTGCCAGAGCTCTTCCAGCATGCCATATATATGTCCAGATTCATCGCTGGTTTCGACTCCCCTCCCGGCCACCGTCTGTTCGATGCTACCGCGTAAAGCCCCGTACTTTGTGAGACCACCGCTTTGGCAGGGGACGAAAGAAAAGCCTGGCGCGCTTGCATCACCGGGGTTGCGACCCGGTGTCGTTTGCGGATGTCGCCGGGCGCGTTTCGCTCAGCCCGTCGGTGGAATGCCACCGCCCGTTTCTCTGATCTCGGCCAGCTTTGTGTCCTCTCTCCGCGTCCTCCTCCTCCTCTCACTAGCACGCGAGCGACGAAAGAGGCAGTTGTCTGGAAGCAATCGGCCCTTCGATCTCTCTCCTCGACGATGCCACTGTTGCCGCTGTCGCCGGTGCCCGAGCGGCGCTGGGCTTCCGAGAAAGCGGGTCGTGTATTTATTTGTCCCTCTTGTTCACCCGTCGCCTCTTAGGCGAACGACGTTGTTTCTGTCCGCGCGATGCGTCGCTTGCGTTTGCCTTTGTTTCCGCTCCGAGTGCGGATCTGAGGACGGCTCAGCGGAAACGTCTTCAGCGGGGTCTCTTCGTCCCCGCTCCTTTCGTATGATGGTCCGGCGCGGGTTGCCGCTGCTCCCTCTCTCTTTCTGGTTGATTTAACTTTGAATTTTTTTTCTTTGCCTTGAAGGCTAACAGAAATCCACCGCGTACGTAAACAACTCTACCGAACCGCGCTGCTGTTCGGGATGGCGCGTCGTTTCTTGCCATTTCGTGCGGGGGGCGCCGCGCTCTTGGAATGGCGCCACTTTAGTCCTTGCACTTCTGAGGACGTCAGACCGTGAGTTCAGCGTGTTGTTCGCCATGAATGAGTCTACAAAGAGAGTGAGTTGCATTTAACTAATACATACAAGCTGGATCCTAGGATTGAATTGTTAATCCCTGATGGTAAGCCGCGAACTTAAGTGCGCCTAGATGCGCCGTAAACCCTTGTAATGACGAGGTTGTTTAATTTGCACTACGGGCTTTCTTTTCGAACTCTTCTAGCGGTTGCAGGAATGTGTGGCTGTGTGAACAGAGCACTTCTCCTTTCATTCATCTAAGTACTGCTTTGGCAGTTTCGCTCACTTTGGAATTGTTGAGAAGAATTAGCGTTAAAATTATGGACACAAGAAAGGTAGAGCATGAGGGCTGCTTTTTTTGTGTCTTTGCTCCTTTATTGGGCGAATTCACCTAAGAACCTGTGCGATACCAACTAGCAAAAGTAATCTACACTGAATATGTGTGTCTGTAAACAAACACACACGCACACACGCGCGCACACACTACGAATATGTTCCAAGTACTGAAATCGTTACTGAGGAAAATTAATAAACCTTTGCAAACTAGTCAGTGTTGCATATTTGCATTTGACGCGAATTAGCATCTCATTAGACATAGATATCTGGACCGCTGAAAAAGACTTTCTCAGGCTCATGACGTTCGTAGTAGCTGCATTTATTCAGCGAACCTGTGAAATCGTACACGGGTGCAGAGAACATACGATATTTGGCTGTTAACTTCCAGTGTATGTGTCAAAATTTTCTTTAAGAAATTCGCATTCGACGTTGGCGACGTTCATTGTAACATGTCTTCCTCGACAGCTGCGAATGTGACTTAAATATGATTTTTATTCGCAACGCTTTTTTTAGGCGATTCATATCAATATGCATTACCTCCTCGAGACAAAAAGTCAAGCTTCTCGCCCATACGCAAAATGATGAAAGCAGGAAGCAAATATAAGTTTAAGTGCGGAAAATTCCTAGGACTTGACAAAACGAAAAAAAAAGAAGGGACTGATTCTGCTTGATCACCACGTTACTCTATCCCTCTTTTAAATAGCGGAAGTCTCAATCTTACTTATTTTCTTCGCAATTGCCTCGTCTCATGATGCACGGTAAGTTTTCACTGATACACCCACCTTCGTCTATTGCTGTTTTCATTCGAACGTTCCTTGACTCGCGCGACGGCCGGCGTCTCAGTCTCCCTCCCTTCCAGCACATGCCATTCATCAAAATACCTCCTGTCCCCCAGAGAGGAGCCCCGAGGAGGCGCGGGACGCACTGCAATGAAGCTGCCATTACCGGAAGCAAAAGGCGCTCCAATCGCGGACGTGACACCAACTTCCGGCACACGCGCGTTTCCTCCCACGGGCCGCGCCGTTCATCGCAGGCCGCAAAAACAGCTCCCCGTGGGCCAATTAAGGCCGGACGACCTTACGACGTCACTTTCACCGGCGCCTGTGCGCTTTAGCTTTTGCTTGACACCGGCAGCCGCTGCTGCGGTAGGCGCTTTCGTTTGTGATATTTTGCGAAGCCCTAATGGGCGCCGGAGTCTCCGGCACCTGCATTCGTCTCGTTCCCGTATCTCCGGAGTTTAAAAAGAAGATGAAAAAAAGAATGAAAGAAAGATGGTGGAAATTGTAAATTTCCTGCAAGCGTGCGCCGCCGTTTCCTTGGCTAACCCAGACCCCGCTGCCCGCAGTGCTACGCACGACGCACGCTGGCCGCGACGCCGGCACGTAACGCTGCGCGCACGCCCCGAGGCGCGCGAACGTTAAGCGGAAATGATGACTCAAGACGACACCCCCGTGGGAGAAGAGCGCGAGGTCTTCAAGACGGATAAATTGCGTTTCATAGCGTATCCTCATGCGAGATAGCGATGTTTGGCCTATAGGCGAGGAGGGAGATGGAAAAGGGGGGGGGGGGGGCGGGGAGTCTATGAGGGTGGCAGCTATATGATAGTCCCTTATAGCCGAGCCGGCACCTCGCAGAAACGCACGTTTCTTCATCCCATCCCGCGCTTCCCTATGTCGTCTTACGTATACTTTGCCGGATTTATCACGACTGCCATCCCTCTCCCCTTTCCGTTTTCCGTGAGTCTCGTACGGCCTGGGAAAAAAATATGAATGTTCAGCGTATCGCGTTGCGTGGGTGACGCCGCCGTTATGGTTATTTATTGTTATTATCATAAGGAGGGGCGGGCTCGGATAAAAGGAGGAGGAGGGAGGATGTCTCTGCGTTGCGCTGCCGTCCCAGCCAACACCTTGTAGCATTTTGTTGGTCCCAACGTCGACGATGCACTTTGTAGTCTCGCGTTTCTCGCAGCGCGTCACGAACTGGTGAAATGTCCTAAGGCTAGCAAACGTAAACGTACTCTGCGAATATTATGCTCCGAGAGAGAGAGAGAGAGAGAGAGAGAGAGAGAGAGAGATAAAAGAGATGAGGAAGGCAGGGAGGTTAATCGGAACATAGATATCCAGTTTGCTACTTTGCAATGCAGAAATGGTAAAATGAGACACAAAGATATATTTAAAGAAATGTGCACACTCATGGAAAGAGTGGGAGAGGCGGGAGAAGGAAGCACACACACGCGCGCGCGCGCGCGCGCGCACGCGCAAAGGAACGCAGAAGTGTCACACTCGTTCGAGCAGGTCGCTTGACCAGAGGAACCGCAGTAACGCCTTCATCACCTTCTGATGTGAAGATAGCATCAGCCGGCACTCCAAGACCGTCTGCTCAGAAAGTGGCCTGTCATTGAGGCGTGCCAACGCTCGACTGTCTCTGGAAACTGTAGCGAGGACAATAACAGAGGATATGTTTGTTTGCTTTCTGGCTGCCGCAACTACCACAGGCAGCACTGTCAGCCATTCCACTGTCCACGATACACCCCTGAGAGACAAGAACTTGCCAAAGCTTTTCATAAACTGGACAATCGGCCGCTTTCTGTGCAGGCGCTGCTGGAACACCGCCCCCATCGCCCGTCGGCCCATAAAGCGGTGAAGGCACTTTTGTGCTTCTTAAGGACGACGGGCTTGTGCGACCAACTGTGACTATTATTGCAATTTCTGTAAGGCCACACACGTCAGCGAACTCACTGCAATTTCCTTCTTTCCTTCCCTCCTCTCTCTCCCTGTTATCTTTGTTTTCCCCCTTTCCCTTTCCCCCGGTGTAGGGTAGCCAACCGGACATGATTCTGGTTAACCTCCCTGCCTTCTTCTTATCTCTTTTCCTCCCTCCTCCCGATGCGGCAAGCAAATGTGTCGGCAGAGAACAATGTCTCGATTCGGTATAGTCCCGATGGAATGTGTAGTCAGAGAGATGAGACCAGGGGCGCGATCGGAGATATTTTGTTCGATACGCGTTCTGTTCAGTTGCTGCAACGTCACAAAGTTGCAGTATGCAAAATTTGTGACAGCGGGGCGGAGAGAGCAGCCAATCAGGAAGCGGTGACCTCCCCGGAAGTTTACTTCCGTCGTTTGTCGTCTGCTTGCAGACAGTATACTACAAAACGAAATGTTTCTCGTCTTCCAAATGAATGAAATCGTTACCTAAAAAAACGTATTTTATCTTCTCAAGCCCAAACACGTTTTCAAATAGTAGTACGTGTCACTACTGCAATTTATAACTATTAGGTTCTTTGCGTCGTCCCTAGGTGGTGTCGCGCACAGCGAGAAGAAAAAAGAAAAAGAAAACGACGGGAGGAGTGGCGCACTTTTCAAGGGGCAGCGACAACATTGCAGTGGCTCGCTGGCACCAATGATGTTGTCGATTTATCTGTACAACCAACGAATTATTTGTTTCGAGAAACAAAAACGACGCCGGAATTCACTTTCTGCCATTTCTTCAAACGCGTTTCGCACCGCCACCCGCTCTCCTCCTTCCTCTAGAAACGCCAGCGCAACAACAAAAGTTCCCAACGGAAGCGCCATTTTCTCGAATTAAACTATGGATTGGATTCAAACGTGCTATTCCGCAGCCGAAAGAAAGCCGAAAAGGCCGCCTGTTGGATCCAATCCAATCCACCAGACGCGCCATGCGAAGCCGTATGATCGCTCCAAACTTCTCAACTCCCGTCGCGTTCGGACGAAATGCTCGGTGGGCGGATGATTGACAGGAGCGTGTCGTCATTTTGACGTCACCAAAAACGGGGCGGCGCCCCGCGGCTGGCGACGTCGGCGCGGAGTAGGCCAATCGCGCGCGCCGGTAACCGAACGAACGCGCCGAACAACCATCTCCGATCGCACCCCAGGTGCACTCAATTTTGTCGGAAACCTGGCGTGTTCCACATGGATCGTGGGGCATCTCGCGCCAGTATGCGAAGCTTTGTTGCTGCGTCATTTCTTGATAGCGGGATGGGTTCCTTCACGGAATCTGCGCCGAGGTCGGCTTTTGAGGCAGTGAGCTGTAAATCAATTTTGTTCGTTGGGAACGTTTCCTAGTTGTTGTTTTTTAACGTTTCTTGACGTGAACTCAAAGGCCAGACACCGCTCTACAAGTTCGGTTATTAAAGGGACACTAAAGGCAAACATTAAGTCAAGCTAAAGTCATAGATTAGTGCTTGAGAATCTCTAAGGCGTCAGTATTGTAGCGAACAGAGCGTTAATAATCGAGAAATTGATGTAAATGCAGGACATGATTAGAGACTCCCCCGGGACATTCAAGTACTTGCCCGGTGACGAAAGCACTCCTCAGTTAAATTCTGTCACTAGTACTCAACCACTCGTTGCACAAAACATCCTTGTATTGTATTATAAGACGAAATAAAATGCTACTTGTCCAGTTCTACTTCACTTTTAGAAAAGAAGTACTCATTGAAGTAACCCTGACAACGACGTGGGTGGTCGAAAGGTTTCGTTTTCGCTCGACTCGGCGCCGCCCACGCTGTCGCGTTTCAGTAGTTTCGTTACCCCATAGCGCTGCGCTGGCTTCGCTGGCTCGCATAACTCGCACAAACTGCAAGTAGCAGAGAATTCAACTTCCCTGTGATGTCGCGGAATGCCCGAACGGTCTACGCCACTTGACCAAAAAGCAGCTGCAGCGGCTAATCCGCCGCTCTGTCTTGGCGCGGTACCGCCGCCTGTCGGGCGCCGTTTTGCTCACTGATGGCAGCAAAGGGTGGCGATGGCGTATGCAACATCACCACTCCCCTGGTTTGGTGGCGGGAGAATTTAAATGCGATAAAGGTATTCGGACCCTCCACATGCAATTTTCTCGTAAACTATGTCTTTTCTTGGCACGAAACAAGCGTTGCGAGGTTTGTGGGATGGTATTTAAACAATCGACGTCGACTTTGTACTAGCCTTTAGTGTCCCTTTAACACCTTGTCCTTGTAATGGGGCGGAGCACTCGTTGAGTGGTTGCGTACTTACTGATAATGGCAAGTCGGAAGACTATAGGGCATGGTCGCCTTTTTGGAAAAGAAGTCACTGCTTTAACAGATGGGCAAAGATGACTACGCAATAATACTATTCATATCCTTAATAGTTCATGCTTATAGAAAACAGTCTGATCTGACTCAGTACGCGAGTAGTGGAACCAGCGACGTATATGTGCGGCTGTCCATATTTCTGATCATGTTTAGATTCCCGAACAACCTAGCTTCCTTGTAAAAAGAAAAGTAACTGTAGCAAGGCAGCAAGATGGCGAGTTAGTTCAGTTCACTTGGCTCTTTCCACCATGAAAAGGAATTGTGTTTGCCTTTTTTATGATGTACTGCCTCCCTTCAAATCTCCATGGTCTGTTCTTGCTAACCATTTAGTCAGCGCTACTTGAAGAGCTCCAGCTATACCAATATCACCGCTACTGCTGATGAGTTCACGACAATTCCGCCGCGTAATACGTGTTTGAAGCGTTTGCCAGGAAAATCCATCCTGCGCAAATCAAGTTTGCGGCGCGTTGCGAAGCGCACACGTTCGCACTTCGGTCTGTATTGAGAGACAGCAGTTCGGAGTGAATGCAAAACGAAGGAACAAAAGGCGCTCTTGTCTACCCGCCAAGAAAAACGCTGCAGGCCTGCTTCGAAGAGGAGATAGTTATTTGTGCGCTTGCTGTTAAACTTGCGGTTGGAGCGAGGCCCCAGGAGAAGTTTTCACATCACTTTCTTTTCATCCGCAAATGGATTTTTCAGACCGTCTCCTTCTCATTCGAGCGTATGCGCCAAAGTAGAACTTCTTGACTCGTATAAGGCGAGCGCGATGAGCGAGGCGAACGATTTGGAAATTTTAATCCCTTTCCTGCGGCGTTTCATCGTTAAAAACCGATTACCGAGGCCCAAATAGTCCGCGTCCCCGCCGCTGTATTTTTTATTTTTTTGCCCCAATTTCTACGCAGTGTACGCTGCAAAAATCTTAATTTGCCTACCTACGCGCTACGTCTTTCAGGCAAGGTGCGCGGAATTTCTCGTATATACGAGAGAAACATAAAGCGCGTTTTTTGCGATTTATAATTGCACGACAAGGGCGCGCCGCAAATTTTCTCAACTGAAGTTCAAAGTTCTCGCTTGTCGTCCATGTACTGCCGGCAGGCTGCACGACAGAAAAAGAAGAAGAAAAATTAAAGGAAACATTGGTCGGCGAGGTGTGGAACGCGCCCATTGGAACCATGTCTTTTGGAAGAGGTTTACTAGAAGGAAATAATTAATTGCGCTGGCGCCACTTTGTTCTAATTCATTAGGGCGATCTGCAGCGCAACAAGCACCTACCAAAGATTCCTACAGATGCAGCCTAGCTCGTCTTATTTATTAGCAGCGATGAGTCTTTCTAGGTAGTCTTGTTAAGTATGCTCAAAATGGTTTAGTTTTTTGCTGTGTGTCTTGCATAATTATTCACGTGTTTAAGGCTAAGAAGCACGAACACAGAAAAACGCAAACGCGAGCCCTCGCTTTCCGTCTACCTTCATGTGTCTGTGCTACCCAGTGCTAATGAGAATTTTAATTAGGTAATCAAATCGTCTTCAGTCTTCTAAATTTGGTGACGTCGTATATACTGCCACCAAACATGCACCTTGCGTAACTGTATTAGGGGTATTGCACGCTTTTAACGGCCACCTTATCTATGTTTACGTATCTTGTCGAGTAGGAAAAGTGCAGCGTTTAGGTCGGAAGAGTTCTGAACATCCAAAGCCATTGGCTGCTTGCTCTGCAAGCACATAGTGCTTTCCGTATGCCAACCTGTTCGCACTTGCCGGTATCGGGTCGACACTGCGTCTGTAATTACGCTAATGATGTCTCCCGGCATCGCTACTGCCTTATATATCTTATTTCCTTCCTCTTTCCTGCCTTCGTCAGTAATGACGAAATTTTCTCGCTGTTGCTGTGTTGCCGCTTTTAGTTTTGTCGTCGCTGCTGTTGTTGTTTTGTTGTTGTTGATCCGATGGCGACTTTTTTTCAGTTCTGTTATATAGAGCTTCCGAGGGAGCACGATGTCAGAGTGCGTGCAGGTGGGTTCAAGTAGCGCGAGGTGTCGCAGAAAATCCGGCGTCGGCGTCCCGTCGGCGTCGGTGTCAGCGTCGGACGTCGTTTCGGCAAAAAGATTTTCGAACCACTCCATGTGGCGCAAGGAAGTTACTGAACGAATCGAATTTCTCAAGCTAAAATACGTCGAAACATCGTAAAGTACGACTTAACCACAATCTACAGATGTGATAGCGTCGGATTGTAATTTGACTATACCGGGAAACATAATTCTGTGTCGCGAAAACGTAAAGAAACCTCTTTTACCCGCCTTCGTGCATAGGGTTCGCGGTCATTACAGTTACATTGCAGTTACACACGCTCCAGCTGCCGAGAAGCAGTCGGGGAGCTTTTAATGTTATCGCGTTCAACTCTTCAAGACGAAGCTTAAGCGTCCTCCATCTTTTCGAATGTTACAGTGCTTACACACATGGTAAGGAAAATGTGACGTGACGTACTTCGGGCACGTTAAAAAACCCCAGGTGGTCGAAATTTCCGGAGTCCTCCACTACGGCGTGCCTCATAATCAGAAAGTGGTTTTGGCACGTAAAACCCCATAATTGAATTGACGTACTTCGGTTCAAGTTACCTGGCTTCATCATTAGCGAAATAAGTTCACATGTTTTAGGTATACCGTGTACAATTTCATAGTAAGAGATAAATCTGAATGATTGCTTCGATTCCAGCTATAATTCCTCGACTTGAGGTGTATGATGAAAAGGATACTAAAAAGACATAATAAGTTAATCTGCATTAATAATTTAACCTTGTGAAATAGCAGAACGGCCACTCTTACCGTGAGAGGATGCTTGCTCAGTCAGGGAAGACGCGAAAAAGGAAAAAAAGGTGGTGCGCCAACATGAAGGTTTGAGTTTCGACTTCGTTTACTCGGGTTTTTAACAAATGACATGTCCCTAAAGGACAACTATATTGCATCCTAAAAAAAAGCTAAAGAGACAGCCTGTGAAGTTTCTATATTAATTCTTCCACGCCCAAGACGACCCGAATACGAGGAAACATTTTTAAATTCGGGACTTAACACTCGTGGACGTTAATGCGCGATATATAAGAAACGGTAGCGGTTCAGCCTTCATTTCCTCCACTGTCGTATCCAACTTTTTTTTATCGTTATGTGAATGAAAAATAGAGTTGTGAAAGAATACTGACATGACATTCTATGCTGACTTAATGGTGACCTTTATTGTCGTTAAACAATATTTGCGCGCTTTGCCTCACCTTGAGCACAAGAAAAGCGGAAGAGAACAAGGCGCAAGTAAGAAGAAGACAACCTCAGCTGTTGTGTTAGACGCCGCTACGCTGGCATGACTCGAAGACCCTAAGACCCGGCTATAGAAATTTGACGAATTAATAATACTTTAACTATTGTATTGTTTGGTATAACGTCCCAAAACTGCTCAGTAGGTTGTGAGAAACACCGTTTAGTGAAAGGCTACGGGGTAATTTTGACCGTCAGGTGTCCTTTAAGGCTTACCCAAATATAAGTGCGCGAACGTTTTGGATTCCTCCCCCACCAAAAAGCAGCCGGCGTTGCCGGGATTCGAACCCACGACCTCGTGCTCAGTACCTCAACGCCATGTATCCACTTTGCCGCTGCGGTGGGCAATAAGACGAAAAGAAGGAAGTGACGTACGACCACGACAAGCGCTAATAACATTCTCTCTTTCTCTCTATTTTTGTCCGAAATAGTGAGTGCCATTAGGAAGCTCGCCGCAAATGGCGCTGGGCGGAGCAGTGACCACTCGTCACCCGCAGAGAAATATGATCACCGGGCGCGTTTGTGGCGGTCATCGCGTGGCTGGACACTTAACGTTGGGCACAGCGGCGGCGGTCAACGACAAACACGCAGAGAGCAAACACGGGCCCCCTGCCGGTCGGCGTGGCGCTGTGCGACACCGTGTCTTCGAGCGCGCAATGGCCTCCGGTTCGACCAGCGACGCGGGACCGTTTGGTGCGCGCCTTTTCCGCGTTGTCGTACGACGACCGGTGGACAAACAGCGGAGTTTCCCGGCGCCCTCTTTTCTACTGCGCCCCTTCTGTACCGTATGTACTCGGGTCTTATCGAGGCCCCTGTTTTTCACACTGCCATACAGAGAGGACTGACGCACTACATCGACATTGTGCATGGTTAACAATAGGTCGCTTTTGGCTGCAGTCCATAGGGAAGGAGTGGGAAAGAAAGGAAGAAAGAAAGAAAGAACGAAAGAAAGAAAGAAAGAAAGAAAGAAAGAAAGAAAGAAAGAAAGAAAGAAAGAAAGAAAGGCATTGACCCACGTAAAGTATAAACATATAGCACGCGATGACAATCGCAACATGTCGCGCGATCACGATGAAGTTCGTTGGCTATGCAAGGCATGACTGTCTTTAGGGAGACGACTTTAAATCAGTCAAACGGGCAAAGGAGGACATCGGGTGGACGTCGGGACGGTCGCATCTGCCGCCGTTTTCTACAACCAATGTGTACTCTCGAATTGTTTTAATTCCTGGAAATGCTCCCCGCACTGGCATGCACACGGATAGCCCGTCAACGGCGAGGTATAATTCGTCGCCGTCATTTGCCTGAGCACAGAAAACCAACGCAACATTAACGAAATGGTTTCTACGCTGGAGCCATTCGTAAGAACAGGCGCCGGGAAAATCTTTAAGAAGAAGAACATGGTAAGTGAAGGCAATCGGATAATAAGAAGCGATTCTTCGGAAACAAACGCTCCATGAATTCTATTGCAAGATTGGTTTGTTGGCTGGTATCCTTGTGATATGGCGCCGGCCCACTATTGAATATTTAGCAAGAATTGAATAGAAATATCAAATACATTTAGGCCTGTCTAGAAAGAACACGAAAACAATTTTTTTCTCGTTTTTTTTTCTTGCAACGGTTGATAGCGATGAAACGAAGAATAGGAGCCCAGGGAAGATGCGAATTAGTGTTTAATATTTGATGTGTTTTTATTGTGGGTTGTGCGCGCTAATTCGGTTAAACATCGAGACGTGTCTAGAATCGGGAAAACGCGGTACATGTGCCAGCCCCTCTGCCTAGGTCGTCGTCGCTCGCCTGCTCGTACCGCAAAGGCTTGACGCCGCCATTACCGGCCTCTTTCATCCTCGACGCTGCATTGCGGGTTGGGGATGAACGCCGCTCTTTGAGCTTGTCCAATCACTGACCGCGTGGTCAAGAGGAGAAAAAACTCGATGGCCGTCGTCTGAAAAGACGTCTGCTGACGTTAGCTTCTCCGACTGGAAAGCTGGAGTGGAGTGGAGTGGCAACGTTCTTAACCGGAAAATCGTTACTCTTAAATAGGACTTCCTTTTCTGAAAACGACTGAAAAAAAAAAAAGAAAGCGCGGTCATTTTACCTTCATTCTCCCCTTCCCTCTCGCACATGCCAACCAGAACTTCTGTCTTAACGCAGTAAAGCTTCTCTCTGTCTCTAATTCAGTGAACTAGACTCTTATATCGTATCTTGTTCTGTGTTTTAGATAGACGCCCATAAACCGTACAAATAGACTGAAATGTTTTTTTTTTATCTCAAAGAGACACTAAACAGAAAAATGATTTTATCTGAGTTAGTAAATTACCATTCCACAAACAACAAAAAAGACACTTTTACGGCGACAAGTCGCTTGGTACGTCAGAAAAGATGCAAAAACGAAAGATGCGTGGCGACGCCACCTTAATATTGCCGCACCGGCGCGCTGTGCCGTGAGGTCATGGAGTTTGACGCCGTCTGCTCGGGCCTAGTTCATTGTTTATCAGTAAAAATTGTCTACATCGTATCCTAAAACAGCCAAAGAGCGAACCTCACAAGTTTGAGGAACTTTTGGTGAATGACAACGGCCCTAATGTAAAAAATAACAATAATAAATGCTTCGCAATACGTAACGCCACGTGAGGAGGAGGAGAGAGAAAAATAACCTTTATTTATGTAGCCGGTAGATTTGGGGGGGGGGGGGGGGGCAACCCCGCCTAGATGGCATCCAGAAGGCCTTGAGCTCTGGCGGCATCCTCGGCCTGCTGGACGGCCTGAGCAGGAGGAAACAGATTTATTTGGCACCACATACATGAAGCTTAAGTTCAGCGTGTGAGAGTCCACTGTTGGTCAGGCTGCCAGGAGACCTTGGGTCGTGGCGGCTGCCTCTGCCCACTCCGTAACACAGGCTTGTGTTTCCGGGCCGGAGCTGAGCAGTGTGGCCTCCAACTGCTGAGGGGCAACGATATGCGAACCATGGGTATTAATAAGTTGCCGCATTGGAGGGCAGCCCCAGAGGATGTGTTATAGGTTTGCGTTCTCTCTTCGGCAAAGTTTACAGCAGCTGAAGTATACTGAGGGATTAATGCCTGATAGAATAAAAGGGGTTGGGAGGTGTAAGAGTTGTCGGACGATCTCGCCGCTGCCACCATTGGTAAACATTGAAGGTCGTAGAGAGGAACTTGGGAGGAACTAGGTGAACAGGGTTTATTTACAGTATTTACATTCTAAACAAGTGATGCAATTACACAGTCTAGCGTGACTCCCAAATGGCGCACGCAAGACAAGCATACAGCACACATCTTACGAGCACACAGCTCACGAGTACATTGACGAGCACACTACGAGTACGCAGACGAGCACGCAGCTCACGAGTACGAGCACACTACGAGTACGCAGACGAGCACGCAGCTCACGAGTACGAGCACACTGTAGCAGCGACAAACAGCTGCTTATAAACACTCCGTTCGACGTCATCGTTCGACGTCATCGTAGACTACCCGCCTTTTTGGAGGAAGAAGGCTCACACACACGTACGCACTTTCACTGCCCCCCCCCTCCGAGGGCAGACGACCTTCGCAGTACTAGGAGCTGACCTTCGCAATGCGGCCGTCGTGGTGTCCATTGTCTTGCGTCCCCGTAGCCAGGTGGTCACGCCCGACCCCAGCCGGCGCCTCTAAATTCCAGAGCTGCCTTTCTCCTGTAGTCGCCACGTGTGTCAGCAGACTGTGACGAATCCTGGGGCCCCCGCACCGCAAAGCACCCTTTTTTTGGGGTGGGGGGGACTATTCTTGCTGCTGTAGTCCGCAGTTCTCTGAAGTAAGATTATGGTTGGTTAGCGCTGTTCTCGCTGGTTCTCTGAAGGGCGCCCCCACCGCGGGTCGATCGAAACACGTGCAGCGGGCTGAAATAGCTTTGCAGAGCGGTACCCCTGCAGGCCGATCCTAACAGATGGTATTCGTTTGAAGTTTTCTCCACATGATTTCTTGTCTTTTCGTAAACGTTTTGTGAGCTGGGGAATAGACTAATCTGGCTAGACGGTAATGTGTTATCTCCTCATATGTTACCATGCCGTCGCGCGCCGACAGCCCCGGGCTCTCGGCTCCGGTACCCTCGTCCCCGGTTAGTGGATGGCCTTTGGCTCGGAGGATGAATGCTCGAGCCTGGTTGTGGCCGGCCTCCTTACCAGAAAGCGACTCGTGGGCCGGAGCCCAGACGATTTAGATGGGGCGGTGGTTACGATTGCGATCGAGGATGGATTTGGCGGGGGATATTCGACCCCATGCGAAATTTCGGACTGTAGATTTGGAGTCGCTTATTGTGGTACTACTGGTGGTAGCGATAGCCAATGTAATGGCCGCTTCTTCCACTACCTTCGAGTTAGCCGCTTTTATCCATCCTCCCGACATGAGTCGTACTTCGTGATTCACTGCTGCCAGTGAGTAGGCCGGTCGGTTTGGTATTTCCGCCGCGTCCACGTACATTACGGCCTTATTTGCATGAAACCTCGTGTGGAGGGTATTGGCAACCCAGCCCTGTTAACTGTTAACCCAGCCCTGATAAGAAAAGTAAGCGGCCTATTTCAAGATGCCGTTTCGTCTGCTAAGCAGCTCCTTCCTGTTGCTGCCGGCAGGCGGCGACACAAGTTTGTGCCAGGACCGGCTTTTCGGACGCCATTTTCCCCATAGGCGAAAGCAGTTTTTCATTTTTGTCTTAAAAATCAGGCGGCTAATCGTAGCAAGTGTTATAGTAAACGAAGTCGACGACACAACGCGATCGTTCTGCAAGATTTGAGCAAGAACACTGCAGCGGTGAGTGCAAAAGCTTTTTTTGAAGACGCGCAGTCAAATATTCAGGACCCTGTATATCTGCGCGGTAGCCTGCAAGACGGAAGTTTTTCAAGGGGGTGCCGCCTTTGTTTGTATAATGTTGAACTTTGTTTCATCAAATGAGAAGCAGCCCGAAGATGAGAACTCTGTTGTAATTCTTTTTTTTTTCTGTTTAGTTCTTTTCTTTTTTTCACGCTCGCCGCGATTCTTCCAGGGCAAATGGTTCAGTTTGGCTGCGCGTCATGTCTCTTTCTGTCGAAGTACCATTTTTGTCGTATTCTCACAACAAGATCACCCGGTAAGCTTGTATTTGCAGTGGTTCATTCCTGAAGTTGTTACTGCTATTGCATGAAGCGAGGGGGTTCGCATTATGTAGAAAAAAAAAAGGAATTCTAGAAGGGAACAGCGGCGTTGAAGCTCGCTTCTCCGGGAAGATTGAAGTAAGATAGTGCGAGAAACATAAAGGAAAATGCAGTGCCTTCGACTCGACCGTGCCACAAACTTTCCCGCTACTCTTGTTCCCCCTTTTTTTTCTTTATTTACTTACTTCTTTTGCTCGTGCACGCAAAGCGCGAACCGAGACTGTTTGCAGTAATAACAAGCGCGTCCCGCGCACGCTTCTCATCAGCGCTAGCGCCACTCAGTTTACAGGGTGTGGAGAGAGCCGCGGTGCGAAGGCGCCGGGTGATTCGTTTTTGAAGTTTCGGTGCGCGAACACGGCGCGCCGGTCTCAGTATTTACAGGAGTACTTCCCGGCGCTTCGACCATCAATCAACTCCGGTTCGTCCGGCAGGCGAGGTCTCGAGCGCGTGGCGTTTCCGCTTCGCCGCTCAAGTCCGCGCCTTCTTTTTGTGCGTTTCCGTTTTCCTTTCTGCGTTCTGTTCTTCGTCGAGGCGGTGACACGGCGACGAGAGAAGTTCGATGCTGCTGCTCCCTTCGCGTCCTTCGTCTCGCTATTTCTGAACCCAAAATCTAAAAGAGCACCCTCTTCTTCATCTCTCTGTTCCTGCCCCCCCCCCTTTTATTTCTTTATTTTTGCGTATTTCATTGCTATCCGCAACTGATCGAACGAAGGAGGAGCCAGAAAAAAATAAAAGCACAAGACACGAAACGAAACAAAATAGCATGTTCTTTTTTTCCGCATGAAAGCGGCAGAAGTTACATTCATGGATACAACGTTACTTCAGCTGCTGATGCTACAACGTGCTTGCATTGCACGCGTAGCATGCTCATGCAGCTCCCCGCTGTCTGTGGTGAGCATGCCAGCGTGCAGAAGACCATTTGTGCACGCGGATGAAGAAAGTGATCTGCGGCAGCCCCGCATTTATTATCTTTCCTCTTTTTCACAGCGTGACATCTTTCTCTGTCGACGCTTCTTTCCCGCGCATTCACATTTTGTTTATGTAACAAGCGTTGTTCCTTTTTGAATATCACTATTTAATAATAATATTTTGTGTTGAACAAGTCTGTCATGTAAAAAGCATTCGTATGCAACCTCTGATATACGAGTTATTTGGTTTACTCGTGGTGTGCTGCTCATGTCGGCAGGAAGTCTATCACTGTATCTTCTTCCTCTATCCATGATTCTCAGATGCTCTCCATTGTTATATGAGGATCTGACAGGGACCCTGTCATGGTAACCCTGACGGCATACTTCAATGACTGATCCATTCGCAGCGTGGTTGCATTAACTCGCACACGCGCGAGCGCTCACCGGTTATCGTGTCACGTTTGAATTTTCTCCGATTTCGTGAAGTTCACAAAAAGGCAGGACTTCGTCTGAATTCTAAACATGCAATCAAGGCGCTCGCTCGCAGCTATCTCTCTACCTCTCTGTATATATCTCTCTTTTTCTGTGTACGTGCATGCGTTCGTGCCCAACTTTGGTGATAACTAATCAAGACGGGCCGAATTTCTGCACGCGTGAGCGATGCTGCAGGCTAATTGCTTTCGATATTCGTTGAGCGTGCATGCAGGCGCCAGCCATCCGCGGCCAGCTCTTTCGTGGGAAGCACTTTCACGATTTTGCCATTGATTTGCTGAGTCAATCTATATATTCCACAGGGCGATATAGTTTTCGGGGTACAAAGTCTACCTGATAGCTTTATACCACGTGCATTTACATGCAAAATAAGTAATTTGCGTACATTCACCAAAATCAACGTTCTTAGATGAGGGGATGTTATCGTGTTAGCAGTTTGAATTTTCGGTACTCGGAGTACGCAGCCATATAGAATGAAATGTCATAACTGTATTCTTTATATAAGCGAGTGATGGCATTTAAAACTCCTTGACTTTATCGCGAAGCTCGAGTGGAATAACGGAAATCTTGAGTACTGACATATTTGCGTACGCCTCACTGATCCCGCCACATGGTTTTTAAGGATTGTTTTCTTTTGCTCTCACATTTTTAACCATATCTATAACGCATAACTTTACATTCGCGCTATTGCCTGTCTCCGCATTCTTTCTTCCGCTAATACTTCCGCGTCGGAAGATCTCTGGAGTGCCTCTTTTCGTTTTCGTGTGAACAAAAATAATTATATATTTTTCGGTGTATCGTGCTTGTATTTTTAGCCGTACGCCTATATTGTTTTGGTCGTAAATTTTCACGTAATACGGAATGTTCTCGGTAAACGTAATAAGCAATGCAGGGTAGTTGTAATCCCCACCCTTCTTGGGACATTGACAATTTACTAAGCGGTGATATTTACTTCCTCCTGAAAGGAAAACGAGTGTGTAATTTACACTCCACTCAACAAACACGGATTAACAATTAAGCACAATTTCATGGCGCCTGCGCCCCCACACGTATTCATCAATCCAGTGATTCCCCGCATATATTGACTAGGGTAAGCAATTAAGCGGTCCCGTAGAGCTTCTTGCAAGAAAGTTCCAAAAGAGCATGTAGCCGTGAGACTCTTCAATTACACGATAAACTGCGCAAAGGGCTCACTTAGTCTCTTGATCCTGTTTGTAGAAGTAGTACTGCTCGGCCGCCACAGACCGCTTTGGAGCGTAGTGCTGGGGCCCCATAACGTAAAACTACACCTATGTGTTTCTATTCCAATGTCCTGGCGTCAAATTTGCATAACCGCTGACACAAGCATCGGACGGTAACCCGAAGGTTGTTGGAACAGATCAATCAAACGCTCTCCTTGTTTATACGAGGTCACTTTTGTTTGCTTTAAGAATGAATAACATTGCCTACACTGAGCGGCTTGTCCTATCTAATTGGCTGACAAGAGGCGAGGAGCACGCTCAAGTGGAGAGGGTTTCGATGGGGCCGAGCCAGTGCACTGAAAATCGATAACCCGATGAAGAAGGTGGTGCCGACGTTTGCGATTGGTCCGCTTTCCCTTACTTGGCATGAGGTGGCTGGTCGAAAATTGCGGCAGCATGCAACGGAAGGTTGAAGGTTGAAGAGTTCAGCAAAGAAGAGTTGACAGAGCAAGGTCGTAAACGTGTCGAAAGTGCTTGAAAACGTTACACGGCCACGCAAAAAGGTTTATTGTACGCAAATAAACCCATGTTGTCCGACAAGTGCAAGTAGAGCCAGTGCCTGAGCGATCGGCGGTCAGCCATCTTTTATTCCTTTGGGAGCGGGGCAGCCTGCGGCTATTCAGAAAAAGATTGTTTTCTTTGGCATATTAATGCATATTTAACACGTACACGTCACGTTGACGCGGTGATTTTTCGCGGTATTGTGACGTCGCGTGACAGGCAGGTGAAGTGGGCTGAGCCCGAACTCTTTTGACCAATAGCCGAGGATTAATGGCTAAAAGGCTTCAAATAAGAAATAACTTTTTTTCCCGGTCCAATGATGCATAATCAGTGTGTACGCGTCATATCAGATTGGGAGCTATCGCGGTTTTCGTGACGTCGCCTGATAGACAGGCGAAGTTGGGGTGGCTCAAAAAGTTTTTGGCCAATTGCGGAGGGCTGATTACAGAATTGGAATAGAAAAGTTTGGAATAGCTTTACGTTATAGCTCCCCTGTAGTAGCACTTTCGTGTCATCTTCATACTTGACCCCAGTGGACGTTGTCGGCAGCAGTAAGCTACGCAGTGTCGCATAGGCCTTCTCTTATAGGACGGTCAAGAAGACTTCTAGCGTTTTCCCGATGTCTATTAAATTTGCATTCGCAAACAGATCGAACCTTTCTAGGTAGATGTCGATGTTGCCTGTCTCCGGCCAGAACACTGGCAGATTACCCATATATAGGGTGGTGGCCATAGCTTCGGTTTTGCTTTATTCGATCCGCGTAACCAGAAGGAAGATGCTGATATCGAAAAGCGGAAGTTCCGCCTGGCGGCAGTTCAACTCATGACACAACACGGCTTAGTTGTCGCGCTTTTCAAGGCAACAGCGCTAACAAAAGTACGCGCGCAGTCGGCACACTAAAACGCAAGAAGACAGATAATTATCACAGGCATGTTTCACGCGATTACAACGAACGGGAGAGAATATATTTGGCACACTCCGCACATGCGCTATGCTTTTGTCGAATTTATATAAAAAAAGGAAAAACAAGGAGAACGCTGGTCGGGATCTAGTTTGCCAAAAAGAACTTCGTTCGACGTCGGCCTTGCTTGCGGCGTGTTTTCGCCGTTGCCTGAAAACCGGTGCAGTGAATCTTTTCTTGCACTGCCAGCGAAATTAAAGTTCACCGCTGATGTTTCCGGAACATAGAGGAGGAAGTAACAGAGGCATAAGATAAATGAACTGCGGCTTGCGCTCAGGTCACAAGAATTCGTGACGTGCTTCTGAGTATCGCTACCTTCTTACTTCATGAATTTTCTTGTTTTAGTTTTCTCAATTTCTTTTAAACGAAGCGAGAGGGGAAAAAAAGAAAACGGAAGGACGTAGTGAGAGTCCGGGCAAATGATTTTCTGCACGCGATGCTTGGAGATCGCGTATGCGAAATAAATGAAGAAGAAAAAAGAAGAGTTCTAGTCATCATGAGTGCAGAGCGCGGTTTACTCGTCGCCGATGCGCTGGTCGTCAAAGACGACCTTTCGTGTACCACTCTGCGCAAGATGCGCACCGATGCGGCAGAAGGCTTCGCGTTATGTAAAAAAGAGCAAGCACGTCTTTCTCAATTCTTGCTTCGTTGCCGCTTCTTTTAAAGAAGTAAAACAAGTGCAGGGCGAGTTAGATGGGCGTAAGTGTCTATGGCACGCACAAAACTAAAAATGCATTGCGGCAACGGAGAGAAGAGCTCAGGTTAAGAGAAAAAAACGTGACAGGGAAGCGCTGTATATACTGGTAGAAAGACGAGCGGGTGTTTTCGTAAGCGCTGTGGAACGCAGCGAGGGGTCCGGCCTAATGATCCGTTTTATGAACCTCTGCCAGCCATCGCTTCGGCTAAGTCCGCCAGGCGGCTCTTTTATCGTCGTGGACGATTCCGTTTTTGGCGCGAGACAAAACAGAAGTCGGGCTGAGCGGGGAAAGAAACTAAGTGTATTTAATAAAGTGCCCAATAGGGTCCGCTCACGCGACGGCGTGGTTCGCTTCGATAGTCCAGCTGGCTTGCGGCGCAGCCGGGCGTTCGGGAAGCCCGCTTATGTGTGTATGCGAACGGACGCGTTCGCGCCAGCGGTCACCGCCGTTTGCGCCCCCTGATGGCGTCTAATGACAACCTTCCCCCTCCCCAGTCGGCAGCAATGGCCGATGGGAATGCCTCGCGAATGGAACGATCCTTTCGGTGGTCAGCGCGCTGCTGCCTGCGCCCGCCCCAGGAACCGCGGAATGGCGGGCGAGGCGTCAACGGTCGCGGTCGTCGTCTGTGCCAGTATAGCTACACAGAGGTGGTCGGTCGCTAGAGGTTGCACGGTGTGGTTAAAGAGCTTTTCTGTTTCTCTCTTCTTCGTTTTCTCTTTTCCCTTCTGTGATTTTTTTCTTTATTGCGTTAGGATTAGAAGTGTCAGTGTAAAGTGTGTGTGTGAAAGGTGGGAAGCTGGTCGCGCGGTGTGTGTACACACACACACACACACACACACACACACACACACACACACACACACGCACACACGCACACGCACACGCACACACGCGCACACGCGCACACGCACACACGCGCACACGCACACACGCGCACACGCACACGCACGCACACACGCGCACACGCACACGCACACGCACGCACACACACACACACACACACACACACACACACACATATATATATATATATATATATATATATATATATATGTGTGTGTGTTAGTCATAACATAAGAAAGCAACAAACACTGACACCAAGAACAACATAGGGGAAATTACTTGTGCTCAATAAATGAAATAAAGAAAGACAAATTAATGGAAATTAAAGTGGATGAATAACCTGCGACGCCTGCGGCAGAAAGGACGTTCCACGTCCGCCGCCAAGGTCTGTGGGTGGTGGCGCAGGTTAACACTCCCAGGGTTCTACTAGGATACATAAATACCCAATAAAGTCGATGGGAAAACGGCGCCGCGGTAGCTCAATTGGTAGAGCATCGCACGCGAAATGCGAAGGTTGTGGGTTCAGTTCCCACCTGCGGGAAGTTGTTTTTTCATCCAATTTAATTTCCATTAATTTATCTTTCTTTATTTCATTTATTAAGCACAAGTAATTTCCCCTATGTTGTCCTTGGTGTCAGTGTTTGTTGGCTTCTTATGGTATGACTAATAAAAATCGGGCCCCTCGGTTAACCCCCTTTCTTCTCGTTTATTACATAACGAGGGTCTCGAATCCGGCAACATTGATGCCTTCAGGTAGCATATGTGGGTTTCTTGACCAGTTGCCTTCACCCAAAAAGATCACGTTCTCGTGACGCCCGCGGCAAAAAGGACGTTCCACGTACGCCGCCAAGGTCTGTGAGTGGTGGCGCTGGCTAACACTTCCCGGGTTCTACTAGGACACATAGGAATAAGTATTTTAATGACTGGAAAATGTAGAGAGGTCGGCCGGATAATGGAGCATCTGGCCTGCTACTCTACGTAAGGGAAGAGGAAGAGGGGAAGAAAAACGGTTATAATTGGGGATGATAATGGGGGGAACGAGGTGAAGGACACATTACACAACTGGTATCACAGGCGTGAGTCCAGGCCCGTGTCACCTAGGAAACGTGAAAGAGCACGCATTGTCTCTGTCTTCTGCCAACTCTGTGGCCATGCGCCTAGCAAGTGGTCCTCCGACAGTGGTCCATTGTGTAAATGTCTCAAGGTATCTGCCATTGTCAGTCCTTCGCGCGCGTACTCAGGGCACACCTCGAGCACATGTTCCATAGTCTCTACAGCGCCGCACACTGAACAGTGCGGGGAGTCTGTCCGCCCAATAATGTGCAAATATTTACGCGTGAAGGCGACGCCTAATCGCAGTCTGTGTATCAGGCATATATGAGGGCGTGGAATTCCACGCAGCACATAAATACCCAATAAAGGGGATGGGAAAACGGCGCCGCGGTAGCTCAATTGGTGGAGCATCGCACGCGAAATGCGAAGGTTGTGGGTTCGTTTCCCGCCTGCGACAAATTGTTTTTTCATCAACTTTAATTTCCATTAATTTATCTTTATTTCATTTATTAAGCACAAGTAATTTCCCCTATGTTGTCCTTTTCTCGTTTATATATATATATATAATTGCCATACAGGTTTCTCAGAAAGAACGCTTTCCAGTTGAGAAAAAATTCGTCCTGGTCTGTCTCCACACCTCACGAAAACTCGACAACAATCAGATTGTCGTAAACCAAAACGTTTCCGCACCCAAGGAGGCTCCATCTCATGTTCCCAACTCAGTATGACGAACAGTGTAAATACTGCGAACAGCTAGGAACGTTCCGGCACATTGTCATAAATTGCAAACAAAATCCAGACTTACCTCCTCTACTCCCCTCCCCCTGAGACGCTGCTGTCCAGCTCCCGCCTCTTGATTTCCAGTTCATGTTGTTTGAGAGGGCGGTCACAGCTAAGACGGTGCTGGATTCCCGTGAAGGGGAAACCACTCCTACAAATCAAGCCTTCCTTACCCTCATTAAGGGTGCTTTTTCTTTCTCTCTACTGGTCCGGGATTTTTCCCTTTCATGACACTAGAGAATTTTAGTGCGTCCGGTATTCCGGCAAGCGCGGGCGGTTTGCCGGTTGAGCGGTGGCGTAATAGTGAGCGGCCAGATTGGTGGCGCCAGCTAGTGGTGCAAAGCTCAGCCACACAAGCACAAAGCCAACTATATTCTGTTTAGCTGCTGGTGCAAATTTTCGACAGCGGCGTAATCGTGTTCACAATTACGCCACTGCCAAAAATTTGCACCAGCAGCGAAGCAGAATATAGTGGTTACAGCAATTTTAGCTCTGTGTTTGTCTCGTTGAACTCTACGCCACCAGGTGACTGCACCGCTCCGGCCGCTAACGTTTACGCCCCCGCAAATCCGGCAATTCGCCCGAACCGCCCTCGTTTGCCAGAATAGCGGACAGGCTAAAAGTCTCTACTTCCTGCACATTGCGGGATTCTGCAGAACCGATATATATATATATATATATATATGTGTGTGTGTGTGTGTGTGTGTGTGTGTGTGTGTGTGTGTGTGTGTGTGTGGTGCAAGTGACGGTGATCCGCTCCGGACCACCGTCAGTTGCATTTGGCTCCTCATAGAGGCATTAAAGTTCAAGAGCTTCGAGTGAGCTCTTGAACAAAAATTTGCATTTCGGTGAACATTGTTTAAATCATCATGGATCCGGTAATTCAAACGGGTGCCACGTGATGCTAATGCATTTCTCACGCATTTGCCGCTGAATCGCCACTGAATTTTTCAGGCGAAGCTTGTGTTGGCTCACCCGCCGTGGTTGCTCAGTGGCTATGGTGTTAGGCTGCTGAGCACGAGGTCGCGGGATCGAATCCTGGCCGCGGCGGCCGCATTTCGATGGGGGCGAAATGCGAAAACACCCGTGTACTTAGATTTAGGTGCACGTTAAAGAACCCCAGGTGGTCAAAGTTTCCGGAGTCCTCCACTACGGCGTGCCTCATAATCAGAAAGTGGTTTTGGCACGTAAAACCCCATAATTTAATTTTTTTTGTGTTGGCTCACAAGTTTCGGTGGCGTTGTGCTCACGCGAAAAAAAAAACCAGTTGCTCCCAGAGCAGAGCAGCTGCGGAAAGAGTGGTTTGATGAGTTGACAGCTGCGCCGGCGCCGGAGCCTGAGTTATTAGCATCGGCGCGCGCTCACGCCACGCGCGCTACCAATCAGCCGTTTCGCTTCCTCCAGGGAGGGAAAGGGCAGGAAATGCTATCGCGCACGCTGCGCCGGCTTCGTTTCTGTTCAGTTCATTGTCGGGAAACGGATGGGACGGCCACGCGTTGTGTGCGCCCCCTGAGAAATTGGCAGCCTTCGACGAGCGGCGGTGAGAACTCGCCCGTGAAAGGGCCCGCCGTCGGCGCGCCGATCCGGCCGTTAGAGCCACCCGAGCCCAGGCAATCTGACAGCAACGAGGAGAAGATCCGAAGCTGAGGGAGCGGGAGGCCGAAGTAATCCGGCTCCGTTACCTCTGGATTACGTAACTGTGAGGAAGGTCAGGTGCACGCAGAACAAGCTTCGCTTACCCCCATTTCCCGGTAGGGGAGGGTTGGTCTTCTTTTTCTGTTTCTACGGTGGCCAGATTACGGGGCTCGCCACAGGCTCACACGTGCTTTTATCTGACATAGCTCCAAAGCGCTCCGCGAGATGTACAGTCGGGAGCAAAAGTATACATAGCTAGTATAGATATATAATAGAACTTGTTCTAGCGCAGCCATGCAATGTGAACCGATGCATTGCATTGGTCGAACAGGTACACGTGGACTGTACCATTCGATGTCCGCCTGCGTGCATAAATTGCAAGGAAAAAAACCAACTTTTTTCGCGCTATCTATATTTACCAGACTTTTTTCTCGTGATTTACTTAAGTGGAAACTGCGTGAAACGACTTAAATGTTCATTATATATGATAAAGAGCAAGATTTGAAGCCAGGGCAGATTTTGCGGTTTCGCGAAGATGTCCACTTTCTCTATTTCTTTTTCCTGAAGCACTTTGCCAGAGATGCTCTTATTGGATCATTGACCTGTGCTTATGAACGTATATAATTTTCTATTCAATCCAGAATAAGTCAGTCAATTCGTGACCACCTCACTTAATCAAAGGCCTGACGAAATCTAACTGATTGGTCATGTAACCAGGTACAGATAACTTAATTATTACCTTCGCAAACTCGCATACGCACTATGATAGCTCACGGGCTATAGACGGTAAAGAAAAGTAGATTCATTAAGCAGTGATTGATCCTATTGTAATGCCGGCGCGAGGGAGGGAATAGCTGGATGTTGCGTGAAAGGGAAGACAGAAGCAGGACTATTGCTAGGCGTGCATATGGAAGAGCACGATGCCCCGCAGTACCGCTTGCCTGCCTCAGTAAGGCAGCATCTGCAGGCGTCCGCACGATGGAACTGCAGCGAATCATCCAGTAAAACAAGCGTTGATGCTGTCAGTAAATGGTTGCCGCTTCGTTGCTTGCCCTTACGCATCTCACTGCTCTCGAAACGGCTTGTTTCACGCCTGTATATATATTCGCTTTCTCTTGTCTCTCGCAGAACGTGACATGGGACACTGAATGGACGGTCGTCAGTTAGGCCAGCTCCTGCGTTTCTGCCCTCGCTGACAAACTGGTAAGCTCACGCACGACTCGCCTTTCCTACGTCACCGCGATTCGTCTTGCCAGCATAGTAGCGCGGCAGTAGCAGCTCGCTGGGCGCGCTGACACGTCATCGTTACCCTCTGTGGAAGAGACCTCTTCGTGTGGCGTCATACATTACGTAAGCCGCCGAGCGAACCACTCTTTCATTTTTTTTTTCATCCTTGGATCGACTTTCTTATATTATTTTCTTCTTCGAAATACAGAACTATGATATGAAATATCTGGAGGCATCCGGTCATTACCCCAACAATTACTTTTTAATATCTTGGAATGATCTTATTTATTTGTAGAATGAACTACATTATTTTCTTACACATTCATTCTTTTATGCGCAATTTCTTTTTTTACTTGTCTTCGTTTATTCGTACTTTAAACTGCATTGTCTTTTTTTTTTCATGTTTACTTAGTTTGACAGTTTATTTGTGCTATGTAACCACTTTGGTGATCGCCCGTTTTTTTTTTTTTCTTATTGAAGTAACATTAAACAGGGGAGCAGTTGCCGCGGTTTGTTGGCGACGGCTGCCACTCTGTGGTTGATTAATAATCCAGGGTAAAATAAGACAAACCATACATTCTTGCATTAGGTAATGCTCAAACAGAAGAATGTGTAAAACACTAACAGTAAAACTTTCTTTAGGAAAGTCCTTGTCAAAAATAAGTCGCTGGGTGACTTGCATACACAGGTTTCAGATGCACCAATGAGACACAATTACACATGTGGTGACCGTCCGTCACATTGTTGTCCCCGCCGTGAGGGTCATTGCTCCTTGCTCTTTCTTGCAAGCTAAGCGACTGCGCGACTGGGGCGACATAACTGCCATTCGGCAAACCTGCTTTTACTTTTAAATAAAGCCAGTCGACTCTTCGTTCTCAGGCTGTCAAAACGTGTATTCCTTGCCTCCGCCAAATCGAACTGCCGATACACACGATGCCGTCTAATCAATAATCGTCACAAATGCCAGCGTCTCCATAGCAGTGTCGAAGGGCTTTCATTGCTTTTTGATGCACTTTTGGTGGCCATAGATCTACCACCTTGGCGACTGAAACAAAAAAATATCCACATATATTTACACACACACTTGTCGGTGATTTTTCTTTTTCACGTTAAATCTTGGACTTTCTCGTCTGATGTAGCGCTGTTTGCACAATAGTCAGCTAGCCGTGAAGTTATGGGCACCCGCATGTACTCACATCGATAGTACCTTCTTCCCTCCCTTTCCTTTCTTTTCTTCCCTTAAACCCCTTCCCCTGTGTAGGGTAGCAAACCAGACCTGCGTCTGGTTGACCTCCTTGGCTCTCCTTTCTTCCTTTTCATCCTCCTCATAATCCTACAAAGAGCTTCGAAGTGTAGGTTAGGGGGTTCCTCACGTGGACCTCCGCACGAGATGACGAACGTGGCTCTTATAAATGCGGTGCTCTCAGGTCCATAAACGCTTTCAGCTGCCCTTTCTTCTGAGACCCGTTCTTTTTCGGCACAGGGCCCAGAAGAGAGGCCCGAGACTGTATCTACCGTCTCCTACGGGAACCCAGCTTTTAACAGCTCAGACGTGTTTACGGCGGCGATTAAGTAGGATCGCTGAGGGGTCGCCGGCCCGTGTGGCGCCGCCGCCTTTCTTTTGTGCCTTTCTCTTTCTTCTCCTTTTCTTTCTTTCTCTCTGTCTCTGCCCGCGCTGCGTAGTGCGGTGGGCTAAAAGTTTATGATGAACTGACCTTCGAGAAGCCGCACAGAAAGAACAGAAGCGCGCTATTCAACGGCCCCGCTGTGCTGGGCGGTGCGCTCAAAGGAGCTCTCTGAGTTACCGGGCGCTCTTCTCAAGCGGTCACCCGTAGCACACATTTTAGCCCAGCGGACGCTGCGGGGCCGGGATCGTTGTTGCAGCGTCGCCGTTAGTTTTCTTTGTTGCCGGCAGGCACGGTGGCTGCGGTAAAGTTGTGTACATGCGAAGCGAGGAAACTTTATGCGCCAGGTTGCAGAGAAACTTCGGCGCTGTGAGCCCCATGCTTGCTTTTTTTTTTCCCCTCATATTTAAAGAAGTAATGTTTTATTGTGTCAACTTTTGATTCTGCCAGTGCTCTGCCGATTATTGCTTACCTATTTCAAGGTATACAACAGCGCCCATGTCTTTCAGTTCTTAGCCCTCAGTCGCCACTGTAGAAGCTTTTACTAACAAGTCCACCGTATCTCTCTGCAACGTTAAAAATAAAATTCGCTCGTTGCCAGACTTTGTATTTAGTAAGCGTTTTTTTTTCTTTCTTTTTTCTCGCTTCCATAAATTTCGCGCACGTGACATTTTTACTGCCGCCCAGCTCATCGCTATTCGCGCCTCGCCAACTGAAGCATAGCTATACATGTGTATTTTCTTCTTTTTTCTCGCTTAATTGCTCCCTTAAATTCAAGCGGTGCGCCTTGGGAAGCCATCATCTCGCAGCCTTTCTTCGCATCAGGAGGTCCGCGTCCTTGTTTCTTTCTTACTTGTTTTCGCCGGTGAGCAAAGCGCACTTTCAGGCAAAGACCATCCCGAGCTTAGCACATTAGCGCAGCAACCATAGGCGGAACCCGGTAATTTTCGCCGCTTTGTTTCTCGAGGTTTCCCATCTTGCCATACTCTTAAAAAAAAAGAAAGAGAAACAACTGTGACGCATGCATTTTTCTAGATGGCACATCTATGCGTACAGTCCGGTCCACTGTTATAGTGAACACGTGAGTGAAAAGCATGTGCGGATTTTCCCCTCTTGCAGCTGTACAATCGCCCGGCCTTGCAGCAGATAACTCTATTGGTTGACGGCACTAGCACTTTTTATACAACTGTGGAGTGCATTAACGTAGCTTTAGCCTATATACCCTCACCTTCGGACGTTATTTCAGCATCAAATAATGTGCATTTGTGCTGAGGGCAGACAAAAAGCCAGCAGAATGATAGCAGCACATTATAGTGTTCCTTTTAATATAGCGAACCGCACTGTACATATCTCGCGTGGGCGGTAATCTACCCAGACCGTTTGTAGGAACTTCTTATGCGCGTTCGTGTTAGAGGGATACTGACGAGGAATGTTAAGTTGGATTGGCAAATTACGCTATATATACAGTAACTTACACACAGAGTAACTAGAAACAGCGCAGAAACAAACGGCGGTTTTGAGGCTCCGGGGCGCACTAGCTTGTCGTGACGTAACGACATTTGTACAGCGTCTGCTCAGGACTATAGTGTACAGTTTCGCCGGTAAAAAAAAGGAAACAAAGGATTACATTGCACCCTAAAAGAACCGAAGTCTCAAACAGGCGAGTTATGAAAACTTTTACTTGCCGAGAATGGTTCAACCACGCGCCATTAAGTTGAAATCCGTGACGTCTTACGTGAGTGCAGGGCGCTGAGGCTCGTACGTGGAAGTTAAAGAAAGGGTACCTTTGGCTCCTGTTCTGTCAGCTAATGAGTAGCCATCTTACGCCCAAGAAATGCAAATTAGGTCATCATAAAATGCTTCGCCAGATGAAACAAAGTTAGCGTCGCTCTGTACTGTTCACCATGGTGGGAGCTGCAAGGCGTCTTCAAACTGTCTTTGATCAGATTTGCCTCCGTACGCGTGAAAATCGTCTCGTTAACTTATCTAAAATAGCATTCGTTTCATGACGTCGCAGAACCGGGGATTTGAATGGTACTGTATCCAAGAGCTCCTCGCTTACTCGTTAGAGTGGAGCTATTGGCCATGAACCAGCCGTCGGGCTGGGAAAATAGTGCTTGTACGGTGTTTTCCCATTCTTGTGTTCGTCCTTCTGAGAGTCATTTTTGAGAATACTCGCCCAATTTGCAATTCCTTTTCGCAGTATTTTATCGATGCAGAAGAAAAGCAAGAATATCTGTGAAATGGACCAACTCTGGCCTATATTTATTAATTACCCGCAGCGCCACAGGTAGCCCAAACAGGGCGAATACGATCACTCTCTACTTGCTACCGATACGAATGGCATCGCTTTAAAAAGAGAGACACGTATTCTTACATTCCGGATTTGGTGTTATCCAAACGGAGAGTATACAGAATAACTGCGGAGGCCGCACCGCTTCGGGGGAACAAAACGGAAAACCATCCGCAATTGCGACGATCATATTTATTCACGTATAAATAAACAAAAAGTAAACGAATTATGCTGGACTTAAGTTAAACAAGAGATAGCGTCGCAAATATATGCTAATCATTTCGCAACCTTAAAGGACATTACGCAATACACGTCTTCCGTTTTCAGGATTAGGACTGCTTACATATTTCTTAATAACGGCCACATACGTGTAGGCTCACATCTGAGCACGGCTTGAGGCTGAAGCCGACATAGCAACTCTGTCACTATGTCCCGAGCATTCAGTGCGACCGAGTGTAGAATATATTTGCTGGCGCCAGGAGCAGCTTCTTGGAGGCACGCGCGGATGCGGTTGAAACTCGAAGGCGAGGAGGTTTGATGAAGGGGGAGATGGTCGCCCGAGGACATCGTCTCCGCTGCGCGCCGCCCCCGCGGTGTAAATCTTCGGCGCGTCGCGCGCTCCTCGCGACTGGCGCCACTACGGATGAAAGGAAGGCAGCGGAAGAGGGAGGGGAGAAAGGGGGATGGCGGAAGACTTTGGAAGATGCCTTATGTGTTATTGGCTGCAATTTACGTTATGTGCGCGGGGAAACGTAAAGGAATGCGCGTCCGCTCGACAGCGCGGTGCGCTGAGCAAGAAAACGCCGCCGTCGCTGCGACAAACAGAGAAAAGAACGAAGAAAACTTGGCAAGAACGTGGCCCGAGGCGGAGGAGAACGTGTGCGGGTGAGGGGGCTCTCTGTTTGTGTGCGAGCTTGCGCGGGAGACCACGCGTATGATTTAGGGAGCTACAAGGAACTGCTCTTATGGGAAACAGTTTCGGTGCGCGGTGGCGCACACACGCACCGCACATACAAATCGATACAAATACACGGGCGCACAAAACGCGCACACACAGTACGCCGCGTTGCTCGAGCTCTCTGGGCTGGGCCCAGAGAGGGCGGAGGGTAGAATTTAGTATAGATGCAGCGCGCTGGCGAAGCGACGGGATATGTAGGAACGCCTGAAGACGCCCTATAGAGCGGGAGCGCGGAAACAGAGACAGGAGTATATGGTATATATAGGTATAAAGTGAGGAACTAATACCGACGCGACAAAAGTAAAAGTAAAATAAAAAAATTGACTTGGGTGCTCTGTGCTTACCTTTGACGTTATGATCTTACTGGCCGGCGTTTGTGACTTGCCCGGGTTTTGGTCTCTGCGTTCTTCTGTTTGTTAGCGAATAAATGAGCGCGTGGGCGGGTGCCTTAGAGAGCTATAGTGAGCCCGTTTCTCGGAGGGCCTAGCCAGTCGGTTTCGCTTTACCGCCGGCCGCCGCTGTATGGACATACGTAAGTACGTGCGAGTGTGCGTGTAAGCACGCACATACGCACAAACACACTCGCACACAAACATACGCCAGCAGAAGCGCGCACGCGCAAAAACACAGCGCCACAAGCGCAGGCGCTCGCTTGCCCGTGTGTGTGCCCCTGTGTGTTTGCGCGTGCGTACGATAAAAAACTGCGGAACTGAAGCCGTAGCGACGGCAAGAAATATCGCCGTGCGTTTCTCCAGCCCCGTACCAAGTGCAGGCCAAGGCGCCCGAACGGCACCCCTGAGATGCACTGCGCGGCCTCTGCTGCTCCGGGGGGCGTTGTGAGCACGCTTAGATTAACGGGGCTGCCGTTAACTTTGATATGAAGCCTAAACTGCTTCTTCTCCGGCACTGCGCGCTAGTTTCTTTTCTGCGAATTTACTGCTGCTGTGGCAAAGGTTGGAAGCAAGAACGGCGAGACCCGCGCGTGTTAGCCCACTTGAGAAATGCAACCGTCTTCTTGCTTCTGTTTTCTTTCTTTCATTCGTTTTAGAAATGAAGGCTTCAGGCAATTACTTATTCTCTCGCTCTTATATCTTTCCTTTTCCTCGCTTGCTACGCAGCGGCGAGGCGTTCCTTTAGTCAGGCCCGTTAAAGAGCTTTCGATTAAATTGCTCTCTCTCTCTCTCTCTATATATATATATATATATATATATATATATAATGTCCCGCTACGGCCTCGTCACTGGATCTTCATAAAGCGGGCAGCGAGTCAAAGAGCCTTAGGCCACATGGCACGGTCTCGCTACCTGCCGCTCCGACTCTTCTTGAATTAACAATGCGTATGAAGCGATTTGGCGAAATGGTATTAGACGTCGCACACACGGAAGGGAAATTCGAAAGCACCAGTAGTAATACGGCGAAATAACTTGGTGAAGAAGAAATGAACAAGGAGAAATGCTGCATATGTTAATCCGAACTTAAAGGAAAACGATCTCACGCATACTTCGTTTTCTCCGTGCGCGAAGCCGACTCGTTGCGTCGGACGTATCCTCCAGAGTCTGCGCTGTCGACCGAATGCGCGGATAAACCACTTACGAATAATTGCATTAGCGCTACGAAATTATTGTTCGTAATAAAAGGGAATAATGAGGGCTGTTTCTATGGTTCATTAATCTCAATTGCGTGCGCAGCGCGCTCGATTAAAGTTGTTCTGCAGGGACGAACTGCTGCGCCTCAAGTCTTCTCAACGATGACTATAGAACGTGGGACGCTTATCTCTACGGTGGATTGGGTTTTTCAGAGCGTGCGCACTCTTTCACTGCCCTTCGCCTTCAACGATTGGTTGGGGAACTATAGTTTTAGCGCAGTCTGGAGAGTGGTGTCCCAGAATTATTTATTCTTCCGGGAAATTGTGCCCGGTATTCTCATTCGCGGTCTCTTCTTTGGCGCAGGATTACCCAACCGATTGTTATGGTGCGTGGCTCATCGATCGAAATCGAGGCGTGCCATGAAATTTAAATAAACTTCTTCAGGAAATCAAAATTAAATTAGCACAACTTGTGCACGGCGCCGACAACAAAACAAGAATAATGTTGCTAGAAATTGTATCCCTCAGAATGCATAACTGCCGTTTTGATATATTGCGGATGTATTTACTACGAGTAATGAATCAACTTCAACATCCGCAGTTAGCTAAAGTTCTTGGATTGTAATGGTTAACAGAGCGAATAAGAAGAAAGTTAGTGGGTCGTTGTACCATGAGTTAATGCTTCTTCGGTGTTTTACTGGGACGCCGTATACCTCTACCGCCCAAGGAAATTTTAGTGTCGTAATCAAAAGACGTGCGCTGATACCGGAGATCGTGAAATACCGGCCCGACCCGCGGCGGAGCTGAAGCAGGCGTTAAGCACTGCCCATACGAGGGCTGATCCCGAAGGTAATTCAATGCTGGGCCGACCCGCGGCGGAGTTGAAGCAGGCGTTAAGCACTCCCCATACGTCGGCCGATCCCGAAGATAGTCCCATGCCGGACCGACCCGCGGCGGAGATGAAGCAGGCGTTAAGCCCTCCCCATACGTGGACGGATCCCGAAGGTAGTGCAATGCCGAGCCGACCCGACAACTTTGTCGGATCGGGATCGTTATCGCTCTATACGACACTATTGTTCGTGCAACCGTCTCGTATAAGCTTGGTGTTTCAGGCCACGTGGTATTTGCACGGAACAGGTGAAGGAATATTCGGTCTCTTCTGTCTTGCCTAGATTATGCTGCCCCCCCCCCCTCTTTTTCTTTTTTTTTTGAACGCGTATTCCCTTGTGTCAGCCATAGCCTATATTTTTCTAGAGACCTATATTTTTTGTAAGCCACTTATTTGTGTGTGTTTATGTGTGTGTAAGTGAGAGAGAATGAGAAAAAGGGAACACCAATGCGTGACGGTCGTTGTCAGGCTGTAAAAATTGCAATTGTTGTTCGGAGGCACTTCTTCCCTTGGGTCCAAGCTTTCGTTCTTAAGCCTATAGGCAGAAAGTCTTCCTTTTTTTTTGCATTGCTAATCTAACCACGGTGAATTGAGCACAAATATAAGCAATTTGGCTCATAAAAGGAGTGATGCAAATACCAAGGATGTTAAAATCATGACCGACATTCGCTAAGATTTTCTTATCTGAGGGATTTTTTCTAGTGTACCTTGTTTCGTTGTTATTCGGGCGGAGGCAGTAACGGGATGGCGTCGTATCGATGTCCAGCTGCGGATTCCATTTATGTAGAAGGAGTTTGGACCCTAAGCTCCTCTAGCCATATAAGTGCCGCGGAAATTTGTGAAAACGAGAATAACCAGAAAATGAGTAGTTGCCCGAATGATGCGAACAAAACCTGTTAGCAAAAACAGAAAGAGACAGAGTCAGTAGCCCAGACTCAATGACGGCGTTGAGCAGCTCCACTGTAAGGTACTCACGTGACCATTTGAACGAATGTTTTCTGAGGCAATGCTCAATATCAGCTTTCAGTTGAACGCCACTGTGCACTGCTTAGTTAGTCACCCTACGTCCCTGCAAGTGAGCGAATTAACCTGACGTTCGTGTACAGCTTTTCATAGCAACAATATGTCGTAATTGGGTTGAGTGTCTTTGCCCATTTTCTGTGTTTCCTACGGCGCATGCATGCATACATACATACATACATACATACATACATACATACATACATACATACATACATACATACATACATACATACATACATACATACATACATACATACATACATACATACATACATACACACATACACACACACATACATACATACATACATACATACATACATACATACATACATACATACATACATACATACATACATACATACATACATACATACATACATACATACATACATACATACATGTGCCGCCACCGTTTAGCCTTTAGGATGGCTCTCAGAATTTTATGCATTGGAAGCCACACGCACTTGTGTGGATTCCCTTCATGTCTACTCTTTCGTGGCGCCAGCGCATGAACTATGCTGTCAAGCAGTAAGCTGTTACAGACCCGCACTTTCCTAGAACTGACGAATCAACATACATGGCCGGGACCCGTTACGTTAGTTGGTGTGTGTGACCTCTGCGTAAGGAACTCCAGTGAGAGGCCTGAGGTTAATAATGGTAACTAAAGGAGCCGACGAGTGGGAGTGTGGTGTTTCGAACAACGACTGTGTTCGAGGGAACGGGTTACTTGTTGGAAAGAAACCAGAACGTACGCGCAACCTCGCATTCGAACCACATCGCAGCGGCAAGAGGGAGTTTGCTTGTTTATTTAGTTTGCGTTCTTTCTTTGCAGACGTCGCAGGTAACGAAGCGGGCCGTTCGGTCGTTTCCTCTCGCTAATGGGCTTCTCTCAATTCCTGATGAGGCTCGCGCGAAATCCGGGGCCGCTTTCCGGCAATGCGCTTGATTGTTAGAAAAGAAAATATAACAAAAAACGCGTCCAGCGTGCCGCAACCAAAGGGGAAGAACGCTCGCGTAAATTAACAAGAACATGAATAAATAAATCAAATAACGCGAGCGTCACGCTTTGCAGCAATGCGACGTAAGAACTTCACCAAAGCGATTGGGACTAACTAGTACGACTCCTGCAGGAGGAGTGAAGGAAAGGCACACGAGCAGGCATGAGCGCATCCTGCTCGTGCCTTTTCTCTGCATGCCGGTACCATAGTGCGGGAAAGCCGTCTTGCGGGGGAGAAGCGGGCGGGCCAGGGTAGGAGTGCTGAGGTGGGAGTTGTGCGGCGCTGTGTCGTATTGTTTGGGATTTGCCGGTTGCCGTTTCAGGCTGTCGACGCGAGCCGACGAGCGCGTTCCTCCGGAGAGAAGAGATAAGAAATCGTGGGGGAAGGGGGGTCATCTCTCCTACCGGTGGTGGGGATGGCGTCCGCTTCTGCTGCTGTTCGCGATGGTGTTGTTGGCGGCAGCCAGTTGGCGAGACCCGTGCTACCGCCAGCCACTGCTGCGAAAGCTCGCCCGCTCGCTGCCTTTCCCTTCAATGGAAGGGAAAGATCCAGAGGTAGGGTGGCGGAAAATTTACGATCTGTTGGCGGCCCCGGCAGTCGTTGTGTTTTTGCTCATGTTCCTTCGTCGTTGTGTAGCTGGCGGTGGTTGTTGTCGCCTCGATTTGCGCTTTCATCCGTTGTTGCTGCTTCAGTTACCGCTACTCCCTCCTGGTCTTCTTACTTCGTTACTGGTGCTGCCAGCAGAGTTGTCCCTGCTTATCTTCTCGCCTGGCTCTCATTGCTTTTCGCGAACCTGGTTGTTGTTGCTCTCGGAACGCGCGCTTTTGTGGCTGTCAGGGCGTTGGTATCTATATAAGCCAGAGGACGAAGGCCCCCTGTCTCTGCGCTCTCGGAAGGAGAGACAGGCTTCCAGTAGTGCAGTGTGCCGCTTCGTATCCGTCGAATTGTTCGCTGTTTGCTTTGTTTATTCCTTTTTCTGTACTGATGTTGTGCTCTGGCTAGCTGGTTTGATTCTTCTGCTACACTTCATCCTCTCGTAAACGGCGTTGTTCTTTTAATCTGATGTTGCATCTTTCATGTGCGCATGTCGTTTACAATCGAGCACTGTCTAAGCAAAAGATGCGAATGTAAAAGCGTGACAGCGTGAGATGAAGCAGTGTGCGTTGTGACCACAGCCCCACAGAATGAAGAAACCGAGGAGCTGGGAGATACCGACGTTACCTTGATGTCGTGCGTTATTCAGTGACCATGCGGTGAATAGTGTGTAAGAGAAAGAGAGACGTATAATTAAAAAAAATATGTGCATATATTAATTGAAACGTTGTCTAAAAGCATTCCTCCTCGCACGATATCTGAATCATCGAAATTTGCCTTTAGAAGTATGAAGTATCCAGAACAATATTGCGAAGATAGGCTGTTGGCCAATCAAGAAACCTTCTTCTTTATTGTCTTCCGGTGTGTACACTGTAACGGTAACGGGATGGGCAGAGAGGCGACATGGACGAGCGCTGACTTCTAACTGAACTTTATTATCGAAAACGTCTAAATATATGCAAAGTCAAAGCGAGGCACTGGTTATTGTGAACGAACCAGATAAAACGAAGAGAGAAATAACAAACATTAGAAAATATTAAACAGCAAAGAACGGCCTTCTTTATTGTCCCGTTTTTCCACTCGCGACGCATGATCAATGTGTGATTTCTGATACGGGGATTAAATATCGCGAGCAGATAGTGCTAATAGTGATACAGCTATGAAACTCCCAGCCATGCGAGACTAATAAGGAAGTTGGGATTTGATGTGGCGATATTGCAACCAACGTTTTATGCTAGTTAAAGAGTTGACGTTGCTGTCATCCTTTTTTAAAACGCGCTTTCTCCTCATTCTCCTTCTCTTAAAAAAAGACTGGGCGCGTTATTCCGGTAATTTTTAAAAAAGGGGCAGCAAACTGTTCTGCGAACACTGGTGTAGCAATATCAAGAAGGTGCGATTTAGTAACGTTACGACAATGCGGCTACTGAAATGTTTCGTGTGAATAAGCTTATATGCATATAACCGCCGTTGTGGTTGCAAAATACTTCCAAGCTAGCCTCTTATCGTGTCCATTTTCTTTATTTAAAGGTTAGCTAGTCGTTAGGTCCGATGCTGACCTCGCGTCTACAGACAAAAGGAATTCTCGTGTCCTTTCGTTTGGTGTATTGCTTGTTTTTTCTTGCCCCAATAAAGGACCTGGTGCTCTTTGGCCATATCTGGCCCTTGCGCCAATAAAAAAACCATACAATAAAGGACATTAAAAAACGCAAAGATATAAAAAAATAATACCGGTGGAAATAGTTTTATGCGGCAGGAAGTATAATCTGGACAGTGGGGAGAATAGATCGAATAAACTAAACCTCACAAACTTTCAAAACTCACACGTGGCATTGGCCGTAGGAGTAGAAGACAATTCGCAGTGCAGTGTTTTATTTGTCAACCTTGTTGAAGCTCTAGGCATGTTTTTTGCGATATATCTGCTTTTCCTCTTCTGCGAGTTTTGTCATGACCCCGCAAAGGCCACGTGCATTTTCGGTCGACTTGGGCAAGCCGCCTTACCCGTTGCATCCTCGCATTTGTCGTCCCTCGCGTACATTGCGAAACGAACGTCCTGAACCTCGAGGTCCACATCTGCAGTGTCTTCTTTCTTTGGCAACAAGTGTGGGACCTTTTGTTCTCTCTCTTTCTGGCAGCAATCTTTGCGTGGATGTACCTCCACCCTTGCCAAGACTTTCGTTCTTGTACGGTGGTGAGTGATCCACTCACTTTTTCTCATTCTCAGCACCAGTTTTAAGTGTCTTCACGCCGAAAAGTTTCTGACATGTTCTTTTTATGTTTATTTTTTTCGTATCCTTAGGGGAAAGTACTCCTAGGCCAGGCACGTGTATAGTACTTAGGACTTAAAAACAGCGTCGATGACCCTTTAGCCCGCCTGCACTAAATTATTTCGGTGCATCCTTACGGGCAGAAAGCTCGCAAAGGTACAAGGTTCTGCACTCACTGGCAGGTAATTCTGTGATATGCAAGTGTCTTCACGGTGACATCAGTGACACTTCGTGACTACTGGTTTCATTAAATAATTGTCCTTAGTCGGGTTTAAGTGCGTAAAGAAGTTTAATTGAATGGAGAGACTGCCCGGAGTCACTCTTTATGTTAGGCCTACTTTAAACATGGCGAATAAACAAGCGTTGGGGTTGCGGTACATTGAAACAGATCGCTGCAGTGATATACTAAAATGGGGAAATCGCATATTTACACCAATGAGGCGTCTATTTCCTATGTCGCTCTTTGCTCTTTCTTCTCATCCTGTTTCAGTAACTCTTTATCAAGCAAGAGAGAGAGAGAGAGAGAGAGATAAATGAGATGCGAAAGGCATGGAAGTTAACCGGGTTATAGATATCCAGTTTGCTATTCTGCACTGGGGAAGGGATAAACGAAGGCACAAACATAAAGAAAATATACACGCTCGTAGATATAGAGGGAAATGAAAACAGAAAAACAAAAGACAACAAAGTGGCGTATTATCACATGGTGACGTCTTTACCTAAGGGTGTTGTAGTTGGTCGAGCACCGTGACAGGCGTGAGCGGCGTCCTGGTGCGGACTGTGGTGGCAGCTGGGCACTGAACCATTGCCACCTCGATCAAACACGCAGTAGCTTCCCGCCCACCTTTTCCTTGCAAGGAACGCTCATTACTAAGAGTTGCGCGGGGCGTGTTCGGAGACTATGTGTAAGGATCCTCTGGATTTGACTTATACACAGGCAATTATGTTTGTTCATCAGTCATGTTCCTCGACGCCCGTGGAAATTGTTAGTTTTTCAGGAGTTTGGTCTGCTTGAGCGTGATGACAACGTGTTTTCTCAGAGCTGCCGAGCGCAGTGCGTGCCCAGTCATTATTAGAGTTCAGCGCATCAGCCGCGTACATCACTCACTCACTCACTCACTCACTCACTCACTCACTCACTCACTCACTCACTCACTCACTCACTCACTCACTCACTCACTCACTCACTCACTCACTCACTCACTCACTCACTCACTCACTCACTCGCTCTTTTTTTATAATTCTGCATTCATTTACACTGCTCTCGCACCCACTTCATGTTCACACGTTCTAGAGGCCGGCAGAGCCAACCTGCACGGTGTTCAGTCGAACTCATACCCAGGCGCACTCGCCTATAATCGCATGCGCTCAAGATCATTTCCGGTAGCACTCGCTTTCAGTCCGTCTCGCTCGCACTTTTGGAAAGAGTTTACGCATGTAGGTATGTCCTCTCGCGACTGATTAGGCTGTTCGCGTTTCCGGTTGTCCGCCACTCGCACTAGCTCCTCGACGGGAACAAGTTTCGATTACACGTGTTTATGCAGCTATCCCTCGCGTTTCCTAATTCCACCGGTCGAGCTTCGATAACACGGCACTGACGCAGTCGCTGCGCACAGATATGCGCAGCGGGCCTTCGCAGCGACTCATTTGCCTCCGGAGAAAGTTTCCTTCGCCGGGCATTGCGCGCGTGCACGCTGACGTCGCTGGTGCCACGGTGTTGTGCCCCACGGCGACTCCGCGCGACTCTCGGGTCCCGTGGGGGAGGGTGAAGGCAGAAAGATTAGCGCGACCTGGCCGCGGTGTGTGTCATCCGGGGCTGAGCAGGCCAGTGAGCCTTCTCGTCGGGGCTGCTGCTCCGAGCGGTCTCTTCTCTCCGGTCGGTCGGCGGGGACCTTAATGAGCAAGGCGTAATTACAAGGTTAACGCCTGCGTCCGCGTGCGCTAGGCTTTTCCCCGCTCTATGATTAGTTCCTGCTAGGCGAGCCCTCGTTCTCTCCGTCCCGCCCTCTCCTTCCTTCGAGGGAGGTTCTTCTGCCTAGTTAGCGACCCCGCGTCCGCGACTCATCACGCAACTTCCTCAGCGGCCGGTGACACCCGCAGCCAGCTTCCTCCTCACCCGGTCCTGCCGGGCGCTATCTCTCTTGCTCTCATTTCCTCGACCCTCTTCTCGCTCTTGCGCTGAAGGCGGATAAAGAATTCATTAGTCGAAACTACCGGGACGCTTCTTCTTCGCGCGTCCGTTCGTTCCGCCGATTTTCGCCAACATTCGCTATTTCTATGCGCAGATCTCGCAGCACGTCGGCGACACTTGTACTCTCGATAAACGATGTCGATCGGTGCGCCAAGACGACGCGCGGGTGCTCGGGCTTATGTAGGCTAATTTTCGCGCGCCCGCTCGTTTCGAGAACTTCTTGAGTGAGTGTGTCGCAATACTCGCGCGTGTACGCTTTCTTCGCCGTTCCCGGGAGGGACGCACGCGACGCTCGCGCTATCACTCCGTCTCAACTTGTGTTCCGGCCTTTGGCGTTGTCGTCTTTTCGGTGCGTATTCCCCGAGATGCGCTCATCATGATACAACCATGGAGGTCGACTTCCCCCGCCTTCTCAAAGCAGATATAGTCTTCGCTTTTCTTCCCTCATTACTGGCGATCGCAAGTGGTGGCTTCGGTCGGTCGGCTGTAGCCCGCTAACTCTGCGCCCATGTTTTAGCTGAAGCACGTCGGAAAACTTCTCGCGAGGCCAAAATACTTAGTTCGCTTTGTGTATGTGGGTTTTTCAAATTGATTTCGATGCCTTTTTTCTCTTTCATTTAACTGCCGCTATACTGAGTGGGGTAAGAAGTGATCTTCTTTTGATATTATTTAATTTTGATTTTATTTATCATCATACCACACTGAACCTGTTCGGACAGCAACAAATCAAGGACCGCTATTTGTTTATCTCGCACTCGGTAGTCTCTGCATTGGACCGTATTCGCCGACCGACATGTTGTCCTGAGAGCACTCACGGTGCACTCACCTTTGTGCACCGGGGCTCGTGGCGTGCATGTACAGGACACATTCTGTTTAGAATACGAACGCCCTCGCCTAAAGGCTTCACGATTTTTTGAAAAGTGCCCGTCGCCTATGGCACAATTAAGGCTACTTGAAAATTCAAACAGTACTAGTTAGATTATTTGGATTACCTGAATAGGGGTGAAGATGTTACAGATATGCCGGAGGATATAGAAAATAAAAAGCCCAAAGATATGTAAAGCGACCCGTAATATAAGCGTGGTGATGTCCAAGGATGTCAGAAGTCGCCGCAGTGTACGGAGAAAGGCACGAAGGCATCTAAACATTGGCAAACGGCGGTCTATTTCAGTGCCCATTTCGTGCGAAGAAAGTAAACGAGGTCAGGTTTTCTTAATCGAAATGTAAGCGGTAGCACTTATCTCGCGCGCACGCTAAGCAGCTGGCGCGGCGACTCGGGGACTACGGTTTTCATCTTACAAAGCGAGATATTGAATCGGCCTTTTTTCGTGAAAGCTCGAGCCCCGCTGTTGTGGCGGAAAGCAGCGCTGCATGAGTTTATAAGAACAATATTGACACCAACGGACACCTGTAGCTCCCTTGAGGTGCCACTATATTTCACGGGTGAGATCTCACATTCACTAGGAACGCCTTTGCGGGCTGCGTGACAGTACCCACAGAAACAGTTTGTGTGTACGTGCATGTGTGTATAGTTCTTTTTCTTAATTTTTTAATTTTTTAATCCTTCTCTTTCTCACCTATCGCATCCCCTTGCCCCTCCCCCAGTACAGGGTAGCCAACCGGAGATAATCTCTGGTTAACCTCCCTGTCTTTCCTTTGCCTTTCTCTCTCTCTCTCTCTCACTCTTACACATTGTTTGCCTCAATATATCGCGAAAGGAAAACACGTATAGAGCTGCGCTCAAATTTCGCCTTAGGGTGTATCGTCGTAATGATCCGTGAACTTTTTTTCGTGGACGCGAGGAGCCGAGCGAGCGTCTCGCGTGGAGAACGAACGCGGCAAAAGAGAATGCACGTTCTCTAACTGGTGCAAACCAAGACGCTCGTGAATCGGCGTGAGTAAATTTCCTGGCCTATTTACTGACATTCGTAATGTAGAAAAGAGGCGGTGCTGGGCAAATCGCGGCAGGCTTAATCTGGATTAATCTGGTCCGACAGGTTAGCTCTTGGGGAGCCGCACGAGTGCGGTCATTGCCCGACAGTGAGGCGTGAATGGAACGAAAGAACGATCGTGTACTCGCGTGTGCTAGGGGCATCGCTTAACCGCAGATGCTTTAATTTAATCAGAAGTCGTTCACTAAAGCGTCGTTCATAAACCGAAATGCAGCCTTGTAACGTTAAACCATTCTGCAAAGCTAGCTCAGTACTCTTGCGTTAAGAGAAAATGTGCGGTGATGGCAAGAGTAGTTCACAACGACGCGAGTTCGATTCATTGTCATTTCATGAGTACACAGCGAAAAAAAAACCTTGAAAGTTCCTGCGCTTATGCATGTGGGCCCGGAGGTGACACCGGGCTACTCTAGGAAGTACGGGCAGATTTCAATTATAGTCGTACCTTTGCATGGCTCTGAGAAGCGAGAACTCTCATGATTGCTTTGTATGGTGTCCTATAGAATGAATGAATGAGAATTTATTTGAGACGGATATTCGCCCGCGCCGTACTGCCAGAAGTCACACCACATTTTTCTGCCTCTTCTCTCTGTTACACGCGCAACGATTTATACACTTTTGAAAGACGATGTACCTGAACAGGTTGAACGCCTATTGTTATGAAGACGAACGGCGCAGACGAGACGACCCTTGCGAAACATTTCAATACAATCTGTTGGGATTACTCTTCCATCAAGGCTCGATTGTTGCTCGCAGCAGCGAACTTTAAGTATGGATTATTTTGGTATGTTCGTTCATTTAGTTCCTTTCTTTTTAGCTTTGTTTATTAAGCGCGTGATATAAACGAAGGGAAATTGGAAACTGAGCTCATCAAAGAGGTTCTCCAGTACCAGCGTTGCCATCGCGCTGTGGAGCGCCTAGAGCGGCCCCGGCAAAGGTATCCGCCTATCAGTGTACTCATCGGAATTACCTGGTTTTCTCCGGTAAAGGTATCCGCTTATCAGTGTACTCGTCGGAATTACCTGGTTTCCATTTTCCTTTGGGACGAAGCCTTCAATGCGGCATCGAAGCGGTGTTTCAAAACAAAACGCGACTCAGATCGATACACAAAAACGGACGGATGACTGTGTCTATGTTGTCGCTCCTCGTGCATTTTTATCTGGTTGTATCATTTTGATCGCGAACGCAATGAACAAACTGATCGAGTTGAGCGAAAATTGAGCTGTTAAAATAATTTGAGCTACACATGTATATTCAGCACAGTGCGCGTGCATTTTTATATTTGTAGTTCCACCGTAGCTATATGTTTCGTGTGGGTACTTGCTGCGAGGCATGTGTAGTCAAATACGAACAAACGGAGCATCAAGTAAACGCACGCAGCCTCGTGTGATGCAAGTGCTGCAGCAATTATTTCTCTGCGGCTGTTTACCTACAGCTTTCCCTCCCTAACGCTTCTTCCTTCGAAGATGGGAGGTGGTGGGTTCAAACACCTTATAGTGTACATTGTGAACCGACTACCGGTGAAACGGTGATTACGTGCAGCTTTACTTGGCGTCTCATCATGGAGAACACAATTAACCGCATAGCGAACAAGCCATGGATGTGGTTGATAATTGTGGAGGCTGTTCGACGCGGCGTCACTTTAATTACGGCTGCAGAGTTCTACTTTAGTCTTTAGATTTGTCCTGTTGCCGTGTTCTACTTTGGTCTTTAGATTTGTCCTGTTGCTCTCCTTTCCTCTTTCCTTTTTCCTCCCCTCCTTTCTATCTTCCATTTATGTGTTGCTGTCACCTCCCTTCAGAAGAGTAGGCAGGCGTTGTGCCCCTTCCGGTGGCAGTTGCCAGCCTGCTCCTCGCTTTCCCTTTCCTGATACCTATGTATATGTGTATATGTGTTCAAAACAAATAATAATAAATAATCCCTGAAACTTCTTACTCGTTTACTTTTGACTGCGCTGCGCGACCGCGACGGAGCAGGGAGAAAGAAGAAAATGCAAAACAAGAAAGGCGTTGGAGGCACGCCGCCTCGAAGTCGATACTCAGCGAATCCCAAAGCGCAGCTGCCCTTCGGCTACCGGGTGTCCCTCGGCTGCCGAACCATCGCGTGGCCGTCTCCCCCTTGCACTCCGCTGTTTGGGTCCCTCCCCTTGGGAAATTAGCAGTCCAAGAGCCACCCTATTACAACACCGTCTCAGCGCCTGCGATTCCGCGCCCGTCTTCCCCCAGGTTCTTTGCTTACACTCTTGCTTTCGCATCAGCCCCGTTCTTTTTTATTTCTTGCCTTTCTTGCGAGTCTTTTCTGATGCCATCAGCCGCGCTCCTCCTCTCCCCCTTTCATTTTTGCGTTGCTGACGGTGCATTAGGGAGGCTGGTATTTCAGTTCACGCTGGAATTACAGTTCCTTTTAGTTCCAGCCTTGCGGGTTTGGTTTGTCTTTTTTTTTCGTTCTTGCTTCTTTTACGTCTGTGTACTTCAGTTTCGTACCTCCCGCGGAACGCCCCGCCACCCGTGTCGAATGCTGCTTTTCGAGAATGGCATATACTGCACAGCGCCTGCTGTTATGATTCTGTTAATTCCCTAGGCGTTGTTTGCAGCGCTACGCGCTTGAGGCCAGTGAGCGGTGTGTATGGTATCGCTGCTGTCGTCATGACTCTCTCTCTCTCTCTCTCTCTCTCTCTCTCTCTCTCTCTCATTTTCCTTCCTTTTTTGCCACCCTGCCTCTCTAGCTTAATTTTTTTTCTTAGTTTATATCACTTTGATTCTCACTTTCTTTGTCTTGCCATCGCGTCTTCTCCTCTTTGGTCCTTTCGCCGCCTCTCTTCCCGCTTCAAGTCCCGGTTTTGCTCCCGCATTCTTCCGCACGCGAGCGTCATAGCGTCACGACGCCGTTGCCGTCGCCGCCGCCGTCGCCACCGCCGTCGCGGCTAATGCTGTCTGCAGTGCAACTCGTCCCCGGTCGTTCGTTGTTTGTGCGATCCCGAAGGGAGTAGCCTCGATGTGCTTCCTGCTTTCCTTTTTTTTTTTTTTTTACTACCGCTGGATACAAAATTCTCTCCGTTCCTTCCATACTCTTCTCTTTCGTTTTAAATATTTGCAAGCCCCGCATGCGACACTGACGCCGCTTCTTTTTACCGCCGTCGCGCCATCTTTTCTTTCATTCGTGTTTGCCGAGGGGGCTGCCGAGTGCGCTGAGGTGTGGAATGACGCCTATGCTATATGCGTGCTGCATGCCTGCTGCTCGCGTTGGCTCCGCTCCGCGCGACGATCAGCCGGCGCAGAAGTCTCGCGAGATTGTCGGCGTCGATTGAAACTTAGGATGACGGGAATTGTTCTTTTCTTTGCTTGTTTGTTTGTTTTCACTCAATTTCGCCTTGCTATTGGTTTTCTTCTTTCCTTTTCATTTTTCTTTCTTTTTGTCTCGTTTTGAAGTATACACGCACTCGTGAGTTGCTGACGGCGTGACGTTTTGCAAGGGACGCCGAAAAGCGCGCGCGAGCGTTTCCGTTCCGCAGGTTGAACCGTCCCTCTTTTCTTTCTTTAGCTTCTTGCCTTGGGGGCTCTGCTCACGCCACTGTTTCAATCCCGACGGCAAAGCAATGAGGCGGCTCTCACACGCGGTGGCTTCACTTATTCTCCTGCAGCGCGACGTTTTATTACGTATTCTATCGTTTTGTTTCTGATTTCACGAGTGAAGCGGCGAGATAGGTAGGCTGCTAGGCACGCAGCAGCAATCTTCTTTCCTGCTTTTTGTTCCTCGGGGTTTTTTTTTTTCTTTTTTTTACAACGTTGGTAACGGGCGGACACTTTTCTGGAGATTTCGTTAGGAAACCCTGTCACGGAATCTACTTCCGGATATGGACGATTTAAACCGAACGGATGCGCCCAACATTTTCCTTTACTTACTGATGACTTTGTGTTTGTGTGTTTTTAGCCTCGAATGCGTTATCCGTATTCTCTTGCATTTCTCCGTGAATATGGTAAAGGTACGCGCAGAACGTAAACGTACCGTGCCCGCAGACAATTCGTGTATTTCGTTGTCAAACTTTGTTTCTTTTCTGTTTCTTTTCCTTTTTTTGCTAAATATAACTTTCCTTCCGCACTCTTGCCCTCCTTCTCTCTCAGGTCATGAAGTAGCACAGTGCATTGCCGAAATATGCCCGAATATTTTGGGTTACGAGTGCCGATTGGCACGATGTAAGATGGTTGCTTCTATGCGCGTAGTTACGGGCGCTCGGTTTGTTTTTACGGCTGGAAAGGCGTGAATGGTGGCAGCTCTCTATAAAGATGCCAAATGTATTTTCTTAGATCTTCTAGCGTTGCTGTGGTCGCTCTATGCGAGTGCGATGAATAAGTAATTATTGAGCGTATAAGGGGCGTTACGACGTACTGCCCCGAATGCTGTCATAGGAAAAAGGACTCTGTAGGAAAGACTCTAGTCGAGGCAGGACGCCCGAATCTCTTATAGCTTTGTAGGTACGAATTTATCAACACCGTATCTCACAGCGCATTGCTCCGCGTTTATTTGGTTGAGGGATACAAAATGTAACAGCAACCATGAACTTCTGCGGTGCTAGGTGTCTAGCAGTGCTATCGGCAGTATGGAGCTTACTTAATTTTAGGCGTGTAAGGATGATAGAATGTTATCCCGGTATAGAGAGGGAAGGTAGGAAGGACGGAAAGACGGGGAGATTAACAAGACTCTGTTTAGTTTGCTACCCTACACTTAGGGAGTGAAATAGAGAGAGAGAACAGTTCAGATTCTGTGCATGCAAGCTAGGGCGATGCTCAGCGTTTCTACAGTCGGGCACTCAGGTCTGTCACCTTCAGGTAATGTAGAAAAGCTCGTGTGGCTTTCTGGGCCGATAAGCTGTTAGGCGAGACTCCCAGAACCTTTGCTTCTGTGTAATGGTGCGGACAACTAACCTCGCTGCCCAAGAAGGTAAACAACAACAAAATGCAGTGGGTGTTCGTTGCGAGAGGCGACAGTCGCTGAATACTCGATTTTGGCGCAGTTTGCTTTTTGGAAGAGCAACGGCCTTTCTTGGTGCATACGATAAGCAGAACACAATTTCAGTTTTCAGATCACATTTTTCACTTTAGGGCGGTTCAGTTTTAGAACGAAAGACTGCTCAAATGGGCTAAAAACTTCCTTTTGCCCACCTCCTTCTTTCAGGGTTAACTTTGAAGCTGGACTGGAATTCTTATATCTCGTTTCATTTCTAACAAGCGGAGGCTAAGTCTAAGCACGAGAGCAGAAAAAGGTCTCAGCATCTCCCCCCTCCCCCTGTTTCCGACTCCCCCGCCCCCCCTCATTAAGCTACAACAGCAGAGTACATGTGTGTTCTACAGTGTACAACACCAAATGTAATGATGTCTAACATTTTTACATTCTAACAGGGTTAAACTGAAATAAAGAAGCATATGTACCACCTTGAACACATGTTTTACATCATAGTGTGGTGCTAAATGTATACAAAAACAAGAATAAAATATATTCAAGAAATAAAGAGAAATACACTGTCGTTATATTTCGTCACCCTTAAAAAACAAATATGTGACACTATATTATCAATGCAGTACTAGAAAGTAAATACAGAAAATTCATAGCAAAGTACTTCGTTTTCATTACTAAAGCCAAATGAATCATTTTTAAAGTGTAAATCGTCCTTCTCAAACCAAGCTTTCCCTTATTTCTTAAATGTTCTTGAAGCGGTGTTTTAGAGGTGTAGATTCAATAAGCTTCTGAAATTTTTGTCAATAGTCGGCTTCTCATAATTCTTCCTCGTTCTTGGTGTGTGTTGTATGTTGTGTGTGCAGCAAGTACCTTCATAATTTACATTCGCCACAATGTGGGGATTTGGGTTTCCTTTGCGACTTTCTAGACGAATTTTCGTGTAGTATATTCTTTGCGGGCGCAGCATTTTATGCTTCCGAAAAAAAAATGGAGTTGTCGATGTGCGTAATAACTGTGCTAGTTCGTTGATAAACGAATAATTTTTCTTTACGGACAGGGGGGGGGGGGGGAGGGGGGCGGCGCAAGCCAATGAGTTTCGTGTAATTTGTTCACGTCGTTGTACCTCAAACCAATATCCAGAAGGAAAATTTCGAAAACATTCATTTTAATTTTTTTCTAGACACATCGGGATCAAGTATGAGATTTTATAAACATATACCAATATTTTAGATAATTCACTGCAAATATTTACATGCGTATTCCGCGGCAACCCTTCACTAAGACTTAGTCCTAAAATTTTTTCTTGATTTGCTTGTTTTATTGATATATTGTTGAGGAATACATATTTCATCCTCATTTGTTCTTTCAGTTACCCAAATATAATGGAAGTTGATTTTGTTGCATTCAGCTGAAGTTTGTTTGGTCGTCAACTAATCAGTAGCAAAGTTGTATATTTATTTACGCACCGCTGCTAATCTCTCATGTTATCGGCAGTAAAAAACGAATTTGTGTCATCCGTGTACATTGTGACATTTTGTGAACCTGGAACGTCTGCAGTATCATATACATACATAAGAAAGAGCAGCGGACCCAACTTCAGAACTTGTGGTACAAGTAGTATGACTGTCAGACGCAACAGTCTGCATCTGAACAAACTGTTTTCTAATGCGTGCAAATAATTATTTATCAAGCTGTTAGCAACTGCCAAATGAAACGCAAGAAAGCGAGGACAGGGGAACGATATACGAGACATATGCGCTGTTTGAAACAGGGCGCAAGTGCACGCACGCAAAATGACACTCAAGCGGCTTAAATGTGATGCGCGGGCTAATTAACAATTAGGAAACGATAACTCTTTTCTGGCAGAGATTGGGAAGGAATGCTCACACCCTGACAACCGAGACTATCAATTTTCGATAACTATCAGTCTAGTTAGAGACAGCGGTACGTGTTCGTGAGCCCCTTTTCTCCAGCGCAGGTCGCTACCGGGAAAGTCAGCTCTGATAGGTCGCAGATGAAAGGAGAGTTATATTGACTGACGCAAATGACAGTTCTCTTATTGCACGATGCGCACTCGGCGTGTTCCGAAATCCGTCTTTCCAGACATTCCCCCCAAGGTCTGTTCAAAACACCCGCTGCATGGGCTCCTCTCCAGTCCACTGACGGAGCCCCGTCTCGGGCAAGAGTCCCATGGCTGAGGCACGGTGCAGGAACGCCTCCAACCGGCGTAGTCGTCGGACCGTGACGCGCGGTAGAGTCGCAGTCCGTGGCGCGCACTCAGAGTCATAAATCGGGGCCCCGCCGCTCGTTGAGTGAACGGCCGCGGCCCGTGTCTCCCGCCGTGGTCCGCGCCTGCCCGCACGGATGCGCGAGGCGCCGGCGGAGACGTCCCGGCCAACACGGCTATGTATACGGGTGTTCGAAGGCGCGCTTCCAGGAACACCGCGCAGAAGCAAGCTCACTCGTGCCGACCGCGGCATTCCGCCCGCAGCTCGGTTTCATTTATAGTAGTCACCAACATCGACGTCTGTGCCGCTGTATTCGCGTATTGTGACAGGCGTCGCGTCGCTCTGCCCGACAGAGCCGTTCTGTTGCGACCCTCTAATAGAGACGCTCTAATAAAGCTTTCGTTGAAATTAGCGCTTGTGTGTGTCCACTTGCTGGTCCTCGTCTGTCACCGCGTGTAAACTGTGCTATGTTGCTTCTAAAAAGAAAAAAAATATAATTTGACACCCATGCATGGCGTGGAAAGCTTATAACCATATTTCCAACTGCTGCCTGGAAAGGACTTCGCGTCGTTTTTCTGTGCGCTCGTTAAACAACGTTTTCATCACGACGCATTCGTATGAGGTTATATGTGCGCTGAGCAGGCGTGATTTGACACGAAACCAGCTCCCGCCATATGACGCGCATCATAATTAATTAGTTTTTGAGAAGCTGTCAAGCAAGTCCAAGGGGAGTCTTTTTCTTATTGCAACATATTTGGAGTGAATTGGAGGAAGTTTCTATACTGATTGAACTTCTGCTCTCTCTATAACTGAAAAATGTGCAGCGCGTTGTTCCAAGCTGGCACTTACCTCACAGTACCCACCACAATTGATAGTCGTCCGCTGATTCGGAGGTTGCAATGGCAGTCTGATTGACGGCGATGGGCACGCTGGGAAATCTCTTTTACATTCGCGCAGCTTCAGGGATTTCGTCTCTTTTGATTGGCTGTCGCTAGCTTCCGCATCACTGCACGGCTTTACCGAGGCACAGTATAGCTCTGCCACTGCTTGAAAGTGTAAAAGAGGAAGGAGGTGGAAAAGGGGGCGGGGGGGGGGGGGGCGAACCTCGTTCCGTAACGGAATCGCGAGAGGCGTTGATCAAATCTGTCGCGTTCTCGGCTCTCGAGCCCTTGCTGGAGTAGTCCGGCGGCACAAACTGGGTGATTGCAGCCGGCTGACCAGCAGGCCACGACCTTCGTCCCCCCTTCCGTCTCGCTCTCCATCCTAGTTGAGCGCGCGAGTGCAAGCCGGGAAGAAGCGATTTAGGCCGAGGTTTCTTGATGACAGTGCCAGCCGCGTCCGCGAGATGACGTCCGCATCTGGCACGGGTCGATCGGCGGCTCCCTTTAAGGCGGGCGAAGCTGGCCGTCGCCCACTTTCTTCGGACGAGTGCCAACGGGGCCCGAGAGGCCCACATCGGTCGAAGAGAGCGGGACACTGTGTGCTGAGACGAGAGCACGGGGCGAGGATCGAAATTCCAATTAGGCTCGCGCTTTGGTATATACAGAAGCACGCGCTCGAGCACCGGAGCGAATTGAATCTACCGCTGATCGGTTCTCGGTAGATGCAAGAAAACAGAGGACGCAAGGCACAGCAGTGGTTTCATTATGTTTTATTACCGCAATGTTCGCATGAGCGCTCTAATCGTTCCCCGATTCAGTACCCCTCGCGTGGACTAACGGTGGCAAAGATTGCTCGCATTTGCGCCTGCTTACTGCACGTCGATATCGCCAGGTAACGGCTCTCTGAGGGCTTTTCGTTTGTGCAATCTCTACGTTGCGTCGTGGATTGAAGAGTGAGGCGCAGAAAGCCTGGACACAAAAGGAATGAAATTGACAACACAGACATTGCTGAGCTTTCTGTCGCTCTGCGTTACGTTTGCATGCAATTCGGCATGAAGTTCGCACCAACTGTCTCCATCCTCCTGTACATTATACTGCTTCCACAGTATACCCTCAGGCTTCTTTTTTTTTTTTTAACACTGTCGTTTTTTTAACACGCTCGCGACGTTTTCGCGATACTGCATATGTGCGCACAAACGCAAAGTGCATTTGAAACGAAGATTAAGTACGCCGTTCATCTAAACCAACAGGGAATCCTCTCTTGCTCAAAGTGTTGCGGACAAATCCTGCCGAGTAGAATAAGATTAAGCGCATTTGGAAGCTGCCAGTTCATGTCTTAAAAATAAATTCTTGGTTTTTATGTGCCAATACTACGATATGGTTATTAGGCACGCCGTATAGTGGAGGTCTATGGATTAATTTTGACCACCTGGAGTTCTTTAACGTGCAGCCAATGCACGGTACACAGGCATTTTGTTGCACTTCACCCCCGTCGAAATGCAGCCGCCGCGGCCGGCATTTCATTCTGCGCCCTCGAGATAGCGCAACGCCAAAGCCACCACGACGGGTCTCAGTTCGTGTTCACAAGTTTTTACTACCCGACGTCGCGTTCGGCACATGTAGAGAACACATATGTTGTATACCACAGCTACATGTCTTCCATTCTCGCATGTGTGCGCTTTCTACCGCCAACGGGTATTCTCACCGATTATTCGATCTGTATCATAGTTCGTTATATCCGGATGTGTTTATAACAGTGTTTCGCCGTATTGCGCTTTTCGCTGGACAGCATGCGGTTGAGCACCGCATGTTCTGGTCGTCAGAATCTGCTCAGTCCAAACCTGGGCTCAGAAATGAAAGCCGTGACAGGAAGGCGCCATTGATAAGTAGCGCAGTGAAGAAGCCTCCCATCTCGCTCCCACCGTCCGACGCTTCACGTATTGATCGGCGAGTCGGTCCCTGTGCTCTCCTCTTCCGTCGTCAACCCGGTTCGCGATGGCCGCTTTATTGTTTTGCCTCTGCACTTTTCTGATCCCTCATCTTTCCAGCTGACTTCTCTTGTTTTGTTTTGTTTTCTACTTCTTCTCCCGTTAGTCCAAAGCTCTTCGTGACACAGTATGGCGTATAAAGACGAGCTTTATAAGAGAGCCCTCTTTATGGCCAGAGCAATAAATGAGAATCTCACACAACCTCGTAATTAGGTCATAATTGGCTCTTCTCTCCGCCGTCCTTTGTCCTCTCCCCCCTTAGCTCCTTGTCGTTTCTCTATCTAGCCCTACGCTTTTCTTTTTTCCCTTCTGACAGCGGGTCAGAGTACCTTATTTTTTGCCCGTCAAACTCTGACGACTGGGCGATGAAGGCAGAGAAGTGGGAGAGAGGGTAGGAAGGGACGCACAATGGCCTTGCCTCCACGTCATCCTCGGCACGTTCGAGCGTTACTTTCGAATTTCTTTCCTTTTCTTCTTTTTCCGACATCACTTGTTTTCTTTCGCGTTTGTTAACCCTTCTCTCGTTTCGCGCTTCGCTGACTCGGCTCATTCAATACCTCGTCTCTTTTCGGGTCGTGAGGTGTGCTGCTGCTTCCTTCTGTTCCCTTACGCGATGAAACCAGAGAGGCTGTAGAGGACTCGCCTCTTTTTATCGCTCTTGATCTTGCTATCGCCCGCGGACTTCTCTTGCTCCTCGCAGGCAGCGGTGTCCCCCTCTCATTCTGCGATTACAATAACAATACAGCTGCCTCACCGGCTTTCTGATCAGGCCGCAGCGGAAAGGTCCCAGGAAGTGCCTTTCAACTGATTGGTCCCATTCCAATGCCGCTGAAGAGGTGGTGTATATGGCGCTTCTGGTGACAGCCACTGCATTCATTCCTCCTTGGCTGTTGCCGGCATTTCGCCTTTCTTCGCCAGAGTCATCCCACGCATTCTCGTTACTGCACCGTTCCAACATACCTTATTCATACTTTCGTTTTTTATGCTCGTCTCAGTGACCAATCGGGTGCCCTCATATTCGAACAGCGACGAATGTGAAAGTGAGAGATATTCATTTGCGAGCGTATTGTGAAAAAGGAACTGCACGGGAAGTGTTCAGGTCACTACGACAGCGCCTAGATGAACCGCTGCCGCCGCCCACTATTTCTCTATACTTCTTGCCTCTACCTTTGGTGAAATAAACGGAGTTCATATCGTCTTGTTCCTTGTGCAGCAGTTTTGTGAGACGTTTCCAAAATATGGTCCTTGGGAACGGGAGATTAAAGAAAGGGCGGGGGGAAGGAGGGCAGGGGGGGGGCATTGTTATTTGAGTAGGACGTCGAATTGATTAAGAAACGTGGTGAACGCTGGAGAGGCATAACGGACAAGCTACCGCGACATAACAGGTTCCTTTTATTCTTCTTTTTTTTTTTCATTTCATGCTATTGATACCTGATGATGCCGACGGGCTGTTCTCCACAGAATATAGCAAGGGAAGCGCCTGTTCCATGGCACAATCGTTCAATGTTCTTATTATAGCACGCGTTTGTTTGCGTCGTCGCCTGCAGACAACGTGAAAGGCGCATATTTACATTCAATTTCTTGTGTAAACGCCGACGCGTAGTGGGTTTTAAATCCAGGCCCCATGGAGATTTCTAGAAACAAACCGGGACTTTTGCGCTGCGGTGATGCTGGGAGGATTCGCAACGACGTACACAAGGACTCTTTCGACATCATTACAACACTTAGACCTGTCTCACGCAAGTGTTGAGAACATGTGTACAACTTGTCACTCGTAAAATTCGCAGGTGGTAGATGAACAAACAGCCGAAGAAGAGCAGACAGATGAGGACAAGGAAGAACTTCGGGAGGCCACGCTGTCTAGCGAAGGCGTGGATGACCAGTGAAAGTTGCATAGTGGACCGGGCCAGGGTGGCAACGAGAGCCCACCGATTTCTGGAATGAAGAAGCCGCCCACCCGAGGGCGGCTTCACAAGTGAACTTTTATTTTTCCGTCTCGTTTTCTTTTCCTTTTTTTTTGCAATCTGACGTCCGAACCGCAGCGCCGATGACGTCATGCGACGTCACTGTTCTCATTGCTTTCTCGCGTATTTTCACCGTTGTCACGCAGTAAATGTTCTCGAAACATGAGAACCTGATTCTTATCGAATAAATACTTGATTACGGCGGCGCAGCCGCTGTCAGAATTCATGGCGTCACAGAATATTGTGGCGGAAATATTAAGGTAGTATTCGTCATGAGTCTTTGTCTTTTCCGTCCTTTCGACGCTTATACAGGGTCATCTCGCCATCTTACCTCTCGTATTCCGGACTTGCTATCTAATCTACTAATTTACCTTTACTTAATATCTTGGCCTTTTAACAAAAGTGATGATTTTTAATATCTCATCAAGTTAATCCCCCTTATCGCTATTCGTATAGTCACCTAGTTTTGCGAAGTTCACCACCACTGGTGGTTGCGCGACACTTGATCGCATGCGACGTCTGGTCTACGGCGCATGTCGCATTAAGGTTGCCATTCGTTGCGGCGCAGCAGTTGAGAAACGTGACCGCTGCTCAGCGGATATGCTTTGGTATTTCGGGCGCTCTGTAGTACAGTGTCAGCGAGGCTCCCGCGCAAGGTCGCAGAGCTGTTGCTGCGCTCCTATTACAGAGCCGCAGACAGCTGCAAAATGCGTGCGACGGACGGAACCCGTGTGATGACTGTCAGCCACCGCCGGTCGAGCGGGAGAGCGGAGCACGCATGAACGCATTTTGATTGGCTTACGCCTGCCATACCTAGTTGGTGGTGCGGGCTTCCCCACTTTATTTTTCTTTCTTTTTCTTTATGGGGACAAACAAAGCCATGAACAGCAATCATTTCGACCGACCGCATTGCCCCGACCGAAGTGATGACCACATACGTTTGGGAAATCGACGTGGTGCAGTAAAATAGTTTTTCTTTATCGTATAAAGGTCCAGGAATCGGCATTCAACCTGCCTATATTCAAGCGCAAGTAGTTTATGACCGGGTCTGCCACTTATAGCGTTAAGCCAACGCAAGATCTGCTAAAGACGGTTTTCCCGTCTGCGTACGGGTCTGCGCACATTCCGAGTCGCACATAACCAAAATCTTCCTAAATGCTGTCCCGCTGCGCGTATCGCCAGCCTTTGCCGTTTTTTTTGTATCCAGTGTCTCGTACCGGTTCTTTCTGTAACATCGATGCTTCGTGGAGAGGTCTCCGACCAATCTTCCTGATACGCATTTGTGACAGACTTTACGTCATCGAGCACTGTGCACGTTCGGGCATGTATGATTCAGTTTTGCGCCACCGATGGGGAAAAGGTCTGTTGTCGTGGCGTATCAGGCGTTTCATATATATATATATATATATATATATATATATATATATATATATATATATATATATATATATATAAGCACAGCTGTTGGCCGTGGAAAGAAATTCATTTCACCGCTTGAGGATCAAGTCAGAGACGTGCACGTGATCGGTTCCCTGTGACGTCTTTCTTTTTGCACAGCTCACCGTCTTTCTTATTTCTCTTCTGGTGGTCTCGGAGAAGTCCTGCTTTGACTGATGACCGGTGGTTAACTGTTTGGCCAAGTAACGGTTGACGTTAATGGAGTGGTCGACCGTCTGAGCACGTTACTGACACAGCGGTATTGAGGAACGACGCAGAGGTGTCGACGCAGCGTTCTCTGAAAGGAGCTGTAGGCTTCTCCTCGGCGCTACTCTCGATCAGCGCTCGGTGTAATGCGTTCATGGTAAACGTAAGCAGAAATCGATTGTGGAAACCAAAGTCATGCGGTGTGGTGCAGTGAAGTCGGCAACCGTGCACGGCGGCAGAGAAAGGCAGCACGAGAAAAGCGACGCCGGGGTTCCGACAGTCGCCACTGCGCGTTTACGCACCCGAAGCGGCAGACATAAGCAAAGCGGGTCGCGTGCCTGCGGTTGACCGAGAACAGGAGCTCGCAGCCGGGTCCGCGGCGGTGGCGACGATGCAGCGGCCAGCCAGCGCGACGCTGTTGGAAGAAGAAGGGTCCTTTGGTCGCTTGACGGATGGTCTCCGGCCCCATTATGGCCGCCGCCAGTAGCGGGAGAAAGAAGGCGGGAACGGGCGAAGCGCGTTAGGATATTATTCCGCGACGTGACTGATGAAGATGCATGCGCGAGTTGACCAGTGGCCGGCGCATGCGCCACCCCGACCGCCGGCGGACACCTCTGCCTCCATTCTTTTTCTCGCGCCGAGGCGTCGTCACGCCGTGCGCTGGACGTGAGCCGCGCGCTATGGGAGACGCCCTCCGTCTTGACGCTTCCCTCCCGCGCTCGGCCTCCTTGCCGCATTGTGTTGCCGAGCCCTTTGTCCGGCGCGGCGAATTCGAGCGGCCCGCGAACCCTTTTATGGAGAGCCACGCACATGGCCGTCGTCGACCGGCCCCTGGCCTCGGCTGGGCAGCCGGCCGCTCCTTCTGTCGCGGCGGCGACTTGGGTGTCCCCGCAATGTGTAGCATGTCCATCTTGATGCCAAAAGATGGCGGAGGAGGAGGAGGGCGAGGCTGCTTGACTCGGTTAGAGGGGGGTGGGGGGGGAAGGGCTTTTGAGATCAGCGCATCGTCTATCAATCTCTTTTGTCGGTTGCTTTCTGCCCACGATTCGGTCCCTTTGAACATGGGGCACGTCTTTTATTTCTGCTTCGCATACCTGTACGCGTTGATAGTGTTATTGCTCCAGTGTTTATTTTTGTTTTTCCATATTTTAATGAGGGGTTAGCCTTTGGAGTTTTCTTCTCCTTCGAATTTTGCCCCGTTTCGGCTTCCTCTCTTATAATGCGGCACCTTCTCTTTCACATTTATTTCGGCAACCTGACGCATAGCCGCCAGCAACCAGCTGAAGCGTTTTCCGATTTCCACGTCGTTTGCATTTGTTATTATTATTTTTTTGTGAGACATATCGTCAGAATAACGGTTCACTTCAAACGGAAAGCGTCGGTGATTGAGCAGGCCCGCTTGTGGCGTTCGTGATTTCTAGGCCGCTTGTTACTTAGGGAGGCGCGGCTTGTCTCTTCCCTGTGGTAGCCGGCATAATCACGCGCATTCATGAACTATATTTTGGCCCGCCCCGGTCGCTGAGTGGCTATGATGACGTGCTGCTCAGCTCGAGGTTGAGGGTTCGATACCGGCCGCGGGGACTGCATTTCTATTCAGGCGAAATCCAAAATCACTCGTATGCTTAGATATAGATGCATGTTAAAAAATTCCAAGTTGTAAATATTGATCCGGAGTGCACCACTACGCCGTGTGTCATAATCATGTCGTGGCTTTGGCACGTAGAACCCCAGAATTCGAATTGTACAATTATTTTCTTGAACTCGTGAAGTAGAGATTACGCGCATTATTGATACCCCAGTTACAGAAATTCGATCCCGATCGGGCTCAGTTGTGATCAAGAGTGACACTGGTATTACCTTGCTGGATGTAACCTTTAGATTGAAAAAAAAAGATCGTTGCTTTAGCCTGTACACGCAATGCGCTTGTTCGCTGAAAAGTAGTTTTTGTTTACCCGATCACGATACCGGTCTACCGCATTTCCTGCTGCTCAGGTTTGTGAGCCTGTGCACTGTTAACTTCTATCATTTTCGAAAACTCGCCGGCCAATCGTGCGGCAATAAGAAAAAGCTCTTTTTTTTCTATGGCGGTTTGTCTTCGATCCCGACAGAAAGGTTAATGGCTGGCGGGATCGCTTTACGGTGCACTGCACTGGAATCGAATCAATGCGGAAGCGCCGTGTCACACGCGTTTGAGCGCTGCCGGGGCAATAACTGGGAGAGGAACGCCGCCGCAGCTCTTCTTCCCCGGGCTTTCTTCGGCCCGTTGCTTCCGAATCCTCATCGCAGCTCTCCCATTCTGCGACGTAAACGGACCGTCTGAAATCGGTCACCGTCAGCCAGTGAGGAGAGAACGCAACCTATAAGTGAGGCATTAGCTTTCCTGCCAGAGAGGTTCTAAGCCCTGTATTTGAAACCTCTTCGAGCCTTTAGGTTCGTAATCCGCGGTGTGCTCTTGCCACTTTTTTCCCCCGCTTCATTTCTTCTCGTTTCTGGAGTTCTGCAACCTCTACTTCTCGTTTTTCTAGACTGATTCGTTGCTTCTGTTCCTTTCTTTCTTTCTTTCTTTCTTTCTTTCTTTCTTTCTTTCTTTCTTTCTTTCTTAGGTACTGTTCTGTCACAGCTGCTCTGCCACTGACTGTGAGGGGTTAGCATTGTAACTTCATATAATTATTATAAAAATACTGACGGATTCGCGATGCCCGTCTAGGAAGCACGCGCATAAAATTACGGAGCATCAATGTAGTTGGTGTGGTGCAACCTAAAGCTTATACAAGAAGAAAAGGAAATTAAATTAAAGTCTATCTTCATTTATTCTGTTGAGATACAGATTGAAGGACGGTAAAAAAAAGCAGTTCTTTTAGAACAGAAAAAGAGACAATGAACGAAAAACAAGAGAAAGAGACCAGAAAGCCGCGCCCTACAAGCTTCATTTGGGCTTCCAAAAATGTCGAAAGAAAAATAAAGAAAAGGAAGGAAAAAGTAAAAGTCCGCTTGGACTAGAAAGTAGGTTCTTGTCACCGTATTTTAGAGTATAGCACGCTGGCGTACTTCCGTGGCCGTCAAACGTGCTGTGTACTCTCTGCAATCTGGCAATACTAGAACAACTGAAATTCTATGCAAACGATGTCACTAGTCTGCGATGTTGCAGAAAGAAAGGAATAAATAGAACGACAGCAAACAGGCATTGGTAAGCATTTAGCAATTCTACAAATGTTATGTGGCAGTGTTTTAATCTGATCTATAACACCTTGCCGTCGACGCGTTAGATGGTGCCCGACACGCAGACATAAATTGTGGGACTGTATTCAACCAAAGCACGCGAAATTCTTTAGCAGCGAGTGATGACATCTTACTTAGGCGGCACGGAAGCAACAGCAACGACATGACATCAATGGAGGTGTTCTTAGCTGTTTGCTGTATCTCAGAGAAGAGTCTGGCTGCACAAAAACGACTGAAACGCATTCGTTGAACCTGACGCCACATGATGCCGCCGCCAGTGCCACTATATTCAGGAAGCCGTTATACCGAATCCCGTTCAAGCACAAGGCGTGGGCGTGCGATTGTGTATTAAGGCTCCCTGCACTGTTCTAGTTCCTCTTTGATATATCGGTAATACGATAAGAGTAACACGAATAGGCCGGGCGGACGCTCTCTAAACGTTTAATGAGGATAGCACTAATACAGTAGTTAAGCCTCATCACCGAGAGGTGTTAGCAACTCCGCACTTAACAGGCTCACTGCATCGCAAGTAGGGTAGCGTCCGTTGAAGCCGAGCTCATGACAGTGACGAACGCTTTACCGACTGCAAATTCTTCTCGACTGAAGTCAGCGCAGGCGACTGGGATCCGTCGCACAGCGCACCTTGAACGAATTGGCAATAAAGGTTTCGACCTGCGCCACGACCGACCCCGCGGGTGTGAGGCTCCGTTCATCACGTGACCTGAGGCGAAGAAAGCTAAGAAGGAAAAGAAAAAAAATCGCTCTTCCGAGACGTGAGCTCCGGGCGCAGCCCAGCCGACGTCCGAGGGAGACTGAACGGCTTTCCAATTTAGAGCGACGGTCCCGGGAATCTGCAGTGCTCAGCGCGTTGAGGCAACATTCTTTCCTCTGCCCTTATAACGGGCTCAGCGGTGCCATTACTTTTCTATCTCGTAGACCTTCACTGCCGGTTAGTTTTTTTTTTTTCCTTCCATTTACTCTGCACGGGTAGATGTGTACCTAAACTACCTTGCGCTTCGTAATGGCAAAAGCACGATGGGCAGAGAGTTCACTATGGCTTACTTCTATGCATCCGCTCTCTACTGTACGTGTCACGAATTTCTTTTTTCGGCTCCTTCTTTTTCTAGTGACTATGTCGATTGTATTAAAGTGGCACGAAATCTAGCCTCAGGCTTGGACCACTAAATTGCGTCTCGCGACCCCAGAACTTTCCGGGCAAGAGAAATGGCGTCTTGTCGCACGCCCTGGTATGGCTGACGAAGGCGTCGCGTCTTCCAAGGCTTCAACTCGCTTTCATTCTTTGTTCTGCGGCGTCTTTTTGTCCCTTTCGTTTACTTTTTAAAAATATTTTTCGAGCACATATATTGTTTTTTTTTCTTCGCTCTTTAGTATAAAGCTCTTCACTAGAACGCACGATGGGGAAAAAAACACAAAATGCGATGACTGTTGGGGCACCAGCACTCCCGAACACTGTGCACTGACACACAACGCCGAGAGGAAGCCGGCGGAAATTCTCTCGGAAGTAAATCCAGAAAAGCGCAAAGATGACGCGGCAAAAAAGTATGGAGCGCCGGACGGGCTGTAAGTGAGATTCCACAAGACCGATGACCCGAGTGTCGATTGGAAATTCGCTTTCTGCGGGAGTTTTCTGCCCTGTGGCACTTTCTGTCGCAGCTTCCGATGTAAGTACTCCCTCCGTACAAACACCAGGGGACTTTGCAAGAGCTAACAAGAAAAAAAAAAAGAACTAGCAAATTAAAGAAGCAAACTGTAAACATGAGCAGATGAAATTTCCGAGCGTGAGCAAAGCACCTCAAGCTTTTTTCCACGCCTTTATTCCCGCCTGGATTTAAGTACTCCACTGACCTTATCGTAAGTAGACTGCAAACCTTGCATGGAAACCTCATTGTGTTTGAGCTGATTTTCGTAGGCCTTCCTCGTATGAGCCCTGTCTTTGTCGAACTTGTAGGAAAACCGTCACTGCACACTGGAAGGCCAGCAAGCGGTATGTACGTTTTAATTAAAACTTCATATCAAAGTAGTCTCCTGCTTCTTGGGTTGCCGAACCGCGAAACTTTTTTTCCACTGTCCTACTAATTGGATATTTTGCTTAGTTTGACGAATGTTACGAGCATGAGTTCGGATGGCGCGTACAGCCTGCCGGCGCTGCGGTTTACTTCATCGCCGCCGCGGCCCCAAAATTCCCTCGTGACTCCAATATATTGCTTCCCTGTTGTCGTAAACATCCGACGTATCGCTTACAATATCAACCAGCGCTCTCACGACTACCCATCAAAGCGTCTCTGTGGAATGAGCAAATCAACGAAAAATTTTAATGAATGAGCGCGTGCCTAATGTTTGCTCAGATATGCAGTACATGTTTAACCAGAAACGTAACGTGTTTTTCGCTCCTGGAAAAAAATGATTGGTGATGTCCTACTGCCCAAAATGCAGCTAAGGGCACACGTTGAACTTGTGAGTACCTGCGTGCGGCTCTAACGTCTAAACAGCGAACGTAGACTGCGATCATACTGGTACGTATGCACATGTGTGTGCGTGCGTGTGCGTGTGTGCGTGCGTGCGTGTGTGTGTGTGTGCGTGTGTGTGTGGGGGGGGGACGGAAATTAAATGCGAAAGGCAGGCAAACATCCGGTTTGCTACCCTGCGCTGCGGAACGGGTAAGAGGAGACAGAAAGGTGGGGAAGGGGAGCGGGAATTAGAACACAGTCACAGAAAGAGAGAGAAAAGTGACGAGGTACACGCACACACATAAAAATGGCATGGGAGCGCTGCAGTCGCTCAACTAGGCCTTGAACGGAGAAATTTTCATTTGTTTATTTATTTATTTATTTATTTATTTATTTATTTATTTATTTATTTATTCTACTTTTTGATGTAAAAATGGCCGTTCATTGCTTCTCTACCTGAGCCTCTACGGTTTTCGCTCGAGAGTAGTTGCCGTCAAAAAAGCCCGGCATCTAATGTCATACACGAGTCCCTATTTTATACATAAGAGAGAGAAAAAAAGTGGACCTAAGTTTATTGCTTGGTCACATGTTTCTACGCGTCCTCCGCCAGTTTTACTCAGGAGCAGTGCTGGGCAGTACCGAAGATACATGTATCGTAGATAGTATCTTAAATACTCTCTGGGTATCTTGTATCTGTATCATGATACGCCTAGCAAGATGTGTATCAGTATCTGTATTTCCGATACATGAAAGAATGTGCACTGTATATTAAGATACAAGGTACTGGGGGCTATCGCAACATCACCGTGCGAAACTATCAACGTTGGCGGCACTCCGCTTCTGAAGCTGATAGGGCTGCCACTAAGCTACCTGAAAAAGAACTTTTATCTTTTATAGATAAAAGTATTATAATCTTTTATAGAAACATTATAATACCAAATACTCCGTTTTTCTCATGAGCGTCCACACGTGCCGTTTTAAGCTATTTTGCACAGGCACTGAATTTTCTATTGTCCGACTTTAACAGGTAAGCTGACGATACTTCATGCTTAAATGTCATAGCTATTAGTGGTGTCGCCTGTATCGTATTCCTACGTATTAACTGTGGTTCTGTCATATGGAGCCGCCTTTCTATTTTACTTAGATGTATCTTTCTTTTTTTTTTCTTTAACTCACGCTTAAATTTCTTATTGTTACAACTCACCAGGTAATCGGGGCTGCAAGTGACGGTCGTGTGGTATCCTGCGACGCTCTGTGCCACTGCAGTATGTACGAAACGTTCTTAGGCTGCGCAAGTTTTTTGTTTTTTTTTTTTGTAGAAGAAAAGTCGTAAAATGATTATACGTTAGTAAATGTGTCGCTAACGAACGCTTTACCCCAGCAGATAATAGACTATGAAAGGTAATTGGAGCCTTATCTGCTCTCTGTATACACGATGCGTCGAAAAAAAAAAAAATTTGCTACCAGCGTTGTTGCTGCTGTACTGCTGTACGGCGATCCGGTATTGTGTAAACGGTAACACGTTTACGGAGGTGGTTAAACTCCACCGCAGTTCTTCGACCATCTTGCAGAGGCTTCTTATTGCCGTTCTTGTAATTAGATGACGACCCGCTAGCTAGCAGAGCAGCGACCCCCATAAAGTACAATAGCGACATACAAAAACCGCTGATAGCGCAGCATACGTATAAAAAGATTTCGTGTTAAGCAGTTAAAGGAACCCCAATTGAATTGAAGCTTCTGAATTGAATGGAAGTTTATGGAAGACTTAGTGCAGATACAAAAGTATAGATATTTAGTACAGAAAAAGGTCCCATAGTGTAAACACTGTAGGGGGACCTTTTGTAATGTTACAAAAAAACACAAATACTACCTAACATAAAAAAGCAGCAGAATATTAGATTACAGAAATACGAATACAAATACATATTGAGACAAAACAAGAATGAATTGTTTCGGAATGAAAATACTAAACATTCAGCAAGAAAGACAAATTTTTTAAATATTAACACATTTCATTCAAATGAAACAAGGTTGGGCAGAGTTAAGACATTTCCGAGCAAACATTTTTGTTCACGCGCGTTTGATGCTACATTATATAGAGGTATAGTAATGAATTTGCAATTGCACTGAAGTATCTTAAGGTACAAATTGAATGTATCGTATCGGATATAATAATGGTGGTATAGTATCTTGTATCTGTATCTCAAATACTTGTTGCCCGAGTATCTTGTATCGTATCACGATACAATTGCAAAGTATGTTTGCCCAGCCCTGCGAGTCGGGAGGACAATCTACGTGATTGACAAGAGAAAAACGAATCGTGTTCTCGAAAGCGCCTTGACGGAGCGTCTGTGTAAGCGAGGGGAAATGCGGCGTGGCTGGAAACCGCAGAAATGCGAAGCCTCCGGTCAGGATGCATCTGGATGCTGTTGTCTTCCAAGAGCTGCGTTCGATTTAATAGCCGAGATCACTTTGCCAGAAAGCTTCCGGCTCAAATTCTCAGCTGTGTTTGCGAAACGAGATGGCTTCTTAGTAGTTCTGAGACCGTAAGCCTGAAACCATCTTCCATGGAGGTGCGGGTGTACCTCGTGCCTTCCACAGCAATCTGCGTAATAAATGTGCGCGATATTTGATAGTGGTATTTGAAAAGCAGCCCGTACCTCATACGGAGTAAGTAAAAAGAAAACGTGGCGGGTTGACTTGCAGCCGAAACTAGGTTAAGAGAGAGAGAGAGACGCAAAGGAGAGAAAGGCAGTGAGGTTAACCAGAGTTAAAGCCTCCGGTTTGCTACCCTGCATTAGGGGAAGCGAAATGAAACTAGGTCAAAGCATAAGTTGCTTTTTCGTATCCGGCGTATAGCGCTCTGCTCTGCTATATAGGTTCTCAAATATTCGTATGCTACTTATACGCTTCCATATCTGCTCTAAGCATAGTCTTAAGCGCTATTGTCGTGTTTTGGACTGTTCGGCACTTTCTCTAGTGCGCAGTAATGCGGAAGAAAGACAGAGTCGTTTGCGAACCTTGTTCTATTGTCAACATTGAAGGAAATTAAAAGAACCTTAAAATAATATAAACAAAGTTAATCAGCTGCGTAACTGCAGCCAGTACATCCACACACAGCACACGGTGATAAACGGGTTAAAGTAGTCCTACGCTGAGAGGCCCGCGGTTCCGTCGTCACGGCACTGTAGAGTCGCCGTGCTTGAGTCCGCTGCGACGGCGACACGTTCAGGCCCCGCACAGCACGGTTCTCGGGACACACGTCACGCCCAGGATCAGCAGCGGCAGCCTGGAGACGCAATTTCCAGCACGGCCTCAGTGCCCGGCTCGTACGCGGCTCGCAACCTAAGTGCGGCGGTCGCACTTGAGGACCGCGTCTAGCACAGCCACCGCTGTGCCAGAATAAAACGCTGCTCAGCAGAGCTCAGGTGTGTGTGGCAGCGCACGGATCGGCGGCCCTCGTGTCAGTCAGCGCCTCGAACACTGGCAGCTGGAGCCCTGGTACCTCGGACACCCTCTTCCGCACTTGGCTCCGCGGTCCTCCGCACTTTGCCACGCACGTATCGCCCGGTAGGACCTCGTGACCTCGTCCACCGCAGGAGCTCGGAATTGCGGCCCGCCTCGTCCAAATGGCTTGGTTTGGTGCCTAGGGATATGGTTTCAACGCACTACGGTGGATCGGCCATGAATCGGGCGGCAGTAGGTAGGAAGGGAAGAATACCTAAATAGAATTTTGTAATTTATAAATGATATTAAATGAATCCAAACACTGCGAGATAGCGTCTCGTGCCGCCGCCCTCGCGCACCCGTTCACTCGTTCCTTCACGGAGCTTCGGTGTCCGCTCCGATCTTCTCGCGGCGCTTACGTATGACAGTTGTGTTGCTGACGTTTAGTCGTATTGTCTCAGGGCTCCTGTCGCCGTCTTGGATGTGTACTGTATGCATCTCAACCTTGACAAAAGACCTCGCTTCCCACCCTGAACAAGACTCACCATGTAGCGAAACTCGTAAACAGACATTTAGGGCCTTACCGTTGGCGTTCGCGACGCTCAGTTGACAGCTGCCCTTATGATCAGGCACGTTCTTCTTTGCCCGCACTCGAGCGGAGTGCATTGGCCTTCTCGTTGGCATCATAGGTAGTTGCGTTGAGGTGATCTACACCTTCGCAGCCATTATGCGACGCACAAGTGGGCCACGCACGCCAAGTTCCGACAACCCTGCTGGCATCGACACCGACTGTCCCGGCTATCCACTCTCTTGCATTAACTTTTCTGAAAAAACAATGTGTTGATTCGTACCCGTGGTATGAATCGGGCTTCGGCAACACTCTCGCAGATTTCTATTTGCGAAATTTTGCCTATCGACGTTTCCTACCCGTCGTGAGGCTACAAATAAAAGCGGAGCGAAGAACATTCACAGCGTCTGAAGATGTGCCGAGTTGTACGTCTTGTTAAACAGGAGCGCCCGTTTTCAGAAAATCCTCTTGCGCTAGAATTGTTCGTAAGAGAAAATTCCTGCCAATAGTGTTGCCAATAGTGTTGCCAATAGTGTTGCAATAGTGTTGCAATAGTGTTGCAATAGTGTTGCAGTCCAGCAAGCCTGTGAGGCGGCGTTGAGGCAGGGCCTTGACGTTCCTCCGTGGGAGACCTGAGCCCGGGTCGCGTTAAACCTTGCCGGACGTACAAGAAAGTTGTATCCATCCATCCATCCATCCATCCATCCATAGTGTTGCTGGACCTACTAATAGCGAAGCTAGATGACTGATGACAAAGAGCACTTACGAACGGTAAATTTTGGGGATTTGGCCCCTGGGCCAAATTTGTGTACAAGAGCCTGGTCTCGTATCTACAAAATAGTTCTTACGCTAGAACTACTCGTAATAGCAGATGTCGTTCAATCAATATGCCGGACATATTATTAACGAAGACAGCCTGCCAATGGCATATCGCTCAGAAACGAAAAGCTTTGTGAATTCAACCTCTGCTGTTTAAGAAGAGCACTCTGCAGCATTGACCGAAGCTTTTATTGAACCCCGGCTTTCTTTATCCCGATACCAGTGCTCAACTGTGATGACCGTGGTGTAACCGTTGCTCGCAACTATAAGTACGAAAAACACTTGCCTAAATAAGGCCCAGAATGCACAAGAAGCTGATGTATCAATAATGCATGTTACTGGGATAGTTAACATAAAATGCGCATCGTATACGTTGTATATCGTACACCGCACGATATACCTAAATGAGGTTTACCCTCTATTCTTCCTAGCGGCCCTTTCTGCTGCGTTCTATAGTATGTTGACCCGCCTTATATCGTCAAATGAAAGCGCCGAACCTGACGAAACGACTAACACAAGAATTGCCGCCGTCAGAGACGGAAGTGTGGGACAGAAAAAGTAAAGTCTCAAACTTTCCACTCCAATTCAGCGTGATGCTGCACCAGTGGCGAGGAACTCTGAGATGGCTTGAGAACACATGAAAGTTTTGGTCTGTCCCGCGAGAAAACTGCTTGTCAGCTCGACGAAGGGGCTTGGCCGCAAAATGAATGCCCCTCCAATTCCGCTGGCGCTGAGGCGAAGCAAGAACGCCCTCCGATCCGCGCGGAGAGATCTGGATCACCACCGATAGACGCGCACAACAAATCCCGGGGTCAGAGCGCCGGCTTTTCGGCGTTGCACTCTAAGAAGAATTCCGGGGAAAACGGGAGTAACTGCGCAGTTCGTCCCAAAAAGGGCGCTTTCATCCCTCAAGGGAGTAATTGCATGGATGTGCGTGCCGTGTGCAAATTTTGGAGAGTAAGTGTTTAGTCCCTGGTCGGAAAGAGAGCAACGGGAGGACGAACGGCAACAGTTACTCCCCATGCGCTCCGCTGTTTTCGTCCGTGTCGTGCAGTGATGCTACAAAAACTGTATTGTTTATAAATCGTGAATAGTTCGAAGTTCGTGCACTGTCCATTGAACTACATGCAAAGCAGCACTTTGAATCTTCGTGAGAAAATTGCGTGAAATTTAAAGTTGGAATGTGAAGAGCCATGCCCTTCGTGCGCACCCCATAAGTGAGCGATACACATTAAACGCGCAAGTCATTTATAGACTGCCAGATTTTGCTGGTCAATAGTACCTAAGTTCCTTCCGTTCCAAGGAGATTACGAACTTAACTGAAGCGATGTGTAGCTCAAACGGGACACACTAAGCGACAGAGCAATTGTCCGTCTCTATCGTCTTAGGTGCCCCTTTTGAGCTCGCTACACGTTTACATCGTGTAGTGCCTCAGTTTAAAGCACCCTAAGAATACTCGGGCATATTTCTTTTCGCACTCGCTTATGGTTGCAAGTACACTCAACGTTACACTCTCCCCGCACAGCATACACAAAATGCCGAGTCGCTTTTACATTGCCGCACCTGCGTTCCGATGCTTAAGCTGTCTCTATTTCCTATCGCGTCAGGCAATCTGCCGTGGTGCAGTGGTTAGAGTAGCTAACATGGGAGTGCGAGGACGTGAGTTCGAATCCTGCTTCGGCCACTTTCTTTTCATTTTTTTTTCAGCTCAGTAATCTTTTTATTAGCGTATAAATGCCTAATTTCATTAATTCCACATTTGCGGAGCATCGGAAATAATGACCGTTACTCCTTTGAGGAGCATCGGAAAAGAGCAACTGTTAGTCCTCGGAGGAGTAACGGCATGGGGAGCAACAGTTCATCCCCCCGCACTTACCCTCTAAAGGGAGGAATGGCTGTGGCAGATCAGTTGCTCCCCTAAAGGAGTAACCTCAATACCCCATTTCCTCCTTTTCTTCTTAGAGTGTGTCCCGCTTTTGAAGGAAAAGGAAGAGCAAGGAAAAGAAAGCAAGCCTAACCTCAAGGGCTGGCAACAGTCTGCCACTGTCTTTTTAGAGACAACGGATAAGGGAGATATCGGAACGCGTACGGAAACGGAAGAAGAAAAAAAAGGGAGAGAGCGACACGGCGCCGAACTGGCATAATACATTGCTCCGAGAGGAGCTTTCAAAACGGTTGCAAAATGTAGCCGCAAAAGCGGGTCGCCGAAGCAGGCTTGCTACACGGGCAGAAGTTTCTGCCTTGGTAGCTTATGTGCGCGCCTCTTCCGGAAGAAGCTGTCCTCCGCGGCGCACATCGCCGCGCGGCGCAATTTTCTTCGAGAAAAATAAATTCCGGAAAGAATGGAAATGTTTCTCTGTTTTCGACAAGGAAAATAAACAAAATACAAATATTTTCAGCTTCTATAAAACGTCGGCTTACTTTGTTCTCCTGCACGCTTGAAATCCTAGGATCGCTACTTCGTTCTTCCTTTTCGTTTTATTTTTGTTATCGTGCTCCTTGGAACGCGAAGGATGTTGTATGTACCTTAAAAAACTTATTTCCCCGTGCTTGTTCTTCCTCTTCCCTTCATCTGATCCACCTGTCTTTCTTGAAGACTTTTCACGAATGAACTGGAGACCGTTCGATTGGAGCTCCGTCAGATAAATTTCTCCCGACATGCATTCTTCTCGATAGCGATCATAATATGAGCAAGGTAAAATCACCTGAAGCGACACGGAACTTGCAGAAGACAAAATGTCAATATCTCCTAGCGTGCGGAATCTTCTTTATTCTCACCGCGATCAAATTTCGCTGACGGACTGCGAGCGTCAGGGCCGGTACTGAAACGCAGAATTTTGAATTTGTTTCCTTTGTGCTACCTCTGCGCAAGTACGCGTAAAACGAGCATGTGTGTCGAACAAAGATACGAAAGATATATCCGGGAAGAAATATTTGCGGAATTTGGTTCCAGAATTCGCTAATGCTGCTTCCGTACATTCTTTGCATTTTGCAGCGAAACACTGAGTTGCCGATATTTCTTTTCTCTCTCTTAAATCTGTAATCACGGATGTTCGCACTTCGCTCTTGCTGAGCTTGAAACACCTTCTTTCCTTGGAGCTTCAGTTCGTGCATCTGTTCACGCATTAGAGCTGAGTGAGCAACGTTTGAGTGGGGTTCTGTTTGTATGACGAGGGATGTATACGGAGAAGTGCTATGCACATCCGAATTAAACAGTGCGAAGACGATTACCGTATCTGTCGTCTGTCTTCAAAGCAAATTTGCATGTCTGAGTGTCTCAGAAGTTGATTAGCGTTTTGCACTCTTCAGCGAACTCCTTTAGTCCTTGAATGGGCTGTGCGATTGGTTGCCTGCAGCCTTCCACTTCTTCATTTAATTTTGTTGCTGTTAAGCCGCAGGGCTCTTTCGATATTGAAGAAACCGTGCTCTTCTAGCAGTGAATAAAATCCAATACAAGGTCTCTGCCAATAATGCGCTTGTTCAACATTCAAGATGAACGGCGCTGTCGCTTAGCCTAAACGCTGATGTGCATGGTTCTCAGTGCCGTACAATTCTTTACATCCGACTTTGTTTTATCTTTTTCTTAGTCGATCCTTTGAATTCAGCGCATTACGCACTATAGTCGGTTATGGTGCTTTTAAATTCGTAAGCATTTCTATACCTACCCAACGAGGAAACCCGTCCGTCCGTCCGTCACGTAAGACGAATGGCTATACAGGAATTAATGTACAAAACATAATAAATTCGAAAGGAAAGACCTTGGTGGTGGTGAGTTTGGAACCTACAACCCTACGCTCAGAAGCTGAGTGTCTTACCCACTTGTATAAGCACCCGCACTTGTAGAAGACGATTATATCTGAACCACATGAATGTGTTGTACCGGCGGTGCAAAACAAATGCCAAATGAGAACAGTTTCTATGAAAGGTTTGTTTAAAGATTTGGTGATGGTGGAATAAAAGCCATCTCTAGGACCACGTGCAGAGCTTACTTGGAGCATTGTAGACATAAGGAAAATTCCGACTTTGCGAAGATTTAATGCCAAACACGCCACATCCGTAATGCGTTTCTGTGGTCGCGGGATGTGCCTTCCTTTGGGGCGTTCCGCGACTGACCGAAATGCCACCGATCTCTAATGGTTTATGCGCTTAGCGCCGCGCAACACTGACAGATAAGTGGTCAATGAGTTGATGAGCGTGATAGGGAGCGATGAGAGGTTATATGGGTCTCATCACAGTTGATAATGGTTAGGCGCGAATATATAAGTTGCTGAACAGTGATTCTGCAGAGCAATTCTGATTATGTTTATAAGGACCGATGCGGATTAATAAGTGTCGGATCGAGTCCGGTAAGGTTGATAAGGACAGATAATGGTTGATAAAGATCGGATTGGTTGCGGTAAAGTTGATAACGACCGATGAGGATTGAGCAGGGTCAGATCTAGTCTGATAAGGGTTGATAAATGTTTATACCGGTCGGATCAGGTTTGACAAGATTGATAATGACACCGGGCTGCATGGAGATCAGCAAGTGACGCAATGTTTGCGCATACTCCGACAACTCCCGTGGAGTTGCTCCGAACATTTTAGTGTGTGTGTATGTGGGCGCGCGTGTGTGGAGAGAGAGAGAGAGACGTCGGATAGCAATAATTAGGCCAAGTCCGGCAGTGTTCTTTCTTTCTTTCTCCTGTATATCTTTGAGAACCTGAAATTTTAAAGCGCTGCTCGAGACTTTTCCCGCGCTTGAAGCATTTCCAGTTATTTTAGAACGAAAAGAAAGCGGCTTAACAGAGGGGCCTGATTCTTTATTAATCGTATCATGAGAAGCCAGCAAACAAAGACACCAAGGACAACATAGGGGAAATTACTTGTACTTACTAATTGAATTAAAGAAATGATAAATGAATGGCAGTGAAAGTGGTAAAAAACAACTTGCTGCAGGTGGGGAACGATCCCACGTCTTCGCATTGCACGTGCGGGGCTCTGTTCATCGCACGTGTAACGCGAAAACGTGGGGTCGTTCCCCACCTGCGGTAAGTTGTATTTTCATCCACTTTCATTGCCATTAATTTATCATTTCTTTAATTAAGTTAGTAAGTACAAGCAACTTCCCCTATGTTGTCCTTGGTGTCTTTGTTTGTTGGCTTCTCATGATACGATTCCTGTTATTTTGGGAGACGATGGAGTTCTATTCAGTTAACGATGAACTCGCTCGTTTAAGGACGTGCTCTTCCGCCGTTCGTATTATTCGTGAAATCGGCCACCAGAAACCAAAAGAAAAGATCAGGGATTGAGAAAACTACTGTTCGGAGCAATGCGCGCGTACATCGCCATCCCACTGCCGCGATCGATCAAGCGAGGAAAGAAGAAAGAAACAATAAAGAACGTTGGCGTGCTTTCTAGTTTGTTTTGAGTCACTCGTTACGAACTGGCTTCCTTTATGGCCGCCGGCGCGATGAATGCCTCGGTCCCGGCAGGCGTTAGCGTTCGCCGGCGTTGGGCGCAGTCGTAAAGATGCGATGAGATTGCTTCCCTGCTTTGCTTTACGACCTTTAGCCCCGCACTTCAATATAGCGCTCCTCTCGGCGAGCACAGCAGTTTCCCTCAGAGCAGCAGTTGTTGCAGTCGGTAGTTTTACGTTGACGCCGCGGCAGGGCTGCGCTCTCTTTTCCAGCGAGGCGGCTCTCTCCGCGCTGTTGTCCTTGCGGTGTGTTGGCCTCCCGTCGCGTTGTCACCCCGGCGGATTAGGCGTCGCCGTAAACATCAGTTCAGAGAACTGCGTCTCTGTCGCTGTTGTTGGTGCCGGCGGTGTTTCACCGGCGCTTCCAGCCGCTCGTAACGATGATCACCTGGGCCGTTTAAATAATAATAATGCTTTCCTGCCGCGTGACTGAACGTACAGGGCCTGTTCCTGAAAGACGTTAAGATTGCGGGCAGACAGAGGAAGGCAACCATAAGTGCAGGGTTGGCTTGTGAATACGGCAGTTAGGTGTTCATATGTTGTTGCCCTTTCTTGCGCAACCGGCCGCTCGTAACGGTGATCGCACGATCCTTTGGGATGCGGAATCCTTTGTTGATGTTGGGTGTCTGGAATACTTTGGGGGTGAGTTAGAGGTCCAAGGTGTTAGAAGTTCCGTGCCGTTTGGCTTACCGTGGCTGGACGGAGCGAGGCAAGCCTATAATTGAGGCAATGCGGAGGCATCGATATGTCTCTTCAAGTTTTCTGTAGTAAACCGGATGTTCGTATGGGTGGTTTTTATTCCTCGGTGTTTTCTATCTTTGCTTTCTTTCTCGCTCTCTTATGATGTCGTTCTTTACATCAGTCCTAGAATTGTGACAAACATAGTATGGCCTCATACTTGTCACGCGTAAACCTAGAAACCCAAAATTGTCGCATATCGACTGCTCTCGACGGCAAGACGCCCATCAAAAACACTCTAGCTGCGTGCTCAGGACTGTGTAGGCAATTACCAATAACACCTGGTGTTCGAAACCGACTGGGTGTGATCGCGCGCAGTTACATTTACGAGATCCGTTATTTCGTGCCGACCTACATTCCGCCGCATGACTTGGCAGCTGCCGTCAGGAAGGTTATCTGCAGTCCAACGCCGCAAAACAAAAGCCGGGATTACACGATGCGGCGCGCTCTATGAATCTTTTTTTGTGCATAATGTTCTTAACTCAGCTGTGGTTGCATCATCGCTCTGCACGATGATGCATTTAACTTTCAAGGAGGTCATTAGAAAATATACAAGCCGAAAAAGAAAGATTGCGAACATATTATCATGTTAAGCAACGTTATCATATGCTACAGACGGGTGGATGACAATTGTTTACCCTTTCATTGTCATAGTAGCGTGAAATAATCTGTCTCTCTTCACATCACGCGATCCTCATCACGACACTAGCTGTGCGCAGAGCCCACATGCCCTCCGAGACTTACTGCACCGCAGCGACTAGATCAAGAACCGCGGAGAAGAGCTAATAGCGTACATCCATTTAAATCCGTGCTCGTGCGCACGAGGAGAGTTGAACGCGAGGACCTCGGCGCTTAAAAAAAGAAAGACGAAAAGAAAGAAACCGTCTAATAAGCACAATAGCTGCATAAAGTAAAGCGCAGCAAGCCAGGATGCGTTTATGGCGTCGTTTACGAGAGGCGCTTTGAGAGTTTTACGAGTTCTGGAGAATGTATCGCGCCTTCTCCGCTGCGCCAACGTGCATAGCGGTGAAGCGCGGAAAGGCGCGACAGAGCTGAGCTTAATGTTGCAGCAGTGAAGCTTGCTTCTTTCTTATCTGTTTTTTTTTTTTTAAGTTGCGAGAAAGAAATGAGAGAAAGGGTTGCTTGGCGCTGAAAGGCGGAACGGACGCATGCGACAATGAAAATGTTTTGTTTGGCCTGCGTCCCCATGCATCCATCACGTTGAATTCTTTTCTCTTGGCGGCGTGGTACGGGCAACAAGAAAGCACCTCCCTTTCTCCGTTCACCATCTTTTCTTTTCTTTCTTTTTTCAAGCAAAAGAAAAAGAATTGTCAAAGTTTGGATGTGATGTTCGCACACAGGCAGCGGAACGTGTATTGTTAGCGTGTGTCCCGGATGTTTTCTCTGTAAGTGAGCAAGCGCCTTTGTTTCGTATTTCGAGGCGTTTTTGACTCGAGGTGTTGCGTTTGTGCCTGTTTTCCTTTCATCAGTGCGCTTTCCATGGAGCCCGCTTTATCAACTTACCGGTTCGGGAGTCGACTTTTCGCTCCTCGTGTCCGCGCGTTCATCACGCAACTAAGTTTCTCACTGCGCGACTTTGGGAAGTGAATCGCCGCCACCCTTTTGTTGGCGTTATTGACTTTGCCTTTCGAATGGTTCCTTCCTATCATTTTTCTCTTAGCACACGAAATAAGCTTTAAACTGTGCTTTAAAAGAATCTGCTGAAGCCGTGGCAATTCAACCTCCGATTCAAGCGATTACTCAACGAGTGCGCGAAACGTTAGAAAGAAAGAAGGAAAAGACGCACAGCGAAGATGCCATACAAAACTTTCAGTTCTATTCACCGGTATCAATAGAAAGAGCTTCCTTTCTATCAGCCTAAATTGTCAGAGTTCCCTGCCGTTTAATGTCATTATAAAATAATTTGAAGAGTACTGCACGTGCGCGCTCTGTCGAACACGCTGTGTGAAGCGCACTTTCTGAGCGCAGCTAAAATGAATTAATGACATCTCTTTCATTCTAAAAAAAAAAAAAAAAACGTGAGCGCGGGTCTTAAAGCTGGAACTAATGGCCTTCGTGCCGGATTCTTGTTTTCTTCTTTCTTTCTTTTTCTGTGTTTTGAACAAAAAAGATGCAGCAGCCAATGCGCCGAGAACAATGGAAGATGAAACGTCCTCGTTAGTGTGTTGCTTCGGTGGGTACCGTTATACCAGGGAAAGTGCAAAGAAATCGATAACAGTAGCCTCTGTACACATGTCTGTATGAGTTTTGTTATTGCGCATTCGGCCACATATGCGTATGTTTTCTTTCTTTCCTTTCTTTTCGTTTTTTTTCCCGCAAAGTATCAACTTGGTCTCTTCACATTCATAGGTAGTGTCCGCATTCAAGTCGATAGTAATAGTGTGTGTTGGGGGGGGGGGGGGGGGGGGGCATAGATTGCACAACAGTAGTAGTGCTACTGTGCTCTTGAAGAAACATTATGAAGTAGCGAGGGACATTTTGATGAAAGCATATGTAATATTATAGTTTGAAGGCACAGATGCGGCAGCCTTTTAAAGAGCCTAGCCTAGAAAGTCGCCCCAATTAAGAAGCGTTTCACATATCTAAGGAAAGGTGTTAGTGGAGACAGAATCGGCCACGAGCGCGCTTTAAAGAAACTGGGTCGACTTGTAGGTTGTTTGTTTGTTTGTTTGTTTGTTTGTTTGTTTGTTTGTTTGTTTGTTTGTTTGTTTGTCCAAATAGGTCCATCCTACATCTTTACGGAGGGTGAGAAAGGTGTTAAAATTTCACTGCCCTTAGCGTATGACTCTGCTTTCCAGCCGATGCCACAGAAAGCCCGAGGAATCTCTATATAAACCGGTATTTGCGAAAATTATTAAGCTGACCGCGCTGTCTTTCGGCTCACTTCGCTTCTTCGTACGCCTACCTCGAAGCCACCCCCCCCCCTCCCCCCCACACACACAGGCACGCATACATAACACATACACGCACACACGCACGCACGCATCATATGCCGACCCCCCCCCCCCCCCGCCATGTTTTTGTTGGCTTGTGCTTTTGTGACTAGTCTGCGGCCATTTTTATTTCCGAACAGGCAGGCGAGTTTGGGATCAGACCTCTGGCTTCGCATGTGTACTCGTTGTCATACTTTGGAGTATTAGCATTGCGTTACGTCGAACTGGCAAGGTCTACAACTAGATTAAGTGATAAAGGGTTTTGTCTTGTCCGTGATGCGTAAACTTCTTACCGTTTACAGATTGTGGGACCGTGGACACCAGTAACAAGGCTAGTAGCGACATTGTGTGACACTTTATCTAACTACAATGCATTTGAAAAAAAGAAAGTGTGTTGCGTGAATGTTCTCGCCGAAAGAAAATGATAAGAGGACTGCATGGTAACGAATTATGTGGCTATCCAGTGCTTGACACCAGCAGTTAAGTATAATATGATAGGTTACTGCAGTAATAGCTTTCTGTCCGGTCTGGACTGGCCACTCTGCGTCACGATGTGTCGCTACTAGTGTTGTTGCTGACGTACGGCTATCGCACACCTCTTCGGTAATTCGGTATTCTACAAACGGCTATGAGTTTACGTACAAGCTAAAGCTGTCTATTGTCGCAGCTTTCGTAGTCCGATTCCTGTTCGGTTTAAGCTTGAAGCAGAGATCCTGTTGCCGAGAGCCGCCTCCGTCGCTGGCTCGGTAAAGCAGGCCGTCCACTATGCACTCCTGTAGGGCGGAAAAGCTGCCAACGTCTGGGAGGGCTCGCTCGCTAGCTTGCTTTCTTGTGCGCTTGTCATAGTACGTCCCGGACGTTGGTAACACAATGGATTTTACGTCCACAGGGGACTTCGCGATTCGTAAGCGTGGCCCTGCTGATGGGCTCTTTATGTAATGCGACGACTAAGCGGAGCTTTCTTTTCCAATGCGCACACAAGGCTCTACGCCACATGCGCAGGTACAGCGCATTAGACTTCTTCAACTTAACACATTAAAACATGTTAGACGTCTACACAAAATGCCATGACATTAGCGATACCCTCGCCATGATTGTCTGATGCGTGGTCTGACTAGTGCGTGGTCTGACGAAGACTGCCCAAAAGCAGAGTGGAAGGCCGACGGCTACCGCACGCCACGGTTAACGTGTACTTTTTGAAGTTGTAAACGCGACGAAGAAATCGAGAGCAAGATGGCTGAGACCTCTCGGTAGCAATTGACGCGACAGAGCTTTGACTGCTTTTCTAGGGACGTACATGTTTTTAACTATAAAATCAGCACTCCGGTTTTCAAGGCTTAGTAAACATTAAATATAGTCCTGCGGCTCGCTCTTCTCAGTAGAAATCTCTCCGTTTAGTCACCACTGAAACGCACACGCTGTTTTCGGGTTTGTTGCTGCAGGGTTATTGCCTCGTCTTGCGACTTCGGAAGCCTCCTATTCGCTGCACACACCGAATGAATATGTGCTAGCCACAAAAGACACATTACTGCGGCATCGTCGAGAACATCGCATCTCGTCTTTGGAGCGTACAGGCGCAGACTGCTCCCTTGATTGCCGTCAGGCTTGCGACTCGGGGGTCGACGGCCGGGCAATGCGAGTCGGCTCGGGGACGCGCAGGTTCCGCCCGCTGAACGCACTGTGTTTCGTGCCTTATTCAAATGACGTCGCCATTGCGCTTGAATAGCAGCAGCAGCAGCAGAAGCATCTGCGGCCTGCCGGCAGCGCCCAGGGACACTTTTGCTGCTTGTATTCACTCCGCGCGTCTGGACCAGCAGTTGTTCCAAGGACGACGGCGCTCACCGCCCCGCGGTCGAACGCGACTCGTGGACGCACTCTCGCGCGTGCCTCTGTGTGCATATGCAGTGTACATCACAGCTGCGGGGGCGCGAGGCGGCTAGTGCACTCTGGGAAATTGGTTCAGCCGAGCGTTTTTCCCACACGCTGTCGCCTCCGCGCTTTCATCCGATCCAAAGGAGACGTTCTCTTTCCTTTGGTGTTTCTCGACGTTTTTCCTTCGCTTTGGAAAAAAAACAAAAACAAAATTGTAGGAAAATTTGCGGCCGTTGCACCGGCCTGTGGTCGTACACACTTTCGTCCTTCAGCAGTTGTTGATCTTCCTTGTTCTTTCTCCGTTTGTTATCGCCATTTTTTTTTGCTTTGTTTTGTCTGCCTGGGCTGAACAAGCCGCGCCTTTTGCTCCGCACGGTCGGCGTCTTCAAGAATACATGAGGCTCATGTGAGGCGCCCCGTGCTAAGCACCGCGTTATTACCCTGTTGCTTTCATTCTTTTCTCTTTTTTTATCTTTAACGCGCACTGTGCGGGTGAGCAGCATCCTCTTAAATGTCGCAGCAATTTGTGCACGCCTGCCCGCATCTACGACGTGCGTGTGGGGTGTTATGTACTCGCTGGAGTTTATGCGTTGCGTTGACGAGCAATTCGTAAACTTTTCAGCGCAGCAGAAAGTGTACTGCCGTCGGCTAAAAGATTGCTGATAAAAGTTCCCGAGGAAGGCACCCAAACTACGCTTGCAGAAAAGACGTGTGTTGGGAAATTGATATGTGGGCTGTGCAGTTGTGCGAGCCGCCGCTCACGTTTGGGCTCCTTGAGCCCACATGGCAAACATTGTTGTTTTTTAATTCCTCGCCACGGGTCTAAATACTTAAACTGGCGAGTGCACCACCGATGCGTGACCACGTGGAGTGCGTGACCACGTGGAGTCATTGAGTATACGCGTGGACCAAACTTTCCGCAAATTGAGGCTTCTCGGAGTACCGCGGCGAGATTTCGCTTCGCGCGGATCCCCTTCGCCTCTGCTTGCTTTTGCGCGTTGTGGCGAAAGAATATGAACGCACGCGAGAGAGCGTGCAGAGAGGGTATCACGCCGGACAGCAAACATGAAAGCCGACACACGTGGTAGAGCTCTGAAAGATCAATCAGAAACGTGTTTACGATATAGCGTCGCTTCTGGAAGGTCTCGAAGATACTTAAAACATTGTTCACAAACGAACCGGATTCGGAAATCTGTTCGTGCGTCAGAACAATTCATAACAAATTGAGAGACGCTTAAGCTTCGCCTTTAAGAGTAGAACGCGATAGCATTAAAGGGTCCCTGACTGCTTCTCATGCTCTCGTTTTTCACCACGACCTGCTTCTCATGCTCTAGGCGCCGACAACGACCTGCTTCTCATCTCGCTTCAATTTCTTTATTTCACACAATCACTTTCTTCTCCCCGCAATGACGTTTTTTACTGCACACCACCATTTGCTTCTCATCTCATCGCTGTTTACTTTATATGCTTTGATCGGACTTTTTCACTCTTGCAATTTTTTTGCTCCGATGCATCATTCTCTTTGACATCCTACGCTATCGATCACCAATCACTAATTACCAAGTGAAATTCAGTCAGTAATCACTAATTACTGCTACACTCATGTATACTGAATCATGTGACACGCTGCTCTCTATTAACCATCACATCAATTCAAATTCGATTAACCATCCATATACTCACAAGCACCTGTACTTAACTAAATAATTAGCATACGCACTCATTAACGATTCCATATACTCAAACTACAGCCTTCTCATCGATACGTCACGCGTATACATACATCCAGACGTTTAATTTCAATGAACCATCACAAGCGTTTTATTCAATCTAATTACTTCATTCCTAATTAGCATACTCGCAGTTACCATTTACGCGTCAGTACGTTCCCCTAAGACACTTTATCAAGTCAGAACACAACCTGCATATCGATACATCGGACATACACATACGTTCGTTTGTTTAAATACAACGAATCACCCCAACAGTCGCATTCACTTCAGCTTCATTAGCCCATTCTTAATTACCGTACTCATAATTACCGTGCACGCAACAGTACATTTCTCTAAAACACTTTGCTAAGTCAAAGACCACAAAGCAGTCACTACGAGGCCCTCTAACACGCTTGGACCAGCGAGCCTTCGTGGCTGTTTCGCATCCTGAAGGTCCTGGGTTCGATTTCCGTTTAAACCCCAATATTCTTTTCAGTTCAATTACTTTCCTTTGGTCACAGGATCCTTCCTGAGACATTTGGCGTCAATGAGAACATTCTTTGACATGTTAACGAATTTTACTAATTCTCTACTTCCATCGGGAGTTCTCGCTCACGCCCAAGGTAGGGCCAACACACGGTTAACGCACGAACTACACCGACGACGACGTATTTTCTGCGTAAGGGGGCCCATAAAGCTATTGCCTTAAAACGGGTGCTGGCCAGTCCAGGTAGCTAGCGAACGAGATGATGAAATGAAAGTGGAACCGCTTGCCAGCGAGAAATGGTCCCCACGAACGCAACGTTGCGTGAATCTGATTCCAGAACCTCAGCAGCAAACATAATGTATACTTGTAGCCGGTACTTCACTCGAACATAGCGGTTCCGTTGCTGTTTCCCACGCGAGGCATACAGAAACGGGACCTAGGGCACTATAACGTAAAACTATTCCAAACTTTTCTATTCCAATTTTGAAATCAGCCCTCCGGGATTGATCAAAAACTTTTTGGACCACCCCCACTTCACCTGTCTGTCACGCGACATCACGAAAACCGCGATAGCTCCCCATCTGATATGACGTGTACACACTTATTATGCAGGATTTGACCGAACAAAAGAAAAATAGTTATTTCTGATTCGACGCCTGCAGCCGCTTAACCTGCCTGTCACGCGACGTCACAAAACCGCGAAAACTCACCGCGTCAAAGTGACGTGTACGCGTTAAAGTTGCATTAAAATGCCGAACAAAATTGAGTTTTCTTCTGAATAGCCGCAGGCTGCCCCGTTCCGAAAGGAATAAAAGATGGCTGCCGCCGATTGCTCAGGCACTGGCTACTCGAACCTGCCGGAGAGCATGGGTTTATTTGCGTGTAATAAAACTTCTTGCGTGGCCGTGAAACGTTTTCAAGCACTCTCGGCACGTTTACGACCTCGTTCTGCCAACTCTTCTTTGCTGAGGATCCGTTTTAGCGTCATTCTTAAGCTTCCGTTGCCTGCCGCCGCGATTTTCGACCAGCCACTGCAAGCCAAGTAAAGGAAAGCGGACCAATCGCATACGCCGGCACCACCCTCTTCATCCGGTTATCGATTTTAAGTGCAGTAGCTCGGCCTCATCGAACCCTCTCCCCTTGAGAGTGCTCCTCGCCTCTTGTCAGCCAATTAGATAAGACAAGCCGCTCAGTGTAGGCGATGTTATTCGTTTTTCAAGCAAACAAAAGTGACCTATGAACGAGGACAGCGTTTGATTGGTCTCTTCAGACAACCCTGCGAGTGACCGCCCGATGCTTGAGTCGGTGGTTACGCAATTTTGACGTCAGGAGATCGGAATAAAAACATATTGGAATAGTTTTACGTTATACACTCTAAGAAGAAAAGGAGGAAATGGGGTATTGAGGTTACTCCTTTAGGGGAGCAACTGATCTGCCACAACCATTCCTCCCTTTAGGGGGTAAGTGCGGGGGGATGAACTGTTACTCCCCATGCCGTTACTCCTCCGAGGACTAACAGTTGCTCTTTTCCGATGCTCCTCAATGGAGTAACGGTCATTATTTCCGATGCTCCGCAAAGGTGGAATTAATGGAATCAGGCATTTATACGCTAATAAAAAAGATTACTGAGCTGAAAAAAAAAAGAGAAAAAAGTTGCCCGAAGCAGGATTCGAACTCACGTCCTCGGTCCCCCATGCTAGCTACTCTAACCACTGCACCACGGCAGATTGCTTGATGGGGTAGGAAATTGAGACAGGTTAAGCATCGGAACGCAGGTGCGGCAATGTAAAAGCGACTCGGCATTTTGTGTATGCTGTGCGGAGAGAGTGTAACGTTGAGTGTACTTGCAACCATAAGCGAGTGCGAAAAGAAATATGCCCGAGTATTCTTAGGGTGCTTTAAACTGAGGCACTACACGATGTAAACGTGTAGCGAGCTCAAACGGGGCACCTAAGACGACAGAGACGGACAATTGCTCTGTCGCTTGGCGTGTCCCGTTTGAGCTACACATCGCTTCAGTTAAGTTCGTAATGTCCTTGGAACGAAAGGAACTTAGGTACTATTGACCAGCAAAATCTGGCAGTCTATCAATGACTTGCGCGTTTAATGTGTATCGCTCACTTATGGGGTGCGCACGAAGGGCATGGCTCTTCACATTCCAGATTTAAATTTCACGCAATTTTCTCACGAAGAGGCAAAGTGCTGCTTTGCATGTAGTTCAATGGACAGTGCACGAACTTCGAACTATTCACGATTTATAGACAATACAGTTTTTGCCGCATCACTGCACGACACGGACGAAAACAGCGGAGCGCATGGGGAGTAACTGTTGCCATTCGTCCTCCCGTTGCTCTCTTTCCGACCAGGGACTAAACACTTACTCTCCAAAATTTGCACACGGCACGCAGATCCATGCAATTACTCCCTTCAGGGACGAAAGCGCCCTTTTTGGGACGAACTGCGCAGTTACTCCCGTTTTCCCCGGAATTCTTAGAGTGTAGGGCCCCTAGTTGAGCGAAGTAAGAGATAAATTCGGTTAATGCGTCTCCTTTGTCTAGCTGGTTCGACATCTTGGTTAGCAGCGGTGTCTACTTCCTCCAGCGAAGCCAGGTCAGCTCTGACAGCTTGGCGTTGCGTGTGCGCGCGTCAGAGCTCGGGCAGTACTCACAGCCGCCTGTGAGACGCGCCCCAGCTTTTGTAGCTCGGCGTTCCTTCAGTCTACGCCTCTTATAGCCGCTGCTAGCAATCTTGTCGAACACGTGCCCTCGAACCTGTGAGAGACCTAAGAGTGTGCCGTGCTGAGGAAAAGTGAACGTACCAAAAACTGCGGTATGCGAGTTTATCGCCGTTTTGTGCTTTCCTGTAGTATCCAACCACTTCACTGATTTCTTTTGCAAAATTTCGCATGAAACAGGCGGAAGCTCAATAAGTTGTCTCTCTGTCTTTTTGTTTCTGTTTTGCAGAAGACTCATCCCTGGCGCCTACATTTATCCAAGAGTGCATCACGGCTATCTACATAAGTTCATCCAGACATCTATACAATTATCCATCCAAGGTAAGAGTAAAACCTTACGTTGTCACAATCCTTCCACCGCAAGCAATCCGCACACGCACGCCTAGGAGGGGGGTTAGAACTGTACCTTAACCGTCGCAATTCATGCAGCAGTTCGACGCAAAGGGCGAAAACAGTGTCAGATATATGTCGTAATTACTCGCATCGGCATTCAAAAGTATTACATGCTGCATAGACTTTGTAAAACATTCCAAGTGGCGCGTGAACAGTCTGCTTTGGAGGACCGTGCACTTGTGCATCTCTGTCCTGTGGGTTTCACGTCGTGATGCACCGGCATTGCCTTAACTGCTTTCATCTCGGGCCTGGTTCATCACCGCAGCCCCGGCCCCGTGATGCCACCTATTGTTACATTTATTTCTGTACACCATTTCTTGAGACCCATGCAGTGCTGCTAGTGCATGGTGCGGGTCGCGTCGGGGCCACAAAAGAAATATGTCTAGTCAAGGGGCTCGTCCACTGCTCTCCCATAATGTCCGTGGTGCGCCGCCTAATCAATCCGTAATCCTTCATTAGTGTTGAGGCAAAAGCGAGCGCAAGAAAAGACAAAGGATGGGAATGTCAAGACAGAGTGCTCTGTATAGTGCCATTTTCTTCTCGCCCGTTCTCTTTCCTCGCGCTTAATTTCGTCTCAGCCTTGAAAAATGCGCCAAGTAACCCAATTGTATTCATTAACTACGCGACGGGCAAAAGATAGGCCCGTCTCCCTATTCTCGTTCCTGACTGCCCGACGCGATTCGTATGCGCCGATTTGGTAAGATGAATTATAGCCCTTTTCTCGATATACTGCTGGTATAACTGATCTAAGCGCAAGTTTTCAGCCATGGTTGTGAAAACTCCGGAGCTGTGATTGTAAAGCAGCAGCCGCGTGGGACGCAATTCCGACGAATTTCCGGCATGGCATCGCCACGAATCGACGCGCCCATCTTACGCCGTGCTATCAAACACACTTTATCGTAAGTGAAATGTGTACGATGTGGAATCCGTTCTATTATTTAACCTCACGTAACCTGCCTTGGTCGATAATACAGCGCGGTATTCGCATATAACTTAAAAGAGATACGGCGACGCCTGGTGACGCTACGTTAAATATATACGTACGGGCCTGTATTATACAATTTGGAACGATTCTTTTCATTCTAGTTTCCGTTTTACTTTTATCTTCCGTTCGCGCTATTGCCGATATCCGCCGCTCAGCGGGGCGGAATATAAGAAACGAAAAGAATAGGACTACAATAAACCTTACGTAGTACTGCCCCTGGAATGCGCTCTGTGGCGTTCGCTTCCGGTGCCATATATAGACGGTGCCACTCTGTGGTCCTCGCGCCAGATATTGGCGAAACATCTGGCGACGGGTCGTCGGCGTCGAATGTTTTCTCATGACTTTGACCAACATCAATTTTGTTTAGAAATAAATATATTTTTATTTTGCTTTTCGACTTCCTACCGAGGAAAGGTGACAAAGTAAAAAAGTTGGCTCTGCAGGAACAATCGCGCGCATTCCTAAATAGAGCAGGCGTCCCGCCGTGCGTGCTGACTTCTCTGCGTCGATGGGCTCAGTGCAATAGACACCGAAGAGCCAACAACCGAGCTCGCGGACGCGTGTGGACCCGGGCCTGACGAGACGGCGAGACTTTGGCACCCGAGTTTGGCGCGGCCCATCGGTACAGGGTGGCGCGAGCGCGCGAATTGCATGCCGCCGCCGTGCCGGGCCTTCGCCGTGTAGCCGGGCACGTGCTCCGAATGCCCGGCGAGGTTTAGGCCCCACGTCGTCACCGTCGTTCCTATGAGGTCGTTCGCCACACACCCCTTTCCTCCATCTCCGCTGCTCTTTCTCTCTCTTTTCTTTCTCTTTTTTCGAAGCGGACGAGCGACGAAAGCGCACGGCGTTCTGTTGACGAGCGCGCGCGCGTGCGCGCTCTCTGTGCCTTTGTATGGCGATGGGAAGCGGGCGTGCTCGTGCTCTGAATATCGGCCGTGCTTCCGTTCGGTATCAGTAGAACAGTGCAGCGCTGCGCTAGCCAGCGTTGCAGTGTCAGTTAATCAGGAGGAGTTGTTCCCTTCCTGATGGCGCAACAACACTGTTCGCGCGGTCGAGATTGGCCGACACCCGCGCGCCGTACCATCAAGGTAGCCAACAGCCCGACACTACATATGCCATGTTCGCGCTACCTTTTGCTTAATTTTTGCGACACTCTGCGAGCCAGGTAATTCGTTAGCCCGGGGTTGGACGAATGGACCGACCTGCCCGTGCTCGGAAGAAAGGTTCGTGATTGGCCTACCGGTACGTAATTATGTGCATTGGCCTATCGCTCGAGCGAACGAGATTTAGATGAACGAGAGCGCTGGTACTGGTCCCTTACTGAAATATCATACAAATCAAAGGCTTGTAACCAATCCGTCTCTTGAGTCTGGTATACCTCCAGCTTGCACAACGATGCACGTTTTTATGGGAAGAGGTGGTGCTTTGCGAGCTCGCCTCGGCAAATAGGCAGGCGGTGGGGTGGCTGTAGCCTGCTGGCTGGCTGACTAGTTTCTTGCGCGGGACACGGTGGCGCTGTTGCCGCCTACCGGAAACTGTATTGCCCCGAACTATTGTTGTTGGCAATGAACGTGGAATTATGAATGTGGCTCAGAATACCGATACGCTTCGTTTCGAATGAGAATAAGAAAGAAAAACGACGTGACTGGACATGTTCGACCGAGCAACAACTCGTTTCGGTTTTTGTGCACATATTCTTTAACAATTGCCTTTCGAGGACGCTTACATGCGTGGAATAAACAGAAAACATATGTTAGTATTTACATTGCTGCGCCTGATGGATAAAGAAATAAGTCATCTTAGTAGGTGTTGGGGTTGTTTATGTTTCTTACTTTTTTTTAACTTTTGTGTGTGAATCTGTATGAGCCTTTTATCTGCCTTTTGACTGCGCATACGCGGCCCCTCCGCTTTCTCGCAGAGTATACATCAAAGCTTAGTTGTAAGAGCGTGTCTGTCCTGTCCATGTCGTTTCTTTCCGGCCTTATTCCGCTCAACGACACAACACGATGCACCAACTGGACCCAACAGTCAGCGACTCCAATATTATGTTTTATTTTGCCATCACTGCGGCAAATATCTTTCCGAGGACGTTATATTTTTCTCATTCGATCTCTATAAAAGACGCGGCTAGAACTCCTGTGGTCCAATTCACAAATCTTTTCTTTCGTAAGTACTCTTTTCCATTGACCAGTAGCCCTCTCTGATGGTATGTCGAATGTCGGGTTTGACGGGAATTTGCTCTTACGAATAATTCTAGCGTAAGAGCTTCTTGCCAATGTGGCCAAAGATAGCAATAGCTAAAGATAGCAATTGCATTCCTAACGACTTGCCAGGCTTGCATTGGACACGTGCACGGCTTGTTAGGGTTGGCGTCTGGCACCACGTGCTGAAAGCAATTTCAACCGACCATCTCACCTTGCCTCGTCGAAATGAGGCGTGACTTCGCCTGTTATTGTTGGTGTCCCGCTCCACGTGCAGAAAGAACTTTCTCTCACCCGCCCTTCTTCCACCAGGCCTCGTCGAAATGAAGCGTGACATTCTAATTCGCCATGACCGTTTCGAGTGTCTGCCTGTCTGCCGGAAGCCCTGCAGTGTACAGGCCTCTTTTGTGTGTGTATGTGTGTGTGTGGTTGTGCGAGTTTAGATAGACCTTTTTCTCGAATTGGACCTAGAGGAGAACTTCCACGAATCCGCAACGCGCAGAAGAGGCGGACAGGCGTCTACAATTCCAGGAGGCGTGACGACCTCCTCCTTGCAGCAGGCTCGGTATAACCAGAGGAGGAGGGGCCCTCTTTCTTTGCCGGTCACGTGACGTCGACGGAAGCAAGATCCCGCCCACGATTGTAGAGGGCCTATTTAAGGGGCTCCGAAGTGTACTTTTAATCTCTTCATGCTCTTCTCATTTTCTTTCGTCTGCCTTTGAATAAACCGTGCAAGTTTCGCACTAGAAATCGTCTCGCCCTTGCTTGGTCGCCATGGTCTACCGGATGCCTGCAGCCCGCCGACAACGCCACGCTACCCAATAAGTAACGTCGGTCGAGCTTCGATAGGCAGGCGCCGCTACTACTCGGCAGCAGTAGGATACGCTACCCTGGAGTACGCAACAGGCTGTAGTTTTCAGGGTCCACTTCTTACTTCTCGCATTAACGTGCCTCCGCTTGGCTTTCAGCGAATTGAATTAAGGCAAAGCTTTTACGCTTTAATTGTTCATAAGAGCCAAGTCTAGACAATCCGGACGCTGGACAAATTATTGTCGAATGCGGCCAGCAAACGGCAAGGACCACTTACGAACTAAAAGCTTTGCAAATTTGGCCCCTGGGGCAGAAACCACAATGAGTTTTACTCACGATAAGTCTGACCTAATGATTGGCCGACATCGCCTCTTATAAAAGTATATATATATATATATATATATATATATATATATATATACATATATATATATATATATATATATATATATATATATATGTGTGTGTGTGTGTGTGTGTGTGTGTGTGTGTGTGTGTGTGTCATGTATGCTTTTTGGCTATCACAAGCTTAATGGCAAGGTCTGTCTAGCTTCACATTCAGTGCTCGTCTCACTTCTCCCGCGCTTAAGTTGACTCTGACCATAAGCTTAACTTTGCTGCAGAAGAACTCCGAGTTGCTCCTAGCCCTCCATTTGCCTGCGCAGAAAGCGATGCTTTCTGCGCAGGCAAGGACAGAGTTCCTGAAAAAGCTAGAAATCAGTCAAGTTTATATCCTTGGTCCTGTTGATTCAGTCGTGCACTGTCCGCGAAATAGAGAAAGAGAGCGAGAGGGAGAGAAAACAAAGTGGTATGGGAGGGGGCGGCGATGCAAAGAGATGTCATTGGACGATGTAGTGATGTATATAGAAATGCAAGTCGTAAGGGGCCGCTGTGACAGCGCCGTTTTCTTTTTCTAATATATACAGGCCTTGATGATACTTAATAGATTTAGTGTGTCTTCGAGTGTATGGCTGTTTGCGTGATCACACCGGCTTCCCATTAAACTCAGCATCTCTCTCAAAACAGTGTGTGTCGAATATGGTATGTCGTTCCCACCTGTCGCTAGCTGATGTTACTTTTATTGCTGCTATTAACAGCTGATTGCTCGGGAAAGTTCGAAGTGAAAACTGCGCTCGTAACAATGATGATGCATGGAGTTTTATTGCATGAGTGCCAGATATGGTCCAATAGCGTAGCAAGCGTAATGGACTGTCGCCGTAGGAAATCAACAGAACAAACCAAACTTCACATATCCGCGATTTCGTCAAACAGGGGCCTTTTTTTTTTCTTTTTGCTGACGAGACGACCTAGTAGCAATGCCAAGGTCTGTATTAAAAAAAAAAAAGAAAATGCAAATCAATGCGTGCGTTTTACTATCCTAAGGAGGCAGCATGCACCGCTTTTTTCACTTCACGCTCTGATCCCACTGCCTTCAATGCAAGCTATTTGAAAGGTGTTTCGCTTTGTGTGTGCTGCGTTTCCTCTAATATTTGCATAATATTGTATATGAGATGGGTTCTCCGAAAAGTGGCGACGTCGTACGTCGGCCTCCTAGAGCTTTTCTGAAGGCTCAAGTTCCCAGGCACTTTTGCACATTTTGCTGGTTTAGGCACTGCCGTATCGATTTAATTGCGCAGATGGAACAAAACGTGCAACTCTTCTGCGGCAAGAAACATCGGGATAAAGAAATAAGACGAAACAAACGCCACCTGCGACGCGCCATCTCATGCGGGTAACTGAGTCGGCGTGTTGTTTCACAGTCCCCGTTGTTTTTCGACTGCGACGTGGATGGAGATATACGCGAATCTGCAAATCCTTATTGATTCCACTGACTCCGCCTGAAAGACCAGCTCGCACTTCGAAGGGTGCAGCCGTGTTTACGCGTCAATGGAGCTACTCAGAGACGAAAAGGGTTCCCGCATCCCGCCGCCTTTATATCGCAGTTGTCACATGCCTGTACGGTGCTCGAGTTTAGCGAGATCGAGTTGTACTGTAGAACCCATCCAGCGTTGAACGACACGTCGGTCAGTGCTACCGACGCACTGTAGAAGCAATCGAAAACCCGCGGCTTGTAGTTTATGCGATGTCAACACGGACTTAGTCGGCTAGGTTCGCGAACAGCGCTCGGAGGCAACACATCTGCAATCGCCCTTTGCCGCTGTTATCGGACAGCTTTGCGCACGCAAACAGGCTATACCCGCAAGAATGTCAAGTGTCTCCGTTCCGGAACTATGGCGTATGTCATGTGTGTTCAAGCTGTTGAGCCATCTGTACTGGGTCTTTCAAATAAGCTGGAAATATCCGAAAGCTCATTCCACCTGCAGCGACTTCGCGCCAGCATTGGCAAGTCTTAACACAATGTCTGCCAGCATCGTTCGTACCAAATATGCGTATTACAAAGTGCCTAACTTCTCGCCGTGCGTTATTCAATCATAATATTAGACTATGGTGTTAACTATAGGCACTCTCGTTAGTTTCGACTGCTTGTTTCGTGTCCCGCAACCGAGACCTAAAAGCAGATATTGGAAGCCCAACCTGAAGAAGTGTCCTGAAGAAATTATAGCGCATGGCGCATGGACCGTTATGTTATTTCTTAAAGTCATATTTGTGAATTCATTTTTAAGTAATTCGCCCCTTTTGTGCTTTTTAATTCGTTCGTGGGCTAGACAGGGAAAGCTTACTTTCTTCGCATTTCGTTATTGGAAGAAGCAGCCGCTTTTGGACGGACAGGAAGTACGTAGCATACGACAGTGCGTATGCTACGTAGTGCGTAGATCAGGTAGCATACGCAAGTGTGTATACCTCACGTAATCGTAAATACGCGGCCTCTTCCTCGTCTTAATATTAGCATTCGCATCGTCTTCGCCATCGGCTAGTCGTCATCGCTTGGTTACGGTCAACTAGCTTGGTGGCACCGAATACTGCGATACGGGATCCAACGCGCCGCACTTGTCTCGGCGCTTTCCCTTTGAGTCAACCGCCGTGTCGTGTCGCACTTGCGGCTCCTCCGGAACTCCGGACTACCATGATCAAGAGCCGCCACTTTCACCTCTGCCATTTCCATTCATCGCGGAGACGCGTATAAGCGCTGAGCTGCCGCTGAGCGACGCACCCTGGCATCTTCGCTGATCTGGCATTCTCCTTATCCTTTCGAGCTCCGCGTGGGAGTCACCGTTCCAAGTTCCGTGCGCGGTTGCTGCCCGCGCACGCTGGAGCGATGTTAGGCAAAAGAAAATAGAGGGAAAAGACGACTAGGAAATCAAGAAGATGCAAGAGAGGTGGCCAGAGGACGGGCGACCTCTCCTGCGGTAATCCGATCTCCGGGTTCGTCCGCTCCGAGCGCTGCTGTCCTTTCACTGTCGCGAGAGCGGTGACGCGCGCCCCTATCTATCGCCGGCCTGGCCCGCGACGATAAGGTCTCCACGCGTCCGATGAATGCGCCGCACTGGACCCGTCGACGGTTGAGAAGGGGGGAGGCTGTTCGGGGCTTGTCGATTGTTGTGTATTCGTCCTGCCCCCCCTCCCCCCCCTCCCTCACCTGCCGCGGCCGTGAGTCAGTGGGAAGGCTCGTGTTTCTTCGCAAGACGTGTCACGAGCTGCTCGCCACGTCGTACCCGGTCCTTCTGCACCCGGATCGCCATATGCAGTGCCAGTCTGTCCCCGGGTTTTCTTCAAAGCCAGTTTCGTTCCTCGCTTGAGAGGGCGGTGGTATCTCGAGGCAAGCGGGATTGAGTTTGGCCATCGTCCGCAGCACTTCGCGCCTCTTATCAGACTCCTCTATCATCCCTTTTTGGGTGAGCTGACGCACGCTTGAGCAAAGTCGACGTGTGAACTGTCAACCCTGGATACGATGAGCGTGAACGACCACCCCGACCGCCATATCCTCCGGCGCTGAGCCTGAAAAAGCTGTGCTTGTGTTCCGTCGGGGTGAAAAGGAATGAACTCCCGCGCCCTCGAATGATCACCGCTTTTTCCTGGCTGTCTTTGTGTTCTTGTGTTGTTCCCCCCACCATGCTGTGCTGAATGCTGTCGCCATAGAAACTAAGCGTCTCGTTCAAGTGCTCAATTGGATAGCATTCTTGCCAGGTAAGAATTTGCTTGTTTGACAGTCGGTCATGAGCAGTGCGCTGATACCCTTGAGTGTAAATTTAGCGCGGGTGTTTTGGCGGGCCAGAACTATTGGGGGGAGAGAGAGAGAGAGAGAAAATGATAAATTAAAGGTAGGGAGGTTAACCAGGACTGAGCCCGTTTGGCTACCCTACACTGGGGAAAGGGAAAGGGGGACGGAAAGATTAAAAGAAGAGAAAGCGTTACACTGATATATAGACGCTATGGAGAGACTCGTAGTGGCGGTGCTTTTCCCATGAACCGTATTTGTATTCTCCAAAGAAATCGGCAGGCACCACGCAGCTTCGATGTCACCACGATGCGAAAATAGGTGCCGTACCTTCTGCTTACGTTGATCAGAGACTAAAATTGACTAACGGACACTTGGTGGCACGACTTTGTACTTACGTGGTGCCTCTTTACCTTTACTACTTCTCTCTCTCTCTCTCTCTCTGAATAAGAACGTCAGCTTAAAATTTCTATGGCACCACCGCGAACTTTTTGAAACACTTACCTTTTGTTTTCTTTCCGCATCTTTAATACACTGTGTAATCTACCCCACTTTGCAATCCTGCGAGAAATGGGGCCCATTGACACCTTGTGACACACCCTCGATCTCAATCCATAAGAAGCTCAGGCGGAACAACTGCCGGTCATGTATGCCAGCCTTACTCCGCCCGCTGCAACATCGTCACCACCACCATCTACACACAGTGCAAACGGAGCCGTACGTCGCTTTCTGTGAGAAAAAAATAAATAAAAAAAGATACATATAGTATGCATGAGATTCTGCGTACGCTCGTTCAACCAGCGAGCGGCGAAAGTGTGACACTAGCGCCATCTTCCAATAAAACTAGGAAACAGGCGGAAAGGAACACGCGCCACCATTTGCGGCGCGCGCATTTGAACGGCACAGAGCGTACCCAGAAGTGTGGTCAGAGTGCTTCAATGCTGTTTTCACAAGGGTGAGCATCGGAGTCGACACACATTATAATTCTAACCGCCGCAAATTGATGGAATGAAGAGGCTTGCTTCTGATTAAACATGATCGCGCGTCCGGTGTTCTGTCGTTCTCCTCAGTCATTTTGCGCGCTCAACATCCCGACGTTCGATATTGTGAAACAATATCTTCGTTCATTGATCTTCCGTATGTCTTCCTGCGCTATAAATAAAAAGAAAACAATCGCAGTGTTTCCTATATGTATATAACCACATGCAGCCAACAAACAATGAATCCAAGGAAAGCATAGGGGAAATTAATTGTAGTTGAAATCGAAATGTAGGAAATAATAAAGAAAAGGGAAATGAGAGCACGTTATTCTTTCGTGCACTTTCATTTTAACTTTCAGGTTAGTTCTAGCAGATCAACATGAATGCCCCAGAATAATAATCTTTAATACGACGCGGATGGGAAAACGGCGCCTCAGTAGCTCATTTGGTAAAAGCATCGCACACGTAATGTGAAGACGAGGGTTCGTATCCCACCTGCGGCCGGTTGTTGTTGTTGTTCTTATTGTTTTTCATCCACTTTCGTTTCCATTTATTTATCATTCCTTTAATTCAATTAAGAACCACGGATAATTTCCCCGTATAGTTTCCATCCAGCCCAGGGGCCAAATTCAGAAAGATTTTCGTTCGTAAGTAGTCCTTGCCGTTTTCCGGCCCCATTCGATAATAATATGTCCAGCATCCAGATTATCTAGAGTTTGCTCTTATGAGCAGTTATAGCATAAAAGCGTTTTCTTATTACGGGTCCAGATTCCCTGGAAGCCAGGCGAGGTCACATTAACGCGAGAAGTAAGGACTTGGTCCCTAAAAACTACAGCCGTGCACTTGTTCAAAGGCAGCCCTGGCACGTCGTTAAGAACGTAATTGCTGTCTTAGTACGTGTGCATTGGGAAGCATTGGGAATTAGTGTGGTGCACTCGTTACTTTGGACCAACTTCGACTGCTTCGGCAACTGTTGAAGCGACGCTGGCTGATGATTTCCAGGTCATCAACGCTCTGCGGTCGCTCATGAATGCCATTCGCGTTATACTTACCAACATAAAATATTCGTCTGCACAAAGCGAGCTACAGGTGCTGTACACATTGAGTACTTGCAGCTCTTAATTGAAATCATGGCTCTCCAGAATCCCTCGTTTCGTGACGAAGTCCGGAACGCATCGATATTTCAGTGGAATGCCAGAGGACTTAAGTCACGCATGTCGGACTTTCGACAGTTTGTGTTCACAAATAAATTCCCAATCATCGTCATCTGCGAGCCCCTATGAGATGACAGTGATAAGTGCTGAAAGTGATAGAAAATGGGCAGTCTTCTGCGATTCAAGGCCGGCCTTGCAACGTATGCAGTCTTTTCTCCGACAGGGAACTCACGATCAGCTCACATGCGAAATCGTGGAACTTGTCCATCACTTAGGAGAAAAATGCCATGATATATCTTTTCAGTGGATACCAGGTCATTGCGGTATCATAGGAAATGATGAGGCAGATAAGGCAGCTCGGATGTCAAACCAAGAAGACCGCTGCGTCCCCATTCCTCTCAAGGGCCGACGCCGCGAGACAACTTCGCAATCTCGCTCGCAAGATCTCCTTAGCAGAGTGGAATACCGCACATACAAGGCGCACAAGACTGCACAGACTAAACCCGTCACTTCAACTGACACCTCCGGCCGCTCTGCACCGACGCGCAGCGTCTCTTCTGTGTCGGTTGTGGCTTGGAGTTGCCTTCACGAATGCCTACTCGGCACCAATTGGAATGGCGCATAGTCCTACATGTGATGTTTGCGGATGCGAGGAGAACATTGACGACCACTTATTGTGCCATTGTCCCCAATTTCAAGCACAAAGACAATCTTTGTCCAACGCATTCAGGAAATACGATGATCGTCCTCTGAGTGAACATACAGTACTAGAGCACCCTCCCCACCGATCATCGGCTCAGAAGGCAGTGAAGACACTTTTGTGCTTTCTCGGAACGTCTGGTTTGCGAGAGCGGCTTTAACTCAAGTAGTGTCCGTACACGTATCTACACCTTCTCTCTCCCTTCTCTCTCTTCTCCTTCTCCCTTCCCCCAGCTTGGGGTAGCCAACCAGACCCTTGACTGGTTAAAATCCCTGCCTTCCTATATTCATCTCTCTCTCTCTCTCTCTCTCGAAAAGAAACGAATTAGGGTGATTCCACGAGAAATCGCACATTTATGTCTACTTGATATATTTATGTCGTCTGTTATTATATGTTATGTAGGGATATTCAAACTGCACGGATATTTGTGTGTGTGTGTGTGTGTGTGTGTGTGTGTGTGTAAGCGAATGGTGCTGATAAGCACAAGACGCACAGCCGCATAAACAAGGACGTTCCTTCTACTCCCAGGTAATAACACCAAACAATTGAAAAGCACATTGTTCGTACGTCCGTTGAACAGGAAATAAAGCCTGATAATCATTAACAGCGGTTCCAGATCTCGCGAAGAATGTCGCCGGAAGCGCCATCTCCCGGTACATTAGCTTAAAAAATATATTAAAAGAGCGTGCATAGTGGGCGGTTCGCTCACTGTGGAAGGGACTTTCTTTTGGTATAGCCGGCATCGAACCTTGGAATGTGTGAAGCTTTAAATGGGGAAGTCAGTTCGCCCTCGCCTTTCGGCGAGTGTGCTGGGAAATTCGAAATAAAGGCGGAAAGGCAGGCCAATCAAGGCTGCAAAGCGCATCACTAAAGCAATAGCGCCGTTGCGCGCGGTTTCGAAGTTGTGTAGTCGCCGAGAACAAAGTTATTTCCTCGCTCCGGAAATGCGCGGTGCCTCAAAGTCTGTCCCGCACCGCGTCATTTCGGAGTGACGCGTGCGCCTCCGTTTCGAGGCTATAGTCGTCGATCACTCCAGCTCTGGCCAAACGTAGGCACGTCGAACGAAGTAATAACGCAGTTATACGCGCGTTTCAGACGTGTCCGAAAAAAACAAGAAAATAAATATATGTAGCGGCATAGAAGAACGACGGGAAACGAGCGTGGCAGCGGAAGAAGAGGAATTCAAATTGTATCCAAATGAGATGAAAAACGCGCCGTGTTGTGTCGCCGAAACTAAGCATAAAGAAAGGAATAACGTGCCGTCACTTCATTTCTTGGGCGTCGGCGCCGCATTCTTTCCCTCAGTCGTTCGGGACGGCTTCCCGGCAGAAATTACGGAAGCCGTTGCATTCTTTCTGCCTTTCGCCACCAGCTCGCGAGCTTCAGTCGGGCTTTTAGCGGGTTCAAAGGAGCGACGTCGTGCGACGACGACTTCATGGAATTACCTCTTCGCAAATACGCCACTCGCGTTCGGCTTTGTCTACGTTTTGTTCTTCCTTTGACGTTTCTTTTTTTCGGCAACCAGTTATCTGGAGCATTATGCTCCCACTGTGTACTGTTTGTTCTTGGATTTCCTTTTCCTTCCGTGTTTATTTTTTTTCAGTGTGGAAGAACTGAGATTTCCTTTTGGAAAACTGTAGCCGCGAGCGTCATTAAATGTTTGATTCGCGAGAGGAATTCTATTACTCCAAGCTGCCAGAGTGCACCCCGCGCGCGCTGTAACTTTGCTCGCACAATATCGACCCTTTGACTTCGTCCCTCGTACTTTGTGCGCGGCTCTGTGAGCTCCGGGCGCTGCTTCCGAACAGAGTTCAATAGTGGGATCTCTGCCGCTTGCGTCGCGGTGCACGTATACTCGCCACGTAGTCAGCCTTCTGTTATTATATGCACTTCTTTTACACGTACAGGTTTTGCGTTATCCTCTGACCGCCGAGCGATTGAAGATCGTTCTGTCGCGAAACGAAGTTTTGTGCTTGTGTGTGTTTGTTTGCGCACGCTAATATGTAAAGACTATACGAAGCATTGAACTTCCACGTGAATTTGGACCGGCAGAACTCTCGGTATTTCATTACAGAACTTTAGAGAAGCCTCGCCCCCGCCCCATTCTATCTATTTCTTCCTTTCTCTTTTTCTTCTCACCTTTCTTCACTTCGTTCCTAAGGCTACGATGTCAGAGAAAAAAAGTAATGGTGCCGCTTTCCTTTTAATACAGTCTTTCTCGGCGCTGATAACGTCATCGCACTGTGACATAATCGGGCGAGGATGAGGCCGCAAACAGAACATAGCTTTATCATGCCTGTTCACTTGCGAGGCAGATAGCTTTCCGTCATTCTTTCAGACAGCAGTCCACGTAACGAGCTGGGCTAATTAATTCTCCGTCAGGCCATGAAACCGCCGCGCATAACATACAACACCAAACCCTACACCTGGCATTCATTTTGACATCCGAGGGTAAACACTCCCGGCGCCCGCTTTGCTCATTACGAACCCCTGTTTCCAAGGCACACGTAGTGCGGCCTGACTCATTAACGAGGTCGCTGTTACGAAGACGTCCCGCATGGTGACAAGCCTTTCGCGTAATGCAATTAAATTTGAATTTTTGGTCCGTCCAACTAATCGGCTATGGCCCGCTAGCCTCAAAATCGTGGTGGCTTCGCTGTCCGTTGTATGTTCTTTTCCGCCGTATACACTGAATTGTAGTATTTGATTGTTCCGTCGTTATAGCTGCATAATGCGCCGTCCCTTTGACTTACTTATTCCCTGCTTAACGTCACCGTCAGCGCGTTTGGCCGGGCACAGCGCAGCTTTCGACAGTCTCTGCTGTCTAGCTGCATATCACGCTGCATATCTGTTTGTTTGGGCGAACACTACGCATGGGGCGTGAGAGCACTGAGCTAGAAGCTATCGTGACGTCACTTGAAAGAGAACTTCGAAACGAGTGCTTTCAAACAGCCGACGAGTCTGTAGAAGGATCTTTTCGTCCGTCAGAGTCGTGCTTGTGTCTCGGTGCCTCACACCGGTTGTTTCGCGATAGGCGCCCCCATGGAGATGCTTCAGTCACGAGGTATTTGCATCCTGTTTTTTGTCAGTTTTCTCGCGCCGATTGTGTTCGCAGTTGTGTGAGTGAGCTAACATTCATTCGTGCCGCATGATTTAATAATACTGTCGACCGCGGTGGTAAGACTTGTTTCGTAAGAATTATTTTTCTTCAGATTGCTTTATTTGTTCCCATAAAAATCTGCTCTTCTTTCAGGCTGCGGAAACTGTAAACATTTATTTTTGTTGATCTTTTTTGACAATATATATGCACTACAGGGTTGTTAGATGGAATATCGGTGTTTTGTGAACTTATAGTTTTAATCGACTAGAGAGAGAGAGAGAGGGAGAAATAATGTATAGAAAGGCAAGGAGGTTAACCAGAGCTAGTTCCGGCTGGCTACCCTGCACGGGGGGAAGGGCTAAGGGGGATAACAAGACAAAGAGAGTGTGAAGGGGATGTATATAGATAGAGAGAAAGAGAGACGAGCACAAACAAACCGCCTACACTGTGGAGCGGTAGGGGGCGGCGTTCTATCGTGAAGCCCCGTAGACTGCAGGAAACTTAGTAACGCCAGTAAGGCCTTCAGCGCGGATGTTCTTTGAGAGCATTGACCTAAAGCTTTTAGTTCTGATAGTGGACTATTGTCCGATTGGGCCAGCATTGTGCACATCACTTTTTGCACTTTATCGTGGACAGACATAGATAATGTGTGCGAGCGTCTAAACATATACATGTGCCACATAGCTAGACAGAACCAAGGTAATGTTGTTTGCCGTCGCTTAGAGATACTAAGCTGCCTGTTTGGATTCTGCCTAGTTAGATAATTAGTCTTAATTAATTAATCAACTTCTCAAATATTATAGTTAGATTAAAGGTGTCAATTAGAAAATTGCAGAGCAACGATAACATCTCCCGATACAGCTTTCTGTTGCTCGATACGTGCTACATAAAGATGTTTTTCCGAGCGTGAAAGAACCCCTCGAATACACGCAATATTGCCGCTCGACTTGCCGCTCGAGGCACTTTACATGTATTCGCAGGCTTTTTTCACGCTAGGAAAAACACCTTTATGTAACACGTATTGAGCTACAGAAAGTGGTATTGGGAGCTTTTCATGTTGCTCTGCAATTTCCTCATAGACACCTTTAATCTAACTATAATATTTGAGAAGTTGGTTAATTAATTAAGGGTAAGACTAATGATGTAATTAGGCGGAATGAAAAAAAAATAATCTGGGTATCTCCAAGCGACGGCAAACAACATAAACTTGGTTCTGTCCAGATACGGGGCATCTGCATATTTTTAATGGTCGACTCAAGTTACATGCAAGCTGCGCAAGCTCAAGCACTCAGTTTGTCTTGGTTTGCCGAGATGCACGTCAACTGAGGCAACTATTGCGATTGCTCGGGACCATCCAATGCAGACTCACATCACGGTGGAAACCTTGAGAACGCATATCAGACATTTGGCACGGGCCCCCTATCACCACCTTGCAACACTACCTTCGGACAGGCACCAAGCATCATTCTCAAAAACTATCGTCAAGTACAACGACAAACTTCCCTCGGGCTTCACCGCTGCATCCAAACCATCGATACCCCCTTGGTGCCTTGTCAGCCCCACAGTCCATCTCAGCGTACCAGGAATCGGGAAAAAGTCTGAGCTGTCGTCGCCTGTGCTGAAACAACTGTCTCTGCTTCTTCTGCACGAGAGGTACGCAGACAGTGCACATATATAATACTGACGGTTCCACAAACATCCAGTGTTCGTCCGGTGCTGTAGTCGTCCCAGAAAGAGGTATTACCATCAGCTTTAGGACTGACCACCCAACGACATCTACATCTGTGGAACTAGCTGCTCTTCGAGCTGCACTTTGTTTTGTCAATCGGGAACCACCTCGACAATGGTCAATTTTCAGCGACTCAAAGGCAGCCCTACAATCTGTACTATCAGCTCTGCGTCGCGGGCCATTCGAACAGCTCGTATTCGATATTAGATGCCTACTCCATACATCACATGAGAAAGGACATCACGTGACGTTTCAGTGGCTGCCAAGTCACTGCGGCGTCATCGGAAATGAAGACGCCGATAAAGCCGCTCGAACAGCTCTTGAAGACACACAGGAAGAGGCCATACCACTTTCACGGTCCGACGCAGCCAGCAGGCTTCAAGTGCTTGCACGGGAGATCACGCTCTCTCTATGGTGCACACCAAGCACAGACCAACCGCAGCAATCATCAACACGACCTGCCCTCCTTGATGCATCTGTGTATGCCAACTGGACTCCGCCGAAGTGAGGCCACCCTGCTTTATCGCTTATGGCTAGGGGTGGCCTTCACGAAATCTTACTCGTTTCGCATTGGAATGGCCGACAACGCTCTCTGCAATGCCTGTCTTGGCGAGGAGACGCTGGAACACATTCTGTGCGACTGTCCTGAATATAATGTTCAGAGACAGTCCATGGCGTCCGTTCTAGCGCACCTTGACAATGGACCATTGTCAGTTGCAACCATTTTCACATATCGCCGACTGAAGACATCGCAGCTGAAGGCGACGAAGGGAGTACTTCGGTTTATGAAGGATACGGGCTTGGACAAGCGGCTGTGACAGTGATGTCACGTACCGCACAAGAGTGACGGACTGTAACCAACGATGTGTGTGCCGTGTTATGTGCCCTCTATCTCTTCTCCCCATCTTTCATCCCCCCATCCCGCTCCCACGTGTAGGGTAGCAAACCGGTTAGGCTAAACTGGTCAACCTCCCTGCCTTCCTTCTCCACTTTTTCCTTCCTTCCTTCCTTCCTTCAAGCTACATTGTACACCCTGTATATTGCGCAATGCTGAGGCTGTGTTCCGCGAACCGCGCCGCTTACGTTTAGCCTCCCTTACGAACCTTGCTCTCTTTGTGTCGCCTCGGTCGATTTCTCTCTCCATATATTCCCTATCCGGACAGGGCCCGAGTCTCACGCGAGTCAGGCGTACGGCTACTCGCTGGCAGCGCACATTGTGCCACGACTGTAACAAGCAAGATGTGCAACCTTTGGCGACCACTATAGGGCAACGTTTAGTGAACATTTCTCGCCGCTGTCGCCGCCACTGAACGGAGCCATCTCTTGCGCAATTCGCGTGAGTACTCATAGGTAAACAATCGCTTTCTCGTATAAACTTTTCAACCACAAAGTGATAGTCGCAGGCTTTACGCGATCGTATACGGTAATGGAATACACCCCACGAAACGAAATTCATCTCGGAAGGGTGACAACCGACGGGCTGCCACACGGGGAATGCTTGTCCCTTTCTAGGGGGCTCGGCTCCCCTACCTGCAGAGATACACATTGTCCGGGGTGACACTGCGGGAAGCGACATCCGGCCGGCTAGTGATAACGCTCGGACGCTAGGTGAACGGCGCCGCGCGCTCAAAGTTTCTGCGTCTTCCGGGAAATAGTCAGTGCAGAGCAGGCTGACGCCATTTCCGAAGGATGCGGAGTGGGGCACGATTACTGGCCAGCGAGCGGTGACATGTGTACGCCGTGTGTGCCTATGCCGTGTAGCTGCCTCAACTCCATACGGGCTGTTTTGCGGGCATTTGCTATCGTGCAGCGGCGCCGACGCCTTTGTTACATGGCGAAGCTTTCTTAGCATACCATTCAATGGTTTCGGGTGGGTCGGTCGGTCGGTCTGTTTGTCTGTCTGTCTGTCCGTCCGTATCTATCGCTTGGTCGGCCACTGGTCGGGTTCTCGCCGGGCATATTCGCATTCACTTAAAAGAGAGAGAGAAAAAACAAACACGAAACGCGTTCGGTGGGGGGATTCTAACCTCGTCGTTGTCTCCCCTCCCCCATCCCCTCAGCGCAGCAAGCCGGTGTTGCGACTATTGATAGGCCACAACTGCAAAATATATGTGAAGCAAGATCTGCTTGGAGCTAACTGTGTTCAAGTCCAGTCGCCTTCAGGTCGCATTTCGAAAGGCTTAGCGTTACACGACGCCTCGAGGTCATTCCGCTGCCGCGTTGGTGCCATAGTGTGACGTACCTGAACCTTCAAGCGAGCCCCAATGCGCACGGGCGCCTGTGGGCGTGTTGTGCATTTTTTTGTTTTCACACACACACTCTCACACACAATCTTTTTTTTTTTTTTTTCACACACGGATTTCAAGAACATCGAGTAAGAAACGTTCCTTCTGTATACTGATGCAGCATGTACCAGGGAACCAGCGTAGCGCAACAACAGTTTTGCAACAACTTACATTGCATTGCATCACATGCCAATTTGTTTGATTTCAAAACAATGTTTGCTCGACATCTGTTCTTGTTATTCATTTCTGTATTACTGTATTTTGTGTTGGCTTTTCTTACTACAACAGCTGCCTTGTGTTATTCTTTTTTTTTCTTCTAATAAGACTGACAGAAATATTATTTTGTGTGTATATGGGTTTCGTGCTACAGCATTCCATACTTCTAGCTTCATTATTATCGCCCTTTCCTTCGGTAATGATTTATGAAGAAGCCCTGAGGGGATCAATAAATATGAAGGTGAATAAATAGACAAATAAATAATTAAATAAATAAATAAATAAGTAAATAACTTCAGCTGAAACATCACCAAAACGTACTACGTAAGGCCGCGGATGTGAAATAATAACAAAATAATGCAGTTTTATTAGGCAGGCTAGCGTCTTGATATTACAATTTAAAGTGTCAATAAGAAATAAAAAAGAAAAATGCCTTATGGTATGTTCTACTCGCACTACTTTTGTTCGCGGATAGGAACCTTGTACGAAGTCGCTCTATAGCTTACGCGGCGTCGCGTCTGACGTGTGAAAGGTAGTATGCGTTCTTACGAACCAGCTTCTCGGGAACTGCAATATCAGCGCCGACGCCCCGTCGTCAAAAGCGAAGTTCACGGGCTACCTCCGGCGCCAGCGCGCCAAGTACGTACAGCATAAAACGGCTGCGCGTCGCGTGGGGCCTGGCTGCGGTGTCCGCACCGGCGTGCGCTGCACTGCGCGCAACTCGCGGGACAAGTGCCGCGTCGTCACCGTCGACAGCTTCTCGCTGTATACGGCGGCGCAGGGCCCGGAGAGACCCAGGGCGGCGCGCGACGACGGCCCCGCGCCCTTATCTTATCTCGGCACACCCGTCTCGGCTCCCGGGAGCCCGCTGCGCGGAGGAAAATATTCGGCGGCGGCCCTTATCGAAGCGTTGCCTCCCCCATCCATTCCGTCTATTTCTCACTATCCTGTGTCCCTTGGAGTACGGAGCAGCCGGCTCGTTCTCCGGCCGCTTGCTTGTTGCTCTTTGTTTTGGCGCGTTGTTGTCGAGTTATTCGATTCGGTTTTCCCGCTGCCATCTTTCTCTCTAAAGGCTGCCCTTGCCCTTGTTCGGACTCCTGCCGCTTCTTTTCATAGCGCATTCGTTTTCTCTCTCCAGACTTCTCGCACCTTTCCCAGTTCGTTCGCCGTTGAAAGTTCGAGAGCGGCGTGGTTGAGGACGCGTCTTATCGCCGCCAGTAGCTCGGGCTATTTTCTTTGGCAGTCATTCTACGAATGCCCTATGAGTGGCTCACCGAACTGTTCTCTACACGGTTGGCGTTCACTGCGAAAACAAAGCAAGCATGGCCCTTACTGCTTTAGCGCAGCATATAATGTGCGTAAACGGTCGAAGGTGGCTATCTTTCGTTCCTCCTTGGCTTTTTTTTTTTTTTAATAATCTATACAGAACTTTGCCCTGGCGAGCAGAGTCAAGCTTGTACTGATCCATGGTGAAAAAATAATAGCAGTAAAGGACGGAAGTGAGTAACAAAACGCAGCGGTAGTTCGTCACTCCCATTCGTCACTCCCAACGCCACGCTGTTAGTTACGCCTAAAATTTTAAACGCTGAAAATATTTAGAAAGGTATAGAAACGTTCTTCCTCCAACTATCGCTGTTGTCTATCTTCTTTTCGAACGTTGGCCATTTACAAAAGGGAAACGAACCCGCCGCAATGGCGCTGCGGCTGTGGCATCCCTATTTAGGGGCTTTAGGCGTTCCGCTTCCGAGCACGAGCTCACGGGTTCCATTCTAGACCGCATTTCGATGGGGGTGGTGTGCAAAAAGCGCTCGTGTATCCTATGTTGGGCACCCGCTAGAGAACCCCAAGGGGTCAAGATAATCCGGAGTCCCCTACTAGGGCGTGCCTCATAACCCCACCCCGGTTTTATTCTGGTACGCGTGGAACCCCATGAATCAATCAGAAAAAGAAAAACAGGCTTGAGCCTCTATAATTCAGTTAGCAGAGAACGGGAAAAGACGGGGTCATACATAGTATCACAGATGCGCATGGCACGCTTGGAGATTTACAGGGAGATTTGCGAAGTATCTTCTACGCATAGTTGTAATTTGCTGCATCGCTGACGGGACAACGTAGGCATAGCAGTATCATTGCTAATACGCCATTGCTTTGCCAGCAAAAGTTACGTTTGGTGTGCTTATCGAGCGAAAACTCGTTAGAGTTAGCGTTCGTTCTCTTTTGTTACCCGACCATGCAGATCTCTTCCCATTGTTTATGGTGATGAAATGTTCGGTACTGAAGGATAGTTGTTTCTCGACGTTATTCGTAACTGCAGGGAATTAGTCATGATTGCTTGTCGCTTTTTCTGTCTGTCTGTCTGTCTGTCTGTCTGTCTGTCTGTCTGTCTGTCTGTCCGTCCGTCCGTCCGTCCGTCCGTCCGTCCGTCCGTCCGTCTGTCTGTCTGTCTGTCTGTCTGTCTGTCTGTCTGTCTGTCTGTCTGTCTGTCTGTCTGTCTGTCTGTCTGTCTGTCTGTCTGTCTGTCTGTCTGTCTGTCTGTCTGTCTGTCTGTCTGTCTGTCTGTCTGTCTGTCTGTCTGTCTGTCTGTCTGTCTGTCTGTCTGTCTGTCTGTCTGTCTGTCTGTCTGTCTGTCTGTCTGTCTGTCTGTCTGTCTGTCTGTCTGTCTGTCTGTCTGTCTGTCTGTCTGTCTGTCTGTCTGTCTGTCTGTCTGTCTGTCTGTCTGTCTGTCTGTCTGTCTGTCTGTCTGTCTGTCTGTCTGTCTGTCTGTCTGTCTGTCTGTCTGTCTGTCTGTCTGTCTGTCTGTCTGTCTGTCTGTCTGTCTGTCTGTCTGTCTGTCTGTCTGTCTGTCTGTCTGTCTGTCTGTCTGTCTGTCTGTCTGTCTGTCTGTCTGTCTGTCTGTCTGTCTGTCTGTCTGTCTGTCTGTCTGTCTGTCTGTCTGTCTGTCTGTCTGTCTGTCTGTCTGTCTGTCTGTCTGTCTGTCTGTCTGTCTGTCTGTCTGTCTGTCTGTCTGTCTGTCTGTCTGTCTGTCTGTCTGTCTGTCTGTCTGTCTGTCTGTCTGTCTGTCTGTCTGTCTGTCTGTCTGTCTGTCTGTCTGTCTGTCTGTCTGTCTGTCTGTCTGTCTGTCTGTCTGTCTGTCTGTCTGTCTGTCTGTCTGTCTGTCTGTCTGTCTGTCTGTCTGTCTGTCTGTCTGTCTGTCTGTCTGTCTGTCTGTCTGTCTGTCTGTCTGTCTGTCTGTCTGTCTGTCTGTCTGTCTGTCTGTCTGTCTGTCTGTCTGTCTGTCTGTCTGTCTGTCTGTCTGTCTGTCTGTCTGTCTGTCTGTCTGTCTGTCTGTCTGTCTGTCTGTCTGTCTGTCTGTCTGTCTGTCTGTCTGTCTGTCTGTCTGTCTGTCTGTCTGTCTGTCTGTCTGTCTGTCTGTCTGTCTGTCTGTCTGTCTGTCTGTCTGTCTGTCTGTCTGTCTGTCTGTCTGTCTGTCTGTCTGTCTGTCTGTCTGTCTGTCTGTCTGTCTGTCTGTCTGTCTGTCTGTCTGTCTGTCTGTCTGTCTGTCTGTCTGTCTGTCTGTCTGTCTGTCTGTCTGTCTGTCTGTCTGTCTGTCTGTCTGTCTGTCTGTCTGTCTGTCTGTCTGTCTGTCTGTCTGTCTGTCTGTCTGTCTGTCTGTCTGTCTGTCTGTCTGTCTGTCTGTCTGTCTGTCTGTCTGTCTGTCTGTCTGTCTGTCTGTCTGTCTGTCTGTCTGTCTGTCTGTCTGTCTGTCTGTCTGTCTGTCTGTCTGTCTGTCTGTCTGTCTGTCTGTCTGTCTGTCTGTCTGTCTGTCTGTCTGTCTGTCTGTCTGTCTGTCTGTCTGTCTGTCTGTCTGTCTGTCTGTCTGTCTGTCTGTCTGTCTGTCTGTCTGTCTGTCTGTCTGTCTGTCTGTCTGTCTGTCTGTCTGTCTGTCTGTCTGTCTGTCTGTCTGTCTGTCTGTCTGTCTGTCTGTCTGTCTGTCTGTCTGTCTGTCTGTCTGTCTGTCTGTCTGTCTGTCTGTCTGTCTGTCTGTCTGTCTGTCTGTCTGTCTGTCTGTCTGTCTGTCTGTCTGTCTGTCTGTCTGTCTGTCTGTCTGTCTGTCTGTCTGTCTGTCTGTCTGTCTGTCTGTCTGTCTGTCTGTCTGTCTGTCTGTCTGTCTGTCTGTCTGTCTGTCTGTCTGTCTGTCTGTCTGTCTGTCTGTCTGTCTGTCTGTCTGTCTGCGACACTGTTTAGCAATCAGATGACAATCCGAATCAGTAACTGATATACAGGTACTTCAGCGAACACTCAATTTTTTTTCTCTTGCAGGTAGCACAATTCTATTCATGAGCTGGTCTACACGAAAAGGCGGACATTACTTGCACAAAAAATTAAAATGCATAGTCGAATAATCAATAAGAATTCACTAATTAAATTTTCAGTTAATGACCTTATGGCACATATTGTAATTTACAGATTCTAGCGGGTGAGGCAGCAAGGCATGTCTATTTGAAAGTAATTGTGTGGATGACACCATTTGCGAGATGCCGTCAAACTTGCGGTAAAAATGCACTCTCGTTCCACCTACTTTTTTACGAAAGCGTCGTTTCATGCATTGAAGCACAAAAGTGGCTGGAATGACAATGCATTTCTCCGCAAAGTACGGGAATTAATATCCCAAAACTGGTGTCATCCTGTGAATCCGTTCTAAGTGGATCCGCCTTGCGAACTCCCCGGCTAGAATTTGTAAATTGCAATATGTGTTTTATGGTAATTAGCTAAAAAGTTCATTACTGGTTTTTTGTTGATTAGTCAATTATGCCTTTCAATTTTTTCGTATGTCCGCCTCTTCGAGTAGACCAGCTCATGGACTATGATGCTATGTGTCATAAGCATTAAAAAATTAAGTTCTCTGAAACACTCGATATATGGGAACAAGAAACTTAAAACAGTAATGTTATATATTGCGGTCAATGGATTAAAATCTGGGAAAAGCACTCAGAAATGGAATATTTTCACACATGGTTAAAAAATGTCACCTTAGGGAAAGAAATGGGCGAAACTTATTAAAAAGTACTTCAAGCATTTTTCCTCCCGGAACCTTTAGGAAATTAAGCGGCAAGAATGACGCGGATCATGCCTGCAAAAATGCCTGATCAATACCACCTACAGCTCGGATTCGCCCCGTTCGTAGTGAGGCGGCTTTCGCACACATGCGTGCACGTGTGCAACTTTGTAGCACGGCACGAGAGAAGTGTTGCTATCACAGAAAATGTTTCTTCCAACATGCGGCAAACAAAACACGTGCAGTATCTACGAACAAGCAGACAGCTTCTTGTCTTCTGTGAAAGGTCATGTTGATCAAGCACCATTAATAAGTGAATATTTACACCCTGTAGTGTAATGCAAAAGCATGTTCCTGTTTCATTTCTCCTTACCCTTCCCCCAGTGGAGAGTAGCAAACCAGAATCTTATCCGCTTGACCTCCCTGCCTTTCCCATCCCATTTATTTCGCTCTCGTGTTCCTGTTTTATTGAAAGGGTTGACAGGACCATCAAGTCGTGCGGGCTAAAAATATAGTTCTTGTGTAAAAGAATTGGATCAAATAATGAATGCAGCAGAAACAACTCGTATCCAAAGAAACAGACAGTGTTCGTGGAACAACGAACATCAGATTGCCCACCTACTAACTCAGTGACGTGATGACGGACGGTCATTCATTTCGCACCTACAAATGCGTGCAGAGGGCGCATTTCTTAAAATCTCTACCGCGCAGAGCAAAATAATATGAAATTCTGAAATTTTACGTGCCAAAACTACGATCTGATTATAAGGTACGCCGTGTAGCGGTTGACTCCGGATTAATTTTGACCGCCTGTGGCTCCTTACCGTTCACCTAAATCTAAGTACACTGGCGTTTTTTGCATTTCGCCCGCATCGGAATGCGGCCGCCATGGTCGGGGAAAGATGGCGAATTTTTATTTCCGGCTTTCTCTCTCTCTCTGCTTTTCTCTCGTGCTGCCGTACGTGTGTAATGAGCTAGCGAGCTAGTGCACTCGTTTTAGCCGGCGAGTGACACGTGCCGATGTTCACCCTCGCGATTCTCGATAACCTGAAGTCAGCTATGGCACGCTTATCGATTCGTCGCAGTCGTATATTACTCTCCGCGGTAAGTGCTAGCGCGGCAGGGTGGTTCAGATAAGCAGCAAGTGCCACGATACGGCGACGGTAAAGCGCGAGATACATCTGCACCGAGGTGATGCTCCTTCGTCATTATGCAGACGCAAAGAGATCGCGAAAAAGAAAGGAAACAAAAATCGAGGTTTCCTCTGCCAAAGGCAATGTCGCCTACACGCGCCGCAACGACTGCGTCTTTTCTCGGTGGCGGGAGGCGTGGTGATGGAGAAGGCGCCGGGCGGTGATGCTTGTTTCACGCGAATCCTCGATAGAGGAGCGCCGGAATTCATCGATGGAGTCACTCGCTGAAGAATGCTGAGCTAAGTGCTAACATTGCGGACGCTCGGAAGAGAACTGGGTCTCGTCGCTGCTGGTTGCGTGATGCCTGAACCTGTCAGGCCTTCGCACGTTTCGCAAGAAACTCGAGGCCCGATTGGCACTCCGTCAGCATAATGGAGTGCCGTGGTGAGAAGTGTCCTGCAGAGCGACTGTTATTGAAGCTTGTTTTTTTTTCTCGTTCTTTGTTTGATTTTATTTTACTGGAGGTATCGAACTATTGGGTTCGAGTGTATTGGTGGCAGCCCTGCGATTGTGATCCGGCTCCACGTTCGCGCGCTCTCTAAATGGATCTTGCACAATTGCAGCGGCCGACCTGAGCGAGTAAGCAATATAGCAGCGGCTTCGTGTACGTGGCACTCGGGCAAGGTTGGCGGTGTCTCAGTCGACTCTGGCGGTATTTCAGCTTAAAATAATGAGAAGTGTGTGCGTGTGTGTGCGTGTGCGTGTGTGTGTGTGTGTGTGTGTGTGTGTGTGTGTGTGTGTGTTTGTGTGTGTGTGTGTGTGTGCGTGTGTGTGTGTGTGTTAGGAATTGTGCATTATATGTATGCATTTTTATCGGACATCGTCTACATGCGACATACATCAGTTCGTTTATTGATCTGGAAGATGGTAACTCGAACACCGCGTTGTGCCCAGCCGTCAACGGCCTTGAGGTTTCATTGCTGGCTTTCACCGTCGTGGACAGATTTAATGAGGCAACACACGTGCACGTAAAGCTATCCCGTTCGTCGGGTGCGTCGTAAACACGGGTTATACAAGTATTGGAACCCGCTGGAACCTAATGTAAGTCTTCGTAAACTTCCTAGGTGAAGCTGTTGGTGTGCGATTAGTAGTACCGACTAAATATTCCAATAATATTTTAAGACATTTAGACAAATTCGAGCAGTAGGAGTAGCCGTGCTTCCAACGCGTCGTCTCCGATGGACAGGATGCTTCTCACGTATGTACATCTCTTCCGTGCTGTTTTGCCGTGGCTGAACAGAACACCCAGAATACGCTGCGTGAGGTACGTTTACTGCACGCTATGATATACTACTGCAGGGAAGGCGCGAGTCTTGGTGCATTCGTTAATACGTGTGCAGCGCGTGCTCGGTGGGCGGTGGCTGTTTCTGCAGTATAGAGAGCGGCTCACTGCACCCACGACGAGCATGTTTCGCCCGCTTTCATAACGCTATGAAATCCCCGACGATTGTGAGCTCTTGAAGTATACTACAAGTATATGCACGCACAAAAGGTGGAACTGTGCCATTTGCGCCTCTTCTGGCGCTTATGTGGATCCGCCCAGTGACTATCCCCTTGCGCAACCACCAACGTTAGCGAGCTTGAGTGAAGCTGTAGCCATAGCCACTGAGCAACCACGGCGGGTAAGCAACAGCGTATGACACGAGTATCGGCACCTATTTTCATGTCTTTTTCCTGCCTCTTATGCATCTTAAAACTAATTGCTATGTACCGCATCAGTGGTGTGGGTATTGTACGGTTGCGCGTCACACGAACACGCTCTCCGCAGCCATTCTCAACGAGTTCAGCAACGAATGAACGGCAGTTTGATCCATCCCGCAAAGCCTAAGAGCCTAACAGTTTGTATCGCGTTAACACTCAGCATGTATTGGGGTCACAGCTTGGTTTTGCGTCTACGAAATTGATATCTTTCATTTTATCTCTACCGTTTCTCTTCTAGAGCTGGCAGGGGCTGTGTCCCGCCGCCTGGTATAGCAGTTGCCAGCTAGCTTTTTCTTCTTCTCTGTGATTGCTTTTTATGTGTGCAAACCAAATAAATAAATAAAATAAATATTTTATAGTAATTCAGAAGCTTTGCATCACACTCTTTTCTGATACAAAGAAATTTCAATATTACTTATATAAAATTAACAACGTGGTTTCTTTTCACTTTCTTACATATGTGTTTTGTATTGTTGTTCCCGCTATGCGGAAAGGAGTAGCCGTCACCATTATGAGCTGACTACGTTGCTTATCTTTTATATTATTTTCAATAAAAGAAAGACGCCTTGGTACTTTAGCAACAACAACAAAAATAGCTTAAAAGAGAAAGGATTAGAGCCACCTTTAAATTCGAGTGTGTATTTTCGTTTAAATCGCAAGGTTTTTGTTCGTTATGATACATTTAAGGCCTCCGTGTCTTTCCATTTATTTTTCTCGAGGCGAGCATTGAATGTGGGCTATAAAAACATCTCCGACGTGCTTCGGCTGTTGTAAATCTTACGAAACATGCTAGGATTTCAGCGGGATCTGCGTGGTGCTTCTCGTACGTTCATCGTACTCGCGCCTTTCGTAACATTCCTCTCAGAAGCCTGAATTAAAGGAAAGGGGAAAAAAATTAAAGAAAATGGCGGTAGAAGGAAAGAAACCCCTAGATTGCTGGGACACGCGATAAGCGTGCTCGTTGCTGGCGTCGTTTTAATGCAGTTTTTCACTTTGGCGCACGCAGCGATAAACGCTGCTCACTGCGACGCAGCCAACTGAGACGGGGCTGTTGCGTCAGCGCGGCCGAAGATCTTTTAGTTGCGACTTGGGCAACGATGCTGCGCTTTGGTTTTTGTGATTTGCTTACTTTTGTGCCTGCGCATTTCCCTTTCCTCCCCTCCTTCTTGTATGACCGCCGCGGCGGATCAGCACGACGTCGCGGGTTCGGTTACTGCCCACGACATTCGCAAGAGAAGTGAATCCTGAAACAATCGAGCTGCCTAACTATGGGCACACGTCGGAGAACACTGGTTGATCAAAATTAAGCCGGTGTTGAAACATTCTGTCGGATTCCTTCGTCTACGACGTCTCCACGACCCCTCTTTTTGCTTTAAGACTTTAAATGCCATCTATTAATGAATAACTCTTGTATAATTCTTCGCGATGAAGGAGTTAGTGTTTTTGTTGAGGAATTTGATGCTTGAGCTGCGGAACGTTTCCCATGATTCTTTCTTCGTATATTTATTTCATTTTATGTTCCTGCTGCAATCCTCTATTGTCTGGCGTCGACCGCCAGTTGTGAAAGGACCTTATTATTTTTTCCTCGCTTATTTTACCCCCTTCTCACACAGAGGCCATAGCGGCATCTGCTTTAATACAGGAAATAAATAAATAAATAAATAAATAAATAAATAAATTTTTTGTAGTACCTTTACTGATGTCCTTCAGGTGTCTCATCTTGTTCTTCATTCCTTGCTACCTTTGCCTTCTTCCTATGCTTAATTTCTATGTTTCTATGTTCACTTTCTATGTTTCAACTTCCATGTACGATGCCTGCCTTCCTTCCTGGATATTAGGCAGCTATTCTGCCGTTCGCGGTGTCAGCCTTCTCCTTCGCTTCCTTTCTCTCTTTGTCAATTTGTATACATGTCTTGAAGCGAAATATCAAAGCACAATAATCAACTAAAATTGCAGGGGCCCTGTACATGCAAGTGCACAAACTTGGGCAAAGAACGGTGCTTGTGTTACGCCTTTTTCCCCCATCAGACGACGGATCAAGCTAGGCGAAGGGGGGGGGGGGGGGCGCAGAAGTTAACCGCGCAAACGTTTCCTGTCTGACGTTGTAGAGCACCAACTCTATATAGCTACGCAAACACTCCGCGTTATAACCCGTACGTGACCCGGCCAAGTTCTGGGAAGGTCTCCTTAAGGTTGTTGCCGCTTTTCTCGCATCTTCGGCAAACGCTACCTCGCGGGAAAACTCTTGCGGGCGAGTGCTTTCGCGTTGCGTGGTGGCGGGAAGCTTCTAGAGAATGTCTTCCTCGTGTGGGCGACACATCGCTGAAGCTTTACCGGAGCTGCTCGAAAAGCCTCGCGTTTTCTTTGTGCGCCAGAAAGTTGTGCGGAGGAGAAACTCGCACCTACGTTGTAGTCACCTTCCAATATCGATGTATTCTCGATAGTGGATGTACAATCGAGCTTTTTTTTTTTTTTTCGACAACGTAACAGAACAAGGCGGCTAACTTGACCACATGAGAATATACCGTTTGCTAAACTAAACTGATGAAAGGTGAATATAAAGGTAAAAGATAAAGGAAGAGAGAGTACGATACCACCAAGTTTAGCACAACACATGCGCGAAATCAAGAACACGCCGAAGCCTTACAGTCGTTCGCAGTGACAGTTGTCCGAAAGGTCAAAAGCGTGGCAGTTTGGGCGAGTTGGTATGTCATGACTTTTTTTAGGCTTGTAGCGCAAACTTTCTGAGCTGCGCTACAAGCCTAAAAAAAGTTGTCCGAAAGAAGAGCACCATCTTCTGTGGTAACAATCGGTGAGCCGCAGTGTGTATATTTATTGAAGGTCCCATTTTATTTTCTTCTTCCTTCTAAATGCAAAGCATTTCGCCTAATCGAAGCCAAGGTCAGAGCAAGGTCACGCGCGAGTATGCGTTAATTTTGTCTCAGGAAAATGGGAACCGATCCGGCAGATAGTGCAGCTCGAAAAGCTGCTGGACATAGTGCAAGCAAACACCGGATAGAGTGCGAACTATAAAGAGGCCAGATTCGCCAATATCGCACACCGGATAAATTTTCGAAAATATATGTAGAGTGCCGTGACTCAGTTATATCTTGTTTCCGTGATGTTGATGTTGAGTAAGGTGATGTCGGTGCTTATATACACATTATTGCTTAAAGCAGTAATGAAAGAACTTCTTTTCGGAATATTAACTGTAAGCTGCATTGTTGTATGCCTGAATTCAATTTGCACTCTATGTTTCAATTTAACGCACCACCTGTCTTTGTTACGAAGCAATCTGACGCAGCGTAAGAGTCCTACTCCCTCTGTTTAAGCTTCAAAAATAAATTGTAGGTACGCGAACATCAGTGCTATTCTCGCGCTTCCATTTCACAGGGCGCTTTGAAGGATGATGGTCGCCAGCACGTTTCCGGTACCCTGCGCTTCTTATGTTGGAATCGCACCGCTGGTACGAGTTGTTGGGGTCTCGGTGCTGACGCCCGTTATTGCCAATGGGTCGCAAGCCCCAAGGGTAGCGTTGGCCTGGCGGCCTGGGGCACTGGAAGCATCCGAAGGTCCCGGCAAAGCATGAGAAGACTGGTAACAGAACAACTGGTTTATTCTAACATAGCAAAAGAGCGGCCGGTCAGGTCGACCGAAGTGGAGAGACGGGAGAGCACGTAACTCAACAGTACAAATCGGAGCCTCTCCTCTGGCGTCCGGGGGCAGCTGCTCTTATACCCTCGGCGTCGCGGTCCAAAAGGGAAGGAGGGAAGGTCACGGGATGAAGGTCACGGGACGGCGCAGCAGGAGCCCACGACGGCGCGAACAGTTGAGCCGAGAGACCTCCAGGCTCCTCATTCGGGGAACTCCGCTCCCCGGCTGCCGCGCTTTGACAAGCGAGGGCACACACACACACACGCACACACGAAGACACGTGGCACTGAAACACGCCTGGACACGCTTGGCGGGTAGGCGTTTCGGCGGCGTCGAACGGGCCAAAATGTCCGCCGCTTTGAACAAAGCCCCGGCGTCCGTTGCATCCGCGCCGGCATTACCGCGCGTTGTAGGCGAAACGTAACAGACCGCCCCGCCGGGGGAAGGAGATCCCGATGGTCAGGGGACTGCATCCGCTGTCCGGAGGGATGTCGCTCGATGATGCTCATAACCGAAGTTGGGCGTCCTTGGGCGTTTCTTGAGCGCAGCGCACAGAGAAGGCCTCGTTCTCACGTTCAGGTGCACACAGGACACTGCAAAGTGACTTCGGGAGAGTTGACATTTTTGTTCTCGTTTCCGGCAAGCGTTAGAACCACGCCAAAAGTCAACCGCTCAGTCAGCAAGCACGGCACAACCCTCACTAAGCCCTGCCAGGCTCTTTCCCCTTTTATACTGCTGCCTAGTTCCTTACAGTAGTTTAGCAGCACTCAGAACGCGTCCACAAATCGGAAAAATTGCACTAAAAAGCACATCATCACTTTGAAACACTACACAAAAGCAATAGGTTAAAAATCCTGCCTCAGGAAGAAAAACATCAGTAACAAGCAATTTTGAGGCTGATTCCCACGTTAGGGGCTTCGACTTAAGCCATCGGCGTTACCGTTGAGACTCCCCTTTTTGTAACGCACCTCAAAGGAATATTGTTGCAAAGCGAGGCTCCAGCGCAGGAGGCGGCCATTTTTGGGAGAGATGGTCTGCAGCCATTGGAGAGGGCAGTGATCCGTTTCAATGATAAACCTCGAGCCAGCTAGGTAACATGACAATTTCTGAACGGCCCACACGATACACGCACACTCTTTCTCGGTGGCGCTATACGCCTGCTCACGACTCGTCAGCTTACGACTAGCATACAGGACGGGGTGTTCTACTTCTCCATTTTCCCGTTGGCACAGTACAACGCCCATGCCTCGCTCACTAGCATCACACTGAACAACGAACCCTTTTGTGTAGTCGGGCGATCGTAGCACAGGCTGGCTTGTTAGGGCGCTCTTTAGGGCGCTAAAAGCTCTTTCCTTTGTCTCGTCCCAGACGACTGTTTGCGGCTCTGTCTTTCTTAGAGCATCCGTTAGGGATGCCGCGATATCAGAGTACCTGGGGATGTACCTCTGATAGTAGCCGGCGACACCTAAGAACGACCGAATATCGGTCTTCGTACGCGGTTGCGGGAAGTCTCGCACAGCGGCTACCTTTATTTCAGAGGGGCGGCGTCGACCCCGACCAATCACGTGTCCGAGGTAGACAACCTCGGCCTGTGCTAACTGGCACTTGGGAGCCTTGACTGTCAAGCCCGCATCGCGCAGGCGGGTTAGCACTGCCCGCAAGTGCGCCATATGCTCAGGCCAGGATGCGGAGAATATCGCTACGTCGTCTAGATACGGTAAAGCGAATTCTTGCTGTCCCCGCAACACTTTATCCATGAGGCTTGAAAAGCAGTATGGCGCGTTCTTCAAACCAAAACTCAAAACTTTAGGACGGAATGTCCCCATTGGTGAAATGAACGCCGCATACCTACTAGCCTCTTCTGTAAGTGGAACCTGCCAATAACCCCTGACAAGATCTAGGGTGGAAATAAACTGAGCGCTACTCACTCTCTCAAGGCGCTCCTCGATGTTAGGGATCGGATAAATTTGATCCTTAGTGATGGAATTAAGCCTGCGGTAGTCGACGCAAGGACGAGGTTCCTTGCCCGGTACCTCAACTAAAATCAAAGGGGAGGTATAATCACTCTCACCCGCTTCAATAACACCGAGCTGTAGCATTTTCTTTACCTCAGCCTCCATAATATCGCTCTGGCGGGGTGACACCCGGTACGCCTTGGATCGTACTGGCTCTGGGGAGGTAAGTTCTATGTCATGAGTAAGGACAGAAGTCCTACCAGGCCTCTCAGAGAACAGACCTTGAAACTCTTGTAAGAGCTGGTGTAGTTCGGTTTTCTGCTCAGGCGACAGCGATGTTTTCTAGGCTGCCATCCTTCTTTTGCTCGGCTATCAAAGCCGAGCGGCTGACTTTTAGCAACCTGTTAAGTCCGTCTGACGTAGGCGCGATGAGCAAATCTGGAGACAGCTCTTCTAACTTTCCCGTGTCGGGAATTTCCTCTCCAGTATCTGCTGCCTTTAACGCTACAGGCTCAATTTTATTCTGTTCGGGCGTGCTCTGAATACCAGCTTGCTGCGCCTCTGACCCTTTCTCATCGTTCAACAACGTCGGCCCCGCAACTACCGCCTTTGCAGCGAGCTCCCGAACCTTCGATCTGGTTAAGGCCTGAACGCTAGCCTCACCAAACAAAAGCCCCTTCTCGCGCAGGAGGTGATCGGACCTGTTCGAAAATAGGTACGGGTACTGGGGGGGCAGCATAGATGACACTGCGGCCTCCGTCTCAAGTGCTCCGAAAGGTCCTTCAATAAGCACTTTTGCTACCGGCAGACACACGCTATGAGCTTCCACTGCTTGCTTGATCCATGCGCACTCGCCCGTGAACATATCGGGTTCTACGTAAGAGGGGTGAACTACATCCATTGTAGCTGCGGAATCGCGAAGCACTCGGCACTCTTTCCCGTTCACGAGGAGGTCTCGCATGTAAGGCTCGAGAAGCTTCATGTTCTCGTCAGTGCTGCATAAAGACAAAAACACGACTTTTGTTTTTGTTTCTGGACACTGCGCCGAAAAGTGACCCGGCTTCTGGCACGTATAACAAACGCGCGCTTGCCTCGTCTCGAACCGCTTTCTGCGTTCGGCTTCGGTTGCCGCCGTCTCCTTACGTTCGGTCGGACTGCTTTCACTCGCATCCGCACTACGTGTGTCCCCCTTTGCTCTCATGGGCGTGAACTTTGGCCTCTCAAACTTGGAGCCAAATTCACCCTTTTGACCGTCCTTAGCTCCACGAGCCCGACGCGTCACAAACTCCTCGGCTAACTCAGCGGCTCTAGCCACCGTACTAACGTCTGGCCTATCCAAGACCCAGTACCGCACGTTCTCAGGTAACCGACTATAAAACTGTTCTAGCCCGAAACACTGCAGAACTTTCTCATGGTCACCAAACGCTTTCTCTTCTTTGAGCCACTCCTGCATGTTTGACATAAGCCTGTACGCAAACTCTGTATATGACTCACTTTTGCCTTTCTCATTTTCCCGAAACTTCCGACGGAACGCCTCCGCTGACAGCCGGTACTTTTTTAGCAGACTCGATTTCACTTTGTCGAAATCCTCTGCCTCCTCTCTCTCCAAGCGAGCGACTACGTCGGCCGCCTCGCCGGGTAGCAAAGTGAGCAAGCGCTGTGGCCACGTTTCCCGAGAGAACCCCTGCTTCTCGCACGTTCGCTCAAAGTTAACCAGGAACAAACCAATGTCCTCTCCAAGCTTAAACGGCCGCATCAGGTCAGTCATTTTGAACAATACTCGTTCTCCTGCACTGTGTGCCTGACTTCCATTACGAGCGCGTTCCATCTCTACCTCGAGACGCTTCATTTCCAAAGCGTGTTCGCGCTCTTCTTTTTCTTTCTGTTCTTTTCGTTCACGCTCATCTTTCTCTTTCTGTTCTTTAAGTTCATGCTCATCTTTCTCTTTCTGTTCTTTAAGTTCACGCTCCCTCTCCTCAATGGTCTCAAGGCATTCCGACAGCTCGTCATCCTCAGCTTCTAACTCAAGAATAGCCCTTAGCAGTTCTGGTTTTCTGAGTTTGTCTGAGACATCCAGACCCAACTCTCTTGCAAGCTCCAGCAATATCGGTTTGCGCAACGACTTCAAATCCATGGCTGCTCTGAATGCTGCTTTCTCTACTGTCTACTATTGTCTTGCCGCAAACTAACCCGGCAGCAACGACAACCCCAATTACCAGCTCTGTTTCTAACACTAACAAAAGCCTGGCAAAACTCAGAAGAAGAAAGTCCCGCACTCACCAAACCTCGCAGCCAAGACTTCAGCGCAGTCGTTCCGCTGCAGGCAACCAGTCATCACACAGGGCTCGTTGCGCTGCTCCCGGATGGTCGTTGTGCTGCTCAGCATACAGTCAACCGCATCTCTTCGCTGCTGGCCTCCGTTGTCGCGATCTCACCGCTGGCAACCAGATGTTGGAATCGCACCGCTGGTACGAGTTGTTGGGGTCTCGGTGCTGACGCCCGTTATTGCCAATGGGTCGCAAGCCCCAAGGGTAGCGTTGGCCTGGCGGCCTGGGGCACTGGAAGCATCCGAAGGTCCCGGCAAAGCATGAGAAGACTGGTAACAGAACAACTGGTTTATTCTAACATAGCAAAAGAGCGGCCGGTCAGGTCGACCGAAGTGGAGAGACGGGAGAGCACGTAACTCAACAGTACAAATCGGAGCCTCTCCTCTGGCGTCCGGGGGCAGCTGCTCTTATACCCTCGGCGTCGCGGTCCAAAAGGGAAGGAGGGAAGGTCACGGGATGAAGGTCACGGGACGGCGCAGCAGGAGCCCACGACGGCGCGAACAGTTGAGCCGAGAGACCTCCAGGCTCCTCATTCGGGGAACTCCGCTCCCCGGCTGCCGCGCTTTGACAAGCGAGGGCACACACACACACACGCACACACGAAGACACGTGGCACTGAAACACGCCTGGACACGCTTGGCGGGTAGGCGTTTCGGCGGCGTCGAACGGGCCAAAATGTCCGCCGCTTTGAACAAAGCCCCGGCGTCCGTTGCATCCGCGCCGGCATTACCGCGCGTTGTAGGCGAAACGTAACACTTATAAAGTTTCGCTGCAGCGGCGGCCCTTGCAACAAGGTTACGCTTATTGGTTTTCCGCTCCCCATTCGAAAGTTGGCGGCGATGTCCTACAAACACCGTCGAGCTCAATAGAGTCGCCAACGTTGGATGACAGTTTTGCTTTTTTATTCTTTAAGCCATCGCCAAGAGCACGGAGGCCATACCGCAGCCGCTGGCCGCATAAGACAAGGCAAAGCGGTCAGCACAGAGGAACACGAAAAATCGGCCGAGAGCGAACGACGAGCCACATTTAATTCACGTCTTTTCTCTCCTCAAACGCCATGCCTTCGAAGACTTTTTATTTTTCGCGGCTGCTAGGGGCTCCGAAAGAGGCAAAATATACAAGGCGCAAGGGGAGACGGGCGCTGGCGTAATTTCGCGTGACTGGTTCTCCCTCCTCGCCTTCTCCGCCCTCCTCCTCCTTCGCGGCGCTGTCCGATGCTGAAGCTTCCGACTTTTTGTGCGGCCTAGCCGAGCTGGGCTATCTGTGGAGGAGACCTGGCTCGTCCGAAATGAGGCTTTAGAAGCAAGCTCTTTTGACTAGTGTCTCTTCGGTCGTCCTTTGCTTCCTATTTATTTCCTACGCTGGCGCCCGGAGAGCGCAAGTCAGGCGGAGAGTTCCACTGGACCGGGCGCGCTTGTCTCCTGTCCTTCGGCTCTCCGTCCTCCTTTCCCCGATCGACTACGCTCTCTGCACTCGCCTCTTCGCGTTGCTGTTACCCCGCCACACTTGGAAAGCCGCAGGAGTGTGAGAACGAGCGGTATGGGAAAGGACGCGTGATGCAAGAAGCGCTCAGTAGCGAACGGGTTGAGAGAGGGCGAGGGTTAACGGAGCAAGCGCAATACTTGGCCACCTTCTCCTCCTCGTGCCGATAAGAAGAAACGAAAGACGAGGGTAGAAAAGAAAGATGCCAGGAAAGGGAAAGAAGAGGGCCCGGCGTGGGTGCGATACAAACGAGTGGTGGCCAAAAGAAAGGAGCGGCCCGGATCGGAGCGCCCAGCAGACCGAGAAGCAGTTGCCATGGCAACGAGATCCTTCTGCACGGCCCGGCGCTTGCCGCTGCTTCTGCTGCTTCGTCTCCTCCCGGATTCCTTTTTTTTCCTCCGTTTCTTCCGTCGCGCGTCGATCTTAGCTCCAGTTCTTTTCTTCTCCTTTGCTCTTTCTCTTGCCTTCGTCCTTCTCACCACTTGATAAAGAAGAAGAGGCTTGATTTCTTTCCGTTACTCGCTCTCTCCCCCTCACTTCTCCTTTCCCATTCTTTATTTGTCCTCCTTCTCCCGTCCCCTTCGCGTTGGTTTTCCTTCCATATCGTACTGTCACCTGTTTTGCGCCAGCCGTACCCCGCGTAGTTTTATAATTTATTCCGTTCCTCAATTCCTCGCGAGCGGCTGCTCACCGCCTATTCAATTATTTTGCATATACATTTGCTAGCTCACCGTTCTCCTTACGGCGTCGAAACCACTTTAGTATTTGCCCCGGAGGACCGACGAGCAGTGCGAACGTGTGGAAATGGGAACACGCGCTGAGCGAAAAACAAAAACAAATAAAAAAGACAAATAATAAGCGAGAAGAAGGAACGACCGACGAGTTTGCGCCAATTCTCGGCTAACAGGCTGCCAGAAAAGCGCCGAGACGCGTGACGTGAAAAACTCAAACCTGCATAGGAATCGCAGTTAGTTTTTTCGGCTGCGGCGGAGAAACCTCGGGGAGCAAAGCAATGATATGCACACGCACAAATCCTGAAATTCGGTTCAACGCAGATTTATTTCCTCCAAAAGCGCTATACCGTATCCACTCCCGCTTTCTTGGGCCAATTTATATTTCGTTATCTATTTTTATTTCTTGAATTCGCTTTCCTTATTATTCTATAGAAAGGCGGGTGTTTCTCTTTCGAGATCGCTAGTCTGAAAAGCCGATGCACATTTTATTGGTCCGCAAGGTGGGTGCGCATTTTTCGAGGCCCGTCTTTGCAGGAGACGGTATAGCACGTAGTGCGGGCATGTTGTATAGACAGGCCGATATTCGTCGTATTAGGCCGACTAAGCAGAACATCCGTAAGCAGCTGAATTGAAAGCAGATTTGAGAACAGAAAACAAAAATAACAATACAGTGTTTTTTATTTGCTTTTGTCAGACAGCGCATTCACTATGTTAAACGAGTAAGAAAAAAAGAACATCCTTAAGCTGGTGAATCGTAAGTTAATTTATTGGGAAAGCATTTCTCCGGCGTGCCATTCTCTCGCGCTAATCCCTGCCTAACCGACATTAAATTTCTTATCGGTGCTACTGTGTGGAAGTATGCATCAGATAATTTCCCCAGGAATATAAAACTGCATACTTGGATCGTTTCAATTCCGTGCAGTTCTGAAATCGTGCATTTGACAAGAGCGCAGTGTATTGTCACGTGCAATATTGTCCCTTTCCTAAATATAACAGCGACGCCAGTACGTCCTCGTCGACGACTGCTGTTCTCGACGATCGACATTGTCCTATTTGGGAATCTGCGAGAAGACGCCGCACACAACTAACAAGCATCTATTCCCAGGCAACTTTGTGTACATTTATCATTTTCTGCACAAATTTGTTGTCTCCTTCACTTGTCCTGTGCGTTCTGTTTCAAATCGCATCGAGTTACCCAATCGCCCAGCTTCCGACTCTGGTTCAGTTATACGGGTTTGTGTGACGTCAGCCTTCTTGTCCAGCCGTTCGTGCGGTTTTATAAATAAACTTGGGGTGAGGGGAAGAGACAGGCAGCGTATCGCGGTGACACGTTTAACTGTCTCTCTTTCGGGACAGTTAAACGTGTCAATCGCTACAGCAAATATTTTCCCATATCAGCGACCACCCAAGCGATCGCGATTGCGCGGCACTTACAGTCCTACCGGCGCTTGTCCAATCGCGTCGAGGACTCATGTCCAGTACGTAGCCGTCCCCTGTTGCACTGGGTCAGGCACCGACATTGTCCTTCTTTCGCGGTGGGGATACTTGAGCCTATAAGCTTTCGAGCGTGGCAGCAGTGAATGCCGTCACTCAGGGTCGAGCTCGCGTTCCAGCGAAAGAGGATCTTTCCGGTTGAGCATCGCGCGACGCTCGGCAAGCGGACCCCCTATGCCCTCCATCCCTGAAGCAGAGGAGAGCGATGGCCTGCTGCAGCTGCGGTGCTCCGACTACACGAGTCACGTGGGCAAGAGCGGGCCGCTGTTTTTCCTGCCGATTTCCGACGTGCCCGCCTCAGTCGGCGTTTGTCCCGAGTACGCACCGTCGTCGCCCGGCCCGGCCTCCCCGTGTCGCACTCGATTAGCAGACGCGCTAACATTGTGCCCGCAAGTGGATGTACTGCATCATATTTCGCGGCGAGTTCCGGGCGTTAATTAAAACTAGAGCGTATATCGATTTGTGCGAGTGTACGACCATTGGCGAACCTAAGCGGCTTTCCGCCGTGCGTATACCTCGAGGGGCGCTGGACGGCCGCTCACGTCACCCTTGTCGCGGTTCTTGTGTTTAAATGGACCGCGCGACTGTGTTCTCGCTTTCTTTCATCTAGTTTATTTATTTATTTCGGCGGGAAACGTGCGTGCTCGTTTGGAGAACCCACAGCAATATAATTGGTCCATGGGAGTGCTTTCGTTTAATTCTTTTTTCTTTTTGATCCCCTACATATGTGTTTGTTCTCTTTTCTTGATGCTGAGCTAGCTCCGAGCAGGCTTCTCGTGCTCCAATTTGTTCCCACTCGTTGGGTATTTTCGTTGCGCATCGCATTTGTTCGCTTAAGACGAAACACCAGCTCAGTGCGCGTCTGAGGTAATTAACACTGTCAACTACCGCACGCAAACTACCAACTAGTTGATAGTTTGCGCTCAGCTGTCGTGTGTTATTTTCTCTCTTAAGTCCAGCCTCTTCGTCGCACTGCGTAACAGTGCTAACTATGTCGAACCAACTAGCCCACTGCGGAATTTTCCGGAAGTACGTCTGAGGAATACTTTCGCCGATGAGCCTTTAACGCTGAGCCTTTGCGAAGCGCACTTAGCGTGTAGGGATTCCGTTTTAATGGTCGGAACGCAGACAGTAGGTAGCCTTCCGTAGCATGCATGTGTTAGTGGATGCATTTTGTTCTGATATACTATGCAACATGGTGCAAGCCAAGTTTCGCAGTAAACTTTTTTTTTCTACTTACACGTTTGTGAGGTCAAGTCAGGGCGTGTCTCGCTGGTGGCATTGCGTTCTTTGGTCACTGTTTAATCACGTACTAGCGGGCAAATAAAAGCAGTCGAAGCAGTTACACTGCTTTGCATCACTGATTTCATATGTAATACGCGAATGTTAATCTCGACCCCGTTCACTAAGTTGTCCGTGGTTCAGACCCTTTCTTAATTGTCCACCGCGAGTGGACCACCGCCACTGTGTGGCAGGGGCTCACATTATACTGCTGCAGAAGAGGTCGCGGTCTCGACCTACAGCTACAGCGTCGCGATAGAGGCACAATGCAAAAAAAAAAACAAAAAAACTATCGTGTTGTCACACTTTCGTGCGCATTAAAAGGGCCCGCACATGGTCGGAGTTAGATTCTACCTACTCAGCAGTCGCATGTGAATTGTCTCTGGGACATAATACGATGATCAATTAGCATTCATAATGATTTTGGATTAAATCTTGTTTCTTTATCTTTTGCGAGATAGTACAGCGACAACTGACTTCATTCAGGCCAATAAACATTCTGTTCAAATCAAGCTCGTCACTGTTGCACCCGAGGCGTTCTTGCGTCACTGTTGAAACCGTCGGCTTAAAAACGCTCGCGGGAAGCCTCTGGCGGTCAACATCGCACGAAAGGGGGCTCCCTAAAATTGATGTAAGTGGGGCGGCCGAGAAGGTGATTCGATTTAACCGTATATCCGACCGGTTTTGCAATACGTAGTGCTGAAACGCAGTTTACCTAATCTAAAAGGGGCTTTAATTTGATTCTCCCCGATATCAGCCACGAGAGATTGCGATCCCCCAGGGAGCTTCCGCTAAGTGGAAGCTGAAATCTTTGCCCAATGACGGAACACGCCTCGTCAACCTCCTGTTGCGGGGTTCGTTTCAACGCTGCTAGGTAACTCGTAGACTTCGTAAAGTTTGCCGCAAGGCCGTACATCTCAGGGGACGAAGAGAAGCGACGGGAGCGCATCGAAAACGTGCCAGCGGCGGCGAATAAACTTACTCTCGGCGAATGCCTGTCTTGCACTCCTTTGACCCGCACCGACCTGCGGCGAGCATGGGTTTCAACGGGAGCGAAGGGCCCCTCCGAAAACAAAGAGTATCTAACGGCTGTGACAAAGGCGAAACGAATGAGGACAGCGCCGGTTGAAGTTAAAGTAGGACCGCGAGTCAGACCGGACTGCTTAGAATTTCAAATGAGATATTTTCCTTTTTTTTTTTGCTTTTTTGTTCCTACAATTTCCGCCACACTGTTCGAGAATTCACTATCTTTCTTCCCACCCGTGAGTTGGGAAAGTAAACATGCCTTGTAGCAGCTAACACCCGAAATGGAAAACAGGAAGAAAATGAAGAGACAGAGACGCGAGATAAAAAAAAAAAAGCGTGGGTGTTCGAGGGATCTTTATCGGCTTTTTAAAAAATCCTCCAGGCTTTCCTCTTTCATTTGACGTCGTATTGTGGTCCCTGTGTGGGCGCTGCTTGTCATTGTTTCCGTACATGGCACGAAGTCGGCGCGCATCTTGGAAAAACAAGCGCGTAATATTTCAGGCCAGCCCAGACGCAGTCGAAACACACTCCGTATTCAAATGTAAGCGTCCGCGGCAGGCGGTTCTGCACAAAGGCCGCGGGACTGGCACGCAGGCCGTGCAGTTTCTAAAACATGTCATACCATGCACCTACGTACGTGCTTCAGCGCCACGGCGAGGTATTTCCGCCGTCCGAACGCGCTCATTGTTAAACGGCTCACAAATGATGCCGTTTGCTCTTTGTCTTTGTACTTCCATCTTTATGCGTAGGAGTAAATAGTACGTATGACAGAAATTTTTATGGGCCAGCCTTGGTGCTGCGGGTGAATTACTTACGGAAACGTTACCTGGTTTTAAACAGTAAGGAGGTTCTCTTGTGTAGCGCTGAGCGGAACGGTAACTGAAGTTAACAATTTATCGAGTTTCTGCATCCTCCCTCCAATATAATACTTCGGGAATATTCACACTCCAGAACGAGCACAGGATTTAAAAAAAAAAGAAAACAGGACATCAATGACGTGGTTAGGCATCCGAAATTTTTATATTAACGCAAATGCAAATCCATAACTTGTACCGAAAACAAGTACTCGTCGTTGATTAATAACCGTTCGTTTCGTTTCATTTTATGTTGCATGTACGCTTGTTTTCTTTCTTTCTCTTTTTCTTTGACGGCGCGCAATATAAGAGACAGCCTAATACCGCACATCAAAACAAGGTTTAAAGTTGTTTGTTATTGTGTGCGCAGATTAAAAGCGAGACGAATAGTAAGAAAGCAGGAATAAATAGTTATTTTTGATGGGTACATCGGTTTTTGCATGCGCGCTGAGTTAAAGCGCGTAGTTATTTCGTTCTTTCGTAAATAGAAACATATTCTAACTCGATAAACTCCTATACTATCGTAATATGATGTATTATACGCCCTGCGTTTTTGTTAATGCGACGTGGCGAGGATATCCAGAATAAGGAGGGAAGATCCATGAGATATTTTCATCATCATCATCATCATCATCATCAGCTTGGTTACGCCCACTGCAGGGCAAAAGCCTCTTCGATACTTCTCCGACTACCCCGGTTATGTACTAATTGTGGCCATGTTGTCCCTGCAAACTTCTTAATCTCATCCGCCCACCTAACTTTCTGCCGCCCCCTGCTGCGCTTCCCTTCCCTTGGAATCCAGTCCGTAACTCTTAATGACCATCGGTTATCTTCCCTCCTCATTACATGTCCTGCCCATGCCCATTTCTTTTTCTTGATTTCAACTAAGATGTCAGTAACTCGATATTTTATATACGTTTAAACATTATGCGTCTTCTTCTGTCTAAACATTTCCTTTGTACCATTCAATTGGCATTTAACAAGCACTGCGTAGAAAGCAAAATACAGTAAGTTATTAAAAAAAATGTGCCACAGTGTTTATGAACTCGTATGTTAGGAGCGTGTTACGTACCTCAGTACATAACACGTAACAGTACGTAACCGCTGCCCCGCCACGGTAGTGTTTTTTAACGCGACAGCGTTAAGGAGCTCGTGTCGCAGAAAAGCCGGTGTCGTCGGCGTCGGTGTCGGCGGCGTTGGCCGTGAGCGATAAATCCCAGCAGGCACTTCATGAATAAAAACAACTTGCAAGATGGGCTGGGTGGGAATCGAACCAGGGTCTCCGGAGTGTGAGACGGAGACGTTACCACTGAGCCACGAGTTTTCTTTTTTATTTATTGCCTGTTTTGTACTTCTATATCAAACAACAAATGACATTTGACAAAACAAGACAAACTTGCAAGTTTTCAGCACCAAGTGTCAGCCTTATAGGGCTGACTATCTTAGAATTCTTTGAGCGCGGTCAAGGGTTCCACCCTTGACAGCCACGCAGGTACACAATCTTGTGCTTTCTGCATTCTCGGAAAAGCATTCGTGCAGGCCGAGCATCCGGATCGCAGTGATACCCCGCCATACGGGCGCGGCATAGACAGTGAAGGCCAATTAGCATAATAAGGTTGAATGGCAGTCCATCATCGTTTTCTATAGATAAATATCTAATACCCTGTGGATCTAAAGGAAAGTCCTTTTTGATAGTCCTCTGAAGTACATCCCAAAAGAAGACACCCGCCCAACAATCTAGAAATACATGATCTATAGTTTCTGGTTTCTTACAGATCAAGCAATGCGAGCCCCAGGGTAAGAAAAACCCACGATCTTCTAAAAAGTTTTTGACTTTCAACGTACCCGTGTGAAGCTTAAAAAAGAAAGACTTGGTCTCTGGCGTTACTTGCATTCTTTTCACCCGCTTAAGCACGTCTTGCCCTTGACCTCCACTGTATAGGAAGGAAGGAAGGAAAAAGTGGAGAAGGAAGGCAGGGAGGTTAACCAGTTTTGCCTAACCGGTTTGCTACCCTACACATGGGAGGGGGATGGGGGGATGAAAGATGGGGAGAAGAGATAGAGGGCACATAACACGGCACACACATCGTTGGTTACAGTCTGTCACTCTTGTGTGGTACGTGACATCACTGTCACAGTCGCTTGTCCAAGCCCGTATCCTTCATAAACCGAAGTAGTCCCTTCGTCGCCTTCAGCTGCGATGTCTTCAGTCGGCGATATGTGAAAATGGTTGCAACTGACAATGGTCTACTGTCAAGGTGTGCTAGAACGGACGCCATGGACTGTCTCTGAACATTATATTCAGGACAGTCGTACAGAATGTGTTCCAGCGTCTCCTCGCAAAGACAGGCATTGCAGAGAGCGTTGTCGGCCATTCCAATGCGAAACGAGTAAGATTTCGTGAAGGCCACCCCTAGCCATAAGCGATAAAGCAGGGTGGCCTCACTTCGGCGGAGTCCGGTTGGCATACAGAGATGCATCAAGGAGGGCAGGTCGTGTTGATGATCGCTGCGGTTGGTCTGGCTGCTTGGTGTGCACCATAGAGAGAGCGTGATCTCCTGTGCAAGCACTTGAAGTCTGCTGGCTGCGTCGGAACGTGAAAGTGGTATGGCCTCTTCCTGTGTGTCTTCAAGAGCTGTCCGAGCGGCTTTATCGGCGTCTTCATTTCCGATGACGCCGCAGTGACTTGGCAGCCACTGAAACGTCACGTGATGTCCTTTCTCATGTGATGTATGAAGTAGGCATCTAATATCGAATACGAGCTGTTCAGATGGCCCGCGACGCAGAGCTGATAGTACAGATTGTAGGGCTGCCTTTGAGTCGCTGAAAATTGACCATTGTCGAGGTGGTTCCCGATTGACAAAACAAAGTGCAGCTCGAAGAGCAGCTAGTTCCGCAGATGTAGATGTCGTTGGGTGGTCAGTCCTAAAGCTGATGGTAATACCTCTTTCTGGGACGACTGCAGCACCGGACGAACACTGGATGTTTGTGGAACCGTCAGTATAAATATGTGCACTGTCTGCGTACCTCTCGTGCAGAAGAAGCAGAGACAGTTGTTTCAGCACAGGCGACGACAGCTCAGACTTTTTCCCGATTCCTGGCACGTTGAGATGGACTGTGGGGCTGACAAGGCACCAAGGGGGCATCGATGGTTTAGATGCAGCGGTGAAGCCCGAGGGAAGTTTGTCGTTGTACTTGACAATAGTTTTTGAGAATGATGCTTGGTGCCTGTCTGAAGGTAGTGTTGCAAGGTGGTGATAGGGGGCCCGTGCCAAATGTCTGATATGCGTTCTCAGGGTTTCCACCGTGATGTGAGTCTGCATTGGATGGTCCCGAGCAATCGCAATAGTTGCCTCAGTTGACGTGCATCTCGGCAAACCAAGACAAACTCTGAGTGCTTGAGCTTGCGCTGCTTGCAGAACACGAATATTTGTCTTGCAGGTGTTGTTCAGTACAGGTAGACTGTATCTTAAAAAACCGAGAAAGAGAGCTCTGTAGAGTCTCAGCATTGCGTCTACTGACATCCCCCACGTCTTTCCTGTCAGGTATTTAAACAACTGGGAGGTTGCTGTTAGGCGTCGTTTCATGTAAGCCACGTGCGGGGTCCAACAGAGGTCTCGGTCGATAATTACGCCTAGAAATCTGTAGGTTCTGACATAGGAAATGGTCCGCCCGTTGATTGAGATGACATAAGGCGTCATTGGTTTGCGAGTAAACGCCACTAGGGCGCATTTTTCTGGCGATATGCTGAGACCTTGTTCACACAAGTAGCTCGCTGTCAAAGTAGCCGCTCTCTGAAGCCGTGCACGTATCTGAGGACGTGTGACTGCCGAAGTCCAGAGACAGATGTCGTCTGCGTATACTGAAATTTTGGTGGTAGTTGGCAAGTGTTCAGCAAGCCCAATAAGAGCGAGGTTGAATAGCGTCGGGCTGAGAGCACCGCCTTGAGGAACGCCCTTGCTGGTATAGCGTCGCGTAGTTGGGCCATCGTCAGTTAATACATAGAATGATCTTGCAGATAGGTAACTTGCAATCCATAAAAATACTCGGCCACCTAGGCCAACCGTCACAAGAGCGTCGAGAATAGCCTCATGCAATACGTTATCGTATGCCCCTTTCACATCTAAGAATAAAGCTGCAGATAAACGTTTACGGGACCTTTCGTGCTGGACATATGAAACGAGATCAACTACATTGTCGATGGAAGAGCGGTCACGTCGGAAACCAGCCATGGAACTCGGATAAATCTTGTAGTGTTCAAGGTACCATTCCAGGCGGCCAAGGATCATCCGTTCCATTATCTTTCCTACACAGCTGGCCAACGCTATCGGGCGGTAAGAGCTGAGCTCTAGTGGGGATTTGCCCTGCTTCAATATTGGCACCAGGCGGCTCACTTTCCATTCGTCAGGAACATTTCCCTCCTGCCATGAGGTGTTGTAGAGACTCAATAGTGCTGTCCGTGCGGATTCTCCGAGATAGCACAAGGCTCGGTATGATATACCATCTGGACCCGGAGATGATGAGCGCCTGCAGAGAGCTAGTGCCGCCTCGAGCTCCTCCATTGTAAAAGGAAGGTCCATGCGGCAATCTCGGGAATGGGGGACATCATCTCGGGCTGGAGGATCTGGGCGTGTCGCTTGGTCTGCCATTCGCACACAAAAGTCTTCTGCGACATCGATGTCTTGCCGCCCTTGGAAAAGCGCGAGTGCCTTGAATGGAAAACGCTGTTCCGGAAGGCAACGCAGACCTTGCACCGTTTTCCAAATGTGAGACAGCGGCTTGCGGGGGTCGAGTGTTTGGCAAAACGTTGCCCAACGTTCCGACGCTAATCTATTCATTCGACGCTGAATCTTCTTTTGTATCCTCCTGGCTGTCCTAAGGTCATGGATTGATCTTGTACGCCGATATCGACGTTCCGCCCGGCGACGAAGTGCGCGAAGTCGCTCTAATTTTATGTCGAAGTCGTTTCGCGTGTGAGAGATCGTCAGTATGCGAGTGGCGTTCCGCATCGTATTTTTAATTGTTTGTTCTAACCCAGAGGGCAGGCCCTCGCTGCAGGCATCTTCCATATCAGATTTGAAGTTGGCCCATTGAATCGTCCGAATGGTATTCCGTGGGCCAGATCTAGACATCAAGCCTTTGATGTTCAGATAGGTGGGAATGTGATCACTCCCATGGGTCTCAATATCTGGAAACCACTTCACATATCTGGCGAGAGAGTTGGAGACAAAAGCGAGGTCGAGGCAGCTGCCGTATGTCACGCCTCGAAGAAAGGTGGGGCTACCATCGTTCAAGAGAGTAAGGCCATAGTTGTAGGCGATGCTTGATAATCTTCGTCCTCTTGCATTTGTCTTTGTACTTCCCCATGCTGGATGGTGTGCATTGAAATCTCCTATGATGACCCATGGAGCGGGGCAAACACTCAAGATATCCGCTAATCTTTTAGTGTCGAAATTGTTGGAAGGCGATATATACACGCCTATGAGAGTAAACAAGAGTTTGTTCTTTTTAACTGTGACGCATATATACTGATTGTCGTCGTGGGGCGCAATCGGTTGCAAAATATAGGTGAGTTCCCGACGAACAAAAATGATGATTTTGCTGCATGCACTATTTGTTGATGACATGAAACATTCGTACCCTGACAGTCTGATTGGTTTCGACAAGTTGGGCTCACAAATGACGATGAGTGGAAACACATTGGTGTACACATACTGACGGAAATCTGAAATTCGTGATTTTAGCCCTCTGGCGTTCCACTGCATGACGGACGCTGCCTTGACTTCTTTTCGGAAGGATGGGGTATGGGTAGCCATCTTTCTAGTTGAGGGATTCAAGCACTGGGCTTAAGGCGTCCAGCACTTTAAGTGCGCTTCGAGCAGACGGTGTCCCCATCTCAACTAAAATCGTTCGGATGGCCTCCATGAGGGAACGTAGCACCGAGATGACTTGATCTGTTTTAGGTGAATCATCAATGGCCGGAGAAGGCTCCGGTGGCGCCGTGACCTTCTGAGGTTCCTTAGCAAGGGAGCGGCTCGGTAGCGTAGGCCATTCCTCTAAAGAAAGAGTCTTATCTGATGCCCTCGTGGAAGTGGTGGGCCCTATCGCGTCGCGACTAAGTGGTACCGTAGTGGAGCGGGTACTATCGCTTCGCTCATGCGCCTTCTTTGAAGACTTACGACGGTGCCGACGTCGACGCCGACGCCGGACTACTTCGGCTGCCTCCCTGTGGGCCGAATTGTCTCTGGCCATTTGCTTCAGAACCGCGCGCTCCCTCTTGATGCGGGGGCAGTCTTTCGACGAGGCTGCGTGAGGGCCGCTACAGTTGGCGCACTTCAGAACTGTGGCACCGCAGGTCACTTCTGCATGAGGTTCAGCGCAACGGGGACACAGAAGCGAGTTCGGACACACGCCCTTTACGTGTCCTAGCCTGAAGCACTGATGGCATTGAAGCGGCTTCTGGATGAATGGTCGAACTGGATGTCGAAAATGTCCGACTTTAACGTGGGAGGGTATGCAATCCCCCTTGAAGATTACTTTTACGCAGCGCGTATTCCCAAGACGGCGCACTTGCGTAATGATCGTGCCCTCGTTTGCCGGCTTGATGAGGCTAGGTAAATCTTCATTGGGAATGGCGATGTCAATGTCGTAAATTACACCGGCTATCGATGTGTCGTCGATCGGGATGAAGGGGCGCATTTTGATTCCGCCAAGCTCCGTGATTTCTTGAAGTGTTCCAAGCGCACTCGCGTTGTACACGTCTATGGCGAGTATATTCTTGCGTGGGTTTATTCTGATGTCTTTAATTTGATCCGGCACCGCACGTTCCAGAAAAATGGATAGGGCTTGCCTGTTCAGCAACCGTAGGTTGCTTGACGGTTCTTCCGGCATAAAGATGATGACGTGTGGCCAGCGCGCAGGCCTTGACTTCATAGTCGTAGTGCTCGCAGGAGGTGACGGCGCTGTGTTGGCGATCTTTCTCTTCGCCCTCTTACTCCGGACGGGTATGAAGCCGTCGTCGGATGAGTCGTCTTCCGACATAGAGTACAGCTCGGTGTCCTCGGTGTCGCTGGGGGAGCCAACTCGCTTCCTTGCGGTTGACAGCCGTGATGACTTCTGGTCAGGAGGGCCTGTGGCATGCTCCGCGTCCATGGTCGCAAAACGGGGAGGTAAGGCACCCCGAAAGGCAAAGAGTTCACCAAAAATGCAGAGAGCACAGAAACAAGCGTTCTGTCAAGAAGACACTTCCTCCACTGTATATGGCCCTGTACATTGGCACAGGGAGAACTACATCGCGTACATCTTTGTACAATGTTTTACGTTTCACTGAAAAAAGGTACTCATTTGAACATCTAACGGACAAAAATCGTACACTTAAAATAACTTCTTTAAGAAATCCACAAACAGGACCGCTCATATTGTCTGTGCATACTACATAGCCAGGTAACGCGCTCCTTAGCCTCACTTGGCACACCGTGCGCAAGAAAGGATCGCTTAAGTCGCGGAAAAATAAAAACCGGTTTACGACCTGTCGTACAAAAAGGTGCGTCATTCCCAAACCTCCGTCTTTAACTCGCCTGAACAAATTCGTTCGACTGCATCGTTCCCAATTCGAAGCCCACACAAATACTGCGAATACTCGGTGCAACTTCTGTATATGTACCCTTGAACAATGCAATACCTGCATGACATACCATAATTTTGCGACAAAACATAGATTGCAGACTGTAGCTCTTGCAAACATTGACAGATGTCCACCTTTCCACTTGTTCGCTTTTGTCTGTGTTTCTCTTGCTTGATCTTGCCAATACTCATCGTTATTTTTGTAATATTCCAGCGGGTTGCCTAGATATTTAACGGGTGTCGTCAGCCACTTGACATTGGCGAAAGTGACCGGGGTGGAAGGCCATTCTCCGTGCCAGAAGCCAAGACACTTTCCCCAGTTTACCATGCTTCCAGTTACCTTGCCAAAACCCTTCACTACAGCGATAGCTGCAGCCACACTCTCTTTATCTGTACAACAAACTGCGACGTCATCCGCATACGCCAGAATTTTAACTTCCGATGCATTTAATCTGAAGCCGTGAATGTTGCTGCTTTCAATGATCGCTAGGCACATTGTTTCTATGTATATACTGAACAGAAGGGGACTCAGTGGGCAGCCCTGGCGTACAGAACGCTTTAGGTTAATGGGGGGCCCCCACTGACTTGTTAACAATGAATCGCGTAGTGCAGTTCCGGTACGCCAAAGCTACCCCGTCTCTAATGATGGATCCGACATTAATGTGGTCTAGGATGTCAAGCAAGATTTCTCGAGATCGAGCTGTAGAATTGCTACCCCTGCTTGCATAATGTCGCAGCACTCCATCACGCACCGCATCTTATGTATATTAGTCACAATCGAACGCCCCATAATTCCACATGTTTGGTGAGGACCAACCAATTCCTTAATTACTTTCTGTAGCCGCCTTCCTAGCACTTTCATCAAGATTTTATAATCACAATTAGTTAATGATATAGGCCTGTATGAGGAAACCAATTTTAACTTCTCTGTCTCTTCTGTCTTTGGTATTAATACAGTATGTGCTTCCCCAAAAGACCGGGGCAGGACATCTAGTTCGTAAGCCTCATTAAAAAGAACTGTAAGCAGATGAGACAATTCTTTTTTAAACGTCTTGTAAAACGAAGCGCTCAGACCGTCAGGCCCTGGGGACTTGCCGAGATTCAGGTTATCTATAGCCTTTTCTACTTCCGTTTGTGATATTGGTGATTCCAACTCTGTTCTGGTGTCATCTTGCAGTCGTGGCATTCTCTCAAGAAATTCTTCTTTAAACCTCTCTGCATTCACAGGTCTAGAAGCAAAAAGCGCTTCGTAATGTCGAGCAAAAGCACGTCCTATGCTGTCATTGTCTGTCATTACTATCCCGTTATCTTCAATGACATCTATATGGTTCCGCCGGGCGCGACTTTTCTCGAGTCCAAGTGCGCGTTTTGTTGGACATTCATCTATAGCCATCGCGTCTACCCTTGCTCTCACTTGCGCTCCGCGATAACGGTTCTCATCATAAAGCTCCAGTTTCTGTTTGATACTACGCAGATCTTCGGCATACACACCTGGCGTTTCGCATTCAAGCGCTGTTAGCTTTTCAAAAATCATCTGAAGATCTTTCTCTTTCTTTTTGGCTTCAAACAATAAAATGCTGGATCTTTCTATCGCTTTAATTTTTATCTGTTGTTTAAAAATTTCCCACTGCTCTCCTATTCTTTCCCCACTATCTTCATGGATATTCTTAATTGCACGAATCACAGCTGCATTGAAAGATTCATCCCTTAATAAATTGGAATTCAATTTCCATTGCTCCCATAAAAAAACTCTTGCTCTCTTTCCTTGATCCTATTTGACATTTTACAAGGCAGTGATCAGTAAAAAAAATTGGCGAAACACCATAACTGCGGCACTTTGGGATCGTATCCACTGACAGGTACAGTCGGTCCAAGCGGGCATGGCTGTTGCCCTGAAAATGAGTGTACTTCACAGCTCGGGAGCCCTCCAGGCACTCTGCAATATCCTCTAGCTCATGATCTGCAATCATGTGTGACAACACATCACTGCTTTTGTCTCTAACCATTCTTCCAGTTGACCTATCACTTGAGTTCAAAACGCAATTAAAATCCCCAACCAAGACGAGCTGCTTATCAATGCACAAATACTGTCTTAGGTTAGAAAAGAAATTAACGCGTTCCTGCGCCACACTTGGAGCATAAACACACATAACACGCCATGCAATATCACTATATGTGAAATCGCACAGCACAAATCTACCGGAAGAACACGAAGAAACGTTTTGCACTGACAGTCCAGGATTCCTTCGAACAAGGAGGACGCACCCACCGGACCTGCCGATAGCGTGGCTCACAACGGCGTGGTACCGTGCAGCGAACCCCCGCAGCATGTTCGCCGTCTCCTCTTCTCCTTCCACTTTCGTCTCCTGCACAGCCAAAACGTCCAGATCTTCTTCCATAAACAACCGGTACAGTTGACTTTGTTTTTTCCTAGAGGCGAGACCTCGAACGTTTAAAGTGGCGAGTGCAAGTGACGTTTGAGAAGCCATCGTTGATTTCTGGAAACGGTAGGCCCGGAGCGTGGCGCTTACATTGCGCGTCTAGCTCAATGCTAGACGCCTCCGGGACCGCCCGGTGAGACGGTCTCACCACTTTGCGAAAGTGGCTTGTCGTCAACTTTCCTATCCGCCGTGCCCCCAGGCCTGAGTGCCCCCGTTGGTACTTTCGCAGGCGGTCCCTCGATGCTTCGCGCGCCGACCTTGTCTCCTTGGCTTGTGGCGTCTTCCAGGGGTCTTTTAACTGCCGAGCTGACGCCAGTACTCCCCGCGACGCCGCTGGCGCGCGGCGACTCGCCGAAAGCGTCCATGTCCGCACATGAACTACGAGGGACGCTTTTCACGTCCCCCCTTTTAGACACTTCATGTGTGGGAATTTCGGCCACTTGAGTACTTACTTCTTTTGCAGAGTCGTCTGTTCCCTCAGCCGTTCTTGCCGCAAAGTCCGGCGGGCTGTGTACTGCCTCTGATCGCTCTTCACTTCCTGGAGTTGAGGCGTCGCAATGTGGCCCAGTTGTGCTCACATCCCCGCTACCTTTCGCTGCGTCCTCCGCCTCTGTCACGTCCATAATGTGCACCGTTGAATCCTCATCACCGGCTGTTGCGGTCACTGCGGCGTAGGAACGAACGCACTCGGCGTCGACGTGACCGAAACGCCGGCAGTGTGAGCAACGTGGCACCTTGCACTCGCGACGCACATGTCCCGAACCATGGCAGCGCAAACACTGCATAGGCCGACCTGGTGCAAACAACAGCGCTAGTTCACCGGCAACACGAATCTGGTGTGGCAGGTCGTCAACCTTGAGACCACTCTTGAGCTTCAGGAGCACAGTCCGAGTAGTCGAACCTTTCTCGTTCACTCCTTCCACACGCCAGCGTTCCCGAGTAACCTCGGTCACTTTGCCAAACGCCGCCAACGCAGTACGCACGTCGTCGTCCGCCACGCCGTGCAGCAACCAATGAAGCCGAAGCCTCACCTGCTGCTCCTGCGGGTCGATGACGAGACAGCGTCGCCCTTTGACCTGAAGTTCTTTCAATCCAGCCAACTGCTTCGTCGCCTCTGGGCTGTTTAATGTCACGGCCCACACATGGTTGATCTGGTAGGCACCCAAAGCCACAACGTCAGGGAGCAGCCGTTCCTTGTGCAAAGCGTCCCGGAAATCTTCGACCCTGAATGGCCGCGCTCGTACATCTCCGTGCAAGAACAATGTGTTCAAAACGACGCGTCCTGTTGGCAAATGCGGCAAAATAATCTCAATATCCTTGTCGTCGTCTGCTACCATCCTGTTACCGCGTCCCGGGTGGGCCGCTGAGACCGCTCGTGAAGAGCCCGACATTCCGCGTCCGCTCACCTCGGTGGCTGAAGAGGAAGTGCACTGAGCCACAGAGAAAGAAAAAATTTCTTTCTCTATGACTGAGCCACGAGTTCGACGCTTCAAAGCGGTACAAAAGCGCCTCTAGTGAACGCGGTGTTGCCTTAGAAACGAGCTGTTTCTAAGGCTCAGGCGTGCGTCACTTGCTCAGGCGCACATTTCGTTGTCGCGCCGAACGCTGCGTTGCTCGACGCTCACCGCGTCCGATGCGGGGCGCGTATAGTCGCTGCGCCGTAGCGCGTCTTACACCCCTTGGCGGGTCGACGGGAACGCTGTCGCGTTCCACTCTTGAAGGCGAAGCTTTAGCGTCCTCCAATTTTTCTTTTTATTCTTGTTGTTGTTGTTCTTTGTGGTCTTTTTCTTTACTTTTGTGTTCGAAAGAGGATCAAAATAGTGTCTATAATTTAACTTACTATAGAAAAGGAAATTGCTTTTCTCAATAACGTCATCAAAGGCAGGAAACGTGGCGCACGATGCAGCAACCCCGCCCGTGTTCAGCCGGAAGTAATAGAGTCAAAGCGCGCATGTAATCTGTGTCTCATTTTCACCGCCCTGCCACTGCCAGTTGCATGACCCGCGCGCGTCGCCCGACAATTGTGCCGCAAGGCCGCTTATTCCAAGACTCGCACTCCAAAACTTGCACCTCGTGCTAGAGGCCCTCGTTTACAATGGCGATGCGCTCAGGTTTTTATATCGCGACCTTGGCCCCGTCTGCCCAAAGCCCGTGTCGGAAATGACTTCATTTTCCGAGTTTACTCTGCTGCCGTTTGTTTGTCTCTTCTTTCTTATGACTCTATCTCTCTCTCTCTCTCTGTCTCTCTCTCTCTCTCTCTCTCTCTCTCATTTATGACGACTTCATCTCATATCTTTCGGGCGCTGTCCTATTATGTTTCTTTTCTGCGGTAAGTGTACTCGCCCTTTGCGCGCTGTCCTCCCCACAGGTTCCGCGAAATCGCGCTCGCAGCCGTCTCGCAATTTCGCCGAGCTCTCCTAGTTATTTGCATCGTACGTTTCTACCACGTTTTATGCCTTTCGAGCGCTTCGTGCGCGTGTGTGTAAGTGTGCCTGCCCCCTCTAGCACCCGTTTTCTGGCGCACTGTAGTATTACTGTGCCTTTCGAGCGGTCCCTGGCAAACACTTACCTACTTTTCTTTTCCCCCTGCGGGAAACATTGTATGGAAGATTTCTCGCTGCTTTCAAGCAAATTCGCCTCGCTGGTGGCAGCCCGCGGTATACAGCGAAATAAACAGCGCTGCTGTTGTTGTAGAGGAGGAGGAGGAGGAGGTGAGCATTCTTCCGTGTGACGCAGTAGGATGCGACCCTGCTTCTGGAACGGTGCCAGATGTTGCCTTTGGCCATTGGTGCGTCCTTCGCGTAGCGGCGTTCCGTCTCGCGACCCCATGAAGGGCGTCATTTGAAATGGCTGAAGCGAGTACCTTTTCCTTGCTTCTTCTTTTTTTGCTTGATTTATATTTGTCTTCTGTCTTCAAACCTCTCAAAAAAAAATTCGTTCTTTCTTGTCCACCAAGCTTCTCTTCTTCTGGATGCGCCCTTTCGCTTTGAGATGGCTGCAATGTTTTGCTAGCAAAGGCATATATGGGACTTTGCCTGCTGTGACGTGTGTGTGTGTGTGTGTGTGTGTGTGTGTGTGTGTGTGTGTGTGTGTGTGTGTGTGTGTGTGTGTGTGTGTGTGTGTGTGTGTGTGTGTGTGTGTGTGTGTGTGTGTGTGTGTGTGTGTGTGTGTGTGTGTGTGTGTGTGTGTGTGCGTGCGTGTGCGTGTGCGTGTGCGTGTGCGTGTAATGACGCAATAACGATATAGAGATAATACGGAGACCATAGCCAATTTGGCACTGAAGCGCGAACTGCAGTTACATAAAAAAGTTACGTGATTTCGGTCCTAGATCTCTTTTGCCTTTTCAAACTTCTAATTACCTACTGTGCCTCGCACGAGTAAACTCGCAGTTAGCAACAAAACGTCTCAGCTTTCGTGAGGGCAGATTCTTCCTGAATTGACACGCGCGTGCGCAAAAGCTAAATACACTTCTATTGATTACTTTAGCACGCCAAGCTCGTCCGTGGGCTGTTTGAGATATTTGGCCCGTCGTGTGAATTACTCGACGGTAAACATTGAGGTGGGCTTTTCCTCATGAAAGAATGTTTTGCGGAAAAGGCAGGTTTGAAGGACGATGTTTCAGGCGTGTAGAAATCGACGGTTATAAGATATATCGTCTGGTCAACTGGTTATCTAGCGCCAAAGTAAGAACAGGATGCCGACGAAAATGTGTTTAACAAGAAATCAGCCTATGTCTCAAATTTAATCTTCCTAGTGAAAGCAAAAGCCTGAAAAAATGCACCTGATTTCAGTTTTATTAACACTAATGTTTCGGCGTCGCTTTTCTATCTCGCCTTAATCTTTTCATGCACGTTGCAAGTACAACATCCACTTTGTTTCACTTGTTAGATTTGGAACACCCGCTGTGGTTGCTTAGGGGCTGTGGTATGGCTCTGCTAAGCACGAGGTTGCGTGATCAAATCCCGGCCATGGCGGTCGTATTTCGATGGGGGCGAAATGCAAAAACGCCCACGTGCCGAGATTTAGGTGCACGTCAAAAACACCCAGGTGGTCAAAATGATTCCGAAGTCCCCCACTGCGGCGTGCCTCATCATCAGATCGTGCTCTGGCTGCATAAAACCCCATAATTTTTTTAAGGCGAGAACCTTTCTAGGCTCATGGTGAAGTTTGCGTCAGCAGATCAGACCGCCGGAGTGTCCGCCAAAGCGTCATCACGCCGTATAAAGACGGATTAAAGCAGGAAAATTGAATGATAGTGACAGTTAGTGAATGATAACGTTATAATAGAGATTGGTAGAGGTTAATAATGAGTAGTAATGACTAATAATGACTACTAATCACTGCAATGACTAATAATGACTCCGAAATGACCAATATGTCTAACGAGGGCTTGTAATGGCCACAATTGATTAGAAATGACTAGAAATGTCTAGTACTGAGTACTTATGACTAAAATGACTACTAATGACTACGAAACGATAAGTATGTCTAACGACGGCTTGTAATGACCACAATTGATTACAAATGACTAAATGTGCATAGTAGTGAGCAGTAATCACTAATAATGACTGAAATGACTTGTAATGACTAGTAATGACTACCCGCCGTGGTTTCTCAGTGGCTATGGTGTTCGGCTGCATAGCACGAGGTCGCGGGATCGAATCCCGGCCATGGCGACCGCATTTCGATGGGGGTAAAACGCGAAAAACACCCGTGTACTTAGATTTAGGTGCACCTTAAAGAACCCATGGTGGTCGAAATTTCCGGAGTCCTCCACTACGGCGTGCCTCATAACCAGAAAGTGGTTTTGGCACGTAAAACCCCATAATTTTTTTACTAGTAATGACTGCGAAATGACCAATATTTATCACGACAGCTTGTAACGACTACAATTTGTTAGAAATTACTAAAAATGCTTAGTAATGACCAATAATGACTAATAATAACTGAAATCACTTGTAGTCGCTACTAATGACAAGGATGTGACCAAACAGTCTAACGAGGGCTTGTAATGACCAGAATTGATTACATCATCATCATCAGCCTGGTTACGCCCACTGCAGGGCAAAGGCCTCTCCTATACTTCTCCGACAACCCCGGTCATGTACTAATTGTGGCCATGTTGTCCCTGTAAACTTCTTAATCTCATCCGCCCACCTAACTTTCTGCCGCCCCCTGCTACGCTTCCCTTCCCTTGGAATCCACTCCGTAACGCTTAATGACCATGGGTTATCTTCCCTCCTCATTACATGTCCTGCCCATGCCCATCTCTTTTTCTTGATTTCAACTAAGATGTCATTAACTCGCGTTTATTCCCTCACCCAATCTGCTTTTTTCTTATCCCTTAACGTTACACCTATCATTCTTCATTCCATAGCTCGTTGCGTCGTCCTCAATTTAAGTAGAACCCTTTTCGTACGCCTCCAGGTTTCTGCCCCGTACGTGAGTACTGGTAAGACACAGTTGCTATACACTTTTCTCTTGAGGGATAATGGCAACCTGCTGTTCATGATCTGAGAATGCCTGCCAAACGCACCCCAGCTCATTCTTATTATTCTGGATATTTCAGTCTCATGATCCGGATCCGCGGTCACTACCTGTCCTAAGTAGATGTATTTCCTTACCACTTCCAGTGCCTCGCTACCTATCGTAAACTGCTGTTCTCTTCCAAGACTGTTAAACATTACTTTAGTTTTGTGCAGGCTGTACAAATGATTAAAGATGCTTAGTAGTGAGCAATAATGACTAGTAATGACTACCAAATGACCAATATGTCTTACGACAACTTGTAACGGCTACAATTCATTAGAAATGGCTAAAATGCTTACTAATGAGAAGAAGCAAAGAGAAGAAGGCGAATGATAAGAGGAGGAAGAGTAGGCGTTCTCCGTTCACCTCTTAAGAGGAAGCTTAAGCTCGCGTGCTCCTATCTAAATACATGTAAAAGGAAAATTCATTTTTCTCGGCAACCACTCCACCAAATTTGATGAGGTTTGTTGCATTTAAAATGAAAACTTAAAATCTAGTGACTGTTTATTTTCAAATTTTAATTTAGGTCGTCGATTTCTTACTAAATATTGGCAAAAATCGCATATTTTCAGAAAACGAGACTATCAAGTTTACAACTATGTAACTCAGCAATGAAAAACGATATCACAGTTCTGTAAATTGAATCTAATAGTACATCTAAAGCGGACAAATTTGATGTGTTACTCATGAATCTAAATAAATTTAATAACATGGAAATACAGCTTTTGTAGAACCCCTGTACACAACGTAAGAAATTAACGTAATATATATATATATGGACATACTGAATTTGTCCGCTTTGGATGATTTAATGGACGCCGTTTACAGAATCGCGATATCTGTTCTTGATGGAGAGCTACTAGTAAACTTCGTGCTTCTATTTCTTTCTTTAACTTCCGAATTTCTGAAAATTATTTCAGCAGAATACAGTCCCTAAATCGAAAATCTGCTTCTAACAGTCACTAGAATTTAACTTTCTCTCTCAAATGCAACAAATTTAATTAAGATCGGTCTGGGGCTTATCTCAGAAAAGTGTTTTTGCGTTTTACATGTATTTGCATAGGCCGCGACAGAGTTGGGCCCGAGCTAAAGTTTCCTCTTATGAAAGATCTTAAGAGACCCTGTAATTTTTTTTAAGATTTCAAACGCTTCTTGGAATGTGGTTATAAATTTTAAATGGCATCATTAATTGCCGGCTACGACTAGTGAGATCATTTTCGTGATGTCATGGTGTGTGCATTCTAGTTACGCACCGTTGGCATGACAACGCCTTGCACAGTGCGGACTCTGCCGTCACGAGCAGACATTTCCCGCCCGGTAAACGGAATGGCCACAGTTAATACAGAGTGTCTCACACCAGATTTGAAACGCACCGTTCACGCCGTTATCGTGGCTTTTCTCTCTCACGCCGCCCGAGCTTCACAGTGCTGTGTATTTATTAGATTGTCGTCAGTACCAGCTGCATTGCGTTTGAGAAAGACAGATCTAGATTCCTTTGAATCGTTCTTTGTTACCCGCCCCGATAACAGCATGTCACTTGTACCAGAAAGCTTAGACCAAGCCGGAAGGAGTCACAGGCGGGCGTAATGGAAAGTGCTGGAAGGCACAAAATCCTATAGCTTATTAACAAAGAAAGAAGAAACGCTAGCATTGTATTCGTGTACTCCCTTTGTTCCGAGGGGAAAAAACCAAGCAGAAAGCCATATAAGTTTACGGATCCCCGTCTTTTGTAGTGTACCTGCTCCGCAGTCTCTTCGGTTATGTGTAGCAGTTAGCGATACCTATTTGTCTTTCTTTTTTTCTCTCTCTCTCTCTGTCACCATCTCTCTCGCTTGATTTTCTTTCTTCGTCTTATTCTCCTTTTATGCACAGCCTCTTTGTCTCATTTCTCTGTCCTTCGCCTTATTCCAGGAAACACGGTGCGCAGCTCCTGCTACCTTCCGTTGTAACTGCGGTATGGCTTTTATTTTCCCCGACTCCCGATGCCTTTCCTACGGGGTACTCCGTTATTCGCCTTTGAGCGGGCAAGAAAAAAAAAGAAAGAAGGAAGGATGCAGAACCTTTCTCTTCCCCACTCGACACTATCCCGCAGGTTTTCTTTTATTCGCCGAGACAATGCGGCTATTCGCGCAAAACGTTGATTTTTCAGCGGGTGCCCGCGAAGAACAAAGGCGCCGCGCGCCGCAGAGACCCGCCGCCACCTCGCCGAGCACAATGAAGTCGCTACGGTGGCAACGAACGCGGCAGCGCGGCAGAGAATCCCGTCGGCCACGGACACAGCCCATCTTGGTGCTGCCGTCCCCGCGCGCCGCATCCTTCCGTCCACTGTTCGTGCTAGGACTTCTGCGCTGCCCGTGCGAAAGTGCTTCCTCGCTCCTCTGCTTCTACTTCGTTTTTCGCCGCACCTTTCCTTGGCGCGCCGACTTCCTTGTCCTGTGAGAGCGGTGCCTTCATTCGGCACTGCGCCGTCTCTCGCCTTTTGTTCGGGGCGCCTTCTCTTCCGCTTAGTGGATGCTGCGTGCACTGGTTGTGTGTACGCATTCGTCCTCTTAGCAAATTAGGACTGTTGGCGAGGTAATACCGTGGCCGTGGTAGTGTGTGGCCTTCTTGAAGAGAAAGCCGAACGGACATGTTACTTTCGCTTCTTTTACTGACCTTGGGAAAGAGCTTCTATTGTGTGACAGATCTTGCGCACATAGCGGTAGTATGCGATCGATTCGACAACTACATACCTACGTACTACATACATACATACATACATACGTACATACATACATACATACATACATACATACATACATACATACATACATACATACATACATACATACATACATACATACATACATACGTACGTACTACGTACGTACGTACGTACATACATACATACAAGTGTACGTATATGCACGTACGCTGCGTTCGTCTGCGCTGGTCTCATTTGTCCGTATAGAGGCCTCTAGAAACGTGGAGGTCCACATGTAATCTCAAAACAGCCTAGCGTCGACAGCGCGGCAAGATGTCCGAGTTATTCGCAGCGAGTCCTCATACATGGGCAGTTTTGCAGCAGATTACGACACCCATGTCTACACGCATGTAACGTCTAGACGTAAACCGGGGACGACAAAGTTTAATACTTACCCGAGAAAAAAAAAATTTTAATTTAATGTATGCCAGTAGAAGGCGCGGTTGGCTTTTCTGTGTCCGGGCCGCCGTATTGTACGACTAAATTTGAACCAGCCACATTGATAATTTGCTTACCTGGAGCACAGCCAACTGATTTTGCTGTACTTACGTGTCTGCCCGTTTGTTTAACTACAAAACGAGCATCAGAATGGAATTCAACTGAGCTAGTTGGTTCATGGCTAAGACGAGCTTTAGCAGCTAACTGAAACAAGAGACAAAGGGAGACAGCGATGACCTTGTCTGTTTCCCTTTGTCCTTTCTTTCAATTCAGCTGTTAAGACTCTCCTTTGTTAAAACGAGCATGTTCCTTCGGTGGAAGAGGAAACTGCATTATACAAAATCCGTTAAGGGTTCTCGAAGAAAGACGATGTTTGTTTCTGATGCGACAACTCAGTCGAATACGGTTGCACCCGCAACTTCTGCACACGTCGCTATGAGCTAGCCTAGCTTGGTAGGTAACGCCAGTTATGTTGTTATCACGATACAGGGCTGCAAGTACACGCTCCTGCGTTACTGGCATATGAAGGCTGTGCATCTTTCTTTCTATTGCGATAGCAATTATACGGACACTACAAGCATGCGCGCGGGAAACCGTGCGAGGGAAGCTGATGGTCGCGGCTTAATCTCGCGCGCTCGAGGGAGGAAAGCGTGGAGGAAGCGCGACGTCTTCCATCGCGCGCGAGGCACCTGGGGGAGAAGAGGAAGGGGAAAGCCGCGTTGTACTCGGGCAGCAGCTGCGCGCGGTCGCGCGGGCCGTATCTTGAAAGCAATCTGCTTTGGGGGCAGAGTCTAGGTGAGATGACGGCTCATACCTTTGTGCGGGCTGCGTTCTCGCCGCTCAGTTTGCGTTGAAGCGATAGACAGCACGGAGGTCACTTCGCTCGCTTCTGCTGCCGCGCTTCCTCACGCCAGCGTTTTGAAAGCGAGTGTCCGCGGTCTTCGAGTGTGATGTGTTCATGTTTGCCTGTGGGCCCTTACACCACGCTTGTCAATTTAATTAATAAGCGAATGTTTATAAGTTTATACGGACGATCAATCTACTATCCTTACTTTCTATAGCTGTCTACTAATTTACTATCGCAATCGATGCTTCGCCTTTCAGGCAAAACTGCGACTTCTTTCTTCCCTATTCTTCCCCTTCCGCAAGTGTAGGGCGCAGCCAACCGGGCACGTCCTTCGTTAACCTCCCTGTCCTTCCTTTTCTACCTATCTCTCGCTCTCTCTCTGTACATTACAGAATAGCTCAAATTTCGACGTACTGCGAACGTACTACGTACAACGAACGATGACATCTTGGCACAACGCCAAATAACGCATGTCAAACATGCCTGCTCGCTCCACCATCTTTCGTTCTCTCTTTCTTTCTTTTTTCTTTTACCTGGTTCTATTCTACTGCACGCGATACGTCCTGCGCTCTTTAGGAGAAGATGAAGCTTCCTCTTTCTATTCCTTCTTTTTGTCTTTCTTTACATTTTCTCTCTTTCTGCATCCCTGTCTTTGAAAGGGCGCTCTATACACCGAGAGCGAGTGAATCGCGCCTAATCAAAATATGATTTGGCTCAGTCTCCGTAAGTGGCCAGCTTGTTTCGTAAGCTCTTTTAAACTTTCTTTCCAAGTTACGCTACTCGCGGCGGGTGTTCTTCGTCATACTAAATCCGCAGGCAGCCGTAGTTATTTGAATCTTCTTACTTTAGCGCTCTTGCGTGCCGGGGGCTTGATAAGTAGTCTCGGACAGGGCTTGGCGGGACAGCGGTTCTATTTAACGTGAAGATGCTTCATTAATTGCAGCGCGCAGAGAGTGTTGAGAGAGCGGCATGAACTGTCGCTTGTTCGGGAGATAACCTCTCGCACAGCGCTTCCCCCTCGGCAACCGAAATCTTTGTCGGGCCCGGCGCGGTGCTTGCTATTTAAGAAGGAATTAATTACGGCCGAGTGCACGATAAACACAGCAGGCCTAGACTGCTTCTATAGTTTGTGGGAAAACTGCATTGCGCGCGCGCGTCCTCAGCGCTCTGCGCATGCTCACTAGCAGTGCGTCCGGCTTACTTGAATCGGCCGTTGTATTTCGGGGACGGCGGCATGGTTAATGTTAAAAGTGCGCCTGAAAGAGATTCAGGGGGAAAAGTAATAGGTACGGAATTGGTTGGGCTGAAGTGTGCTGGAAACAGCGCACGTCTGCACACTTTTGGCGCTTTCTATATGAATTACAAAAGCGCCTCTGTCGACAGGGAAATTTGGACGGTTGGCGTTCACAATATGGTGAATTGTACACACTTTTCATTTTGAGGTTTAGGTATCATAGCCCTGCACACTTACCTGTGTCCATTAGCACAGCGAGCAGGGTGGTGCAGAGGCGATTATATTTGCCGAGTTCCTTAAAAAGTTTTGTTGCATGTTGTAATGTCAGCCGATAATTTGATGTTTTCTGGTGAGCTGTAGCAATCACGTAGCTTACAGACTTTTAATTATTTACCTTGTCGTCGATAGAAAATTATAGTTATATCTATGCGTCTGGATATCGTCACTTTATTTCTGCGCGCGATGGATCAAGTTTTCAAGCGAGTTGTATTTGCGACGAAGGCTGAAAGGCTAGATCAAGACGGAAACGAAGCTATGCGTTGCTTAGCCGGGCGTTAGGTGATAACTGCGCCTACAGTAGCGCTGTATTGAATAGCCAGGCTGTAACGAGACGGGCATTAGGTCTAATGCGCCGCAGATATAGCGCTTCATAGCTATCGTATGAAATGGAAATTCAAAGTGCTCTTTTGACTGCATCATTATATCGACCGCGTTCTGCATGCTGACTGGGTGACGGGCGAGATTGGGCAAATGTCATTGCAAGAAACATCACAAATCAAACAAACAAAAACTGCTGCCGCGCGACTTCCTTTTTTTTTTTTTCTCCTCTTCACCGCCTCTTATTTGCGATCAGCGCGCAGGCTGTGAAGCGATTTTGTAGGAGATTGCTTAGGTCCATTTGAATACACCAGGCTCCGCTCATGCGTACCCACTGACTCAGCTCAGCGTATCATTGGCACGTAGATACCTTGTGTACAAATTATTTAAGCCGTCAAGCAGTGTAACAAAAACAAATAAACGAACAAAAGCTGATCTGCCGCAGAGAAATGCCGCATACTGCGCGCAGATTGGATAACACTATTGTTGGGATTCTTTATTTTTGAAGCTGCTTCTTCCCTGTCGGCTTGAAGATGAGCATTTTCTGGTTGCCTGTCTCGCTGTCTGCGTGGGCGCGTGTGCACGAGTCCGTTCTGAATAACGGTTGAGCGGAGCTCGCAGCCACCGGACCGCTTTCATCAACGAGAGCGAGTGGCGCGGAGTAACCAGCTCTCGTGTTTCCTGCATGCCGTTGCATCGCGTATACATGTAGCCTCACTGTCTCGCTTGGCCGTCCCTAACAGTATCCCGGGACGCTATTGCTTAAGGCAAACAGTGACGGCGTATGTAACGCTTGCGCGCAGAAAAGAAGCAAGGCCCACGGGTCGCCCAGTTTGCGAGGACGAACTTGCTTTGGCCTCGAGGCTCGTTTTCCAGGAGGCTCGAGAGATTGATTGCGTAATCAGTTATGTCGGAAATAACGAAGTTATGGCTGCAACCCGGCCTCCGGTCGTATTCCTTTTCTCAGATTCTAGCACTTTTCTTGCACCCGCCATTTTGTGTGTGCCTGTGTGTGTGGGCGTGTCTTTTCTTTTTTCCCTCTTGCCTTCGGGGAAATAAGCGGCAGAATGAAAAAAAGAAGTGTAAGGAAAGAATCTAGTGTGCATATTTGCATGTGTCGGTAAACCGGGTCGTCAGCTTCTAGGAGCAGTTTTCGCGATCCCACGTCTCGAGGCGTTCGCCGGTGCTGCGCTTCCTTGCGCCGTAATTTCTCCGCTTCATGCACGGCTTCCTCGCGATATTGCTGGACGAAGCGTTTCGTTTTCCTTGGCAAATCGATCGGTTTCGAGTCATTTAAGTATGCAAACGCTGCGGCATCTAAAATGTTGCGTGCGAAATTCATCCCTGGGAAGTTTTCTTAGGTGCGTGGCCTGACCCACTTTTGGCAGCATCACATTAGGCTGTTCTCGCTCGCTTTTATTTCTTCGTAATTTTTTTCGTCTTTCTTTTCTAGTGGAAGAAGGCTGCTGTTAAACTCAACGCGTGGGCGTGTTTACACGTTTCCTTTAACGCCTGCGGCCGGATTTTCCCCACATTAGAAACACTTTCCTTTCTTTTTTTGGTCAATAACTGAATTTTGAACGCCACTGAGCAATCACGCCGCTGTTTGCTGACACGCTTTACGCGCAGACTTCAATAAACAGCCGATCTGATATTTCGTTCTCTTTTTTATTGGCCATTGCGCAGCAGCATGCTGTCAACTTCCATCCTCGTTTGCTGGTAATAAATGTTTTCTTTGAACACCCTGGCTTGCCTTCTTTCGGTAGCGTTTCTTTATGCTTTCTTTCATCATGGGCTAATCTAGCAATCGGATGCACAATTCTATCCTTCTTTCTCTCTATATTTTTAATCTTGAAGCGATCATGCGCTCACACTTCACGCGCCTGTCTCCTTGATTACCAGCGACGATAGTGCTTAGTCGCCAATGTATAGAAGTTGATCACTCGGAACTCGCGCGAAACGTACGCGTCGCCGTGTCACTGCGCTCGTATATTAAGTTTATAAGTCGTCCCATTCATGGACGATCTATTGAGGAGGCGTCAATATGCAGAGAGCTAATTCCCGGCGGGACAACGAGACTCCCCGCGACGATCCCAGTGCGGCTGGTGCGGCAGCAGAGCAGCATCGAGCTAGAGTGGGAGCAAGCAGCACGCAGCGTCATTTCTCTCCCGCAATCGCGATGTTCTTTCCCAGCGGCCGATTGACCGGTGTTTCATTTGTTGTCGCTGAGATATGGCCGCTTCGTGCGGCGGGGAAGCAAGACGTTCTCAGGCGGATTACGGCTCGGGATTCGCCGTAGAGAGCGCGCAAGCGAGGGAGGAGGAGACGCGCTGGCCAGGTGCCACTGTTGATTGAGAACATCGTCCATCTCTGCGCGAGATCGAAAACGAGCGACGACAGTCCGCGACGGTGAGAGAGGTGCGACAACAGGGGGAGGGGGAGAGAGAGAGCCGATGAGGCCGTCGAGGCGTATTCCTCCCTCGAGCCTTCCGGTTTTCTTTGTGCGCCAAGCTGCCGTGGGGCTTGTCGCGGGATCGACGGCACGGCGGTAGTGTTGTCCTCAGGCGACGACGGACTCGCCGAAGCGGAAGGCGACAGACAGCCAGGCCTAGAGGGTAGTGCAGGCCACGTGGTCGTCGGGGAGAATCGATTGGTCAATAGACGAGACGACGCGCTTGTTGATCGCTGAACCGTGGAGCGCTTCGCGGGCCTCTCGTGGATTACAGTGAGCGTGCACGCGCCGATGGCCGCGGTGCCACGAGCGGCAAGCGAGCTTGTCTCGCGCACCGGGCGAGCCTGATTTGGCCGCGCGCTGAGCTTACCCGCGCATGCTTCTCCGCGCAGTACGCGTTCCTCATTGTGTGTTTGCGCGTGAGATTTTTTTTTTTTTCTTCTTCTTCTTTCGATTTTTTCAGTTTGTTCGATTCCTAGCACTGCAGCGACCGCAGTTGAGGTGAGGGGAACTGCAGGAACGCATGTGCCATTATGTTTTGGCAGGGTTTGCACGCAAGCACGAGAGTGGCGTAAACTGATGTGGGGTTCCTCTCTCGCGAGCTCGTTTTTCACCCGTAGCTTCCATATAGTTTTATTCTGAAATTGGCTCGCAAAGGAAACTTACGTTTCAAGTACGCAGTCATAAGATTGTTTGAACACTTGTCGGACAGCTTGGATTTTTCCGTCAAGCCGACTTGGTCTAGTTGTTGAAAGTTGAGTTGTTTAATTCCGTACGTTTTGCACAGACATTCACTTGAATTGTGCTGAGCTCAAGTTGACATCAGGAACATAAAATTATTATCCATGGTGTACAGTGCCTCCGCAACGCGCTCAGCATATAGCACTGACCGCATAGGAGGCCTGTAACTTACTTGGGGACAAATATTACTGTTTTTATTTCGATAGATTGTCAACAAAACTGTACTTGATTGATGGTGTCTAACGTCCCAAACCAACACAGGTTTATGCAACGCGCCTTAGTGGAGGGTTCCGTAATAATCTTGACGTCGTTTGCTTATTGCACCAAAACCCAGTACAAGATTGTTCTTGCATTCCTCTCTCTTGTGAACGCGCCCGCCGCGGTCAGAAATCGAGCCCGCTACTTCGTGTTTCCCAGCAGAACGCCATAACCACTGAGCCACCACGACAGGTCAACGCATCTTACAAATCCCTGTACAATAGACTTCCGTTTATTCGACTCCGGTTAATTCGATGGTGAATTCGATCCGGACCGAAAGTCCTGGCCGGCCCCCATGCATATTTATGGATGCAAACTTGCGTTATTTGGATCCTAAAATTTGACTTCGCCGGATAATTCGAACTGGACCAGTCAACACGCACGCGCTCGACTCCTACCCCAATAGCAACCCCATTAGTGGCTTCGTCTGTCTCAGCGTCGCTTAGGGGGCAGTAAACGCACTGAGCACACATGTCCCGTCGAAAACGCCTTTTTTCGGCCTGTCGGTCGAAAATTGCCTACGTGGTGCAATCGGATACAAAGCAAAACCGCCTTCACGCCGTTTGTATGCTTTGTCGCATGACAAGGCTTCTTGCGGCGAAGCTAACTTTTAAGAACGGTGCGGCGAAGTTGACTTTAACAGCCGGCCGCCATTGTGCAACACATTTTTCTTGCTAAATACTCTGGTGTGCGTTAGATTTTTCCTTTGTTTACGAGCTTTAATGTGACTTATACGTTAGTTTTCTAATTTGGACAAATATAAAGTGGTCCTCCATTTGATTCGGAGGCCTGTTAGAACCGAACAAATGCTCGCAAATGAATCAGTGGTATGTTATGGCGTCTTTTCTGCATCGCGTTTAATTCTACCCGCCGGATAAATCGATAAATTTCATCGGCCCCCTCAGGGTCGAATTAAGGCAATTCGACTGTATACTGGACTCGAATAAACTGTACCGAAGGCGTGTGTGACGAGCAACACCTTTCAAGCGGTATCCGAATACTATCGACATTGTTAGCTAATTACAATATAATAATGCACTGATATTTTCGATTTGAACTCCAGCAAAAAAAAAAGAAGAAAATGACATTGGTAGGTAGACATCGCCGTATTATACTTTGCACTGCTAATTCACAATTTGCGATCTTCACACACACACACACACACACATGCATATATATAAATTAGCGCAAATTCATTTTTTCATCATCCACACGATATATGAGACGAGTGCCGCGAACGGGTGTAGGTTTTAATAACGTCGTCGTAATGGCACTATATAACTGCCAACTTCAGCGTGATTTCTACTGTGCGTTTACTATTCGGTACTCTGACAACATGCATTCGATAAAACGCGTCCTATAAGCAAAGAAGGAAATGTAGGGCTGAATTTGCAGCGCATTTTGCTTGCAAAATTTGTTCTTCACATTGCGTCTGCGTCTGCAAACAATGTTCTCTCTATTACACTTGATCGATGCCTTTTTTTACAACCCACTCTAGTATGAGCTGCGTAATGAGGGCTCGTTCTGATTCTGATTACGAGCGTACTGTTGACGAACTGTTGGAACGCTACCGAAAAACTCCACCCAATAGATGCCGGACCTCATCGTTAGGTCCCGAGGTTTTAACGAAAGCTGAATTGACTTTGGTGCTGGCATGACAGCTTCCCTGGAGGACGCTTCATACCGTTCATAGCTTTGCTCACCCTCGTTGTCATTTTCGTAATCATCAGTACATTCATAACCGCCGCCGCTTCGTGACGTGTGCCGAGCGACCAACGCAAACACGAGAACTCTTGCAGAGGAATATACGCGGGATTGCTGCTCACAAAGTAAAGCGGATGCGTACAGACATTCTCGCATCACGCACGTCGGCGACCTTGCGTTCGCAGAATCTCCGAGGGAAAAGTAGAAAGTAGAGCACGAAAAGGTGGGAGGAGGCGGAAGAAGGGGGGGGGGGGGGGTCAGCTTGTTAGACATCGCGGCGGGAATAGCGACGCATAGGCGGGTATTATTATTGCACGGCTGCTGACAGGGCCGGCCAACTCCCCTGCCGCCTGCAGCAAACGAGTCTCATTCGGCTCGCCGCCATCTTGGCCATCGCGGGGAAAATTTGCCGCCGTGGTGGACCCTTCCGCGCATCGCCGCCCTTCCTTTTCCGGGGCGCATTCATTGTGTCTTGGCCGGCGCCTCATTGTGGAGTGTGTTGGTGGGCGTCCATCGACGTCTCTCCGAGATGATTGCCGGCGGGCAAGCTGCAGCGCGGGAGGCGTCGCCGGGACGACGTGCCCGACGTGTTTGTCGCTCGCCGCGCGTACTGCGCTGCCTCTCCTTGCCCGACCCCTTTACGGCCAGTCTCATTAATTCCATTCAGTGCTTCGGCTGCGTGCAGCTGCAATCCATTAGCGAGAGTGAAGAAGCGCAGCGATGGTGTGTCAGTGCGCTGTGATTTGTTTTCTTCTTTTGCATCCTCGAGGTGTTGAGCTATTCTCACTCTATGTACGCAGAAATTCATTTAGTTTGCTTATTAGCGAGAGCTTTAAAGACCTTACAAGCGCTTGTGGTGTCCACTCTTCTGTCGGCCTTGGAGCTTTTCGCGCTGTGCCCTTTACCATAATTACGGTCTTTCAGTAGCATATTTCGAAGCTTGTATTATTATGATTATTTTAAAGTTTTCTGTTTGTCGAAGCGCTACGGTGACGACTGGCTCCTTCGCTTCCGAGTACATGGCGTTCAAGTTTGATTCCATTGATTGATGAGCACCGAAAAGTATACAAAAGCCACGCGAACTTTTGTGAGGCGCAGTACTGGAGCGCTCCGGACAGTTTCGTCCGTCTGTGCTTCCTTGGCGTGCACCCAGAGATGGGCACAGGTGCGTTTTTGCAACCGCTCGTCTCTTTCGCCTTCTTGTCCACTAATTACCTCGAGATGTCCTGCAGATCCGAATCAGATGTAGAGCCTCACTGTTCACATATTTCTTGATTCTGAAATTGTACAACTCCACATATTTTACACCGATATCTGGTAACAGCTACCTTCACCAGCTTTCGGGGAGTGCTCCGCAGCTACCGTCTTGACAGAAAAGTTCGCCAGAAACGATAACTGTTCCTCCCTGCCCGGAGGTCCAATCTCTGTACCGCGATGTGTAAGCCTCTGCGTCGTCGTCGTTATCTTTAGCTTCGTTTGCCTGAACTCGACGCGAGCGGGTCGAGTCAGGTGTCGAGCTGACCGAGCACGACCCTACCGCTTTGCATGCATTTTGCCAAGCGGATCGAGTGGGCCATCCCATCCCTTGCAGTCGAGTTGACCAAACTCACCTCGACTCTTCCTCTTGGCCCATCCTCTAGCGTTTACTTTAATCCGATGACCGGATTTTTGCCTGATAATCCGACTCCACCCGACTTGATTAGGTTCTTGTATAAACGTAGCTCTTGGCGCCGTCGTCAGGTCAGTCATAAACCGCTGTTCGTAGTACTTACATGGGCGCCTAACAAGAATACTGAGCTGTAATACCAACTTGCGCACCTGCAATTTTCAAATGACTACCCTTAGATCAAGAGGAGATTTGCTTGGTAAGCAAGAAAATGCTCGCAAGCGAAAGACGAATAGCGACACCGCCCTGAAGTTGACCCCGAACAAGTTCGCCGTGGCCTAGCGTTGATACTGGTAGCATCCGATTCGGGTCTGTAGCGGTATGTTTATAGGTAAAACACCACATTGCATTCTGCAGAGACCAAATATTTAACTTAGGAAATAACTCCAGCTTTCTTTGCGCCTGAGTATCTTATCGCCACGTACGAGATGATACATTGAAATACATGACGTCTCAGTGACATACCGGCGCTAAGGATTTGGCACGAAATTTAAGAGGAACGGAGATTCCTTCTTTTCCGCCACTGTGCGACCTGAGTTGATAGTCGGCGTTTGTGTAGCCCTTTTCGCTTCTATTTCCGTCCGTGTTTGCCCAACTTTCTGTGTCAAGAAAGACAATTTTGTTTCGCGGTTTCTGGATGACTGCTCAATAGTTTTTGTCACATGAATGCAAATGGTTTTGAAAGAGCGCTTTACCGGCGTAAAATTCACCTACAACGTGTCTCTTTCGTGTTTTTGAGACGGGGGGAGGGGGGGGGGGCGACCCTCTACAATTTATTTTTATTCTCAGGTGAGCTCATGAATCCCGTGCAGGTAGCGGGGGCTTTCTTATTCACGGGCGCGCAACAGGGCAAGTTCTTGCGGCAGCAGAAGCCCCGAGAGACTGCACAGGATTAAGGCACGCATAAACGCCTCTAAGAGTTTTGCAAAGCGTGCATGAGAACAGTTCATTATTGAATTCTGCAGGATACAACCACGAGAAGTCAAGCACGCTTTCTGGCATCAGCGGTTCCTTATAGCACACGCTAAAACAAAGAGATGGAAAAAAAAGAAGAGAGAGTTCTGCAGAGTACTCTTTTTTTCTGATAGGCAGTCCCCGCGCCCTCGTTTGTCGCTATGAGCACCCTGTCATCATTTCGTCTTTTTCTTTCTCTATCTTGCTGACACAAATTATTACGAAACCTGCGCGAGGTGAGCGCCCGTTCTTGGTGTATTACGTATTCATAAACATTCAAGGCCGTTCCTTGACGCGTTCAGGGACAAGTTTGGCAAGGCAGTGCTGCTTAATCCGCTTTGCCGCCTAGTGCCAAAAAAAGAAAAAGGAAAACGCGCCGAAAGCGAAGCGCATGCTGTCGTGGCATTATTTCCTCTGACTCAACGTCCCTGATGCCGAGGCTGGGGTGTCATTTAATTCTCAAGTTTCTGCATAATACGGATCGGCGTCCGGGACGTTGCTGCCTGTGCATCCAGGGGAACCGGGAGCGCGCGGCAAATTAACTTAGCAGCAGCTCCTTCACGGCGACGGTTAATGCAGATACGATTTTGGCTCTTGTCTTTGAAGAGACTCCCACTCGTTCCGTTTCTTTGGTATTTCTTTCTTTCTGTCGCTTCTGCGACCTTGCGGGATTTGAATGTCACCGTGTTCAGACATTCTTCCACAGCTGTATATATACATGCTGCTTGCGTCTTTTGTTGAGTTACTTATGCGAGAAAGCAAGTGCCGTTATTTGCTTTGTAAATAAACGTCCTCGCGCGCGGCGCCATGCAAGGGCAGCCTTGCTCCGTTATGACTGATTTGCATAGCAAATCGAACTGGCAGCTACATGGCGAAATACATTTGGCGAAAGTGAAACGCGCAGCCGTGCCGGCGGTGGCTCTCTCAATGCTAATACGCACCCCTCTGGCGAACCGGGAGCGGGAAGAAAAATAAGGGCCACGCCGCCCTCGCGTGCCCGATTTTTCGAAGGTTCTCATATAGATGTATGTACGAGTATAAGAAAGTGCTAAGAAACTGCTCGCGTTCCCTCGACTCCGTTCGACGTGCCATTCATCTCGGCACGCTCTGGCGAGCGCATTTCCTTTCATTTATCGCATGACATTGTTCTTCTTTAAGGGCATCTCTTCCTCCTCGAATTTCAGGCAGTTTTCTCCATCTTAGCGCCTGCCCTGTCCTGTATGCATTGGGGCGCGCCTCTCTCTCTCTCTCTCTCTCTCTCTGTGCGTGGGCACCCGCCCTCGCTTGCTGTGGACCGTTCATGTCTAGTCTCCTCACCTCCCCGAGAATTTCCTTTAGTGCGTCTCCATCTTATTCTGCGGAGTCCTCTTCACCACCGCTACCTCCTCTCGACTCCGTTTCCCTATTATGCAAAGTGTGACAGAGCACTGCGGGCATCAAGGAAATGTTGTCCTGCGGCCGTTTTTTTGTTTTTTGCCGTACTTCGCTAGCTGTATTTCTTTTCTTTTTTTTTGCCTTCCCTTTCTTCCGTCTTTTCATGGCACCTCCCTTTCCTTCGATCCCTGCCCGGTCGCGTCCTTGGGGCTTACGTTGCCTGCGCATGCGCATAAACCGCTTCCTCTCTGACCACTGCTACTCGGATCGCTTCCCCAGCGATTCTGTTGCCGGGTCGGAATTTAGGAATGGATGTGCGAATTGCGATGCGCCTGTTTGCCATAAAGACTGCTAGCAGAATATGCCTCCTCGCGCGCCTTTTTATATCCGCCTTTTTCTGAAATGTCATTTGAGCCAGTGACCGCAGCCAAGACCTGGCCTCGTGGGTGACATTTCTGAACGTTTATCAACACAATGTTGAACTTGCCTTCATCGTAGTGCATCTCTCGTCTATGTCATTATCCCTCATCATGCCTTTATGTCCCCATACCCCCTCCTTCTGTGCAAGGGTCGCAGGCTACAGCGAGCTATCTCAGACCGACCTCTTTCCGCCGCGGTGGCATAGCGGCTATGGTGCTGTGCTGCTAAGCACGAGATCGCCGGATAGCTACACTTCTGAGTGCACCGAGTAGCCGCACCGTGGAGAAAAAGAACTAGGAAGCTTACCAGAAAGTATGTGCGGCATAAAGGGTTAGCAACACAGCAACAAAGAACGTCAAGCGGGAAGTCAGAGAGGCTGAGATAACCTCACGGGTGGCGGCAATGGAAAAAAAACCTGCTAGGAGTAACTACTTAAGGGAAAAAAACGAAATCAGAAAAAAAAACAATATTTATAATAACTCAAAGGGCAGCTCAGTACTTTTCGAAGCGAAATCAGGATGCCTTAGAACATGCACTTATAAAACGAGATGTAAAAAGAAAGAAGCATGTGCTTACTACGGTAAAGCTAGGGAAACCATGGAGCATGTTTTATTAGAATGTGAAGATATCTGCCCGGTGGTCGATTTAGGCACCACTGGCCTCCTTGAAGCCCTTGGGTTCAGCAAGAGCATGGAGAAAGTAAACATGTCCGCAGTAGAGTTTAGTAAGAGGCGATTGGAAGATTGGTGGAAAAAAAGTAGGGAAACGACAAAAAATGGAGACGTGCAAAAACAAAGTTCACAATAGGGGGTCAGAAAATTTGGATATGGGATTTCATCGTGGAGGGGTTTTTTTTTCCTTTCCTTTATTTCTTCTTTAACATAGGTAGGACACTAGGCAATATAACAACAAGAGCTTGGCGGAGCAGCCCACCATCCCATTCCAAAGTGGACGCTCATCGCATCCATCGATCCATCCGTGATTCACCGTCTCTATAGTGCGCTATATTTGTGCCACCACGAATCAAACTTCTCGTATAGCTAAGCCCTTGAAGTGAATGATGACCCACCGTGGTTGCTTTGTAGCTATGGCGTTGGGCTGCTAAGGACGAGGTCGCGGGATCGCATCCCGGCCACGGCGGTCGCATTTCGATGGGCGCGAAATGCGAAAGCACCCGTGCACTGAGATTTCGGTGCGCGTTAAAGAACCCCAAGTTGTCCAAATTTCCGGAGTCCCCCACTGCGGCGTGCATCATAATCAGATCGTGGTTTTGGCACGCAAAACGCCATAATTCCTTTTTTAAGTGAATGATGTCGCGCGAACACTGTGCTAGTTCCAAAGGGATTGCGGACGCAATGAAAATTCCTCGAGTATGTCTCAATCGCGAAATTTCTTTTATCGCTAATTTGACCGAGCGCACGGCCAAAGTCGTATGCAGCGAGGGGTGAACTTCCAATAGGCAGCCATAGGTGATTTCCTCAACTGGCCATGACTTGCTTCTCGCAGGAGCCGTTTACGGAGAAAGCGCTCTGGCGCAAATACTTGCATTTGTGAACCCGTCGATTCAACGTTGCTTTTTATGAAGTTGTCGTGCCGTTTCGTGATCAGTGTGTGTACGATACTTCTCTGTGAAGCTGTGGCAATAATAATAATAATAATAATAATAATAATAATAATAATAATAAAGCGGGAAATACAATGTAAGGATCGCGATTTCTTGGAATACTGTTTCTTACCTTAGGCGAACGATAGACCTGGAACTTCAGAATTTACTTGTATTCGTGCGTGACGATTTGCACTTGTAGTTTTCGAAGAGCTATGGCGTGACCGTTTCGAAGACCTCAACTTTCTCGGCACAATTTCAGCGTTCACGTAACTGAAGCTCTTGGTAAAGAAAAAGGAAATTTAGGGCGAAGTGGCAGGATATTTATGCTTTCACTATTCTGTTTATTTATTTACTGCGCAATGCGCCGCAGCTTATCATTAGGATCCCGGGCTTTTGGTATATACACCAATAAACACCGAAAATTCACTCCCGGGGCGATTTGCTAGGAATCTGTAAGGAACGATAAAGCCAGTATTTGAGCTGCCCCGAAAAAAAAAGAGGAAAAAAAGACGGGCAAAGGTCACCTCAAGTCCACGATTCCTTACGTCAGCGCGACTCATTGAGACGCGTTTTTCACTTACTTGTCTTGCATAATCGGTTTTCGTTTCTTGTTGCGAAAGTCGAGCTTTCACAGATGCTAGACCAAGCGAAAACAATATATATATATATATATATATATATATATATATATATATATATATATATATATATATATATATATATATTAGTATTTACTGTATTATTTTATATCGGCTGAAGCATGTCTTGGAAGCCTCTGGAGAGCGCGCAGCAAACAGTTGCCGGTCCCCTCAAAGAACTTCTCTCGATTTTCTTGCTATCGCCCCGTGTCAAGCGCGAACGCAAAATGCGCGTTTTCTGGACTTCCCTTTCCTGAGCCGCAGGGAGCGTGCTCTGATGGCTGACAAAAACTCTCGCAGTGTATATGCCCATTTAGCTCAACAACCTCAAGCACTAACTTCGTGCTCCCGAAAGTGTTGCGTTGTTATTTTCACTCGTTGGTGCATCGATCAGTTGTGTGGAGTGTTCGGTACGTGTTCAGTGTAAAGTTGCGTAATGTCAGCCGCGTTATGTATCCTCACCCCTCGAACTATAAGGAGCGCCTTGCAGCAAAAAGCCCGGATAAGCATCGATTCCTCTCCGCCATTGACATTAGACACAGGAAAACACCGGTCCAAAGGGAGAACAATAAGCATCGATATGTAACCCCCGAATTGGAAGAAAAATAAATGCCGATAACACGGAGCCTTAGTTCAGGTATATACACAATGCTGGTCGGTATTTCGGTGTTGCTTTATTTTCGGCCGACCATTGTTGTTCACGGCTGGCTAACGGTGGCAGAGGGCACATTCCTTTTCGTTGCTTTTTGGGAGTGCCGAGCCTCGCTCCTGCAACGCCCGCCGCGACGACTAAGTGGCTGTGGTGACGTTCTGCTGCTGAACACGAGGTCGCGGGTTCCATTCCCTACTGCGGCGGCCGCACTTCGCTGAGGATGGAATGCACGAACGCTCGTAATTTAGGCTCGCGTTAAAGTACCGCAGATGGTCGAGATTAACCCAGAGCCGTCCACTACGGCATCTCGCACATTAACCCCGATGTCGCTTTGGGACGTGAAACTCCGCTACTAGATCGCTCCTGGAAGTATGAATCGGCTGAGTACGTGAGCCGTGCACACATCGAGAACATATTTTTTTTAAAAGGTAAGGAAGAAGGCTTGGCCTGCGCATGGTCGTAAAGTAACAGCGTGAGAGGATTTACGATTTTCTACGCTCTTCAGAACACCGCATGAGTGTGTGGTTAATGGTGCGGAAGTTTTATGCCTTCATGGGCGCCCTTTCGCGTCGAGAGTGTTCCGGTGCCTGTGTTTTTGCGTTTGTCTGTGCGTGCGTGCGTGCGTGCGTGCGTGCGTGCGTGCGTGCGTGCGTGCGCGATTTAAATGCATATCGTAAACGTGCTTTCACTCCCCTTGTGCAGGCGGCCTCGTCCGTACCGGGTGAAGAGCGCCGGTGGGAGGCTGAGCGGAGGACGCCGCATGCCTCGCCAGGCGGGCAGCGGCAACGACTGGATGACACACGAGCCGGAGACGGTGCGCACAGTTCCTACTCGCGGAGGTGAGGCTTCGACGCTGCGCTCTTTTAAAGCCAGTGTCTAAATCGAGGACTGTTAGGCAGACTGCCGGAGAGGCTAATATTCGCCTCAGCCAAAGGATGTCTAAGAGATTTGATTTTCTTTTTCCTTTTGCTAGTATGCATATCGTCATCTACTGCTTTTCTTTTTTCGAATGTGCACGCTCATTAATGTTAGCGAAATATAACTGGTTGACAAGATTAAATGGTTTTGTTAGCTCGGTTATCTTAACACTACCATAATATTGCTATCGACTGCAGTGAAATGTCATTGCCCGCGTCGTTTACTCGTGTACATATATGTGCACGTACAATTAGCAGCCCTTGTGCTCATCAGCAGAGAGCCTTCACGAAGGGTAAAGAACAGAATGCACAAAAAAAAAAAAATAATGGCAGGGGGGGGGGGGGGGGGGTAGTGGTCAGGCAGCGCGAACAGAAGACGCACGAAGAGGAACAGGCATTTCGAACTTTTCCGGTTGTGTCTGTCCGTTTTCCTGCGTCTTCTGTTGTTCGCGCTGTTTTCTTTTTAATATGTGCTGCTATCAGAACCGGCATTCGCCCCCTTCCCGCCGCGTCTTCTACATGCAACTGTTTTACAGAGCGTTTGCATGTTTTGTTTAGTTGTCTAATAAACGTGTCGTGTGATGCTTCCCGTCCAGCATGCTTGAATAAAAGAAATTGCGGAGTTTGAAGTCCTAACTAACGGAGGCTGAGTGGTTTTCCGTATCCTTTGACAGGCTTGACATGCGGGAAAAAAAAAGAACGCGCCACACTACGGGAGCAAGCGCACAGCTTTATAATAGGAGCTCAATTCCTCTGCTTGGCGAGCGATTTACTGCAACAGAAATGTGGACGTCAGATACGAGACTTGCTTGTTCCCAAAAGCCGACCCTCGATCCGAGACGCGTGGCAGTCCTGGAATTAGGGCCGACACCGTTCTCCATGATTCGATGCTGTACGCGAAGCAGCACTCATGTGTAGCGCAGGCGGTCGCGCACGTCATTGGTTCCGCAATCCGAAAGCCGTCGCGATTTTAGTGCAACGCAAAAAAAAAACCGCCGCTACCATTCCTGACAGCCGCGGAGCGCCCCGAAAGAAAGCGAGAAGACTTCTTTCGCGACTGCGCGCGCAGGCGTCAGCCGTTTGGCGCACGTCTCCAAGACTTCTCCAAGTCTGTCCTGCATGGTTGTCGCTGCTGCTTCGTTTGTGCCCGTTCCGTCTGACACGTCGCGCGCTCGCGTGAAGCGTTTCGCGCGGCGCCTCTCCGGGCGACGCGCCGATGTCACACGTTGTGGATGCAGGAGCAATAAAGAAAGAGGAAGCCGGAGAGGGGGGAGGCTGCTGGCGGCGCGTTGGGTGGGAAGACAGATTGCACAAGCGCGAAATGAAGCGCAGCACGGCGAGACCGAAGTTTCTCTCGAGAAAAATGGCGCAGGCCAGGAAGCCGTTTGATCGAGCAAGAGAAAAATTTCGCTGTAAGCGTGCGAAGTGACGAGAAAAAAGAACGAAGATGCGCACACCTAAACGAGGCTGGAGCGAGGGCGGAGGGGCGTTCAGCAGCGAGCGCGCGAAACACCTCGGGGCGACGTAGTGCTGCCGAACAAGGGAATGTTTCGGTCGGCGCCACGGCGCGCTGCTTCTGCTGCAGCGATTGCTTGTCAACCCGGAGTCAACTGCTTGCGCATAGCTCTGGGCGAGGAGAGAGCGGTGCCGTAAGAAAAGGACGCTGTGAAACCGCGAAAAATAGTCCGCCGCTACGTGCGGTGCAGCGCGTTTGAAATAAAAAAAAAAAGGAAGGAACGGCGAAAGTTTGCTGCTGCCGAAATATCCGGAAGGAAGAGCGACGGGCATCGAAACGAGTTGTGTGTCGCGCGATGGCGCGACGCCGCCGAGCGATTTCTTTTTTACCCTCGACTGGGTACTAAACTGGCTCGGGCTTATTCATTCGAAGCAATGCTCGTCCCGAAAATCTTTCTTCCCGCCGGGCACGACGCCTTCACTTTTTTTTTTCTTTCTTTCTCTCTTCCCCGCTCGTTCATTTCTCTGTTTGGGCGCGAGCCTGAGATTTTCCTGTGTTTCTTGGCTCTTCTTTTATTTTTTTTATTTTTATTTTTAAGGCTCTTTTCCGTCGCTCAGTCCCGCCTTGCCTTCACGATTGACTGCGCGCATCGGTCGGTCGCCTGGCGCAGCAAAGAACCAGAACGCGGAGAGAGAGAAAGAGAAATTGAAAGCTTATAAGATTTGTTGCTCGGAGCTGGCAAGCGATATAAATGTATGCACACATACACGTGGCATGCATACGCCGCGTGCGACGTTCCTGCGCAATGCGGAGATTTTTTGCGTCGAAGTGAAACCGCGTAGTTGGGAAGAACGAGGCGACAGAAGTGAGCCACGTTGGAGGAGAGCAAGCAACTACTGCACGGTCGCCCGTGCGAACATCGACACTAACGCCTACATGCGCTGTTCCGAGTTCGTTTTACCGCTGCTATTTCTGCATTTCCTTTATTCATTGTTCACTTATTTGTACGCATACTTACCGCGGTGAACGCTGCACTCTGTGTGTCTCGTTCCCTTTTTTTTCTTTTTTCTGTTTTTCTTTACTGTCTCGGCAACTGGTTCGCTTGTTTGTTGTCTCCATTGTTTGGTTCTCGCGGCGTCTTCGCCTCGCCCTATACATCGCGGCGCTGGCAGCGGGAACGGCAGAGGCGGAAAACGTTCTCGCCAGCATTCGCCTCGCTCGCAGATACCGCCGCTTTCGTGCTGGTGCTTTTGACGCTGTCTGCTTGTTCGTGCCACGGTTTTCAGCATGCGCGAAGCGTGCACGTGTACCACGCGCACGCTTTTTCTTACTTCGTTGCGAAGCCTTCCTCGGGCGCTTCGGCGCGTCCAAGTTGCCTGCCAGCCGGCGCTTTTATTTTTTTATCCATGCTTCGCGGCATGCCTAATATAAAGCGTAAGAAGAAATACCCCAACTCCAGATAACAAAGCTGCAACATTCGCTTTTCTCTCTTTAAGGAAGTTCACGATTTATGCCCTGCCGCCGGGTCCACTGCAGAGCGGCGGCGGCGCCGCCGGCAGTACATAAGCATTGCCCTCTGGCTGCATCGTTTTCACGTGCCATTCAGATTTTTACGGCCTCGTTTCCGACGGTCCATTATTTCTTCCCGGCAGTCGCTTAGCAGATGCCCACGCGATCCCTCACGCTCTCCCTCGCTCGCTCTTGTACAGCTAGTACGTCGCTTACTTTTTTCTTCCTCCTTTTGTGCCGCCGTGGCATTTCAAAGAGCGCTGTTATATAAGCGTTCTGCTTCTTCCTGAATTCGCTGTGAAATGTACATATCTCGGGGCTTTCACTTTCAATCTCCTCAGACGATGCTGCTGCAGTGCGTTTTCGGCATTTTCCTAAAAGGCGGCCGTATTCGCTTTGGTTTCTCTTACAGCTCCTCGAATCGCGGCGGTTTACTTTGCGAATCGTTATTACTCGCCCGCCTTACGCTGGGCCGAGCTCTGCTTAACTAGGTTTTCGTGAAGAGGCATGCAGTGCATCTGGCACGTGGTGGCACCGCTATTAGTCTCGCACTGCTTTAAACCGTGGCCCTGTGTTCGCCTCTGATCTGCGTTTTCGTTAAGTGCACAGAGGCGAATCGCTTGCCGCTGTTAAGGAAGCAGTGTACATGGTCTGGCTCTTTGCGTAGCGCAGCGGTTATCGAGGGATTTAAACAGACTCTTCGCCATGGGGGCTGAAAATGGCAAAGCTCTCACGTAACGACGCTTACTGCTGGAATAAGTACATCTGTAGCGCTCCTCTTTGCTCCGTGTTCGCCCTCTCTGCAATTTATTTCAGTCGCACGTTCCTTATCCTCTACTTTCGCAAGCGGTGCTCTCTGTTCCTACTCGGCACAGTCCTACTCTCTCGCATTGCTGCACATCGTGCTATGCCTTGGGCGTTAGGTAACTGCGGCGCCTTTCCCCCGCTTTCATCCCATGTAAACCGAATTACGTGCTCGCGAAGCTTATTTCCAAGCTCTGTGCTTTTCTCGATTGGTCGACATATTGAAAGCGTAGCGCTGCTTTCCAGTGATTGCGCACGTTCCTGTAGGCGTTCTTAACACGTAATATTTCGCCACATTGTGAATGTAATGGAAACCTCGCTCTTAGAAGTTAAAAACTTTCAGCACGAGAAGTTGGTAGCTTAGAGTTCGCTTGTGTTGGAGCTTCTGCTCAATGCCGTTATGAGGGAAGAACAGGCGGCCGTATTTAAAGATTTTTTTAACACGCGGCTTGTAGAGGCCACTTGCTTCTACGGACAGGACATATTTGCCTGCCGCGTCTCACGTCATTTGCTACGAAGCACGCAGAGGCATGACCTGTCCTATCTTTTATAAACCCAAGTCCACATTAAACAGTCGTGCGGGTATATCTATCTATCTATCTATCTATCTATCTATCTATCTATCTATCTATCTATCTATCTATCTATCTATCTATCTATCTATCTATCTATCTATCTATCTATCTATCTATCTATCTCTATCTATCTATCTATCTATCTATCTATCTTATCTTATCTTAGTGAGCAGGATTACTCGCCGGTGCACTCCTCGTCGAATTAAAAAGATATATTTTATGCATCCGAGTTTATATTGTGTTTGCTTTAGCTGCTCTTGTTATTCTTTTACCCAGCCTGCGTGCAAGCTTTCGTCGGTCGGCTTCTTTGCATAAATATTTCATGTGCGGTGAAAACAGCTTCCAGAAACGAAGGCAGAGAGAGAGAGAGTAATATAGGAAGGCAGGGATGTTAACCAGTCAATAGTCTGGTTAGCTACCCTACGCTGGGGGAAGGAAGAAGGGGAAGCGAGAGAAGGGAGAGAGAAGGTGTAGGTACGTGTACGGATAGCACTTGAGTTAAAGACGCTCGCGCAAACCAGAAGTTTTGAGAAAGCATAAAAGTGCCTTCACTGCCTTCTGAGCTGATTGATGATCGGTCGGGACGGTGCTCTAGTAACATCTGTTCAGTCAGAGGGCGATAATCTAATTTCATCAATGTGTCGGACAAAGATTGTCTTTGTGCTTGAAATTTAGGACAATGGCACAATAAGTGTTCAATGTTCTCCTCGCATCCGCAAACATCACATGCAGGACTATCAGCCATTCCAATTAGTGCTGAGTAGGCATTCGTGAAAGCAACTCCAAGCCATAACCGACACAGAAGAGACGCTTCACGTCGGTGTAGACCGGCTCGAGGTCTGAGTTGAAGTGACGGGTTTAGTCTGTGCAGTCTTGTGCGCCTTGTTTGTAGGTGTGTAACCTGACCTGAGAAACGCATGGTGCGCGAAGACAGTCGCACTGACTGTCGTGTGGGGCCTATCTACTGGGAGACTTGCGAGGTGGTGGGTAGGGGTCCGGGCGAAGTGTCTTATGTGCACACGCATTGTTTCAATGCTAATGTGCGTTCTAATAGTGGAATCTTGAGCGACTGCAATAACTTCAGTCGTTGACGCACTCCGCGGTAGACCAAGGCATATCTTGAGGGCTTGGGCTTGGATGCTTTGGATTATATTCAGGTTAGTTCTGCAGGTGTTGGACATGACCGGTAAGCTGTACCGCAGGAATCCAATAAAGAGGACCCTCTACAGTTGCAGCATGGATTGTATTGTCACTCCCCAGGTCTTTCCTGCAAGGAACTTGAACATATGGCAAATTCCTGTCAAGCGTTTTCTCACATAATTCACATGAGAGGTCCAGGAGAGATTTTGTCAATGACCACCTCCAAAAATCTGTGACTCGTGCTGTACGAGATCAGCTGTCTGTCGACGGGTATCACGTATGGAGACATTAATTTCCTGGTAAACGCCACCACTGCACACTTTTCGTATGATATATGAAGTCCTTGTTCTCGAAGGTAGGATGATGTTAAAGTGGCTGCCTTCTGAAGCCGCGCGCGAAGTTGCAGTCGTGTCACACCCGACGTCCAAATGCAAATGTCGTCGGCATAGATGGAGAGCCTAACAGTGCATGGCAGGATGTCGGCAAGGCCAATGAGTGTTAGACTGAAGAGCGTTGGGCTCAGTACTCCGCCCTGAGGCACCCCACGGTTACTGTAATGCGGGGAGGTCGGGCCATCCTCGGTAAGTATGAAAAAGGATCTCCTATGTAGATAGCTACTTATCCAAAAATAGACTTTGCCGCCAAGTCCTACTGTCTCTAATGCGTTGAAAATCGCTTCGTGCATTACGTTGTCGTACACTCCTTTAACATCCACAAACAGGCAGCAGATAATCTTTTGCAGGACTTCTGGTGCTCGACGTATGTCACCAAGTCGATAACGTTGTCAATGGAAGAACGGCCACGCCTGAAACCGGCCACTGCTTCTGGATATACCTGGTAATGTGCGAGGTACCATACTTTCTAGCCGTGCTAGAACCATCCTCTACATTAGTTTTCCGATGCAACTGGCAAGCGCAATTGGTCGGTACGACACAATGTCTACAGGTGACTTGCCAGGATTGAGCAGTGTAATTAGGCGACTGGTCTTCCATTCCTGCGGAACCGTACCTGTCTGCCAGGAGCTGTTGAACAAGAGCAGGAGCACCTTCCGAGCCTCTTCGCCAAGATTACATAGGGCACGGTAGGTTATACGATCGGGTCCTGGTGAAGATAAACGCTTGCACAATGCCAGTGCAGCTTCGAGTTTCTCCATGGAGAAAGGACAGTCCATGCGGGGGTCGCGTGAAATCGGTGAGTGGTGGAGCGTCGATGTTCCAGCGGAACTAGTTTCGCCAGCAATCCTCCTGCAGAGAGCTTCCGCGACGTCAATCTCGCTGCATTGTTGGTGAAGGGCCAAATACTTAAAAGGGTGGCGCTGCTGAGGGGTTCCACGGAGACCACGAACAGTTCTCCATATGTGAGACAAAGGTTTTCGTGGATCCAAAGACTCGCAGAATGACTTCCATCTTTGCGATGCGAGTTTGTCCATGCGACGCTGAATTTTCTTTTGGGTTCTTCTGGCCAACCTCAAGTCATGTACCGACTTCGTGTGCCTGTATCTCCGCTCTTCACGGCGACGAATTGCACGAAGCTTCTTTAGCTCAATGTCGTAATCGGTGCGTGTATACGTTCTCGGAAGCGAATGTTTCGCAGCCTCTAGGGCACCTTTTATGATGTCCTCTAGGCTAGAGGACAAGTCATCACTACAGTTGTCTTCGACAGTTGGTTTGAATATTGGCCAGTCGATGCATTGTGTAACGCCGGGTAACTTGGAGTTCGTCAGCCCTTCAATCCTAAGATAAGTGTGTAGGTGGTCACTTCCCCGCATTTCAATATTCGGAAACCACCTGACCTTTCTAGTGAAGGAGCGTGAAACAAAGGTGAGGTCCAGGCAGCTACAGTAGATAGTTCCACGCAGAAAGGTGGGGCTTCCATCATTTAACAAGCACAGTAATTGTTCAGAGGCAGATGACACTAATCTTCTGCCTCGCGAGTTTATCTTAGAACTTCCCCAGAGATGGTGGTGGCCATTAAAATCTCCAGTAATCACAAAAGGCTGTGGAGTCGCTGTCGTGACTCGCCGTAACCGCTCGCAGTCCACCCGGCTTGAGGGCGATATGTAGGCTCCAACTAATGTGAAAGTGAGCTTGCCTTTTTTCAATGCCAGACATACGTACTGGTTTTCTTGGTCAGGTGGCACTGGATGATGGACATACGTAAGGTCACTTCGTATGAATACGATGATCTTGCTGCATTCTCCGTGGGTGACGGACTGGAAACATTAATACCCGGATAGTCTGATGTTATCTGATAGGGGCTCGCAGATGACGATGACTGGGAACTTATTTGTGAACACAAACTGTCGAAAGTCCGTCATACGTGACTTAAGTCCTCTGGCGTTCCACTGCAATATCGACGCGTTCCGGACTTCGTCACGAAACGACGGCTTCTGGAGAGCCATGATTTTAACCAAGAGCTGCAAGTACTGGACTCAAAGAGTCCAGCGCCTGTAGCGCGCTTTGTGCAGACGAAGATCTCACGTTGGTAAGTATAACCCGAATGGCATTCATGAGCGACCGCATAATGTTGATGACCTGGAGGTCATCAGCCCGCGTAGCTTCAAAAGTTGCCGAAGCCGTCGAAGTCGGTGCGGTGTGAGGTAACTTAGCAGGGAGTTGTGCCCTCGGTAGCTCAGGCCATTCTTCAGGACGGGCGAGCCTCTCCGCTTTGTTTGATTTCCTTGTATCTGTCTTGGTGGCGCTGTGCGGTGATGCGGCAGTCCTTCTGACGTTAGCTGGCGTGTTCCTATCTGCAGTTGCGGAATTTCGTGAAAGTTTTCGGTGTCGATGGCGACGTCGCCGAACAGCGGCAGCAGCCTCTCGGTGCGTTGAATGTCCCGCGCCATTTGTTTTAGGATCGCGAATTCCTGCCGCACCCGCGGGCAATCCTTTGACGAGGCCTTGTGAGGACCACTGCAGTTTGGGCACTTTAGAACATGTGTGCTGCAGGCGTCTTCTGAATGGGACTCAGAGCACCGCGGACCCACGACTTTGTTCACGCAGACACCCTTTACGTGGCGAATCTTGCAACACTTGAAGCACTGGAGGGGCTTCGGTACGAAGACAGAAATTTAAAAAAAGGAGGGGGGAGGGATCGCACTTATTTCGTTTTCCAGCATCCTAGCTGACCCTGGCTGATAATTCTCGGCGTGTATGAACTCCGCGATTTGATAATAAAATACGTTTTTATTTATATAGTTGATTAGGATGGTGGTGTGACGCATCAGACTGGTTTAGCTATGGAATTCCGGCCGGCACTTTAGCGAATCTAGTGCGAACACTCTGCTACTCTGCTAAAAGCACACGTAGAGTAGGCGTCGCCTCCGTAATATTTTATGCTTGTTGTTGCATAATTATTGTCAGGTACAGCATTGTCTAAATATTGCATTCTCAGTGAGCTATCTCTTTTTTGCTTGTTTTTAAGCAAATGATGCACCTTATAGAATTTTTTGTTGTCTTCCTAATTATTTCATAATATTCAATAGGCAGCTCGTGCTTAAGATATTATTCGTGTTCTAATTTTTTTTCTGAGCTTTAGTGTTGTCGGGGGCCATGTTCTATAAGTGCGCTAGAGCAAATACAAACATAGCTATTAGCGTGCTGAGCCATGAACAGTACGCTGCACTTTATTACTGCCGTAACTGAAGCTATTAGGGCCTCGCCAACAACCTGGGCGTAGCCAGTTCAAATGGCCCCCTGCTGCTTATTTCCTTCTGCGGTAGGTGTGTTCTGTAGCAAGCGTAACATTACGCTTGCTACAGACACACACCTACCCTAGCCCCGCTATCTTACACCACTGCTATCCGAGTCTGTATCCAACAGACGCGTGTAAAGCATGCGGACACAGAGCAACGCTGTCACACATGCTCTGGGAGTGTGCCGGCAACAACGGTAATCAAAGCAGCTCCGTTGGCGACGCGTCCAGAATCGCGGCTGTTGCCAGAGTAGGAGAAGGCTCGAGCTCCGTTCTTCCCGACGCCGCCCCGGATGCGGGAGCCGCCGGGGACCTTCTCCGTAGGCGTCGCCGCCGCTGGGAGGCGGCTATCAGAAGTTCAGAGCTGGCAGACCAGCTCTGGGCCGTCCGGCAAGCCAAAGATGCCGCTCGAGTCCAAGAACTTCGAGCCGTCACCTGAGGCCACCACATCAAGAACTGCCGGACTATTCTTTACTAAAGTTTCTTCTTCTTCTTCTTCTTCTTCTCTATCTTTATTCTTTTCCTCTCTGTAGCGGCGCAGTGGGTTTCGCCTGCTGCTGCTAGACAGTAGGACATGAGTTCGATTCCCTACGACGCCCGATGCATTTTCAAAGGAGCAAAATGCAAAGGAAAATATTGCGCTAGGTACGGCTCACGCTGCTGAGCCCCGATCGGCGTAATTTCATTCAGGGTTCTCCAATGTGGCGTCTCGTAGACCACGCGTAGCTTCGAGATGTTAGACCCAAACGCAATGAAGTTATCACTGGAATAGTTGCTGGCACGATTCGGATACAGCGCGAAGGGAACGAGAAATAAAAACAACGTTATGAGCAATACCTTGAAATTACTTGTCCTCGCCTTAGAGCTGTTTTATTAATCATCGCGCCATTCAAGCAGTCATGATGTTCTGAGGCTGTATTTAGTAACGATCTATTTCATTTCGCATTGTTATTTTCTTATCGCGCAGTGGCACGTCCCGTCGATAACGGTGACGTGGTGGTTTTGTGCGAGGCGATGACGAAGAAATGTGAAGAAAGATGGAAAATTAAGTCGAGCGTCGCAAAACACAGTCCGCGAGCGCGCTCAATATTTAGGCGACTGCGTACAGCGCGTATATGGCAACTGGCGCTCCTAGAAAGAAACAAAGAAAGAAAGAAACTAGCAAACAAGCAATTAAAAATTATTAGTAACGTAAACCGAACGCGTCGTGTACGTGGTTCTTGCCTGGCAGAACAGAGCGAGAAAGAGAAAATGTTGCGATGACGTCATCTCGGATGGCTCTCCGCATCCATCTCCAGCGCGAGTGCCACTTAATTCGTGCCGCTCTCGCTGCGCGACATGTACACCCGCGCGAAAGCGGTGGAAGCGAGAGTGGCTCTGCCGGTGAACTCCCCGTGTGGGTGGACGGGACGCTACCGGTGCTCACGCGCGAACCGTGCACTCAACGCAACAGTTTCGGCAGCTGTGGATCGCCCTTCCCCGCTTTCCCGCGCTCTTTATGCTTTCGTTGTGCCGCCCGGTTGTTTATTCTTTCACTTCCCGGTCTGTTCGTACCCTTTGCGAAAGAGTACTGTTGCAAGAAAAGGAGGTCGTACACACATGCGAGACCACGATTCTTCGGCCAGCCCCTGTAGCGGTCGCTTCCCCCCTCTGTGGGGCAGCGTAATTCTTATTTGCGAGAGGCCCCTCACATACGCCGTTCCCGAGACGTACCTCTTCTTTGTCTCTTCTCTCTGCCATTCCTTCGGAGGCGCATCCACATCGCCTACTCGTTCGTGGAATTTCGTCTTTATTTTTTTTACTTTTTTTTTCTTTTTTTTGGGGGGGGGGTCTTCTTAATTTCTTGTTCGCTTTATTTGTCGGGCAAACAGATCGAGGCGGGCATCGCGCACTTCGTCTAACTAAACTATAGTCGAACAAGTCGAGAATAAATATGTATGTCGGCAGTCGAATCGGACGGGCACTCGGTTAAAAAATTGAACGTTCGAGTTTATCCCGCCATATACCGCTGCAGTCTCGGTTCCTTGCCCATGCTAAAATTGGTTTAGCCCCTCCTTGTTTGTTCGTTGTTGCTGTTCACGTGCCCGTGTAGAATCGGTGTTGCTTTATTTCCACCTCGAACTTTTCTCTCAACGAGATTTCCTGCTGCTTCCGGCCGTACAGTTGTCTCGAACTCGCTCTTCCTTTGTGTTTGCGCACGTCTGAGTGCGTGAGCCTTCAGAACACGGGAGCCAACAAAACAAATATATATATATATATATATATATATATATATATATATATATATATATATATATATATATATATATATATATAAATATATATATATTAAGCATTCGCGTGGCTTGCCTGCGCAGCCCGGAAAATGAGGTTCGCGCTATGGTTCTTCTAACGTGGTGTACAGGCCCAACCTGTCAATTCTAGGGCTGACGGATTGGCTACGAGGAAATTTTGCTTTACTCTAGGGATTCGCGTGTTTGGTTAACTTTCAATGTCGACAGCGCGTCAGCAAGTTTGAATAATGCCCTCAAGCGGGCCACTCTAGATTTATAAATGCAAAGTTAATCACTGCACTCGTTACACGCGCACACGGAAGAAAAAGAACGAAAGAATATGAAAAAACAAGAAAGGAGCGCGTCAGTTAAATCAATGTGCGCTTTGATTTCCCCCCTCTAACTATAACCTGCGTGTTTGATGCATATAACGAGCGCAGTATTGGACTTTAATTTGGTTAGCTGCCGTCTCGCGATGTCGCTGAAAGTCTACTTTCAGCCTAAGAAACCAAAACTGTTCGCGCGACAAGGTAACGACATCGTCGTTTACTTTAAAACTTCCGCTATTTTGTCATGTTCTTTCATTTTTTCTTTATTTCCTTTTTTGAGAGTAAGAGAAACGAAATTTTCCGCCTTTCACTTCCTCGTTGCCACTCATCGTTCAATAAAAGATTATCTTTCTGTTTGTGCATGATTTCTTTCTTGTTTGTTCGTTTGTGCGTGTGTCTAACAGCAGTGTTCAACTATCAATTCTGTTCGTTTTATCATTTTCCTTTGTCGTCTCTCGTGTAATTCCTGCCGACTCACGGTTTACCCGATTCGCTTCCGCTCGTTACAGCGAGTCGAACGATACAGCAGCAGCGAAAACCCCGACCCTATGCTGAGCACGCTGAATTAAGCAAGGCTAACAGCGGCGTTTGCTTAGTCCGTGCCGCGCTTTTTTTCTGTCTTTTGTGTATATTCCTTTCGTTTCTTTTCTCTTTTTTTTTCGTTCTCGTGATCTACACGCCGCCCTGATTTCTCGCTTCACGCTCCGGAGCTCAAAGCCCGAAAGCTGAAAGCTCACATTTTAGGCACCAGTAAGTAAACACAATCAACTCGCGTAGGCCGTGGCGTGGGTGAGGAAATGAGAGACTTGTTTGGGGGCGAAGAGAAAAAAAAAGAATAAATGAAGGTTGAATGAAAGCGCAGCCGTTAATGGAAATTAGCGCTAGGCCGTGTCTGGCATTTACTAATGAGCTGAAGTTAAAAGTGACCTCGCTTTCGCCTTTTCTTTTTTTTATTTGTTTATTTATTTTTATTTATTTATTTCGCCGCTTCACCCCGTGGGTTTTACTGTACGCGATTTATTCTCGCCCTTCGCGGCGAGATACATTAATATCGGCCGAAATGTTTCCGGCATTTCTCTCTGGTTAAGTTCCTTTCTATTTCCTTTGTTTCGCGGATTTAGGAACTGGACCATGATGAGGAACGATAGAAAGAAAGCGCGCGCGCCGGCCCGTGGTCCAACAACTAGCGGTTTCCGCGCTTAGAGCATAAGGTGCCTCGAGAAGAAGCTGTGTCCCAACGCGAAACTATGTGCAAATCTCGCTGTTCGCCCCGCTGGACCCTGAACTGGTGCCTTTTCGAGGATTGCGCATACTTTCCGCCCTTCCGTACTTTCTTCTGAACGTTCGCTGCAGCGACAGCTTAGAAGAAAACCAACTTATTTGATTAGAATTGCAAAGGATATCCCGAGGAAGTCAAGACTTTTGTATTTGTGTTTAAACTTCTTTTTTCCTGATGTGTAGTAAGTGATACGTGTACTGCTAACTTTTGACTTCTTCCTTTTTCTTCTTTTTTTTTTTTTTTTTTTTTTTTTTGCTGGAGCGAGTCTCAGCTCAGATTAGAGCTTCGTGCCAGTGTTTTAACGGCAGGAACCAACGTTTACTGGTCATGTGGCCACATCTGAAATAAGCGGACGGTAAAGTTGAGCCCTGGCTGCCGGGTATGCGCTAACTGACCTGTGGTTATTAACCTAACCTGTTATTCTTTCTTGAGTTTCCCGTTATTATTGTGCAACTACCCCTTAAATACTGTTTTCTTATAGCCAAATATTGTCCGCTCGCTCTGTAATTCTATTGGTTATATCTTACTTTGTGAAAATTTCTTGTTCACTGACCTCTCCCGTTCAAAAGCATTCGGTTTGTCTTTTGTACAATTTTTAACGCCACATTACTGCATGTTAGCGCATTTCTTACACTGCATTTTTTGTATATGTATTCACATATGTATTCTAGTTATTGTATAATCTTTGAGTGTACTCGCCCCCCCCCTTACACAATGCCTCTAGAGGCCTAGCTGTAAGGTATCTTAACATAAAAATAAAGAATATCCACTTTTCCAACTTCCTAGCTACATTTCTTTTCCGTATGATCACATTCGCGATGACTATCTCACCCGCGTACACTGTAATATCAATTATTGAGCATTTCTGGTCCGAATTTTCTTAGCGAAGTGAAAAACTTATATTAAATACATCTGAATGACAAAAGTCAAGCGAGAAATAAAGAAAAAAATAAACACAGCAGTTTTCGCCAAATAATAATCGAACGTTTGCCTCACGAAGAGCCAGAAAGTCAATGTTTTATAAGCAGTGTGTGGTGATTTAGACCTCAATTCAGAATGTCGGAACTTTAGAATTTATTTATTGGTAAAAATACACAAATATCGCATGTGTGTCGTGTACATAAGGAGGTCCCACAGTCGAAGTCTGTATCGCGACCTCCTGTTAAAGACACTTATGATGGTTTACGATGTTTAAAGCAGCAGCAGCGCAGATGAGAGCTAAGAGTAATATCTAAACATTTTTATAGCATACGAGTAATAACAACGCTTGTTAACAGCATGACAGTATAAAAAAACGGAATAAAATTAGAAAAAGAAGACACTATAAGCAAACATGTATTATGAATGCTTTCAATTCTATTTTAAATTGGTATAAATATCTTCCATTTTTGATTATGGGTGGCAGAGTTTTCCAAAGCGATATCGAGAAAAATTACGCAGTCTGTTTACCATAGTTAGTACGCACTTTAGATAGAAGGAAACTATACTGAGTGCAAATCTAGTGTGACTATGAGCTATCAGGTCACAAGGTGAAAAGCAGATTGATGGTAGTTCCTTAGTCATATATTTATAAAATAATATCCCTAGATTATATTTGGTGAGCTATGAAATGGTTAGGATGTTGTTTTCATGTAGTAGTGATTTTCCATTTGCAAAGCATGAACTGGCTTGTGTAATTCTTATGGATTGGTTCTGGATTACCTCGAGGGATGCCAGGTGAGTGTTATTACTCCGGCATATTATGTCGTAGTTAATATGAGTCAATGAATGAGTGATATAGCGAGATTAATCCACCATGTGTAAAACAGGGATGAGTTTTAATTAGAACGCGAATACCGTATGCTATCTTCTTTTTTATGTGAGAAATGTGATCTTTATATTTCAAGTTGCAGACAAGAGCAAGCTAAGGAAAGATGAGGATGGACTGGGGGAGATAGAGTGTGAGCTAAAGGTTAAGGAAAATAAGGGTGCCGAATGTTGTTGGTGTCAGGCAAATAGGAATGTAGTCTTGGTGGCATTAATATATAATAAGTTAGCATTGCACCAACTTAAAACATTTTCTAGATCAGTGTTTAACTTGTTAATAGGAGGGGACATGTTTTTATCAGAGGCAAATGTGCTAGTATCATCAGCGTACAGAATGGCATTAAATATAGCCACATATTATTTGAAGACTATATTTTATCCCGGCCACGGCGGCCGCATTTCGATGGGGGCGAAATGCGAAGACACCCGTGTACTTAGATTTAGGTGCACGTTAAAGAACCCCAGGTGGTCGAAATTTCCGGAGTCCTCCACTACGGCGTGCCTCATAATCAGAAAGTGGTTTTGGCACGTAAAACCCCATAATTTAATTTTTAATTTGAAGAATATTTTTGTGCCACCCAAGGCACGTTATGTGCATTAGGCAGCAGGTTTCAAAAATAGAGCGCAGAAAATAGAGCGTAGAGGCCTAAGTTCAGCCTGACATTTTGAAAACTTTAGGGAGAGCCATATTTATCTGCGGCACAAAGTCGACAACTTAAGTGATCAGCATTGCTGATACTCGCAATTATCAAGCTATTTTCGGTGTTTGTTTTTCTTGATGTCGGCTATTTTCTGTAAAACCTTACGATTCCTACATGAACCGTTGAACCAGAAAGTAGTAAAACCCCAATAAAGAGGTAACGCAAAGCCTTGCCTCGTCGTAACAGTCCGGTGACATACGCTCCAATATTCAGTAGAAGATGGCTCTGTTATTCACGAAGATTTGCATTACCCCAACTCTTGCTTCACTCCAACGCACTTCGAAAATTTCGCGAATTCGTAATTACTCCCGACGCGCTTGTTGCGGGCTCCACACCGTGCCTGCATGATACTGTATGCGCTGTATTGCTGTGTTCGTATGCTGGAAACCCTTGTGCGCTTGTTCGCATTGCTACACCTTTCTTCTTCGTTATCCTTTCTGTCATTTCATCCCTTAACTGCCTTCCCCCTCCGTAGGCTAGCAAACCGGACGCGCGTCTGGTTGACCGCCCTGCCTTTCTTTTCTCTCCTTCTTGCATCGCTGTCGTCACGTGCTGGTCAAGGCAAATGAATTAGTAAATCCTTGAATCGTTTGAAGAAATAACATCGCTCCAAAGGATCGCTTTACTGCTGCAAAGCGGGCTTCCATCTGCTCCAAGAGGTGCTACAAGAGATGCTACAAAAGTGATTCCGACTAGCCACATCACTGCGGTGAATCTTGTTACCGCTTAATTGAAGATTTAATCAGCCTCCTCTTACTCTCCGTATTCTCGCTTTCCACGTATGCTTCATAGGCAAAGACTACCACATGACACAGTGTCCATTTCACCATACTAAAATGAAGAAAAAGAATCAGAAAGGAGAAAGGAGAGGGCGTTTATCACGGACGCAAACGTGTTCTTTTGCTGCATGACTGTTGTGTCTCATGCCCGGGAAACTGCAGTATGATTAACAAAGCTCGATTTTAATCATTTGTCCTTGGTCGCGCACTCTAGCATCGTGGACGTGTGCGCTTCATACTCCGTTGTTCAGACATTGCTTTTTTAGCGCTTCATCAAAGAGAGTGCACATTTCCGTCTAATTGTCGGCTGCCTTTTTGCAGACAGCTGGCGCCACCCCTCGAGCGCTTTGCCAACTTTCCTGCGTGCCCGCCATAGTATCGATCTGACCCGCTCGTCTGGCTTTTTTCCCGAAATGGTCTTTCCTGATTCTTTTACTATAACCGCGCTCTATTACTTCACATACTGGAATAAGTTCAGCTTCTTCTTTTTTCCACACGAGAGTTGTAATGGTGAAATAAAGCCGAGCACCAACTGAAAGACCAACCACACTCGCTAGCTGTGAATTTCACAAGCCTCGTGCTCGGCCAATGCATAGAAAGTTCTCGCCGGTGTCAAGAAGCAGCGTGTGAAATTTTGAGGTGTCTGGCCAGCTAAGTTTGCAACAATGAAGACAAGTTGTCATACCAAGCGACTCCTAAAACGGACGATTTTTTTTCCATCGTTGCGAAAGTATGACTATGTACCCGCCGATTGCATGTTGCAACCGCTGGAATAATATGAAAACGGAGTCATTTGGGGCAACCTGCCTAAGTAGCTAAGAGCGGCTGAGAGTCTGGCGCTGGGTTCAGTTTTTGTTTTTTTCTAAGACTGCATGGCCCTGAAATTCCAGGGCGTTGTCTTGTATGCACACTGACCAGGAAGAGAAACGTGTGTTGGAGAGGGTGATAGGTGTGAAGAGGAAATTGGCCGTGTCGTAATGGAAGCTCTTGCACAGTTTCGTAGCTACGAATTGTCCTGAAAATGATTGCTCGAACCCGGTCCTGAATAAACGGCTCTACATCGAAAAACCAGTTTCGCGCCTACCTTGGTTGGGATAGAGCTCAGTCGGATTATTACAACACTCACTTTACACCTGCTCCTACATAATATGAACGGATTCGTTAGTCCGCGAGTCACCCCGAAGCCATGAATTCAATCTATTTCTTTTGGGCTGTTCTTCCTGAGAAATTAGGCAGCGTCTGAAGCGCGTGCCTGCTACCCTGGGGAAAATCACGTGATCGTCACGTTGCGCGCTCGTCGGGAATCGAGCCTGCGACCTCGTGCTCAAAAGCAGAACACTGTAGCCACTGGGCTTGAAATAGCCGTACTTTCGGTGGCCTATTTTCCCTGGATCGCTCATTTAATAAGCGAAAAAATAGCCACAGAGCCGCCGCCGCGATGAGTATTGACGCAGTACAGTCGAGCGCATAAGCCTGAATACGTATGAGAAATGTGCGTTGTCAAAATAATGCGGCAGGTGCCTCGCGCGATTGTCGCTCGTCGCGCACTCCGCGTGTCGCTCCGCGTCCGAGCGTCGCCTGCTCACTCGGGCGTTCACTCTTCAACCCGGCCTCGCACACGTGTATCTTGTGCCGGATCACGACTGGACACCCTCGTTCCAGTGAGGTTGTTCTGAAACCGAGTATCGATCAAAGCTGAACCAAGACGAAGACGTTCAGTGCAGCACAACTATAGTGCAAAGACACAGATGAAGGTGCGTGACAGCGCTGTCTGTGTGTATCGTGTTCCTCCTCTGTGTCCGTTTACTAGTTTCGCAGCACTAGTAAACACCTTCGCGATATGACATATTAGCGATCCCAAATCGCAAACCTGATCGACTAAACTAAGAAACTGGCTTCAGGTAGAAGCTGCGCAATTAAAATTGGACAAAAGGGAGGGTATAGTGCTTATCCTCATTGGATGCTGGCAACACCCTAAATTGAACTATCGGTTGAGGGAATAATAGCTCAGAGAGACATGTCCATCATAGCCGCTCAACAGCTGGTACTATGCTGCTGAATTTACTCCTTATATCTTCAGTATATTCACGTGTAGACATATATATTGTGCAATAGTTCCTCTGCGTAAGTATTCGTCATTGCAGCAAGCATTTCAGTTATCCTATAGTGACATCTTCCACCATCCCCGAACTTTTTGCTATACTTTCGGTGTTGCGCTTCTTAGCAGCTTCATACCCAGACGCACATCTTCATACCCAAACGAAGATGTGCCCCACCTCCTTGTCGAGTGTCCAAGGCATGAAAATGCAGCATGAACTTTAAAGCCTGATTTAAGGCTATTAAATAGACTATTCAGTGCTAAAATATACTTGGCCCATGGCCAACAGCGGGGCTTCAGCAAAAAGCGCTTGCCGTGTTAAATGAGTGTTAGAAGACACCACTACCTTAATTCTGTATTAAATTTCAGTGTCCGCTGAAAGATGCATGTATGATGGCAAGTCTGTGCTTTTTACTTTGTCGAAAGTTTATGTAGTATGTTATGTATGAATATACTTATACTTACGGTTTGTGCACTCGTCTGTTGTACTGAGCTTTCCTATCTATGAAATCGAACTTTTTTTATGTGTTCTCGGACAATATGGAGCATATGTGTTTACTTACGCAAATGTATACCTTCTGTGGGTCACTGGACTTATGTACAGGGCTTTGTTATATTGCTGACTGAATGTTTTTTGTGATACTTTCGTGCCGCATTTTGCTACAAATTTTGTGACAATGTTTGTATTTGCCCAGCTACGCAAGGGTAATCGGTGCCACCTAAAAGCACCAATCTTTCCTATTGCATGACGTCAATAAAAAGAAAGAGAAAACTAAGTGCCCTTCCACTCTGTAAAGAAGGAGGACCAGCGAAGTTGTGTATGTGGGCCGCTTAATGGCTAACTGTACCTGCGCCGTGGGTCGGCCCGGTATTGCACTATCTTTGGGATCGGCCCAGGTATGAAAAACTGTTGGTGTACGTTCGGACGCGATCCGCCAAATCCTTGCCATAGACAGCATCGCTGCGAAAATAAGGCACAGGAACGACAGACGCGAGCGCTGGCTTTCAACTCTATTGAAGACGGCGCACCAAGCACATGTGCGAAATGCAGCCATCCCGAAAAATAAAAGCAAAAAAAAAAGAAAACCGTTTTCTTTTTAGAAATTCAACCCGCGGCTCCATGTTATAACGTGAAAGTTCGCAACAAGAACGAAAAAAAAAGCGATGGCTAATCTTTCGTTTTTGTGCCTGCCTTTTAACACGATGGCGTTAATGGCCCCGTGTCGCAGAAAATTCGGCGCCGGCGTTTTAGAAAAAGATTGTTTCAACAAAAGACACTATACGAACACTCAGTCACAATGACGGCACAATTCCACCAAGACGGCGACATATACAAAGTACGAAGTATTGTATACACAGCACATTTTGAAAGAAGTGTCCGAGTCCACACTCACTACCATATAACCACATAGACCCACGGAAACGCACAGTTACACATAAACTAATTGTCACATTACATGAAATGATGTTAAATATATAGTGCACGCAATGGTTATGTACAGTCATGATGTGACTTTACATAGTTTTGTAGCGGTGCTGTGAGATGTGTATATACAAAGATGATAACGCATACGAGAGCACACAGAAATCACGGGCACCTGCATGCATGTATATTCAGTGAATACTTTCGATGGCCTGGCTGCAAGAACCAGGCTGGTCGAAAATTAAGCCATACGCGTCCATCAGCCACTGACCGGAAATGGCATGACCATTGTCGAAGGAATTCCTCTTCCCCAAAAAAGAACAACTCCACGACAGTATATATAGCTCAAAGTAGAGCCTCTCCAGAAGTGAAAACAGAGCGCAGCGGCGATGTCCCGCAGCAACTGCGTCCCGCGTCCGGTGCCCAACGTTGGACGTCGCTTCGGCAAAAAAGAATTTCTAAACACGCATATCAAACCACGAAGGCCATCCATGTGGCGCAAAGAAATTACTGAACGAATTGAACTCCTCAAGGTAAAATACGTGGAAAAAAATTGACTGCGGCTTAGCTCAGCTAACCCTGGATACGCAAAACGAAAGCTTGGTTTAGTCTGGTTGTTTTGGTTTCACTTGGTTAGCCTTTGATTTAGCTGTAATTATTATACTTAGGTATACAACCATCGCTAAGTCAGGTATGACGGCTGTGCCTAGGTCGGTGGCTAGAAATTACTGTGAATAGGCTTGGGAAGACACGCATCGTTCGACGGTGCGACGCCTGTTGTGCCACAGGGAAAGCGCAAGTGCTAGACATGCAAAGAGACGCCGCGAACATGCGCAGCGTCGAAGCACAAACGGACAGGGCGCGAACGCGGTCGCTACATTGATCTCGACGGTGCGACGCCTGTGGCATTCCGGACCCTCTCCAGTGAAGCAGTTCGCCGGGCGATATCCGCGGGGTGGTCAGACGCCGCTTGGCGACGGCGGCTCAAAGCCTCCCGCTCCCGCGCAACGCTCAAAGACGGCCTGGCCTCGCTCTCATCCATGGCCAAGCTCGCACTGGCTAGGCGAGCGTGGCTCCTCTTAGCCAGGCGCAAGGCGAGTCGCGTGCTCAGGTGGAGACCCAGCTTTGGAGAGCGCATGCGCCAAGCCGGCGGCGGCGGCGGCGGCGAAGCACGGCGCGGCGAGTCGCGTGATGCGTTGCGAAGGCTACGGCGCAACTGCGGTCAAATGAAGGTCAAATTGCTGGCAACGGCGAAACTCTGCTCGACGCAGTTTGTATAGCTTTCGCTTTAAAATCGTAATGCATGAACACAACCTACAGACAACATAGCGTCGGATTGTAATTTGAATATACGAGAAAATGTAATTCTGTTACGCGTAACCTAAAAAAAAAAAACGTTTTCCAGCGTTTCTACCATTCATAGAACGGCCATGGCCTCCCAGATTTGCGTGCGCAAACCTCAAAGGCCATAAAGCGGCGCGCCCGGTCCCTTGCAACATCTCCAGCTGGCGCTCGCCTCCGCCGCATCGCGGCCCACGCAAGAGGCCGCGTTTCTATACCGGAAAGCTCGCCTTCGTGCATGCGTTCGCGGCCAGCGTTTCCCAGTAAACATTAAGGTTACATGCCGGGAAGCGTGAGAAGCACCCAGAACTCTTTGAATACCATCGCGTTCCACTCTTAAAGAGGAAACTTAAGCGTCCTCCAGATTTTGTCCACATTTAATTGCGCACTTTTTATCTGATGGTGATATGTTACCGACTGGTGCGGCACGAACTTTTTCATTTTCACGAAATTGAACCGTTCTACACACCGTAGTAATCCCAAGCCGCGCTGGTTTGTTTCCCCATGTGCCGGCGAAGCAAGGCGGGAGCCAGCTAGCTGTGTGCAGCGCTCCTTTTAACAGGTTCAACTATCCGCGTGCTTTGTTTCCCGGCCGTTTGTCTTGCAGGCCTGACTGCTCCCGCTTGTGACGTCTGCGCTGTCCATGCTTCTTGCACCTACACGATAATTCGTGCGTGTGTCGTCACAAGGCATCAACTCGAATCCTGCTCATCCCTCCCCGCGGCTCGGTCATTACTCCCGAGAGAGTATAACGTTGCAAAATAAGGGTAACGTATTCTAATTTATTCGTGAAACGTGAGTTGGCAGATTAAGCAGGGATCAGGGCTGGTGAAAAAGGAGCTGGGGAAAATTAAACCGCTCTTAGAGATGGCGGTGGATGTTGCGCACATCTATGTGTTGCGCGCCTAACTCTAAGACACATGATAAATTACACTCTCGCTCTCTCTTTTTTTTTCCCACAGCCTGTTGCGCGACCGCTTCCTTGCACTTGTTTCGCGACGCTCGCTCTGAAGTTTAAGGTTTCTTTGTACTTGGTGCTACGTGCTTCATTTCTATCTGCCTTACTTGCGACAAGTGAACAGAAGCGGGAGCAGGTTACTGCGATTTCTCAACTATGCTGCTCTGAGGAGGCTTTTTTTTTTTTAAAGATTTTTTCTCATTTTTTGTTGTTCGTGTTCTTTTTCTTTTTTTATTGGAGTCCATGACAATATGTGTTGAAACAGTGCGGCAATTTTGTTAAAAGTTACCTTCTGAAATTTTACGTGCCAGAGCCACGATATGATTATGAGGCACGCCGTACAGGGTGACTCCGGAGTAATTTTAACCACCCGTAGTTCTTTAACCTGTGTCAGGATTGGGGGCTCAATCCCATCGCTCGTGATCCGTTGTCAAGATTGGAGTCCGGCATGAATTAGAAAGTAGCTGGCCCATGCCGTCGTCCAACTTATCCACGCTGAGGACGTTGATGAAGGGAAGGACTGCTTCTCATCGAGAACGAGGAATATGGGTTTATTTACAGTATCTATATCAGTCTAACATGACTGCTTGAGAAAGTACATCAGTCTAACATGACTGCTTGAGAGAGAGTCTCAGTCCAACATGACTGCTTAAGAGAAGTGTGTCGAGCATCCGCACAACAGCAGTTTTTAAACACTCGGTCCTCCCGCGATACAAGGTGATGCGAACGTTCGTTTAGTCATCGCAAACTAGCCGCCTCTCCGCAGGACGGTTTACACACACACATGCACACACACACGTGTTTACGGTCCGAAACCGACACCACACGAATTTAATAGAACTCGGAGCCGTTCCGGGTAGCGCGTTGTCTTGCGTCTTGGTCGGTGCGTAGGAAGGAGCGCAAAACGGCGTTCCCACGGCAACTCACGCACCCGTAGCAGATCAGGTCCGCGTTGGGGAGTTTGGTAACAATAGTTGGCCCGCCGAACTCCTTCCGTCACAACGGCGATGAGGCTAGAGGTTGGCGGCGGTTTCAGCACAAAGCCTGCTTCATCGAACGCATCCTAGCTGAAGCGACGGAGAGTGGAGGATGCGCGTATTGTTCCCCGACACAAAGTCGATTTAGTCACGCTGTGGCTAGAGGTTGGCGGTGACGCTCCCGGAATGTTGCCGCCATAGTCGTAACTGGGTGGCAAACTTGCACTGCAGCTGGCCGTTATTAACACCTGCAACCACAAATAACAACACAAGCGTTTTTGTCGTTCGGCTTCATCTAGGGGAAAGGTAATTTGATTATGTTGGGCCACATGTTCTTGCTTTTTCTTGTTTTTTTTGTGTGTGTGTCTGTGTGTGTGTGTGTGTGTTTGTAGCGTGCACTTACATCTAAGTACGCGAGCGCTTCTTCATTTCGCGCCTCTTACACGCAGTGCTCAATCGTGTGGGAAAGCGAATTAGCATGCCTAAAGTTTAGTACTGGTTTTCCAATGTACGTGCTAGTAGCCACTAGCACGTACATTGGAAAACCAGTACCAAACTACTAAAGCAGTCGGCCGGCCCACTGCTTTCTCATGTGAGACAACAGCTGAAGTCAAACCTTTTGCGGTGAAAGCCCTTTGTGATTTTATTAAGGCTGCGCTATCAATAGCAACGCCCTGGGTCTCACGGAACACGACTGCAGGCCGATCTAAGTGAGAAAGAAATAGTGTACATGGAGTTTCGGCGGCATCTCAGCGCCGTCTGCACCGTGGTTCGCGCATTCGCAGTTGCAGTAATTTTTACGCAGTGTTCCTGCAACAGTACTGGCGTAGTGTAACGTTAGTAGGATGATGAACTCCGGATTCCTCTTGAAACCCCATCGTACGGGGCGCGAAGTCTTATCTCTGCCTCAAAAAGCAGCGTATGCTTTCAATGCTGTAAAAGAAAATTTTTCATAGTGAATTTTCTTTTTCTTGGGAAGTGGCGCTATTAGAACACTCTCAGAACACTGCTTTGGGAAGTTTGATATAATGTTAATGTTCCTCTCTCTTCCTTTTCTTTTCTTTATTCTTTCTTTCTTTTGGGAGGGGGGGAGCGGGTTGAGAGGAACTGGGGCATGTGACTCAACAGCAAAACAAAGTTATTGAGGCATCGCTGGAGATAAAGCGCAAACTGTAAAGTTAAATTCAAGAAAGTCAAGAAAACAGCGAGAAGAATACCTGCGGAATCTCATGCGCCCGAGGACAAGAACTATGTACACGTTAGTGAGGCGGGAGCAAGGAAGCACGCACTGGAGCACATTTTTCCGAGTCTTTGCCTCGAAAAACAGTTCCGCGGGTTTCTGCGTACGACGCGGCGCTATTTCTAACTTTCCCGCTTCCACAGATTCACGGCGACGCCTCGAGGCAGAAACTGCCGACTTAGAAGCGAGCGCTTTCTCGCGAGTTGTGTTTGTTCACCGAGCGGAGAAACAGGAGTGGTGTCCCGTTCTTTTGTACGAGCTGCTCGTCCCAGCATGCGCTTTGGGTGCAAGACACGCGCATAGCGAAAGCACTCGTTGTGCGCCCTCTCTTCTCTTGACTTTGTATTGTCGGTACCACGAAAGCCGTGCAGGGCGGGCTGTGAAATACCCCGCTGATATAAGTTTATTAAGAACGCAATTTCATGTAGCAGTGCTCACACCTGACTGCTCGGGCTTGACCGATGTCTGCACAGTCCGTAAAACGCGATGCCCAACTCCGCAGCGATCGAGGCTGCGTTCAGTCAGGAAACGCTCGCAATGAGCGTCTTGGCATAAATTAGGCTCATGTGCTTAGCTGTCGCCATCCGTACAACTCTTAACAGTGCTGCGCAGTATTAGTGAACACCGAGTACAACACCAGCACAGCCGCTACGGCTGCGGCCCAACTAGCGCTGTGGGCAGTTCGCGGTAGACGGCGCACTCGCATTAAGAAATACCTCGCCGTTGCGTATACGAACTGTGATGAAAGTACGCGCTGTGTGCGATCCGGATGAGCGCAGTTGTGGACTTAAGAATTCCTTCTCTCGCTCCCTTCTTTCTCGCGCCGCTGTCGCCCGTCCGCGCTGAAGAGGAATCGCGAGCACCCACTAGGGAAGATGCACGCCCCTTTGTATGATTCGCAGGGTGCGTGATCATCATAAAAACCAGCCATATATGTATATGCAGCAGCGCTCTCTACTCTGGAGACATCCTCTCAGCCCACGCCTTTCGGCCTCGGGCTCTTCCTCTCCTTTTATTTAGTTTCCTTTTCTTTATATTATTTATTTGGAGCAAGAAGAAGAGCTCGCGTTCCTCGCTAATGCGTTCCGGGGGTGCCGTGGGCGCAAAAATTTTTCACCTCGACAGGCGTGCGCTTCTACACGGCGGGGTCGTTTCGTCCCGTGCCGCCGCCGGCTGCCATTGTTACGCCAGACGAAGCGACGCAACCACGACGGGCTCGGGCGGGGGGCGTCTGGGCCGCGGAATGTGTATTTATTATCCGCGGCACCGACGGCGAACGCAGTTTTTCCTCGTTTCTCGGCCGTTCCTTTCTCACCTCCACTCGCATTTCACGCGTTATGTCCGAGCACCACCCCCCGCTTCCTCCTTATCCTCCCCTTAACCCTTCTCTTCCCGCGTCCATTTGCCTAGCTGTCCTTATACAACCTTTCTCCGGCATTTCCGGCGTTGTCTGTTCTTGTTACTCTACTCGTTCTCGCGCTTCCATCGCGCGTGAATCCTGCAGGGCGGCCTGCGCCGCTCCTTCCGCCTTTCGACGCGCGGCTGGAAGAGGGAGCGAAGCGATGGGGAGCACGCGCTGCGCTGAAGTGTCCGAGGAAGAGGACTGCGCCACGACGGGTCAGGCGGCCTAGTGTTCCTGCATAAGCATATATAAGGCGGCCCTGCGGCGTGCGCCACGCGGCAGCGCGCGTACACACTTCGTGGCACCATGCTGCGGCATCGCGGCACGTTTGCAGCGCGGCTTGTGGCGCTCACTCGACGTGTCCGTATGGCGTGCCACCTGTCAGCGGGGACGTTCCGCTGCCGCATGCCTCACGCTCGCTCGCTCGCATAGGTGCTTGTCTTCTCCAGTGTAGCGCTTCTCGAGCACGCGCGCCCTGAAGTGCTGACTGTGTGACACCATCCACGTCGGCGCGAACTAAAAGCCCTTGTGACTGCGTATACGTGCGCCCGACGCCAGAACGAGTTCGGGCGCATCCACTCGTCCTGTATAAACCCCGCGCTCACGAGGGGCTGCATCACCTGGCTTCTTTTTTAATTGGAAGTATTATTTGCCTCTTACAAGACACGTTGCGATACGTAGGTAGGTTCCAGCCCCACTTCGTTTGGGGTCGCTTCAGTGAACAACTACACGTCCGATCAACTCAGGGTCGCCGATAGAAAGCAGTCAAAATACATTTCTCGCGCCATCCGCATCCATTCGCGGTGAACCGATTTCTACGAGACTTTCCCTGTCCGGGCTATGTCTCGAGGCCGACCGGCAAGTGTAGTGGCACAGTACAAAACAACAGACAAACAAACATACAACAAAATAAATATGAGAAAAAGAGCAGAATATCGTGCCTGAACTCTTCGCGCCGGTTCTTGAACCATGGTCTCCGAGCGCAGCAACCCATTAGGCCGCAGACGCATATATGGCATGAGAAAATAACAACCTCATCGCACTCGTTTCCACGTGCAAGGTTTGAGGCGGCTGGCGCATGCGTTAAGTAGCATAGCAACAATTGGCTTCCCCCGTGCGAGAGCGCGCCCGCCTTCCCCATGTCTCCTGTACATACTCGTATAGTGGCAGCTTTGAGACGCTACCTGACATTGCACCGGCCGCGCCTTCTGGATCAGCCCAGTGTGCACCCTTCGGGATCGGCCAAGGCCATAGTGGAACACTTTGTAGCCGCTTCATCGCCAAAGTATAATAAATCACTCGTCGTCATTGCCTTTTATCGTCCCTCCCTCTCTCTCTCTCTCTCTCTCTCTCTTTCTCAGCTTGCATCTCGCTTTTGTCAGTCCAAGCGACAAGCAGAATGGTTCGGAACGCGCACGGCCAGTGTTATTTCTTTCCGGGCAGACGCAGGTTAAAGTGCTCATTGTTCCCATTGTTACGTTTCACCTACAACGCGCGGTAATGCCGGCGCGGATGCAACGGACGCCGGGGCTTTGTTCAAAGCGGCGGACATTTTGGCCCGTTCAACGCCGCCGCAACACCTGCCCGCCAAGCGTGTCCAGGCGTGTTTCAGTGCCACGTGTCTACGTGTGTGCGTGTGTGTGTGTGTGCCCACGCTTGTCAAAGCGCGGCAGCCGGGGAGCGGAGCTCCCCCAAGTGAAGGTTGGCGATGCGTCACTACACTCGGTTCAGCAGGTCTCTCGGCTCGACAGTTCGCGCCGTCGTGGGGTCATGCTCCGCCGTCCCGTGACCTTCATCCCGTGACCTTCATCCCGTGACCTTCTCTTTTGGACCGCGACGCCGAGGGTATAAGAGCAGCTGCCCCCGGACGCCAGGAGAGAGGCTCCGATTTGTACTGTTGAGTTACGTGCTCTCCCGTCTCTCCACTTCGGTCGACCTGACCGGCCGCTCTTTTGCTATGTTAGAATAAACAAGTTGTTCTGTTACCAGTCTTCTCATGCTTTGCCGGGACCTTCGGATGCTTCCAGTGCCCCAGGCCGCCAGGCCAACGCTACCCTTGGGGCTTGCGACCCATTGGCAATAACGGGCGTCAGCACCGAGACCCCAACAACTCGTGCCAGCGGTGCGATTCCAACATCTGGTTGCCAGCGGTGAGATCGCGACAACGGAGGCCAGCAGCGAAGAGATGCGGTTGACTGTATGCTGAGCAGCACAACGACTATCCGGGAGCAGTGCAACGAGCCCTGTGTGATGACTGGTTGCCTGCAGCGGAACGACTGCGCTGAAGTCTTGGCTGCGAGGTTTGGTGAGTGCGGGACTTTCTTCTTCTGAGTTTTGCCAGGCTTTTGTTAGTGTTAGAAACAGAGCTGGTAATTGTGGTTGTCGTTGCTGCCGGGTTAGTTTGCGGCAAGACAATAGTAGGCAGTAGAGAAAGCAGCATTCAGAGCAGCCATGGATTTGAAGTCGTTGCGCAAACCGATATTGCTGGAGCTTGCAAGAGAGTTGGGTCTGGATGTCTCAGACAAACTCAGAAAACCAGAACTGCTAAGGGCTATTCTTGAGTTAGAAGCTGAGGATGACGAGCTGTCGGATTGCCTTGAGACCATTGAGGAGCGGGCAAAAAGACAGGAGCGCGAACTTAAAGAACAAAAAGAGAAAGAAAAAGAAGAGCGCGACCGTCAACACGCGTTGGAAATGAAGCGTCTCGAGTTAGAGATGGAACGCGCTCGTAATGGAAGTCAGGCACACGGTGCAGGAGAACGAGTATTGTTCAAAATGACTGACCTGATGCGGCCGTTTAAGCTTGGAGAGGACATTGGTTTGTTCCTGGTTAACTTTGAGCGAACGTGCGAGAAGCAGGGGTTCTCTCGGGAAACGTGGCCACAGCGCTTGCTCACTTTGCTACCCGGCGAGGCGGCCGACGTAGTCGCTCGCTTGGAGAGAGAGGAGGCAGAGGATTTCGACAAAGTGAAATCGAGTCTGCTAAAAAAGTACCGGCTGTCAGCGGAGGCGTTCCGTCGGAAGTTTCGGGAAAATGAGAAAGGCAAAAGTGAGTCATATACAGAGTTTGCCTACAGGCTAATGTCAAACATGCAGGAGTGGCTCAAAGAAGAGAAAGCGTTTGGTGACCACGAGAAAGTTCTGCAGTGTTTCGGGCTAGAACAGTTTTATAGTCGGTTACCTGAGAACGTGCGGTACTGGGTCTTGGATAGGCCAGACGTTAGTACGGTGGCTAGAGCCGCTGAGTTAGCCGAGGAGTTTGTGACGCGTCGGGCTCGTGGAGCTAAGGACGGTCAAAAGGGTGAATTTGGCTCCAAGTTTGAGAGGCCGAAGTTCACACCCATGAGAGCAAAGGGGGATACACGTAGTGCGGATGCGAGTGAAAGCAGTCCGACCGAACGTAAGGAGACGGCGGCAGCCGAAGCCGAACGCAGAAAGCGGTTCGAGGCGAGGCAAGCGCGCCTGTGTTATACGTGCCAGAAGCCGGGTCACTTTTCGGCGCAGTGCCCAGAAACAAAACCAAAAGTCGTGTTTTTTTCATTAGGCAGCACTGACGAGAACATCAAGCTTCTCGAGCCTTACATGCGAGACCTCCTCGTGAACGGGAAAGAGTGCCGAGTGCTTCGCGATACCGCAGCTACGATGGATGTAGTTCATCCCTCTTACGTAGAACCCGATATGTTCACGGGCGAGTGCGCATGGATCAAGCAAGCAGTGGAAGCTCATAGCGTGTGTCTGCCGGTAGCAAAAGTGCTTATTGAAGGACCTTTCGGAGCACTTGAGACGGAGGCCGCAGTGTCATCTATGCTGCCCCCCCAGTACCCGTACCTATTTTCGAACAGGTCCGATCACCTCCTGCGCGAGAAGGGGCTTTTGTTTGGTGAGGCTAGCGTTCAGACCTTAACCAGATCGAAGGTTCGGGAGCTCGCTGCAAAGGCGGTAGTTGCGGGGCCGACGTTGTTGAACGATGAGAAAGGGTCAGAGGCGCAGCAAGCTAGTATTCAGAGCACGCCCGAACGGGATAAAATTGAGCCTGTAGCGTTAAAGGCACCAGATACTGGAGAGGAAATTCCCGATGCGGGAAAGTTAGAAGAGCTTCCGGGACTAGGCTCAGTGACAAACAGGAAAGACACCGATCAAGTCATTAGTGACTTAATAAGTAAAGCATCGCTGTCGCCTGAGCAGAAAACCGAACTACACCAGCTCTTACAAGAGTTTCAAGGTCTGTTCTCTGAGAGGCCTGGTAGGACTTCTGTCCTTACTCATGACATAGAACTTACCTCCCCAGAGCCAGTACGATCCAAGGCGTACCGGGTGTCACCCCGCCAGAGTGATATTATGGAGGCTGAGGTAAAGAAAATGCTACAGCTCGGTGTTATTGAAGCGGGTGAGAGTGATTATACCTCCCCTTTGATTTTAGTTGAGGTACCGGGCAAGGAACCTCGTCCTTGCGTCGACTACCGCAGGCTTAATTCCATCACTAAGGATCAAATTTATCCGATCCCTAACATCGAGGAGCGCCTTGAGAGAGTGAGTAGCGCTCAGTTTATTTCCACCCTAGATCTTGTCAGGGGTTATTGGCAGGTTCCACTTACAGAAGAGGCTAGTAGGTATGCGGCGTTCATTTCACCAATGGGGACATTCCGTCCTAAAGTTTTGAGTTTTGGTTTGAAGAACGCGCCATACTGCTTTTCAAGCCTCATGGATAAAGTGTTGCGGGGACAGCAAGAATTCGCTTTACCATATCTAGACGACGTAGCGATATTCTCCGCATCCTGGCCTGAGCATATGGCGCACTTGCGGGCAGTGCTAACCCGCCTGCGCGATGCGGGCTTGACAGTCAAGGCTCCCAAGTGCCAGTTAGCACAGGCCGAGGTTGTCTACCTCGGACACGTGATTGGTCGGGGTCGACGCCGCCCCTCTGAAATAAAGGTGGCCGCTGTGCGAGACTTCCCGCAACCGCGCACGAAGACCGATATTCGGTCGTTCTTAGGTGTCGCCGGCTACTATCAGAGGTACATCCCCAGGTACTCTGATATCGCGGCTCCCCTAACGGATGCTCTAAGAAAGACAGAGCCGCAAACAGTCGTCTGGGACGAGACAAAGGAAAGAGCTTTTAGCGCCCTAAAGAGCGCCCTAACAAGCCAGCCTGTGCTACGATCGCCCGACTACACTAAAGGGTTCGTTGTTCAGTGTGATGCTAGTGAGCGAGGCATGGGCGTTGTACTGTGCCAACGGGAAAATGGAGAAGTAGAACACCCCGTCCTGTATGCTAGTCGTAAGCTGACCAGTCGTGAGCAGGCGTATAGCGCCACCGAGAAAGAGTGTGCGTGTATTGTGTGGGCCGTTCAGAAATTGTCATGTTACCTAGCCGGCTCGAGGTTTATCATTGAAACGGATCACTGCCCTCTCCAATGGCTGCAGACCATCTCTCCCAAAAATGGCCGCCTCCTGCGCTGGAGCCTCGCTTTGCAACAATATTCCTTTGAGGTGCGTTACAAAAAGGGGAGTCTCAACGGTAACGCCGATGGCTTAAGTCGAAGCCCCTAACGTGGGAATCAGCCTCAAAATTGCTTGTTACTGATGTTTTTCTTCCTGAGGCAGGATTTTTAACCTATTGCTTTTGTGTAGTGTTTCAAAGTGATGATGTGCTTTTTAGTGCAATTTTTCCGATTTGTGGACGCGTTCTGAGTGCTGCTAAACTACTGTAAGGAACTAGGCAGCAGTATAAAAGGGGAAAGAGCCTGGCAGGGCTTAGTGAGGGTTGTGCCGTGCTTGCTGACTGAGCGGTTGACTTTTGGCGTGGTTCTAACGCTTGCCGGAAACGAGAACAAAAATGTCAACTCTCCCGAAGTCACTTTGCAGTGTCCTGTGTGCACCTGAACGTGAGAACGAGGCCTTCTCTGTGCGCTGCGCTCAAGAAACGCCCAAGGACGCCCAACTTCGGTTATGAGCATCATCGAGCGACATCCCTCCGGACAGCGGATGCAGTCCCCTGACCATCGGGATCTCCTTCCCCCGGCGGGGCGGTCTGTTACGTTTCACCTACAACGCGCGGTAATGCCGGCGCGGATGCAACGGACGCCGGGGCTTTGTTCAAAGCGGCGGACATTTTGGCCCGTTCAACGCCGCCGCAACGCCTGCCCGCCAAGCGTGTCCAGGCGTGTTTCAGTGCCACGTGTCTACGTGTGTGCGTGTGTGTGTGTGTGCCCACGCTTGTCAAAGCGCGGCAGCCGGGGAGCGGAGCTCCCCCAAGTGAAGGTTGGCGATGCGTCACTACACTCGGTTCAGCAGGTCTCTCGGCTCGACAGTTCGCGCCGTCGTGGGGTCATGCTCCGCCGTCCCGTGACCTTCATCCCGTGACCTTCATCCCGTGACCTTCTCTTTTGGACCGCGACGCCGAGGGTATAAGAGCAGCTGCCCCCGGACGCCAGGAGAGAGGCTCCGATTTGTACTGTTGAGTTACGTGCTCTCCCGTCTCTCCACTTCGGTCGACCTGACCGGCCGCTCTTTTGCTATGTTAGAATAAACAAGTTGTTCTGTTACCAGTCTTCTCATGCTTTGCCGGGACCTTCGGATGCTTCCAGTGCCCCAGGCCGCCAGGCCAACGCTACCCTTGGGGCTTGCGACCCATTGGCAATAACGGGCGTCAGCACCGAGACCCCAACAACTCGTGCCAGCGGTGCGATTCCAACACCATCAACAGGTTATGATGTACGAGGGCGAATCACAAATTCTTTGCCCCTATGAGAAGACGACGAAGTGTCTTCTTGGCAGAACACTTGTTTCTGTGCTCTGTGAATTTTGGGGGAAATTTTCGCCTTTCGAGGTGCCTCGCCTCCCCGTCTTGCGGCCATGGACGCGGAGCATGCCAGAGGCCCGCCTGGCCAGAAGTCATCACGGCCGTCAATGCAAGGAAGCGAGTTGGCTCCCCCAGTGACACCGAAGACACTAAGCTGTACTCTATGTCGGAAGACGATTCATCCGACGACAGCTTCATACCCGTCCGGATTAAGAGCGCGAAGAGAAAGATCGCCAACACCGCGCCGTCAACTCCTGCGAGCACAACGACCATGAAGTCAAGGCCTGCGCGCTGGCCACACGTCATCATCTTTATGCCGGAAGAACCGTCAAGCAACTTACGATTGCTGAACAGGCAAGCTCTACCCATTTTTCTGGAATGTGTGGTGCCGGATCAAATTAAAGACATCAGAATAAATCCACGCAAGAATATACTCGCCATAGACGTGTACAACGTGAATGCGCTTGGAAAACTTCAAGAAATCACGGAGCTAGTGGGAATCAAAATGCACCCCTTTATCCCGATCGACGACACATCCATAGCCGGTGTAATTTACGACATTGACATTGCCATTCCCACTGATGACTTACCTAGCCTCATCAAGCCGGCAAACGCGGGCACGATCATTACGCAAGTGCGCCGCCTTGGGAATACGCACTACGTAAAAGTAATATTCGAGGGGGATTGTATACCATCCCACGTTCAAGTCGGACATTTCCGACATCCGGTTCGACCATTCATCCAGAAGCCGCTTCAATGCCATCAGTGTTTCAGGCTAGGACACGCCAAGGGCGTGTGTCCCAACTCGCTACTGTGTCCCCGTTGCGTTGAAACTCATACAGAAGAGACCTGCGGTGCCACGGTTCTGAAGTGCGCCAACTGTAGCGGCACTGACGCGGCCTCGTCGAAAGACTGTCCCCGCATCAAGAGGGACCGCGTGGTTCTCAAGCAAACGGCCAGAGACAATTCGGCCCACAGGGAGGCAGCCGAAGTAGTCCGGCGTCGACGTCGGCACCATCGTACGTCTTCAAAGAAGGCGCATGCGTGAAGTGACAGTACCCACTCCACTGCGGTACCACTTAGTCGCGCCGCGAAAGGGCCCACCTTTTCCACGAAGGAAGTAGATGAGACTCTTTCTTTAGAGGAATGGCCTACGCTACCGAGCTGCTCCCTTGCTAAGGAACCTCAGAAGGTCGGGGCCCCACCGGAGCCTTCTCCGGCCATGGACGATTCACCTAAAACAGACCGTCAAGTCATCTCGTTGCTACGTTCCCTCATGGAGGCCATCCGAGCAATTTTAGTGGACATGGGGACACCGTCTGCTCGAAGCGCACTTAAAGTGCTGGACGCCTTAAGCCCAGTGCTTGAATCCCTTAACTAGAAAGATGGCTACCCATAACCCATCCTTCCGAAAAGAAGTCAAGGCAGCGTCCGTCATCCAGTGGAACGCCGGAGGGCTAAAATCACGAATTTAAGAGTTTCGTCAGTTTGTGTACACCAGTGTGTTTCCACTCATCGTCGTTTGTGAGCCCAACTTGTCGAAACCAATCAGACTGTCAGGGTACGAATTTATCATGTCATCAACAAATGGTGCATGCAGCAAAATCATCGTTTTTGTTCGTCGTGAACTCACGTATGTTTTGCAACCAATTGCGCCCCACGACGACAATCAATATATATGCATTACAGTTAAAAAGAACAAGCTCTTGATTACTCTCATAGGCGTGTATATATCACCTTCCAGCAATTTCGATACTAAAAGATTAGCGGATATCTTGAGTGTTTGTCCCGACCCATGGGTCACCATAGGAGATTTCAATGCACACCATCCAGCATGTGGAAGTACAATGACAAATGCAAGAGGACGAAGATTAGCATGCATCGCCTACAACTTTGGCCTTACTCTTCTGAACGATGGTAGCCCCACCTTTCTGCGAGGCGTGACATACGGCAGCTGCCTCGACCTTGCTTTCGTCTCCAACTCTCTCGCCAGATGTGTGAAGTGGTTTGCAGATATTGAGACACATGAGATTGATCACATTCTCACCTATCTGAACATCAAAGTCTTGTCGTCTAGATCTGGCCCACGGGATACCATTCAGACGATTCAATGGGCCAACTTCAAATCTGATATGGAAGATGCCTGCCGCGAGGGCCTACCCTCTGGGTTAGAGCAAACAATTAAAAATGCGATGCAAAACGCCACTCGCATAATGGCGATCTCTTCCACGCGAAATGACTTCGACATAGAATTAGAGCGACTTCGAGCACTTCGTCGCCGGGCGGAACGTCGATATCGGCGTACACGATCAATCCATGACCTTAGGGCAGCCAGGAGGATGCAAAAGAAGATTCAGCGTCGTACGGATAGATTAACGTCGGAACGTTGGGCACCGTTTTGCCAGACACTCGACCCCCGCAAGCCACTGTCTCGCATTTGGAAAACGGTGCAAGGTCTGCGTTGCCTTCCGGAACGGCGTTTTCCATTCAAGGCGCTCGCACTTTTCCAAGGGCGGCAAGACATCGACGTCGCAGAAGACTTTTGTGCCCGGATTGCAGACCAAGCTACTCGTCCGGATCCTCCAGCCCCAGATGACGTCCCCCATTCCCGTGATTGCCGCATGGACCTTTCTTTTACAATGGAGGAACTCGAGGCGGCACTAGCTCTCTGCAGGCGCTATCATTTCCGGGTCCAGATGGTATATCATACCGAGCGTTGTGCTATCTCGGAGAATCCGCACGGATAGAATTGTTGGCTCTTTACAACTCCTCATGGGAGGAGGGAAATGTTCCTGACGAATGGAAAGTAAGCCTCCTGGTGCCACTCTTGAAGCAGGGTGAATCCCCACTAGAGCTCACCTCTTACCGCCCAATAGCGATGGCCAGCTGCGTAGGAAAGATAATGGAACGGATTATCCTTGGATTAACCTTGAACACTACAAGATTTATCCGAATTCCATGGCTGGTTTCCGACGTGACTGCTCTTCCATCGACAATGTAGTTGATCTCGTTTCATATGTCCAGCACGAAAGGTCCCGTAAGCGTTTATCTGCAGCTTTATTCTTAAATGTGAAAGGGGCATATGATAACGTATTACATGAGGCCATTCTCGACGCTCTTGCGACGGTTGGCCTAGGTGGCCCAGTCTTTTTGTGGATTGCAAGTTACCTATCTGCAAGATCATTCTATGTGTTAACTGACGATGGCCCAACTACGCGACGCTATACCAGCAGAGGCGTTCCTCAAGGCGGTGCTCTCAGCCCGACGCTATTCAACCTCGCTCTTGTTGGACTTGCTGAATACTTGCCAACTACCATCAAAATTTAAGTATACGTAGACGACATCCGTGTCTGGACTTCGGCAGCCACACGTCCTCAGATACGTGCGCGGCTTCAAAGAGCAGCAACTTTGACAGTGAGCTACGTGTAAACAACGTCTCAGCATATCACCAGATAAGTGCGCACTAGTGGCATTTACTCGCAAACCGATGACGCCTTATGTCATCTCAATCAATGGGCGGACTATTTATTATGTCAGAACCCACAGATTTCTTGGCGTAATTATTGACCGAGACCTAAGTTGGAGCCCGCACGTGGCCTAGATGAAACGGCGCCTGACAGCAACCTCCCAGTTGTTTATATACTTGACAGGAAAGACGTGGGGGATGTGAGTAGACGCAATGCTGAAACTCTACAGAGCTCTCTCTCTCGGTTTTTTTAACATATAGTCTACCTGTACTGAACAACACCTGCAAGACAAATATTCGTGTTCTGCAGGCAACACAAGCTCAAGCACTCAGAGTTTGCCTTGGTTTGCCCAGATGCACGTCAACAGAGGCCACTATTGCGATTGCTCGGGACCATCCAATGCGAACTCACATTACGGTGGAAGCCCTGAGAACGCACATCGGGCATTTTGCACGTGCCCCCTATCACCACCTTGCAACGCTACCTTCAGACAGGCACCAAGAATCATTCTCTAAAGCTATCGTCAAGTACAACGACAAACTTCCCTCGGGCTTCACCGCTGCATCTAAACCATCGATACCCCCTTGGTGTCTTATCAGCCCCACAGTCCATCTCAGTGTACCAGGAATCGGAAAAAAGTCTGAGCTGTCGTCGCCTGTGCTGAAACGACTGTCTCTGCTTCTTCTGCACGAGAGGTACGCGGACAGTGTACATATTTATACTGATGGTTCCAGAAACATCCAGTGTTCGTCCGGTGCTGTGGTTGCCCCAGCAAGAGCTATTGCCGTCAGCTTTAGGACTCACCACCCAACGACATCGACATCTGCAAAACTAGCTGCTCTTCGCGCTGCACTTTGTTTCGTCAATCGGGAACCACCTCGACAATGGTCAATCTTCAGCGACTCAAAGGCAGCCCTACAATCTGTGCTATCAGCTTTGCGTCGCGGGCCATTTGAACAGCTCGTATTCGATATTAGACGCCTACTCCATACACCACAGGAGAAAGGACACCACGTGACGTTTCAGTGGCTGCCAAGTCACTGCGGCGTCATAGGAAACGAAGACGCCGATAATGCCGCTCGGGCAGCTCTTGAAGACACAGAAGAAGAGGCCATACCAGTTTCACGGTCCGACGCAGCTAGCAGACTTCGAGTGCTTGCACAGGAGATCCCGCTCTCTCTATGGTGCACACCAAACAGCCAGACCAACCGGAACAACCGTCAGTACCACCTGCCCTCTTTGATGCATCTCTGTATGCCAACTGGACTCCGCCGAAGAGAGGCCACTCTGCTTTATCGCTTATGGCTAGGGGTGGCTTTCACGAAATCTTACTCATTTCGCACTGGAGTGGCCGACAACGCTCTCTGTAATGCCTATCCTTGCGAGGAGACGCTGGAACACATTCTGTGCGACTGTTCTGAATATAATGTTCAGCGACAGTCCCTGGCATTTGTTGTAGCGCACCTTGACGCTAGACCATTGTCCCTCGAGACGATTTGCACATGCCGCCGACAGAAGACATCGCAGCTGAAGGCGACGAAGGGACTACTTCGGTTTTTGAAAGAGACGGGATTGGACAAGCGGCTGTGACAGTGATATCAAGTACCACGCAAGAGTGATGGACTCTCACTGACAATGTGTGTGCTTTGCTATGTGCTCTCTCTCTCTCTCCTTCCCCATCTTTCATCCCCCCCCATCCCGCTCCCATGTGTAGGGTAGCAAACCGGCTAAGCTAAACTGGTTAACCTCCCTGCCTTTCCTTCTCCACTTCTTCCTTCCTTCCTTTGCCCCTATTTTTATTAGCCAAAATAAGGTATATGCAGGTCATTACAAATATACGTACTATTCTACATACCTTACACTTTTTTTTTCACATAGTCCCCACACAAGTTCAGATATTTCTCTCATCGCAGCGCTAAATTTGAGATGCCCCTGTGGTAGAATTCGTCCGGCTGACTGTGGAACCACTGTCGGACTGCTGTCTTGGCTTCATTGTTGCACGTGAGTCGCTATCCTGCCAGGAATTCTTCAGCGGACCGCAAATGTGGAAATCACTTGGGGCGAAGTCCGGACTGTATGATGGGTGGTCCAGACTATCGCAGTGAAGTGACCGGAGCGATGCACGCGGCCTCCCCGAACGCTAATTGTCATGCAAGTCTTCACGGCCTTTTGCGCCTTTTCCCGAACTCACTACACAACTACCTCACATTTCTGAAAGCGAGACTCCTTTCCTCATACGTGGGCTGAATGTCCCTGTGGATTTCGACTGGCGTTCGTCCCTTGCTCCGTAGAAAACGCCCTGCCGCGGAGCTACCGGCAGATAAAACCGGGCCGTTCCAAGGTCCACAGCTGGGAATGGATATGTTGACTTCGCATTCACAGCCGTAGTTCGGCTAAAAAAAAATAAGGCAAAGACTTTCTGATTCGCCCTCCTATGATATTATATTTTCAGAATACTTGCGCAGCACATCTATTCAGAGTCGCCAATAGAAAGCAGAAAAGATGTCTTTCTTGCGATACGCACTTATTCGCGGTGAACTGATTTCTAAAAGGCATTTCCTGTCCGAGCTACGTCTCTCGCCCCTACCTAGGACGATCGACGAGCATAGTTGAGCAGAACAAACAAACAAACAACAACAACAACAAGAAACGTATGGAAAAAAAATAGAGGGGGAAAAAAGCCAGAAAATCCTGCCTGAACTCCTTTCGCCTGCTCTGCGGATCGTTCAGAAATCTGCGCTAAAGTTTCTACGAGCACAAAATGTGGATAAAGCAACGGGCGGCCCCGTCGTAGTTGCAGGGCCATGGCTTCGTGACCAGTGTCGCAGAAAGTGCCTGGTGCGGTGTCCAGAATGGCAAACCTGGCCGCCCACCGAACCGTTCACCAAAAAAGCGCTCGACTGAGCCTCCCTCTCAGCGGGGACACTTCCTTCCTCGGCTCTTCGCGCGAGGGAAAGCTTGCGCAACGACTCCGCGGGTTTGTGGCTAGACGGCACCGCTCAGGGTCGCGCGCCCGCTGACACACGCACGTGCGCGCAGGCGTCTCAACCACCGCAGAGCAGTGAGCACGGACGCTTGAGTGGCTTTCCGGCGCTTAAGCGTCTCAACTCGTGAGAGCTGAAACGGACCGCACTGATTTCGCCACACGCCATCTCCGCCGCAGCATGGAGATCCCGCTGCCCGCCCAGCCCCCGCCTCCTTCTCGTTTTCTTAAAGAGGACCACGGAGCGGGAAGAGGACGTCGTTCTAGGCCGTCTTGCGAAACGTTTCCCGCCTTAAAAACCGCTGCGCCGGCCCGCTCATTTCAATGTCAAATGAGCGAGAATCCGACGGCACCAGACGCCGCGGCAGTTTTCGGGGTCACAAACTCGGCTGCTCGGTCGCAGCGCGCGCTGTCAGAGGTGGGCGGCGTCTCACTCGTCACTCATCGAGACGGCGTTGACCCCCCGGGCTTTTCTCGTCGCGCGTGGTATAGCAAAGTGGGCGTAAATAAGAATGGAAACCCGCGGTTCGCCGCTTTTTCATATCTGAATCGGGTGTGGTTCGGTGGCTTGTGCCTAAGGGGGGTGGCCGCACTTCTGTCGGTTTGTCTGGCATCGCGTGGAGAACGTCATGAATAGCTGATAGTTTGCGGCGACACCACCGCTTAGGCAACAAGACAAATGCGTTTGGACTTCTGGCTGCAATGGCTCTTACAAGTCGCTAGTTTAGGTGACATTGTTCTTCTTTCTTTTTGTACTAAACATGAATATCAATCGATCCATAGCAGTGCTAGCCAATCGCTTTTCTTTATTTAAGGTAAAGCGAATCATAAACGCATAGATGTCTTACTCGTTGTGAAATGTATAAGCAAATGAGCAGTTCAGTAACTTAATGAAGTTTGACCTTTAACTGAGACTTATGTAGGGAGACGTGACAGCGTCTCTGTTCGCGCACATCAGATGTATAGCAGGCCGCCCGCCTCTTCGCACTTAGTATCGTCCTTCCTCTACCTTTCTTTAAAACCAAGAAGCTATATTACCTATATATTCTCCGGCGCCTGTTGTGTCCATTTTCGGTCCACGCTTTAAAGCCACTCCCAACTCACCCGTTGCCGCGTTATTACGCACTAGGCGTTTATAAAATATTACGAACCAGCAACTGGATGAAATAAGTTAATTAAGCGATACTGCCAACTCTTCGCCTGCATATGGTGCATGGCTCCTGAAAGTCTCGCGGATCACACCAAGTTTTTCTTCTTCCTTCGTTTTTTTTTTTTTTTTTTTTTTTTCGTTCGTACTGAACACGCATCGAGCCGTCTGGCAGTACGTTGGCAAAGTGCAGAACCTTTATAACATTGCCCTTATACCTTATATCTTCCTACTTCATTTTTATGGATAATCAGAGTAATCTCTTATTACAAGATATCTCTTCGTTTGTTAGCTTACTCCTAATTACTTGTTCCATCCCATCCTTGTTTTACCTTTTCATGCCTTGTGTTTTCCCCTGCTCTTTACTGTATCCTTCTTGTGTATGTGTGCGCGCGCGCTCTGTACTTGTAACGTAGTTGGTTCATTGTTGAATAGCATTCGCTCCATTATGTTATTTCAATACCGTCCCCCCCCTTATGTAATGCCCTGTTCAGGGTCCTTAAGGGTTAATAAATGACGAATGATGATGATCTGTGTTAGGAATAAAAGCTGTGCGTATACGGCAAATCAGCACGCACTGTAATATGACTTTCACAAGCGCACGCGTTCGCTGTGGGTTGACTATTAATGGTCCGATGCGCGTTAATTATTCATTTCCTTCATTTTTTTTATTTTCTCTCTCTCTGTCTCTTTAGTTTCTTTTTTGCCACACTCAGGCTTCAGTCGGCATATCCGTGCGTTAGCGACTCAGTGTTGCACGTATCTGTAACAGCTCCCCGCACGGCTCTCTGCTTTAAAAACTAGATAAACGCTTGAATTAATTAAGCGCGTGGTTGTTCAGTGGCGTATAAATATGCAATGCTCCAGGTACAAACGACCCAAGCTACATGGCACGCCTTCGTACAGGCCCCCCACGTGCAGAATGGCGCGGTTTTCCACGTCAACACACCCGGGAACTCGCACTTCGCAACACACGTGCCCGTCCATGCACGAAAGGCCGCGTTGAGTCGTTAGGCGTAAGCTCACATTCCCGCGCGAACTCTTTGAGATGGGCAGCGCAGCGCGGCAAGCACTCGTGGCGTTGTTTACCGCGTGGCGTTTCTCGTAGATGATCTGCGGTGACCGTGCATTTCCGTGCAACGTAACCAAGACAGGGCCAAGTGAGCGAGCGAATATGGCTTTGCCGCACGGCACAGCCCTTAGCACTGCATCCTGCCGGCTCGTTTGGCGTAGCACTTACAGAAGACACTAATATGTCACACCTAATGGCAAGCCTTCGTCGATACGCGATTAGGCAGAGAGAAAACAGTGAACGACGGCGTAGAAGCGTTCAACTCTGACGCGGAGTGATGCATAGTTCTGACCTACTTCTCTGGCGCGACTAGATGAGCCGTGGCGGCTCCTCCGTGCCACCTCTGGTGCTATGCATGAAACTATGCCGAAGCGAAGTACGGGCACAACTGTGAGCACACGCCCACGGCCTCTTCTATGATGGGAGAAAATGTCAACCGCCGCGTTTCATAGTTGGCGGCGCCTGATAGCCGTTGAGTGCTGGCCTAACCGTCATTTGCGACCCGTGGGCGCGATTTGTTACGCATTAGCCTCGGTCCGGGGGAGCTGTTTCGCCCTCTCGGCCCATCGAGCGTCCCTCTTTTCCCTTTCTGCGCGAGGGCTAGCAGTTCCCTCGCATTTAAAGCGCGAGAGCGGCCGGTTCTTTCGCGTTCATTAGTCCAAAGTTGCGCATCATTAGACCGCGCGCTGCCCCTGACTGCGTCGCGGCCGCCGCCTGCCTTGCTGCCCGACGACGACGACGACGACCCGAAGTTAACGCTTCACTCAACAGATGGCGCCGTGTCGTGAAGAGAGGGGAGACGCAAGCCGGCCATGTTGGGGCACTGGCGATTCTTTCTGCCTTCCCCTCCGCTCGGCTCACCGACTCTTTCGGCCTTTCTTTTCGGGATTTTCGCACGCAACGCCGCGAGAACTTCTGCAGCAGCCAGCTCACCACGTGTCCCGAGGCCTGCCAGCCGTAGAGAGAAGAAAAGAAAAAGAATCAGAGAGTGAGGGGGGGAGGCGAGCGACGGGGAAGGACAGCGCGGAACCTATACAGGACACGCTTTTGCGGGAAAGCACGCGCTTAATCTGCCGGCTAATTACGTTATTTATTGTAATTAGCGGCGGAGGCAAGTCGGCGGGAAAAAAAAGTTTCGGACTTGGGTGCGGCCGTTGGGGCAGAGGCAGGGGCAGCATCCACAGATTTGCGGGCACGGGGGAGATGGTAGGGGTGGGCGAAAGGGCAGGGGATCCGGGAGTGAAAGAGGGAAGAACGCGACGCCACGGCGACAGAGCAGGCAACAACGGGCGGCCGTGTGCTAACCCTTTTGGCCCGCCCTCCTCTCGGTGGCGCGGTGCTTTGAAGCGGAAGGGGGCAGGCCACCGGCGCGATGCTCTTTGCCGGCTCCACGGTGCGCGCTCAATGCAAGCGCGTCGAGAGCCGCCGCGCGGCCACTCTCAGGCCTCGGCTAGCCGAGGTTAGGCTGGCGCGGTTTCCGCTACTGCAGCACCGATGTCTTGCTGCTCTTTTGTCGGTGTCCCTTTTGCCGCGACACGCATGCAGTCCCCAGAGTGCATGCGCCGAGGCGGCGAAAGGGCAAAGTACGCGGTTCTGCACTAATTATGTCGCTCAGCTGGTGCCTCCGCGCTGTGGAGCCCCAGATGCTGCTTCCGAGAGTCCTCTTTCTCTATATTTATTGTTTAGTTGCACTTTTTTTTTTTTCGAGCACCGCTGCGCTCGTGACTCGTTTCCGTCCTTTGGGTCTCTCGCTTTGCGTTTGTTCCTTTTGGCGTTTCTCGTTACCTTTTTTCCTTTCAGGGTATTACAGCGTGGCATCAGCCACTGCCGACGGCATATTTCGTTATGCCTGTGCTCTCTCTCTCCCTCTCTCTCTCTCTCTCTCTGGGTCCCAAGTGCACACTTCAAACTCGCCTGCCGAGATTGCGTTCATAAGGCGGTCGGAATGCCCCCCCCCCCCCCCCCCCATTCCCGTATTCTCCTCTCCTCCGCCTCTACCCTGTCATCTTTTTTTTTTTTCTGCCGATCGTGTCTTTTCTCTAGCTCGCTTGTTCCGCGTCTTTTCTCCGTCTATTTCCCCGTTCAGCCGATAGCAAACGCATCTGTTTCGCGCCCATACGCGTCGCTTCCATTTGGCGCGCGCTGGCGCTTTGGTCGGGGACAGCGCGGGAGGCGCTTCTTATTTTAAAAGGCGCGCGTGGCGCCGACGTTCCTATTCGGGAGGCAAACGCAGAGCGATCGGGACGGGCGCCTTAGTTCTTTGCGTTCCTTTAACTTTGAGTCGTTTACAGTGCCCGCGGCCTTCCTTTGGCAGCTCAAAGAGCAGCAGTAGTAGGCGGCTGCAGGCAGCGTCATATTCGATTTCGAACGGAAGATATTAAAAGGGAGTTCTCTCTTTAGTTGCTGGAAATGTGGCTTTTTTTTTTAATACGTGCTTCTCCGCCGCGCTCCTTCTTGAAACACAGCTGATTTGCTTTTGTGCTGTATTTGCATTCCTTTTTTTTGTTCTCTCTGACAACAAATAAAATTGCGTTAGCTTCATTTCCACCAGCAACCGGGTGCTCTTTCAAGAGCATCGCCACCGATGAAGAACCAGTCCGGTATTTTGGCCGAATGCCTGTCCGCAGTCGCATTAACAGCCGTTATTCGCCGCTTGAACACTCGCACTCGCTCGTCATCCGCTGGCAATTCGAAAAGAGGATTTCGCTTGCAGTTTGCTTCTGTTTGACTGGCGCACAAACACACGCACGCACACGCACAGAGACACACATGAACGAGAAGAAAGGAAAGGAAACCGAGGGGCCCGATTTTTTCTTCTGACTTGACTGATATATATATATATATATATATATATATACACCCACGTTTTGATGCAGCTGTGGGGGCACACGCCGTCTTATATAGTGCGGGGCCCGAAGGCGCCTTATCGTCCGATGCGGACGGCCAGTCTCCGAGAGCTGTCAAGTGATCTCTCGCCAGGCACAAAGAAGGACAAAGACGGCGCAAGAAAAGAAAGTAACTGGGCATTTGGTATGGGGCCTGCCGGTCGATTTAAAGATCTAGCGGCCGTCTCTCTGTCCAGCTTCTCTCTCGTTGCTGTTGTGGAAGGGTACATTTTTGAGGTACGCGCTGTCAACCAAATCTAAGGTGGGAAAAGGGGAATGAGAGGGAAAAAGACAAAGCCTGGTTCGATGTTAGCGCTGATATGTTTGTTTAGAGCATTCCGTTGAGCTTTCGGTTCTGTCTGTTCGCGATTCTTTTCACGGCACTGGTCGTGCAGCTAGCCTCCCGAGCGCGCGCGGTTCGCACGTGACGAGACTGGCTTGGCCGTTATTGTTTCGCCCTCAAGGGGAGCCGTGCTGGGAGCCGGCAGGCGCGTGACGCCTCGTTCTGCGCCTTGTCGACGCTGTCTGGACGAATGGGGTAGCAGACGGGCGTCGTTCAAGCCGTCGCACCGCCCTTCGTCGTGCCTCCGGGGTAGCCGCTAGGGCTGACGCTCGAAATCTTATGGGCCCGTGGGGACTGACCACGGCGTCATTTGTTCGAAATGGTGCACTTCTTCATGGCAACGTCTCCGATCCCCTCCTTCATTCGCTGTTTTTCGACTTCCTCTCCTTCCTTTAGAGGAAGGCGGGTAAAGAGTTGGTTATCCTGAGTCCCTCGGCAACCCCTTTCCCGTCTTCGGGAGTTTTCCTATCCCCAGTGGCGACTATATGTGCGCTATGCCATAGCACTATACAAATGACAGAGCACAATTGGGTCTGTCAACTCTGCTTCCCTGTTTGCTTTTCTCCATTTTGTGTATGGTTGACGCTGAATGGTCGTCCGCATTGTTCTCGGCTGCCTTTAATACGACGTGTGCCTTCCGTCGTCGTTTCTTTCTGCCCTGCCTTTCCGGCCTCTGCGTCATTTAGACGCGTTCATCTTCGTCTTCTTCTCTTGTGGAATCCTCTACCTCTACTGCTCAGCATCGCACGTCTTCCACTAAGGAATTAAGCGACGCAGTGCAGCTGTCGACTAGCTGTGGAGTTTTATAGCGTCCAGTCGCCAGTACTGAGACCGAGCGCCTCCATGTGGTGTGCTACAAAGATTCGGCCAATGCTTTTCCCTCGGTGTTCATCAGGGGAAGAAGGCGGCTGTTGGTTGGTTCGTATCTTTTTCTGGGTCTGCTTGTGTTCGCTAATACTCTTTCGCTGCTAAAAGCAATTTGCTTTTGACATGCATTGGATGAGAATGCTGAGAAAAAGCAGCTCGACACATAAAAAGCTATAGGAAAAGAAAGAGGCGACTGCAACTGGTGTTGAATAACATTACTACATTCTCGTAAACGGTGACGCTGTCACTTGAGTAGTCACTGCCGCTGACAAGGTTTAATAAGACAATGTTTTCAGTGGCCCTGAAAGCGAGCAAGCATTGTTTTTTTTTTTTTTGTTTCTGTCGAAAATTTCTTCTGGAAATTGGAGAAGTAAAAACAGACACTTCCGAGGTTGCGAGAGGCACGACTCGCTGTCAACTTTCTTTTTTTTTTTTTTTTCAATCGCAGTAGTTTCACATTGATTACTAAGACTTAATAATAATCCATGTAAAAAGCTATTTCTTCACTGTCTTCTTTTTTTTTTTTTCCTATATCCAAGCTTATGTTTCGAGATGACGCCGCTGTACACTACCCCATGCATTCAACATCCCCGCAGAAACGTCGAACAGATTGTTTTTCTCGCCTTCATGTAGTCGCTATGTTCTATATGCAATCACTTAAAGTGTGTGTTGTGTGAAAGATCTTACGCCATCTAATCAACTACAAGCCAGCGAAGCTCAACTAGAGATATAAGGGCCGCGAAAAAGCCGTAATGATTGGGGGGAAAGCTTTCTTTTTCTTTCTCTGCGCTGAAAATAAAACGAAAGTGAAAAATACCGATTCAAATTTTCACATATAATATTTGCCATTTTCTGCCGCGCAGCATAGTGTTCTAGAAGTGGCGGCGAAGACGACGAAAAAGTCTAAGACAGTTTTCAAGTGTCTTGATTATATATTTTCACTTTCGGTTTGGAAACGCAGCGTATACTTTTCAAACATAGCGGAATACAGGATACCCTCCGAGTCCAAGACTGGCGTCTGGAACTCCGCGAAGTGCATGCAACCGTCAATATGGTGACACGGTATTTGCACTAATTAGCAACTGACACATAACTTCTAGGATGGTGCAGATACCTTCGCCATTGAACGAAACTGGTCTTCGCTTGGAAATGTTCGTAACAAGCGTCGCAACAAACTGACAAGTGAACGTGTTCGAAAACTCGTCTATGTACGATCAAATGTTAATGGAAGCAGCCGCGAGCAATTCTGAAGCGAGTGCGTCCTGCCAGAGTGAGTCGGACACTGAGTGACCTTTTCCTCATTTATAAGATTTGCAATATTTCCTATAATTTAATGTATTTAAACATAATTATTTTTATTGCTGCAATAATGAATACAAACAATTTTTAAAGAACTTCTATTTTTCTCAAGATTTGCAAAATTTCCTGAAGGAAAAGAACAGTGGGAAAACTGTTTTTTTCCTCCCGCTCAATATTTCCGGAAATGCTGCAACCTTAAGCACAACGTCGATCATTCTTTGATCGACGTTGTTAAATAGGGGTGTGCGAATATTCCAAACTTTCTAATAACGAAATGAATAGTCACTATTCGAAAATCTGAATATTTTCGAACAGCTTACGTTGGTCGTGATCAGACACGAAACCGAAACAAAAATGGGATAACCTTCATCCGTTCCACGGTGGACATAACGTAATGTTATCGCTATCGATCACGCAGCCAGACATTTAATTTAGACATCGTTCTCGACAATGGGTATCGTTTGGTACTACTTTTAGATGCAATACCCGTGCCCTTTCATGAAATGAAATGTGAATACGTTAGACTGCAACAAACTTGATACAATAAGTTGCACAATCTGCCGGGACTATTGTAAGGATTACGTTGTCGACTTTGCGTGATCAGACACGAAACCGAAACAAAAATGGGATAACCTCATCCATTCCACGGTGGACATAACGTAATGTTATCGCTATCGATCACGCAGCCAGACATTTAATTTAGACATCGTTCTCGACAATGGGTATCGTTTGGTACTACTTTTAGATGCAATACCCGTGCCCTTTCATGAAATTAAGTGTGAATACATTAGACCGCAACAAACTTGACACAATAAGTTGCACAATCTGCCGGGACTATTGGAAGGAGAAAAAAAAGCGTGCGTGTGCGTGCGTATATATATGTATATATATATATATATATATATATATATATATATATATATATATATATATATATATATGTGTGTGCGTGTGTGTGTGTGTGTGTGTGTGTGTGTGTGTGTGTGTGTTTGTGTGTGTTTGTGTGTGTGTGTGTGTTGCGTTCTGCTGTCGCCGCATGAAGGCACGCATTTCTGATTCGGTCGCCAAAGTATAAACACGGCTAACAAGGCTGTCTTTCTAAACTTTACATGTTAATGTACGACCGCGTATGTCACGAGGAGCCCCGAGTTTGCAAACAATCATGCTTAGTTGTTCCTAACTCTCCCGTTGCGCATTCAATAAAAGCATGCTATATAATGCGCAGTGCAATTAGGATAACTTTCTAATGTTATGAATGGTGAGAAGGCTGTACATTATTCCGCCAACTGTTTGAAAAAGATATTCGACATTCTTTTCGATTCGCTTCTGCCACTATTCTATTTGTATTCGATTCTGTTTTAAAAAACCGCTATTCGCGCATAGTTTTAAGCAGCATTTTTTTTTTTTTTTTTAATCAGCACTGTGCAAACGAGTGACGGCAGTGTTGGCTAGCAAGAAACTTCGACTGGCAGTGTTTTGGGCCGTTGTAGTTACGTCCTTACGTCGATAATGTGCTTACGTAATTCTGTCGCAGCACATGCTGCGTCGGCTGACTAGCTCTGGCGTTTTGCTGCTGGATCACAAAGTCGTTTGATTCTCTCGTCAAAGTGACCGCATTCCAGCAGAGACTGGATTACAAAAAAACACTCGCCGAGAAGCGAGATTCGGGAGTGCTCTAATAAGCACAAAGTCGCTGAATTTATTTTGACAGCATCAGAATCAATTCGGAGCCCTCCAGATTGCATCTTTCACAAAACTCATTGGCTTGTATCTTTGGAACGTTAAACACCGTCATACAACCACGCAGCAACGTGATATCATACGGGGTCGCTGTACCTGACACAGCATGTGATAAAAAGCTTTGGCTGCCTTTAAATTTATAATGAACAACCGGAGCGTTCGACAAATTCAGGAAAAGCATGTTTACGTAATTATAGTGCCCCTAAAGTTTGTGACGCTGTATTAATTGTTAGTTGCACGTTCACTGCAGAAGCATATACGGGATGCTTTATCTGATCGCTAACGGATGTTTTTAAGCATCACCCGTAACATGCAGCAGAATTCCATTTCTTGAGATAGATTACTCTCAGAGTCAGGCATTATTTGCACCAAAAATGAAAGTGCATATTTGACTAATTAACACCTTCTTGCTAATTAACTTTTAAACTAATCATTTTACGCTATACATATTGCAAATTACGAATTGTAACAGGAGTCATATCCACTTGGAACGAATTCTGAGGATGACACCAGTTTCGAGATATGCGTTCACAAAGTTTGGGACGATATGCATCGGTGTTTCAGTAACTTTTGAGCTTTAATGCATCAGCAGTGTATTTTCACAGCAGGTTTGACTGCGTTTATCTCAAAAGTGGTGCTAGCTTCAAAATTAGTTCCAAGTGAATGTGGCTTATGAAATCACTTGCTTCAATTCGTGTGTTGCAATATGTGCGATAAGGTAACAGGTTGAAAAGTTAATGAATGAAATTATGTCAGTTAGTCAATTGTGCGTATGGATTTCCAAATTGTGCACTGTGTGCCTCTTTGACTATTCCAGCTCAATAAGTATATTTGTTCTAAATGCGACAGGCAATTGCGACACGCATATACCGTGTGTATAGCGCAGCTGTTGGCGCATCCGTCCGAGTGTACACAAACGGAACGCAGAAACGCGAAGCGTTTTCACGGTAAACAATGTTTCCTAACGTTCGCATGCTGTATACCTGCTGTTCGGTTGCCGCCATGAACGCCTTGCGTGTCTCGGCCGTGCATACGTGTACAGTAAATGGGAAGGTTGCGCTGCGCACACTGTATGCCGCATTACTTGCTTGGCTCGTGTCCTGGACGCGCGTACACACAAGTGGAACGCTCAACGGTTACTCGATTGGCGACTTTCGCGCCTGTAGTTGGTGAGCTCGCAGAGTCGCCAATTGTGGGCCGATAAGTTTCCGCTCGAGCTTTGCGCGAACGCAAGATTAGGAACAAAAATGAACATTTTGTGCACCTTACTGTGGTGGTGCATTTGTTGAGTAACGGCTGCCAATAAGGAGCTGAAGCCCGATATATGGTACGCGTTGGAGCCACGGAGCGTATAAATTGTCTGCTATATCGAACGCGTGCGTAATTGCCTCGGCTATAGCTTTCGATCATTACGCGAGGCAGCATGTACGACTGCTTCAAGCGGAATATGGAAACGGGGAAATTGCTGCGACTGTGTAATATGTTTTACATAGCGATTTCTGATAAAGTTGTTCCGTGATGAAGTTTCCTGAACCGATGTGTGGAGCTTATCGACGCAGTATATTCACCGTTATGCAGTTACCGCTGCCGCCGATGAGCATGCGCAGTTCGTGAGAAGCGGTAACGGTGTAAGGGCCAACGCTATACGCTAAGCTATATATACTCTATAGTAAGTACGTACTCGCACGCAAGTGGTCTGCAGCTAACCTATATTTAGTATCGGGCTTTATTCCTGCGAGCGTTGCCGTAATGCATGGGTTGAAATTGAGCTTAGCGAAGCCGTTCGCAAATTTCAACGAAAGGCCTAACGGCTCTGTCTGTCAACGCATATACTGCATAGTGATCGCGGATGAAGTTAATAATTTCAGTCGGATTGCGTCGACAGCCTCTAAGTTACTGACGTGGGTGCATAAGTTCGTTTCGGGAACGCATTAAGTCATTGATTTGGACGGTTGCATGGACGCTGAATTTCAGGTCTTGTGATTTCATTGCACACAACTCATAAGATCCGTTCGCCTATGGCACACTTGAGAGTGCTTATATGCATATATGCTCGAAAGCTATATGTACGGAAGCTCGTACAGTGATGTCATTATATACGTCATGCATGCGGGCCCCGTATAGAGTTTAGAAAAAGAATAACCACGAAAGACGTAATTGGTGAAGCGTTCGACAACTATTTAAATAACTGTTGCGCCCTGGAACGAGTACTCAACCTCAGCATGCCTGAGCTTAATAACTAAAAATTAAATTTTGGAGTTTTACGGGCCAAAATTGCGATATGATTATGAGACACACCGTAGTGGGGGACTCCGGATTAATTTTGACCGCCTGGGGTTCTTTACCGCACGAAACTTAACAAGAATTAAGCAACCATGCACATTATAAATGTGTCATTGACTTAATCAAGAGACCTCGTCTCAAGAGGCGTTCACATGGAGGAAGGAAAGAACTGTACGAGAAAGCATTGTGCAACATGTATGACGTCAGAGGAGTCGGCCCTACACGTGATCGTCATGTCAGAGTGCGCGGTGGGTTTTAGTGATCCCGCTCTGCATGCAGGGAGAGCCACGGCAGAGCTGCCTAACAAGTGCGCATCTATAAAAACTACAGGGAGCCAAACATTCTCGACCAATACGCCGAGTCTCGCAGGTCACGTGTGAGGCCGACTTTTCGAGGGAGAAGGGCTTGAAGCTCTTTCTGTGGATCTGCCAGTGATACTAGGTCTTGTATTTGCTTCATGGTTGCAAATTCGATTGGCACCGCAGCCACATTGCACGGTCATATACTCAAATCATGGATTTGTGTTTAATTGACTTTGAGAATAAAAATCAACTTGAGGCCAATACTTGTGCCTGCCCGGGTATATCGCCATTTGAGAATTTCCTTGTCCTGTGAATTATCGAAAAATGGACCACTACTAGCCTGTTTTGAAACTTTCCTTGCTCGCAACACAATGAATGTTTTTAGCATGCACGAATATAGTCATACTCTGCTTACGACGTGCTTGCGATACAGTGTCATGCGCGCAAACGCAGTCTGCACCTCCCCGAAGCTGGTAGCGGTATGTGCCTTGAGAACCGTACGCTAAATAACTTTATATACTCGAAAACCGTTCGAAATATGCTGTTTCGCCTTCACTTTCAACAAAAAAGGCTGCCTGCGTGAAGGTCGCAGGCCCGTGTTTTGTGCGTGATACAATTGTGCTGCAACTTCTTCCTTTCTTTCTCCACTTTTTTTTTTGTTCCCTCTCTCGGCTGCGTTGTGCAGCTTTATACTTTGCTAAATTTAGATTGAACGTCTCTTTCGACAAATTAACTTGCGAATGGAACAAAGAAAAAGGAGCGCACGACGTCAATGACCGGCGGCGAAATGCGGCCAAGCCATAAGCCTGGCCGCTTTATGTGTTTCTCCAAAGAATTAATTTTCACACGGGAGTGGCCGCGCGCGCGTTTTCGCCGGTCGGGGCTCAAATCGAATTCGCCGTTTCCAAAGGCCAAAAGCGCGCACACCGATGCCGCTGTAAGGTCTTTCTTTCCTTTTTGCTGACCTAGAGAACGAAAAAACAGTGAAAAGCACATAGCGAAAGAATAAAAGTGAGAAACGTAGCGGCAAAAAAGAGGTCTATACCGGGCGAAGGAAAAGACGACGGGGCCGTGCGAGGAAGGCAGCAGGCGGCAGTGGACAAAGCGCGCCATCCAGCGATATGCGTGTGGAAGGAAGAAAAATCGCCGCCGCCCGTATCCAGTGACAAATGGACGGAGCCGATAGCGCCGTCGGGAAGGGGGGAGATTCGGGAAGGAAAGGGGGAGCCGGAGAGGGAAACAGGGAGAAAGGGCGTCGGAGGCCGTTATCGGGCACCTTCGCGAAATAAACTGTCGCCCGAGGAGGGGAGAGAAGCGGGAGTTGCGCTGGATGTAAGGAAAAGAAGAGCGAAAGCCCCGGTTTGAGGGAGAGTGGAATGGAGAGGTCCAAGGGGAGCACTGGGAGAGATTGGCTGATAGAAAAGCAGCAAACGGGGTGTGCGCGGCGAAGTACAGAATACGAGTACCCTATACTTTCTGTGGTATAGTCGGCCGTCTTGCGCCCCTCCTCGACATAGCCGAACCGAGAGCGAGGAAAAGTTTTCCTCTGGGGTCGCAGCTGGAGCGCGATACAGCAGAAGGGAAAAAAGAAAGAGAGAAAGAAAGAAATGGGTGCAGATATAAAGTACGGAGAGAGGAGGGCGGGCGAGTGAGAGGAGACAAGATGTGCCAATAACAACGAGCCGCCGGCGAAAGTCCGACGAAATCAAAGCGGGGCGCCGAGTGAAACAAGCTTTGTTCTTTCTTCCCCGGTGTGTAGTCGGCGTCGTCGCCGGCCATTTTTCTTTTCTCTTTTGACGACGTTTCCTTTGCTGGGTGTAGAAACAGTTCGAGACGGGATTTGAGCCGGGGCGCGAACACGTACACACACGGCTGACAACGAGGCCCCGATCGCGTTCCGTTTATCGCGCGGGCTGGGCCGAGATTAGGGGCCGATATACGTGGAGCGAGCCGCTCGTTCGATGGCGGCGTGAATGTTGAATGCCCAGGAGCGTGCGCGCACTTTAGCTCGGGGACTTGGACCCAAACGAAGACACCGCGTTTTCCCGAGCCACTCTGGTGAGGGCGGGCTGCGGCGGTCACATTGATTTTGCCATCAGGGAACGAGTTCGGGGATCGCTGACGAGACGAGTGCTCTTTACAACCCGACCTCGGAGGATCTCTGGCTTTTTGCTCCTCGACTAGGCATTCCTTGCAGGAGAGGACGCCACCGTGGAGGCTCTCATCGCGGCTCTTCTTTTCATGTTTTTTTTTTCTTTTTCCGCATCGCCGCAGCTCCTTAATCGTCGCTGGCCTGTTGTTTCCGGTAGTTGTATCCTACTGCACAGATAGTACGGCGTCATACGTCTGGCTTCTGAATAAAGCTGCGTAGCTCTGAGCGTTCCGTGCTAACCACAATGCGTGTCTTGCAGCCGCTTGCTCGCTTGTGCGGATATACAGGCACATAAGGCCACCATGCCCTCGAAGCGTCCTCGATAGGCAAATGTTGGCGCCAATTCGTGATTTCAGTTCGTAGTATCAATATCACGAGCATCAGTTCAAAAACCTTTATTATTATTATTATTATTATTATTATTATTATTATTATTATTAGTAGTAGTAGTAGTAGTAGTAGTAGTAGTAGTAGTAGTAGTAGTAGTAGTAGTAGTAGTAGTAGTAGTAGTAGTAGTATTGCATCGCCTGCTCCCTAGGGTTGTCAAAAAATAAGGAAATTTTGTTATCGGGTTGCGGGATCGTCAATCTGTATTACCACCCGCCACGGCGGCCGCATTTCGATGGGGCGAAATGCGAAAACACCCGTCTACTTAAAGGGACACTAGAGGCAAATATTAAGTCAAGCTAAAGTGACAGATTAGTGCTCGAGAATCTCTAAGTCGTCAATGTTAGCGCGAACAGAGCCTTAATAATCGAGAAATTGATGTAAATGCAGGCCATGATTAGAGACTCCCCCGGGTCATTCAAGTCCTTGACCGATAACGAAAGCACTCCTCAGTCAAATTCTGTCACTAGTACTGAAACACTCGTTGCAAAAAACAACCTTGTGCTCTGTTATAAGACGAAATGCTACTTGTTCAGCTCTATCTCATATTTAGCAAAAAGAACTCATTCAAATCACGCTTGACAACGACGCGGGCATCGAAAAGTTTCGTTTTCGCTTGACTCCGCGCCGCCCACGCTTTCGCGTTTCAATAGTTTCGGTATCGCGGAGTGCTGCGCTGCTGCATGGCTCGTGAAACTCGCACAAACTGCAAGCTGCAGAGTATTCAACTTCCATGTGATGTAGCGGGATACGCGAACGGTCTACGCCACTGGACCCAAAAGCAGCTGCAGCGGCGAATCCACCGCTCTGTCTTGGCTCGGTGCCGCCATCTGTCGAGCGCCGTTTTACTAGAGTGTGGTAATGTGGTCCGAACGGCGCTCTTCCGCAGAGGTGGTGGAGGTCTGTGCAGTACACCAATTGACATACGAAGTCGTGAAACTTCACCATGATGTCCAACAAAAAGGTCACGAGGTCGTTTTTCAGTGGGTACCTGGTCACTGTGGCATCAGTGGCAATGATTCTGCCGATAACGCTGCTGAGCTCGCACAGCACATCAAGAAGAGCACAGCGTTCCAATTCTGCTTTCGAGGACTGACGCTGCAAGGCAGCTTAGACACCTGGCACGCAGTCTCAGTGACCGAGTGGAACTCGCCAAACTTACGACTTACGCGACTGCATCGACCAAACCCCTCCCTGCAACTCCTACCTCCACTCGGACTTCCTCGACGTGAAGCTGCGCTTCTCTGCCGCCTTTGGTTAGGAGTGGCCTTCACAAAGGCATACTCTACATTAATTGGAGTGACTGATAGCGCAGCATGCGAGGTCTGTAGCACCGAAGAAAATATCGACCACCTGCTGTGCCACTGTCCAAGATATGCCCCAGAGAGACAAGAACTTGTCAAAGCTTTCCAAAAACTGGACAATCGGCCGCTTTCTGTGCAAGTGCTGCTGGAACACCGCCCCCATCGCCCGTCGGCCCATAAAGCGGTGAAGGCGCTTTTGTGTTTCTTAAGGACGACGGGTTTGTGCGACCATCTGTGACTATTAATGCAATTTCTGTAAGACCACATGCGTCAGCGAACTCGCCGCAATTTCCTTCTTTCCTTCCCTCCTCTCTCTCCCTGTGATCTTTGTTTTCCCCTTTCCAATTCCCCCGGTGTAGGGTAGCCAACCGGACGTTATTCTGGTTAACCTCCCTGCCTTCTACTCTTCTCTTTCCTCCTCCCTGTGCAGTACAATTTTTTAATGATTTTACTTGCTTTCGTGCAGCCGGGACTCTTGTCGGCCAGTACAAATTGTAGTTTTAGTCAAGTGAACTGCTATTTTAACATGTTTGCTATAAGTAAGACGCACTTTTTGCCACAGAAGTCGCCTATCTGCAACACGAAACTACGTAAGAAAATTTTATTGATTCCGTGTCACTTTACGCGCGCTTCTTGGTGGAATATTGATCAGGGACAATGATCAAAGAATAGTATTATAGTGAAATCAACCAGGTTAACTGCGTGGCGCGAAAAGACGCAGATGACCAATGCACTTCCAGGTAAATCTAAGAATACATCGACATATATATCCACGGCATATATGTAAGAGAAAAATTATGAAATATTCTGAACGCGCTGACCGAAAAAGTGAGAACTCCCGACCGGAATAAGCGTGTTTCTTTTAAGAGCTGCACCCGCCCGAGGTGAACCAATCGACTTTCCGAGAAAAGATATAATTGCAATTATTGGACGTTAACATGAACAACAGTGTTAGGCGAAAAATATTGCCTATGTACTCAAACTGAATCGGGGAGACCGGGAAGTCTTTACCAATGTAATCTCCGTGGCTTAATCTGGCGATCTCCTTCAACATGCCAGCAGGCGAAATGAAGTAGAAATATACAGTCTATATAATCGAATGGCATTTGCTATTCGGATCGTATTTGACTTCAGAATTCACTGTCAAAAATTATCGAATAGCCGTTTCCATTCGAACGTAATGCATAACAGCACTTTTGAAATCTTGAATGTTAGGGGCCGATGCAAGTGAGGACTTATTCCGAATGATTGTGCAGCTAGAAAGCCGTGGCTGTAGCGCAGAGGCGCACCAGTTCCTGAGAGAATTAATGGGCTAATCGGTTCTGCTGAACAACTTTCCAGGTGTCATTCAATATAATTTAACGCCACGTTTCTGCGTAGCCAGTACATCTGCTAACTTGATTCAGGCAACGAAAACATTTTTTTACAGTCTGACTATGCCTGCAATTTATTAAAACTGGGTGCCCAATGTGGTACCACACTTATCTTCTTCAACGAACACAACAGATCTACAAAATACCTCTACGTGTATGTGAGGAATGTGATTCTTTTAACTGCTTCATTATTGTCCTTACGATTGTGCACCGGACAACTGAAAGCAGCCGTTTATAACACAGCAGCTGCTTAGTTGAGCGGACGTGCAATTCGGAACAGCATTAAATTTAAGTATGAAATATAAAATAAGCGTAACTTGTTTTTCTCAGAAATCAGACTCGAGAACAATTCCTTTCGTTTACACCGCTTCTAGAAAAAAGCCGAAGGACGTAGCTACCATATTTCTTTCTTGCTTGCTTGCTTGCTTTCTTTCTTTAAACAAGTTCTGGCGCTTTACGTCTGGCGGTAAGGTTATGAAGCACCCTGTTCAGTTTTCACCACCTTGGGTTCTTTAACGTGTACCTAAATAGAAGTTTACGAATGTTTTTCCATTTCGTCCCCATCGAATTCTGCGACCTGGTTTGAACCCGTGAGCTCGAGTTTAGTCGCGCAACGCCATGTCCACTATGTAGCCACTAATTAGGTTACCGCGCCGCCTTTTTTTTTTTTTTTTTTTTTTTGTTAAGCATGCATCTGGGCAGAAAAATTTACATGCCTTACGGGCCAAAGATCAGCGTATATAAGGGCTACCTAAAGCTGATTCCGGCGACCGCAATAAAAGAACACGTACCAATTACTCCGCATTCTGTTACGCGAGGAAGACGAAAACATGACTGAAATGTTGCACTGCATTTCTTTTTTTTTTGCTTTTTTTAAAGAATGCTTCCAGTAAATCTGACTATAGGGCGCCGGGTGGGGCAGATATGCGGCAAGCAGGAAGCTTACACGTGTTTTTCCCTCTGCATTTCGCAAGACCTACTGATGTAAAACTATACGCGCAAGAAATGCGCACGAGAGATGCATGTTGCTTGACGAACAAGAAAAATATTTGTTCACCAAAGGTAACTACAATAACATAGTAGAATGAAAGCCGACACTGCGGCCGCAATGCACGTGCAATCGTCCAACGGCATTAGAAAAAAATAAAATAAAGAAGAGAAGGAAAGTCATGTATTCCTAAGGCGTAAATAGATGTCATATGCAATTATAAACACAGTTTGAGTGGTTTGAGTTTGAGTGGTTTGATTGACCCTTCCGAGAATTATCGCCAGCAGTTTCCAACGGCGCGACTTGGTCGGCCCAGTCCAGTTCGATCGCAGCGTCGCCACAGTATTTTTCGTCGTCGCGCGCCTCACTGCAATGCATGCGCCGCCCCAGCCGCTCGTCGCACTGAACCGCATTCTAGTACACTAGTTTCTAGTTTCTTTTACTTGTATTCTAGTTTTATTCACCGACGGCAGCAAAGGGTGGCGATGGCGCACGCAACGTCGCCACCAGTCACCACTCCTCTGGTTGGGTGGTAGATCTGAATTTCGAAAAAGGCATTCGGATCCTTCACGTGCAATTTTCTCGTAAACTTAGTCTTTTCTTGGCACGAAACAAGCGTTGCGAGGTTTCTGGAATGATATTTAAACAGTGCACATCGACTTAGTATTCGCCTTTAGTGTCCCTTTAAGGTAGGTGCACGTTAAAGAACCCCAGTTGGTCAAAATTTCCGGAGTACCCACCCCCTCCCCCCACGGCGTGCCTCATAATCAGATCGTGCTTTTCGCACGTAAAACCCCATAATATAACTTAATTAATTTTTAATTAGCCTGTATTACCATAAGACGAGCATCAGAATTCTTCCATGGTCAGAGGACGGAAGCAAGGATCCCCTGTGTTTATTGTTGTTCACGCTTTATGTTAAGGTAATAAAAAAAACTATTGGAAAATAGTGAGGCATTGGTTTATTTTACACCCGTAACGCGCAGTTGGTGCAGCATAAGGGTCCCTGGGATGATGTATGCGGAGTACGTGGTGCTAATAGCGGACAATACATGCGATTTACAGAAATTTGCGAATACTTTCTGTAGTGAAGCGACATATCTAGGCCTTAATTTTGGCATAGCAAGATTGGGAATTATGATCTTTAATAAAGAAGCAAGTAATGACTTGCTCTCAATTTAACAGCTAGCCAAGCAGATTTAAACATTATAAATACTTGGAGGTATAAATAAACGAAGTGCTGCTAAGACATCCACCAAGATAACCGGAGGAGGAAAGGGAAGCGGAATTGCAGCTTTAATGGAACGTAGTCCATCTTAGGCCTTAAATAAACATTAGCCAGAGCTAGAAAATTTTCAATTCTCTAGCTCCAGCCAATGCCAATTCTCTAAAAGCCACATGAACATCTGGGAATGAACCTTCAAGATTTTCACGAATTAGAAGTTTCAGGATGTCTGCCACAGAAGAACAGCCTTCGTTGCTCGCAAATGAAATAAACTGTTGAAAATAAAATAAATTAAATTAAATTAAAAACTGAAATAAAATGAAATCACCTGTCGGAAGGCCGGACGCCTGCGGCCTTCCGACAACGCCACGCTACCCTGTAGTAACGCCAGTCGAGGTTCAAGTAACAGGCGTCGCAACAGTGGGTTGAGCTTCTTTTGAAGACCGACATAAACTGAAGCGCTGAGCAACCTTAATTTTGAAGAAAAGCTGAGAAACATGGATGAAAAGAAATGGGCGGTACAGTGCACAAATAAATCTACCCTAATAGTGTGGACACAGAATGGAAGAAGAGGTCAAGGAAGTTGGCAACTATGTACTGGATTGTTGTAATTCAGTGCAAGTAGACAACCCGGAGTCATAAAAAATAAGAAAGAAAAAATACAGGTGGGAGAAACGGAAACGGTAAATTGGGTGCAAGGGATAGAAACAAAAGGTCTATGCAGATTTACAAAAAAACGGTAAGCAAAAGATCAAAAGAAAACATAATTAAGGGGTAGTAAACAGGGGAGTTTGAGTTCTGGTGGAAAAAAAGCAGGGACGAGATCGAGAGTCGTTACAGGCATAAGTAACTAACTATACAATGTATGTAGAGATAGGGGTTATAATGAAGAGAGAGATCGGCAAAATGCTAGAGTGAAATATAAGAAGTAAAGCCTGACTAGTTCAAGCGGGCTAAGTGACCGTATTTGTCGCCACCCCGTTCCAAAGGCGATGCCAATAGAAATCATCAACATCAGAGTGACCGAAAGAAGATCGTGAATAACACATTGATATCATATACCCAAAAGTTTACGTCGACATGAAATGTCAGTGTCTCAGCGGCAGGATGTATGGGTTCTGGATGCTCTGCGTTTTTGCTATTGTCCTCATTCCCCTCATGTAGAAGCATGTTGTCGTCCCAGGTGCAAGACCTGCGGGCACCTTAAAAATGACATTAAAATTAAGAGCACCACAAATAGTAATACCCACGAAGTGAAAACTAGATTCACTTGCACTAGTTCCGATGTGATATATATGCTTGAATGACCCTTCTGTAAGAAACAATATATCGGTGAAACTGGACAATCAATGAATGTCAGGTTAAACGGACATCGCGCGGACACAGCTAAAAAGCTTCACAAAGCCGTCGCCGAACCAACCAAGTTTTCAATTTGATGAACTTTAACTCTACACCCTGTACAGTGAAATTCCCGTTCTGCGCGAGGCAGAAAATACAGAGAATCATACCTCATTCATAAGTTCAAGACATTGTAACCAATAGGCAGAAACGGTTCAAAGGGAGCTTTTGAATCTATTCGCCATGATAAATTTCAAGCTATAGGCAACAGCACTTAGTTGCTTTTCATTGGGTTACTTGGTGTTTTTCCCCCTCCCTTCTTTCTTTCTTTCTTCTTTTATTTATATACTCATTCCATTTTAGTATTTCCTTTTCCCACGAGCACTATTTCCTGCTGCTTCATTTTTCTATCTTTCAGAGATACGATAGCTCACTGACCTCCAGCGGAGCAGATAATCCTCCCCTCCTCCTGTCCTCCAGGCTCCTTCCACGAAAACACACATGGCCGGCTGACACACAGCGCTACCTCACATTCCTCCACCGATGTTGAATAGCACACTTCTTTTTTTCAATTCTGCACCCTCGCCGCTAACACACCCTCGATCGTTGCCTCGCCCACGCGCCTTACCCCCTCTTCCCTTTAGAAGAACCCTACCTATTTATACTGTGCCAAGGAAAGCATATGTCACCTTGAAAAAGACAAGTCCACTTGTCGAAACGTTGGCTCCCGGTGCTACCTTGTTCTTGTTTTACTCATCGTCTTGAATTCCCATTTCCCGCCATGCCCGTGTTTTCCTTATTGTCCTTAAAGTTTATTTTCTGTCAGCCCTTCACGCATGTTGTTTTTAGGTGGACGCGCGACGGTGCAACAAGAGCACAAGTTACAGGGACAAAAAAAAAGGAGATCATAAGCCGACATATATGTGCTACACAAGCGGTATCTTCCAAGCGATATTTACTGAACACAATACGCACAATTTATGCAGAAAATAGTTTGCCACAACAAATATTTGCAACGGCGATATTGAAACCAAGAGTAAAGGATACTCCTGCATCTGCTCGTCAAGCGGGCGTTGTGGTTTGAAGCGTGGCGGTGTAACAAGCGCAAAGGCATCGCTATTATGCTCTAGCTCACGAACAATGAAGAAAACGGGGACGTTCGTCATTCAACCGTTTCTACGATCTCGCGCGTAGTTTTGTTGTTGCTTTACCCATTACCTCTCTGCTAATATTCATCCAACTTGTTTGTATCTGCTCATGCAACAGTGCTTATAGAAGCATGGGACTCTGTGTGTAATTGTCCACAGCGTCATGGGTGGGTTTGTGACAGCGCTATATATGGTATGTGCCCAATGAATGCTATTTACGTTCATCTGCTCAATTCTCTTTCCCTTTCATTTAACCGAAGTCAAAACACACACACACACACACACACACACACACACACACACACGCACACGCACACACGCACACGCACACGCACACGCACACACACACACACCGAGAGAGAGAGAGAATCTCGCGCCTAGCTCGGATACGAACTTCTCACTACGAACTTCTCACTTAGTGTGTCGGAATCACCCGTGCGCCTAGACGGCGACTCAAAGGTAGTGGCGACTGCCTCTTCGCGTCCAGATCCTGTCGGGCGATTGAGTGCCATCAGAGTGCCGGATTTCAGAGTGCCATCACCGCGCTTATGTTCAGCGCGTTTAATTTCGCATATAAATGTCGAGTCGGTATTGACTTCGAATTCAAATTTGGATGTTCTCTTTCATGCTGCAGCGCGTACGGTGGCCCGTATTTTTTTAACTTCCTTTTTTCTATATATAACATAAGTGCACAGTATTTTTCTTTCCTTTATATTGCGAGGTGCGCCGCCAATGAGAGATCTCATTGTCGCACAAAGAGTGTTGAGAAAAACTGCCGGTTTCGTCGTAGGCTAACGCTCCGACACCTTTCTCCTGTCGCAGGTCACCCGAGCGATGCGCGGCGGTTATGACGACGACCGCCGGAGGAGCGGCGGCCCGCTGACCGCCGGCGCGTGTCCATGAAGCGCCGTGCGGCGCACGGCCGCGCCGCGGCCGCTATGCCTTCAGGGTGGCAGCTGCTGTGGCTCGTCGTGGCTCTGTGCCAGCTGCCGCCACGCGCCCAATGCTTCACGTGCAGCGACCGCTGCAAGTGCATCTGGCGCAACGGCAAGACGTACGGCGAGTGTGCGCTCCAGGGGCTCTCCGCGCTCCCCTCGGGCATGGATGAAAGCCTGCAAGTGCTCAACCTGACCCACAACCTGATCCAGGCGCTGCCCAAGCGCGCGTTTTTCTCCGCGGGACTCGTCAACGTCCAGAAGCTATACCTGTCCCGCTGCGAGCTGAGCCACATCGACGACTCGGCGCTATTCAAAGTGACCAACCTCATCGAGCTCGACCTGTCGGACAACAAGCTGACCACCGTGCCGACTGCTGCTCTCAGCAGCACGCGCAACCTGAGGAGCCTCTACATTAACCGCAATCCCATCACAGCTCTTGCGGACATGGCTTTTGCGGAACTGACTGAGCTGGCCCACTTGGAGCTGACCGAGTGCCGTTTGGAGTCCATTGCTGTTCGCGCGTTCGAAGGACTATCCAAGCTAAAGGTGCTCAAGCTGGACCACAACCTCCTCGAAACGCTGCCGGGCAGAGCCATGGCGCCGTTCCCGTCTTTACATGAGATCGCTCTAGACGGCAACCAGTGGCGCTGCGACTGCGAGCTCCGGGCGTTCCGCATGTGGCTGGAGAGGAACAACATCTCCCTCTACTCGCCCACGTGCCACAAGCCACTTCGGTTGAGCGGCAGGCCGTGGAAGGCCCTGTCGAGCGAGGACATGGCCTGTCCGCCGGCATTCCTCAACACCAGTACGAGCACTATGGACGCGATCGTGGTGCAAGAGAACAACAACGTGACGCTCGAGTGCCGCGTGCGCGCTGACCCTGCGGCCCACATCTCCTGGCTGTGGAAGGACAAGCCGCTGACCAACCAGAGCGAGCCGGGCCAGGCGTTCGTTCTCACCCAGGACGCCGGCGACCGCGAGCGTCTCTCCTGGCTCACGCTCAGCTTCGTGCAGGAGCCGTTGGCGGGGCCGTACGCGTGCGCCGCGCAGAACGCGGCCGGCCGCGTCGTGCGAAATTTCACGCTGGCGGTGAACCGACGCCCGACCGAAGTTCGTGCGTCCGCCGGGGGCTCGACGGCCGAGGTGGAGATGACGGAGCAGGCGCGCGAGTCGACCGAGCTGCAGCAGCGCTCGTACACCGAGAACCCCGTGCTGGGCATGGTCATCGGCATTTTGGTCGGCGCCCTCGCCGTGCTACTCGTGTTCGGTCTTACGTTGTGGCTGTGCCGGCGCCGAGGCCGCCGCCGAGGAGCGCCAACGGGCTCGCGCAAGTCCAAACGCACGGAGGCCAACAGCAATCACAAGGCGCTGCACAACGACAAGCAGCAGCAGCAGTCACAGCCGGGGGCTGGCGACGCGGCTGACGTGAAGCTGCTGGTGAACCCGATCCAGAAGCCGCCGCGCCTGCTTATGACCAACAGCTACCAGGGTCTGCCGTCGGAGCTGGAGCCTCTGGACCCGGGCCTCTGCGTTGAGTCTTCTTCGGGCGTCTGGGTGGTCAAAGAGCACGACTACTCGACAGACGAGTCGGTGCTCTCGTCCATTCCTTCTCGCGCGGGCACCATTGACCGTCGCTCACTGGCCCGCAGCCCGATCCCGGTGCCCATGCCCGTCGTGCCGCCGCCTACAGACGACCTGCACGCGCGCTTGCACGGTGAGCTGACGGACACGCTGCGGCGCACCAAGGGCGACCGGAGGCCCCTGGTCGAGCGACCCGATGCCCAGAGTCCGCTCGAGCCGTACGCGGGCCTCGAGACGCTGCGTGTGCGAGACCTGGAGCCCCGCGGGCCCGACCTCATCGACCAGATCGGCGGCGCCGCCCAGCCCCCGCCGTCACCGCGATGGACGCCGTACGAGCACCCGTCGGCATACTACCGCGCCGCGGCTGGCACGCCCCAGAGCTGCTACCCGCCCAGCATACCCGAGGCGCCGGCGGACGGCACCGAGGTCTAGTCAGAGCGCCCCAACGCTTCTCACGGACAGGACGATGCACGCTAAACAAACACTCCGGGGGTCACGGAAAGGCGCGTTGCTGACTCGCGGCTAACACCCTTTCACTATCGTCTCTGCGCTGTTTCTAAACACTGCAGCAAAGATGTTTACTCGCACACATTGCTGCACCTTCAAACAATTGTGTGTTAACCAAAGTGGGGAAGTGCATTTGAACATGACGTCAATGGTTCATAGAACATCCCATGCTTCTTAGATTGAACTACAGCTTAGGTATTCCAACTTCCTTGTCAAAGCAAGTCTTCAGTTCAACGTCCCACCTCATTAACTGCACTTTCCCAGAGCAAGCACACGAAGCCGCTATGCTATCTGATTAGATATTACATTGAGAACAATCCAACCAACAACAACAAAAAGCACAACTGATTTATTGGCTCTTTGCAGGGCTAAAACCATATTAAATCCAGGAATTTTGTATTCGAAGGTCCTACAGGACTCGCAGCAGCAATGGAAAGAAAATGTGGTTGCAACAACATTATCTTGTCACCTCTCAAAGCGCCAACAACAGGTATTCTTGTCCTGTCATAACCGAGGGACAGCACCAGTAGGATTTGCTTTCGATTTATGCAGTCCCTGCAATGGAGCCCTAGGGTTTGTCTTTCGTTAAAGGTGTTAGCCACGAGACACTCATGCACCTTTTCACATGTCCAAACTTCTCTGCGTGAACTCATAGAAGGTGATTTGATGCGGCGTTCGACACTTAACTTTTTGCGGCCGAGGGTGGGAAATGAACTGTCTCCCTCTACATTTGTTCCTTGATTGTAGTCCGCATTCGTTCGTGCATGTTTCGTTTTGGACGTAACTCCCTAAAGTGAAGCTGTGTCGTTTCTGTTCCCAACACCACACAACCCGTCACATACTACACATAGTATTGCATTGTGTTTGCACGGAGCTGATGCCGCCACCAAGGATGTGGGTACATCGTCAGTTGCGACCGTCCCTCACACCGCTGTTCTCATTTTACACATATGCTGATCGTGCCATGTGGGGTGGATCACTAGATTAGCCTCATTTACCTTTGCAGTGGTTGACTAGTTGCAGAGTTTAAAAGCGCCGTGGCAGTTCAATCAAGACGAACGGTGACTCGTCTTCATGAGAAGCTGAAGAAGCAGATTTCGTTCATTTTTGTACAGCGACAGGATGTTGCACTCACTTCTCATAGGGCGTGTGTGTTGCACGCCTGCAAGTGAGAAAGACGTTTCGCATCGACATGAGATTTTGGCATGGTTGAACAGTGCTTCACTCGCCTGCTTCACAAGGAAAATGAACACTTTATCATATGGGACCACACATTTTTAGGTCCCCATGTCAGAGTTCCGCTGTCGCTGCACCGCATGATGGGACTTCAGGCTCGATCTAGCCACCTTGGGTGCTTTAAAATGCTCCGAAATTTCAGTACACAAGCATTTTGCATTCCTCTCTCATTGAAATATGCCTGCCACTGCAGGGAACCAAGCCTGTAGCCTCATATTCTACAGCATACCACCATAGCTATTGAGCCAGCGCTGCGGGTACAATTGCACAAATTGCGCTATAAAAAAAATGCAATGAATTTGGATGGTCAAGTCAGTTGTTTATTTAATTCATTCTGGCTGTAAAACAGCCTTTTCTTTAATTTGATTTTACATTACATTACATAATACATACACTACAAGCTACAGCTTCTGAATCATAGGGCTAATTAAATTCAAAGCTACAATTTCAAAAATTATGTTAAAAGAAATTCTGGGGTTTTACATGCCAAAATCATGATATGATATAAGTTATAAGTGAAGCCCACTGCAATTGCTGCATGATTAATGAGAACAGGTTCAGATGCTTCTTTTGTCTAAAGCACTAACTCATTCATGCTTGAAAGGATGCGAAGTCCACAGCGGCCGCATTTTGATGGGGGCGAAATGCGAAAACACCTGTGCACTCAGATTTAGGTGCACGTTAAGGAACCCCTGGTGGTCGAAATTTCCAGAGTCCTCCACTACGGCGGGTCTCATAATCATAAAGTGGTTTTGGCACGTAGAACCCCATAATTTAATTTTTTTTTTAGGATGCCAAGTGTAACATCACCATTGCCTGCAAGCACATGCTGCAGCAAAAGACAGCAGGTTTGTGAAACCTTGCAGAATCACAACCAAATTTCCAGCAAAGCTGTTTGTTTAGAGCAGCTGCAATAAGAATAATAGTTTCTGTAATTAACACGACAGAGAGATAGAAGGATTCTCCCTCACATAAATGCTAGTGTGAATCTTATTCTGCTTTAAGGTTCCACATTTCCGACTAGACGAAGGCTTACCACGGATATCCGTCATTGAGGAAAGAAGGCAGGTAACATCAACGAATGTCATACTTAATGAAGCTCACCATCAGATGTACTTTCTTTGTAATATCCAAGCACAAAGTGCCATTAATTTAAACAGTACATAACATACTTCTGTTTACCATGTAATACTTGGCACATCTTAACTTGGTTAATGGTGTACCTAGTCAGTTTCGCATTAAGGCAGTATTCCAGCTCATTCTATGCTTTGCACTCAACCACGATTTGTTCAATTATAACTACCTTGTCAACCACCTTTACATTTACAAAGCACATGTGGAAGTGAAGCAAAGGCCACATATTATGATAAAAGTGCAGCATCTGGACCACTTGCCTCTCCAAGCTGTTAAATGCAAAGCTTGATTTAACAGTGCCAAATGAAGCTAGTCAGAGAGAACAGTGTGCACTTGCCTGCCTCACAACAAGATAGAACATATGTCTAGTAGCACGAATCCTATTGCTAATTTTTTCTAAATGTGCCGAATTTAAAATATAGAAAGGGCATTCTTGAAGTAGGGTGATGTGTGCGCAAGCCTCAAGTATCATATATCTATTTCAGCAGAAGCAGAATGCCAATGCCTGGAATTTGGTACATTATTTTTAAGCATTATGTCGCCATGTTCAAAGCAGCATTTTAATTTTACACCTTTTACTATCGACAGGCACCAGACTTGTAAAAAAAATTAAAAAATATATGCACGCAAGAAATGAATTGTGACATCACCTGTATCTCCCTCTTGCGGCAGTGCAAGGCACCATATAAGCCAGAGAGTACTTGGTTTGAGCAAATTCATTCCTGAAAGTTCCTTAAGCAGACGGGATCAGCAGCAGCAAGACCACGGAAAATGTCACTGATCTAACAATGTGTTGCTTGTCAATATCTCCTGTTGTGTATTGCTTTGTCTAAAGGTGAACAGTGTAGTCCGCAAAAGGTGTGCTATTACTTTACTCCCCCATATTGTACTAGAGCTTGCACGATTTTTTACAAATTTTAATACTTCTGGATTTGGAGGTATGTTATTCGATTCTTCTGCAGAATTGTAAATCTGATGCATGTCATCATTTGTAACTTCAGTAGCACACACCTCTTGCCGGAAAAGCTTTGTCCATCAAATTTTACCACTGTATCCCCTGGGAAGCACATACACAACTTCATCTAAGAACATCAACGAGGCAATTATTTGCAGATCTTAATTTAACATTCCGGGACATTTAAGTGAGGAAGATTCCCACTTCCAAATCATTAGGTATTTTGAAGCACATTGTCCAACCATGTCATGAGCCCATGTGCACAGCGAAATAAGCTGAATTCTGATTGTTACACACTGCTGTTTATTATACCAGTGACACCACCTGTATACTATAGTTCCCTACTCCAAAGGATCTGTGCATCTATACAGCTGACTGCTGCAAACTGGACAGGCCGAGTTACACCCGGGATGACTGACTTGTCTGCATTGGTCGTTTCCAAGCACGCAAGGTCTCTCCCCACAAGCGGGAAGCCAGTGCAATGAGGTTTTGCTGTTGTGCAGTGCACAGTGCTCTTTTGTGACCCCACAAGTGAAAACAGTTCTCCATTGTTCTTTTCCTGCAAGACAACAAGATGTGCCTTACAAGTGTGAAGTTTTTGCAGGCAGAGATGAGGGACACTTGACACATGGAGTGCTGCTGCTGCCGGACAGTCACATGTGAGGGACCCTTCTGAATAGGCACTGCAAGCTCAACCGATGTGTATAAATATGTGAACCATGTCATTACGTGTGTGCGCATGTGTGTGTAAATAATCTGCATTGAACAGTGGACTGAAATAAAGAAAGGCAGTGTTCCAGGATGGAATGGTATCTTTCCTGTGTTCGTTCACCTGAGCCTACTCTTATTACAGGATGTGAAGTGTGCAGCATAACTACCATTGAATGATCTGGTAGTGCAGATGACTAAGGCAAACGAAATCCAATATGTGTAAAAATCATACATTTATTTATGCATATAGAAAAGATGTTGAAAGCAAGTGCACTATTATGATGTATGCACATAGTTTCTGTGAAAAATGTCAATGGTTGTCTCATGACAAGTTCTGAGGTCATGGTCAAAGAACCCAAGACTGAATTTGTTGGCAGTTGGGCGAAAGTAATCCAGGCCTCTTCCTATCTTGATAATCCAGCCAGTATCTAACCTGTTTAAAAGCACAACAGTTGCCAAGTTGAAATCATCAGATGGAGTGCCACAACTGTTACCATGCCTTGAACAGTAAGAATCTAAAGTCACATGATGGCTTATGGACCACTCTTACATGCTTTCTAACCCTTCTTAGATACCATAAGGAAGCTCGCATATTGCTTTAGTTATAGCTCAGTTTTTATGATTGCACAAAATTTGTTTACCCCATAAACACAGCATACATATGTACAGACTTCCAATTGTTGTAACAGTACCAAGCAAACATCGACTGGTCGGCATGTCAGTGCTTATAATTGTGAAGTGCAACGAAATCAGCGAGACTAACTACTTGCTTACAAGGTTTACCCCAAGTGTAGCTGCCACCTGCGTTTCTTCCCACAAACAATACAGCCCCTTCCACAGATAACTCAGTGGCCAGGTTCCTCTCAGATTGGGGATAGCATAAACATGTGCAGCTGCATTGTGCATTTTTTCTCAGCACATGTTGCTGTAGTGCTAAGTGCGCTGAAAAGTATTGCATAAAATGCACAAAGTAGCTGTACCATATCTTCAAACATTTTGTTCAGTATTTTCCATGCATGTGCACTGCAGTGACATACAATACAAAAAAAAGGGAAGAAAACTAGACCCACATGCACATACGATCTTCATTTCACCGAAAGGCTGAAAACAGAGCTTCCCATGGCAAGGGCTGCATTGCATTTATTGGAAGAGCCTAGTGGATAACAGTTATGCAGAGGGTGAAATTTGTTCACATGAACTTATTCTTGCTCATTTCATCACTCAACGCCAATAAATAGCGCTGATATGCCAATCAATTGACAGTGTCGCAGTACTGTGGCCTACTGTTAAAGAGAACACTATAATCCCTGGCTTTCACTTTGCCGGCTCTATAGCTGGAAGTGCTGGCTGAAGCTATGTCAACGAACTGCGCAGGTATGTAGAGAGGTACCAGTGCCACCGACCTCAATACACCTGCTACAAAACCAGTTGATGGTACATCTGACAGATGGAAAAATTCGCACCTGCTCTGCAACATTTTCCCTTTAACAATGGACCACACTACACACAGCAGCACATCACCACACACAGACAAGCCCCATCCACATCTATTTCTTAGCTGTGAAACTGGTAAAAATAATTTCTGCGTACTTAAACACAGATTAACAGGAGCCTCAGGCAATGCAGCAGTGCTTTGCCTTTATGCTCCAGCCAGCAGCTTATCGAATCTTGCATGCTTCTGTGATTTCATATGTCACTTCTTGCCACATCGCTGACGCACGGCTTTAGCTTAGTGCCATCACATGAACATTACCACTACTGTACCAGCCACCTGCCAGCCTTTGCATAAGCTAGCTAACTTGAACTACATTTAGCATGCATGAAGCTGTATAGTGACTGAAGTGCCACCATTAACAGTAAGCAGTCGATTCATGTGGAACTCTCAATAAAATTAATTGAAACAAGAAAAAGCTCCTTTTTCTTGTTTCAATTAATTTTATTGTTTAGGTTTGTTTTTCATCAGGGGCCTGATGAAAAACAAGTCTCCTTGTTGGAACAGCTCTGAGCTAAGGCCTCCGTTCTTTGCCCATAGTTAACCAATATATTGAAGTTGCATACATCACTGCCACTTCTACAAAAAGTAGCTCGCAAAAATTTCATTGATCAATTGAGGTGCTGCTCTGACCCCCACTACCCCGCCCCCCCCCCCAAATGTGTTTCTGGCTATAACACGAAACTTTCTTTTTTTTTTCATTGAGCCCTTCTGGTTTAGCTTAAAAACGAAAAATGTGAGGAGCCTCACGAGGCTAGGGTCAACAAATATTGGCAGTAGTAGTACCACCTCAGAAATGCATACAGCTGATTTCAAGTGATTTAGTGTCATTAGCTGTAATGTATTTTAGACACACCATGACCATATATAGAATGCTAACAGTTTTCTATTTAAATATTGTACACCAGTGTCTCCTAGGAAGGTGTTTATGAAGCAGACAACTGGCTGGGAAAACATTTCTCCAGCTGCATGATAATATAGAGAAAAAAAGAAATTTAAACTGTGTTGCTTAGTAAAAAATTTTTTTTGCCACTGAAGGGTCTCGACAAACTTGCAGCTGCTGTATATCAGCCACTATAGCTATCATTAAATGACTATACACATTAAATCAAACAAAGGCTGCTCACACTCAAAAGTATTAGGTGTTAGATTGAATGTGAGAAGGTTACTATCATAATGTCACTTATGCTACCGTTGATCAATCTCTTTTCAAATGAATGAATTTCTGGAGCTGGATTTAGTAAAACCTGCACCAAGCAGATCAGACCTAAAATTTTGTCAAATCTAAATCAAACCAGTAACCAGCTGCAATAGTACGTCCTGATGACCTTACCTTATTTCTCGATCATGCAGGGTTTCAGAATACTCTATAGCCATGGTGATGCCATTGTCGGCAAGACTACCCTTGACTTGTGACAACCTATCAAGCTGAGACTGCTGGTCACGCTGGTGAAAGAGAGCGCAAAAAGCACAATGACATCAGCCCTTCGACAAATGCACACTAAAATGTGGTGATGGAAAAGGCATCGATGCAATGTGCAAGCCGCAATTTGTACGGAGTGCTACGAAATATTCGGCTGTCTAGCAATGCATCGCACACAAAAGAAGAAAAGCCGGCATAGAACAGACTTGTACATAACAAATTACATTTATTAATTACAAGTAATCAATTAGATTCTGGCAGTTCTGTAACTAATCAATTACATTAATTACTTGGCGACACTCAATATAGTTGAATTGCTTTTTCACTAATCATCTACACATAACCAGTTACTTTATTGACGAGAGAAGCTGTAACTGGCAACGCAGCTTTGAAGACTTGAATTTGGCATATACAGTGGAATGCCCGCAGCCGCACCTAGTCGCACCAAGTCACACCATGCAGCAACTTTGCAAATGCACATGTTCAGACAGGCAAACCCTGCGCCCAGTATTTCTTTCCTCATACAAAGGCACATATTGTGGTTTGTAATGTCAATATTGCCCTCTGCATATCGCAATGATTTCACATTTCTTTGTGGCAAGAGCACCACCATGTAAGAACAGTCATGCCCAAGGAGTTTAGACTTCACTTTTTCTATTGTCAGTGGATAATTCCCAACCTTTGTTCACTAATTTTCATATCCGGTGTTCATACGTTACAATGCTCACATGCTATAACATGGCCCTGCTTTCAGCAAGCACAATGAGTGAGTTTTCAGTGTCACTGTTGATGTTTTCACAAGCAGAGGTAAGATAACTGAGGAAAATTTTGAAAAGCAATTGATAGCAAACATAAACAATGTATAAATGGCTGCAGAGGATGCACTGAAAGAACCAGGCCAGCTCATTACTGTATTTACTGTGTTTGCACAATATTTATAAAAAAAATGGGAGGAAGGTAAAGTAAAGGTAATAGATTACTTCCTAGTAATTGCTGTCAATTTCGCGCGGTAGTAATTGGTCATTGTAATCAATTACATCTTTGAATGAAGTAACTGTAATTCGCTACTTTAGTAACGTGTTCAAGCCTGGCGTGAAATCAGTTCTCCTGTGGCGCCCAGTTAACAAAATACGACCGCAATACACAACAAATACTTCAAAACGATTTTATTTTACAAACATGTGGTTAAGGCATTCACACAACGAAAAAACGCAAGTTATGACCGCTTTTATGAACACAGAATTACTTCGTCTCACCTGATCAAGTCCCGTCGTCAGCTTGATTCGCTTAAAACATGGGCACTTTTTTTTCAGCAGCTCACACAGACGAACAAAGTTCTGAACCTACCTGCGACAAGAAAAGGGGTCGCAGATATTTCACACCTTCGAGGCCTTTCAAGCTAGCAAAATGCATACTTAAAGAACACTTGCCTGGTGTACCGACCGAACGTAAGCATCGTCGACCTCCACGGATGTCACCATGTCATCCAGTAAATGTCCGAACGTTTGATCATAACTATGGCCAGCAGAGCCGCTTTCGATATGGATTTGCTCGTGGTATGTTCCAGCTGAAATCAGAAAAATGGTTGTTGGTGCTTTAGAAAGGTACAGTCCGCGCAAGAACGCCGACCCAATTTTAGCGCGCAACTGACCAGCCTTTTCCCTTCGAACCTGTTCTTTAATTTTTTCGGCCCTGTCCATGTATTCCTTCGCCCGATTCCTAAGATGATCTCGCTTGATAGCGTCTGAAGTTTCTGCGTGGAAGAGATTTGAAGATTTTACATCAGCTATTTCGCGACAATTAACAAGCCATGACTTTACGAACTACCTTTAAGTGCGTCCATAAGCAGCTGTATTCCCTCCTGGTAGCATACCAGTGCAGATGTGTAACGCGAAGCTTGGTCATGTTCAACAGCTCTTGTCAAAACGCCAACAGCTGCTTTCTCGAGACCACCGTGCTTGGGCGCCGCCATCATGCATTTGGCGACACCGGGAACCTTGCGATAGAAATTGCAAGCTTGCACATGTCATAAAACAATATCAGATAGGGCCTTAGATTAATATACTCTCTATACAAAAATTTTCTTTTTGCTCAAGTTCTAACGGAGTTCTCACAGTCATTACTTAAGCTCAGTATTTTGTCTAATGCTTCTGATGAGTTCTATTCTTCGTTCACGTTCGTAACATGTTCGTAACCAACGTTCTTTCCGTAAGATTCATAGAGTTGTAACATTTCTCCAGTTGAGCTAGAGTATATAGAGCCATGGAACATAGAGTTTCTCACCACATTACCTAGAGGGAAATCTGGCGCTGCTGCGCTGTGGTATGCATGGGAATGCCGGTATGTTGTGGATTCGGATTGGCATCGTTCTCGTAGAGACAGGACACCTTGAAGGCGCGCTTGGTAAGTACCATAGAGTTTCCTACAAAGTACCGTTCCGTCTGTCACAATCATTCATTTTCTGCTAGAACAGCACGTGAAAAGCTGTGTTAGCTTTATTATTACGCGAAAACATGTTTTGTTTAACTATAAGAACTTGTTATTGCGTGTACGATTATATGTTACGTAAGACGTATCAGCGGGCTGCTAAAGTTGGAGGACAGACGACAAGGTTCGCGCTCGCTTTGAAACAGTTGGTCGTCTGTTTTTGATTTTCTTCGCTTGGTCATGCATCGTGGGTGAGTAAAGATGTAATATGCGTGAATGGAAACATTTTATGAAGATTTTACTTTGAAAACGCGTTATTTGCGTAGCCATATCCACGTTTTCGACGAAGCCTCTTACAACACCAGCCAACACTAGCCTCGCAGACACATATACTATAGTGCCTAGAATATACTGGCTAGTGTAACGTGCACCCGCTCTTTTCAATGGAGCAGCGTGGCGCCGCCTGCAATGAATGCCCACGGTCGCCGACAGAGGTCGCTGCCAGACGGGTGGGTGCAGACTGCGCGTGTCGTCTGCTTCGCATATCAGTTTCGCAGCTGTTGCGTCGGTTTCTGTGTTGCCGTTTTCAGTGTTATTACAGCGTTGCGTGTTTGTTCTTGGTGTTTTCAAAGAGAGAATGCTTCGCTACTGTGTTCGTGTGCCTGTCATTACAAGAAGTATGCGGCGGCGGTGAAAAAACGCCTAAGAGACAGTGCAAGGAGAGGACCTGCTTTATGCCGTTGTGTCGAAGCGGTTACCGCTCGAACAAAGGGCGTGTATCGTTGTTCACTCCACCACTGATACGAAGCGGCAGCACAACGGGCAAGAATGATCAGGAGAGTGGACAGAAGGCCGGCACCAACTGCTGTGGTTTGTAAAAAACATTTCGAAAACAGCTTAGTCGAGCGCACGTTCTCTATCACCGTGAACGGCGTTGTCCACGAGATTCCCCGCGATAAACCACGCCTGAAACCCTACGCTATACCCACGATATTTCCCGAGTATCCTAAGCATGCACCTTACTCTTCGTGAGTACCAGGGAAAAAAACGAGAAATAAGGAGCAGTAGTGCTTTGATCTACTATACCGTTATGTTGCACGAAAGATCACTGCCCAAAATTCTTGACCACAGTGTGCAGGCTTCCTTTGCGTAAGTAAAGCTGAAGCTAGTGCCGACGCTGCTTCAATATTGCACTACGCATTTTGACAATGCATGGAGGCCTTGTCTATCTTAGTCAGACCTCGTCAACCGCTGTGAAGGCCGTGGAAGATGTTTTTACTGTGTTCTTTAGCAAACACAAGTTACATGTAGCGAGTCTAGCTGATTTTTCAGGTCAGCTGCAGACACTGGCCTTTCCCCAACTAGGGTGCCCAGAACATGAAAAACCAGCTTTGACAACACGTACTTGTGAAGTTGTATGTATTCTAGCTTGAGGAAGGAGATTCTTGGTTGGGGAAGGAAGAATGGGGTTTAAGCGCAGCGCAGTAACTGTCTCTCAGCAGAGGACACCTCAACCAAGCTTGAGGTTTCGGTTTTCTGTAAAAGGCATCAACAGAGAGAGGGAAGTGCAAAGGCAACGGCAGAAGCTCTTTAAACTGCGTCACTGCCACTAGATCTAGCTTCTTCGTGTATGTGTGCATTATCTCATCTAGGGCTGTCTTATATGCCCGCGTTTGACTGTTGTTACGCGAGAATAAAATATTTGTTACGCTTAAATGAAAGACATAAAAAGAAGTCTGCACGTGTTTACCAGGTATTAAAAAATGTATAGTACACAGAACACCGCGTGCGCAGTCCATTTTACAGGGAATTTTTTTTTACTTATTATTCTATCCTCGTGGCCCAATGGGCATTATGAGGAGATGGGTACATGGTTTACAAACAATCAAAAACATTCAAACCTATGACGACAACAATAAGGTAATAGGCAGAAATAGCAGCAAATATAATAAAAAGAAAGGACAGCGAAATTCGTCATTTCAAAAGATGATCGGTTAATTTACAGCGGTTTTCAATGGTTATGCATTAATATAACATCAATAGAACAGTAACATAACCTTAGAATTCCTTTACTTTATTAGAATGAAAAAAAAAATTTAACCTAAAACTTACCCTTACAAAAATTACGCTGCCATCATGGCTAGAATAAAAAACAAGTGTCCTTAGCTATCACCGAAGAGACACGAAGGCGAACGCCTTGTAAAGCCTACTGTAATTCACCTTAATGCACCCTAATCCTTCTTCATCCACCCTAATCCTCCTTAATTAATACACCTTAATCCCCCAAGTTCAACCTAATCCCCCTTAATCCAATCACTATAATCAATAATTAAATTCGCAAATCATTTAGCATCTATTATACACGGCTGGACATGCTTTGGTTCGTTTATGGCCTTCCTTGGATCGTGTGATATGTTCTGTACCTCGGAACACGGCCTTGGAACACGGAGGTCTAAGGCATTTGCCTTAAAAATTACGTTTTCTCTTCGCCAGCATGGAAACGCATCAGGTTCGCCGCTCGAAGCCGAGATAGCACACGCTTTTCTCGCAAGCGACAAGCGCTAGCGAAGCCTGTTGTAATCAGAACAAACCCTGATTTATAAATCAGCTGCCCACATTTGAACTGTGCTGCTACTACGGCTTAATAAAAACAAAAAGCGCAGCAGCCCGGTTGCCAATGACGTGGAAACACGGCGGGCTACGAAGACCGGATGGTGCCGCGGCACCCACCTGCACTGCAGCGCTCCTAGCGGCAGCCGCCGGCATTCATTGCATCCGGTGCCACCCGGGAGGCCGCGGACGGCACACTAGCCAGTATATTCTAGGCACTATACATATACCGTCTTTCCCATGACGGCACGGTGCCCCCTTAAGAAACTCCCATAGACGGTGGCGCCAGATTACCCTCTAGGTGTTATAGTGAGAAACTCTATGCCATGGAAGAAGGAAAAAGATTTCCGTCCTCCATGACTATAAAAAAAAAACAAGTCCCCAATCCATAGAGTTTCTCACTATAACTCAAACTCTATGCCCCAATCTATAGAATTTCTCCGCAATAATAAGGTAGAGTGGGGCAAGCGATAGAGGCGGCGCATGCTTTGCAGTGAGGCGCGCCACGACGAAAAACACTGTGGCAGCGCTGCCGCGCTGCGATCGAAGTGAATCGGGGCCGCATCAACGTCGCGCCGTAGGAAAGCGGTTGGAAACTGGCGATACTTCTCGGAAGGGTCATTCGTAGTACTTCGCGCGCTGGTAGATGCGTTCAGACCGCTCAAACGGTGCTTATAATTGGATAGGACGTGTATTTATGCCTTCGGAATGGATGCTTTTCATTTTCTTCTTTATTTCACTTTATTTGTTTAACGCCACTCAGTGATTGTTCGGCCATTGCGTTCAGAATATTTCATAATTTTTCTCTTACATAAATGCCGTGGATATATATGTCTATGTATCCTTAGATTTACCTGGAAGTACATTGGTCATTTGCGTCTTTTCGGGCAACGCAGTTAACCTGGTTTATTTCACTAGAGTACTATTATCTTTGATGAGTGTCCCTGATCAATATTCCCCCAAGACGCGCGCGTAAAGTGACACGGAATCAATAAATTTTCTTACGTAGATTCATGTTGCAGATAGGTGACTTCTGTGGCAAAAATTAAGTGTTTGTTTTCTAAAAGTAACACGTAATTTTTGCCACACAAGTGTGGCACGCAGAAGTGTGGCGCACGGAGTATCCGCACGCGCACACTCCGTGTGCTTCTGCTGCCATCTTGCGCAAAAATAATGAAACGCAATACATAATTCGGAGCACTTAGAGCTTTCATGAAGATGCGCCGCTTCATCACTTGTGTTATTATGCCACCGTGAGCCAGCCAAGCGTGATTGAATGGAGGCGGGAGACGCTTTCCGTCTTCAGGTGTATTTGTTTAGTTAGCGAGCTTTATAAAAGTTTGCAGCTCTACATTAATTCTTGGTGGGTCGCGGGGGAAAATCTTAGTGTTAAAAGAAAGGACACTGACAATCATCTGACTGTCGCTGACTCTGCAATGGGATTTTACACAGTGCTAGCGTTGACTCTGTATATCTTGTTTGATGTTAATTATTTCGTACAGTACATTGTCATTATGGTACGTGGCTTTCTGCGATGGAGGCACATGAAGAAGCCTCTCTTAGAGCCGGACGTCACGACTGGTAAGTTGCGATGCCTTCTTCAGAGGGTAAGGCGTTTGTTTCTTTCGGTCATGTATCGAAAATGTGAAACCACATATAAATATTTTCGACCACTGTGCACCTGATTCAAGGCATGTAAATGTGTATAGGTTGACCAGAATTGTTGCATAGTTTATTATACTGGTTCATCGAACACTATTTGCAATGTTTACGATGTAACATTTAAGGCTTTATGTGTAGCCAGCATCAAGCAGATCGCATGTTCTTAAAGTCTTATACGGGTGTTTCACGATGCTCTTTTGATCGCCATCGAGCCCGATCCGGATCGAATTTCACGGTCACGATTGGCTTCTTTGCTGAATCTGCGGGAGAACGCCAATCGCAGTCGAGAATTCTGATCTTGATCGGGCTCAGTCGCGATCAAAGGTGGCCGTGTGACACCGGTATTACATTGGGCCCGGCTTTGTTTTGAGGCATAGACATATGCAAAATTGGTGCTCCAAAATTTCTAAAAGTGTCTCAGCTGTAATACGGGTGTCACGCGGTGCACTTTCAATTGCGATCGAACCCGATTCGGATCTAATTTCTTGATCGCAGTTGTCTCCTTTGTACAAGCTGGGGAAGGGAGAAAATCACGGTCGAAAAATTCGATCGCGATTGAAAATGGCCATGTGACAGCGACATTAGTTTCTATTAGAAAACTTGGTTGTCATTATATATAGGTGCAGCGAATTTTGTTAAGTGTTCGGAAGTAGATTACGTATTTGTTTAAAAGAAATTATCGAACTAGTACTTCCGCTTAAAGCCCCTGCATCCACGTGCCACCGCCGCTTCCGCTCAGGTAATAGTATAATCACAAACACTTTAGGACGATTTTAATGAAATATCACTGTGGAGAGCCAAGCTATTGCTTATGAACTATCCACATTATTTTGTCAGGAAATCATAAATATGTGCGAATATTTTGAAACTACATGCAAAATGTTGCAGCACTGTCACATATCTTTTCATGGTATTTTGCAGGCAGGTGCTCACTAAGTGACCTTGATCACATGATGCACATGAACAACGTAAAGTACCTGCGTGCCTTTGAGTTTGGCCGAGCTGCATTTGGTTTGAAGAATAGACTGTGGCATAATGCAAAGAAATTGAAAGCTCACCTGCTCATCAGTGCTCAAGTGGTGCGCTACCGAAGGCCAGTCACACTTTTCGAGGCTTTTGAAATTCATTCCAAGGCAAGTTTAATTCTTCCTTACTATTTTCTTACTGTGCACATTATTAGCACCAGCGTTCGCAACTTCACCTGCTCAGTGGGAAAAAATTTAGATTTTTTGTTTTAGTGCATCGGGAAGCTTCAAGCAGACAACTGATTGAGGGCAACAGAAAAAATTTGCTTGCTAGATATGGTCACTCAAGTGGTGCACATAATTGTGTGCATTTCATCTATCCACACAAATGAGACAGTCAGCTAGTTAAAACCACATGAAGCCAACAGGCAACAAAGCCAGGGAAAGCATAGTGAAAAGTCACTGTTCTTTTTAATTAAAATGCAGAAATAACAAGAACAAGGAGAATGAAACTGGACAGAAGGACAACTTGCTCCAAGGAGCTGAACCCATATATGCATTATACATGCCATGTTTCACCACATGCTGGGTGGATAGCCACTGCGGTGGCTGTCTGCCCAGCTGCTTTTTTTGTGAACTTGTGTATATGTACCAGATATAGCCCTGGGAGTGCCAGCCAGTGCCACTCACAGCTACGGTGGCAGATGTCAGACTTATTTTCAACCACAGGCTTCATCATAGTATTGTGATCTTAGAAGCAGGAAGTTGGCAAAGGAACCCTTGTATGCTACTGCTTGGCACCAAGGCTGCCAATGTTGAGAGCGCTGCCATGCAATCAGTGAGAAGAACAGGGGGAACAGAGGAGCTCTATGTATGTTTTGTTAAATCCAGTTAGTAGAAAAATTTAATAATAATCTGAATCTGTGGCATGTTCACAAGGTTGTAAAGCAACAGAAATCATTTTTAGCAAGGTTTCTGTGAGACGCAGCTGATACATATTTGAGCAAGGTTTAATTACAGCTCTGATGGGAAGGATCTCTTACATCTCTGTGGCAAAAATCACAACTTGCATTATGACAGATGTAAACATTTTCAAATGGAACGGATATCCCTGTGTTTTGTGATCTGCAGTTTGTGTGCTAATCAGCAGACTAGGGCCAATTATCATGTGTTACCATCAGCTCTTTACCTTAGTAACCTTCATTGCACTGCCAACTCATGTACATGTCCACTTTCTCACTGACATGCAGAGCTTGCTTACGAAATGAGAAGACTGTGACCAAATGTCTTTATTGGGTCAACAATGTACACTAATGTGTATGTGAAATTTCACAATTTAATACCACAACTCATTTTATGGCAACATTAGTCATATTGGCAGCAGTGCTTTAAAAACACTTAACAGCAATCTGTTACTTAATCCTTTAAGTGCCAGGGAAAAATCCAAAAAAGTGTTTAGAAAATTACATTTTTTATTACACATCTGGATATCAAGTTTTTTGCAGATTCGAGATATATATATAACATGAGGGCAGTTAATTCACAATTTCTGTCTGAAAATACAAGGTAACAAGAACCATGTGTATTGACTCACCATCATAAAATCATCTTGAAATCATCATCACCATCATCTTGAAATTCACCTCCTTTAGTGCACTTCTGCAGGCTTGGAGTGATGCCTGTCACCGGCAAAAGATGCCGAGAGCGAGTGGGGCTATACTAATCCAGGTACAACCAAATTAGGAAGGCCCACAAAGCTTCAACATGACACTCCCTCACCAGATCAGGAATTGGCCTCCCTGGTGCAGTATTCGGCCAGCCCCTCCCAAATGGCTCACTCAATTACCCAATGGCCCTCAGTCCCCAGCAGCTGCGGGGCACCTGACCAAGGCGGCGGTCAGACCTGTAACGCAGCAGAAGGTGCTTAGAATCTCTGGGTCCGGACAGGCCGCCAATGAAAACTGACCCTTGTAACGTTTAACACCCGAACCCTCGAGTGAGGCTAGGTTAGCAGGGCTCTTTGCGGAACTATCAGACATTGTTTGGGATATCATCAGCCTTAGTCAGATTAGAAGAACTGGTGAGGCTTATACATTGCTGAATAGCGGACATGTACTCTGCTATAGAGGTCTCCTAGATAAGAAGCAATACAGGGTAGGATTCCTAAACCATAAGGACATAGCAGGCAACTACAGCATTAATGAGAGTGTAGCTGTAGTCGTAATCAAGCTTAATAAAAGGTATAGATTAAAGGTAGTACAAGCCTACGCTCCAGCATCCAGTCACGATGATGAGGAAGTAGATCAGTTTATGAAAATGTTGAATTAGCGATGAGAAAAGTGCAAACTCAATATACTGTAGTAATGGGCGACTTCAATGCGAAAGTGGGGAAAAAGCAGGCTCGTGAACAAGCAATTGGCAACTACGGTGTTGATTCTAGGAACGCTAGAGGAGAGATGCTGGTAGAATTCGCAGAAAGGAATAAGCTTCAAATAATTAACACCTTTTTCAGGAAGCGTAGCAACAGAAAGTGTACCTGGAAAAGCCCTGATGGTGAAACAAGAAATGAAATTGACTTCATACTTTCTGCTGATCCCAGCATAGTGCAGGATGTAGAAGTGATAGGTAGGGTAAAGTGCAGTGATCATAGGTTAGTGAGGGCTAGGATTCACCTCAACTTGAAGAGAGAGAGAGCTAAATTGGTCAAGAAGAAACAGGTCAACCTAGAGGCAGCAAGGGTAAAAGCAGACAAATTCAGGCTGGTACTTGCAAACAAATATGCTGCCTTAGAACATAGCGATGATGATGACATATAGGTAATGAATGAAACCGGGACTAGGTTGGCTTCAGAGGCAGCAATTGAAGTGGGAGGCAAGGCACCAAGGCAACCAGTAGGCAACCTCTCCCAAGTAACAAAGGACCTAATAAAAAAACGACAGAAAATGAAAGTGCCCAACTCAAGAGATAGGATAGAATTCACGGAACTGTCAAAACTGATCAACAAGGCGAAAATAAGGGATATTCGAAACTATAACGTGAGCAAGACTGAAGAAGCCATAAAGAATGGATGCAGCCTGAAATCAGTGAGAAAGAAACTTGGCATAGGACAAACAAAGATGTATGCACTGAAAGATGAGCAGGGTAATATCATCAGCAATCTCAAAGATATAGTAAAAGCAGTGGAAGAATCCTATACTGACCTGTACAGTACCCAGAGGAGTCAGGATACCTCAATTAGAAACAGTAATGAACAGGATACAGGAACTCCTCCTATAACTAACGATGAAGTCAGAAGTGCCTTGCAAGACATGAAACGAGGAAGAGCAGCAGGAGAAGATGGAATAACAGTCGATTTTATCAAAGGTGGAGGGGACATAATGCTTGAAAAACTGGCAGCTCTATATACGAAGTGTCTATCGACTGCAAGGGTCCCAGAAAACTCGAAGAATGCAAACATTATACTAATCCACAAAAAAGGAGACGTTAAACAATAAAAAAATTATAGGCCCATTAGCTTACTCCCAGTATTTATCTATTTATTTATTTATTTATTTATTTATTCAAACGAACCTTACAGGCCCTATGGCAGGGCTTAAAGTAAGGGGGCATATTAAACAGTAAAGGTATAAAAAGTACAAATTTCCAACAGGAGCAGTGCTATAAAAAGATTACCGTGTTACACAATATTGAAGGCACAAGGAATACAAAGCAACATCTGAAGGCACACGAACACTTGTTACTGTTAATAGAGCAAAAGGAATACCGTTTATGAAAATGATATAGAACATAGGCACTCGTGAACGGTATTAAATGGGAAAAGCGTGAGTAACTGAGAGCGGAACGTGTCGGGATTAAATATGGGGGCTATGTTGTCAGTGAGGTCATTCCAGAGACGAATGGCATGAGGTAGTGCAGATGAATTAAATGCATTTGTTTCACGGTATATGTGCATGAAACTGAACTGATTATGAACTGAAATATAAAATATTTACCAAAATATTCTCCAATAGAATAAGGGCAACACTGGACTTTAGTCAACGAAGGGAACAGGCTGGCTTCAGGAAGGAATACTCTACAATGGATCACATCCACGTCATCAATCAGGTTATCGAGAAATCTGCAGAGTACAACAAGCCTCTCTATATGGCTTTCATAGATTACGAAAAGGCATTTGACTCATTAGAGATACCAGCAGTCATAGAGGCATTACGTAATCAAGGAGTACAGAACGCTTACGTAAATACCTTGTAAATACCTCTGTAAATATCTACAGAGGCTCTACAGCTACCTTACTTCTACACAAGAAAAGCAGGAAGATACCTATAAAGAAAGGGGTCAGACAGGGAGACGCAATCTCTCCCATGCTATTCACTGCGTGCTTAGAAGTATTCAAGCTATTAAACCAGGAAGGCTTAGGAGTAAAGATCGACGGCAAATATCTCAGCAACCTTCGGTTTGCCGATGACATTGTTCTATTCAGCAACAATGCAGATGAGTTACAACAAATGGTTGAGGACCTTAACAGAGAGAGTGTAAGAGTGGGATTGAAGATAAATATGCAGAAAACAAAGATAATGATAAACAGCCGGACAAAGGAACAAGAGTTCAAGATCACCAGTCGGCCTCTAGAGCCTGTGAAGGAGTATGTTTACCTAGGTCAATTAATCACAGGGAACCCTGATCATGAGAAGGAAATTCACAGAAGAATAAAATAGGGTTGGATCGCATACGGCAGACATTGTCAGCTCCTGACTGGAAGCTTACCATTATCACTGAAAAGGAAGGTGTACAATCAGTGCATTTTACCAGTGCTGACATATGGGGCAGAGACTTAGAGACTGACAAAGAAGCTTGAGAACAAGTTAAGGATCGCGCAAAGAGCGATGGAACGAAGGTTGCTAGGCATAACGTTAGAAGACAGAAAGAGAGCAGTTTGGATCAGAGAGCAAACGGGTATAGACGATATTCTAATTGACTTCAAGAGGAAAAAATGGAGCTGGGCAGGTCATGTAATGCGCCGGTTAGATAACCGTTGGACCAGTAGGGTTACAGAATGGGTGCCAAGAGAAGGAAAAAAGCAATCGAAGACGACAAAAGACTAGGTGGAATGATGAAATTAGGAAATTCGCGGACGCTAGTTGGAATCAGTTGGCACAGGACAGGGGTAATTGAAGATCGCAGGGAGAGGCCTTCGTCCTGCAGTGTACATAAAACAGGCTGCTGCTGCTGATGATGATATCGACTAAAAATTTCAGAGTTGATGGTTGTTCAGTTCTGTCGCAATCACTCGATGCAATATGTACATTTTAGAGCAAACATTTGAGGAGAAAGGCTTGCGAAAGCAAAAAGTCAAAGTTGTGGAAAAGTGGCTCTGAAGGATTAGAATGTTGCTTTTGTATGATAGATCACAAATCACGGTAGGAGGCAAAGTCCCCCACCACAATCCTTACACCAGAAGCATGTGGTGGCCCTTATTGCCAGTGTTGCTTCAATCTTTGCAACAGCCATCGCATCGCCTTTATCGATGTTCTATGGATGCCTGCTTTGGGTGGGACAAAGTCCACAAAGTGCCATGCCATCAGATGAGTAAAGCCTGCTTCTGAAGAATGTGCACACCCGAGGGGGCAGCAACATGTGACAGACAGCCACCATCTTTAAAGCCTAGCGGGGAGGGCTAAAGCAGGGACTCGCCAAAACATCAAAATGGATTGGATAAGCCTGACCTGTTACTGGCACTTGGAAAGGGCGCCCAAGCTTGTGGACAAGACAGACTCATCCTTGGCACTTTCTACAAAAAAGAAAAAAACGAAATTGTAACCAAGTAAGATTTAGCTATGGTACTTAAAGGGTTAAAGGGACACTCGCCAGGTTTTGGCATTGCAAACGGACAAGTGCGGTACGTAGATCACGTGGTGGTAATTGTGTCTGCAAAGTATCAAACGGCTGCACAGCATGAAAACAACTGAAATTTCAGTGAGGAGACCAAGAGCCCTTCTTCTTGAGGCAGCCCTGGTTCCAGCCAGAGTCAAGGTCACACACACATATATGTAAGACACGCCGTATGCAGTGTTACCGATTATGGCACGTGAGAATCGGTAAATCGTCCAATTCAAATACCACCACTGAGTTTCATTTAAATGTATTGAATTACGTCATTTCTTATGTGCAGTAATGCTGTTTCATTTGATTTTCCAGGTTGGAAACCATATTGCTAATTACTGATTGCACTCTTAGGCTGAAAAATATTAAAGAAGCAATTGTGCATTACTCTTCCAACAACCTTATAAAATCGGCAGAACTGAAATTTGTCAGCAATTCTTAAGACCAGTTTTATTTCCGTTAAATATAACAGCAACATGAGCAATCATTCATTTATCTGAAAGCACACCTGTAACCAGCATTAGGTTAAGTGTGTTGGTCAGCGGCCCAGTAATACTTCCAGTGGCACTTTTTATTGTAACTACTAGTGCAGCAGTGTTGTTGCCTGGTGCACAAGCATGTTTAAGAGAACCTGTGATAGCAGTGATTTCTTCTTCTGAAGTAGGTGTCAGAAATAAAGAGTCAGTATATTTGTTAAAATTAATGTATGGCTCAAGGGAAGTATTCGATAGTAGATTTGAGTCTGTGAAATTGCCTGCTTCAAGAAAATGTGCATTCGATTTGTTAGCAAGTGCAATGCCATTATGATTAATAGCACTAATCAGCGTTTTGAGAGGAAGTATACTTCTATTGTTGCCAATTAAGATTAAAGATTAATTTATTTCTCCAATAAAGAAAGGCCCGGGACAAAAAGCTGATTACAATTGGAATTGTAATCCCTTTCCAGAGAGTCTCTGGTTTTTTTGCCATGAGCGAAAACTTAGTAATAAAAAGATGACTTAACCTAGATTAGATCTATGTTCAGTTTATTTCAAAACTGCATATATTGGATTAAGAGGTTACAACTTCTGATTTTCAGGAAATTGGAGAACATTAAATTCTTACGTTTTATCTGCATGTAAAGTTTATTATTTATCCTTGTTTTATCGCTCTTCTGCACTTTATTATTGCAGCCACAGGGAAAGCAGTGCTGCAGTTCTGAAGGGTTTGTGTTCGAAATATGTCATAAGCTTTCTTTTTTTCTTCTTCTTCTTTTATTTTTATTATTATTAATATTTTTTACCGTAGAATTCAGCCCAGTCAGTTTCAACCATAAGCGCACAGAAAACGGCTATGTTGTATGGATTGTTCTCCTCCGCGTATAGAAAGAACATTGCTTATCTGATAGAAAAATTGCAAAGAAAGGCATATGATCACTTAAAGGGCCCTCAAACACTTTTCTAACTAATCATAATATAGCCTCACTATTAAAGAATGATGTCTCATGAATCTCTTGGCAGAAAATTTTTTTAGTCCTTCAAGTGTCAGTGGAGTTATCACATCGGTACATGGCTTTCTATCTCTTTTCATCTGATTTAGTACACTAAAGCTACGCAGGGGAGAAGCCAAGGGGGCAAAACTCCACCTAAATGTCGAATGTCCTTACGGCGAAAGGGCTTGTCATGGCACCCTATGGCAGCGGCGGTAGACTATGCCATGCAGTGTGCTGCTGCTGTCTTCATGCAGTCCGCATGCAGGAGACACAGCTACACACAACAGTTGCATATAGACCGGCAGTTAAAAGATGGAATGATTTTTCTGTCATTTTGAGATCATGGACATATTTATTTAACTCAAAATTACTATTTATGTATTACTGGGAGTGCCCTTGCTATCACGAAATTAGCCAATAGCTGTTTATAGGTCGAGAAGTTTCCGATGCTGCTGCATGACAACATTGTGCAAGCAGGAGAAAGTGATTTTTTACTTTCACGAGATTGTAATTGCCTGTTTACACGAGATTGTAAATTGCCTGTTGCGTGCAGTGCGATAATATTTGGCTCAGATGTTCACAACGGCCTCTTGTACATATTGGCAACATTTTTTTACTTTGCTCAAGTATTTCAGAAGCCTTTATACCTGATGAAAACACGCCAAAAAGGACCATGTCTAAAGCTTGTGCAGCAGAGATCAGTCAAAGTTGCCGATGATTTGTTCACACATGTTGGTGCGTCCGTAGTATAGCATAGACATTCAGCAGCATTGGTTCTCTCAAAGCTATTTGAGCAGGAGATGTTGGAAGGGCGTCAATGTTGAAATCACCAAGTAAAGAAATGCTTAATTTATTTAAAGACATGCCACCAGCTCATTTATCCTTTCTGACTTGGGTTATGTGCTTGTAACCTAGGGACTGACTAACACCTGTGTCTGAACAAAACCACGTCTCTGTAGAGGCCAGAAAATCAAAACTGCACTTCAGCTGCTTTATTTTTTGCGTCAATTCTTTCTCTCTTGTTCCTTAGGCTTTGCACATTTACGTAATAAGACAGGCTATTGTTTGAATAGTATTCTGCTGTTTCTAGTAAATTTTCTTATGAATCGGGAGAAATATAAGGCATATTTCAAACTGTCAGTCCCAAAAATAAGCACCAGGTAAGTTCTAGACAACTCTGAGTCATTTTTACAAGTGATGCAAATTGCTCGCGAATTTACTTCTTTCAGGCAAAAATCCTGCCTTCTCTTGACCTTTCTTGAGCTTTTGTTTTTTCAAGCCACAGTAGTTTCTTATTCTGTACCAAGTGTTTTGGCAAAGTCGGCAGTTCCTTTTAGCACATGATCACGCCAGTTAAGTGAGCTTGTTACTTTGCAGAAATAGCTGTTATGGGCTAGCTCCCTTGGTCGTTTTGACGCCTGCAAGTGTCATTGCTGGAATCTCAAAATTATTTGTGAAAATATTTAAAAAAAACAAGAACAAAGAAAATTTCTCTTTATACCACAAGGATTAAAACTTGCGACCAATAGATTGGCAGTCCAGGGTTCTAGCTCTCAGCCGCTCTACCAATGCTACAGCGATGGAGGATACTGATGCTGGAGAGCACGATCGCACCAACAGCTGCCATGATTGGCTAACACTCACTCATCATCTGTGTACTGGATAGAGCTGGTGTTTATGCTTTCTTTGTGTTGTATAATGTTGCTTTTCCAGTTGCACAGGCAGTCGTGAATTAAGTTTTCTTCTTCTACATGTAGCAACAAGGATTGAGCATGTCTCTTTCATCTTTATTAGTCTTATAGTGCTTTGCTTCATCTCATGTTTACTGGATGGCGCTGACGTCATATTGTTTTCTTCAAGGATAGGGTGAGGCCTATTAATTGGGCAGCCCAAATCTAAATTTGTGAAAAGCTGTATGAATCCAGCAGTAAGAAGCTACAGGGTTGTTTTAGTAGAGACAAGTAGCTAAGTACAGATAGGTAAGAGGAGTAAGGAAAGCAGTTGACATGACAATGTAAATTGACATGGCAGAGTTTAATTCTTTTAAGCTTTGGTACATTTAATTGTAAATGGAGCAAAAATGACATTGTGGCAGCCATGAATTTCAATGCAGAAAGTCGATGGACTGCTCTCATTCATTTGTTCTGAAAATTGCAATGTTAGGGTGCACAATTTTGTGTCAGTCATAAAATGTGGGGCATATCTAAAGATTCTTTCCCCCAAGAAGTCTGCCGCAGTGGTGTCATGCACTGCATACTTTTTTCTTTCCATCCTGGGTATAGCACATTAGCATATTGTTATGGAAGGGTGCATTTCATTATGACCTTTTGCATTCAACAGGATTGACAGGTAGTAAATTCAGATCCTTTGAAGTGGCTTTAATGAGGTGGAAAGTGTTGCTTAGCTCTTGCACAGAGCTCGAAAAGAAATATTGTGAACAGGACAATATGATGTGCTTTTCTGATAATAGCTAATCTGCCAAAATCTGATAAATTTAGCATAAATAGCCTATAATTTATATCTATTGCATCCCCTTTTTTACAGATTGTGTACTGGGAAGACAGAGATGTCTACATTGAACAGCAGTTGATTACAGTCGGTGACAATTTCATCCGAGCAATTTGCATGGTAAAAATGACACTTGTGGATGGATCGTTGAATGACCTGCTGACATCTCTGGATGTTGATCCAAACTCCAAGCCCACACCAGTCCCTCGGGATATTCAGCTCTTCATGGACTATAATTGTGCTAGCAGTGCAAAGCTAAATGCAGAAAAAGATAGGCTTCTGAACCTTAAGCGTTCGGAGTAAATTTTTCACAAAACATGCTGGAATCCTTGAAACTGTCATTAGTTATAGTAGTCATCAAAAAGATTGCAGTAGCAACACTATCAACTCGTGGGCTGAGGTGCCTGAAAGACTAGGACAGTGGACACTGCCAATGATATAACGTGAAGCCTTGAACATATCAGGCTCAATACAGCATACCATAAGCAGTATCCAACCAGCACAGCCAGTTGTCCCTTCATGTGGATGTGGTCGTCTATCACTAACTCTGGTTGTCATGCTCAACAAGGTGCAATATTGTTACAAAGGGTCACTGCAAGTAAAACACGGGGGAATTGAGAGCGGAGAAAGAGGAGGACGACGTTACTCTTACGATTTCCACGGTTTTTGTGCCTTGGTGATCATTGAAGCAGCCCCTTAACCCTCTCCGGAGTCCGTAACAAATTGGTGGAAGGTGCGGGGTAAGACGAAGATGAACCTAACGATGGAAGCTCTACTCCCTGGACTTCACCTCAGCCGCCGCCATGCCAGACTTCCGCCTTCGCCAATCGAGATGATGTCCCAAGTCCAGAGCACTGATGCGATGGGGGAAGGCATGTACCCTGGGCCCCCCCCCCCCTATCCCCACCCACGCCACCACTCCCCACCCACGCCACCACTCCTGACACATTCCTAAAGCGCCGCCAGATCAATGTTGATACTTGGCAGCTATTCAGCGGTCAACATTTTGCTGCCTTTTTCACTCTATTTGGATGGCAGTAGTTAGCGGCATCTCTTGGAATGTGAAAGCCAGTTTTCTCATAGATTCGGCGCCCGCGCGATTAACTCGAGATGCGTTCAGTTGTCACCATCTATTCAACTGTCATGTACATTGCTGTTGCTTCGTTAGTTCAACCTTCTTTGTTTAGGCTGATCGTGGGACCAGGATAGGGATTCACTTCTTAGTCAGCTGGTCTGTATGCTCGTGGAACGAGTTGCGGCCGGAGAAAACGCTAATTGTGTTTAACTTTTCCTTTTGCTTCAAAATTTCCCCGAGTGACGGCTCGCCGCGACTCTGGCAGATCCCCGAAACGATATACACGTGATATGGGTTAGATAAGGGGGGGAAATAAAATATTGTGCAACAGCGTCCATCATGAAACCCTGCAATAACCCTTAAACCCATAAGCAATATGACTGTCACCCGTTACCTCGTCTGGTTCTTCCCTAATTATACAGCACCTTTCGTGAAAAATTGGCAACTGGAAACAAAAATTGCAAGGAGTTGAAAAATTAAGCGATCTACTAAGAGAGAGCCAAGGCAACAGCCAAACTGGAAGGAAAAGCGAAAAATAACAAATTTAACCATTCTTTATGAAAATATTTATGGATCAAAATCTTTTTATTTAAAAAGGAAGTAGAGAAAACGCCGCCAGAAGTGGAGAACAATTAAGTGTGTTTTGAGTGACGCTTCTACAGTTAGCAGTCGAACCGCCTGACGTAGCCACTTCTCTGCTGTGCTTGTGAAGGTGTTTTTATAACCTTTCGCGGTGGGCGCAGTACGTCTAGAACCGCAGCGTCCGGCGCTCTACGCGGTTGTATGGGATTGGCGGCCACACATCGTTACGCAACTTCCCAAATAGCAATACGAGTCGGTTTTGGCACTTGGTAGAGCAGTAAACGAGGAATCCAAAAGAACTGTGATTGTTCCGCAAATATATATTTCTCTATAATTCTTCCAGAGCTAATTCACAAAACGCTACTATAGACACATACAACTTAGGTCTGCAGGGAAGCTCTGCTCCCGCCCTCATAACCGCCGGCCACTGTTCCTCCGCGAGACTGCAAATAATCCGTACTTCAAACTTTTCCCGTTACACAAATAAGGCGGTAAGCACAAAAATAAAATGATTAGCACGTAATTTTATGTTATCCCTCGCCTATTACAGTGGAATGACGAAAGCCTAATTCTTTATTGAAATGAAATAAAATGCTTGCTTCGCTGCAGCTATTTATTGTCAAGTTTCACTTCAGTTGGCATTGAAGTTTCATGAGTAAAACGGGCTCAGCAGTGAAATGAACTGCACCGCAGACTTTTGAAGAGTGAAATATACTCAGGCTCCATACACTTTATCCGTGTCTGTTGGACACCTCATTGCTTTCGCCGATGAAAAGACTTCAAGAACAGCGGACAGTCCGGAGCAATCAAGCACGACACCATTTTGAAAAGGCCGCATGACGATGATTTTGTTTGCTTTTGTGACTGACTGGCAGAGTAGCACAACCCTGCGCGGTCCGTTTGCCTTGGTTGCTAAATGCTGTTTTTTTTTTTTAAGTTGTATTCTACTGTAGAAATCTTTATTTTACACTTTCACTTGTTTACTTGTTCTGCGCTTCTTTCTTGCGCGAGTCAATTTGATGTGGTTCCTTGTTTGCCAAGTAAAGGAGAGGTGTATTACAGGCGTATCTGTTAGATACACCTTATTTCATTTCTCTTGTGCGGGTTTACGCGTCTTTATGGCGAATGGTGGGCGTTATTCATATTCGTACTAGTAAAGGTACCCCCCTCTCATTTGCATAGAAGGTTACCTTGGATTGCCCTCCCCCCTCCCCCGAAAAAAAAAATCCTGGGTATGTGCCTGGATGGGGGCAACTCCTACAGGTTCCTTGCCATACCACCGAGTGCCGTCGAACTTCGGCGGGACCTCAGGAGAAGACGTCGATGAGTGGCTCAAGAACTACAAGCAGGTGAGCAGAAGCAACGGCTGGCACTCGGCAGCGCAGCTCAGTCATGTTGTATTTTTGCGAACACCGCTCTCGCATGGTATGAAAACCATGAGTACATGTTCACAACCCGGGATCGTTCTGTTGAGGAAGTGCAGAGGTGCTTCGGCGGTTGTAATGCGAAGAAGAAGCGAGCGGAGCAGACATTGGCTCAAAGGGCACAGCTTGTAGGGAAGACATGTACCACATATATAGAAGAAATTTTGAACTTGTGGAAGGTAGTGAATCCCAGGATGCGTGATGAGAACAAGGTTGGACACATTTTTAAGGGGATGGACGAAGACGTGTGCAATTTCCTGATTGGCAAAGAGGACCTGAACTCCGTGTCCGAAGTAATGCAGCACAGTGGCACATTTGAAACGCTGAAAATGCGACGGATAGCTCCGAAAATTGGCCGTCTACCAAACGTCCCAACAGTGGCCAGTGTCGACACAATGTCGCCTGACTTTCCCGATACCTTGACATTCGTGGAAGAGCAGCGCAAAGACCCAAGCTTAAATGCTCTTTTCTCTGCCACACAGGGGCCTATAACCACAGGTTGATTTTGCGTCTGAGATGGTCTTCTTTACAAGAGGAACTTCTCAACGACGGGCGCCCACTTTCTACTGGTGGTTCCGGAGTCTCTTCACACATTTGTTCTGTGCGTTACGCACGATGACCCGACCTCAGGCCATTTAGGGACCGCGCGAATACCTAGTCGCACCAAACAACGATTCTACCAGCCTCAAATGCGCAAAACAATTGACACCTATGTGGGCAGTTGTATACAGTGTCAGAGCCACAAGCGACCTACCTCAGCTCCAGTCGGTCACCTGCAGCCAGTAAAGCCTCCCCACCCCCCTTCCAGTTCCCCTTTTGAAGAAGTCGGCATAGGCCTGATCGGACCGTTTCTGCGTTCCTTAGGCAACCGGTGGATCATTGTGTGTGCTGACTACCTGACGCGGTATAGCGAGACGGCAGCTCTGTCCTCCGCCAATGCAGCCCAAGTTTCCCAACTTTTACTGCATTCAATCATACTCAGACACAGGCCGCCTCGCGTGATAATAAGTGACCGTGGTCGCCAATTTATTGCCGACATTGAGGAAGAATTACTGCGTTCGTGTGCCTCCACTTTTCGACACTCAACAGCTTATCATCCACTAACTAATGGGCCCACCGAGCGCACAAACCGAACATTGATAAACCTGCTATCAGTGTACGTCGCTTTGGACCACAATAACTTCGTGCTTCTATTTTTGTTTAGCTTTCGAATTTCTTAAAAATTCTTTCAACAAAATTCAGGGCCTGTGTTCCGCTTCCAACAGTCACCACAATTCGACTTTCTCTCTCAAATGCAACAAATTTTATTGAAATTGGTCCAGGGGTTATCTCAGAAAAGCGTTTTTGCGTTTTACGTGTATTTGAATGGGCCGCATCGTAGTTGGGCCCGAGCTAAAGCTTCCTCTTAAGAGTGGAACGCGATAGCGTCCCTGACTGCTTCTCACGCTTCCCGGCAACTGGAGCGTATGTATGTCTACCGGGAAACGCTGGCCGCGGACGCTATGAGCCTGACGGGCTGCCTAGGCGGCGCTGCGTAAATGCTAATAGGTGTAATGGTTCCAGGACTTACTTTTGGAAATGCGGTTGTTTGCTTTAAATAAGGGGTACATTCAGGACTCGATGGGAACCAAAGGTCAGTGGGTCGCCTCGTGTTGGGCGCTCACGGGAAGACTACAGATGAAGTTGTGCAGGGTGATATGGGCTGGACTAGTTTTGAAGTGAGGGAAGCTCGCAGTAAAACTGAGTATGAAGAACGACTGAGGAATATGGAAGAAAGTTAATGGGCTGGGAGAGTGTTCACGTATCTGTACAGGAAAAACATTGATTCACAGTGGAGGAAAAGAACTAGGAAGCTTACCAGCAAGTATGCGGCCTGTAGGGTGGGCAACACAGCAACAAAGAACGTCAAGCGGAAATTGTGAGAGGCTGAAATGATCTTATGGGTGGCGGCAATGGAAAAGAAACCTGTCATGAGTAACTACTTAAGAGGAAAAAACGAAATCAGGGAAGAAACAATTTATGATAACTCAAAGGGAAGCTCATTACTTTTGGAAGTGAGATCGGGATGTCTTAGAACACGCACCTATAAAGCGAGATATAAGAAGGAAGAAGAGGCATGTGCTTGCTGCGGTAAAGCTAGGGAAACTATGGAGCACGTTTTATTAGAATGTTAAGATGTCTACCCAGCGGTCGGTTTAGGCACCGCTGACCTCCTTGAAGTCCTTGGGTTCAGCGAGAGCAGTGGAAAAGTAAACATGTCCGCAATAGGCATTAGTAAGAGGCGATTGGAGGATCGGTGGAAGAAAAGTAGGGAAACGGCAAAAAAGGCAGACGTACAAAAGCACAGATCGCAATAGGGGATCGGAAAATTAGGTTATGGGAGTTCATGGTGTTTTTTTTTTTTTATTGTTTAACCTATATGTAAGACATTAGGCAGTATAATAGCAAGAGCTTGGTGGCGCAGCCCACCGCCCTGTTCCAAAGGGGACGCTCGTAACATCCATCCACGTCCATCCATCCATAGGCTGTGCACGAGGCGTATATTGTAGGGTATAATTCCTGTCGACGAGCTTAAGCCACCTTTGAAAGTGCCACGTCCGCGATTCGTGGTGGCCGATAGGTCGCCGCTGAATTTCTGCGACCCCATGAACAGCAATACTGCGACAGGGGGTCTGTAGGCTCCGATTCATTCGCCGTCTGCGCGTTCGCGGCCCTTTTTCCTCGAGTCGGGATTTTTTGGCGCTCGTCGCTAGACTTGCCACCGTAACGAATCTTTGTGGAGAGCGATTGTGGCGGCGTTCGTGCAACCTGAGTTTGCATGCCGTTCGCTTCTTGACTGAAAAAGGGCACGGTACGGCGCGCTCACGTAATCTCCGCATTTGCGTTGGCGATGGCGAATAAACAAGTCAATGTATTCTTGTTTATTTTGCTATGCTTCTATATACAACCTACCGAGACGTGGCTTCCGAGGCTAGATAGTGCACCCTTGTTACTTTGTGTACGAGCTACCGCGCCGCTCGACCATGGTCAGGTGTCGCTAAAATGAACAGTTAATGAACTGCAATTCAACTCAATGTTGGTTGGTGTGATTCATTGGTAAACTGCACACGGGCAAATTCAAAGGCGGCGCACACAGAGCCCCTGTGCCTGTGACCGTCGCCTATTTCCTACGTCCTTTATGCTCGCGGCAATTTAGCAATGAAAGCGGTAGTTCAGCTTAGCCCCGAAATGACACGGCAGCAGCTACGCGTAGATTGTGAGAGGTGAAGGATGGAAATAGCAGGCGGCACCAGTCTGTGCGCGTAGGCCTAGCCCGGGGCCCTGCGTTCAGCGCACGCTCTGAAATTCGCAGATTCTCGTCCTGCAGAGCGCGCATTGGGATGCGCGAAAGCAGGCGTAATTGTAAGATTTAATAAAGATACGCTACACTCTAATGAAAGTTTATACCCATCGTGGCTTGTACCCAAACAGTAATTGTCATCTATATTGCACGCATTCCCTTTTTCTTTCTTTTGTATTTTTTAACGCTCGCAAAGTTGGTTCCTGGCAAGAACATTGCCACGCTGTTGTGCACAAGTCGTTCCTGACTTAGTACTGGGACGTGCAATGTTTAAAAGGAAAGCACGCAAGACAGATTATGATCATTCTTTGGGAACAAGATAAGCTCCAAAGAGGACAAACTTTTCTTGGAGTCTATAATATATATGCACTGCTGGTATTCATCAAAGAGAATCTTTACATTATCACGTTACGTTCGAGGTATCAATTATCACGAAGGTTATGAACTGCTGCTGTAAGTCATGCACGACAACGGTCGCTTGGCAAAGAAATTGTCTACGCGTCCATTCCCTGGAGATAATTGGTGACGTTAATTGGATTAACACTGTTTCTTGCGATGGGTGTGTAAATGATGATTGTACGTTTTACATGTTATGATTATTGGGATGATTGTGTATCTGTGATGTAGGAAGTAACCAGACAGCTGGAGCTGTGATATGTACAAGTGCAATGTGTTTATTAAAGAGCTTGACGTTCTGTCTTCAATTGTTCTGCACACACTTTCTCCCTGTATACATTTCTATATATACATTTTCTCTACATACATATGTACAGGCGCACATTAAGAAGTGTCGATTGTTTGATCACACGGGCCTCTGCCCCATGGCGGCGGCAAGTGGCTTCGGCCTGGCGGCGCTTGCGTTCTTCAAACTTTTGAGCAGTAAGCAGCTACGGAGACGGCAAGGGGGCTCACTGAAAGAGGCATGGAGTGGCGTCATCATGTATGAGGCGTGTGCTGCAACCGAGCTCCTCTCTCGCGCTTCTATCTAGACACGCAGTGCCATCTAGCCGCGCTCAACGCGGACAGAGCGCTATTTGATACATTTAAGGCTACATGCCCCATGTGTCGCCTTCGCACATTCATTCGGGATGATTGGCCTCCCAAATGGATGCGCAATGTCGAAGTTCTTTTTTTTATAATTTGTTGGGCTTTACGTGCAAAAACCACGCTCGGCCGTGGCCCTCAAGAAAGGCACCAAGACCGCAACATCCAAGGTTTCATCTTCCGGCGAAGCCAGGATATCCCTAACCGTTTGGCGTTCCGAGCGGGCGCACGAGAGCACAGATATGGCCAAGGAAGTTATAACCGTTTTCCGAACAGTCGGCAAGAGTCGCCGGATAGGCCAAATCTATCAACATATATAAGAACCTTGAGTCGATGTACATGTAGCTTCCCTCTCTAGTGAACAATGTATACTAGACCTTCCAGAGCGTTAGAAATGTAGCATCCATTGAAATAAATGTTGGGCAACGTGAGCGGGTGCAGGTTATCTGTCGTTTCAGAGCATGAGTGCACAGTCGCGCTGCGTGTTTAACTATATGCCTGCAAAAGTTTCGTACATGCAACATGCTTCTGCGCTACTTCTAAGCGGTATTGCACTCAGAGAGCAACGCATCTGGCGGACGGGTTCGTTCGTCCTTCCTGTACCAAAGGTGGCTCATCCAAAATGCGTTATTGCAACCAATGTTACACAATCGCTACTTGCTAGTCTGCTATCACACTTGCCGCTCAGCGCTTCTCAGTTTTTCTTTTCTCAGACGTCACTCTCCAACAGCAGTGTTCGTTGATACTTACGTAAGCTTTCCGAAGCCGGGTTTGGCGGTGCTTTCTATTCTGGCTTCCACAGCAGCTTTTCGGAAGGTGCGCAGCGTGGAGTAAAACCACTAAACATTATCGCAATTTTAAAGGAACTATGCTGTATCGGTAAGATACACTTCTTGAGTGTGGAAAGCGGCAGTCTTTGGTTATCGTAATCTTGAAGTTGCCGTACAAACTCATCGTGACGTCATGTATTCTGTCAGCGTCTGCTTGCGACTCGATAACAGTTTATCGATCAATAAAGATTGCATCGCATTCTAAAGGAACTAAAGGTTCGAAGTAGTGAGCTTTTATAACTTTTTCTCAAGAAGAAACTGCCCTTGCGAAAAATGGTTTTTTTTTTTTTGAAATCTGTGACGTTGCACTAGCGCAGCAGTGCTGCGGTTAGGGTGCCAAATTCATAAAGGAAAATTTTGACATTAGCTTCCCCGGCGAACAAGTAACCTTTATAGTTTATAGAATCATTCGGAACGGTCCTCACTTCTATCGTTCTTTTTCTCTCGAGGGTCCACTATACGAAGGAAGCGAATATTCGACAGTACCGAACATTGAATTATCGTATCGAATACGATTCGAATAGCAGAGATTATTCGATTTGTATTCGAAATTTGCAATATTCGTACAACCCTATAGTATGTATGTATCCCATGACGGCTACTACCTTCTTTGGTGCCCAGCTGCCATAGATACCGGCTACGTTCCGTTACATAAACTCATTGTTATTCTGAGCTTACGGCGATCCGGCTGTTGCCAATGAGAAGCGAAAGCTTTCTTAAACCACATTCCGAAGCATTAAATTCACAGAGGCAGTAACATTCCGCAGTTGTTTCGATTATTTCGCGCAGCGTCGTTCCGGCGAACCGTAATTTCTTACAAAGTACAATATTTTTCCCCCCTTTAGCTTTAGATTTCAGTATTTCAAGATGAACCGTATATCATATATTCAGTCTGAACGACAACTCGCTTTCTTCGATATACATTATGAATATACAAATGTACTTGCTTCTTACCTATTTTTAAATAGCCTTTAAAATACTGCGTTCTAACCTCATCCAACACTTACCACTCAAGACAACTTTTAGCCATTCCCCTATGCACGTATGTCTATTAACTCCTATACAAAGACCTAAGTGTCACGACAGGAGCGCCACAAAATGACTTCTGTAATTTACAGGCTCTGAGACTCCCACTCGTAAACTCTTCCACGGCTAAACATCCGCACGTAGTCGCTCCTTGTTTTACGCGCCTAAGAAAAAAAAAAAAAAAGAAAGACCAGGTTTGTTTACTGACTTCGTGAGGCAATGAAAAGAGGAACTGGAAAAGCGCATTTTCACTTTCTGCATATACCAGGAGGAAGAAACGGACTAGCGCAGAAATTATTTAAGATGAAAACAATCTCTTCTGTGCTAACACTTGTATAGGAAATGATTGAGAGAGAGAAAAAATAATGCAGAGAAAGGCAGGGAGGTTAACCAGAGGTAGTTCCGGTTGGCTACCCTGCGCAGGGGGAAGGGTTAAGGGGGATAAATAGAGAAACAGAGTGGAAGGGGGAGATAGAAAGAAAGGGAGAGAAGCACGAACAAAGCGCGTACACTACAGAGCAGTAGGGGGCGGCATTCTTAGAGTCTGTCGTGAAGCCCCGTGGACCGCAAGAACCTTAATAGCGCGAGTAAGGCCTTCAACCTACCCAAGGCAGTGTCGCGAGCAGAGAGAGATAGATAAACAGGACAGGAAAGGCAGGAAGGTTAACTTGAGATTCTGGTTTGCTACCCTGCACTGGGGTAAGGGTAAGGGGAAATGAAAGAGGGAAAAAACAACGGAGAGAAAAAGAATGTAGGGAAGGTCGTTAACGTCCATGATAATTAGTCTCTCCAATAGGCCACTCGAACGTAAAGATTTCAAGAGCGCCTTCACTGTCTTGTGGTGTGACAACTGTATAGGCCGTCAAGGACTCTGCTCCGAAAACGGCCGTTCGTCAAGACGCGCCATTCAGCGCGGTCGCGAGTGACTGCCTGTGTGCACTGTATCGGGGATAATAATAAAGAACGTGTTCGATAGTTTCTCGTCGCCGCAGCGGTCACACGCAGCACTATACTACCATCTGATGCGGAAAGCAAACGACTACGTAAATGCGACGCCAAGCTACAATCGGTAAGGTACCGTACGTTGTCTCGGGTCAGGATAGTCCAGGTGGAGGCTGAAGTTGCAGGCACGGGTCCAGTCGATGTAGACGTGTGTTGCTGAAAACTAGGTGTGTTCCACAACGATTGACAGCGGGATTGGCTCCTGCACGCCGGCTTCATGAGCAGATCGAGCAGCTTCATCGGCCTGTTCTTTACCCATTATGCCACAGTGACTATACGGAGCCACTGAAATATGACATCGTGCCTACGCTCGACAAAGCGATGAAGGAGCTCTCGGATTTGTAGCACTAGTTGTCCGTAGGGACCACGGCGTAAGGCGGAAAGCAAGCAATGTAGAGCTGCCTTAGAGTCGCTGAAAATGCTCCACTTTTGAGATGACTCCTCTTGAATTATGCGTAATACGCTATCGGTAGAGCAGCAAGCTCTGCGGCTGTCAGTGTAGTCTGATGCGATGTCTTGAACTTGAAGGTGGTGACTTTCGCAGGAAATATTAATGCTTCTGCAGATCCGTCCACGGTGGTTGAACTGTCAGTGTATATACGGGTATGGTCGTTGTATTGTTCGTACAGCAAGAGTAACGAAAGTTGCTTGAGAGCTGGTGATTAGATATTATCACCAGCGCTCAATATCACAATTCTGTGTATTGACATCTGGAGTACATCTGGAGATATCCTTCGTCCGAATCTCTGGTACTGTCATTCGAACTTGTGGCTGAGCCAAGCATCAAATGGGTAGCCAAACTCTCGTTGCAGCTATGTATAATCTTATACGCGATAAGGCAGTATCGTCTGACAAAAAGAGGCACGTGGTCGGTCTTCTGGCAGTGAGGCGAAATAGTGGAGAGGGGCGCGAGCAAGGTGCCTGACGTGCGCTGTGAGCGCTTCCATAACATTGTTGATCTTGGCTAGGTAGTCATGTGCAATTGCAGTGGTTTCGGATGTTGATGTACATCGTGGCAGCCCTAGGCAAGCCCTAAGCGCCTTGGCCTGAGAACTTTCGAGTGTACGGATGTTGGTTCTGCGGGCATTGGTCAGCACTGCCAAGCCGTCAGATACCCGAGAAACAGCGTCCGGTACAGTTGCATCATCATGTGTACTGAAGCACCCCAGGCTTTTCCTCCAAGAAACTTGAAGAGATGAGAGATGGCTGTCAAGCGCTTCTTTAGGTATAGGCCACACGGGGACTCCAACAGAGTTAACGGTCGATGATTACTCCTAGAAACCTTTGCGCCCTTACATATAGGAGATAATTTGTTCATCGATGGATATGGCGTACGTAGACATTGGCTTCTGGCTAAATGCCACCAATGCACATTTATCTGGAGATATACTGAGGCCTTGTTCCCTAAGGTACGTCGATATAAACGTCGCAGATTTTTGTAACCTTGCACGCACTTGAGGAGGACGCGTCACACCAGGTGCCCAGACGCAGATGTCATCTGCATATAGATTGATAACTTCACCGTATTTGGTAGACATTCTGTGAGACTAATAAGCACAAGGTTGAAGACTTTTGGGCTCAACACACCACCCTGTCGTACTCCATGGTGTGTATAATGTTTAGAATTTCGGCCGTCTTCGGCATTCACAAAGGGACACCGCATGTGTAAATAACTGCATGTCCAAGGATAGAGTCGGCCACCGAGGCCAACCATTTCCAGAGCCTCTAATATAGCCTCATGCAGAACATTATCATATACTCCTTAGACGTCGAGGAACATGGTGACAGTTAATCACTTACACACATTTTGATGTTCAACGTACGTAACCAAATCGATGACGTTGTCAATGGAGCATCGGTGCCGTCGAAATCCAGCCATGGCGTCTGGGTAAACTTCATAGCGTTCAAGGTACCATTCAAGTCTGGCGAGGATCATTCGTTCCATCCCCTTCTCAATGTAACTGTCCAGCGCGAATGGGCGGTAAGAAGTAACCTCAAAGAGACTTGCCAGGTTTGAGGGGCGGGACCAGGCGACTGGTCTGCCATTATTGAGGAACGTCTCCAGCCTACCAGGACTCATTGAAGATGTGCAACAATGCACGTCGCGCCTTTTCACCAAGGTGGCGCAATATACGGCAAGATATACCATCCGGGCCAGGTGATGACGACTGATTACATAAGGCAAGTGCCGCGTCGAACTCTTGAATGGTGAATGGCAGATCCATGCTTGAATCTCGTGTGCCTGGAACGTAGCTAAACGTAAGGGAACTTGAGCCCGTTGACTGGCCTGCAAGCATAGTACAGAAACCATCCGCTACGTCGAGGTCTTGTCGGCGTTGGAAGAGCGCTAGGGCCTTGAATGGGAAGCGTTGTTCCGGAACAGGACGTAGGCCTCTCACAGTTCTCCATATTTGAGACAATTTTTTACGGGGGTCAAGGGATTCTCAATATTTTCTCCATCGCTAGGATTCCAGTTTATCCATTGTCTTCTTTTGAGTGCAATGGGCTGACCTTAGATCACGAATGGATTTCGTGCGTCGGTATCTTCGTTCGGCGCGACGACAAATCGCGCGAGGTCGCTGCAGCTCCAGGTGGAATTGCGAGTTATTCGGCGAGCACATGAACGTGCGCATAGCAGTCTGTGCCGCTTCTTTAATAGCTTCTTGCGGTCCAGAGGACAAACCTTTATGACAAGCGTCCCCCGGTATGTTTTTAAATACAGTCCATTCTATTCTTTGTAGTGTGTTAGGCGGATGAGTGTAGACATCCTGTCGATCTTAAGAGGAAGCTTTAGCTCGGGTCCTTCGATCTATACATGTAAAAGGTGAATTCGTTTTCTCGGCAACCACTGCATCAAATTTGACGAGGTTTGTTGCATTTGAAAGAAGAACTTCAAATCTAGTGAATGTTGGTTTCGAAGTTTCTATTTAGCTCATCAATTTTTTATTGAAAGTTAGCAAAAATCGAAAATTTTCAGAAAACGAAACTCTCAAGCTTATAACTAACTCAGCAAGGAAGAATTGTATCACAATTCTGTGAATTGCATATGATAGTACATCTAAGATGGACAAAACTGATATGTTACACATGAATTTTAAAAATTCAGTAATATGAAAATAGAGCTCTCGCAGAACCCTTGCACACAACGTAACAAATTCACCGAAGATGTAAATTGACATATAGAGTTTCTCTGCTTTGAATGATATAATGGATACCTTTTACAGAACCGCGCTATCTGTTCTTGATGCAGATCTATTCATTTATAAACCTCGTGCGTCTATTTCTTTCGAACTTTCGAATCCTTTAAAATTCTTTCAACAAAATTCAGGCCCTAAATTGAAATTCCGCTTCCAACTGTCACTAGAATTTAACTTTCTCTCTCAAATGCAACAAATTTCATTAAAATCGGTGTGGAGTTATCTCACAAAAGCGTTTTTGCGTCTTACATGTATTTGAATAGGCCGCATCGGAGTTGGGCGCGAGCTAAAGCTTCCACAGGCATACTGATTGTGGTCATGAGGTTGCGCAGGCTGGACGACGTAGACGTAAGTAAGCTCACGGCGAATGAAGACGACGACCTCGCTACTTTCTTTGCGGCTCGAGGACGTAATTGATTCGTAGCCAGATAATAGGATGGGATCAGAGAGCAGCGCGCCCAGAAAATAATCCAAGAATCAAGAATACCATCAACGACACTGCACATGCGCAAAACTCTTGTACTCTTTCGTACTTTTGCTCAGCCAGTAATAACTTGCCCTGACATTGGGCCCCCTATTTCCAGCACCCCAATATTGTGTAATATTTCGAGCGTGCGTGTGTTCGTGCGTGCGTGGTCGTGTTTGCGCAAACGTGTGTGGAGGGGAAAGGGGCGCACGGGGAGAGAAGCGTTGTGCAATATCTCTTCACACCGATGGCTATATGTTTCTTTTCATTTCTTCAACACAAGACAAGCGTCTTCTGTGAATGGAAAAATGGACTTCTGTGCGAATCAACTGGATGGTGAGTGAAGCGACCAAGCGAGATTTCTTGCACAGACAGAATGTCCCGACAAAGACAAGGAATATGGCAGAAAGAGGTGAAACAAGGACATCAGAGGCGCCGGAGGAATGGGGAGCGCTGGATGAGCCGTCGTGTGCGTGACCTGCCGCCTGGGCGAATACCGGGTGTTTCATATAACTTGAGCCAAATTTAAAAGTATGCGAATGCCACGCAGGTGGACCACCTACGGGGCATAGCCACCTAGTGGGCGCTTCCAACAGTACGCTCGGGATCAGTAGCAGACGGCAGCCCTTTGCAGCAAGGATGGCTGAAGTTCGCGGCTGCGGTTTCTCCTTTGTTTGGGTGCCAGACTGGTTATTCTGCGGTGACAGCTGTAGGCAAGACGCTGGCCTCTGTAGGAGCGGGTATGAACACGATGTTACCGGTGTTTGGGACAACCCGGTCCACATGTGCGCCAGGTGCGTCCCGCAGACAAACACCATGAACCCCATTTACATGAAGTGGAGCTCATGTTAACTAGCCGTTAAATTTTGTTGAGTAATGCGATGTCTCGATCGTTTTTTTCTTTTTAATTCTACCCTTGCCGTAATGCTGCTTCTGTATCTCAATAATAAGCACCCGTCCTTAATGCAGACTTATATCTCAAACAAATCCTCACGGTGCGATGTCTGCACATGCCGTTGTGATCTTTCTGCCGATGAATACATGTGATATCGCCGAATAAATGCAGTCAAAGACGCCTCAAGAAGAGTAATTGCGAATTTATTGATGGAAACGCGTACACTATAGTGAACGCAGTCACCAAACGCACGGGTTAATGTGAATCCGTGTTAGCGCTGTACCGCCGATGAACTTCCGTTCCCGTTGCAGTTTTTGCAATGTTAAATTCCCCAAGAGAGCTGCTTGGAAACATACAAAGCTAAAGTCTGACCAAATTTTCAGTACTTTCTTAAATATTACGAGAGAGAAATGCGAGATGATATATTTAAAGGCAGAGCAGCGCCAGTCAAAGTAGATGAGCGCTGGCTGCAAGGTCCGGTTTAGTCCTCTGCGGCGTAAGAATAATAATAAAAAATTCAGTTGAGCACAAAATTCACATGCAAAAAGGGACTACGTTGTGAAACAAACAAATCACTCGGCGGGGTAAGTCTGCTCAGACAATCTCGAGGTGTGATGACTTCCCAAACGTGACGCGAACTTTTCAGTGAAAATGGAACAAAAAATACCATGTGCAACAACCATTAGCAATTCTCGTCCTGAACTACCTATATCTTCTAAACAGATCCCCCCCCCCCCCCCCCCAAAAAAAAAAACAATATCTAAGATGCCTTCGGACGAAAAGAATGAAGCTTTAAAGAAGCGCTTGCTTGGTATTATTTCGACAAGACACAACGTGATTTAGACTCTTTACAAACGAGGCAGGGTGAAGACCTCGCACTCCCCTCCCCTCCCCCCCCCCCCAAAAAAAAAATATCAACGACAGTTATGCGTGAAGCAACTAGCAGCAGCTTAACATACGCGAAACCACGCCTAAAATAGATGCAAGAACATGAAGTGCACGACAGCTGGTGCGAGGATTTACCAAGCCGCATAAAACCAACAATTTCAGTTCTTGCAAGCTTCAATAGCTTTATCAACAACACAATGCGCTCGTGCAGTCGTGCTGCATATCAAGCGCAACGCGGTAAAGAAGCGACTAACAGTAGAAGCGGCAAACGGCATTCAGAACTTTAGCGAAATGCCTTTAAACCGTATGCTGCACTGCAGACAAACTTCGTCGCTTACCCATCTAAATATGATCGAGTGGAAAAACCACCGACACGACAAAGGAAAGGATGAGAACAAGAAATTTTCCACCGAACGGCGGCGATCCATTACTACCGTTGCTACCGCGGATGAGGCTTTGCGGGGAATGATTATAACCGTATCGCCTGCACGTTTTCGCCGGTATTTGAGCCCCCCACCCTGCAACAATTCTTCTTCGACATTCCTTGAAGCTTTGGCCACCCCGCACATGCGAAGGGTGTTGCTTATTTTGCTCTGAAAGCGTGAATGAGACAGATAAGCGCGATCAACGACACAGAAAACTACGGCGCGTGGCTGGCTCCTTTCCCGAGTGTTCTGCGCAATGCCGCCCCCGGTGGCGCGTCCATCGGCGCGCATACGAATCGGCTTATATGTAAAGTCATCTGTACTGCTTCTACAGATGTGCTGCTTGCTGGCTCTTTTCTCTGCCGAATTACGCGGTGAAACAACAGACGGTGCCTAAATATCATCACTGCAACAAATACGCGCTTTGAACGCCATAATTCCTGTATTAAAGCGAAGCTTTCTTCACCTTCTTTTCCGTGGTTCGTCGCATCAAATCGGTCGGTTTCTCGTCAAGTGGGCCGATTCTGGTAGCAATCTAATTGAGTGCCTGGGTCCCTTGCTGGGGGTATCTGCGCTTTCCGTCTTGCCAAGAAGGCACGTAATTGCTATGCAGCAAAACGCGGTGCGAAATGTGAACATTTTTACATGGAATTTAATTGAACGCTTTATGAACCTGCCGGCGTAGCTTAGCGGCTAATGGCGTTGTGCTACTGAGCTTGAGGTCGCGATTTCGATCCCCGTCGCGTCGGCCGCATTTCAATGGAAGCGAAGTGCAAAACCGCTTGTGTACGTAGGGTTAGGGGCATGTTAAAGAACCCCAGCTGGTCAAAACTGATTCGTAGTCCACTACGACGTGGCTCATAATCCGATCGTGGTTTTGTCACGTAATGTATTAGAATTTATTTTTTAAAAATTATGGGATTTTACGTGCCAAAACCACTTTCTGATTATGAGGCACGCCGTAGTGGAGGACTCCGGAAATTTCGACCACCTGGGGTTCTTTAACGTGCACCTAAATCTAAGCACACGGGTGTTTTCGCATTGCACCTTCATCGAAATGCGGCCGCCGTGGCCGGGATTCGGTCCCGCGACCTCGTGCTCAGCAGCCCAACACCATAGCCACTGAACAATCACGGTGGGTAGAATTTATTTTAGACCGCTTTACGAAAACTACGATTCACACAGATACCAACATTGGCGTTGAATCTGCATCTTCTTTGTTTTCTTTCACGCGCTATTGTTTGTGAAGCGGCATCTGCAAATCAACAAAAATTGTGCCTTATTGCTTTAACGGAGAGATTGAAATAGACAAGCGGATCTCCAGTTACAAGCGCACAAGTCTCACGCTATATAGCGAGCAGTCTCATACGTGCGTAGTTCTCAGTCTTTTGCGAAATTTGCAGGTGCATGCTTAGCTACCAGCTTACCGTTACACAATCTTTTTTTTCTCTTCACGCTTTCCTAGACATTTACTTTCTTTGCGACATACTGTAACAACTAGGCTTGCCGTAATACGTGGTTTGCATGAGCGCTGTCGTAAAGACATCATCCAGATACGCTCATGCATATAGTAATCGTCTAACCGAGCTATGGCATAAGAAGGGACCAAAGCAGCAAGCTGCAACCTGCAAGCGCTTCGAGTGGGTAAAAAGCTCCATTCCATATAGATGCAACGTGTGGGTCTGCATCATAGCACAAAGTGAAATGAATATCTGTTCACGTAACCATACGCTCCATATACTAAGTGGTAATCATCCTTGCAGTTGCACATTTTTACGGTAGCCTTCGATCCCCCTCCCCCCCCCCCCCCCTTATCTATATAGGTTTGCAGTTGAATGCGTGCTTGCCCGGTCACGGCCGCTTGCCATAGCATGCACTCGCTCGCTCCTTTTTACACGTGCGCACTACCGCTGCGGTGTAAGCCCTCGCAGAGCGAGGTCAAATGAGCACCGTGACAGGTTGATCGCCACCTTTCGACACATCTATTTACCTACACAGCTCATGCAATGTGCGTTTGTGCGCTGCGCGGTTGCCCCTATGCTGGCGCTCCTCACGCGCACGCAGCCGAAAACGTCAGCGTGTCGTGGAAGCGCGCATGATTTAATCGTACATGCGACCTTTAGCTGGATGTACGCGCTCGGTATAACTGGAGCTTGCGGAGCCGTCCTCGCGTTCAGCGGCGCCCTTCCCCCTCCTGCCGTCCTCATTGCCGCTTCCGTTTCTCTTGCGCGTCGGTGATTGCGTCACTTGTGTGCTCTGCCCTCTCCCGGACGTGGGTCCGAGCAGCGGAGGGAGTCAACCAACGGCGCAGCTCGGGGTTCTTGACGCTCTCGACTCGCACGCCGTCCGGACGCGTGACATGCGCGCCGAGCTCCGCAGTGCGGGTACAAGAACGGGCAGCACCGAGCGAGCTCCGGCAAAACTTTGCCGAAGACGCCCGCCGATACGGGACTACATTGGAGCATCGTTGGACGGCCATCACTGTCACGTCCGTCATGGCCAACTTCTCCGAGAAACCTTCATCGCACTGTGCTGCTCGCTTTCTACGAAAAGCATCGTTTTTGTCTTAAGGTGAGTCAACCCCTTTCTGTTCGCATGCAGGTATAAAATAATGAAAACGTACCGCTGATTAATAACGATGGGACTATTTAAGCCTTGCGTTATCTATTATTATTCGCTCATGACATGTTTTCATTTTATTGAGTATATTGTTTGCAAAAAAGAACACTGCTGCACACGATAGTGAAAGTGGCTTCCTGAACCCAGAAATATTTCCTAATTAAGGTCCCTGCACAACTTATAACACGCATAGGAATAGCACACAACGTCGCATGTTGCGTTATAGCACTTGTTGCTGCTGGCTGCAAAATGTGATTAAGTGTGGGTAGCGCGCAGGAAAATAAACACAATCGAAGAGGCACGGTCACATGTAGCATACAGCGCTGTTGGTGTCCGTGTATCTCCCTTTGTGCTGTGGTTTTCCGCCCTATACCTACGCCAAATCATTCGTTACCAGCCCACCCAAACCGCTATGCTTATCTTACGTGACTGGAAGACAGACGTCTAAAACACAAGCGTGTGTCCGTGCTGTCCGCCTTTTTGCACACATTTGACATTTGCATTGAGATTTCGCTGCATTGTCTTTCAGCGGCACCAAAAGTGGGGATAGTTTAGTTTGCATTGTACTTAAGCCCAATATGATATCGCAAATCACGCAGTACCGTCTGTATCACTTCTGTTTCTGAGTGGTATTGAAAGGCTCAGTGGCTATGGTGTTAGGCTGCTGATCACGAGGTCGCGGGATTGAATCCCGGCCACGGCGGCCGCATCTCGATGGGGGCGAAATGCGAAAAACACCCGTGTACTTAGATTGATACCTCGAATCGCACCACCGAGGTATCGCAGGCCTGAAGCCGATTAAAAATAAGATCTTGATGGGTCGGGTGACCCAAATGTATTTTTAAATGTAAAAGCTCACCATTAAAAAGAAAATTGTCAGGAATGTTTCGTGATAATGATCGAACACCGGCGTTAGGTAAATCTTGTTATAGCAGTGCAGTGTTAATGTTGTGGCGTGGTATAACTGATAATTGCGTCCGTTCCTGTGGTTTATTTACATCTGACATAATGCGAAAGGAACGATAATGTAATGGAAGAACGGTCTGTTCTAAGACCGCTCTTTCATTGACGCCACCAAGACGGTGTCGGATGAGCGATGGGACCGCACCTGTAAAAATAAAAGATAAGAGAGACACAACAGAAAGAAGGCGACGGGAACGAAAAGGGTGATTGAAAGAGAGCAATGTTGTGCGGACAGGCGTGATAGGTGAAAAAAAAAAGATAGTTGGAGGGCTCAGAAAAGATGTGTGGGCACGGGTAATTCCTTGATTCAAAAGACCGTATATGTGAACTCCGCCGTTGTACGCTTAATTAAGTCTTTTGAATACAAGAAGCGTGTATGAAAGAAAAGTGAAGTTTTACGAGGAAGTAAAGAATTAACGTGAAGGAAAGATTAAACTATCAAGTAAAATATTGGTACGTAACAGCAAGACTAAGAAATGTAAGAGGTATAGAAGGGATGATGAGCTATCATGAAGGCATTTATATGTTTAGAAAAGCTTTGAAACGCTAGGCTTGATTTAGAAGCCACCTGCAGCTTTCTACCCACCTAAAACGTTTACGCGACCTTGTCTTATAAACTTACCTGAGCATTCTAACTCTGAGTGCTTGAAATAGTCAGGGAACATGTGCGTAGGGCTTTCGACACTGTGCGACGAAGCAACAGCTGCGATTGTGTCGAGCTAAGAGCGCTTGGAAACGTAGTAAGAATGGCTATCGCATCACGCCTACACAGTTCTTGACAACGTCAACCATATACAGATTATCCCATCGCGCGTCGTGTGAATGGTTATTGCGCTGTAAAACGTGCTTCGCGTCTAAGATACGACTCGTTCAAGATACCTGTTCTGCAGAATGTTCGCACCAGTCCAGCAATTTCGAAAGGTTCATTTGTCCAAGAAATATTTCCATTCAAAAGTTCTGCACGCGAGCCGTGCTACATATAAGTATCGCGTGAAAGCATCAATTAAAACAAAAAAAGATTGGCGGGTGGGTATGAACGTCATGAAATTCAGAAAGTTGTCGGAATACCGAGTTATCATGTAAAAAAAAAATAAATTATGGGGTTTTACGTGCCAAAACCACTCTCTGATTATGAGGCACGCCGTAGTGGGGGACTCCGGAAATTTCGACCACCTGGGGTTCTTTAACGTGCACCTAAATCTAAGTACACGGGTGTTTTCGCATTTCGCCCCCATCGAAATGCGGCCGCCGTGGCCGGGATTCGATCCCGCGACCTCGTGCTCAGCAGCCCAACACCATAGCCACTGAGCAACCACGGCGGGTTTATCATGTAAGAGCCAGGCCTAATCGTCAAAAGCTGTTGTCCTTGCTTGCGTTCATGCGATGCGCGTGAACGCATAGGATGTATAGCCGTAGCAGGTGAGGAAAACACGTGATAGCGTGCCTCTTGTACTTCTTGCGGTTAAATAATTACATCAGTATATAGCCTAACGTATTTCGCTTACTGCGTGTTTATTTATTTTTTTAATTTATGGGGCAAGTTATTCTTTCGTCCCTCGGACGAAATTACGTTGTCGTTCTCTCTCTCCCCACATATTTCTTGCCCGTAGTATGCGCCATATAATCCAGCATTCGCTAGTCGGCAAGGCTTTTGTCGGCTTCTTTAACGCCCTCCCCTCGCGTGCTGTTTTCATCCAAACGTCACGGCCGGCATACGGCCGGGCGACATTCACAATAAGCCACCTGAATATTCTTCCGTATATACAGAAGTTATCACGGAGAAAGACCAGCGTCCGATCGTACATTGGTTTTCTGTATAAGTTGCATAAATCAGGCTTGTTAGCGCAGTTGTCGCTTCGAGTGTGTATTTATATTTTCCCTATCACAGTGGCAAGCGCCTTATTTCCATTTTTGATTCGCTGGACAGGTTGCATTCAGTCGAGAGGCGAGTGTGCGCTGTGAAGAAACGCAAGAGCTCGCCACAGTCCAATATAGGCAGTGCTCTTCTTTGCCCAGTGTTTTATTGGGCACAGGTGGGTGGCTCGAAAACGCTTGCCCTTGGCGAATGTTGACGCGTCAAAGACAAAGGTTTGCTTCAAGGCTTGAACAAAGGTCGCCATCGCAGCGAAGCAGCTGCGCCCTTGCACGCGTGATGCGACAGATGCCGTGTGAATGAACAGGGGCGATGTGGTGCCAACGATTATCTTGTTCCGTCGGGAGCGAATTGCTGCCAGTCGAAAACGATCCAACGGAACAAAGAAAGTCGTGCTGAGGACACTAGCGGGAATATAGCTCGTAAATTCTGCGGACAAAAGCGCCAGCGCGCGAGGGAGCCCTTCTTTTTCTCGGTGCGCAGTCACCAGGTGAGGTCGTCGGCATAAGAGCATTTACGAATACGTGTGCAGTTACGTCAGCTCAGCTGATCTATAAGGTCACGTCGAGCGCAATGCTACTAGGCGGTTGCCTCTTGTTTACAGCTGTGGCGCCTGCTACCCAACAACGTGAGGGCCAGCACAGCTGCGAACTAAGAGCTCGTTTTAGCGCACGCCACAGCACGCACGGTCATTACCAAGTCAAAATAGGAAATTTCGCGTTATCTCTCCACCCATTAAGTGGAAACGTTTCGAACATGGCCTGCCGGAAATGTACAACTGAGGTTTGCCCTTCTTACGGCCTACAGATACAAACGTATTCTAACGCTTACAAGTTTAGCAAGCATTTCGCAGTCGGTAAGATTAAGAAGTCCGTATCACCGACGATGGCTCAGCGGTAAAGCCGTCCTGCTCCTGATGTGCACGAGATGATCAGAAGAACGACTTCGAGATCGCGCACGAGCACAAGTTATGCGGTTCTGCTGGCCGTCGAGGCTGCAATTCAGCCGCGTGGCGAACGCTCCCGCCTTTCCGCAGCCCGGTATGCCGTATCCCTCCAACACGATGTTATTCGCATTTCTTGGCCGCGAACATTAATATCTGTCATTATCTAGAGCCTAAGAGCTAGCAACTGGTTAACAGCTACACGGTTTTAAAGCGAAACTTTCTTTGCCTTTCCCTTCGACTTTCCCAATGCTGCTGCTGTTATCTGGTACACCGCGTGGGAGGGGGGGGGGGGGGTAGAATGTGTACATACATTGAAGGAGCGTGGCAAAGAAAAGAGACGCGAGGAACTCTTTGAACCGCACCGCCTCGAATGTGCACAATGCCATCTGGAGCTCCTGGGTCGTCGCCACCTTAGCCTCTTGACAGCTGTAACCATCCGCGACCACCTGCAAGCGCTTACCTTCCTACAACGTGCAAGTCGAGAAGGGAGCTAGATAGAATGGACGAGAGGAGGGGGAGAGGAGGCATAGAATGAGTAGAACTCACGCAGTCGCGAAACGAGTGAATAACAGCCTTGCCACTCTTCGCTCGCAGTAGATAGGGAAATCTTGACGTGAGAAGGGAAGAAAACGCTGGATAAGCTTATAGGAGGCCCCTCGCCAGGCCCCATAGAAAATTTTAGTTATGCGCTAAATGTTGTTACGTGTGCTCTAGGGAGGGTTCTATCGCAAACATTTTTCAAATCGGCTAATTAATAATCGAGCTAGAAATATTCAGTGCCGCGAACCCATGATTTCAGGAGGCGAGCTCCACTGCCAGGCAAGACACTCTCCACTCGTCCCGTCTAGCCTCCTCAAGCGAAATTCCTTCCCTGCGTTCTCCCATACCGGACCTCGAGGATAGCGTGACGCATACGTCACGGGCACCGCCTTCAGTTTTTTTTTCTCCTCGCTTTTTTTTTCCTTTTTTGGTGCGGCGCACTTCCGCTGACGGCGTTGCGCGCTAGCTGTTCTGATTGTCTGGTTTCGCACAGTGCACAATTTGCGCGCTGTGCACAAGGACACATGACTAGCAGTATAATTCAGTGCTACACAAATACTCAGGCAGAAAACGCGGATCGCAGAGCATGATGACGCGCTGGAGCACGGTAGAAAATGGCTACCTGCGCACGTGACTGCACGACCGTGGGAACAAGCAGACGAAGAGGAAGTACATCACTATTACTTCGGTGCGAAGTAAAACAAAAAATGCACAGACATTCTGTTTGAGTTTTTATTTTTCTAAACTTCAATTCGTCAATTCAAGCTACAGGTCACACAAATAACGGACGTTGCCTTGAATAATTCTCGAAGACACGCTCCACCACGAGCAACGTCACACAGCGGACACGAGTACGTAGGCGCAGGGACACGCGTGCGTCACCGTCCGGCATGGAGCGCGGTCGCCGCGAGGGAAAGGGAAAACGGCGTTCGGATTGAAATTTCAGACTTTTCCGCGGCACGTAGCAATGTAATTCTTTGCAAACACGTTCATTAGCACGCATTGTAAGCTCTGCACTTGTCAGCTCAAAATGGCCAGACCTGGTAAGGGGCCCTTTAAGTTCAAGGTACGGTGCGGTGCGTTTCTGCAATTTCTGAAAAATAAAACCATGCATATATGTCTAGCGGACAACTTGCGCAGGGCGTGCAGAAGCAGAGCCGCATTAATTAAAGCGCACGGCAGGGTCTAGGCGACACAACGGAAGCAGCCGCACGTCAAACCAACACTTCCGTGCTCGCCGCGATAGCTTTCCTTCTTTGGTATTGCTCGAGGTCGCGGATTTTTCCGAGCCAGCCGCATTTCGACGGGGGCGAAATAAAAACAAACGCTCGCGCACTTTGATTTAGGGGCACATTAAAGAACACCGCGGTGCAAAAATTATTCCTGAGTGCGCCACTACGGCCTGCCTCATAATCCGATTGTGGTTTTGGCACGCACAGCCCCGTAATCGAATTCAGGTTTAATGCTTCTGCCACGATGCAATGTGCCATGCGAGGCAATGACAATGCTCAACCCTCTCGGAGGTTATGAAATATGGCGCACAACAACGCCGAAAGCAAACACCTCTCCGTTTGTGTTCTGTGTACTACGCAGGCAAACAGCAGTGGTGCACGCAAGATAGCGTTTAGCATCTACTCAGCACTCTCGTGTTAGACTAAACGCCGTTAATCATCACCGCTAATTAGCGCCAATAAAATCAACCACCTCACAAAGCTTCGCTTAGATCGATTGCCACAGTGCGTGGGATCTGCATATTCTTAACTCTGGACACTATCGGTGAAAAAAAAAAAAAAGAGACCGTAACAAAAACCGCGCCTTTTTAAGCTAACAGCTTTGTTGGTGTGCGCAGGTGATGTGATTCTGACCAGATCTGACATTCAATGTCAATGACATTCAAGGGTGAAATGCGTATCAGCAAGGGAATCCTTCAAATTATAATATAACGAAAAAGGAAAGAATGTGCAGCACATGCTCATTAAGAGATGCGGTGGCTTGGCCACGAATGAAGGCTCGAAAGAGCTATATCGTTAAAAAAGGCAGCGGTGATTGACTGTGATGCCAAGCAGAGTTTAGAACCGCAATTTTTTGTCGTTCCAGTTCAGCGAAAAGACTTCATCCCAGTTGAACTCCGGGACGAGAAAGTAACAGTTCAAACCGGCTTGAACCGTTTTATGCTCGTTTGTATGCAGAACCTAAGGGCAATTTCATAGCAACATTACAAATATATTGTACAAGACCTCAACTATGCTCCTGAGCTGCGCGGAAGATTGAAAAAAAAAAGAAGACAAATAAAAATGTATGCCGGCTATTCTTCATGCCGCAAAAAGAAACTACGACATTGCGGAAACAGTGCATCATTTCAACCGCCCCTACTTCAGTTGACATACCAGTGTGATCATAATCAACCGCCTAAGTATATAAGCGCTTCATTTCAGCCATTATATATATATATATATATATATATATATATATATATGAGAGAGAGAAGGGGAGAAGGAAAGGCAGGGAGGTTAACCAGACTGAGTCCAGTTTGCTATTCTACACGTGGGGAGGGGAATGGGGAGTGAAAGAGAGAAAACTTAGGTGTAGGATGTCTATAGTCGGGCACTCAAGTCTGTTTCCTTCAGGTAGTGAAAAAGCGCTCGAACTGCATTCTGGGCTAATGAACTGTGAGGCCAGGCTCCCAAGATCTTCGCTTCCGTAAATGGCCTGTCATCCAGTCTATTCAAGGCACGCTGGAGAGTCTGACGTTGATTATCGAAGCCAGAACTGTGGTACAGAAGATGACTGATGGTCTTTTCACACTTGCACTTAGGGCACATTGGTGAGTCCGCCATTGCAATACGGTAGCTGTAAGAGTTGGTGAATGCTACTCCTACCCACAGCCGACACAGCAGTGTTGCGTCACGTCGTGAAAAGTTCGCTGGTAATTTAAGTTTCAGTGATGGGTCGAGGCTGTATTACCATGAATTACTAACGCGCCTGCCTCCCGATGCGCCTTGATGAAAGCCGCAAAATATTCGGCCACATATAGCAAAGATCGTGTGCATTTTCACAAATAAGGCAGTGTTGGGCTGCTCAGCACGAGTTCGGGGGATCGAATACCTGTCATGGCGGCCGCGTTTCGATGGGAGCGCAATGCGAAAACACCGGCGTGCTTAGATTTAGGTGCACGTTAAAGAACCCCACGTGGTCCAGATTGTCCGAATTTGCGGAGTCCCCCACTACACGGCGTGCCTCATAATCAGATCCGGGTTCGGCACATAAAGCCCCATGGTTTAATTTTCCTTCCTTTTCGTTTTTTTGTTGTGTTTTTACAAGTCAGGCAGCATGGTTGAGCCACTAGCGCAGACAATGCATGGATGATGAACTCATGAGAAAGTATGCAAGCTAAACCGAAAACAGTTTTTCTGTTTTTGACTTCGTTCCAGAGTGAATTTTTTTTTTTTTTAATCTTGACGTTCCGGCTAACTTCCAGTACGCACACAGACAAAAAAAAAAAGACATTTCCTTTTTTTTATTTGCATCAGTTCCGCTTCGATAGTATGGTCACGGGAACACATCAAAGGTGGCATGAGTATATGAAGGGGTATCTGTAGAGAAATATCCGGGCTAGTGAAAGGACGGAATGAAAGTTTCATTAAAGGCAGCGGTAGTACACATAGCAGAAAGACAGAAAAGCTGGCTAGCAATTGTTTGCTGAGAGAGATACTATGCCCACATACTTTAAGAGGAGAAAGAAAAAAAAGGAAAGGGAAGAAAAGGCAACACATCACACGCGGAGTCCAGTTGTTGTGAACCTCGCATTGATTTGAAGCACAGCCTTTCGGATAAAAGAAATATTTGACAGCAGTTCTAGAAACGGCACACGGTAAACGCTGCATGGAGTTCTCGCATACCTTCCTCTTGCTGGTACAAATTCACAGTGAAATGACTGCACCGCCGGTAGTTACGCGTGATTTTATGGGAGTAAATGGCAGTTTTTATAGGGGAGAAAACAGCCTCTGTGTTATCTGGAAAGTGGGCGAAGAACCCGAGGAACGTTGGATATTTATGGACTGCATGCAATCTCACATTTTGCTTTTTGAGTTTCAATATACAAAAATCGAGGCTCTTGACGCAAGCCTACGACAGCGATAATTATATCCGGTCCTATACGAGCTCCGACCTCAACACCGTTGGCTACTTCCGGCAGTTGATCGAAGAACGCGTGCAAAGAAATTCCGGCTATATATGGGTTGCTCCCAGTAACGCGGAAGCATGCTTCCGGTGCCAAAATAGAGAGCGATATTCTACAGTCTGTGCGAGTCTCATGGTTGTAATGGTAGGCTCAAAGATGCGCGCCGAACGGCCTATGGATCCTTAGTTAGCTTATAAAGCAGTCGTGTAAGCAAGCCCTCCCAATATATACGCTCGTATAATTAAGAACATATTTCATCGCCTATACTGTTTTAGAAACTTAGTTCTTTTTTTTACATTGCTTTCTTGGGGTTTCTGACGGCTCCAGCAAATTCGGGTACTCTAAGCTTCAATCTTTGCTTACTTTTAATGACCTGGCGGTGTCAAGCTTGTCGTCGCAAGGCTCCTCGTCTGCGGCCGCCATTCCGTGGCTAATCGCAAACGATTCAAGGATCGTTGTTGTGTAATACAGTTCCGTTGAAAGAGAAATATAGAGAACATTAGAGATATATTTCTGTCGACGTTTGTGCCCGTCTTTATAGCCGAGGAAGTGATTTTCGTATAGTACATGAACTCTACGCGGTGCGAAAAGTCTCCCGTGTCATCTGTGCTCGCCCAGGAACGGTGCGGTGTCTGTACTTCCTTGTATAGTCAGATTTATTGGACCTGTAGTTACTTTTGCATTACGGGCAAATAGGTGTATTATAGGGAAATTCCTAGCAGTCACCTTGCAGAACGCATTAAACATTGTTCTGGTTTCAAAGTGGCGAATAATATGTTTGGTCATCGGCTGATTTTGCCGACGTGACAGCCATCTCGTTTTCTTTAATATTACGATATTACAAAGCACTGAGTAAATTACTAGCATCAACAGCTACCATGAAAATTGATGCACTGTTTTAAAGGCGATTTTAATCCAAGCAGCTGCAGACGAACAAGTATTAGTATTCACGACTGGCATGTAAGCAAGAAAGAAAACGAAAGGTAAGAAAAAAGATAGGAAGACTCTTCTTCACATGATGGGATCTTTATTGATCCTAACGACGGCTAGTTGACACTATCAACAGAGCAGGTGGAAACCTATCTGCTGTCTGTCCCCGCGTACTACGTCATATGTTGGCATAAAAAAAAAACGGCTCTTGCCTGGTTTCGTGTGACCAAGAAACCCGTACGGGTTCTACGTTAGTGGCTTTTCACTTTGGCTTGGACAGTGACCGCGACTTCTTAAAAACAAAAAGCAGAACGACGAAGTTTTTACGACCATTTGACGTTCGAATTGCCGCCGCAGCAAATATTACCTAGTTTGCCAAGTACGTTTACAAAGTTATAAAACTGTGAATTGCGAAAGTCTGTTCATTACGTATCAGCGCTTAAACTTTAATAATTAATGCACAATGTTGCAATCGTTCGTACTTATGCAATTATACAACAGGAGCATACTGTATAAATGGATTCCTTGACCATTTAAACGCTCCGCGAGCCACTCGCATTAACTCATTTAATCCAACCCATTTCACAGTACGACAGGGTGCAGTATTACTACAAGCGAATTTACATTTCTGGTTTCTAATTTATCTTCTTACTTTCGCTTCCCACATCCACCAGATGTGCCGTTCCGGCTTGTCTTCTCCCACTGATACCTCAAGCAGAATCCTCACATCGACGTAAGTATACCTCTTGAAAATTTCCGTCGCAGTTTTCTTACCTGCCTTAGTATGCTTGAAAAGCCTGCTCTTTCGCGTAAACAGGTCAATCAAGTTCGAACTAGAATACATGTAGTGTAACGTGCTTGCGCTAAAATCGTGAACGCTGGAGACTGCAAAATTTGTCGGGGTTACGCACTCTTAATTTGACGTAAATGTGTGGTCTGCACGCGTAGCATCTGTCGTAGATGTGGATAAATCCGCCAGCTGTTGGATCCGTCTGGTAAATTTTATGTTCCGATAACAACAAAAAAGAAGCAATAAAGCACTAGTTTTTTTTTTTTTTTTTTCGGAGGCATTGATTCGGGCTAGTTCCTCTGTCATACTGGGATTATCAATAGCGCTAAAAGGACAGGCACAGGCTTGGGAACAACAACACATGGGGCCGTGTGTTGTCATTTCTATGTCTATCCTCGTATATTTAGCGCTGTTGAGGTTCCCACTAGTATTTCCTTGTTGTTCCAGAGTATGTGTCTCTATAGCTTTCATGTGCGTCTTTTTCCTATTGCAGTGTGGCTTACTAATTTTCGTATTTCGTGCTTATGTTTTTACATACCTAATGTTCTCTTATCTTATGGCAGCTGATTTGCATCTGTAGCCTTAAATATGCTTAATATGAGAATAACCACATGTATACATATAGTGCTCTTGTGCGTCGAAGTTGTCTAGAATGTGAGCGTACCAGATGTGGCAACGATGTACAAACTTTTACCTACCGAACCATACACCACTGTAATTAGGTAGCTAAATGAGCTATGTTGCAATAGCTAGGCATGTGGACATGCTTGCGTGAAGATAAGAAAAACGGGAGCACCCTGTGAGATGCACGCTTACAACTTCAAAGATATCGAGAACGGCATATGTGTCACGATGCGTACCCCCGCACCTAGTCGTTTATAATTGGACGCGATGCCATCATCGTCTGTCACTGTTTCCCTTTTGTGAAAAGCGCGTATCCATTTCAACAAGAGTGTATGCAACAAAGTCTATTCTGCGAATGTTGTTATTCAGCCAAAGGGGCAAAAGCTTGAGGGTGCAAGTATCAGCACAGCTGTCAGTTGTAGGATGTCGGGAAGCAATGAGAAAGGCGCTTCCTGCATCTCAGCAGTTTGTCGGATAAGTAAAGCGATGCGTTGTGATTAAAAAAAAAAAATAGTGCACCTGAGAGAAGGCTGAAGTGGGCACGCCGCGAAGGGAACGTCAGTTATCTTGGCAAATTAAATTGTGCGAGTTGGTACATGCCCATGAATAATAATTAAATTTAAAAAATGAGCGCGAAAAAAAAAAGAAGTATGAGTACACGGACAAGTCGTCTTGCTGTCTTCCTCATCTCTGCATTGTGCTCATTTTGTTTCCTATTCATGTGATGTCATTTACGTTACAGTTGTAAAGATGTAGTTGCCACACGAATTTCATATATATTTAATTAAAGTATACGGTACTTTCACCAATGGCAATGCACCGCCGTTCGCGCAGCTAGAGCTTTTCTTCGGCGTAGGTCTGCAGCTGCCAGTGGATGAATGTGAGGTCGGTTGTCCTTACATCGCCCGTATACAACAGACATCCCACTAACGCGCGTATACAGGGTACTCGCTGAGTAAATCAAGTTCCGCAAACCATGCCCGTATGAGAAAAACAGTCGTTCAGCCGCGGATACCTGGTCTCATAATTCCGTACTCTTGCTGTTGTGCCCGTCGAGCTCTTCACGGTAGGCGGCCGGAGCATTTGTTCATTGCTCAGGCGCGCCCGCAACACCTGTTTCGGAAGAGTGAAATGTCCGGTCGGTGTTACTCTTTCTTTTTGCTCCATTTATGCATGCGATATCTAGCACTAGCCATTGTTTCCATTCCGCAACAGATCTTGCGACGAGAGTTTCCACGTCTGCTGCAATCATCGTTTCGCGGAAGCAGGCGGAGCCGCCGGCAGCGCACGTTGGTTCATTAGTGCGGTGTTGGTCGTCCCCACCTATCGGCGTCGACGTTCTTAATGTGTTGGGCACTGAGAAGGAAGCCCACTTTGAACGATAGTCATTAAGGATACCAGTCCAGATGCTTAACAGTTGTATGCGATAGTATCTTTTTATATGTAGGGAACGAAAACTGCCCGTCTCGAGTGATGGAGTCACGACCTGACGGTTGTAAGGCGATGCAGTTTCGACTTCAATGACTATTGTCTAGAGTAGGTTACTTTTCGCAGATTACAATTTATGTTCATGCGTTATGCCTCGCACCACATGATTCACACTGTGCACGGTCACTTCTGGCACACTACGTGCTACATTTGTTATTTTAGTGTCTTCTATTGTTTCTCTTAATTTCTCATCCTCTTTTATATCCTTTCCAATTTGGCGAGTCCGGTGTCCCTTTCAGGAGGCAATCGCTAGCGTGATTATTTCACAGTGTGTCTGTTTATGTGTTTATATGATTTATAATAATAATGATAACTGCTTAATATCCATGCCTTTCCTTCCCTCTCTCTTAAAGGGCCCCTGAAACGGTTCGGACAAATTTTGTAGACGCGTAGGGTACAGCTTAAGTAGAACATTCGCACCACAATTTAAGTGAAGCGTTACGTATTAATGGAGCTACAAGCGATTACAAGTTACCCTCCTCCCTAGCCATGCTTTTCCTCCTCAACTCGTTCGCCGTGCCTCCAGGGCTAAGCTCCGCCTTCACTGGTTTGCGTCACGATGCGACGTCACATCATCCACTTTCGGTTGTTTTGGAGCCCGCCCCCGCCCGCGCGAAACCTCTCCGCTAGCTGCTTTATACCGTCGACCGCAATCGAGAGCTATCGAAGCAGCGTGCGTTGCGAGCATTCTGTCGCAGCGCCGAACGTGTCTGGTATTCCGTTAACCACACACTAGCGGAACGTTTCAACTGAACGGTGGAAGCATAAACTCAAGCTGATGAAGGAACTTTAGTGTAGACGTACGTGAGCTGCCTGATCGGTCTCTACGGTCCAGCCACCCGTTGGCGCATAGCTTAACCAGTCAAAGAAAGAACTAATAACTAATAAGCAACCAAGTGTAAAAGATTTTAAACATTTACAAAAACAACGTGTTAACGATTACACTCCTGCGAAAAATTTACACCAGCAGCAAAGAATACATTTTGTTACTGCTACTGTGTCTGGTTGAGCGCTATGCCACCAGGTGGCTGCACCATGCAGTCCATTCACATTTGCGCTTCTGTTCATCCCATGAAACGACACGCAAGGGGACACGGCCACGCCTTGTCCCCTTTGCGCTTGCGTTTACCCGAATACCGGACTCGCGAAACGCTACTGCGTTAGCAATCTTCCGGTGTAAATTGACGGCCGCAATCGCGCAAATCCTGGCGCCGATCTGATAGCGGCAGTCCGATGCGCTGCAGCCAGTCCGCTCGTCTACTGGCTTGCAGAGGGACACGATGTCGCAGCTTGACATATTGCCAGTCGCTACGTTTGCAGTCCACAGCGCAACAAAGTCGAATCATAGCGCTCGGGAAAAGACAGACCGACACTAACGGCGGAGCTCTCGTCAAAGACGGAGCACGCTGTAACACAAGCAGACGACACTTGCTGTGTGCCGGAAGTGCTTAAGTGCACTGAAAGATTGTTCTTGTGCATTCCCTTAATGTTACTTTCTTCTTTATAAAAACAAATTAACTAACATTTCAACTATGACGAACATCATTTGTTCTCCATAAAGGTGGAAAAATTATCGACCAGGCGCCCTGGTCAGCCAATCGGATAGATCGCCCCACTGACGTCATATGGGTGATTTGCGTCATATGGGTAGGGGCGGCTTAAAATTCCGCGGCGCAGTGTGCTGCGATCGGCAGCGATGTGCATTTTTAAAACCTTATAATAAATTACACGCTTTACGCAGGTCACTTAGATGTGTCAATTAATGGTCAGAAGGACCTGCTCTAACGACTCCGTACGTTTGTAGAAAATCGTCAAAATCGTTTCAGGGTCCCTTTAAGATTGCGTGTTCAGAGCGACCCGTTCAGAATGTCATAATGCTATCTTTTGCTTTCGTGTGAATTGGTTAGTTACCATGGCAGTTACCGTGTATATTACTCTGTAAATTGAAGACTACTCTTAACCACGCATTCCTCCTCTTTGCCTTGTTCTGCTGTAACAAAATAGGGACACTGCATCACATGGCATCTTCGCGAGCTACGGCGAGCGACTTCGAGCGGCGTCTGCCCTGAGCCACGTACTCCTGACGGGATGCACCGGAAGCTGCGCAAGAGCCTCATCTGGACGGCTCTCGGCGCGAGCGCAGTAACGCTACTGTTCACCTGCACCACCTTCAAGACCTGCATCCGGCGCTATGGAGCACCTCAGAAGAGCCCTCTCGAGGTTCCCGACCTCCGGAGCATCCTGTCCACTTACACCGACGTCTTCACGCTGCCGCCGTTCAGGCTGGACTCGCAGTCTCTGTACCGAGTCCACGAGAAGGCTATCGAGGGCGACAAGCGAGCGTCCGACAGAGCGCTCGTGTGTTTGTCCACCATCGCTTCGCTGGACCATCTGCACTGGCTACGCGAGCTCTCTGAGCACTGGGCCGGCCCGGTGTCGGTGGCTGTGTTCTTCAGGGAGAACTTCGACCTGCAGCTCATCGTGACGTACCTGCACGTGCTTAGGGTGTGCTTCCCGGCAATCAGGGAGAACTTCAGTTTTCACTTTGTGTCGCCTGCAGAGAGGAACGACAGTGGTGCGAAAGACACGTACGCGTGGGAAGACGTAGACAAACCGCTGTTCTGTGACAATCACCGCGCTCTGTTGCGTGCCCTTCTGTCTATCCAGCGGACGCGAGGCTGGCCTCGCTTGCTCTTCCCGCAGAACCACCTAAGAAACGTTGCGCGTGATGGCTGCGTTTCCAGCCCGTATTTCTATGCGACGGACGTGGACGTGATGCCGCAGTACGGACTGTATGAGCGTCTCTCCGCGTTCCTGCTGCGGCAGCCGCCTTGTACGAAGTGCCTTTACGTCGTGCCTGCTTTCGAAGGCACCGAGTTTGTTCCCCATCCGAGGGCCAAGAACGATTTGCTCAGTAGGTAAGCGAAAGCAAGGCAGCAGTGAACGTTGACGGTAGGAGAAATGGAAAAGGTTTGTTGACTGTAAAAACGTGCTATATGCTTAAGCATGTTCATATGCGAAAGGAAATGCCTCATACAAGTTTACTGTTAGCGAATGAAAACTGGCCAAAAACGAGGAATCAATGGCGTTTAACTTCCCAAGCTCACCGCGTGTGTCCTGAGAAATTTCAGGTAGCTTGCGTGACCTTCAAAGCGGCTTTAATCGCTTCGACTTTTAAATATTTATCAAAACTTGTTTTAGAATATCGTTCATTCAGTGGTTAATTTATCATATATGCAGGTTATAAACTGAAGACATCTGCCTCGGTGCACCTAACTATGTACATCTCTGCGCACACAATGAAGAAACAGCCCCAACGAAGTGGATTTTTAGCTGAAAGCTTTTGAAGCATCCTAAAAACGAAGGTGCGATAGACATCGAGTTGGATACTGAGTGTTCGCGTTGTCTTGGGCGTTAGTTTTCTAGTCTCATCTTTGTCAGGACCATACTGACTTACGCAGCCGAGTGTTCCAAGAATGCTTTTGTTCTTGTTGTTCCTTAGGCGCTCCACACGCGACAATTATTGCTGCCTTTTCTTAATGTTTCTTTTTTTTTGCAACTCGACCACTCTTCTCTATTCTAAAACATTGCTTGATATTTTCATTGCTTACTTTTGTCGCATCTGGGGATACTTTGCATTTATGTTGATTTATCGATTGATTTTGTCTTTTTAACCTCCCATTCTCGCAACCAACACCTCCCTACCCTAGAACAGGAAACAGGAAGGACTTCCGAGTGTATCACGCGGTGGCGTTCAGCAAAAACCAGCGGGCCACGAATTTCAACAAGTGGAGGAAAATCCCGAGCAAGAGTGAGCTCTTCGTAGCTTACCAAGCAGTCTTCGAATTCGGTTACGAGTGCTTCTACGTCGGTCCTCACGACGTACCCAAGTTTCGCGAGATATTCATCGGTTATGGATTCACGAGAAACGTACAGGTACTTGTCAGTCGTTGTGAAGTGTTCGTACTTTGATAGTCGAGTATTTAGAAACCTTACTGTACTTACATATGCTGCATGTGCTGAACTGCTCCTAAAAAGGTTCATTTGCTTTCTATATAAGCAAAGTAATTGAAAGTCTGCATTATTTTATCTTTCCAGAAAGTAATCTCATAAAGTTAGTGCAGACAAGTACCGAAGTTGGACTGCTTAACGGTGACATTAGGACATTGCGCACGACCCTTACATATTAAATTGATCACTGTCCAACAACGGTGAAGCCTTGTTCACACTGAAATTATTCTTAAGAACGTGCCGCGTTGTTTACCTACAGCCAGTGCACAGTGACGTTGTTATCGTCAACTCGTGGTCATTTCTGAGGGCTCCTAAAATTATGGGGTTTTACGTGCCAAAACCACTTTCTGATTGAGGCACGCCATAGTGGAAGATACCGGAAATTTCGACCACCTAGGGTTCTTTAACGTGTACCTAAATCTAAGTGCACGGGTGTTTCCGCATTTCGCTTCTATCGAAATGCGGTCACCGTGGCCGGGATTCGATCCCGCAACCTCGTGTTCAGCAGCCCAACACCATAGCCATGCCGAGCGCTCCTGCGAAGTTTAAGGCGTTCAACCAAGTAAGTCATCTTTATCGTGGCAATAAGTACGCTGCTGTAGTGTTAACAAAGCCGGGATACGGCTACTGAATTCGTTTGTCTATATTTACATACAGCTTCATCGACGTTCGACAAGACCAGTGGAATGTGTCACTAGGCTTAATGTTTGTATTCTGGGCAATGTCATGTCATGGCTCCTTGAGGCGATAATGTGGCCATTATGAGAATTGCCAATTCAACTTCTGGCATCGTCTACAGATCCTGCGTCCAGTTCCTGTGTACATACGTCTACTCTCACTTGTTTACAGGTGCCTACAGGAAGTCTATATACTGCCATGCGTACTGCTGCGACGTATGCACAACGAACGTTAGAAAACAGGAAAATGGCTCGCTCTATTAAAAAGTGACGGCCATGAAATGTTGATCATTACTTTTTAGGGAGTCACTCTATTAAAGGGATATCATTTCGGTGGTCCGTATTTGCAATGAATTGCACGAATTTCGGTCAGTGCGTTTGTTTTAGTTAAACTAGTAATTTATTCATCCAGAACACTTTCCATGGCGATAATCCATACAACTATCATTGCAGGTAAAAAAAGAAAAAAGAAAAAATCGCGATCGAGTTCATGCCTTAAATATCCAAGAGGCAACCGGGGTATTCCATATGCGCAACTCGGGGAGGGAAAAAAAAATCGCGTAATTTTCTTGGTACTTCAGGCGTAGCATTCACTCAGCAGGTTTGCCCCACGCCTCTAATGCTCTAACGCATGTATGTTATATATATAACCTGGCTACCCGCCGTGGTAGCTAAGCGGCTATGGTGCTGCGCTGCTAAGCACGAGGTCGCGGGATCGAATACCAGCCGCGGCGGCGCGATGCAAAAACGCCCGTGTCTCGTGCATTGGGGGCCCGGTAAAGATCCCCAGGTGGTCGAAATTAATCCGGAGTCTCTTTCTCTCACTCCTCCCCCCCCCCCCCACCCCCCACCCCCCCCGGCGCGCGCGCTATGGCGTGCCTCATAATGAAATCGCGGTTTTGGCACGTGAAACACCTGAATGGAATTCAAATATAGCCTGACTTTCTTTTTTTTTTCTTTAACACGATGTGAAGGAAAGATTCTTGTCTAATCGACTACCCTCGATCCTGTAACTTTTTATCGGCAAAAGTGTAGTCTGAAGTTGTTCTGTGGTGGCCGAACTTACAAGCCCGCGTATTCGAGCGCACGTGTACGCACGTGAGCGAACGGATTGATCGATTGATACAAGTTTGCGAAGCAAGAAATTAGCAATTTATCGTTTTACTACATTCATTCAAACTCAACATGTTAGCCTTGTAGGGTTGTTCATCATTAACCTCTACTACCGGAAGGATCATCGTCACCACCACCTTCGTCGTTGTCATCCATTGTACTGCTAACCTCACCACCCACGCCAGATATAGCCCGGCGTATGAACCGAACAGACTGCATACTTCTGTATTTCGTAGTTTCTTCGCCCCATGCGTAAGCCTTTGCAGCTACGTTTCCCTTCCCGCGGTTCCAATGTTGTTACTCTGGGCTACCGGCTATTTGTTCTATACGCTTTACGTGACGTGCCCAGATCCGCTTCCTTATTTATGTTACTGATCCACATGGGCCCTGATCCTACATAGAAAGGCGGAGCTAGACGAACATTCCATATTCAGAACAAAGCTCCAACAGACAAAGGACCTAGAAAAGCAAGCACTGGCCTGCCCTACGCTGTTCTGAATATACGAATGTATACACCAACTGGCTCAGGTTTCGGTTCTCTCGCAGAACATTTCCTCGTCCCAGCCTTGCTTTCACCCCGTCATCGAGCTGGCCGCGCGCTGCCGCCTCTTACCTTTCTCTCTTTTTTCACCACTCCCTTCTCCCGACGCCGTGGTTGAGGTGACCACCATATAGAATTGCTGCGGTTTTCTCCTTCCGATAGCCATAACTGTGCAGGCGTCGCACCTGTGCGCCTGACTATGAGCAAAACGAGAACAAGGTAAAAGAGGGAGCCAACGTGTTTCGACAAGTGGGCTTATCTTTTTCGTGGCGACATATGCTTTCCTAGACACAGTATGAAGTTCGGTACAGTCTGAAGTGGGGGGGCGCCAAAGGGAGGGGGGGGAGGGGAGAAAAAAATACTAACCAACAGCTTTATCGTCAAGGCAAGGACTTATACTGAACGTCAAAAAGAACTAGGGCGACAGTTGTCCAATGCATCCTTTGCCGTCGCACGGTGCCCTTACGACTGTTGCAACTATAAAGAGGAATGCGAGGATCACTGAAGTTAGAGGCTCTTTAGTATTCTTTAAAGACCTATTTTATGATTGTACGACTGTGGTAAAGACCTGTCTTTATGCTCGAAGAAAATCTTTCTTGCTTTCTACAACACAAAAAAAAAAAATTAAGGAAAGAAAAATCCGCGCAAAGGCAGGAGCCACGACGTAACCAAGAGAAAGAGCACTGACGTAAAGGCTGGCTACTTTGACTATGCGGGAAATGCGGTTTCTTTATTTTGTTTAGCCTGCTGTGGTGCTCTTAGAGAGTCTAATTGACAGCTCCCCTCTCGCGTGAGTTCATGAGCAGACAGAAGGAGCGCGCAGTAATATTTATGACCACCATACGTTTCTGCGCTCCGCCTTGTCGAGAGCAGTCCGCCTCATTTTGTTTCTCTGCGGCCAACGGTTTTCGGGGATGTATATTTCATGCATGCATTCTTCGAGACATCTCGTTCACTCGTTTTCGCCCTCCCGACGTGTAGCCATTATTTCCGCGCGTCTTAGCTGGCGAGTGTAACTTTGGACAGGGCAGCTGCGCACGCCGCGTTCCGGACGAATTTTCTCGTGCAGGTGACGTGTCTCGCTGGAGACCATTATAAAGTATAATTTGGTCCGGGGGAACTTGAATATTTAGCTAGCGCTGAGCACAAGAGACCTCAATCTGTACCTGCTGAACTGAACCTGAGTTTCCTTTGAAATATTCACCGCTAATGTATACGCACACGACCACGCGCACAAACCAAATTTCACGGTTCTGTTGCGTAAATGACTGTCTGTCGTAACGCAAATACTTTTATGACAGCTTGTATAGGTATGCTTTCAATACTGGACCTAGCTTTTGGACATGCTTTTGGTTGGTGCATGGATTGATCACATTTCTTCAGTTCAGTTCCGGATAGATGCGTTCGTAAGCTCAAACTCGGCTCGGACGAAAGGACGCGGTGAATCCATTGAGTTTACGCATTCGTTGTGGTTTGGGGTGCATCTACTGATGTACTTCAAGATCTAGCCCTAAGGTTCTGTGGCAACTCTTTTTGATTATACTATAGTGAACGCAAGGTAGTTCCTATACCATAAAAACCAAAGGAAAAGCTATTTCTTAAGTTGGCATTTATTGCGCTGTGATCATGGGTGCCACAAGTGCCCCAAGTTTATTATACCATTTTGCAATTCTCAGTCGAAAGAGGCCACACAGGAGGTTCCAAAATATACCGAAATTTTGTCTTAAGTATGCACGCACGCACGTGTCTGTGCCTACATTGTGAACTTTCGTTCTCCACATCTCGTTCTTTAATTCTTTCCACAATGAAGAGCAGCCAGGTGGAGTCAGCCTAATTTTAAGCGCCTTGCTTTTCCCTTATTTCTTCTCTATTTCTGTAACAGCGACAAACGCTTGTGTCGGCACAACAAGTTTGGTTTTATATATATAACAAAAGGGATTACTACACAAGTTGCTGTCGTTGAGGCAGAACGGATTGTATCGCGTCTACAAGGCGAGAAATTTATCTGCAGGAATTTGTCGTAAGAACAGTTATTTTTTAGTTGTACCATTATCCCCCCTGCTTCTTGCACCATGCTTTCATATGACCTATGCATACCACTTCCCGAATCCTGCTGCCCAAGCCTAACATAAAACAGACGCTTGTACCCAAAACTTCGAAACGCCGTGCACGCACATCGACCGTGTCCAGGTAGGTGGGGGTATATCGTGTGGTACCATCTTGTATGCGAAACTGCCAGAAACCAGCCTAGAGTGAAAAAGGTCTTGTTGATCTTGCCGGAGCTGCAGTAGCTCACTGACGTTCGCTTTTTGTGCTCGACACTGACCATCGCAGACCCTGGAGGCACACCTGGCCGGCTTCCGGTTCCTGGTGCTGAGTGACGCGTTCGCCATCCACCGGGGCATGCGAAACACCACCACCAACGACAGCGCCCGCAACGCGGAAAAGATGCACAACTACCGCATCTTCCTCGGCTTCCGCAAGACGCTCCAGCAGCGCTACGGCAAAGGGCGAGAGTTCTCGTGACGGCCGCTGGTGCTCGCTGCCGCCCTCCCCACTATCGGATAAATAAACCTTAAAACCTTTATTTTGCCCTATCGCTATAAAATATTGCAAAGGGATGTGACTGAACTGCCAGAACACTCGTCACTCGCCTTTATACAGCTACAGTGAAACGTGGATTATGTCCCTAGGGTGTCCCTGCTGTAAAGAAGGTACTTCGAAAAGGGCACGTCGTGAAAGTTGCAACTTATTTGTGGAAGTGGATGTTTTGCCATCTCAGCATATGTCGTTTGTGCAGGAGTTATGCTTGTATTTCAGATTTCACCTGTATTTCATCATTTTCCAGCGGATGAGGGTTGCATGTAATTTGGAAGCAGAATTTGCCGGCGGGGGCTAAAAACTCCCAAATCTCCACCCGCACATATTGTTATACAAGTAGTACTTAATCTACAGTAGCTAGTTGGTATACTTGTCAAGCTACTGAGCACAAGAAACAACTTCCGCCTATAGCTCGAGCGTTCAGTCATGCCCACATTGTCTTCGTCGCTCAACCGTGACAATATAGTACTTATATATAGGTTTAGGCGAGGGACTTATCGAGGCCTTGTAATCCGGCTGAAACGTCCCACTTCTCTTCTAAGGTTTTACCCTGCACACAGAAACTCGATTGCATCTTTACCCCTTCCCCACGGGCAAGACAAATCATCCTGATAATGAACGAGTACTATTAGCCGTGGATAGGCTATTTACTGGAAATTTGCAACGCTTACGAGGACAAACCGCAGTAAACACTGTCACGAGCAAATGGTAAACGTCTTCCTTTGTCGGCTTCCATGCTTCACCTTGAGTGGTTGTCGATGATGTTTATCGTCTGCCGCCAAAACCTTGACATCACGCGTCATCTGTGCCATCGTGCAACAAAATGGGACAACCTATGCATAGAAATGAATGCATCCTCACATAGACACTGGGAGTGTGATGTCTGTGGAAAGCTACCGATATCTGTACAGAATGGGGTCGGCATACTGGTAGCAGCTTTTTGTATAGTTGCAGGGCACCATGAGCGGAAATATCCTTGGAGCGCGAGCTCATGCACTACTAACACAGCAGCAGCTTCCGTATGCCAGAAAAAACAGCGGAGAAGGCGATTTTCAGAAACCTAACCCGCCGTGGTGGCGTAGCGGCTTTGGCGCAGAGCGTGGCTGAGCACGAGGGCGCGGGTTCAAATCCCGCCTGCGGCGGCCCTATTTCGATGGAAGCCATATGCAAAAATGCCCTTGTATAGTGAAGTGGTGTACGTTGAAGAACTCCAGGTAGCCATAATTATTACGGAGTCTCTCACTACGGCGTTCGTCATAATGATGTCGCGGTTTTACAATGTGAGGCACCAGAATTCTGAGCAGTTTTCAGACCTGAAAGGATCCACCACACCGAAGTCGGCATCCTGCAGTGGTTGCAGGTCCTATATCGGACACTGAAGGTTTAGTGCAAGCTCCTCAGTCACTGTCGGCGTGCATCAGAAAACGAATGTTTACAATACCCAAGAAATTTCTGGAAAATAGATTCGGGACAAAAAGAATAAAATTACAGGAATTTAAGTCTGCTGTGATACTGTCAATATTAGTAAAGTACTCACTGAAGGCATCAGGTAAGGATTCGCCCCGGATTTCTTCGCTCTTTCATGATATGTTCAACCAAATGTGTGCTAGGTGTTTTATTCATGAATGTATTCCCTCTGCTCTACAATCTGTCTTGCCTCCTTTCCGCAAGTGAAAACGTATCACTCGTTGCAACTAGCTTTAGCTGGGCGCAATTCGTTAATTGATTTCGAAAACGCTTAATTGAGTCTAAATTACGTTTTCACGTGACCTAATAAACATATCGAACAGAACCTGTTTAACTTAATTTTTTTTTAAGTTAATGAGTAGCCTACGGCTTACGGAATTTGGCTGAACGCATAGGGCTAGCGTGCTCTGGGAAGCGTCTCTGATAAGAATGTCAGAATTTATCGAGGAAGACATAGGGTCAATTTGGCTCTTAAGCACTGTAAGCTGCACCACAGTTAGGGAGCCTTATTTCTTCCTGAAATCTCTGAAGCCCCGAAAGCGTAATTATATGAGCGGTAGCTTGACATGAAGAGCTTTGATGTAGCGGCAGACGCTTAAAAATATCGGCATATAATCACTTATGCTACAGGAGAGAACATCAGCCTTTTGCAATTGCTGTGTTTTGTGACCTCTTCAAAAACCTTATTGTACATGGCTGACCGAATTTCTGGTCGAATTATCCGAAATGCCCAATTAACAAATGGTGACAAAATGTATTGCAGGAGAGCAGCAAGTTGGGCTAGTTGGTGGAAGTTCATCTTGTAATAAGTAGGTTATACTGCGCTATAAACAAACGGACAACAGAAGTAGCAGTGGACAGGACTGCGCGCGTCCTGTTCACTTCTACTTCTGTTGTCCGTGTGTTTACAGCGCAGTAGACCCCTTATTACAAGGTGGCAAAATGAACGGATTCATTTTTTTTTTCTTATTGCTTCAAGTATACAGTCGTAGTCAACAGACTACTTCCATACAGTATTAAGATAACTATACATGTCGTCGGTCAGTCGGTAACAGACCTAAGCACTGTCGTCGGTGCGGATACGATCGCCAAAACAGACGTCAGCCCAGAGCACAGCGCAAGTCATCATCACTGCACTAAAGGTTGCAGCCGGCACTGCCGTCGCCTAGGGAAGCAATAGCGCTGTCTGCTGATTTTCTTCTGTTTTCAAGCCTTTAGTAACCGCTGCGCGCATGAAGGGGCCAACGCTAGTGGAGGTCGAATGAACAGAATCTGCAAGCGTTTGCATTCGAATTAACCGAAAAGTCGAATTAACGAAGGCTTAATTAGCTGGAGTCGAATGTAGCAGTATACTTAGCAATGACAGAGTGTAAACATACACATCCTAAGCCAAACTTACAGGAACTTAGAAAGAACGGAAGACCTTAAATTACTCCATCATATCTATCATCGCAAAGTCTGCATTCAAACAGCGAAGTGCCTTAATGGATCAACATATTGTTGTAATACAAAAGAGGGCGCGAGCTGGTTTCCAGCTTGGTCTCAGGCTGCACTGCTCTTGTAAACACATCGTAAACAGTATCTTTTGTCTGTTTCTCCGCAAGTATATGGTAACGTTCCACTTTAAAAGTGCCGTCAAACACGGTAGTGCCTTCATCAAAGTGGTTGTCTGATGCGATACATTTCACTCAGCAGTGAAATGGGTGTACTTAAGAAAACAGAACGTTCAATTTACTCAAAGCTTCATGCTAATTGTCTATTCTTTGAAACTACTGCACTGTAATGACAAAAAAAAAAAAAATATTTGGAGGACGCTTAAGCTTCGTCTTTAAGAGTGGAACGCGATAGATTTCAAAGACCCCTGACTGCTTGTCGCGCTTCCCGGCAACCATAGCTTGCTTGCGGTTGGGCGGAGGCGCGCGCAGTGGTGGTGTTGCAAGGAACCGAGCGGGCCGCGCCGCTCGGAAAATGGGTTTGTGTTTGAGTTTCTGTGTAACAGAATTATTTTTTCTGGTATATTCAAATGAAACTCCGACGCAATCATGTCTGTAGGTTCTGTTTAGGTCGTACTTTACGTTTTTTTCTGACGTATTTTACTTTGGGGAGTTCAATTAGTTCAGTAACAAATTTGCGCAAAGCGGAGGGCCTGCGTGGTTGGGGTTAGGTATGATTTTTCGCTTAACGTCGCCCGACGCCTACATCGGATGTTTCGCGACAAGGGGGCCTTAAGATTCGTAGTTTGTTTCTCGGTGAGCTAAGCAAGGCATCTTGTTTATATCTGAAAATTAAGGGCATGGTATGGATAATGTGTAGGCCATGTTCCAAATGGGTGGGTTCAATGCGCATTTTCCCAGTAGAATACGCATGCAAGTGGTCCATAGCGTTATTAGTCTGTTTTATGAGCGGAATAAGACTTAGACGGATGCGCTGGCATAATTGCAACAACTGAGGTCAAACTTTGCGAACATAAGGGGAACAATAGATTAAGCTTATGTGCGATCGTAAAGGCGTGTCGATCAAACACAGGGTTAAAAGAAAATGCAAGCAAGTGTTAGAGAGTGTCATGCTGCTGCTATTAGCTATAGGTTCCCCACTGTCCTAAGAGAACTCTGCGTTTCAGATATTTTATACTGTGAAGGAATGGGCAGCATTTTGAGTGCAATGTGTAGCGTAATTTTAACGTTTCAATCTTGTTTAGAAGCGTTACGAATAATTATTGAATCCTAGTCTCTTCTTTCTTACTTTTTCATGCATGATATATATTAATTTCGCCTGGTGTCCTCACCGAACTAAAGGAGGCAGCTTCGTTTTGTTTGGTGACTGTAAGGACAAGTTAATGAGTCACGTGGAGGTGAAGTTCAATATAGATTGGTAATTGGGGCTTTCGTAATAATTTACGTATACAGGGCAGCGGCCTCAATTCTTCCCTGCACTTTAGACACGCTCAAAAACTCTGGAGCGCTTGCATGCAAGCGCTCCAGAGTGTTTGAGCGTGTCTAAAGAGCAGGGAAGAATTGAGGCCGCTGTCCTGACAGAACTATATAAGCCGCCAAGACCAAACAAAAATTGGTGGTACACTATGGAAACTCACTGTGCGAAGCTAAATACGGTTGGATCAAACACAACCTTTGTAAAAGAATTCATGTTCAAGTGTTACAGCGTGTGATATGGCCGCTCTCAGCTATGCTTCCCAGTGTCCCGACCTAGCTGTAGTTTACAACAGGTTTATATTTTGTGGAAAGGGGAGGGGAACATGTTAAGTTCAATGTGCGACAAAGTTTTTACGTTCCTGGTCCGGTTAGAAACGTTGCAAATAATTACTGAGCCGTTGTTTTTCTTTCTCTATTATCAGGTGTAATAACACGTTCCGACTTAGTTTCAGCGATGTCCTCAGTGAACCAAACAAGATATTTTGTTTATATTTGGGGAATATAAAGGGAGCGTTATGAGCAATGTGTAGGTAAACTGCAAGGACAAGGGACTTATTATGACATTTGTAGTAAATTACACATACGCTATCCGGAGTTTAAGGCATGTGCTTTTGCAGACGAAGAATTTATCCCGTTGCCCTGAAAGAACTGGGAACTCATCATATATGAAATCTAGCGGAAATTGAAGGGGAGGGGGGTGCTATAAGGCAATAAAGCATTGATTACCCCCCCCCCCTCCCTCAGCAATTGTAGTGGTGGTTTCCAACAGCTTCGCTGGACATCCGCTTTCGCAGGGCAGGGATGGCGAGTCATTTTTTTAAATATTGCAAGTAATTTATGTTGATTGCGCTTCGTTGCGGATAACCTCAACAATACTATTACCTAAACTAGCGATACATTTATGTTATAGACTTAAACGCCAAGTGTAATTCTTTGTTGAATTATTGAAATTCTTTGTAGCAAATGTGCATTTTTTATGTGCGCTGTACTGTGGCTACTGGACGGGAACCGAGACCTATGTGGGGCACCCATTACCTTTTGTCCCTGCATTCTCTTGAGATTTTATGTGGTTGCAAGAGATAAATGCAAATTCAAATAATTTTTCGGGTCTCCAAGGTTCGCCATGTGTGACTGATAAATAGGTGTATGTCTGTTAAATATAAATATAACTGAAAGAAGCATTTCCAGGCTATTTCACTTATTGTAATAGTAATTCGCAATATATATATACATATATATTGCGAATACAGAGAGAGAGAGAGGGAGCTCAGATTGTCTGCGGATTTTCCCCCCGCCCTCCCACACACACACCTTAACATAGTTGGTACGCCACTGCAAGTAACATAGTGTGCACAATACAAGAAGAACGAATAGAGCGCAGTGTCCTGGAACTAACCTTGCCGCTAACCAAAGAGCTACGCCACCGTACCATGACCATGACTTGGAATTTTTGGAAAGTGAACGGCTGACACTCCCCTACATATACTAAAGTTAGAATACCTTGATGTGCGCGCCCCTTTAGAGTGCTGCCATTCTTTGAAGGGGCCAATGCCGCCTCGCCTCGCCGTCCTTGGAGCGTCTGCCATGTTTGGGTTGTGCTGGCCGCCGCCCTTCTGATCGGTCGCGAAGTTCGCAAGATGCCTGGATGTTGCGTGCCACAGTGCACGAACCATTCTAGGAATGGCCGGAAGGTGTTCTCTTTCCCAAGGGATCCTAAAAGAAGATTCCTGTGGACGGTGAAGATCAAGCGTTACAAGTGGCAGCCGACGAACGCGTGCAGCATTTGTCGGCGCGAGTGTTGCAAGCTTTGTTGCTCTTTCCTATCACTTTTCCTTTGTTGCGCCTGGTACTTTAGGGTCATTTTTGAAACGACCTGTATATTACAAGTAACGAAGGCATGGATTAAATTATCACAAATTATGTTTGCCGCTTAAGTTATGCTTTGATACCTCCTCACCTTGCACCTATCGCAAATGAACACGAACGTTTCGCAAAGTTGGAATACCAAATCGTTTCATCACGTTCGAACTGTTTCCAGGAATTTGGCATTGTTTTGGGGGTCAGATTGGAAAACATACTTTCCCTGTCGCGAGCGTCTTCTTTTAGTTTTTTTTTTCCTTCACGAATGTATGATTATAGATATTGTTACGCGAAGGACGAGTCAGTAAGACGAGCAACTATTTACAGGTTATATTTACAACAGCGGTTGCAGCGTGACCGGTTAGGTTCCCAGCGCGAGCCCAGTTCGTTCTTCCTCCTCTTTTCTCGAGTGATGGCGCCCACGCGCCTCGTTCAAACAATCGAATACCACACGCGTGTAGCATAATCCCCCGGCGGCAGAAGCGACTCCCGGGAGCGTCTAAATGTGATCACTGGGAGGGTGACACTGCTTCAGTCGCGTAACGTGCACGATGTCACTGAACTGGGGAGCAGATGGGGCAACAGGGGCGATCTGGTAGGTGACGGGAGTCACGGCACGAAGCACTCGGTATCGGCCTGTGTAACGAGACTGCAGTTTTTCTGACAGGCCGACCTCACGCGACGGAGACCATAGAAGCACCAAAGAACCAGGCGCGAAGTGCACGCCTCGGTGTCGCCGGTCGTACAAACGCATTTGGCTCTCTTGGGATTTCAGAAGGCGGTCACGGGCAATTTCCCTTGCGTGGGCACAGCGGGCGATGGAGTCAAGTGCATATTCACTAGTCGGTGTCGCGTGAACAGGGAGGGCTGAGTAGAGGGGCAGTGCTTGTTCTCGGCCGAACAGAAGGAAAAATGGGGAATAACCGGCTGTGTCGTGGCTCGAGGAATTATAAGCAAATGTGACATACGGTAGAGCGAGGTCCCAGTCAGTGTGGTCTGAAGAGACATGTTTCGCAAGCATGTCTGTGAGAGTGTGATTGAGACGCACCATGAGGCCATTTGTTTGCGGATGGTATGACATGGATAGCTTGTGCCTCGTGGCACAGGACTGCAGGTTGTCCGCGATAACTTTTGATAGGAATGTCCGGCCTCGGTCTGTGAGAAGTTGTCGCGGAGCGCCATGTAATAAAATCACGTCGTGTAGAAGAAAATCGGCGACATATGTGGCGCAGCTTGTAGGAAGCGCTCGGGTGATGACGTAGTGCGTGGCGTAATCCGTGGCCACAGCGATCCACCTGTTCCCAGAGGTAGAAAGAGGAAAAGGGCCAAGTAAGTTCAAACCAACCCGAAAGAATGGATCCGCGAGAATGTCGAGTGGTTGAAGGTACCCAGCAGGGAGCGTCGATGGTGTCATGCGTCGTTGGCATTTCTCACACTCAGCTAGGTATCTTCAAACGGAGCAAGCAAGCCCTGGCCAAAAGAAGCGTCGGCGGATCCGGTCGTAGGTACGTGACACACCCAGGTGACCGGGAGTGGGGAAGTCGTGAAGTTCGTGGAGAACAGACGAGTGAAGGTGTTTATGTAGGCATCACAAGGAGTAATACAGGGCCGTCGGGGTGAACGTTGTGGCGGTAGGGTACGCCATCTTGAAGTGTGAATAAGCGAAGGGAACTGTCGGCAAGTGACGATTCCAGGCGGTCAATGATGATACGCAAGGACGGGTCACGGCGCTGCTCGTTGGCAACATGGAGCAATGGAAAAAAACAGAGAGAACACAGGCGTCGGTGTCAGTATCAGACGTAGAGGTCGCGTCTTCGACTGGGTAACGAGAGAGGCAATCTGCGTCCTGGTGTTGGCGTCCCGACTTGTAAGTCACTATGTAGGGACATTCTTGTAGTCGGAGGGCCCAATGACCGAGCCGGCCAGCAGGATCCTTGAGCGACGAAAGCCAACAGAGCGCGTGATGGTCTGCGATTACTGAGAAGGGCTTGCCATGTAAATATGGGCGGAACTTTGAAACAGCGCAGACGAGAGCAAGATATTCGCGCTCGTAATCGAATAGTTGCGCTCTGCAGTTGTCAGGAGCCGGCTGGCGTAGGCTATAACGCAGTCGTGTCACTGTTGACGTTGCGATAAGACAGCGCCGATCCCATAACCACTGGCATCGGTTCGGACCTCTGTAGGTGCGGACGGGTCAAAGTGGGCCAAGACCGGTGGATTGGTGAGAATCGTGATAAGGCGGGAAAATGCGGCAGCCTGAGGGGAACCCCACGTAAAAGGCACGTCCTTTTTCAAAAGTTCAGTGAGTGGTCGAGTGATTGCTGCGAAATCTTTCACGAACCGTCGGGAATAAGAACAGATCCCCACAAAACTCCGGACGTCTTTGACAGACTGAGGTACAGGGAAAGCCGTTACAGCTCGAACCTTCTCCGGGTCTGGTTGTACTCCGGAAGCATCGAAGAGATGGCCTAGCACTGTAATCTGTCGGCGCCCGAAGTGGCACGTTCTCACGTTATTACTGAACTGTGAGCGTTCACTCCGAAAAGAGTCTTTTGCCTAGCACCAAATCCAATGAGAAAACTTTTACTGCGTTATTCGGTGGAATGAGTTCCCAGAAGTAGTTTCACATAAGCAGACATTTTCGTTTCTACAATTTTAAAGCGGAATCGGCGGCGCTGAAAAAGATTATGAAATATCATACAAGTACGGGCGCTCTTGCTGCGATAGGTAAGTGACATTTTTATGCTTCCTGCATTTTTTTCACTGCGCCAACGAACTGACCTATACACGCTTTCAATTTTACATTTTTGTACCCTTATGTAGAAAAAATTCAACTTCAAACCTCACAACTGTGAAAGTGAGGTTTCACCTTCAAACTCGCTTCGAAATACAACAGGGCAGGGCTGACCCCATTTGGCGTCAACTTGAAAGTGATCGCGTAGCTTAATGTAAAAAAAGTTAGTATGGCAGACAGCTCATTGTAAGGGAAGGCGATCTCTCACTTCTCTCCGCTGAATTAGCGCTTTAATTGACAATTCGCATATTGGCAACCATAGTCACCTTTTGCACTCTGTCATACAAAAAATAAACAGCATTTTTTCATGTCGGTGGTTCTTTTAAACACATTCGGACGGGTTTTAATTGGACGTGGAGAGAATCGGATTACGGTACAACGTGTCTGAAATGGCATACGCATGTTTATATCCTAGCCAGGACCTGCTGGACCGAGCCCGTATTTAGAACCGAGACGGAACTGTTGTCATTCCATTCCACATAATCATTCCATTTCAGTTTATTTTCTGTCCATATCTGTAGTATGTACGCATCTGCGAGTGCAGCGCTTTACTTCTTTATTCCCGCTAATTCGCTTGCTGGTGTAGTTGCCTTGCTTGTTGAAATCAAGAGAGAATGGCAAATGTGCACTGCGTGCTTGAATGTGCGTTGCTCTTCCGTATTATAGTCCCGTGAAAAATACTTTTTCACTATAGCTTTGTAAAGGAGAGTATTTCGCAGCTCTCAACACACACACACACACACACACACACACACACACACACACACACACACACACACACACACACACGCACACACACACACACGCACGCGCACACACACACACGCACGCACGCGCACACACACACACGCACACACACACACACACACACACACACACACACACACACACGCGCGCGCGCGCGCGCGCGCACGCTTAAAAGTAAACAGTGATGCCTGCAGCCCACGGCGACCCAAAGCAGCTGTGGACCACGTAGCCGCTAAGGCAGCTATAGCTGTCCAGCGGCCGCGCCGGAATTTAGGATGTTTACTTTCTGCGACACCGTTAGACATTATACATCCGATTACTTATTATAATGCGTGTTTCGCGTTTGCGAAGACTAGCCCGGCACAAGACCTTACAAATGGCTGCAAATCCGCGCGTTGGCAGTGCACACCTTGATGAGTGGGGCAATGGCAACCGCTGTAGCAGACTACGCGGTCAAAGCGGTTGTCTCCACCCTAACCATGAACATAGTCATGATTCTAACGGTGCGCAGGCATGTAGCGACATCTATGGAAGCATCGACCATACATCAGCAGCGCTAACATAGCCTCCGCGATAAAAAGAAGCACTCTCACTGATAAACGCTTTTTTACAGTCCTAAAAACTTAACCAACTGTGTTCAAACATTTAGAATTGTGAAAACATTAGAAAAAAATTTCCTGCCGTAAAACTTATTTTTGCTTCTTGCATGGCCGCCTGGATTGGGCGCCGATCTAAGCAGCCGTGCTTCTTGGTGATCTGTACCACGGTCTGTACTTATGTTTAGCAATAGATGGCACGACAGCACTAACAAAAGTAGGCGTCTAAGTGCTTATTGATCTAGCTACTTCAGGCCTTAAGGTTTCATTGAAGGTATTTGTCCACCAATGCATACGCATAAAGACACGTGGGGCACGTCGGTGTTTAGTTGTTTTGGCAGTTTTGTGTGTTGACCTTTGGCTGGTGAACTTGGTGCGGTGTGGTGTTTGGTGGCTAAATGGCTGAACCCGGGGCCTAAAGCAGCAGTGCCTGTTGCCAGTAACGTGGCCGATTCTGCTCGATGGTTCTGTCGACAACACGCATTCTTTGGAAACGTGCCGTCGTGTGAATAACTTTCTGTGAAGAGCCCTAGGAAAACTTCTGATGTCAGAGTAACTGAAGTCGCACCAATACACCGATATGGATGTCGCACAGGTGTCTTTTCAGAAGAAAAGAAAGATGCTCTCGCCCGTTGAAAGCGAGTCGGAAAATTCTACAATTCGGAAGTGCAAGCGTCGACGTTTTGCCACTGGCAAGCGCTCCAGAAAGGCAAAAGCGAATGACGACCTCCTTAACGTGACGAGTCTGAAACCTAGCCTGCTAGCTCCGAAGCGTAGAGGAGTCAGCCAGACGAGTGACTACGTCGAGAAAAAAAAGAAAGCGAGACGAGAAACTAGCGTTGAAGATAATGCCTCCATCGCTGCGCGGTCTTGCGAGCGCAAGAAAAAAGTAACTTGTCAAGTGAAAAAGCAGGTGCGCAGTCCAAAAAGCGACGCAGACGATGCCCAGCTAATCGAAGAGCTCAGAAATGGTGTCACGTCAATCTTGAGGGGCTTGGAGCCAGATGAAATGACCACCACTTCGTCCGGTATCGCTGTATTACGGGACAGTGCCGGCGGAGTTGTGGAAAGCGAGAAACGAAAAAAGAAAAGGAAGAAAAGGAAAAAGAAGTCGCCAGAAAACGACACGTTGACTCAGGGAAGTTGTGGTACATACCCTAAGAATACGTCATCAATGTCAACTAATGAATGTAAGGCAAAGAAGCAAAAAACGAAAGGGATAAACAAGGAAACATCATCAGCGGAAGAAGAAGCACGCAAGTGCTTCAGTGACTTTACATTAGAAGAGAGAAGTGAAAAGGCACTGCCAAGTACCCACATTGACTTTAGTACTCGCAAGGAAGTTTCTCAAGGACCACAAGTAGTTGCCAAGCAGCTCGTCCCAAACTCTGGAGCGGGGAAGGCCGCGAGTAAAAAGAGACGTGCCCTTTCCCTAGCATCGTCTGCCGATGTTCGAGAAAGGGCACTTGCCGTAATACGGGCAGCGCAATTTCGTATGTTGAATGAAGAACTTTACACAACAGCGAGTGAGGACGCAGTGCAGTCATTTGAAAGTGATCCACAGTCATTTCAAGTTTACCATGAAGGTTTTGAGCAGCAAGTATCCAAGTGGCCAGTGAACCCTGTGGATGTCATCATTGAGAGCTTGCGTAGCATGTAGGTTGCATTCTATTTGCTTCATCTTGTATATCTCGGCGCCGCAGTGAGTTTCAGTGACAGTAAAATGTAGCTTTGGGCTAGTTGGCCTTGCGTTGTTGGGACCAGTGCATTAAACTTGGAACAAAGGATGTAAGGGGTCGAGTATGTGGCTGTGCTCGTCTTTTGTACTGAGTTTAGCACACTATTACTGGTCACCACAATCTTGAATGCCAATTAATTTAGATCAGTTAAGAGCAAGTAAAACGCACATTACATCTGCTCTAGCCAGAATCGGGCCAAAAGCCTGTGCAAACCCACAAGACTGAATCACTACTGAACAGCGGGTTTGTTAGTCCATCTACTTGCACAGCAATAACATTGTTAATGCAGAGCTACCCTGTAATAAAATGATCATCCTTTAACCTTACGGACTGCTCCAAGTGCTCATGTGGTAGGGTTCCAGTTTGTTGGCTTCTTGTCGATGCTGTTGTTCAGGTCACAAAATTAAATGTGCAGGCACAACTGTTTGATTGAATTGATTCTAATGACAGTGCTCACTGTTGTGCTGCATGTAAAATAAGTCAATCACATTTAAGAGTAGATGCTGCCATGAAGCTAATAGCTCATTGCAATGTTTTCTTCAGGCCTAAGTCAACTGTTATTGCGGACCTTGGCTGTGGTGAAGCAAAGATAGCTCAAGAGCTCACAAGAAACAAGGTCCATTCATTTGATCTCATTGCTTTGAACGATCACGTCACAGTCTGTGACATGAGTAAGGTAAGTTTGCTGTTGTCGTTACAAAATGTCTCTTGTAACAAAATTTACATTAATCATTACAATGTGGGTGTTCTGGAAGTCATTCTGGTCTGCAGAACAGTTTGCAGAAGCTTCCCTTTGTTTGCTATGATGCACAGCCACCCAATTGTTTAATAATATATCACACGAGTGCTGGCCAGAAAGTGTGTCATTGCCTTATGGCAGGTCAAATGTGTTGCAGTGAGTGGAACAGCCTAGCAGGCTAGTGACTTGTACCAAGTGCGGGCACATTATGCAGTTCACTGCTGTGCCTCAATATTACTGCAATAACTTGAAAGACTTTGGTGTTCGTACACAAGCTGACATGAGGCAGAATTTTCTATTATGATGTAGCATCATAATGCTATGTTTAAGGAGTGCTTGCTAGGCCATAGGTATTTGCTGGAAGCTGTTTAGCATTGTAGCATGTACCCATTAAGAGCAGTGTGGATGGAGACGTCACATTTATGTGTGTACGTGTGTTTGTGTGTGAGAGAAAGAGTACAAGAGGCAGATAGGCAATGCTTGGTGTGAGCAGTGGTCTGCCATCTCCCAATATTGTGTGGCCCATAATTGCAGTGACCCACACAGCTTCTGGCAAGAGATATTACGACTGTGTCTACATACAAACTATGCTAACACCAGCTAGTGCAGTACTACCACAAATCCTCATCCCCACCGTGGGTAATGGTGGGCTACATATCTTGCAGCTATAGCAGTTATACCCACTCAACAATGGCGGATTTAGAGGGGGACCCTGGGGGCCTGGGCCCCCTTTGAGTCATGCTAGCTGGCAGTACTGAGCATGCAGCGAGTTTCACAGTTCTGTAAATGGCACTTTTGTTCATTTTATTGTTTTATTACATGGTTGCAAAAATTGGTGATGTTTGACTGCATGCGGAGCCAAGCTCATAAAGCCATGATGGGTAATGTCTGCTTTAATATACTGCATGCATTTTTAGAACATTAGGGCACTAGCCAAACAAGTTGACATCTAAAGAGCTTGCATGTGCAATGTTCACTAAACTGCGTTTGTCAGATGTATGCCTCATGACAGGCTTTGGTGGCTTTTAGCCCGTTGTACTCTGGTAGTAAAGGCTTGCCAGAGAATGAAGTTATGGGGGAAGTGGCAACCAGAATTGTTTCTTATGCATTGGATATGTTGCATGTACATGGTATATACAGGAGGAGGTCCAGTAGTTAAAATTGAAGGGGGGGGGGGTGTTTATGTGATGCAGCTTCTGTGGCACAGTGGTAGAATAGGAGAGGTGCCAAATGGCGCTGCTTTACCAATGCTCCAAGCGTTTCGCGACTGCTCTCAAGTTGCCGCGGCTTTGCACAAGGTGGCAGCATGAGTAGTCCAGGCCCATTCTTCCGTTTCCCCGTATGTAAAAGGGCAAAGTTGCGAGCCGTTGAATTGTATTTTTACATTTCGGCTGTTTCAGATGGAACTTCACGTCGTATTGTTATACTAAAGAGATGTTAAAGGGCACTGCACAGTTTCCATTGCTTAAAACAAACTGCTAGCACAGATTTGCACAAATGTTGTGCCTGTAGGTGGGGTGTTTGCTTCTTGCTTGTTTACATTTATTTATTTATTTATTTATTTATTTATTTATTTATTTATTTATTTATTTATTTATTTTTCTTGATACAGATTGTTTGTAGGGGCTGAACTGTGCCGTTGCTAAAAGGCCAATAATTGAAATGGATGATTTTTTAATATGTTCATGATCAAGTGCATCCTTGTCACAAGTTTGCAAAGTGCAAACTTGAATAATAGCCATTCTTAACTGCTTACTAGAAACATTAGTAGTAACATGTGTTAGTTAAAACTACATTATTATATAATAATAGTATTATTTCTATAAATATTTAATCAATATTAAGATAATTATTATTATTACTATTATTATGTTGTTGAAGCCGCTGTTTGCATTCTTTAGAGAGCAAGCAAGGGTGTTAGAAAATATGAAGCACTTCACAATTGCAAGGTTGTACAATGCTGATTGTAAGTGAGTGTGACGACCAGAGTTGGATTTCATGTTCGAGCTTCTAACTTTCAGGAAATGGAGCAGGATAATATGGCGAACTTTGGACATGAAATTGAGGACCTCTATCATCAAATTTATTGTTTATGTTGGGCAGGAATAAAAATTCTATATTATTGTCGTCTTAGTCACATATATGCAAAAAGAATTCTACTTTATTATTGTTGTATTAGTCGCACATATGTATAAGTTATCCTTGTAAGATAACAAGCAAGTGATGATAATTAATGTGCTGCACGATTTTGTGTGAATGAGAATGCACCAGCCATTATGCAAAGGAAGAAATCGAAAAGCAGAATAACACTCGTGAAGCTGCCAAAATGGCGTAAACTGGTGCTTTGCAACAGTAGGCATGACTAACTCGCAGCGTGATTATATCCGCACCATTTGTTTTCATTGTGCATTGTGAAAGCTTGAACTATTCATTTACTAGTGTATTCTAAGTGTACTCACAATAAAGTACCATGTAACCAATAAAATTGTTTGTTTCTTATGTTTTAGCAGGTTATTCTTCTGCTTCTTTAGTGAGCTTAACAACAGTTTAACAAGTGCTGACTGCGCAACTGAGTAATTTACTTGCGCTCTTACTTAAGGCAACATTGTCCACAAGCCAAATATGTTTGGCACTGTGTGCTTACTGGTAGGAATTTTCACACTTCCGGAAAAATCAATGCGCATTACTCACGATCAGCAGCCTGTGCCACTTGTGTCAAGATTGCCTGCGCATATTTGTAATTTTTAAGCTTTGTACAGCCGGGTACACTCATTTTAGTGTACAAGGCCGACTCAAAATGCTAGTCTCAAAATGCTATTAAGAACACAAAATACTCTTAACGCAAGAAAACTTGCAAGAAATTGTGTTGTACTTTCCGAAAGCAAAGCAGAACCGGCGATTACACTGGAGTGTTCGACGAGTCATGTATAAAAGCTCATGCGCTTTTAGTAGCAGATCAGATTTTCAACAATTGCTGACTCTGCTACATGTCTCTCTCAAATTCCTTGCCTCAATGTATCGTGAAATGAAACCGCATATATAGCTGTGCTGAAATTTCGCATTGGGAGTATCGTAATCATTTGTGAATTTTTTTCTCAGTTAGAGATAAGTTTTCCGTTGGATTTTGCATCAGAACACATAGTGAGAATTTGTGAAGGTATTGCACAGATAATATGTTGTGACTATGTAGAAGTGGGGAGACATCAGTCGTTGAACTGCTAAAGGTTATGATGCACAGTGGCGTATGTTGCAATGAGTAAAAGTGTGACACATATGTATTATCTCAGGAGGAAATGCAATAATTAATATCACTCTGAATAAAGCCATAGTAAAGAGAGATAAGGACCATCAATGTAAAGTATGATCAAACTTTAACAAGTTCCGCTTACAGCCAGACGGAACTTTTTTTTGTTAATGCGGAAATATGTATATAAAGTATTAAATGTTTATTAAGTTTGAGCCTAAAACCTTAGCACAGTCAGACGCAACAAGAACACTGTTGCCATTACATATAGCGGGACTTCCAAGGACCTTTCTCTATGGAGACATAAAAATTATAAGGCGACATTTTTTAGTGGTAATTAAAAGTCCATTCCTTTGACGCCAGTTTATTATATTCTCTGCATCGGTATTCAGTTTGGATAACAAAATATCTACATGTTTATGAGAAGAAAAATTGGTAGTGTCGTCAGCATAGAGTATCCAGTCACAAAATGTTAAGCCTGGGATAGGCCATTAATATAAATTAAGAATAAAAGTGGTCCAAGTATCAGACCTTATGGCACACCGGTGTTAGTCCTAATACGCTGAGAATAACTTCCACGTACAAACACAATTTGTCTCTGATCAATAAGCAGTCGCGAATTCATCTTGAGGCTTGACCAGTGATCTCAGTGGTGTTTAATTTGTTAAACAGTACTTTGTGGACAATAGAATCAAATGCTTCCATCAAATCTATACATAATGCACCAACAAAATTGCCCGCATCAGTAGCAAGTTTAATTTTGTAATTTCAAGCTACTAATGTGAGTTCAGTAGAAAATTATTGTCTGAAATCACCCGCCGTGGTTGCTCAGTGGCTGTGGTGTTGGGCTTCTGAACACGAGGTCATGGATCGAATCCCGGCCACGGCGGCCGCATTTCGATGGGGACGAAATGCTACACCCGTGTACTTAGATTTAGGTGCATGTTAAAGAACCCCAGGTGGTCTAAATTTCTCGAGTCCTCCACTACGGCGTGCCTCATAATAAGAGAGTGGTTTTGGCACGTAAAACCCCATAATTTAATTTTAATTTTTCGTCCGATATCAAATTGCTGTAAACATAGACAACATAGAAATTCTGTAATACAAGAGCTTGATCATGTAACTTGTGTATGCATCAAATACGTAACTGTTGACAGCACAATGAACCCTGCCTGAACCAATGACAACAATGAAACCATGAGCTTGTTGTCATGCATTTCAGTCCAATGCTGTAACATTGGGTCTGTGATTGCTGTTGAATAAGTTCATTGAAGCTGTAGAAAAATCCACGTGACACAATGCAAATACTGAAGAAGAAAGGTAATAATGAAAGGAGCTTCAGAACTGAAGCTTTTTTTGTAACAGTGGCAAGGCAATCGTCCTTCACAGCAATAATAGGCAATAGACTCACACTAGTGAAATACTAAAGCCACATCAGATATTGAAATCAAGCTCACATTTATTACAATGTGTATGTGTTTGACACTACTGTGCAAGTTGTTTCTGTTTTTTGTTGTGAAGTGTAAACCACTGAGGCACTGCTGCATTTGTTTAGGTCTCTGCAGGTAAACAGATGTGTTGGCACTTCTGTGTTGTATTCTAGATTAATGAACAATTTCCGCAAACTATCATAATATATTTTTTTCTTTCCAGCTTCCTCTTCCCAGTCAAACCATTGATGTTGCCGTGTTTTGTCTGTCACTGATGGGAACCAATCTGAACATGTTTGTTCTGGAGGCAAACCGCATATTAAAAAAAGGGTAAGTGGCAAAGAGAGAGCCTGGTCTTCATACTCACATTATGCATTATGTTCAAGGCATTCTACAAAATGGTAAACTCTCTGATTATGTTTAATCATTCATACTGTTGTGCTAACTCAGGCAGAAAGTTATAGACAAGGTATATTTACAATGCTGGTGCAAACACGACCAGGATAGCATTGAGCAGGAATAGGAATGAGCTTGTCTTCCTGGTCATCTTCACTGCAACCATACTGAGGTAGCTTTCATCTGTTGCTCATCCATTTCATGAAGCTTGGTGATATAATCACTGTCCCAGTGCATCTTCTACACGGGTTTGTGGGGTAGGGCATGATCCCTGCTACAAGAACATCACTTGATACTGACAAAGTTGTGGAGATGACATAAGTATGGAACAAGATAAATTTGCACTGGGCCCGCTCTGTTGTATGCAGTTGTGTGGCAAAGAACACAACAAGGCTTGCACTTTTGTTTTTGGCATGTTAGTCACACAGTATGCAGACATGCCATCTTCATGGGATGCAATTCATAAGAACAGTGCTGCACCAGTGTAGAAGTTAGTTGGTTTCAGATCATCACTAAAAGCAGTGCCTCAATACAACATCCGTACTAATAAACACAAATGTAACAAATTATCTGATATGATGAGGTGTTTTACTGCATGGTGAGGTGGATCTAAAATGAAAGCATTTTCAAGTCAGATGTGACATCATCATAACGAGGTTCAACTGTGCTGTCAACTTACATTTTATTCAAGTAGGGTCAAGTATACAGAGAGCAGAAAATGCAGGCATGGCGACACAAACAGTAACCTCAGTGCATGCACGATTTTGCTAAGAAACAACTAGGTCAATGCAATGTCTTGATAGGGGAAAAAAACAGCTTGATTCTCTCTGCACTTCCTGTAATATAGTTGTGCTGGCACTAGCCAAGGGTATGACAAATTTTCATATGTTGTGTTGTGTCATAATAAGCTAATGTGTTTGAGATGTTTTGTGGTGTTTTGGGGTTAATTTTTGAGGTAGCATTTAATAACTATTTATTTTATTTGACAATACTGCTAGCTGCTTTTAGCAGCTGGCAAAAAGAAAAAAAAAGGACACTTTCATAAAGCAAAATAATGTCGAAATACAATTCAAACGCAGCAAAACCAAAAATACATGTAAAGTTACGGGTATGCAACTGTGCAGAGCAATAGTGCTAGTTACTAGGGATGAGAGTTCAATTAAACAAGCAAAAGAATGGCATGTAAGATCACTGGCACATGTCTTGGAAATATAGCACTTTTCTTACAATCGGTATTCAATAAAAAATAAATAAATAAATAAAAATATAATGTGCCTCCCTCATAAATGGCCAACAAGTGCAGATAGAAAAGAGTGACTCAGTGACTATTCACAACTTCTTTTGGAAACATGTTACAGTCTCTTATGGTTCTCAGAAAAACTGAAAATGGTAAGCATTTGTTCTAGCCTGGGGTATAATGAAGGCATGTTTGTGTTTTGCAAAAGTACTTCTAGACACTTTAAACTCCAAATAACTGTCAAGATCCATTTCAGTTTGACCATTGACTACTGTGTGAGGCATCTTGGGACAGTGTAACTTACAACGTTCCTGCAGTGTTGGGAGACGAGACCATGAACAAAGATCAGAAATTGACGTTTGTCTTCAATAGGTGTTAAAAATTAACCTGAGGGCATTTTTCTTTTTTGGTACTTTTTCTAGCTTATCTATATTAGCCTTTGTGTGTGGTTCCCAAACAATGTCGCCATATTCAAGTTCACATAGAGGACAAGTGAAGTGTAACAAACATGTTTTGTTCTACTTGTGCAGTGCTTCTGATGATGATGAAGCAACCAGTCATTTTGATGCTGACGAAACTATGCATTTGATGTGTGCACTCGATTTTAAATCATGAGCTATTACAATCCCCAGATATTTAGATGCTTTAACAGACTTGGATGTCAGGGTTGCTAATTTTGTATGCTTGCAATAGTAGGTTCCTTGTTCTTGTTATAGTCATTTGGTGCATTTAGAAATGTTTAGACTCATCTTCCAGGTGTGGCACCAACTAGAAATTGAAGTGAAAAATTGGTTAAGGTTAACTGGTAATATTTAGACATGAAAGACGCAGCCATTGGCAAAGAATCTGCTTTGTACAGAAGTGTCAAACGAGAGATCATGTAGAAACCAAAGAAAAAGTAGGGGTCCAAGGATGGAAGCCATATTTCGAAGTTTGCATGATTTGTTAAACTTGTCTGAAAGCAGGCATACTGAGTCTATGATACACTGGGCAGTCGAGGGCTTAACAGAGGGGCCCGATTTTTATTAGTCATGTCACAAGAAGCAGACAAACATTGACACCAAGGACAACATAGGGGAAATTACTTGTGCTTAATAAATGAAACAAAGAAATGATAAATTAATGGAAATGAAAGCGGATGAAAAAACAACTTGTCGCAAGTGGGGAACGATCCCACAACCTTTGCATTTCATGTGGATGCTCTACCAATTACGATACCGGGGCACCGTTTCCCCATCCACTTTCTTGGGTATTCATGTTTCCTAGTTGAACACTGGGAGTGTTAGCCAGTGCCACCACTCACAGACCTTGGCGGCAGATGTGGAACATTCTTTCTGCCACAGGCAGCACAAGAACGTGATCGTTTTGGGGGAAAGGCAACCGGTCAATAAACTCGCACATGCTACCTGAAGGCATCAATGTTGCCAAATTCGAGACCCTTGTTATGTAATAAACGAGAAGAAACGGGTTAACCTAGGGGCCCAATTTTTCTTAGTCATATCACAAGAAGCCAAAAAACACTGACACCAAGGATAACATATGGGAAATTACTTATGCTTAATAAATGAAATAAAGAAATGATAAATTAATGGAAATGAAAGTGGATGAAAAAAACAACTTGCCGCAGGTGGGGAACGATCCCACAACCTTTGCATTTCGCGTGCGATACTCTACCAATTGAAGGTTGCGAAGGTCTCAACTGTCCCAACTAGAGTTCCAACTCTAGTTGGGAACTAGAGTCCCAACTCTAGAGTTGGGGCATAGGAGAGCTGGTTCAAAGAAGCATGCCTGAGTGCACATGTGCGTGGTCCTTAAGTGCATGAACTGGGTCATTCTTGATGCAGCTCTAAGGGCCCTAGCGTTGTACGGTAACTCAGTCAGTAACATCGCACCACGTCGCAAGACAACTGTCGGCACTGAAGAGAGGAAATGCAAGGGCTCTGAGGGCTCACACGCTCAATGGGCCAATGAGAGTACTGGCACACCTGAAGCTTCTCTCACCAGAGAACGCACCAGACATGCCAAGACGGCTAAAACTCGCAAGGCCTGTCTCGCCCAAATGCATGATTGGTATTGTGCTCAGCAGTAGCGGCAGATTGACAAGTAGTGTTTGGAAGCCCTAGAGCAGAACAGTGTCACCTTACACAGATGCACGGCTGCTGAGACTTCTGAAAAATACAGCAGGTGTCTTCTACATTCCAGAACAGCCAAGAAGACTTGATTGGGGTCGACGCAATTGCACGTGAAATACGATATGATTAAGATACGAAATAAGTGACAAATAAACAGGAAGAAGAGACAGAATAGAAACATATAATCAAGATTTCATCATCGAATATGTTGAAGCACAATATACATTGACCTTGTCTTCTTTAGCGTCAGCACTTAGTTGACCCTTTATTTTTTCAATTGAAGTTAGTTGTGAGTTCAGCAAAGTGTCTTTCTTCCTTCTTGGACCATGTTTCTGTGCACTGGTTATTCACAAAGGAGCACTGTACTGCAATGGCCAAACCTTATTGCTTTTTTCTACCAGAGATTGTAATGGTATTACATGTTAGACAAAATACGGCTGAACAACATCGTCATCAGCATCATCAGCATATTTTATGTCCACTGCAGGACAAAGGACTCTCTCTGCGATCTCCAATTATCCCTGTTCTACGCCAACCAATTTCAGCTAGTGCCTGCAAATTTCTTCATTTCATCACCCCACCTAGTCTTCTGCCGTCCTCGACTGTGCTTTCCTTCTCTTGGCACCCATTCTGTTACCAGTTATCTAACCTATGCATTACATGACCAGCCCAGCTCCATTTCTTTCTTTTAATGTCAATTAGAATATCGGCTATCCCCTTTTGCCCTCTGATCCACACTGCTTTCTTCCCGTCTCTTAACATTACACCTAACATTCTTTGTTCCGTCGCTTTTTGTGCAGTAGCTTCTTTGTCAGTCTCCAAGTTTCTGCACCATATGTCAGCACCTGTAGAATGCATTGATTGTACACCTTTCGTTTTAATGATAATAGTAAGCTTCCAGTCAGGATCTGACAATGTCTGCTGAATGCGCTCCAACCATATTTATTCTTCTGTAACTTTCCCTCTCATGAATAGGGTCCCCTATGAGTAATCGACCTAGGTAAACATACTCCTTCACAGACACTAGAGGCTGACTGGCGATCTTGAACTCTTGTTCCCTTGCCCTGCTATTGATCATTATCTTTGCCTTCTGCATATTAATCTTCCAACCTCGCTCTTATACTCTCTTTGTTAAGGTCCTCAATCATTTGTTGTAACTCGCCCCTAGTGTTGCCGAATAGGACAATGTCATCTGTAAATCGAAGGTTGCTGAGATATTCACAGTTGATCCTTACTCCTAAGCCTTCCCAGTTTAATAGCTTGACTATTTCATCCAAGCATGCAGTAGATAGCATTGGAGAGATTGTGTCTCCTTGTCTGACCCCTTTCTTTATAGGTATCTTCCTACTTTTCTTGTGGAGAATTAAGGTAGCTGTGGAATCTCTGTAGATACTTTCCAAGTTATTTACATATGCATCCTATACTCCTTGATTGCGTAATGCCTTTATGACTGCTGGTATCTCCATTGAATCAAACGCCTTTTCAAAATCTATTAAAGCCATATAGAGAGGCTGATTGTACTCTGCAGATTTCTCGATTACCTGATTGATGTCACAGACGTGATCCATTGTAGAGTATCCCTTCCTGGAACCTGCCTGTTCCCTTGGTTGACTAAAATCCAGTGTTGCCCTTTATTCCATTGGAGATTATCTTGGCGAATCTTTTATTTGATACCTCAAGTAAACTAATGGTCCTATAATTTTTCTTTTTCAATTTTTTAACATCTCCCTTTTTGTGGATTAGTATAATGTCGGATTAGTATAATAAAATACTGAAAGATATCTATAGCGGCTCCACAGCCACTGTACTCCTCCATAAAGAAAGCAACAAAATCCCAATAAAGAAAGGCGTCAGGCAGGGAGATACGATCTCTCCAATGCTATTCACAGCGTGTTTACAGGAGGTATTCAGAGACCTGGATTGGGAAGAATTGGGGATAAGAGTAAATGGAGAATACCTTAGTAACTTGCGCTTCGCTGATGATATTGCCTTGCTTAGTAACTCAGGGGACCAACTGCAATGCATGCTCACTGATCTGGAGAGGCAGAGCAGAAGGGTGGGACTAAAAATGAATCTGCAGAAAACTAAAGTAATGTTTAACAGTCTCGGAAGGGAACAGCAGTTTACGATAGGTAGCGAGGCACTGGAAGTGGTAAGAGAATACATCTACTTAGGACAGGTAGTGACTGCTGATCCAGATCATGAGAGTGAAATAATCAGAAGAATAAGAATGGGCTGGGGTGCGTTTGGCAGGCATTCGCAGATCATGAACAGCAGGTTGCCATTATCCCTCAAGAGAAAAGTGTATAACAGCTGTGTCTTACCAGTACTCACGTACGGGGCAGAAACCTGGAGGCTTACGAAAAGGGTTCTACTTAAATTGAGGACGACGCAACGAGCTATGGAAAGAAAAATGATAGGTGTAACGTTAAGGGATAAGAAAAGAGCAGATTGTGTGAGGGAACAAACGCGCGTTAATGACATCTTAGTTGAAATCAAGAAAAAGAAATGGGCATGGGCAGGACATGTAATGAGGAGGGAAGATAACCGATGGTCATTAAGGGTTACGGACTGGATTCCGAGGGAAGGGAAGCGTAGCAGGGGGCGACAGAAAGTTAGGTGGGCAGATGAGATTAGGAAGTTTGGAGGGTCAACATGGCCACAATTAGTACATGACCGGGGTAGTTGGAGAAGTATGGGAGAGGCCTTTGCCCTGCAGTGGGCGTAATCAGGCTGATGATGATGATGATAATGTCGGCATTCTTCCAGTTCTCTGGGACACTTGAAGTCGATAGACAGTTCGTATAAAGGGCCGCTAGTTTTTCAAGCATTATGTCTCCTCCATCTTTGATTAAGTCGACTGGTAGCCCATCGTCTTCTGCTGCTTTTCCTCGTTTCATGTCTTGCAAGGCCCGTCTAAACTCATCGCTAGTTATAGAAGAAGCCTCTGTAACCTGCTCATTATTATCTCAAATGGAGGTATCGTGGCTGCTTTGAGTACTGTACAGGTCAGTACAGAATTCTTCTGCTACTTTTACTACATCTTTTACTACATCTTCGTGTCCATCTTTTACTGCTTCCTCAGTCTTTCTCATGTTATAATTTCGTATATCTCTTATTTTCTCCTTGTTGATCAGTTTTGACAGTTCTGCGAGTTCTGTCTGATCTCTTGAGTTGGACACTTTCATTCTTTGTTGCTTCTTTATTTGGTCCTTTGTTACTTATGAGAGCCTACCTTGCCAGGTTGCCAGGTTACTTAGGAGAGCTTACCAGGTTGCCTTGGTACCTTACCTCACACTTGAATTGCTGCTTCCGGAGCCAGCCTAGTTACAGTTTCGTTCATTGCCTCTATGCCATCTTCATCTCTCTGTTCTTAGGCTGCATATTTGTGGCAAGTGCCAACCTGAATTGGTCTGCTTTTACGCTTACTGTGTCTAGGTGGGCCTGTTTCTTTTTGACCAATTTTACTCTTTCTCTCTTCAAATTGAGGTGAATTCTAGCCCTCACTAACCTATGATCACTGCACTTCACCCTACCTAACATTTCCATATCCTGCACTATGCTGGGATTGGCAGAAAGTATGAAATCAGTTTAATTTCTTGTTTCACCTTTGGGGCTTTTCCAGGTCCACTTTTTGTTCCAATGCTTCCTGAGAAAAGTGTTCATTATTCACAGCTTATTCCTTTCCTTGAATTCTACCAACATCTCTCCTCGAGTGTTCCTAGAATTCCACGCCGTAGTTGCCAATTGCTTGTTTACCAGTCTGCTTTTTCCCCACTTTTGCATTGAAGTCGCCCATGACTACAGTGTACTTAGTTTGTACTTTTAATTCAATGCTTTCATAAAACTGTTCTATTTCTTCATCATCGTGACTGGAGTTTGGAGCGTAGGTTTCTGCTACCTTTATTCTATACCTCATATTTAGCTTTATTACAACTACTGCTACCCTGTCATTAATGCTGTAGAATTTGTCAATGTTGCCCGCTATGTCCTTGTGGATTAGGAATCCTACTCCGAACTGCTTCTTATCTGGTTGTCCTCTATAGCAGAGGACATGGCCATTTGTCAGTGCTGTATAAACCTCACCATTTCTTCTAATCTCACTAAGGCCAATGATACTGCAAACAATGCCTGATAGTTCCTCAAAGAGTCCTGCTCGGCTAGCTTCACTCGAGAGGGTTTGGGTGTTAAACATTGCAAAGGTCAGTTTCCAGGCTGAACAGCAGTCATTTATTTTATCCTTGTATTGCAAAACTGTGAGGTTTTATGTATTTTCCTTCTTGCAGTGGTATTTTGAAGGTCGCAGAGGTGAAAAGCAGATTTTCAACGACTCAAGGATTTGCAAAGACCATGAAAAAGTTTGGATTTGAGCTTGAACATCTGGTAAACCAGTTTCTATTAGTTTCTTTTTATTGAATTATGTTGCTTCATATATGTGACAGTTTATTTTTTTATATTTTCATAAAGAGTGGGCATGTGTGCATGGCTTTGAAATTTGGGATAGGTGCAAATGACACGGATGCTCAGCACAGTGCGTTTTTGGGCTAGCTGGTGCGAATCCATAATTACTTTGTTTAGTGCAAAACAACGGACACAAGAAAGACGACGGGACAAAGCGCTACTCTCAACTGACATCATTTTTATTGTGTCACTCCTTTATAGAGAGCAAAATCTAGAAGAACATGCACAGTGAGCACCATGTGCAGGAACCACCAACATCCGATCACAAGAGCGCATTCATGCGACAGAATCTAAAAGACCATATTCAGCACTGTACAAGGTTAAAGAAGGCACACTAATGCACTGTGACCCCAATGACTGTATGAAGAAAGCTTCCGATAACTCTCGGGCGGTGGTATCGCAGCACTTTTTCAAAATGGTGGTATCACGAAACATAGCTTTGCACTTGCATATTTTACAATGTTGAGCCAAATGGGAGCCTGTGCCTGTCGGTATGGATTGCTCATGTTCTCTAAGGCACTCGTTAACACAGTGGCCTTTGACATACACTTTGCCACATGACAGCGGAATATTATATACCACACCAATGCTGCAATCTACAAACTTCGCATGGTTCTTTTCACAATCTGGTTTTTTACTTGTTTTAGAAATACGGCTGCACAACATTGATAGTTTCTGAGGAGCAGGAAACACTACTGGGATTTGGCATCTAGTGGCGACATTCTTTAGATTGTGAGCTATTCTATGGCAATACGGCACAACTTCAGGCCTCTTCTTTTGTGTAATACAGTTACTTTTGTGCCGCTTCCCTTTCAGTTTCTGAAGCAATACCTCAAAGACTGACGTCACCGCCGCACTTGGTTAACCCGCTACCTGCAACCTATTTAACTGTGCAAGGAAACAGTGGTTCGCAGTGTGATGACAGGATTTCATTAACGAAGATTCTAGACACATCAAAAACGTCGGCTAATGAATGGTTGTCTTCCACAAAGGAAACAACATCAATGTTGTTTCCTTTCTGGAAGACAACCATTCAGTAGCCGAAATTTTTTCTGTGGACGTCTAAGATCTTTATTACTCAATACCGCACAATGAGCTATGTCGTAGCGTGATGACATGCATCGAAGAAAGTGGCGAGGTAGATTTTCGCAATGCAACCGGGTTGTCCTTGGAAAATTTCATGTCCCTTCTCGAATTTTATCTCAGTGCAACTTTTATTTGGTTCGAAAATAAGCTATTTATTCAGGAAAATGGTGTGTGTATTGGTTCATGTGTGGCGCCTGCTCTTTGTAATATAATTTTTTTATCGTTTGTCGACCGCACTATTAAGAGAGCTTTAAACAATGACTTGGTTCAAATGTTTAGATATGTTGATGGTTTTCTTGTTGTAATAAAATAAACTAACAGCAAGTGCTCCGTTACGGTAGCTGACATTTCAGCTCTTTTTAATGACAATGGCAAAGGTTTAACTTTCAGACATGAGCTATCTAGGGACGGTAAACTCCAGTTTTTAGATTTGCAGCTATCCTTACAAACAGGTCACGCCTGTTGGATGTACTCGCCCCATGCACGTAGGGAACCTTTACCTTAAGCGTCTGTGCACTCAAAGATTGTGAAACACACGCAATTGCTTTGATGTGTCTAGAATCTTCGTTAATGAAATCCTGTCATCACGCTGCGAATCACAGTTTCGTTGCACAGTTAAGTAGGCTGCAGGCAGTGGGTTACCCAAGTGTGGTGGTGACGTCAGTCTTTGAGGTATTGCTTCAGAAACGGAAAGAGAAGCAGCACAAAAGTAACTGTATTACACAAAAGAAGAGGTCGGAAGTTATGCCGTGTCGCCTTAGAGTGGCTCACAATCTAAAGAATGTCGTCACTAGATACCAAATCCCAGTAGTGTTTTCTGCTCCTCAGAAACTGTCAACGTTGTGCAGCCATATTTCTAAAGCAAGTAAAAAGCCAGATTGTGAAAAGAACCATGCAGATTGCAGCGTCGGTGCGGTATATAACATTCCATTGTCATGTGGCAAAGTGTATGTCAAAGGCCGCTGTGTTAACGAGCGCCTTACAGAACATGAGCAATCCATACCGACAGGCACAGGTTCCCATTTGGCTCAACATTGTAAAATATGTAAGTGCAAAGCTATGTTTCGTGATACTATGATTTTGAAAAACAGCCATGGTACTACTGCCCGAGAATTATCGGAAGCTTTCCTCATACAATTATTGGGGTCACAGTGCATTAGTGTGTCTTCTTTAACCTTGTACAGTGCTGAATATAATTTTTTGGATTCTGTCGCATGAGTGTGCTCTGGTGATCGGTTGGTGGTGGTTCCTGCACATGGCGCTCACTGCGCATGTTTTTCTAGATTTCTCTCTCTATAAAGGAGTGATGCAACAAAAATGATGTTAGTTGAAAGTAGCGCCTTGTCCTGGTTGTCTTTATTGTGTCCGTTGTTTTGCGTTAAACAAAGTAATTATGGACTACTGCTGATTCATGCTGATTCTTGAGGCTTCTTCCCAATAAACTCACTGCAACACATATGCTTGAAAGCACTTGAGGTTCTTTACATTAAAGCTTGGTGAAATGTCTGTTCAGATTACTGATAAAAATTCATTGAGAGAACAAATTGAGCTAGCGTAATGAAATTTGAAGGGGATGTTGGGCTTGTTAAGGGTAATGTATGAGGAACGTTGTGTGCAATAGTTAGAAAGCTTATGGAAAATTACAGAAAATTCTTTTATTGCACTATAAAACTCGATGGAGTTTGCAGCGATGTGGTGCTTTGTAGGTGTTGTAGGGAAATAATCAAATTCATTCCTGTTGCTGTTCCTCACAATGTTTGTTGGGATTAAAATGTTTTAGGAACTAAAAATTAGCAAACAGTTAGGCATATTAAGATGATAATTTCCTATGAATTAATTACACAAATATAGGAAAGTGCTAGATAAATTTCAATATTGTAGGTACATGGCACCATAGAAAATTTCATAGGTGTCGAACAGTAAAGAATTTCATCGCTTGAAACACGCTCAACAGCAAGTTTTTATAAGTGCCGTAGGAGCCTGTCAAAGAATCCTTTAAGCAGTGATTTAAATTCTTGAATTGCTACTGCAAGCAAATGGTTTAACATTGCTGCTTTAAACTGTGTTCATATATATACTGGAAACCCTGTACACTTACTCAACTGTTGAATGTGTATTTCCAAGTTCAAAAGGGTTACTTTATGAGCCCTAATTGTTACCAATTGTGTGTTGAAAGGTGCTGGCACTGTCATGACACGCGGGGTGCAGTGCAGCCCACGAAGGTGGTCAAGAGGGTATACACAGGCTGTAAAAAAATTCCAGCAGAACCAGAAACCTGTTTCAGCATGCTAGGTGCCGTGATGACTTATTTTTAACACTGCTTTGTTGGAGTTCAGTTTGTGATACTGCAAAGTTGTGCAAGTCTGCTCAGTTTTTTTTGGAAGCAAGTGCAGAAGTTATCTTATGGCTTTTCTTCTGGGTCTTGTTGCCGTGTTTACGCGATGTCGCACAACAGTCTATGTCGAGGAAATTAAGGTAGGACAGAAGTATACTGTATACGGGGTGTCCTGGCCAGATTTAGCCAGTATTTAATAATATTCAAGTTCACTACAGGAGGATGTGACTAAAAGCATGTTGTTGACCTTTCTATAGATCAAATATTACAACGTTACTTGCATTCTTTTTAATTGTATGATTAGTCACGATTGATGAATCAACTGCACAAGTCCTAAATTTACAGAAATGCTTCCACAAAGAAATTGTAGGGCATTCGAGGAAATGCCTGATTCAGCAGTATGTAAATTGCTACCTGTTACACAATAATTTTTTCCTTATAAAGAAAGCCTCTGAAGTATAAAAAGAACCTCTGTGACTGCCGTTGTGACTTAGGGTCTCAAACCTTAGAGCTGCCACCACTGTTGGGAAGTTCAGAGGGTGCATCGAGCAGAGTTGAATCGGCAGCGTTTAGATGAATTATAGTCTGTCTTTGTCCCTAAAGTGGTCGCACAGATAGACTGATTGTTGGAGTTGGTGAAGGAGAAGAGAGAGAGCATAAACTTTATTTTCAAATCAATAAGATTAGAGTCCGGCGTCTTTTAAGTGGGTGTGGACACTCGCCACAGACGCGGTTCCGAGACCTTATCTCGAAGTGGCTTCTTCGGCTCGCTGGACGGCCCAGAGTTGTGCTGTCGGTTTCGAGCTGAGCAGGTGCATGTGCAGTAGGTGCATGTTGCGAGGCAATGGGGGTACGTATAGTTGCTCACGTATGGTTCTTGGAATTTCTACTTTGATGCCGTGCTGCGTGTGGTATGTGATGCCGATCTTTTCGAGCATGTGTCTGCCCGGGCAGGTCTTTGATGGGTGCTCGAGTTGGCATGCTTGTTGTGCCTCCACGAGTTCTTCGAGCATATTCTGTAAGCCTAGTTCTAAGAGCTTGTTGGTGCTGACTCGGGGCGCAAGTCCCAACGCAGATTTGTACACCTTGCGTATGAGGGCATTGAGCTTGTTTCTTTCTAATACCGTCCAGTTGTGAAACGCTGCCGTGTACTTTATTTGAGTAATGACGAAGGCTTGTATGATTCGTAGGACGCTGCCTTCGTGCATGCCCGCGTGCTTGTTGGTGATGCCTCGAATGAGCTGCATCGTGCTGGTGGCCTTTGCCGTTATCTTGCAAAGTGCTTCGCTATTGCCGCCCTTGTGTTCTATCACCATTCCTAATACCTGGATCTTGTCTACCATCGGGATGGGTAGGCCGTTTGATGTCGTTAATTGGATCTCTTCCTTTTCTGGGGGGGTGTAGCCTTTAGGTGGGTGCCCCTTTCTGACTGGTCTATATAGCAGCAGTTCAGATTTTTCGGCCGAGCAGGCGAGTCCCGTGCCGACGAGGTAGTTTTCCACGCATTGGATGGCCTGCTGTAAATGTTGCTCGATTGCTCCGTCGCTGCCTGTTGTCGTCCAGATCGTAATATCATCCGCCCATAGCGTGTGATGCAGTCCTTCGATTTGAAGCAATCGGTCGGGTAACCCCAGCAGGACGAGATTGAAGAGCATCGGCAAGATCACCGAGCCCTGCCGGGTGCCTGAGCTGCCGATGCTGATTTGATCTGACTCTTGTTGTCGCGGTCCTCCCCGTGAAGATGACTTTATACCTTTATTTAGAAATAGTTTTACGGAAGACACTGACAGGTCATAGCAGGCTGACTATGCTGACTACAGGTGTCTCTCTGGTCTAATTATGTGCCGGTTCACATTAAGTACCCTTTATGACATCTCCATCTGTGTGTGTTACAAAGGCGGGGCAGGTGGTGATGTGACCCTGATCAGATTCTTTTTCTAAGGGAATGTAGTCGGTCTTGACGATGCTTAACAAAGTCATGGGTGCTGGGTGATGACTGGGTTTCCTCACCCTGTTTGTGGGAGTGAAAGGCATTTCCGCAGGTGCCAGTTAGCCTCCTGGAGGATTACAGGGAAGCACTTGTCTTCCATTGCCATGATGACGCATTCGAGGTGGTGTGGCACAATGCTGCCCACTTGCGTGCCATGATCCCAGTACTACTCTATCATGCAGCGCATGACTGAATGGTGCCATTAAGCTAGTGCGCTGCCATTCAGAAAGTGACAGGTTGTCATTCTGCTTATCTCTGTCACAAAAGGCCACATCTGTTGCTTTCAGCAATGCAAATGACACTAATTGTCGGCGTTAATTTTGAAGCTAATGCCAGCTTCACTGCCCTGTCACTTTCTTAGTGGCAGTGTGCTATATTAAAAGTGCCATTTGTTCATGCATGGAACATTTGAGAACACTGCGATTGCAGCACACAAACAAATCATTACATGTTTTTCTTTTCATACTTTGCTGGCTTGTGATGTGGTAAAAATGATTGCAGAATAGGTTCAAAGTTAATGCTGAATTTAACATTTCATAAGACACTATACAACTTTCTCATTGAATGTACTTGTCTAACTGTAAGACTTGTGAAACTAATTAATCTTGTGTTACTTTGCTACTAAACAAAATGTAAAAAGTGTTGTTTACCTTGTAGAGTCACAAGGCAATGTTCGTTGAGTTACTTCCTCCTAAAATGCACCCGATTATTTTTAATACTCTGCCAAAGTTAGCTGGGACCTCCTGTACAATATTCATTCTGTACATTGATCAGCCTTACATAGCATTTCACTTTTGCACATTAAAATTGAAAGAAGAAATGTGAGAAGCTTAGAATATAGGCAGAGATGGTTTCATGTTAATAAAGGAATTACTCTATGTGTTAAATTCCCCCACTGTGTTTGGGCATAGCAATCAAACAAGAATATTCGTCTTTCTGGAAAAAAAAAAAAACTTTGGTTTGGCTTTATTTGCAGTCATTAAATTTTTTAAATATTAAACCTCTTCAGAACTTCAGCAGACCACAAAGAATATCACGTGATATTGAAGTTGATTATAAACAGACTCAACCCTTTAAAAAGCACGATAAACTATCAAAACAGAATAGTCCTGTGATGTTCTTCTTAGTTGCGCTACAAATATAAATATTTGTTTACAGGATGAATCCAACAAGATGTTTGTACTGTTTGACTTCAAGAAGGTCAGAAGCACAACAGAGCATCCGCATCTTCCAATACTCAAGCTGATGCCCTGTCTGTACAAGAAGCGGTGAATTGTTCATCTGTGAAGTTAGTTTCACACCACTGTGAGCCGAAGATGGTGAAAAGAAAAAGTTTTATGCACACGCCCTGCATGCTTTATTCAACCTGTATGTAATAGTGAGACTGATGTGGTGGAAAATGCAGATAAAACAGAGCCCATCTCAGTATCATGGTCATGTTTATTGGATCTGAGTGAGCACCTCGCGGAGAACACTGGTAATCAATGTGTTATAACTTTCTCTTTAGAGTAACAAAATATATTAAGGCATGAGCAGTAAGTCTCTACTGTGCATCGCACTCATGAGGTGTCATGCTGCAATGTACAAAGCTCATAGTGGGCTCACAAACTACTCAATGTGTAAGGCAGGACTCATTTGTTGTTCCATACAGTGAAAAAAATGCATGTAAAACCTCTGTGTAGTAAAAGATGAGATGCTGATATTCTCCATGATCCTTGTTCCTTATAGGCAATGCACTTGTGAAATATATAATTGTACAGTGTTGACTCAGCTGAATCAGACAAATTACTTGTTTTCACAAGCATATACCTCTGACACACTTAGAATGTACTTTGTGTGCTACCTTCTCTCAAATGAGCTTAGGCTGCATGACAGTGATCATTTAGATTATTAAGGCAATTGATGCAGTTTTACATTCATAAACTTCACCTGGTATCTAAGGAATGCTGTAGTAGAGGTTTTCAGGTCAATTTTTACAACCTGAGGTCATTGATTATACATTCAGATATAGGTATGTACCAAGTGTGTGAGTTATTTGAGAACATAATGACTTCAGGAATAGCAATATTTGAGACAGAATGCAATATATTCATGGAATATGTTTTGTGGTGTTTTTTATACTGCTGTTTGCTAAGACAGTTGAATAAAACAATCTTTAACCTAAATTATTGAGTGAATTCAGCTTCGATAATGACTGCATGCTCAGACTAGATAGCATGCATTGATGATGGACAGCGCTTCCACAGTTTCAACCTTTCGGGAATTTTTAGCATAGTGTGGTTGTTTGTTGACCTCCTTTTCAGTGATGCCCCTCATGAATATCAGTGTAGCAGGTTTCTGATGAAAACTATAGATGACACACCGAGGGTGTCGTAGCTGCAAAAGTTCACAGCCAGCCACTCTTGGGTCGTGCGGGCCCTTTAAACCAAATTCATTACTTAGGAGTGCCGCCTAATGACATCATGCACATAAAGCTTGGCTGTTGGCTCTGCTACCTGAAGCTGCTCGGCAATGCCATAGTTTGCTTCTTGGAGTTCTCACTCATAGTGGCTTGCAGCTGCTAGAGAAACTGAGCCACCTGAATGACATCTGACGGCGTAGCACTTATTTCTCATTGTCAGACATAATTGACCATGAACTCTTACCGCCCCCATAAAGCAAAGATTTCGCGACATTCAAGAAGGTAGCTCTCAATATGAATGTGGTCTATTAGGACAGTGTACGACTTTATCTTCTGTGTCAGACTGGAAGCTACTGCCTTGGAATAAATCTGCTTTATAGGTGTCACAGGAATTAATGAAGACAAAGCTAGGTGCCTAGATTGATAAAATAATAGTATTGATTTTTATGGTGATTCTAAGCTGTGTCCTCAAATACCTCGCGCACTCTGTATCTACATTCTTGCATTCTACGCCTATATGAAAGTGACGGCAGCATTCAAAAATCAAACTTGGTCTCTTTCTTTTGTTGAATATCTTATGCAACCTGCTGCCACTTTTGCCAGGATTGCTCACTTGCTTGAAATCAATTGTCACACTCCTGCAAATGTGTGTATGTATATTTTTTTTACATTTTAAGAAACTCTGAACAATTTTCATGTAGGCAGAAGTAGGTCCCCTACATACATTCCAGTGATCGTCGCGTTTTAACTTAACAAAATATTAACTTGTTAGCTAAGATATCGACTTTATATAGCAACATGATTGTCACAGGATTGTTGTGACTAACATCCAACCATAAGTTAGCGGAGGTTTAGTAACAATTTGTCCTCTACAGTCGATTACATTCTGAACTACATTTCTTTAATGAACAGTGCCTGTAAAGAGGTGTAGTGCAGAGCACCGGCACCCTCTTTCGACAAACAGCCGTGCTGACCTGTCAATTGCCAAACTCTGCAAGCCTTGCAGCCTGCATAATGCAGCCAGTTTCAGTGTTGCTTGTGGCCAATGCTGTACAAGCCACCATGCATTTGTATCACTCACATACAAAATACCATGCACAAAAACAGGTTTGAACATGGATTGCCCTAAATTGTAATGACCCTCATTCTTTTTTTCATGGAATATAAGTAATCACATTGGAATTTAGTTTGCAACATTGATGTTTCCTGTATATATATATATATATATATAGCAATGTCCAGTGACAATTTTGTGGTTGCCCCCTGTGTTTTCATAATTATGTAGAACAGACATTACAGTCCTAAAGCAGTATGTTTTCTTAAATTGCCTTTTGATGTTCTCTTCAGTTCTCTCCACTACTTGGAAACCAATTAGTGGCGGTGATATTAACTCTGTGGGCTGCTCAAGTAACGCATTTAATCTAAAGACAATGCAACACTGTAGGGGACAGTGTAGTGGAGAGGACTGAAGAGAACATGAAAAAGCCAGTGAACATATTGCTTTAGGACTGTAATGCCCATTCTAACATAATTATGAAAACACAGGGGCAACCACAAAATTTTCACTGGACATTGCTTCCCCGTTTGCTCTGTTTTTCTGAAATACTAGTATTGTTACTGTATTATGTTTTTTGGGCTCCTAAAAGTTGCGCTGTAAGGAAGGAGGTTTGAGCTCTTATTCGGAGAACGGGAACATGGCTTCACATACAGGATACGACAGCTTGTGGAAAATGGATATGGGCCTTACTTAAGCACTGGCAGCTGGCGTAAAGCTGTTCTCCTTCACAGAGATTGTGTTGACGAATGCGATATGTAGGAGACATACATCTACCCTCTTAGCAGATCAAGTAAGCTATAAACAAACATTTACCAAGAGAAAAATTGTGGGGCATGATGTTTTGGTAACTTTTGTGATTGTTGCACTATAACAGTGAAACATTGCTGCAATATAAATGCCAGATGTGGGCTATTTGGAATTGAACATGTTCGGCATGGAAGAGACACCACAAAGACGACGGACAAGGGCGCACTATGCAACTTGATTGACACCAATATATAAATATATATATATATATATATATATATATATATATATATATATATTTATATATATACGAAAACTAGCACACCAGGGTAAAAGAAACAATAACGCACAGAAACATGATAGGAAGTTTTTGTTTATATTGCCATATGCAATAACATCATTTTTTACAGCGTAAGCTGTTACGGGCTCATTCCGATAGCCGTTTCGGTTGGCGATGGTGTCCACCACTGCCACTGCCTCCATCGCCAGTGTCTGTAGCAGCTATTGTCGGGAATGAGAATAAAAAGAAAAACAAGTTCCCGCCAGGATCGAACCCGGGCCTGCTGCATGGGACATGTCAGCTACTCTATCACTGAGCCATGCCAGTGCTTTTTTTTTTTAATTCTGCGACTTCCTTTTTGTTTCTTTTTTTTCAAACATAGCAGGTACCATGCACTGAAGCGTTCTTCTTGCGAGCATGCAGTGCAAAAATGACCTATAAACATGTCCTAGCGCGCGAGGAGAAATGCAATGTAACATGTGCGTCGCATAGCGTCGATATGTGCACATTTTTCATTGCCGTGGCATATTGCACCAGGCAGAACGCCTTGTAGCAGATGCCCAGGTAGCGGTAGAAGGAAGCTTAAGGAGTTGTATACAAGAATGCTAGAAAACTTTATATTGTGTACCTGATTAAATCAAGCTGGCTAGGTGACTATGTCATCGCTGTGTTTCAAAGGGGATGCTAATAAATCATCATCATCATTTACATCTTACGTGCCACTTGCCTTGCGATCTGAGATGTGTGCCACGTAGCACCTGTACATGCGCCCTTTGCATTGAAGTTGCATATGATTACACCAGGTGGCACGCCATGTAGCAGTTGCATAGGTAGTGTTACAAGGTAGATAGAGAGGACTTGAGGAACAAAAAGAAAGTTGTGGAGGTGTATAAGCAATTGATATAAGGAAAAACATATATGGCGTACCTGATTAATTCAAGCAGGCTAGGCTACTGTTTGTCACCGTCCCGTTTCGAACGAAATACCATTAAATCATCATCATCATTAGCATAGTATCATGCCATTTGACATGTGATGTAACGTGTGTGTCCTGTAGCGTCGACATATACAAGTTTTACATTGCAGTTTCGTTATATTCCACCAGGTGTCTCAACATGTAACAGTTCTATATAGCAGTTGCATGCTGCATGCAGCTGGACCTCGTTAACTCAAGCATGCTAGGTGAATATTTGTAAGCACCGCATTTCAAAGGGGATGCCAATAAACCATCATCATCATCAACAGCAACGTAGTGTGCCACAGGTCAAGGGATGTGACGTGTGCCATGTAGCATGCATACCTGTGTTTACTCTTAATACACGTTATGGTGCCTCCTCGTAAGGTATGAACCACTGTTGAAGAAGTGAATCGTAGAGCTACGCGCACGGCTGCAACCAGGCAGCATCAGGCTCAGCAGACTGCTATGCAGAGAGCAGGACAAGCTGCAGCATAAGCCACAGCTCACCATCGACGCCGGGAGAACAGCTCAGATCATTATTGTGAAAACGATGCGAAAAAACTTCGCCACGAAGATCCTGCAGTGCGTGGTTGCGAAAATGGAGCTCCTGTGGAGCTGCTCCTCCAGCTTACATTGCGACTGTGCTGCGAGTGCCATGCAGGCCTGTGACTTTTCTTTTGTTGAATAATTTCCAAATGTATCACTATGTACCTGCTTGTGCCTATATATATTGGTGCCAATGAAGCAGCATTAAAACAAGTTGGTTGTTTGTCGTCTCTCTTGTGGTGCCTCTTCTAAGCTCAACATGTTCAGTTCTGAACACACCAGCTAGCCCAACACCACAATGTTATGGAATGGGCTGCCTGCAACTGTTTTTCATATGATGATGTTGAACTGTGCAGTGTTGGCATTTGGGCTATTTACACAAAACAAGTGCTCATTGAACACATCATGTCATACTTATGGTTTAACTCCTAAGGCAGCACTGTGAGTATGATGGTTGCCTTAGAACAGGGCTACAGCATTGTACAAGCTGGGGTGCCTTCTTGAGCGAATATAGGAAGGCATTTTTGTGTGTCACCCCCTTGAAATGCACCAAATGTAGGCAGAAATCCTATTGTGCACACACGAGTATGCCATCCATCGTGATATTGTGAAAGCTTTTGTCAACATTGTGCTTCCGTTGTAGTTGGCAAGTCGCAAAAATGGCACGAAAATCATTAGGCGTACAATATTGTATTTCTTGTCTAGAGCAACATGCACTGAATGACCTTATGACTGTATACTCGGGAATAGAACCTGCCATAAGTACTCAAGCTAGATTCTCCTTGCACCTTAGCATTTTGTCAATGTAATTGTAGATTGTGCATACAACTGCTAAAAAGGCATGATTGCAGCTCATGCAACCATTGGACGGAACTGACGTTTTCTTGCATGAGCAGTTGCACACACTGAACCATTTCATGTGATTTGTCATGTATAACAGCACTCTGTTCAGCCTTCAAGTACTTTTGCAAACACTTAACCAGAAAGTTGTTACACATTCTTTAAAGGCTACCAAAGCAAAACACTAAATCACCTAAGGTAGACTAGCAGAGTGTACTCTTAAAAACTCTATTTACATTTTCTTCTGGAGGATTGTCTGTGAATGAAGAAAATTCTGAGCTTGAACTTTGTGGTATGACCGTGGCAAATATGGCGCCAGCGTGACCTCACAAATTTCAATGAATATTGAAGTATTCAGTTAATTTTTATAGTAAAGTCCCTGAAAAGTTGCCAGTATATTTGCTTTCTCAAACATTTTTTTTTTATTCAAATACGTAGGCCCCAGGAGATGCTGCGAAAATTCAAAATGTATCATGGTGTAAGGATGCTGGTGTGGGAATCTTGAATTAATGTCATTTAATTGTTTGCATCATTTCTACTTTATGAATATTCCACTTTTTCATAGGGGCCCTGTAACTATTTTTGAATGTGGCAAGTAACCTGCTTAGTTGCTAGACAGTACCTTCATAAACAGCTGAGGTAAATATTATTCCTCTACTTTAAACTGGAAGTGTACAGTTCTGTTCAAAAGACTGCCAGCTTTTCCCTTCAGCTTCCTGAAACCCTGCTGCATTTTGCACATGTCCCTTCACACATTTTAACACGGTGGCCAGTGGCTGGATTTCTTTTGATCTGGGCTTTCAGCAAAAGTGATGAATTCTTATCACTTATAGGCAGTGGAAATCGTGGCAAAGAGTAATACCACTGCATCGATACTAAATGGCCTCCAAGATTGAGAGGAGTAACGTAGGGATGTGCCACATGTTACCAAGGTCAAGCCAAAACATAAGCGTAACACTGTGAATGGATGAGTGCGGCAGCATCATTTCACCTGGGCACAGTGCCACAGCTTCAGGAGCAATTTAGAGGGGAAAGCCAGGAGTGTGTGAGACTACCCTATTGTGAGGTGCATGCAAAAACATTTTGTTGGAAAAGTTTCGTGAAGGAGTGCTTTTAACGCCAGGCTCATTGCACACTTTTCATAAAAGGTTTTGCAGGGTCCCTCCAAGAGCAGCTATATTGGTACTATTTCAGAAGCATAATCTAAGCTTCTTGCTATTACGTAAAACTTTTCTATTACATGTTCTTATTGTGTAAAAGTGAAGAAACGAAGTGGTTGGAAGATTTTAAAAGCTGAAGGAAAGGGCTGGCAGCGTTTCGAAGAAAGTGTTTGGCTCCCAGCTCTTCAGTATCTTCGTCCATGTTTATAAGTGTTGCAGAGTCCCTTTAATGTTATTTCTTACTGTCTCCTGAGGTCATATATTAAACAATAGTGTCTCACAAATGCCCTACGAGAGATTTCAATGCACTATGTTCATCTTCTAGCTTTTTCTTTTTACTTTTTCTTTTGTTCTTAACTTCGAGTGCACAAAGGTAACAATGGTTTGTTTGATCGAACGAAGTAGACAGTTGCCATCACTTTTCTTTTCAGTGGCATGTTAGATGCTAGCAGCCACAACCTAACTCCATTTTATTTGTGGCTGCGAGGCTCCTACCTAAGTAGAAAATGCAACATGTAATTTAGTTAACTGATAAGGTGCAGAGAAGCCAAGTAAGGAAAGTCACTGAAAAAACAAAAATAGATATGAAATAATATGAGCAACGTATTCATATGATGTCAGCGTGTCATCATTGAAAAAAGAATCCGGATTGGTGAGACTCGCTGATTGCCATCGCATCTCAACTCTCGTTCTTTTTCAAAAGTTTTATCATACTTCACTTAATCAACCACCATACATTATTCCGCTGCCTGTATATCACATTGCACTCGGCACGCATACCAAGTTGGCCGCGCTCGCACCATACTACTACTTTTTCAGACTCATTTTTCTTTCGCGCAGCAGCAGATTGGAACACCTGCCCCATCAAACTGCCACCATAACCTGTGCACCTACATTCATGCAAAAACTAACAGACCATTTTTCAGAATAAGAAAAAATGTACGGGATATGCTATTTATGTGTGTACTAGATGGAATTATGTACCTAATTTTCACGTGTGTTGTATTTAAAACTGGTGCTCTGTTATTCTTAAACAGATGTATAATAAATATATGTACGCCCACCCCTTATGTAATGCCCCTATAGGGCTTTTAAGGTAATAAAATGAAATGAAAAGAAAACGTCGGAAGTTCATGCACTCAGGAGTTCAGCTTTTCAGTTACCAACATGGGCTGAAATAGTGGTAAGAGATGGTCTATGTTTGGTGATAGTAGGGCCAATCAACCTCAAAAGCACTTTTCAGTTGTTTTAACACTGGAAAAACTACCTCGTGACGAAACGACCCCGAGTTCCACCAGTGCTTTGCATATTCAACGGCACTAAGGACACGGACAAAGGTGAAGGCAGCAGAAAAACGACATGTTGGGCTTTTTCATGTGCCTTCACCTTCGTCCGTGTCCTTAGCAGTGTTCCCTCCCGAGTATGAACAACCAACTAGTCGGTGCTTCCACGTTAGTCTACCAGTGCCCCTTACGAGCAGTGTTACACCACAAACACTCTGTCCAGTCGATTACTTGTAGCCCGACAGGTTGTAAGCGCGCGAACCGGGGAATCGGGTGCCCGTGACAGAGTGCTGGCACTCCAGGTGTTTGTACTGTTCAAGCGTCCATGAAGATGACCGTGCTTCGGCGGTGCCGCTTGATGACAGACGCGGTCCTCTGGAGCGAGGCTGTGGCGAAGGGGATCCACGCGACGGTCCTGAACGAGGTGCTCTCGCAGCAGCTCCCGGTGGACGATACCGGTGGCGCTGCCCGGTCCTCGTGTCATTCCTCGCGCGTCAGCGACAGCTTGCGTCGCAGTGGCTGCGCGGCACCGGCCGCGGCTTCGCCAACGGCGTTGGCCGTGGCGGCTGCACTGCCCGTCTGGGAGGTCGTGGCTGCCGAGCCACCGAGAAGTCTGTCCTGTAGCGTGGCCACCTTGGCCATCATGTGCGACAGCAACTGCCGCTCCTGCACGCACGCAATGGTGACGAGGCGAGAGCCGTGCGGCATATATAGACAAGCTGCATGCGTCTGGACGAAATTAAGTGCAGACAGATAGAGCAGAGTGAAATTCTTCGCTGTTTCAAAAGAACAGACCGGTGGGCTAGTGGTATCTGCATAACTTCAGGTGTAGTGCAAAAGGGCACGCATGATGACGGAGAAGACGAAAACAGTACTGTGTATCAGCCTCATCCGTCGTCCTGCGTGCCCTTTTGCGCCATTCCTCAAGTTATCCGTATGGACTTTACCCAAACAAAATGCTAAGTGTAATTAAGCGCAAAGGAACACAAGCACAAAAGAAGATGCGATGGACACACAAGCGCTACTATCGACAATGGTGTTTATTAAGTACCTTCCGTATACGACGTCACATATCACGTGAACAACCCTTACAACAAAAGGACCTTGCCTACGACAGCGGCGCCGCCGGAATATAGTGACGCCAGGCACTGCTTCTGATACGAGTGTCGTGTGGCAAGTGACTTGCCAGTTCGTGTGAACATGCACGAAATTTTAAACGAATGGCACATTCATGTGTAATTGGGTAATTCATCGTGCGCCGATAATTGTTCACTATAGGTCTACCTGTTACGTTTTGTAATGTTGAACAATTAAGAGTAACTTTCACTGAGACAATGATAAGTATCAAAAGCCATTTCAAGGTCTCAGGTTCGTCCAGTTCTACGAGAACTACATGTCATTTATACCCATTGAGTCTATTAAATGAAACCGCTCGCTGATAGCGAACGCGCACGCCCGAGCGCAATGCATAACCATGATTATGTGCAATTTGGCATGCCATAAAGGAATGGAGAGCTGCGCAAAGCGTCAGGAAACACACGTGTGCGACAGACAAATTTAAGAATTCGCACAGTGGTCAAGGGGAAGCTTTAGCTCGGGTGCACCTATCTAAGTACATGTAAAAGGAGAATTCATTTTTCTCGGCAGCCACTCCACCAAACTTGACGAGCTTTGTTGCATTTAACAGAAAACCTTATAATCTAGTGACTGTCTGTATCGAATTTTTTATTTAGGTCGTCAATTTTTGCTGAAAATTGGCAAAAATAGCAAATTTTCAGAAAACGAAGCTATTATGTTTGCAACTCCGTATCTCAGCAATGAAAAACGATATCACAGTTTTGTAAATTGCATCTAATAGTACATCTAAAGCGGGCAAAATTGATATGTCACACATGAATCTAAAAAAATTTACTACCATGGAAATACAGCTTTTGCAGAAACCCTGTACACCAACGTAAAAAATTCACGTAATAAATAAATTGACATACTGAATTTGTCCGCTTTGAATGATTTAATGGACACTGTTTGCAGAATCGCGATATCTGTTCTTTATGGAGAGCTATTAATTCGTAAACTTCCTGCTTCTATTCTTTTCGAACTTCCCAATTTTGGAAAATTTTTCCACAAAATTAAGCCCTAAATCGGAAATCCGCTTCCAACAGTCACTACAATTTAACTTTCTCTCTCAAATGCAACAAATTTCATTAAAATCGGTCGAGTCATTATCTCACAAAAGTGTTCTTTCGTTGTACATGTATTTGAATAGGCCGCGACGGAGTTGGGCTCGAGCTAAAGCTTCCTCTTAAGGCTTTCATGATGTGCACGTGGTACACAAATATATCTGCAAACATGTACGATTTTATCGAAAATGCCCGATCTTTAGCGCTCATTTACGATTGTCGTATTGAGAAAAATATTTTAAGATTGTTGCACTTGCGTGTAATTTAGGACAATACCAATTTAAGAATGGACAAATACAGTCGCGAGTCATCTTTTATGGCCCATTTTTCAGACCCGTCGATTCTACGGACCAACCCACGCGGCAGCGAACTCAGCTGATGAAACTAATGTAGGAGGATGAATCAGGATGTCTATGTCCCTATTTTTTATTAGCTAACATAATGTATGCACGTAATTACCAATATTCGTACTATTCTACGTACCTTACTATTTTTTCCACATGTTCCCCATATCGGTTCAGACATTTGTCCCATGGCAGCGCTAAATTTTAGAAATGTCAGTCAGCAACGCACACGGCCTCCCCGAACGCTCATTGTCATGTAAGTTTTCACGGCCCTTTTGCGATATCACAACACCACCACCTCACACCTCTCAAAGCGAGGCACCTTGCTCCATACGTGGACTGCATTTCCCTGTGAATTTCGATGGGCATTCCTCTCTTGCTCCGTAGAAAGCGAATCGCATTTCGTTGCTCTTACGCCGTGGAAGTGTGAAGCACAACAGTCATCTTCAACAAGTGACAGCAGCGTCTTGCCGTGGAGCTATTGCCAGATAAGGCTGGGCGGGTCCAAGAAAGGTCCACCGCTGGAAATGGTTATATTGGCTTCGCGTTTACAGCCGTAATATGGCTAAAAAAATAGGGGCAAAGACTTTCTGTTTCGCCTTCGTATAACGGCAAATGAATCGTCGATAATCGTTACGTGAGTATTTCTTTAATAAACGTCACAAACGTCTCTGCTTATATGTAGCACGGATTTTGGTGCCTGTTCACAGACCCCTCCCCCCTACAGAACTAGCTCTGCGATCCTTTAAAAGTCAACATATTGAATAACCAAACAAACTTAGTTCGTTTCGCCAAATTTTAGGGCTTTCTTTTTTTGCTTTTGGTCTAGTGCTTTTCAAATTCTAAGGTTGGCATGTCTGCACATAGAAAATACCCTAAGGATACGAACTTTCTTTCTGTCATCATGTTCACGGATGTAAGTTTCAGCAATTGTGCAATATCACTAGTAAGATATTCAATCAAAATTTATAGTTATCTTTCAGCAGATTACGCGACCTTTCTATACGTGTGTTTGTGTAGCTAAAATATAGCAAAGCCCGTATTATGTAAGGATTCTTTTAATTTTCTCATTTTTTTCCTTTTGTCATTTGCATGCTCGAAGCTGTGCCCCGCTATCTCCGAGATTGGTCACTCAGCGGGGCGGATGATAAGAAATGAATACAAAAAATAAACGCATATGAAGAATTGAATGCGAGGACGAGACCCATTGTCACACAGTATGACCCCAGGAGCGATGACACGAATTGCACAACGTTAAATAAACATGACCGGCCGATGTAGCAAGGCACACTGAAGGCAACAAATGCTTCGGCGTCTTGCTTACTTTGCCTCTTGTGAATCAGGCGGGAGCTCCCCCTTGTCTGACAAATTGCACACGATAACCCGCGCGTCTACAGTTTAATTAATGACCGGCTTTCTTCCTTGTTGTGCGTATACCGCGATCTGCCATATAATGTCCCCTGTGATCGTAATGCGTTGCTCACCTTTGTTTTGGCGTTTTTCACAGCAGCAGGAGTGTCAGGAATGGCGAGGGTGAGGATAAACTTGACTCCGAACACGAGGTGCTGCGCAAATGCACATAATTTACAACAATTTTATTTGTTCATGCGAACGCGTTCCTAATTCTTTATTCAAGGAACACTATGAAGAACGCTGTTGATGTGTATAATAGTACAGTGAAAGGAGGCTATGTGAGCCAGAAAAAAAAAAACGCGAACGAGAAATATTGGTGGCGCCGAAGCTTTAATATCCTACTTTCAGTGTCGTCATAAATTTTGGCAGTGTCTCCTCGGATGTAGTTAATTGTATGTCATAAAAGAAGGCATGTATTGCATCCTGAAAGAACATAAGACTGAAGATTTTTCCGGCTCCAAAGCGGCCCAAATCAAGAAAATTCAAATGTATTCAGTCATATATACGTCACCCCACGTGCTACTGAACGTGTTGTCACCGAGTTACGCCATGATCAAACGAATATATGCGCAGGTTCGTTTTCGCGCAAGAAAGGTAAGCCTGTTACAATGTCGGCGCAGCCAATTCGAATCACTTTTCCGGAAAGCGCTGGTGCGGTGCATATACGTCACTCCACGTGTTATTGCACGTGCTGAAGCCTATTTATGCCATCTATAAACGAATATGCGCACGTTGGCTTACGCGCAATAAAGGTAAGCCTATAGCCTGTTACAACGTCGGCACAGCAATTTACAATCACTTTCCGGGAGAACCCTGGTGCGGTGCATATACGTCACTCCACATGTTATTGCACGTGCTGATGCCTATTTATGCCATCTATAAACGAATATGCGCACGTTGGCTTACGCGCAATAAAGGTAAGCCTATAGCCTGTTACAACGTAGGCGCAGCAATTTACAATCACTTTCCGGGAGAACCCTGGTTCGGCGCATAAATACGTCACTCCACGTGTTCTTGCACGTGCTGATGCCTATTTATGCCATCTATAAACGAATATGCGCACGTTGGCTTTCGCGCAATAAAGGTAAGCCTATAGCCTGTTACAAAATCGGCGCAGCGATTTACAATCACTTTCCGGGAGAACCCTGGTACGGTGCATATAGGTCACTCCACGTGTTATTGCACGTGCTGATGCCTATTTATGCCATCTATAAATGAATATGGGCACGTTGGCTTACGCGCAATAAAGGTAAGCCTATAGGCTGTTACAACATCGGCGCAGCAATTTACAATCACTTTCCGGGAGAACCCTGGTTCGGCGCATAAATACGTCACTCCACGCATTATTGCGCGTGCTGATTCCTATTTATGCCATCTATAAACGAATATGCGCACGTTGGCTTTCGCGCAATAAAGGTAAGCCTATAGCCTGTTACAACGTAGGTGCAGCAATTTACAATCACTTTCCGGGAGAACCCTGGTTCGGCGCATAAATACGTCACTCCACGTGTTATTGCGCGTGCTGATTCCTATTTATGCCATCTATAAACAAATATGCGCACGTTGGCTTTCGCGCAATAAAGGTAAGCCTATAGCCTGTTACAACATCGGCGCAGCGATTTACAATCACTTTCCGGGAGAACCCTGGTACGGTGCATATAGGTCACTCCACGTGTTATTGCACGTGCTGATGCCTATTTATGCCATCTATAAACGAATATGCGCACGTTGGCTTACGCGCAATAAAGGCAAGCCTATAGGCTGTTACAACATCGGCGCAGCAATTTACAATCACTTTCCGGGAGAACCCTGGTTCGGCGCATAAATACGTCACTCCACGTGTTATTGCGCGTGCTGATTCCTATTTATGCCATCTATAAACAAATATGCGCACGTTGGCTTTCGCGCAATAAAGGTAAGCCTATAGCCTGTTACAACATCGGCGCAGCAATTTACAATCACTTTCCGGGAGAACCCTGGTTCGGCGCATAAATACGTCACTCCACGCATTATTGCGCGTGCTGATTCCTATTTATGCCATCTATAAACAAATATGCGCACGTTGGCTTTCGCGCAATAAAGGTAAGCCTATAGCCTGTTACAACATCGGCGCACCAATTTACAATCACTTTCCGGGAGAACCCTGGTACGGTGCATATAGGTCACTCCACGTGTTATTGCACGTGCTGATGCCTATTTATGCCATCTATAAATGAATATGGGCACGTTGGCTTACGCGCAATAAAGGTAAGCCTATAGCCTGTTACAAGATCGGCGCAGCGATTTACAATCACTTTCCGGGAGAACCCTGGTACGGTGCATATAGGTCACTCCACGCGTTATTGCGCGTGCTGATTCCTATTTATGCCATCTATAAACGAATATGCGCACGATGGGTTTCGCGCAATAAAGGTAAGCCTATAGCCTGTTACAACGTAGGTGCAGCAATTTACAATCACTTTCCGGGAGAACCCTGGTTCGGCGCATAAATACGTCACTCCACGTGTTATTGCGCGTGCTGATTCCTATTTATGCCATCTATAAACAAATATGCGCACGTTGGCTTTCGCGCAATGAAGGTAAGCCTATAGCCTGTTACAAAATCGGCGCAGCGATTTACAATCACTTTCCGGGAGAACCCTGGTACGGTGCATATAGGTCACTCCACGTGTTATTGCACGTGCTGATGCCTATTTATGCCATCTATAAACGAATATGCGCACGTTGGCTTTCGCGCAATAAAGGTAAGCCTATAGCCTGTTACAACGTAGGTGCAGCAATTTACAATCACTTTCCGGGAGAACCCAGGTTCGGCGCATAAATACGTCACTCCACGTGTTCTTGCACGTGCTGATGCCTATTTATGCCATCTATAAACGAATATGCGCACGTTGGCTTTCGCGCAATAAAGGTAAGCCTATAGCCTGTTACAACGTAGGTGCAGCAATTTACAATCACTTTCCGGGAGAACCCTGGTTCGGCGCATAAATACGTCACTCCACGTGTTATTGCACGTGCTGATGCCTATTTATGCCATCTATAAACGAATATGCGCACGTTGGCTTACGCGCAATAAAGGCAAGCCTATAGGCTGTTACAACATCGGCGCAGCAATTTACAATCACTTTCCGGGAGAACCCTGGTTCGGCGCATAAATACGTCACTCCACGTGTTATTGCGCGTGCTGATTCCTATTTATGCCATCTATAAACAAATATGCGCTCGTTGGCTTTCGCGCAATAAAGGTAAGCCTATAGCCTGTTACAACATCGGCGCAGCAATTTACAATCACTTTCCGGGAGAACCCTGGTTCGGCGCATAAATACGTCACTCCACGCATTATTGCGCGTGCTGATTCCTATTTATGCCATCTATAAACAAATATGCGCACGTTGGCTTTCGCGCAATAAAGGTAAGCCTATAGCCTGTTACAACATCGGCGCACCAATTTACAATCACTTTCCGGGAGAACCCTGGTACGGTGCATATAGGTCACTCCACGTGTTATTGCACGTGCTGATGCCTATTTATGCCATCTATAAATGAATATGGGCACGTTGGCTTACGCGCAATAAGGGTAAGCCTATAGCCTGTTACAAGATCGGCGCAGCGATTTACAATCACTTTCCGGGAGAACCCTGGTACGGTGCATATAGGTCACTCCACGCGTTATTGCGCGTGCTGATTCCTATTTATGCCATCTATAAACGAATATGCGCACGATGGGTTTCGCGCAATAAAGGTAAGCCTATAGCCTGTTACAACGTAGGTGCAGCAATTTACAATCACTTTCCGGGAGAACCCTGGTTCGGCGCATAAATACGTCACTCCACGTGTTATTGCGCGTGCTGATTCCTATTTATGCCATCTATAAACAAATATGCGCACGTTGGCTTTCGCGCAATAAAGGTAAGCCTATAGCCTGTTACAAAATCGGCGCAGCGATTTACAATCACTTTCCGGGAGAACCCTGGTACGGTGCATATAGGTCACTCCACGTGTTATTGCACGTGCTGATGCCTATTTATGCCATCTATAAACGAATATGCGCACGTTGGCTTTCGCGCAAGAAAGGTAAGCCTATAGCCTGTTACAACGTAGGTGCAGCAATTTACAATCACTTTCCGGGAGAACCCAGGTTCGGCGCATAAATACGTCACTCCACGTGTTCTTGCACGTGCTGATGCCTATTTATGCCATCTATAAACGAATATGCGCACGTTGGCTTTCGCGCAATAAAGGTAAGCCTATAGCCTGTTACAACGTAGGTGCAGCAATTTACAATCACTTTCCGGGAGAACCCTGGTTCGGCGCATAAATACGTCACTCCACGCGATATTGCGCGTGCTGATGCCGATTTACGCCATGAATAAATGAATAGGCACAGGTTCGTTTTCCCGCAAAAAAAGTAAACCTGTAGCCTGTTACGATGTTGGCGCTACCAGTTCCAATCACTTCCTGGTTCGGCGCTGGTTCGGCGCATATACATGTCAGTGTTGACGTCACACTGACGCACCGACACTGAGGATTCGGTGCGGAATTCAAGAAAAGTAAGTTTGGCCTTCATTTTTTTTTCAGTTACAAACATTTGTACACGTGTGCATCAAATAAAGGAAAATGTAGTTCAGAAAGAATAAGAGCTTTAGCTGATTTAGCGTCGCTTTTCAGTGACCATTAACAAAAAAGTCGTAAATGACGGTATACCGTGCACGGCCTCCCTAATAACTTCTTGGATTATTGAACGAGAAGAAATGAAACCGAGGGCCCGATTTTTGTTAGATATATCATAAGAAGCAAAAAAGCAACGACACCATGGAAAACATAGGTGAAATTAAATGTACTTATAATTGAATTAAAAAATGATAAATTAATATAAATGAAAGTGGATGAAAAAAGTCAACTGGCTGCAGGTGTGGCACGAACCCACGTCTTCGCATTACGCGTGCGATTATCTTACTAATTGAGCTAACGCAGCGCCGATTTCCCGTCCACTTTCTGGGGTATTTATGCTTATCTAATAGAACTAACCCTGGGAGTGTTAGCCAGCGCTACACCTTGCGGCTTTGAAGGCAAATATGGAAGGTTCTTTTTTTTTTTTTGGTCGCAGGCGTCACGTGTACGTTTTCTTTTTGGGTGAAGGCAGCTGATTAATAAACCCACACATGCTACCTAGAAGCATCAATGCAGCCTGATTCGAGGCCTCGCAGCAAGTCCTCGAATGCTTTCAGCTACGCGCGCTCGCTTCTGTCTTTAGCTATGCTCGTGCGCTCGGTTACGCCGAGGTACAACGCCGAGGTACGCCTAGGCACGCCGACGCTCAACGCAGCAATGGGCGCCTAAGAGCTGCGCTCTATAAAATCAATTTCATCGACGATTACTATAGTCCCTGAAGCTAATTTTGAGCGCAGCTGTTAAGGTGTTCTGAATTCGCGAGATATTGGGGCAAATAATTTGATTTTGAAGGACAAGGTGCTCTCGGCATCTTGTTCTCAGCGGCGGTGCTGAGCCTCTGGTCGGTATGTGGCAGCTTGCTTACAGCGGCAGACGAAGCCTTTCCACCGGTTAGGTCGGTCGTTGTTCAGAAAGAAAGCGTAAACACGGGAAGCGACGGCGGCGCTGCAGGTGAAGTAGCTCATGGGCAGTGGATCCGAAGCCCACGCCAGCATTAAAAAAATAAAATAAAAATAAATTATCGGGTTTTACGTGCCGAAACCACGATCTGATTATGAGGCACGCTGCAGTGGGGGACTCCGCAAATTTGGACCACCTGGGGATCTTTAACGTGCAGTACACGGGTGTTTTCGCCCCCATCGAAATGCGGCCGCCGTAGCCGCGATTCGATCCCGCGACCTCGCGCTCAGCAGCCCAGCACGATAGCCACTGAGCAACCACTGCGGGTGCCAGCGCTTTCGTTCTGCACTGGCCGCATGCTTGGCGGCCGCCGGCACTCCCCTCTCCTCTTCAGCACTTCGTCATCCTCTCCTCCACTTTCCGCCTCGTGGTTCCGCTGCACCCTACTCTCCGCTTTTCTCCTTGCGCTTCTTCGCTCACGCCGCTTTTCTTCATTTGCTCTAATCTTTCGCTGTGCTCGTGCGCTCGGTTACAGGTGACACCGACGCTCGCCGCAGGAACGAGCCTAAGAACTGCGCTCTGAAATTGCACGACCACACATGCTGCATTGCTTGGAAAACTTTAGACGACTGCGACGAATTCTTTCAAAGGATCGCAGATGAAATTTGGACTTACGAATACGACAGCGAAAAGAAGACGCAGAGCAAGAAGTCGAAAAAGAAAGATGAGTCAGGGCCAAATGAGCTATTTAGCACAACTAACTGCAAGGACATACCTAGAACGGTGGTTATTGCGACATCTCGACAGCTGTGCGCGCGTACGTCACCAGAGACTTACTTGCACGGTCTAATTGAGTGAAGTGACGTTTCTATGCCTCCTATCTCTCACAACTTGCGGTTTCGTGTACACTGTGAAGCCCCCGCTCGCGCACGCTCAGATGAACACAACTCGAGTTTTCCGTTGGACACCTGCAAAGTCGGTGAAGTCCGCCTATAACGATATAAAGAAAGAGAGAGAGAGAGAGAACAACTTTAGTGAAAATGCCTGCAGAGTCGGTTAGGCTCCCTCCACGCAGGGAGGACAAGCTTTTACCGCGACGCGGCCACTACGTCAGTCTCGTGCATTGTGCTCCTCGAGGTCTTGGTTCCTCGCTACTTCCGCGGATCCGAGAGGGCCGCCGCCCCCTTAATGCGTGACCGATGGTGAAATCGCACCTCTAGCTTTCAGAACCGCCGCCCAGTGCCCGAACCATTATAGTCCACGATCGAGCGCATGCTTCTTTCGTACCAAATTCGCTCTTTGACAGGTCTGGCGCATGTCACGTGGCATTTTCTCGCATTCTTTCCTCGTGACAACTATCCCTTTGAGAAGCTGTGTTAGACTGCACTGCCTTCGGCGTTGGTTAATACTTTTCGTCAGACGGATGCCTACCAAGTGGTTGAGGTCCGCCTATATGTACCTGAAGGTCAAACTGACAATGCAGCTTTCTACTTGGAGGTTTTGAAGCGTCTGAAAGATCGTGTGCGCCGCGTGCGACCACTATTAAAACTGCATTAATAGTGCGTGAGTTTTTGCGCGGCATTCCGTCACTGTGCTGGAACACCCTTCCTAATCACGGGATTCAGCCCCCTGCCACTTTTTTTGTGTTCCCCAAATTCAAACATGTGCTCCAGGAATCACATTTCGGGGATGTAACGCCAATTCAAAGGGAAGTGACACCGCTGCTGAAGCACTGAACAGAAGAGGACTTGCAAGGGTGCTTCCAGCAATGGAAGAAGAGATGGAACCAGTGACTGTATCTAATGGGGAGTATTTTGAAGGTGACCACATTGGTGTATATTAAAAACAGTGAAAATATATTTCATGCGGCCCATTGAGCTAAAAAATCAAATGGCCATTTGAGCGAAAAAGCCGGCGTCTGTAGCAGCGAAACCGCACCTAAATTCCCACTGGCTGCAACGCCACGTCACGAGACGCCTCGACGGAGCAAAGCGGGCGAATCAGAACACCAGCTGGCGCGATGGCGCGCCAGGTGTTGGATGAAGGGAAAGGGCATCGCCGCGACGCCACGTCAGCAGTGCGCCTCGACGGAGCAAATACGGTGACCCGACGCCGCCGTGCGAGACGTGTTGTCGTTAGCGAGGCAGCCGCGTGACGTGCGCGTGCGGGTGCCACCATCTCTCTTTCGGAAGCCGGCGCGTGGTCGGTATCTCTCTCTGCCACCCCCACTGGGCTTAGCTGCCGCGCACGCCTGCCGGCCTTGGTTGTAGCTGCTGCTTCAATAGGTCTCTCATCGCGCTGGACGTCGGTGGCATGCGGCTTCCTTGATTTCCACATGACTCCGTTCTACAGCCAACATGCTAACGTAGAAACTGTGCGAAAAAAAAAATAATAACCTGCACCAATTTGATCGTCGAACTCTATAACACATCCCGCAGCAAGTGAGTGAGATAATTTTATTCGGAATCGGGTGATTGGGAAGCCCGCGCCGTTAGATGGGCACTGGGAGCTCTGTTGCTCCCGTACAGACTCGATGGCTCGCTGGACAGCCCAAAGTTGATCTCGGAGTTCTCAGCTGAGCACCGCGGCCGACCCCCGCACCCGCAGATTTTCCGGGGAGATTGCCATTTCATTTTGATATATTTTACGTCCCCACAACATGTGTTGGCTCTAGCAGACTTGCATAGCTAGCATATATTGTTCTCGTATATCTGGGGGTAGAAAGTCTTTAATTGCACGGGACTCGTATAGGTAATTGCCTCCAAGCAACAAACTCAGCTCTGTTCGGTTTAGTGTGAGGCGGTAGTATTATGCGCCTCCGATTTTGATACAATTCGGTAATATCGCTAAATCTCGTTAATCTGTCTTTTTCTCTCCAGATATCCTCCTCCGCGTTCTCCTGACCGATGGAAGTCACTCCTTGCTCAGCTCGGCGAGTAAGACTTCGAGACTCGTGTACAAAGATTTAGTCGCGCGTTTAAAGAAAAAAAAAAAACAAGCCTTTCAATACGGCGTCGCTCATAATCCACTGTGCAGTTTCGGGACGTAAAACCATACAATTTTTAAAAATTATCATTATAAGCTATATCACAGCGCAATACAAGCCCCTAACACACCAAAAACGAGTAGTAGACAAGTGAACTACACGGGCCTTTCGGTTCAAGTCCTACTGCGTAACGATTTTTCGGAAGCAAGTGGTATCCCCTATTGAAGTCTTTGTCCTTTCACCACTGACCTCGAATGCGATGACGAAGATGAACCGCCTGTAGTCGCTCTTGAGGTTCCTTCCGAAGGTGGAGGTGAATGCTATGAGGAACGCGTTGCTGACGACGCCGCACACATTGATGAAGCCGAACAGATGGAACCACATACCTGCGCGTGCGTGAGATTAAATTGCATTCAAGTATATCCTAAAATTCCGAGAAGCAGTTCATATGCGTAATTTTTGCCACGATGCTATAACGCGATAGCGTTAAGGGCCCCGTGTCGCAGAAAATCCGGTGTCGGAGTCGGCGTCGGGCGACGGCGTCCCCGTGAGCGAAAATTCCCGTATATATTTAGGTACATGTGTATGCCACACCTTGCTATATGACATGTGGTATATGCGGGTTATATTGCCACACCATGTTATCACTAAAGTTACTTATACTTTGTCTTATATTCTTGACCAATCATATCGTAAGAAGCCAACAAACAATGACACCAAGGGCAACATAGGACAAATTACTTGCACTTACTAGTTGAATTAAAGAAATGATAAATTAATCAAAGTTAAGGTGGATGAAAAAATTGGCTGAAGGCTTAGCTTGGTTAAGCCTGGAAGATTGCGAAAGCAATACCCTTGGCTGCGCCTTGGTTCGGCTGATGGTGTGGACATGGTTGCCCTTTGTTAAACTTATGGCTATACATCATCCGATATAGCGCAAGGCAGCGCGCCGACCACTGCGAGGAGACGAGCTGTAGCCCCATTTATCCTCCTAGCGTGACGTCACACCAGCGAGCGCCCTCTCTCGGTAGCGCCGCAGCAGCAGCGCGCAAGGCTTCACCTCCACCATCGATGCCGCGAGCTGGGGCCCCGTCTCTCGGTCTGGCGTGACGTCACAGGGTCACGTGACGCGCAGCTGTGTAAGGAGGCGCCACGACCACCGATGAGCCGAAAGTGCGAGCAGTATTGCTTTCGCAATAAAAGCAACTTAGCGCATGTGGGAAACGATCCCACGTCTTCGCATTACGCGTGCGATGCTCTACCAATTGAGCTACCGCGGCGCCGTTTTCCCGTCTACTTTCTTGGGCATTTATTTTTTGATGCTAGAACCTTGGGAGTGTTAGCCAGCGCCAACACTCGCAGATCTTGGCGGCGGATGTGGAAAATCACGTTCTCGTGACGCCTGTGGCAGAAAGGATGCTCCACATCCGCCGCCAAGGTCTGTGAGTGTTGGCGCTGGCTAACACTCCCAAGATTCTAGCAGTAAAAACATAAATACCCAAGAAAGTAGATGGGAAAACGGCGCCGCGGTAGCTCAATTGGCAGAGCACCGCACGCGTAATGCGAAGACGTGGGATCGTTCCCCATCTGCAGCAAGTTGTTTTCAACAGCGGAGCTGTTTAAGCTTTTAGTTACCCGCCGTGGTTGCTCAGTGGCTATGCTGTTAGGCTGCTGAGCACGAGGTCGCGGGATCGGATCCCGGCCACGGCGGCCGCATTTCGATGGGGGCGAAATGCGAAAACACCCGTGTACTTAGATTTAGGTGCACGTTAAAGAACCCCAGGTGGTCGAAATTTCCGGAGTCCTCCACTACGGCGTGCCTCATAATCAGAAAGTGGTTTTGGCACGTAAAACCCCGTAATTAATTTTTTTAAATTAAGCTTTTAGTTCCGCCGTGGAGCGTTACCAGAAAACTCAGCCCAGCTATGCTCCGTCTCGCGTTGCCTAGAAACCACCTGCGAGAGCACCGAGTCACGTAACCTCCTCGCAGCCCATGCGCATAGGGCGGAGTCGTGACGTCACAGGCGAGAACAACGCTCGGAACAGCCGGCATGGTGACAGACCTCTTGCCTCCTTTACTCCGTGCGTACGTGCTGCTGCCATGGGAACACCGAAGGAAGTCCAGACGCCTGAAGAATAAGCGGCTTACCAAGAAGAGCGCCGTACTGCCAAGAGAGAAGCGATGCATCGCCGCCGAGCTGATCCGGAACACCGCGCCGAAGCGGCGGCTGAGAAGGGGCGACGCCGAGTCGAGGATCCCGAGTTCCAGCCCAGGGAACGCGAGAGTCAGCGCCTGAACGCTCTACGTCACCGAGAAAGTGATCCCGGCCTGCGACTGCTCGAAAACTTCCAGCGTAAAGCCCGCCGGGACAACAACTTAGCAAAACCTAGCATAACCTCGCAAAACCTACAAGCAACTTAGGCAAGTCACGTAAAAGCTGGGTGATCACAAGCTCCGCTGTTGACTCCTGCCTTGCACCACTAGTGCAAGCTGCGCACGTTCTTTCTTCATCCACTTTCATTTCCATTAATTTTTCATTTCATTAATTCAATTGGCAAGTACAAGTAATTTACCCTATGTTGCCCTTCGTGTCATTGTTTGTTGGCTGCTTATATGATTAATAAAAAAATTGGAGGACGCTTAAGCTTCGCCTTCAAGAGTGGAAGGCGATAGCGTTCCCGCCGACCCGCCAAGGGGTGTAAGACATCGCGCTATGGCGCAGCGATCACTTATGAGGCGCCCTGCATCGGACTTTGCACCCACCAATCACGCGGTGAGCGCCGAGCAACGCAGCGTTCGGCGCGGCAACGAAACGTGCGCCTGAGCAAGCGGAACGAACCAAAGAACTCGGTGTCTCGGAGGGAGAAATTATCTACGCGAGCCAAACGTCGTGATCAGCACGGAAAGCCGGGCTGACGCCTCGATGGTATCGTCCTCTATCTCGCTTGGGAGCACCACGCAGACGCATGACTCCTCGGAAGCAGCTCGGCACACATCGCAGGGGACGCTTTCGCACCAGACGCGCTACGGCGCAGCATCAGGTCAAAGGCGTCCCGCATCGGACGCTGCACTAGGAATCGCGCTGTGAGCGGAAAGAGGAGCCACGTCGCCAAAACGCAAGGGTGCGAGTGACGAGTGAAGTTGGAAGGGGAGAGAGCGAGAAAACTTATTAAACGCAAGGGTAGTGGGGCATCCTCGCACCGGTCCCCACACGGCCCGAAGGGGAAAAGCGGGCAAGTGGCGCGCCACGTGTCGGGGCAGCGCCGCACATTGCGAGGAGGGGGTCTTCTGTGTTTGCCGCAAGATGGCTCTGCGTGTGCGCAAAGCGCAGAAGAAATGTAGCGGAAACGTACTTCGTTACTCATGTAACTGCGACTTCTGTAAGTTACATGCTCATAAATACCGATATACACCGCAGTATAACTTTCTACGGCACGTTTCTAAGGCAACATCGCATTCACTAGAGGCGCTTTTGTACCGCTTTGAAGCATTGAACTCGTGGCTGAGTGGTAGCATCTCCGTCTCACACTCCGGAGACCCTGGTTTGATTCCCACCCAGCACATCTTGCAACTTGTTTTTTATTCATGAAGTGCCTCCCGGGATTTATCCCTCTCGGCCAACGCCGCCGACGCCGACGACACCGGCTTTTCTGCGACACGAGCTCCTTAACGCTGTCGCGTTAAAATCGCGCCCTCGGCCCCTTTCTTCTCATTCTTGACAATTTCTCGGAATTTTGATAATACCTGCCCAAAAACAAACGTCATGAAACAAAACACCAACAGCGCATGCATTTTATGTTAAATCATCTCAGACTGAAATATTAATAGTGCGAAACAATAACAGAAACCTGAAAATGATGCAATTTCTTCGGCGTGGTTGTGTACAACTTCCAGGATCGGCCTTCGTCCATAGCGTTCGCTGCCAGCGTTTCCCGGTAAACATTACGGTTCATAAGTTGCTGTTGCCGGGGTAGAAGGGAGGGCGTGTGAAGCCAAAGCCACCAAGAAAAAGAAACTTTGGTGAAGCCCAGTCAGGTATCGTCGAATACTATCGCGTTCCACTCTTAAAGGCGAAGTTTAAGCGTGCTCCAAACTTATTTTTCTCCCGTCTGGTTTCGTGCACCATTGAGGTGCGACGCCGGTCGCGGCACTCCTGATCAAGCCAGATTAAAGTTATGTAGAGTAGCTCTACGCCAGCCTTCTTACGCACGCCTACTCCCATCGCTTGAGCGTGTGTGAGTGTGCGTGAAGGCTCCTCACGCCACCGTTGTGAGACGCCTAACAGCTTCCAGAGCGATGTTTCTGCTGCGCAGTAGCAGTCGCCTCACGTGTCGCCGGCAAGTCGCCGCAACACTCAACCTTGCTATATGTGTCAATGCTTCGCCTTTGGGGCGTAACGCAATTTCTACGCGCGCGCGTACATGCCCCGTCTGTGAAATCGGCGAGACTACGTGTGTCGCCGCGAGGGAAGCGAGCGCCGGAGGAGGAAGGCGCCTGGAGGTGCATGGAGAAGAGAATCACGCGCCGAGGAAAGTACGGAACGCGCTGAGATGATGATGATGATGATTTATTGGCATCCCCGTTGATACGGGCGGTGACAAACAGCCACCTAGGTTGCTTGGGTTACTCAGGTATGCTATTCATGCTTTTTATTCTAGCACTTTTGTACATATCTCTTTAATCGTTTTTCTCTTCCTCCTCAAGACTTCTCTATCTACTTGGTACCGTCACGCATTCCTGTAACTGATCCGGTCGTATTCCCTGCTCTTCCCTGCTTTTTTTCCACCTATAGTCAAAACGCCTCTTGCTTATTTCGACTGATGACCGCTTTATGTTTCCGTCCACCTTAAACTCGAGCGCTTCTGGAAGGTGTACGTTACCTACGGTTCTCACTTGGTGAATCCCTTCGCATTCCATTAGGATGCGCTGAATGGTCTCCGGATTTTTGCTGCAACTATATGACGCATGCGTCATATAGTTGCGAGCATTTGCTCCGGTATTATGTTTTTGTCCTTAAACAACCAGCTTGAGCCTCAAACAGCAAGGCACTTCCCTTCGTGTTATCTTACAGATTTGCCCTTCTAATTTCTTTCTTCATAATCTTGTAAATCTCCATGGTCTTTCTTGTTTCCATTCTTTGCAACCAATCCACTGTCTCGGTTTGTCTCACTTTCTTTCTGATGACTCCTGGCTGTCTACTTACAGTTTCAATTATCCTGTACTTAGTTTCCAACTTTCTTGACCTCTTCCTCCATTTTGTGTCCATGCCTTTCAGGTACAGATACTTGTGCACTTTAGCCCCCATTTATTTTGATCCATGTCTACAAGTCTTTCTTCAAAACTAATTTTGCTCTGCGCTTCTCTGACTTCAAACGATGCCCAACCCATGTCACCCTGCACCACCTCATTTGTGGTTTTGTTGTGGGCTCCCAAAGCCAACCGGCCTGCCGATCTTTGGTTAACTTCCAGCCCCGACAAGATATCCGATTTTAAGCACAGAATGTTCGGTGACCTACAGACTGACACTTTACAAATCAAAGACTGTAAAAAAGAAGAGGAAAAAGGAGAAGAAGGGGAAAGCGAATAGTGTGAATAGTGCGTTAGCAAATTTCTTGAAATAATAAAGTATATACATTCCTTACAGTGTCTTACCACCTGTCCCAATTGCACTTTAATATTTACAAAAATTAAAAAAAAACTGATAATTAACATACAAAATAAAAATTAGCCTTAAAAATTTGCCACATTTACACACAATCACAGCATTTTAATACATTTTACGAGCAATACACAAAAAGGGAATAGCACCCATGCGCTTGCGCGTAGCTCGCGTTCATGAATTCAAATGTCACTGTAATTTGATTTCTAGTCACGTCTATTTGGCAATTCTGTATTATGTATGGCTTTTTGCCTTTTGCTGTTCGTTAGAACTTTGCTGGTAGCTTGATCAACGCACATACTTGGATAGCGCAGTTTGTAGCCATCAATGTTTCGCCGTAGAGAATTGAACGTACTAAGTACTGTGAAAATTATTGTTCTAGTTAGATATCTGGTGTCTTTTGAAATACGCAGTAGCTAAGCAACTGTGTTTTCTACCGCGACCTTGATCACCTTTTAAGGAAAGAAACAAGGGAGGGGAGAGGGGGTGCGAAGCGCGTGTTCCTTGCGGTCCACATGAAAACTCTTCTTTTCCCAAAAACGCGGAAGTCGTTAACGACTTCCTCGTTCTTGTCTTCTGAGATTTTCATAGGAGCGACGTGTCTTGATCTGAGAACTCAAGCCAGACGGCACGCCTGCCGGTCGCGAGCATTTCCTAGCATGAACGGCCTGCTTCGGTCTTTCACAATAGATCGCAGTCCTGCCGTGACCATGAAAGAAATGTACACGCGCGCACCACGCACCGCGCGTATTTGCTCATGCAGCTGGAGACGCGCTAGTCCGCATGGGGAGACTGCTTCACGAGGCAAACAATGACTTTCCGTGGGGAGACGCGCCAAATCGATACCTTTCTTATCGGTGCCGCCGGCTTTGTCTCAGTAGCGCTCCAGAGGTCGTTACGGCGCATAGACGAGATCTAGCCGGGCACGCAAGCCACCGAAATGCCGTTACCATGACGACAGATTAAGTCATGTTGTGCATCTTTACCGATCTGTTTTTATTAGTATTTTTTACGAGGGCTTCTTCCTGCGTGCATTTCCCATGTTGTAGTTGTCCAGGACAGACCAGTATCTGCGGAAGGACGTAGTTGCTCCATGTGCTGCACTGTGCTACATGGGTGGTGGCTACCTATTGCGCAATCGCGGCCAAGTAAAGACATGGGCACAGTTTCTCTATCTTACTTTTATGCGCTGCTAAATTTATGCGGCCTAACGGATTCGGGGTTCCTTCTAATCGACGTTCTATGTTTAACATTGTCTGTCCATAGATTATCATGGAGTCTCTCTCTCCCTCTTTCTTTGCTACTGTCACCTCGTATACTGTCAAGTATACAGAAGCTTTCTCATTTGGCATTCCCTGTGCGGCGTGTTTATTTTTAATTTACTAAGATAAGTAAGAAATTACAATTTTACGCATCAAGCCCCTGCACTAGAATTCTTAAAATTATTTAATCGAACTGCAGGAAGGAGAAGCAATTGTTGGGAAACGTATTACGAAGACAGTGGTAAGATTAACCCATCTAAAACTACATTTATGATCTCCAGCTCTACCTGTAAAACTTCAACCTATTCTCCAGCAATTATGTTTCAATCACTTAAATTATATGCTGTTAAGCAGTGTTCCTTCTGAGGCGTTATTTTAGACTCAAAATTAAAATAGTCTAAGCACATTTTGCACCTAAAACAAAAATGGCCTATGGGATAAGAATCCTAATAAACGCTTAACGATACTTTAGCGGTCATACTTTGCTATCATTATACTGCGCCTTCATTCACAGCCATTTTACTTACTGTGTATTATCCTGGCGTAACACGTATCCCACACATTTACTTCCATTACAGCATTTACAGAACCAAGCCATCCGGTTAATTACCTTCCGTCCTTTCCGCGCCAACGCCCTTGCACTCCTATGGGAATATAAGATCCTTCCGTTAACTTATGGTTAAATATCACCTAAGCATCACAGTATTCAGGACTATAAGCAACCTCACTCCAATTTACACCTTCTCTCTCCCTTCTTTCTTTTCCCCTTTTCCCATCCCCCAGTGTAGGGTAGCCAACCAGACTATTGACTGGTTAACACCCCTGCCTTCCTGTATTCTTCTCTCTCTCTCTCACTCCAATTAATGTATTTGACAAGGTATGTCTTTACAATTCGAATAACACCAGGGTTGCTTCGAATAACAACCTTCTGCTACCAAACGTACGCAGTAACTTTGGGAAACACACGGCCCAATTTGCAGCTGTAGCATTCTGGAATAACCGGCCTAACGATTTAAAACAATGTGTATCGTTCGTTACATTTAAGAAAAATAAAGCTAATCATGTTTCTAATAGAAGGTTAACTTCACGATTCTCATGTTTACTAGTACTGTTTTGTTGTATGGGAATTATGTTTAATAGTTGTGCTTACTAGTCGTTGCTAATGCATAATCAATGTTGCTTACTCACTTCTCTTCATGCACCTCAAAACAGGAGGGCCCCTTGCAATCTTAAGCTATAGGACCTGCTTCTGCATATTCAACCCAATATGTACCACCTTTGTAAATAATAAACGTTCTTTTGATTTGATTTGATTGAAAGGCATTAGATAAACATCTGGACCGTGATATAGAGACGTGTTATGCGAGAGAAGGGTGGCCCGGCGCAGATTTTTTGCTATACATTAACTACAATACGAACGCATACCTCCCACGACAGGCGCAGATGGTTTCAAGGTTAACACTAGGCCTGTGTAGAATTAATATTTTTAAACAGAGATAGACTGAAGAAAGGATGGTTAGCCAAAATTCAGGCCGTGCCACTTTCCGATATCCTAATTGAGTGTATGCAGCAGCCAATACGCGAGCCTGGAAACCAGTCAATAAGACCGGGCGGAGAGCACGACGCTGACTGCTGTTCCGCAGTCTATAGACCATTGTGAGAAGAGTTTTCGCAGTAGATAATCAATATTGCAATAGCAGCGCAAAAAACTGGACAAAGCAAAGCAGTCGCCGCAGGTGTCCGTGTCGTTCGACTAGCTCTTTCGCATCTTTTTTGCTGCTATTACCTTTGATCTTCTACGAAATAGTTAAGCTTCGTACATTACTGCAGACTAAAGGGAAGAGAGGAGTAGTAATTGTGAACACGCGCGGAGTAATGTTAACTGACAGTTACAAGCGGTCCTACTGTCCAGTATCCTTTCTATCCCATTTCTCCTACGCCAAGTGTAAGGTAGCCAACTATGCGCGACCTTGGTAAATCGCCTTGTCTTTCTTCCGATCACCCCCTATCTATCTATCTATCTATCTATCTATCTATCTATCTATCTATCTATCTATCTATCTATCTATCTATCTATCTATCTATCTATCTATCTATCTATCTATCTATCTATCTATCTATCTATCTATCCTTCTATCTATCTATCTATCTATCTATCTATCTATCTGTCTGTCTGTCTGTCTGTCTGTCTGTCTGTCTGTCTGTCTGTCTGTCTGTCTGTCTGTCTGTCTGTCTGTCTGTCTGTCTGTCTGTCTGTCTGTCTGTCTGTCTGTCTATCTATCTATCTATCTATCTATCTATCTATCTATCTATCTATCTATCTATCTATCTATCTATCTATCTATCTATCTATCTATCTATCTATCTATCTATCTATCTATCTATCTATCTATCTATCTATCTATCTATCTATCTATCTGTCTGTCTGTCTGTCTGTCTGTCTGTCTGTCTGTCTGTCTGTCTGTCTGTCTGTCTGTCTGTCTGTCTGTCTGTCTGTCTGTCTGTCTGTCTGTCTGTCTGTCTGTCTGTAAAAGTATAATAAAAGAGGTAACTGAAACAAGAAATATGTGGATAAACCAATTGCAAAATTGTTCTTTCAATCAAAAACAGTTGATAAGAGAGAGAAAAGGAAAAGAGGGCTGGGAAGTTAATCTGAGCCCAATGAATTTTAGGTTAACCACGTTCCGCCTGGTTTGCTACCCTATACACGAAGCATCCCGTTTTCACAAGAAGCAAGGCGTAAAAGTGCACTCATGTGAAGCACCAGTAATGAAGTCTGCACCCGCGTGGATGTGCTAAGGCAAGCACAGCCCCGCACGTGACGTGGACGCCAACTTACCAATGTCGTCGTCTCTGAAGGGCACGGGCCTTCGGTTGAGCCAGAGAAGCCGGTTGCCGTCTATCCGAAGATCGAACATGTTGTACAGCAGCGCCAGGAGTGGGGCCAGCGGGAACGAAGCTGCGAACAGCTGCCACGTAAGCAAAAACGAATACCAAGAGTTGACATCCGCGGTGTTGTACATAGGGCATTGTCAGAGACATATAGCGAAATAAAGAATAAAAAAAAGCGTAGTGGAAGGACATATGAGCATTAGACAGTTGCTTCTCAGTCGTTAAAGGTTCTTCGGGCATGTTTAGTCTCCTGCCCGTGATTTTTCTCCGGAGGCAGATCGTACCTCTGTGTTTCACCGTGCGTTGACGTCACTATGACCATGACGTCTTCTTTAGATGCTTTGTGCGACTGGCCACAACGAACATTCGAGGAGATGGCTTGAGGAATCATCATGGTTGAGAACATCTATTCCAGACACGTATAACGTACTCAAAGAATGTATGAGGATCAGACACTAAATACTGAGGAAAATTCCAAAAGTGTCTGAGTAGAGTATAAAGTTATGGCAGAGTATAAAATCATATTGTTATTTTCAACGTACTTTCGCAATACACCCGCCATTGTGGCTCAATGGCTACGCCGTTGCGCTGCTGAACACGCTGCTGGTTCGATTCTTAGCTACAGTGGCCGCATTCCAACGGGAACAAAACGCAAAAGCGCTCGTGCACCGTACTTTGGGTACAGGTTGAATAACTCCAAAATTAATGCGGAGTCCTCTCCTACGGCATCCCTCATAACCCAATGTGCAGTTTCAGGACGTTAAATCGCACAATTTCAATTTCAAAATACGAGAGGTTGCACAAGCAACAGTTTTGCATCATTGAAGTGCATCATTTACCATAGCTATACAGGGTGTCCCACGTAACTTGAGCCAAACTTTAAAAGTATGCAAATGCTACGTAACTGAACAGAACCAAGGCAATGTTGTTTACCGTCGCTTGGAGATACTCAGATTATTTTTGTCATTCCGTCTAATTAGATAATTAGTCGTGATTATTTAAACTCGAATGTTACAATTAGATGCCAAGTGTCAAAGAGAAAATTGTAAAGCAACATGAAAAGCTCCTGATACAGCTTTCTGTTGCTCAATACGTGCTAAATAAAGGTGTTTTTCCGAGCGTGAAACAAGCCCGCAAATAAACGTAAAGTGCCTGGAGCGCCCAGCCACGTGGCATTTTGCGCATACAGGGCTTATTTCCCCCAAATGTTTCCCTCAATTTTTTTTTTTTTGACGACCCCGGGTTGCCTATTTACACTTTCAATTTCCCTGCACTCTACTGCCAACTTTCTTGAACTCTTCCTCCATTCTGTGTCCACGCTTTTCAGGTACAGATGATATCTGTGCATTTTAGTCAATCATTTAATTTAGTCACCGTTCCTGAGTTTTTCTTCACAACTAATAAAGAAAGTAACCACCAGTGCCCACCGCGAAAAAGTTTTCAAACCATAATCTCCACAAGTTTTCTTTTTTTGACATGATAGAAAGAGATGTTAGCGCACAAATTATACTGGCCATACTTACTGGCAGTTCATTATAAGGGATGGAACAATAAACATCTTTTACATTGAATGAAAATTATTAAATACTTTAGCACGTCAATTTTTTCAAGAAAGAAACATGCAAAAATGGTAAGATAAAGACTTCCGACCGTTTCATATGAAAAGGATCGTTTGTGTGTAAAGTGTTTAAGTTGCTCGAAAAACTTCGCGAGAGCTTTTGTCAAAATTCTTCCAAACAGTTATGTGTGTGAGACAGTTGACTTCACGTGTTAGAACGGCGTAAAATAGTTCTGGACAGAGCATCAAACGACGGAGACAGCTTAACAACGGGAAACTTTCTACGTGGCTCTTTTGCGCCTTTGTTATCCTTGTCCAGCGGAACAACTGGACAATAACGTTAACAATTCAAAGTCTAAGGCTCAAACCGTATAGAAAGAATCCTTAGAGCGGAGGACAAACTCAGTTTCCATTTTCTTGCTATAGCAGCCGACAAGGAATTTCCTCCTGCCAGCAAAATGTATGCTACAGTGTCTCTAAGGGAAATGTTTCCCTTACAACTCACATACAACTCACAGCGCAATATAACGTCGACTCCTTATGGGCAGCGCTCGGCCTCAGACTCGGGATCAAGTCGTAAAACGGAGAACAAGCGCGAGAAGCTCATAAGAGGACTTTGTAGGCTGAGACTCGCAGCTGACACGAAACACTTCGTCAGGGATACGGACATATGTCACCCGCGGTGCGCGCACTGTTGCCGAAGGCTTTCATAGTTTCGTGTTTCATAGCTAGGTGCTGATGCTTGCGCGGAAAAGGCGATGTGTACAAAGTTATTCGCACACTACAGTGCGCCTTGTGAAGTGGCTGAGGTAATCTTTATAACAGTCGATCTGCGCACCCTCCTGCGTGTACCTAGTGCTCGTTGCCTTCTCATTTTACTCTTACTATTCCCCTTTTCACTCATTCCAAGTGTAGAGTTGCCTACAAACTATTTACTAATGTAATCGCAAATAGAATCAGGAACACCTTAGACTTCTGTCAAGCAAAAAACCAGGCAGGATTCTGTAAAGGCTACTCAACAATAGACCATATGCACTATCACACTATCATCACACTATCAATCAAGTGATAGAGAAATGTGCGGAATATTACCAACCCTTATATATAGCTTTCATTGATTAAGAGAAAGCGTTTGATTCTGTCGAAACCTTAGCAGTCATGGAGGCATTACGGAATCAGGGTGTAGACGAGCCGTATGTAAAAATACTGAAAGATATATATAGCGGCTCCACAGCCACCGTAGTCCTCCATAAAGAAAGCAACAAAATCACAATAAAGAAAGGCGTCAGGCAGGGAGATACGATCTCTCCAATGCTATTCACAGCGTGTTTACAGGAGGTATTCAGAGACCTGGATTGGGAAGAATTGGGGATAAAAGTTAATGGAGAATACCTTAGTAACTTGCGGTTCGCTGATGATATTGCCTTGCTTAGTAACTCAGGGGACCAATTGCAATGCATGCTCACTGACCTGGAGAAGCAAAGCAGAAGAGTGGTTCTAAAAATTAATCTGCAGAAAACTAAAGTAATGTTTAACAGTCTCGGAAGAGAACAGCAGTTTACAATAGGTAGCGAGGCATTGGAAGTGGTAAGGGAATACATCTACTTAGGGCAGGTAGTGACCGCGGATCCGGATCATGAGACTGAAATAATCAGAAGAATAAGAATGGGCTGGAGTGCGTTTGGCAGGCATTCTCAGATCATGAACAGCAGGTTGCCATTATCCCTCTAGAGAAAAGTGTATAATAGCTGTGTCTTACCAGTAATCACCTACGGGGCAGAAACCTGGAGGCTTACGAAAAGGGTTCTACTTAAATTGAGGACGACGCAACGAGTTATGGAATGAAGAATGATGGTTGTAACGTTAAGGGATAAGAAAAGAGCAGATTGGGTGAGGGAACAAACGCGAGTTAATGACATCTTAGTTGAAATCAAGAAAAATAAATGGGCATGGGCAGGACATGTAATGAGGGAAGATAACCGATGGTCATTAAGTGTTAGGGACTGGATATCAAGGGAAGGGAAGCGTAGCAGGGGGCGGCAGAAAGTTAGGTGGGCGGATGAGATTAAGAAGTTTGCAGGGACGACATGGCCACAATTAGTACATGACCGGGGTTGTTGGAGGAGTATAGGAGAGGCCTTTGCCCTGCAGTGGGCGTAACGAGGCTGATGATGATGATGATGATGATGATGATGATGATGATGATTATGATGATGATGAAATGTAGAGCAGCAAATCAGACTCATCTGGTTGGTCTCGCTGCCTTTCCTATATATTCTTGCTTCCTCTCTATCTGCTGACGCATCAGTATAATTGCAGCCACTGTAAGTCCTTTGATTCTGGGAGAAGCTGCATATGGTCATGGAAGAGGTGCACTTCCACACAGAGCTCAGGATTCTACTCCCATGTCCGAGTGATGGGTTAACACGCCCAAAATACGCAAGCACCTCCGAAGACAACACCTTGTGGTATATGCCATAAACATCAGCGCTGGTGCCGTTCCTTTTGCTTTTTCGTGTGCGTTGTCCTTCAAGCAATGCTGCTTTAATATGTCTATTCAACCCGCCCGTCAACTGGCGCTGAAGTATCCTGATTTTTCACTCATGACTTTGGAAGCGCGAAAAGACGCAAGACGGTTGAAGAACGGGCGACGATTGTTTTCTGTCATTATTTTCATAATGACTTTGTCATTATGTCATGATTGTCATCGTGAGTGTTATTCTTATGACTACAGAGCTAAGGCCATTTTTTCGCTACGCCATTTATTATTAAAATTCATTTCGAATAAGTTCCTTATTTTTACAGCGTTCCTTAATTTGTGCACATGATTCAAGGCTTTTTGTGGCGGTTTACGTCCGTAAATCTTAGAGAGAGTCTCGCCTCGCTCGAAATACTTCATGTCAACGACGAGCACAGTAGCTCCATTAGTAGCATGTCTGACACATTGGCCTTTTGCGTTTAAGATTCTGGTAAAATACCAAAAATGACCGCCGACATCATGGTGTCATAATCTCAGCCATGAAAGAAAAAGAAATTAAAATTTAGATCAAAACAACAAAAGTGCCTCTGAATGTTCATTTGTGTTTTACCATGTTTTGACGTCTCCCTTTCATGTAGACTACTTTACGGACCTGTCGGAAACGTAAGACTTAACTTTTTCATTCTCTACTTTATGGAAGTAAGCAGTTAAGTCATGGAAAATCGGGTTCTTAAGTATAGCGTATACGTGGCGCGTCACTCTCATTTCACCAACTTTGAATGGTCGTCAAGAGCGCGCGGGGAAGAGATACGGAAAGGGGGTTTGAGATCTCGAGAGTAGCAAATATTAAAATATACCAGAAGCATTTGCGGCAATCCATATCGGTCTAATTATATGCTAAGGATTGATTAATTGAAGGCAGGGCGAATACAAAGTTCGCGTAGAATACTATTAGAGAATCGACGCAGCATTGAGCGGGAGCGTTCCGCAAGCTCCTCGTGGTGGTTACAACATCTTTGTTGAAAATCATGGAGGAGTCTCAGGGTGGTCTCTGTGTAGGGGCTGACTCCCTAGGGCCAAGTGACGATTTTTGGTTGTTCCCCGAGCTCGGCGGCAGTCCTAAGTAAGGCCTCCCAGGTAAGTTTCGAGGGGGCTGGCAAGAGCGTTTTGGGGGGAGGTGAACACCTACATCCCCAGAGGATGTGGTCTTGTGTTGCCAATTCGTTCATGTTTCAATTTTGACATGTGGGGGTAAATTCCCCATTAGTGATAATCGTCAGTCTATGTGGACTGAGAAAAGAGTCCGTCTGAAGCTGGCGAAGGACGGTGGCTACGCTCTGGTAAGGTCTCGATGAGGCGCCGGTCAAGTGCGCCTCATTTACTATGGAGAATCAGTGAAATCAACTTAAAGTCAAAGTGATTAACACAAAAAATGATGACTCAAGGATGCAAAGAACACGCCTTTGTCGTCTTTATCTCTATGCACGTGTCCCACGCACCAATTGCGCAGTTGGATTTGAATCCCAAACATCATGTCGTTCTTAAAGACGGGTAACAGCGTTAACAAGAGAGGCACACTTTCGTCCCTTGTTAGCGTTGTTACTTTTTCTCAAAGCATGAATCCCAACAAACTAGCCCGATTTGCTGCCTTCATAGCTAACATTTATGATTGATCAACTTTTTACCACGTACTGGCACGTGGTAGTAAAAAAAAAAAGTTATTAATAAGGGGAAATGAGACGTCCACCCGAACGTAGCTAAGTGCTACAAAGGAAACCCATACGGGTTCCTCGACAGAAAAGCCTCGCAGTTGAAGAAAAATTTTTCTTCAACTGCGAGGCTTTTCTTTCGAGGAACCTGTATGGGTTTCCTTTGTAGCACTTAGCTACGTTTGGGGGGACATCTCATTTCCCCTTATCAATCACTTCTCTCCACCTTGCGGGTTTCCGCAGAACTATTACTTCAAACTCTTGTCTTTGCTTCGAGTTGTTGACAAATTCAACTTCACCCTGCCTTCTGCTAGCCGCCTGGTTAGCTCAGATGGTAGAGCGGCTGGCCCGGAAAGGCAGTGGCCCCGGGTTCGAGTCCCGGATTAGGACAAATTTTTCTTCATCTGCGAGGCTTTTCTTTCGAGGAACCCGCGTAGGTTTCCTTTGTAGCACTTAGCTACGTTTGGGTGGACGTCTCATTTCCCCTTATTAATTACTTCCCTCCACCTTGCGGGTTTCCGCAGAACTATTACGTCAAAAAACAGTTGATTAAAAGTTGATCGACCCTATCACTCGTTGTCGAACGAATGCAGTGCGAGCCATTAGTTATTTGCGCACCGAGTCAGTTTTTCTACGCTGAACTTTGCCAGGATGGCAGCGAAGAGGAAAGTAAACCCGTGACGGTCTCCGCCCATGCTGCGCCGAACCTTACTAGCAGGTGGTGGTCGACGCGGCGCGAAATTCGGGGGGCGTCGTCCACTGCTTGGACAGAAGCGCTCGGGTGGTCGATGGGCAAGTTGGTCACTGCTGTCGCCATGACGATTCATGGCCGCTCATTGATTGGTCCCGACTTCCGGACCCTCTGCCTCACGAATGCGCCCCGTGTCGTGCGAGAGAGAGGAGCCGCCGCTAATGCCAACACACCTGGACGCGGACCCCAATCAGTGTTTCCAATCGAACTAAATCGGGCTCTCGAGTGAGGCCGGGATATTGGGGGTAATGGTCAAGGCCTCGTGAACACTGGGCGGCCTGTCTTACAGCGCGTGCAACGTAATGACGATGCCCGGATGAAGTGCGCGCTAAAATTAAGTTTCGTTTCCATAAACGTGTGCCCTTAAATGCTATATTTTTCCTGTTTGCATGCGTTGTTAAAGATACGCCGATATTTTAACTCAAAGTATGTCACAGTATTTTCCCTTAGCAGCTTTTAGACCCCAGTACTCTTCGATCATGGCTACGAATATCCTGCGGGAATCTTGTGAAACGAAGCTCTTCACGCGCGGCTCTATACTCACGCACTGGTCCCATCTCTTTTTATTTCAAGCAAGTCTTTAGAGTTCCCAGCACACAACACACAGCTCACGTAATGTTTTCCCCAGAATTGATGCTGGCATGGATTTTCCTGCGTACAGTACAGCTCTTAGCAAACACCAGTTCTCTTATATTGTGCTCTGCGTTATTTCTACTAAAACGCCGCAGCGGGTCGCTAGAAATAACTTTGACCACGTGAGCTGAAGTTTCGATAGCAGAGTGTTCTTGCACACCGGTCTTACACTCCGCGGAAGTACATCTATCGGTGATGGAGGACGACGAGTGAGGACCCTGACACCGGTGCTAGAGTTTCGACAAAAGCACATGTCTTCATAATTTACAACAGTACAATCAAACAGGGACGGAGAAGGACATGAGAACGACAGGAACAAGGCGCTGACTTTTTGTGAACCGGTATCAACTTGCCCAGTTTAATAGTGTCCTATATATCTTGGTGAAGGCTGTCATCCTTGTTAGGATACACGAGCACCCTGTTTTCCAATGAGAGAAAGGCCGACAATTTAGCATTCCACACTCTACTATACTAGCTCACCGATTGTTGAACTCTACACATTCTCTAGAGACTTCTCACAAATTAGCAACACTTTCCTTCCCCACAAAGCGCAGAGCGTAAAAGCTAGAGTCTCCACTCAGCGTGTGTAGAACAATCTAAACTTTTCCAGGGGTATCCGCTGCTTGGCGAAGACGTCTTTTTTTTTTTTTTACTGTAATATAAAGAAGAAGAAAAAGAACGTTTAGCGTTGACTCATGACTGCGGCTGCTCCCTTTTTCCTCTTCTAGTGTTGACTACCATATATGGATATCACATATCCTGCACAGATTGTCAGAATATCAAAAGCCGTTTTCGCAACATCGCTTCGTGAGAAATGGTGCCGGCCAACCGTGCCAGTCAAGAATATAGCAGAGGCGCCGGCAAGTGAAGCGATTCTTACGAAAGAAACAAGAAAGTTTTGTGAATGGGACCTGCGACGCTGTGAACCGGAAGGTAAGTGGGCGCTCACCATCAGGTATCCGTACTGGATGATCTTCTCGGCGAACTCATCCCTGCGGAACTCGGGATCGTCTTGCTTGTACAGCTCGCGCAGCAGGAAGTGCTGGTCGGAGACCTTCTCGTCCGCCACCCTGTACATGATGCCCCACTTGCGGAGCACCTTCTTCATCAGCCTGCACAGGCGCCGGCCGCCAGTGTGTCACCAAACATTTGCACTTGTGTGGTGCGCTTGTTGCGATGATCCGCGCAGTTGCTTGTAAGCACTTATTGAAACACATCTTGAGTCTCCGCGCTCAGTGCGGTTCGTACTTTGCTGGTGCCCCATGTGCAAGTGGCTGCGGAAGCAATATCGGTGCTCGGCACAGGCGCGTCGAAAGAAGTCAGCACTATATACCGATCGCAAGTTATCTGCTGCAAATACAGGCGATTGTGCCCTTGCGGGAGAGCAAAATTCGAACATGAGCTGCACCCAAGTGTTTGTTTTAACAGTAGACCCCATTGTACTTGCATGAATTTTGTCCTCACATGCTGCTGCAAGTTGATTCGACGTCATACGACAGAGGTCCCGCTTTACTATAAAAGTTACCATATGATTTGGCAAAACTTGAAAGTATCGTGGAATGAAACTGCACTTGGGCACTTCAAACGATTTTTCATTTCGTTTCTTGCGCTGTGATAGGAAGTCAGATTTCACGCAGTTCTGCATTAGTATGCGAAATTTTATCTACATTTTATTCATTCTCTTCTTCTATCACCTTCTATTACCTATCACCTCGACAATAAATGCGGCACTAAAGCTTTGTTTCACGTAGCTTCAAACATATGCGTTGGGTATGCATAATTTTTATCATTATGTTAAATATATTTTTCGTGCTTGGGTCTCCTACAATCCGCTGTCAGATAAGTAGCGCAACTTACCTCACTGCTGACGCCTGTTCCAATCACCTTGCTCCCTTAGCTGGGACTACGGAATAGCGAGGAAATAACTATCGATGAGAACTTTGCTTCCATGCTCCCGTAATTTCGTTTATAAATAAAAAAGGACGATTTACCTCTAGTCGTTTCAACAAAGGGTCGCAAGGGCACCTTGTACGCAGGTAACACTCGCTAGCAGTATGAAAGGGAACACGAAATTAGTTTTCAAGCAACTATTCATCGTGACGCGTTGCTTAGAGCCTGACAACGTAAAATGGATCAAGTATAAGCTTCACTCAGCATATTCTTTGCTCTGGAATAACTTTACTTCGATGTAGAAGTTCAGCCAGGGGCTACTCTTGAAAGCGAACTTTGACTTTTTCCTGGCACGTTGCCTGCTGAACCTATTTCCTGGCATATTTCCCGCCACGCCTTTTTTTCTTTTTTTCTTTTCCCACATCAATGCCTAGAAGACCCGCTGATGGCAACCGCGCCCAGACACTGACCGGGCGCGCGCGTGCGTCGGATGCTGTGCAGTGGCGCGCACAAAGCAGTACACGGGTGAGCGTATCTGCGCGGAGCAGCACACTTCGGGTCTTACGGCCAGATGACGTCGTAGCAGAACTTGGGGAAGGGCTTGACGATCATCAGGATGAGCAATTGCAGGGACAGCAGGGACATGCACGTGTCCCTGCCCGGGTGGCCGCACCGGTCTTTGAACTGGTCGCCCAGTCCGAACAGCCCCGACCGACCCTGAGTGAGAGCGGAGTGGTCGTAAAAAATGGAGGCGGTTATACAATAACAGAAGAAAATGTAAACACCATGCAGTGAAGTTATGTGTTGCGTAAAAGGCTTGGGGCTGTAACCGTGCACAGCCAAGCGTTAAGTCCTACCCCCACAGAGCGTTACGTGCGCGTCTGGCTACGCGCCTGCATTGTACGCGTGTAAACGGAAAATCAGACATCCACCCGTTCGTAGCAATTGCTACAAAGGAAACCCATACGGGTTCCTCGAAAGAAAACCCTCAGAGTTGAAGAAAAATTCGTCCTGGTCCGGGATTCGAACCCGGGACCACCACTTTTCCGGGGCAGCCGCTCTATAGCATCTGAACTAACCAGGCGGCTAGCAGGTGGCACGGCGAAGTCGAATTTGTCGACAACACGAAGCAACGGCAAGTGTTCGGCGTAGTAGTTGTGCGGAAACCCGCAAGGTGGAGAGGTGGAGAGGTTCTGCGGAAACGTGCAAGGTGGAGAAACCCTTGCGGGTTTCCGAAGAACTACTACGTCATTAGACAGTGTCTAGTTTTAGTTACACGTACGTAGAGGCTTTGCGTACGTAGAGCTTCTACGTGTCAGCAGTGCGCATGCGTACAACGTAGCGGGCGCGCGCGCGTCTCACGGACGTACGTGAGATTCAATTCTTTGCGTGCGTTTCTTGCGCACGTAGACAGCTTCGCGCGGGAGTTCCGCGAGATCACGAACACGCGATAGCGGGCCGCGCGCGCGCAGACGGCTTGCATCGAAACACGGCGACAGGATTGAATTGGCTACCGCCGTGTTCACATTTCCCGATAGATGTAGCTACGGGGTCCCTCTTGGCGTGCGTAGCGTACGTGTAGCTAAAAGCGTGTCAGATGGCGTGCACGTAAGGCACGTAGGCTTTTCACGTTTGTGTACGTGAAGCCTCTACGTACTGTCTAGTTTTAGTTACACGTACGTAGAGGCTTCACGTGCGCAAACGTGAAAAGCCTGCGTACCTTACGTGCACGCCATCTGAAACGCTTTTAGCTACACGTACGCGACGCACGCCAAGAAGGACCCAGTAGCTACGTCTATCGGGAAATGTGAACACGGCGGTAGCCAATTCAATCCTGTCGCGGTGTTTCGATGCAAGCCGTCTGCGCGCGCGCGGCCCGCTATCGCTTGTTTGTGATCTCGCGGAACTCCCGCGCGAAGCTGTCTACGTGCGCAAGAAACGCACGCAAAGAATTGAATCTCACGTACGTCCGTGAGACGCGCGCGCGCCCGTTACGTTCTACGCAGGCGCACTGCTGACACGTAGAAGCTCTACGTACGCAAAGCCTCTACGTACGCGTAACTAAAGCTGTCTATTGTACGTGTGTGCTATACGTACGTGTGCGTTAGTGCGTGTGTGCTGCACGCGACTCACGCGGCCAGACGCGCGAGTGGCTGCAGGTCTGCATGTGCCAGTTGTGGGCGTACGCGTCTGGGCGGTAAGTCATAGTGTGCGAGTCCAGAGCAAGCGGTGCTCAAACCCCGGCCAAAGCGGTTCGCGTGCCTGTCCAATGGATGTAGACGGGATGACTGACCAGCACTTGTAGGGGTTGCGCACTGTGCTTTGGTGCGTTGGCAGGACCTCCTGAGAATTTGCTCGCGCACTTCGATGCGGCTGTAGTGGCGACAAAAGCAAGGAGCGCCGGAGCTTATGGTAAGGCGTATCGTGAACTATAGTCGCCCTTTCCACATTCAGACACGCGCTGCCGGACTCCAAAACGCGTTACCAGAAAAGTAGCTAGAGGGGTGCGCTGTACTTCGTGCGGTTCGCTGATCTAACCAACCGTATAACCATGCGCCTTTGCGCCCCTGCATGCACATGCAAAAAGCTGCATACTATTAAAAAAATGTCGCTGTTTCGCTCGAAAGGCGAAGCATCGATTGAGGTAGCAAATTATTCGATAGATATACGAAGTAAGCGTAGTTCTCTGGGCCTTACAAACTTGCAACCATTCGCTTACTAAATACGTAAATTAACAAGTATGGTGTCATTGCGCACAGGTAAACATGAACACATCTCACTCAATAACCGCAGACACTCGCTGCAAGGACCCGAAGTAGGGCCTGCAGTATTTTATAAATAATAAAAAGCGCTGGCATGAGGACGAGTGGGAGCAGCAGCGAGCGAATCGCCCTTCGCGCTGCCTCTCGCTTCAACGTGTACTAAGCAGCGAGAACACAGCGCACACGGAGCGAACCGCACTCGGCTCGCCTGGACTTTATAACCCACAGCAGATGGCGTTCCAGATAGGGCCCGCGCGTCCACGCTTAGTCGCGCCACACTCAACCCGGATGGATGGACGGATGGATGTTATGAGCGTCGCCTTTGGAACGGGGCGGTGGGTTGCGCCACCAAGCTCTTGCTATTATACTGCCTAGTGTCCTACCTAGGTTAAACCATAAAAAAGAAGAGCAGTACGAACTACCACACCCAAATTTTCTGATCGCCTATTGCGAACTGTGCTTTTGTACGTCTCCGTTTTTTGTCGCTGCCGGAGTAGAGCGCCCCCTGCTGCTTTGCGCGCGATGCAAGACGGCGCGTTTCCTTCCCACCTTCCTCCCTTGCGCGCGTCAGATAGAGCGCCATGCTTCTCGGCTCACCCTTACACGCTTTCACTTGCACCCACAGCATATACGGCGCGCAGCCGCTATGTTATCGCACTTTAACTTTAACATGTATAGGAGAGGGCCGCAAGAACGATGTAAAGTGAGCACTTGCATACTGCGGTAGAGCATCTTTCAAACATGTTTTAGTCGCAATGTGACATCTAATAATAACACAGTGTATTATCATGACTCATATATCGGGCTATCATTCAAAGGCAACCTAAGCGCAACAAGTGCATCTATGGCTTTGAGCGTATACAGCGTATCTTTCAGTGTTCGTACTGCGATGCATGATTGCATGTGCATGGTGCATGAATCACGTGCTAGTCAAGCAAGTGCGATAGTGACGCCCCAGATTTGCTTACCTCCCTGAAGAAGGCAGTGTAGAAAAGTGATGCGTATGTGTTGGTGAATTGGAAGGCAAAAAGCTTGATGACTAATGCGTCATTGTACATACTTCTCGTTCTGTGGTTTTCTGAAATACGAAAGGAAATGCTCAGTCCAATGTGCGTTTATAATTGTGAAACTTAGCTTAAGACTCGCATGTCTGAGCAGAATATTTGCCGTCCGCGTCATAAATGATGTGTATTAATATTTGCTTATTTTTTTAGTTTGTTTCTATATTTATTCTAAATAAGCTTGTGATTTGGCGCGAGCAAAAACCACGCCGCTTATATCACGCATTTAAGCATACTTTGGCTGGACTTACCCCACTCTGTCAGCTGGATTGCAGCGTATGAATATATCTGCCGAACAAAAGACCGCAGTCAGTCAGAACATTTAAGAAATTGTCAGAAGTTTATATAATGTGCTTTTGGGCTTAAACAATACTGTACGTATGCAGGAATTACAATTTCTGGGTTATATATTCTTTAAAAAAACATTGTCTAAAACGCATAGTTGAGTTCATTTAGTTGCTGTCAAAACTGCTACTCAATTACTAGAGTTCAATAAAAGAAGCATGGCTTCTCGCGAAGTAAATGCATAATGGCTGCGAATTGCGCGTCTGGGTGGTCGTCGTACCTTTCCCAAAACCATGATGGAGATGGTGTTGAGCATCGGTGCGACGATGGAGCCGTGCACAACTTCACAAGTTGTCTCACCGTTGCAGTACGCGTTGTACATGTATACTTGATATAAAGTTACGGCCAGCACGCTGATTAGTACCACGATGGACTGAAAGAGAAAAAAAAAATGGGCAACGTAGTATTTAGGCTCGCTGATAGGCTGGCTAATATGCTGACTGAGCAGTCGGATCTATGTCATTATCAATGCCCGATTAGGCTTCATCTTATTTTTATTTTAGAAATTTAGAAGCGCGACCGAACGGGAGTTAACTTGTACTTGAAATAAAAAGAATAAGTTATTAGAAGAAAAATCTGAGAGTTCCTTCTTGGAAATGTACCCAAAGCCCAATTTCAGTAATACGGTGGAATAATAATGTATCCTGTACAAAACATGTATGATCTAATCGGATTATTAGATATGCCGGTTACGGGGTTCGCGTTATTATTTTTTTCTACATAAAGTTAAGAGGAAGCTTTAGCTTGGGCCCAACTCCGACGCGGCCTATTCAAATATATGCAAAACTCAAAAACGTTTTTCTGAGATGACCCCTGGACCGATCTTAATGAAATTTGTTGCATTTGAGAGAGAAAGTTAAATTCTAGTGACTGTTGGAAGCGGAATATCGAATTAGGTCCTGAATTTTGTTACAGAAATTTTCAAAAATTCGAAAATTTGAAAAAAAGATTGAGGTACGAAGTTTACAAATTCATAGCTCTGCATCAAGAACAGACATCACGGTTCTGTAAACGGCATTCATTAGACCATTGAATGCGGACAAATTCGGTATGTCATTTTATATCTTACATGAATTTGTTACGTTGTACAAGGGTTCTGCAAAAGCTGCATTTCCATATTAATATCTTTTTTAGATTCATGTGTCACATAAATTTTGTACGCTTTAGTTGTACTATTAGATGCAATTTACAGAATTGTATTATCATTTTTTGTTGTTGAGTTACAGTGTTGTAAACTTGATAGTTTAGTCTTTTGAAAATTTTCGATTTTCGCCCACTTTTAATAAAAGATTGAGGACCTAAATAAAAATTCGAAACCAATAGTCACTGGATTTTAGATTTTCCTTTTAAATGCAACAAAGCTCGTCAGATTTTGTGCAGTGGTTACCCAGAAAGACGAATTCTCCTTTTACATGTATTTAGATAGGAGCACCCGAGCTAAAGCTTCCTCTTAATAACGCAAAGTGGAGATGGGATGGGATGGAAAAAAGAAAGCGGGAAGGACTTCTCGTATTGGCGTAGCTCTGACATGAGGTATGGAGGCCGGTTTAGCTGTAATTTGTTCTACGTTTGATACACATAAACTCTTTCTTTAGGCAACCTCTAATCGAACTTAAGTGGTAAACGTGACTCATTTCAATAAAGAAATTGATGAAACGGGGAAAATGTGAACAATTCGAGTATGAAGTTAACAACTCTTAACTCTGCAGCAAAAAGATGTTGCAGTTTTAAATGGTTCAAGAGGCACAAAACTATTTATTTCATATGACTCTCGCAAATACTACCATTTTGTATATAACACGTTCGCATATTCCGTGAAAACAGACAGTATTTTAAGTAAACCATAAAATAATAAAGTAAGTTTGCTCGCTCTATGCACTCTGTGAGCTGATTATGGAGTTAAGGTGTTTGTTTTCACAGGAGGTAAGCATGATACCTTTTCGGAATGGTTCTTTTTCGTCAGTTCCAGCAGCACTATTTCAGAGCATATATTAAAAGAATAAAAGTCTCTGCCCACTATAATTTGAAAACCATTGTCAGAACAGGCCATTCTGGAAGGCCGATTTCATAAGCTATCGCAGCATGCAGATGTTGTCGAAGGCATTGCTATAATTCTCGAGGACAAGAAACCTGCGAAAACGGTTTTATCATTAACTGGTCTTTACTGTGCTGTACATGGTCATGTGCTGCAGTAGCCTGCGTTGACCGCTACCTGTGGCGATCGTGTGACTGTGCCCTCTGACACTACATCTCTCTACTTCCTTCTTATCTTTCTACTTCCCTTTGCCTTATCCTTCAGTGTAAGGTAGGAAATCGTATTTTGTGCTGTGGTTAACCCACTCCCTGTGTTTCTCCTTTCTTTCATCTCTCTATCTGTTAAAGGTATTTATTTAAATACAACAGGTCTCATTAAGATCGCCTTAGTAAGTTTAGGATCGTGTCGTTAACAAGCCACCATGCTTACAAAAATACTTGTACTTTGGGACATTCTCCGCTGCTTTTTTCTCATTTTTTTTTTCAGCCGGTGCAAGTGGGAAGAAACCAATGCCCACACATGTCACGCACCATTACATAAGAACGGGAAGCTGTAAATTTCCCCACAGCTAATCAGTGAATGCTGTGTCATCTCCTCGTCCGAGCCCGAATATCACAAACACTGACAAGCGAGAAAACGTAGGATTACATTTCATAATAATACGTTCTAGTTTCAGTTCACGCCACTTGCCCGTGTACATTTGATGTTCTTTTTCACGTGTTATAAGGCCCATCCATTGGGGAAAATGCACGTTGCCGCATTACGACAAAAAATTATTTTTGTTGCTTGGAAAGGAACGATGCGAAATATACCAAAATAAATTATTCAGTGGCCAATTCTAAGTGCTGTAGCCCATTTGGTTCTGTCAAGACGTCAAAAACTGAACTGCTCTACGCTCTCTCGGTGAGAAGAAAATATAGTAGAGAAGAACTAAACATGGAGACAGTAAACTTGGCATGTGGAGTGAGTCAAGTGTCCCAAGTTCTTTTCTCTTTTCTATCTTCATTACTGCCTATTCACAGAACGGCCAAGAACGTAACGTTGCGTGCTGTCGCAGTGGCGACTAAGGCTATTCGAATTGTTCCGCTTGACCTAAATGAAAAGAGTGTTTATACATGATGAAGGGATTAAAGTCTCCAGGATTATAAATGTTACTTATGTCGACACAAGGTCATCTTTGGTGTGAAAAAAAGTCGCAGTTTCGCTCGAAAGGTGAAGCATTGATTGCGATAGCAAATCAGTAGACAGCTATACTAAGTTAGGATGGTAGTTTTATCGGCCGTAATAACTTGGAAACATTCGCTTACTAAGTGAATTAACTAGCCTGGTGTCAGCACGCACAAGCGATCATGAACGCATCACACTCGATGAGCACGTATACTCGCTGTCAAAACGCCGGTGCGAGCAAGCACGGCAGCAGCAGCGAGCGAAGTGATTTTCGTGTGGTCTACCGCTTCAACGCAAGAGCGAAGAGAACGCAGCGCGCACAAAGGTATGAGCCGTCTGCAGATCCTTTTCAAGATACGGCTGCGCGGCCGTGCAAAGTACGCACTTGGCGGAGTCGAAGCCACTTCCCCATCCCACCTGCGCTGCCTCCGCGGTTTCGTCCATATATGGCGCGCGAGATTGAGTGGCGATCGTCAGTTCCCCTTGCGCCCCGTCACGAAATGCGCAATTACTGCCGGAGCACAACGCACCCCCCCCCCCCTCCCCCCATTCCTCCATGGCCTTTAACGCGACAGAATACGGCGCGTTTTCTCCCGCTTTCTTCCTTCGCGCACGCCAGATTGAGCCGCGATCGACGGCTTACCTCACGTACTTTCACTGGCACATATAGCCTACGACGCGCGGCGACGGTGTTAACGCCCTTGAACTTTATACGAAACATCACGGCGACGGAGACGGCAAAAATGCGCCTTAAGTGTACATATATTTGCTATCGCAAAAAAGAAAATTAAGCATGGGAGAGAAGTGGGAAATGATGAGAGGTGCGCGGTAACTGAAAGAAAAACAGCGTTAGCAAGCCCAACGAGAACGTCGAACAGGACAGCGATGACTCCGGACGGTGGCATAACGGCGATGACCTCAAGATGGCTCAAACACCGCGGGCCCTGTATCAAGACCTGGGCGAGGACGAATAGTCTTCCTTTCTGCTGAATACATCATCCAAGGAGACATAATTATAAACGTCATCAATGCACCTGGAATAGGCGACACGAAATGTATAAGGCGCACCGCGCCATATACGACCCATTGGCCAATGTTGCCGACGTACCATCATTACGAAGAATCCCACCGAGCAGCAGTACTTGGCGATGCGGTGCGACATGGGGTAGTGCCAGCTGAGCTCGCCCGTGATGGGGTCCCGCACTGCGACGGTGCCGTAGTACTGCGGCATCTCGGGCTCCTCGGCCGAGAAGTGGTCCACGTTCCAGCGGTGGGCCAGCGACGCCTGGCGCCGCTTCCATATCTCCAGGAATACGGTGCCTGTGCCCGTGAGCGCAGAACGTGGTGAGGAGGTTAGCCGTTTACGACACACCCAAAGTGTTTCACTCAGGCATCATACTCGATAACAGATGGGCGTTGCTTGGCTTAACCACAGAGGAAATATTTGTCACTTACTTTGTCACGGCTTGATCAATTAGCGTAAGTATGGCGTTTTCCGTTACTATATTGGGTTTTACTTCGTTGTTTGTTTCAACCGCAGCTTTTTTTATTATTTTTTGTTTACGGCTACTCAGAATTACAACTGTTTTTAACAGGTCTTTAAAAGTGCCAATTATTTGGTGTGTACATATTGCTTTACCTGGGCGGCATTAGAGCTCGACGCAACACAAGTAACCTGTTCAGATGCTGTGCACGAAGAACGAAGGTGATTGGAATGATGTACAGATTGACCTAATTGGAAAAATAACATATTTATGACTGCAACTTGGCTTCAGTAGAGCTAATATAAGAAGCCACAAGTACACTCGAAGCCGACTGTCTTCGCAGCCACCTGTACCACCATATTTGGAGCTGTCGCAGACGCAACGTCAGCCTTCTAACAATTATACCATAAATCATATGTACTGCCTTAGCGTCTACTGTGGAATGTGACCAGTAGTTCATTGATCTTCCTGCAGGCCACTCTGCCACTCGTAAAAGAGAAAATATCAGGCACAAAACGCGCTGCCGTGTCGGCTTTTTTTCTTTTGTGCGCATGAAGCAGTATGGGCAAAGCTATAATTCTACACTAGAATTGTTCGTAAGAAGACATTTCAGCCAATGCTGGTGCCGGAAATATTATTAGCGAAGGTGTCCGGCCAATGCCAAAGAATACTTACGAAGGAAAGCTTTGGGAATACGGCCCCTGCTGCAGGTTTTATTACCGACCGAATCAGCCGCACTGGAATGGAGGTGCGATGCAAAAATGCTCGTGCATTTAGGTTTGTGTATGTTGAAGAATTTTGGGTAGTTAAATTTAGCCAGAATCCTCCGCTTTGGCGTCTCTCACAGCCACAGTGTTGTCTTGGCGCGGGAATCTCCTCTAACCCACGCACTAAACCCTAATGATCAACTGAACCAGTTATTCGTCCTTGTTTATATTGTTAGAAAAGTGATGGGTGTTCTGTAAACGGATAAGTTATCATGCAAAAGATATTTTAAAGGGCTGTACTAATATAATCCGTAAAGAGCGTGCTCGGGTAAAGGAGAGAACGAATTGGGACGAAGAAAAAACAGGAAGAGGGAGTGAGTGAGTGAAAACTCTATTGTAAATGTCCGGCGATTTGGGCGGTGTGGGGCCATAAGCACCCCAACCTAGGTGACAGCCTCGAGTCCTTGGACTCGGGAGGCTTCCTCGGCGGGCGGAAGCTAAGCAGCATTGGGCTCGGTCAGTACTTGGGAGGGAGGAAGAGGGAATAAAACTGAAACACTCGCATATACACAATTATCATGCCAGAGTACCAGCACCATGCGTCGCCTGCTACCTCTGTCAAAGGGATACATCACTACACCCAGGACACTGGAGTTATCGTATGACCACGTGAAACCGAAGCGCACGAACCATTTCAGTCCTGACTTCAATAGCCATGGTACGACCGGTGCCGTGTTCATAGCGTGTTGGTATTAGGCGCAGAATCATATTTTAGCTCAGCTTTATTGATACGCTGACAATTAAGTACGCTATAAACAGGGCTAAGGTGCCTCAGAAAGCCTGGCCAACGTATTTCCTTCTTCAAAGGCGGCCGCGTCATCCTCGTCAGGTTAATTTTAACAGGTTAGTGGAGTGACGTCACGTATACGGTCGTTGTCGGTGGCGGCTGGTTGTAAAGGGAGACTGAAAAGAAAATGAGCGATGTCGTTTGACGACCGCACTTTGACGACGTGGTTTTTCTCAGACGAGGGGACAAGAGCAGGAGAGTGGGAAGGGGCAGAAAAAAAATAAGAGAACAAGAAAATAGAGAAAGAGAAGCACATTGGACGGTGGGGTGTTGGGGAAACGAGAGGTTAGGGAGCCTTCGGAAGTGTCGTAGGCGGCGTGCGTATGTGGTTTTAGAAGAGTCGGTCGGTGTGCGAGTAACAAAAGGACGAGTTGAAGGACGTAGATTCTGTATATTTTCTCTCGCCAGGGGAACGGAAATTTGTTTGTAGTATATAGAGTCTTACTTTATCGAATATATGACCATGTTCACTGAATTGGCTGGCTACTGCTTTAGATAAATTCTGTTTTGTATCTGCGCGATGGCCGTTGAGTCTTGCATGAATTTGTTGTCCAGTCCCACCTATGTATTGTTTGTTATAAGTGGCACATTCAAGACAGTAGACTACGCTGATTGACGTGCAGGTGCCCCCCAAACATAAACAACATCCTACGAAAATACCACCCAATATTATAAAGTAACGAGTGTCTGAGGAAGGCCTTCCCGGTGGTACCAAAGGCGACCTATCGCTACAATAGAAACATTAAAGACATGTTAGTTCACGCAAAAGTCAACCGAGATCATTCCCCAGTAATAAAAGCATGTTCTCGCCACCGATGCAAGACCTCCAGGAACCTTCAAAGTGACCTTAGAATTAAAAGCGCCGCAAATAGCCATACACACGATGTGAAAACTAGCTTTACTTGCACTAATTCCGGTGTAATTTGTACGCTTGAACGCTCCTTCTTTAAGAAATAATATATCGGCGAAACGGGAGAATCAATGAACGTCAGGTTTAACGGACATCGCGCAGACACAGCTAAATAGCTTTCCAAAGCCTTCGCCGAGCATTTCAACCAACCAGGTCATAACTTTGATGAACTTAAGCTCTACATCCTAAAGCCAAATTTCTGTTCTGCGCGAGACAGAAAATACAGAGAAGCATACCTCAGCCATAAGTTCAAGACATTGAAACCAATAGGTTGCAGTGTCAACGTTTCAGAGGAAGCTGTAGAATCTATTTGCTATAATAGATTTTAAGCTATGTTTCAAAGGAAGCTGTAGAATCTATTTGCTATAATAGATTTCAAACTATGGACAACAGCACCTAGTTATTTTTATTTCTGATTGGGTTGCTTAGCTTTCTTTCCATTCTTTCGTCTTTTTACTTATATATTTATTCTTTTTTCTTTCTTCCACGAGTACCATTTCATGCCGCTACATTTATTCTCTCTTTCAGAGACAGGATAGTTCACTGACCTCTAACAAAGCAGGTAATCCCCCTTCCCCGCCCCTTGTCGTCCGTCCAGGCCCCTTCCACGGAAAAAAGGGATCCACATTGACTCGTCAACCGACTGACACCACGACGCTACCTCACATTCCTCCAGCGACGTTGAATAGTACACCTTTCTATTAAATTCTACACCCTCGCCGCTAACACACTCTCATCAGTTGCCTCACCCCCACCCGCCTTATCCCACTCTCCTCTTTAGAACTGTACCTATATATACTGTGCGGAGGAAAGCATATGTCACCTTGAAAACGACAAGTCCACTTGTCGAAACGTTGGCTCCGGCTTCCACCTTGTTCTCGTTTTGCTTATCCTTTATGTTAGTATCATAGTATCTGACGCCATGTTTCTATCTCAAAATTTTTAAATATATTATGTCTCGTTCCCTTATATGCAGTTCTCCTCTTAAGCTCGATGTCGCTCTTGTTTGTTGGCGTATGGTACTCACGAGCAATGAAAAACTACTGTGCCTCCTGCTTCCGTTCAGCAGAAGCAGCGCGAGGAGCAGGCCGCGCGCTATCGCTTTTACATCTGCGTCCTTGAATGCTGTGTCGGCGGCGCTCTTCGATCTTATTATGCCCTATTTATGGCTTCGGTGTCAAATAGGATTGACGGTCCCCTTGACACGGTCCCATTCTACGAAATATCGATTACGAACAGGGTACACTAACAGCGACCATGCTCTTTTAAGCTGTTTCCGTCCATTTCGGTTGGAAATGATGGTCTCTGGTAGGTTACTTTTTGACATTAGGCTTGCCTGCAAGAATAGGAAGGGCTGTAATAAAATAGAAGTACTTATAACGCTTGTATTATTATTTATCGCAGATTGCCTTCATTGTACGTCAGTGAAAAAAGGGTAAAAAGAAAGCCGCTTCTCAAGCGTGAAATTATTATTTGGTCCGAGGGCACTCTAGATTTCTCACGTAGAAAGCTCTGTACTCTTTTTTTTTTTTTTTTTTTGATGCGAGGATAAATGCCTCAGGGCATACAAGGGTATGTGATGGGGGTGAATAAGGATGATTAAATGAATGAAAAAAGATTTGCTGACTTAATGAAGTCCAAGAGGGACCGATAATGCGGTCCCTGCGTCCAAGCAGTGTAATGGCTCAGATTATGCGGCGAGAGTCCCGCTGCTGCGAGGTGCCGGAGCCTCGTCGGTTTGAGTGCAGGGCAAACCCACAGCAGGTGGTGGATGTCGGCTTCAACATTTCGCGACTTGCAGAGTGGACACTCAGGACGAGGATATAGCGGGCGAAAGTGCGGCCACTTCCTAGTCACGGCAGGAGTGAGGGCTACCCCGACCCGTATCCTCCGAAGCGCAACCTCCTCTGCACGGGTAAGACCGCGGGGGAGGTTTACCGCACACGGAGGTATGAGAGCACGTGTGCGGCGCCGGAGGTGCTCCTTTCTTGTTAAAAGGAGGGTGGCATCATCTAGGTGAAAGAGTTGAGGCAGTGATGATGGAGAGGTCGCTAGACGGGTCGCAGAATCCGCACGGCTTTGGAAGCTTAGAAGGTCGCGTGGGATCCACTCGACAGATATTGGCTGCGGGATGCGTGCCGCCAGAAGATGGATCTCTTGGCATATGTCAGGGCTGCGACTGACGCGTCGCAGAAGCCGCGTCGCCTGGAGGGCATCAGTGCGGATGACGATGCGGGCCGTGGGGACCATGGGAAAGGCGGCTACAGAGCACAACGCTTCTCGGATAGCAAGGAGCTCAGCACAAAAGGAGGAAGGAGGTTCTTGGACTTGAAACCGGGTCGTCTTATTAAGGGCAGGTGCGCATGGGCAATAAATTGCAGTGGTTGTTTCACAGCCCTTAATGCTTGCATCCACGTAAAGGACGATGGAGCCAAGCGGCAGGTGGGCATCTTGAGCTACAATTCGGTCACGAAGCGACGCCGCCGCGTGAGTTGATGTCGGGCGATGTATATCAGTTGGCTTGTTATCACTCAGTTGTACAAAACTCCAGGGAGGAAGAACTGGCGATGGTGGTGGTAGAAGCGAGTTCGAGAAAGCGTAAGCCCTGAGAGCACACGGTGCGTGTGAAAGGCTGGTCTTAAGCTTGCGAGCATCACGTCGCTGCTGCACCAGCTCATCTAGTGTGTTGAGCTGTGCATTTTCTTGGAGAACCACGATCGGGGTGATGCGGGGAAGGCAAGTGATGACCCTCATTGCCTCGCGATTAACAGCCTCAAGGCGATCCCATTGTGCCCTCGTCAAATGCTGGAATTGGGCTTGATAAATAAGGCGTGGTTGCACTACCGCCTTCACCAATTGTCGCGCAACATATGAGCGGGCGCCGCCCATTTTAGGAGCAATGCGCCTAATCAGACCCAACGTCTGAATTGCCTGCTTTTTAGCGCTGGAGAGCCAAGCAGTTCCGGTTCCCGACTCGTGTACCATCAGACCCAGAATTTTTATAGTTGAACATTGTTGAAGAGGGGTTCCGGACAGATGAAGACGAATGGGTGTTCCAGAGAGTTTACACCGGCCCCAGCGATTGGCGACTGACATGTAAGCAGATTTGCTGACGGAAAGCCTAAGGCCGACCGAAGAGGCGTAAGTCGCCGTGATATCTAAAGCTGATTGAAGGGCAGCGGCTTGAGTCTGCAGGTCCTGATGAGTGCTCCATACCGTGATGTCATCAGCGTACAACAAGAACTTTATGTCGGGTACATCGTGCAAGCGCTATGCAAGCGGGATGAAAGCAATATTGAATAACGTAGGTGACAATACAGATCCCTGGGGTACGCCACGAAGAGGGACAAATGAGCCGACGGCGTTACCACTGAGGCGAATCGCAAAATGTCGGTCTTCAAGGAAAGATTTCACAAAATTCCGTACTCTAGGGGGAAAATGCAGTATGTCAATTGAAGCCAAGATGGCAGCATGACTGATGTTATCGTACGCCTTTTCGACGTCCATAGCGAGGACAGTACGGACACTGTGGCTACGAGTTGACGATAAAACCGAGGATGCCAAGACAGCCAGCCCATCTTCAGTACCTATGGATGGACGGAAGCCAATTTGAGCAGGGTGGTAGAAACCGTGGTGCTCTAGCCACCACGACATTCGTGTGGCTAGCATTTTCTCAGCAAGCTTGCACAACGTTGACGTTAGGGAAATGGGTCGGAAGTTGCCAACGTCAGTCGGCGGCTTGCTTGGTTTCGGAATCGGGATCACAATAGCTGACTTCCAGCCTGGAGGGACAACGCCATCTAGCCATACCTTGTTAATGGTGTCGAGGAGTTGAGGCAGCACAGCGGAACTCAGGTTCTTGTAGGCCTCATAAGTTATAGAGTCTGGACCTGGTGCTGTCTTGCGACTGGTACCATCTATCGCTGCAAGCAACTCAGGCATGGTGAAAGAGCTTGCAATCCCCTCGGAGTCTGCTGTAGATGGTAACCTGTCGATATGTGTCGGAATGCCTGCCAAGGGAGCACCATTGGCTGTTTGAGGCAACACGTCGTACTGCGGGAAAAACTTCCGGGCTGCTTCTCTGGCGAAATCATCCGGCGACAAGCCAGCAGCGAAGCAGGCTGTGGCTGCCGCGTCTGGACGGCGGCCACCGTGTTCCATGGCACGGAAGGTTCGCCAGAGAGAAGCATTCGATGTCTTGGATGAAAACCGCTCACACCACGTATGCCAGTGCCTCCGCGAGAGGTCGCGTTCATATCTGCGGGCCTTAGCAGTAAGGAAATTCAGTCTTGTACGTGCTTGTGCAGAAGTGGGGTCTCGGGATGCTGCCAGCTCAGCTTGTCTGCGAGCAGCCCACAAGTTGAGCAGGCCGATATCCGGTGCCGGTCGATCGACGTCTACCCAGCTGATGGTTGTAGCTTCATTGAGCGCGCTTTGTATGCGGTCAACAAGTAGTGGTGACGAGTCCACAGAGGTATCTTGGAGAACGGTGCGAAATTTGTCCCAGTTGACCACAGAACACTTGCGGCGCAATCGGCGGGCCTGCGACGGATGAAGGCCGATGATGATAGGGTGATGGTCACTACCCCAGCAGTCGGGCTCCAGGTGCCAAGTGGGAGAGCCGGGACCCGACCACCACGTAAGATCCGGTGCGTATGTTGTACGTCGAGCTTGAGGCACAGCTCGCGTTGCTGAATCGGGATGGTTCAGTAGTACAAACAACGCATCCGCAAAGGCGTCCCGCACACGCCTACCTCGAGGGCTAGAAGTAGGGTACCCCCAATCTGGGTGAGGGGCGTTGAAATCACCACCAACTAAAATAGGACACGCTGGGTATTGGCGACGGACATTCACCAGCCAGCCCAGATTAATTCTTGAAGAAGAGCCACCGGCTGGTCTTATGTAGTATGACACTACCACAACAGTTGCCTTGGGTAACTTCACAGCTACTGCCACTACCTCCTGATATGAGTTACACCAGTTTTCAAGAGAAAGGCAGACCTGAGGATAGCGCGTATCCACATACACTGCCGCCTTTCCTGGAGGGGCAGCTGTGTGCACGCGATGGTCACTCATCGAAGGAGACACGTATCCACTGAAGCCCGGAATGGCAGGCAAGCCGTTGGTCTCCTGTAGTAACAGGGCCCACACCTGCAACTTGTTCATACGTAGACGGGATTTAAGCTCCCCCACTTTCGTGGAGAGCCCTCTACAGTTCCATTGAAGCACGCCACAAACACCTGTGCCCGCCATTTTGATTACGAGTCCAGACGTTGCAAAATCACAGATGTCAGGTTGGATAACTGGCTGACCATGAACCGCAAAAGGGATGTTGTAGAGTTATCCGGCAACGGAGCTGAAGATCTGGTAGACTCTGCGACCGATACAGCGGGGCGTGACAGAGACGATGATGCAGCGGAATCGATACTTGTAGTGGTGTGAGATTCCACTGCACGTCGCCGACGCGCAAGTAGTTCACGGTGTTGTCGGAGCTTGGATACCTCCGCTAAAAGGCGGGCAATTTGATTGTCAACTGCTGCCATATCATCACGTGGATGTTCAGGCCCGTTCTGCTTCTGTATAACCAGCGGGCGACGGCGGTCTTTGCGAACTTTGTCACTGTAAGCAAAGACCGCCGTCGCCCGCTGGTTATACTCTTAGTCTGCGCAATGTCTCCAAATAAACGGAATTGTCGAGTGGATGAGGAAAAAATTACATTGTGCGAAAGGGGCCCTTCGCTTTGTAGGTGTCACTTTGTCACTGTAAGCAAAGACCGCCGTCGCCCGCTGGTGTACTCTTAGTCTGCGCAATGTCTCCAAATAAACGGAATTGTCGAGTGGATGAGGAAAAAATTACATTGTGCGAAAGGGGCCCTTCGCTTTGTAGGTGTTTGGAGCGGTCGTAGTTGTCGGGAGGACCTTGAGGCGACAGGATTAGGTGAGCAGGATTTATTTACATTATTTACATATACGACAAGACGTACATCGACAGTCTAGCGTGACTCCCAAATGGAGCCCGCAAGACTTACATACTGCAAACAGCTTACGAGCACACAGCTCACGAGTACATTTCGAGCATGACAACGAGCACACTCTAGCAGCAGACAACCGCTGCTTATAAGCACTTGTCCCCCCCTTGATTCCAAGCGAACGGAAACGTTCGTTCAGTCATCGTTCGACGTCACCGTTCGACGTCACCGAAGATGACCCGCCCTTTTGGAGGAGGCGGGCTCACATACTCGTGTTGCACACACACACAGGTGTAAAGGTCCGGAGCCGACGTCAGGAGGGCTTCGTAGAACTCTGCTCCGTCAAGGGTGGCGCTGGCGGGTAGCACATTCCTGAGCTGACCCCGCGCCACGTGGCTGCCGGTTATTTGCAGTTCTCTGAAGTGCGCCCCGTCTGGTTGGATTCTAACACGTGCAGCGGGCTGAAATAGCTGGCACGTTGCCACCCCGTACGGCCATTCCTAACAGCTTACAGTGATCAGCGCCACCATACAACGAAAGAAGTTACTGATTACGGGTCACTGGATTCTTGGAGGCGATAATATTGCCCTGAGTGAGGAAAGACACGCTTTCGCAGCACTAGCAGGCAGCTACGGTTCATACTCTAAAGCTTGAATCGGTTTCATGGTCTACGGTAATTTTTGTAAGGAGAGATCGACACAAGCGCCAGAAAAACTATTTCTCTGGGAACAGCTGAAGCACGGATGTTAATCATGACATTGCGCGCAAGTGAGGGCACGTGTCTGTCTGTGCGTTTGTGTTTGTGTTCATGAGCGCTCGCGTACATTTTCGGACGAGCGGTTAATCGCACTCTCCTGCGCGCATACTTATTTTGTGATTTCTCATAAGCGCGCTGCCTACGCCTTGTAGTCCCACGAAACACGCACGCGCAGCCATGTTGTGTGTTTAGACTGAAAGACTTCGACAGCATCGCGTTGTCAGGCGAAAGTATTGAGGCGCTGGAACACGTGGTGTCGCGGAGCAACGTCCCCTTTCTCGTCGCGCCTAGGGAAATGGCGGCGTTTGAGGGCGTGCAACTGCATATTCGGTCATCAGAACAGGCGCGTATTGGACGCTGCGAGCATATTCAGAAGGCAGGTGCTCTAGCCAGCTGCCCGGCGCTATCGAGTAGGTGCTTACGGATGCTCGCAACAGTGCAGCGCGAATTACGGTGACACTCAGAGAGCACTCGTCTATAGCTGTCATTTACTCAGACTAGCGGGCTGCGTAAGTAATAGAAAATAGGTTATTCACCTTCTACGTGAATGTCATCAAGCAGTCCGAAAGGACAGCTACAATTTTACCGGGGCCCTTCACTCTTGCCTAGCAATAATCCGGGCCGGAACCGCGATATTTCACACGCTGGGCGTACCGTAAACTAACATCTCGCTTTCACGGCGAACGTGCTGGCGAGAGAACCAGCGCAGCGTCACTTCAACGACCGGTGCGACTTGGCCATTTTCCGTGGCGTCGCATTCGACAAATCGTCGAGAGGATCGGTCGATGCGCACCTCCGGTAATGGACTCGACACACGGCGGAATTGAGGAAAGAGAGAGAACGAGAGGGAGGAAACACAAAGCCGTGCTAGCCACTCACCCCACAGGCAGACCGTGAAAGCGAAGAAGGGTGTGAGGAAGGTGTCACCGGCAGCCTTGATGACGTCCACGGTGTAGATGATGGCGTTCACGTCACTGCGAGCGAAATCACGGAATGAGCGTCGGCGCATTGACCGCGTGACATGCCGGCAGCTTTAGTTCCTCTCTCTCTCTCTCTCTCTCTCTCTCGCTCTTCCGTGGAACTGGCGTGCGTCTACACGACTCGCCACTTCTGCGTCGACGGTCTATGCTGCTCGAGTTACCGCAGCTGAGTGCGATTAATGGGAGTGGCGAATCGGACATTCTTGTACCCTGTATTTCTTGCGAAAATGCCCGAGTGTCAAAACGACCGGCACTTCTGTTGAGTTTCCAGTGTACTTCGATTTTCAAGAACCAGGCAACTGAGCCCTCACTCTGTTCTTCGAAATTTATTTCTTTTTCAGAAAAAAATATAGCTATAATCATTGGAAGAGAGGAGTCTGAGGCATATCGCGGCTTAGCAATAGCGATGCAGCAGTGTCTCACACGCAATCATGGATCGACTACTGAATTCCATCCAACTAGTTTAATTCTCCAAATGTGTTCCTTGTTATAATGCATGCAGATCGTTCAATGGAATAAATGCAGATACATACTACGAAGAAGTGGTATTACGCGTGGAGCATCTTAAAACAACGTTTCAAATCATAATTTTCGTATACGTACGCATACGCATCCGACTCAGCTAGAGAGAGTGAAGAGGATAGAAAACTGGACGAGTTGGTATTTATTCATGGCAAATAAGCAATAGCGCACTGAAAACGAGGACGAAGGAAGACATAAACACAACACAAGTACTGGTGTTGTGCCTACGTCTTCCTTCGTCCTCGTTTCCAGTGCGCTGTTTCTCATTTGCCATGAATAGAGAGAGTGTTCGAGTTTCGCGGTACTGCCAGTCGGAAAAAGAAACCTAATAAGAAAAAAAGCATGTCTACGTGTAATATACCGCAAATAAAAAGGAGATAGATACGATAACGAAAGTATTGTCATTGCTTACTTACGTGTAATTTACGGTGCTGCTGTCGTTTTTAAGGACGTCCTTGTCACTCGTCACTCTGCCAGTATAACAAACGCCAATATTAGTAATATCAGGTTTATATGAAGGTAGGCTTTTGCGCACAAACTGGAGGACGAATACAGGTTTACAAATTTGACGCATGAAAAGCAGTTGCACCCTTCGTGCGCCTGCTTCGTGCGCCTGCTATATATTCACCAAGACGGGAAGCTTAAATGGCGAATATAGAATAAATGTGGGCTCAATACTGTATGTAGTATGTTGCACAGTTTTCTTTCAACCACATGAACGTGAAGTACATGACACAAGCTCCAAGAGGATGCATTTGAAAGAAAGAAAGAAAGAAAGAAAGAAAGAAAGAAAGAAAGAAAGTAAGAAAGAAAGAAAGAAAGAAAGAAAGATAACGTACAAACAAACGTTAAAACGGCTCAATGTGTCATACGAGAACACCAAACAAGTGCTCTTTGCAGAAGTTAATCAGGATAACAAGGCGGGGGGGGGGGGGGGATACCTTTACTAGTACAAACATGAATAATGCCTACCGTAAAGACGCGTAAACCCGCAAAAGAGAAATGAAATAAGGTGTATATCTCACAGTTACGCCTGTGAGATGCACCACTCTTTTACTTGACAAACAAGGAACCACATCAAATGGACTCGCACAGGAAAGAAGCGATGGAAGAACACTGCCAAGAACAAGTAAACAAGCGAAAGTCTGAAATAAAGATTTCTAGTAGTGTTTTTTGAATTAGCTCTGGAAGAAATATAGAGAAATATATGTTTGCGGAACAATCACAGTTCTTTTGAATCCATCGTTTAGGGCTCTACCAAGTGCCAAAACCGACTCGCATTGTGATTTAGGAAGTTGTGTAACAATGCGTAGCCGCCGGTCCGGGTATAGCTGCGTAGAGTGCCGGACGCTACGGTTCTAGGCGTACTGCACCCACCGCAGAAGGTTAGAAAATAACCCACATAAGCACAGCAGAGGATTGGCTACGTCAGGTGGCTCGGCTGATAACTGTAGAAGAGTCATTCAAAACACACGGAATCATTCTCCACTTCCGGCGGCGTTTTCTCCACTTACCTTTTTAAATAAAAAGATGTTGATCCATAAATGTTTCCACAAACGACGGTTAAATTTCTTAATTTTCGCTTTTCCTTCCTGTTCAGCTGTTGCCTCTGCTCTCTCCCTTAGTAGATCGCGTAATTTCTGAACTCCTTGCGGCTCTTGTATCCAGTTGCCAATTTGCGCGAGAAGTGCTCTACAATTAGGGAAAAACCAGACGAGATAACGGGTTACATTCATATTGCTAATGGTTTTAGCGTTTGATGCAGGGCTTGATGACGGACGCTGTTTCCCATGATCTTATTTTCCGCCTTTCTAACCCATATCATGGTTCCGAGTATCTGCCAGCATTGCGGTGAGCCGTCACTCGAGGAAGTGATGAGGCAAAAGCAAAAGTTGAAGGCAGCTGGCGTTTTCTCCAGCCGCAAATCGTTCCAAGAGCATGCAGACCAGCTTACAACGAAATGAATCCCTTTCCTGGTCCCTGGATGAGTCTAAACAAAGAACGTTGAACTAACAAAGGAACAGCGATGCGCGTGACCGTTGCAATAGATGGTGACAACTGAACGCATCTCGAGTTAATCGCGCGGGCACCAACTCAATGAGAAAACTGGCCTTCACATCCCAGGAGATGCCGATAACTACCGCCATCCAAAAGGAGTGAAAGATGCAGCAAAATGTTGAGCGCCGAATAGCTGTCAAGTCTCAAGCTTGATTTGGAGGCGCTTCAGGAATGTGTGTAAGGAGTGGTGGTGTGGGCAGAGGGGGGGGGGAGGGAGGGGGGGGGGGGTATGTCACTAAATTTCGGGGGGGAGGGGTGGCGGGCCCCCCCGGTCCCCCCCTTGAGTTCGAGCTCGGATTGAAGCGATCAAGCTGGCACGTTTGTTCCTCCAATATTTTAAAAGACGTGACAATGTGCTTTACTTTATCATAAAAAATTTCTAAGGTATTTTTGACGCTAATTTATTTCTAAGCCTAGCAAACCACGCACTGCGCCTCCCACTTGTAAACTGTTATCATGCTAACATTTTAAACTGAGCAACTTTTCACATTTAAAGGCGACAGTTCTCGAGCTACGTAAAAACTTGTTTCAGCCGTGCTGGTTTGAACATTTAGATTATTTTTGTTTAGCATTGTCCGAAAGTTAGATGATTTGGAACAACAGTTTATCGGTAGTTATGGAGCTGCGTGCCATGTCACGCACGTTATAACGTGACGCGTGCCCGTTGCATTTACCTATAAATTATCTACCGTAATTTTTACTTCAACGGATGCAACCTCCAAGCCCGACTCAAAAGCAGCGCGACTACTACCTTCTGTTTAAACTAACAGCACCGCTATCGCCTTTAAACGTGAAAAATTGCGTGCCTTCATAAAAGTTTCCGCGCAAACTCGTTGGGGGCACTCAAGTGTTGCCCTGCTTCGCCTTGTGGCGCACTCCAAGCCTGCGAGATGACTCACTTCTCGATGACGCCAAAGAAGAAGACGCCGAGGCCGATGACGGCGGGGACGACTAGGGAGGCGATGAAGGTGCCCACCCAAGCGAAGTAAAAGGAGATCTTCTCCCCGAAATAGTCCCGGATGCTGTCCAGCGGCTGGCCGCCCACCAGCTTGCGCCACTGGTGGTCCAGCGCGGCGCGCGTGTCCCCGGCGGCGGCGGCGGCGGCCGGCGCCATGGGCGAGAAGCGGTCGTCGTCGAGGACGTGCACCGAGTCGGTCACCTTGAGGGCGGACAGGGGCTGTGGCCGAGGAGGCACCGCCTCGCCCGGCACCCACACGGGCTCCAGCGTAGACCTCTCGTGGACCACGAATGCGTCCAGGTACACGTTCTTCATCAGCAGGTACGAGAGCCCTGAAAACGAAGGGCACGGTTTCACCGGCTGTCGACTGTACACGGCGCGGTCCGTACGTACGCGAACCACCCGAATGTAGCATGTACCTACAAATGACGTGAGTGTAGGTACACGTGTGGGCCCCTCATGGTTGAATCGGTTGCTAGAGTTACTTGCTTGGCGAAGAAGTCGTCCCACGTTCTTCACCAGGACGAGGACAATTTTTTCTTCAGTGGGAAGCTTCTTTGCGAGAAGTGCATAGGGGTCTCTCTTGTGGATTCGAGTTACATTCACGTGAATATCAAAATTTCTTTACAAAATCTGGTTTCATATTATGGAAATAATTGTACCTAATTATGGCTCTTTTCTCATTAGGTGCGCAATGCTTTCCTTATTCGTTTCTGTTATGTCACTGTACCGGCAGACCCGAGCAGGTTGCTCGAATCTGCGGTTGGGTACTTCGGCGCGAATCTACGTGTACGCGAATCAATTAGTAAATATTCCCCGCAATTTTTCAAGCGAAATTCTATTACAGGCGGGACATTGGAAAGCAAAGAAAATTATCATTCCCACAATTGTCACGGTGCTGGCATATATGGCAAGGGTCTCATATGCGTTCAATAATGATGAATGTGCTTTATTATTCTTCACGTAATGTATTGTGGTCAAGCTTGTTATATGTGCGATAACGGATAACAGTTGTGCACCCCCGGCGCGTCCTGCTTCGGGAGCTGCCAACCCACTGTCCAGTCCAGCACCCAGATTTAGTGTGCCCGTTGCCCCTTTTGTTTGCCGAAGGCGCCACCAAAGTATGCCAACTAATGACAAGTTGTTTACTCTCACTCACGTACGCCATTCAATGCAGCATACGTGATACATTGCGCATGCTTCATTGCATTACAGAAAGTAGTGCGGTGAAGCCACTATTAAAAATTAAATTAAATTATTGGGTTTTACGTGCCAAAACCACTTTCTGATTATGAGGCACGCCGTAGTTGGGGACTCCGGAAATTTTGACCACCTGAGGTTCTTTAACGTGCACCTAAATCTAAGCACACGGGTGTTTTCGCATTTCGCCCCCATCGAAATGCGGCCGCCATGGCCGGGATTCGATCCCGCGACCTCGTGCTCAGCAGCCTAACACCATAGCCACTGAGCAACCACGGCGGGTAGGTGAAGCCACTATAGATAGTGTAAAAGGTCGGCAAACAGACGGTAATACGTTCTCAAAGGAATCGCTTTACTCCCGCATTTAGTTCTTAAGGGAAGGAATTTCTTTTGTTTATACGGTAGATAACTATGATAGAACATAATAACATCTCCACGAAATCTCGGTCGAATGGTGCCATTTCTAAAAAAAGCTAATAGGTTCAGCGGAAAATACAAGCAGCAGCCGGTGTAAGGAGACAATATGTCTCCCTAGAAGTTGTGACAGCAGTGACTAAAATAAAATGAGGTGTCAATCAAGTAACGCTACTCAGCGGACTGGGTTGTTTTCGTGCATGTCGCGTTTGTCCCGTTTCCTCACTGTGGGTGCCTCCCGGCATTCTGGCAGCGCTGTTTGGCCAGCCGAAAGGGTAAGAGTTACCTTTCTTTTTGTGGAACTCTGCAGGATTCGTAGTTTCGTCTTTGGCAATGTCGATGTTCGTAAGTACGTGGTGAGTCTGAAAAAAAAAAAGAATCGTGCAGATCTAACGCACATGTGCGAGTCTTTTTGAAGCGATGCTATAGTGAAGCGGTTAAATAAATGCTCGCTATGAAGCCAGTTGTGGTTGACAAAGAGCGCTTTGCAAAGTTTCAAAAGCGTGTTAGCTTACCTGAGTGCCTGTGTGGTCGGCTTTAACACATAACAGCAAAGCGATGCCCGTGCTATGGGGGACTTCATACAGTGGTTATGGTGTCGTTTTGTCCCGCTAAAGTTCTTGAACACGCACCAAAACATTGACACAATCGCAGTTTTGCGATATGCCGCCTCCTCGAAGCGGCCACCACAAGTGGGAGTCGGAGCTGCGACATTCTGCTTACCAGCAGCGTGTTGCGTTCATTTAGTCGCGTCTACTGAGCCACTGCTCAGGGCTGCTGAATTAAGAGACGAATCTGGGAGCGGCAAACGCCAGCGCGCAACCAGCGCTCACTCTTTCATTCACAACGGAGCTTGCGAGATCAACGCGGAGCTTGCGAGATCAACAATCAAATCAGCATAGCATTCTTGTCTCTTTTGTTTCAAGGTAGAGAAGCATGAAAAATGTGATCGCGTCCGGTGCGCTGCCAAGCGCAGGGAAAGAAGGTGAGTGCAAGTGAGAGAACGAAAAAAAAAAATAAATGACGCGCTGCCCAGTTTAGGCGCTATTTTTATGCACCGACTGCAACAACGAACGCGGAACAATGAGTGGCGTAGAAGCGGAGTGCGCAGTAGGCACCGTGCGCGTGTTTAGGTAGATTCTATAAAAAGGATCAAGCAGCATTTCCCGCAATACACAAGGCCTATTCGGAGGTCCGCCTCCTCCTATATGGAAAGCGGTGTGTTTGCACGTCATTCAGTCGCCATGCGGTGACGTCGTGAAATGCGCTTCGGTGCCAGTGAGCGGGTTCTTAGCGCGCCACTGCATGGGGCCCCTTTGGTTTCCAGGTAGCTCGCAAGGCCGGTCGATCGGTTCGACCCATTGTCGTTACTATGTAGCAGAAAGCATTTAGGTGTTCCTTTTCGTTTATTTAGGTGATGTTGTCTTGACACGTGGCATAAGCATCGGTGGTATACTCTCTGCTGGATGAGGGCGGTGAACCGGCGGTAGTCAACAAGCCCTGTTTGCGCGAGCTCTGAATTCGGATATTCGTTTATGCGAGAAAACTCATTGTTGGATGGCGCGGCTCAGGCGCTTCTATATTGCCACATTGGTTTCGCGGGACAGGCACGCTATATATAATTCGCACGGTTGCGGGGAACCAGCGCCAAATTGCTGCGGGAATTCACTGACTAAATTCATTGCAGCCTGTCGTTTCTGCTGAAGACACGCCAAGGTCAATGACTGGGTAATCGACCAGAGTGTGAAAACGAGTTGTCAGAACGAGTTGTCCCTCCAGCATCGGTGTTGCCATGTACAGTGGCAACGCGTTTTTCTTCTTAACGTTCTGTGGCCGCAGGAAACAAATAATACGACGTATCGGCTGCTAAGGAATAAATTGTGCAAGAAATTCAATTTAGTTTATTTTCTATAAAACTGTCTGGATAAATTATTTCGCCTTAAGGCTGCTATACAAAGAACGTCGGCCTCGGTGTCCCCATATAAACAGGCAAAGTGTCTATCTTCTCCCCCCCCCCCCCATTCTATGGCCAAAGAAAATGTCTAATTAACTAAGATGTATCGGCTGCTAAGGAATAACTTATGAAATAAATTCAATTCAGGTTATTTCCTACAAGACTGTCTGGATAACTTATTTCACCTAAAATCTCCTGTACAAACATTTTTACAACACCTACAGCACTTACAACACCTACGACAGCTACTGCACCTACAAATACCTACATGCGTTCGGGGGAATCCTTGTGTGTCACAGCAACACGGCAGACGCGATGTAACGCCCAATTACGTTAAGATGCTGAAACTATTTCAGAAAGAAAAGAAAACATATGCGAGCCTTGTCCTTACAGGCGCACACTTGTTACCTCGCACCATTAACATTTTACTTCCCTTCCTTCCTGAATTACGAAGCTTCGCTGGGAACACAACTTCCCGTATGAAGAGATTCTTAGGTTCGGTTTTGTCAAACGGCTGGTCATCATTAGGAACTTGAGGCGTGGAATTATGCACGGTGTGCACATGTGGAACTGTGACCAAAACTGTGTTTCGTTGGCTTCCCTTGTTTCCCCGTTAGCGTGCGTTCCTGTTGCTTGTATGAGAACACAAGGAATAAAATGGAGTTTATAATTACCTAAAGGCAAAAAAAATTTGCCTCATCCCAGTTTTTTTATACGAGAATAATAAATCAAACTGAGAAAGCCACGCACTTTTGACCTATGTGCAATATAATACTGAGTAGAAATGTCCTAGTAAAACATAAGGCTTCCCTTTTACGCTGCCCAAGTCTTAACGCTTTTGAAGATACAGGTACTTCTCTCAAATATTTGTGCATTCGTATAAAAGCTGATAGCAGCGTCAGTGAGCGCGTTCTGTCGCTTACCAAAAGGCACCGCACGGATGATCGAAAGTAGGTTGATCGCTCTTTTCCACCGAAAAACCAGTCTTTGCACCGGCATTGGAATGGGGCACTGAGTGTCCGTGCTGGGATACAAAAAGGAAAAGGAATACACACGTCTTACTGTGTATAGCAACAGCCACTGCAGCGAATAAAATTGAACTATACACGAAGCTAAAAAAAAAACACTTCGATAGTCGATATTAATGAAGGAACATGTAGAACTAGAGCAGAACAATGCCTAACTTAATTTTTGCATTTAGTAAAGCTGCGCCTATAAGGCACCAAAATCTTGAATGCATTCTTATAAAGATTCCGTAGACGGAAAAGAACGGTCATAGAATACAGCTTCAGCTAAATGACATGCTTTAGAAAACACCAAGAGCCTTAGCAAATTTCCTTGTGATGCTTTCATACACTGAGACGTGCGCATTTGTGAAGAAAATGCCGGAATCAAATCCAAGCCCTAAGCGTAAGCGACAGACGTAGGACAATGTAATGCGTCAGTTTTCAGGGGCACTTTTGAGCTAACTGTCATCGCTAGCTGGTGGCTCAGATTTTCACCCTGCTTGCCGGGCGAAATGACTGGCATGGAGAATTATTCCTGCAGCAGATTCAATTTGGCGTGCGTAACAGTAGTATTATCATACTTTATGTCCTAATAAATCATGCCTTACAAGACACTATCGTGTGCTGAAGCGAAACTTAGATTCATCTCCTCGTAACACTGCCAATATTTCAAACATTTAGCCTGCAATCGACTAGTTGTACTCTTGTCATGTTTTAACACAGACTGAAACTGGTCAAAAATATTACAAACGCTATAAAGCAGTTCACCACCTTCGATGTTCGTTCTGAATAAAGCTATCCGTAAACAGCCGCTGCGAAAGAAAAATACGCAATACTCTTGTTTACTTGTTAGGACGACATACATGATACAAATTGTCCTTAGGGGGGGCCCGATAACATAAAACTAGGGCGCTATAACGTAAAGCTATTCCAAACTTTTCTATTCCAATTCTGCAATCAGCCCTCCGCGATTGGTCAAAAACTTTTTTTGGACCACCCCACTTCGCCTGTATGTCATGCGACGTCAACAAAACCGCGATAGCTCCCAACAATACATCACGTGTACGCACAGATTATGTGTGATTCGACCGAGCAAAAGAAAAATAATTATTTCTGATTCGGCGCCTTTTCGCCATTAACTCTCTGCTATTGGTCAAAAGGTTTCAGGTTGCACCCACATAACCTGCCTATGACTCGACGTCACAGAACAGCGAAAACCCGTTGCGTCAAAGTGACGTGTACGCGTTAAAGAAGTATTAGTATGCCGAACATGACAAGATTTTCTTTTTCTGAATAGCCGGAGACTGCCCAGTTCCGAAAGGAATAAAATATGGCTGCCGTCGATCGCTCAGGCACTGGCTACTCGCACCTGCCGGAGAGTGTGGGTTTATTTGCATACAATAACACCTTTTGCGTGGCCGTATAATGTTATCGAGCCCTTTGAGCACGCAAACGATATCGCTCTGTCAACTAAACTTTGCTGAGGATCCATTTTAGCGGCATTTTGAACTGTCCGTTGCACGCCACGATTTTAGACAAGGCACCGCAAGCTCATTAAGGGAAAGCGGACCAATCGCAGACGCCGGCACCTCCCTCTCCATCTGGTTATACATATTGTGTGCGCTGGCTCAGCTCCATCGAAACCCTCTCCACTTGAGCGTGCTCCTCGTCTCTTGTCAGCCAATCATATAAGAATAACCGCTTCAGGCAATGTTATTCGTTTTGAAAGCAAACAAAAGTGACCTCCTATAAACGAGGAGAGCGTTTGATTGGTCTGTTCAGGCAACGCTGAGGGTCACCCCCCCCCCCCCCCCCCCCGATGCTTGTGTCAGCGGTTACTTAAATTTGACGTCAGGAGATTGGAATACAAACATATTGGAATAATTTTACCTTATAGGGCCCCTTGTCCAATCTGTTTTTTATTCCAATCTCCTAACGTCAAATTCACGTAACTGCCGACGCAAGCAGCGTGCAGTGACTTGCAGCGTTGGTGGAATAGGCCAATGAAACACTCTCCTCGTTTAGAGGCGGTCACATTTGTTTGCTTTCAAAGCGAATAGCATATTGCCTTACCTGACAGATTTTCCTTATCTAATTGGCTGACCAGAGGCAAGGAGCACGCAGAAGTGGAGAGGGTTTCAGTGGGGCCGGGCTAGCGCAGTGAAAGTAGATGACCGCATGAGGAGGGTGGTGCCAGCGTCTGCAATTGGCCTGCTTCTTCTGGCGAAGCTTTCGGTGTCTGGTATAACATCACGGCGGCGTGCAACGAAGGGTAAAAATGCACCTAAAACCGATCGTCAGCGAAGAATATTTGGCAGACCGATGTTGTGTATATACGTGCTGATAGGGCTCAACAATGTTATACTGCTACGAACGAAAAATTATTATGAGCAAATATATCCATTCTCCCCAGCAGCTCCGAGTTGCCAACGCCAGAGCGATCGGCGGGCAGCCATGTTCTATTCATTTCGTAACGGGGCAGTCTCCGGCTATTCCGATTAAAACGCAGTTTTTTTTTTCATATTGATGCATCTTTAATGCGTACACGTCACTTTGACGCAATAAGCTTTCGCGGTTTTGGGACGTCGCGTGACAGACAGGTGAAGTGGACAGAGCCGGAAACCGTTGACCTATTACAGAGGGCTGATGGTGAAAGAAGTGTAGAATCGTAAATAATTACTTTTCATTTGTTCGGTTAGCCCATGCGTAATCAGTGTGTATACTACATACCAGATGAGGAGCTTTCGCGGTTTTCCTGACGTCGCATGACATACAAGCTAACTGGGAGTGTCCCGAAAAAAAAAAAAAAACCAACTGTGGAGGGCTGAATTGCTGAAATGGAATAAAAAAGTTTGGCATAGCCTTACGTCACAGCGCTCCTGGTTTCAGATCTTCGAAGAAAATAACAGCGGGCGAGGACGGGGCAGGCTGGGAAAAGCCAATACGCAAACGCTGAATAACAACTGAAAAGATTTATGGCGCCATTCCAACAAAGTCCAAGGAAACATCTAAAAACGGAAGAAGAAAAGCAGTTAAAGACAACAAACTACGACGTGACTGACTATCAGGAAAGCTGATTCTACCAATTATGTGAATGCAGAGCCAAGAATTCACACGTAATTCTACCAAGCAGAGCGATCGAATGTGCACTGATGAATTTAGTGCCTTTCCTTGTGTACGGTATACACGATAAAATCCCTCGAACGCAACCAAGCGCTTGAGTTGCTAGTCGGCACTTTCGTTTGTCTGCTTGTTTGTTTGCGCTCTGTTGGTGGCTCATACCCACTATGGGAGATATCTCAAGATACACGTTTTTCCTTCTCCCTTCTGTCTCGTATTCACGCGCTATTATTTCCTTCTACGATGTACACGGCTCTATAGATTAGGAATAACAAAGTGATCGTCTTTGTTGGTCTTATTTGTTTGACGGCAAGGTAAAAAGAAACGTTGCATTTACTTACAGTTTACACCCATGTCGAACATTGCCGCTACTTTCTCGTGTATCCATTGCTGTTCTTCGTCGTCTTCGGTTTCTTCGATGAGAAGCTGCGTTGAAAAACGAACGTGAGTTCTTGTCTTCCTTCTCTTTTATGTAAATACGGAAAGAGGGTAACCATTAAACGCGTGTCCTAACCACAGAAATAAAGACCAATTCCTGAAATAAATGAACAAATGAACAGTGCGTATGTAAGTGAAAGAGCATAGAAAAATGTCTCTCGTGTCTGCTTAGCCATCTGACTATATAGATTTGTATGAGACCGATTTCGGCCCGTATATTCACAAACAGTACATGCTGTAGAATTGTTAGTAAGCGCAAATGTCAGCCAATCATGGTGTTGGACAAGTCACTAGCGAAGAGGGCCGACCAATGGCTGATAGTCCTTACGAACGAAGAATTTGTGAATTTGGCTCCTGGTCAATTACGGTGCGATACGAAGATTGTTAGCACCGACAAGTGAAAAGCACGTACGCCGTATCAGCGCACAGGTCAACTTCCACTTTATGCAACCGGTGCGCGACATTATAGTCAAGCAAGTTCGGCATGATAAGAAAATTGCCCTCGAGGGAAAGTGTCCCACTAAACGCTCAAATGATGTGAGTGTCGGTTCAAAAAGCCAAGAAAGCGTACATAGGTCAGAAATCTGGTTAAGCGTGACTTTCTTAAACATCGATATCTTCGCTGCGACCGTTTTTGTTGGGGGCAGAATGCAGAAACGCGTATTTACTTAGATTTAGTTGCTCGCTAAAGGACCTCAAGGTTGTTAAAATTATTGCGGAGTCCTTCACTATGGCATTTTTTTATAGCTTCTGAGGCCCTGTGTTGCTTTGAGACGTTATGAATGGATGGATACAGCCATCTTTCATCGATAACTTCGTGCGGTGAGGTTGGAGTACAGTATCCGCTTTTCCTATGATTACACAACATCGCTGTCTGTACACTTGAGGAAGAACGCAAAGGCGGCGCTAGGCCCTTGCAAAGCACTTTCATTGAGCATAACCATATGAAGATGATTCAGGATGTGCCACATCCGCCACCATGGACATGAGTAGCGCTGGCTAACATTACCAGAGTAAGATCTTGTACACATACATAGATAACAAAAGTATTTGGACGTTAGAACAGCCATCTCCGTGGATCAATTGGTAAAGCATCACCCGCGTAATGCCAAGATGATGGGTTGAATTCCACCGACGGCAAGTTGTCTATTCGTCCACTTTCGTTTCCCTTTACCTTAACCTTCTTGCATTTCAATAAAAACACCGAGCAATTTCCTATGTGCCTTCCTTAGCATCATTCTCTGTTGCCTTCATATGGTTGGGAAAAACAAAAACCATGCCCTTTCGGTTTTCCTCCGTAACGTTCATTTCATTGAGCATATTACTCACTTTTGTAGCAGATCACTACCTGGTGGATCGCGCCGATTACATATGTTACTATCAAAAGTGACATTTCGCAGTATATTGCCAGATCCGAAGGTAGAGGATGCTGAAAAAAAAAAGAAACCCTTTTCTCTTTGTTCCCATTTGCTAGTCTTTGTGAAGTTTTTACCTCTCATGTTTAATCATGCACTTCAGTCCTTACGTTTCTCAGCTCTGGCATGTTCCGCACGCGTAAGGTATTGTGTTCACGTTGCCACTAACAAATACAATGTTGTGACCGGGAGAGGGCTTCCAACCTGTCCCCGCGTACTTTTGTTAACTCTGAGCTCTACAGAAGAGTTATAGTTTATGCGGCTCTTTTACGTGGGAAATTCAGCATACGAATAGATATCCTCTGATTTTTGTTTGCGAATATTGTCGCATAAAATAACTATCTTTAAATATCTTTAAATGACAACTATTTAACGACTCTGGCTTGAGCAGTTCGGTAATTGTGCGTTGTTGATCTGCGTTCGACGAATGCCTTGAGCAGAACGTTGTCTTTACCTCACGTCACTGTTACTTAATGGTAAAGCACGCTTTCCGGAGGATTTTCGGATCACTCGATAGTTTTACGCCCGGAATTCTTCCACGCCCACTACCTTTTGCGAAGTCGTTTTATTAAATGCGTAAGCATTTCTTTGCCTACCCAACGAGAAAACCGTCCGTCCGTCCATCAAGCAAGACGATCGCTTTCAATATAGAGCCCGCTGCAACGAGCGACTTTACATTCGTGCTGCCTGTCGCTTCAACGCGAACGAAGCGACGAGAACACAGCGCTCACGGGGCTCTCGGCACACGTCGCACTCTGCCCCTTTCGCAGATCGCTTTCAAGATACGGGCGTCTCCCTTCAGAGCTAAGTAAGCGGCGAGAGCACAGCGCGCTAAGCTATCAGCAGTCGGCACTCTCTGTCGGCATCGCGGATCGCTTTCACGATACGGTTCGCGCGGCCGTGCCTTATGCAGCCGCCGGCGTGGTACGTTTGGTCCGAGCAATAAGGCGCTAAAGAGCGATAACTGCTTATAATGATTGGAATGTCATCAGTGCGCCTTGTGCCGCCGTCCGCGCCAGTTCGTTCCGCCGCAGCGCTGTCGTTTGTACTAGCCGGACCAAGTTTCATAACACTGATGATGACACCGGGCTGCGTGGAGATGAGCAAGTGGCACAACGCTTAGGCATGCTTAGACAACTCCCACAGGAGCTTCTGCCAGAATCTTTTGAAAAAAATATTTTACGTTTCAAAATAAATGTCGCAAACACTCTAAATGCGCATTATGTTTACAACCTAAATACAGCAAAAACAAGAAATTATGGAGAAACAACCTTTAAGCAATAGTAAGAATCTGATACTGTTCCTAATGACTGGAGGAAAGCCCAGACTGCGCCAATCTTCAAAGCAGGTAACCGTGCTCTAACAAGTAATTACCGCCCGATATCACTTACAAGCATTCCCTCAAAACTAATTGAAGATGTCATTGCATCAAACCTGGTGACTCGTCTAGAATAAACGAACTTTCTTTACGTCGTTAACGCCGGTTTTGGGAAATTTCCTTCCTGCGACACCCAGATAGGCGAATTAACGCACGTACATGGATGACCATCTTCGAGTAGATACTATTTTTGTTTGCTTCGCGAAATCATTTGACCATGTCCTCCATAACAGCCTTCTCCCAAAACTTTCGTGTCTCTGTAAGCCCTAAATTCTGGTGTCTTGAATGCAACATTTTTTACTGACCGTACGCAATTCCCGTCAGCTAATAACCGCCACTTTTCACCGAGCACAGTGATGCTCCGGAAGTTAAAAGACTTGTCTACACGACGTTCATTCGACCTAAATTACAGTACGCGCCATCCGTCTGGCATACACCACAGCCTTACCTCACTACGGACTTGGAAGCAATTTAGAACCATGCGGCACGTTTTACAACGTCGAACTATGCAAATGATACCAGTATCACACTATTAAAATTATCGCTAGCTCCCGTCTTATCCCCTCATACCACGTGATCTCGCGACTGTGCCTCTTGCGCGCCCTCTATTATAACCCAAACTCTCGGAACCCGCTACTAAAACAACCATTAAGCAGATCTTCCCGCATCAGTCACAGTCATTCTGGAGCGTCCATTAGAAGCCGCACGTCTGCTATGCAAAGCTACTTTTTGCTTACTTGCTATGAACCTCTGTAACAGCCTACCCGATAGCATTCCAAACAAAAGCCTTTTATTTAACTATGTTACTACATTGCCTATTCAAACATGCCTCGCGTTGCTTGTTATTTGTGGTTACAGTTTAAGCACCAACCTAGTACGCAGTTTTCTGGGCTACCCTTACTTTTTATGCATTCTGTGTTTCCTGTGTGCAGTTTGTTTTCACAGAATCTTGTGAACACTGTTATCTTTGTTACTTACAATTTATAAGCGAAGAAATCAGTTCTGTTCGTGCAGCCCCATATCACACATACCACAGTGCTATATTTCGCTGCCAAATTTTATGTGCAAGTGCTTGCGAAATACGAGAATCCCTGAAACTCTTCCGTTAAATTATGCGGAGAAAAGAACGATTTGCGATGAACGGACGTACCGCACGAAATGAAAGGTTTAAGTGTACAAACGCAATTGCTCTTATTTTGTTGTTGTTATGTTACACGTCGCCTTCAAAGTAGATAGTCGCAGTTCAGTAGGCTGGCTTTTGAAAACATGGCCACAAAACGTTGCGGTAGTGCCGGCGCAAATCTGTCCCCTTCGAGACCTGCTCGCGTAAGTGTCCTAGAAGTTCCGACTATGACGACTACATTTGCGATAAGGCGCGAACGTGACCTCGGTGAAGATGGAAGGCAAGCTGTAAGCAAGATGTCCATAATTTCACGGTATGTGAAGGAGAAAAAGACAGAAAAAAATAGAATTGATCAAATCCTGGAGCGAATTTTGTTTAGGACTATACTAAGCCTGAGGCAGCGATCACGTCGTCAAGCTGCGACGAAAGCTGTGTTGTTTTGCCTCTTCCCATTTCGAAGCCTGACGTTCATTAGTACGCCGAGAACATCTCGCTACTAGCGCGTATTTGCTTTGTATTTCTCAACTGCTCATACAGAAGGAGACAAGGTACTTCGAGTACGTCGTAGTCTACGTCTGTGCACTGTCGGGGTGGCGTAGGGGTTTGGACGTTTTGCTGCTGAGTACAAAATCTCGGCATTGTAAATACCTGTCGCGGCGGCCGCGTTCCAATGTAGGCTGATAAAGAACGCTTGTGTAGGTAGACTTAGGTGCCTATATATAATAAACCCCACACTTGATGTACATACACTCTTTTTCCACTCTGAAACACCTAAGGATAACGCGTTAATAACGCGGAATCCTCTATTATGGCACCGATAACATACGAAAGTGTTGTTCTGGGACATGGTAAAAACCAACAGCGCGGCAAAGACAAAGGCAAGCAATAAAAGATAAGCGGTGACTATCCTGTGCAGCAAGACGTGCAGTAAGATGTATACATTAAGCCCTTTTCCGGTATAAATATGTAGTCGACAGCTGCATATAGTCAGCGCTCGTGTTGTATCGCTCGCCTTCATGTTCGCTGCGTCGCTTTTAGTTTTATCCACGAACCAGCATACTAAATTGTCTAGTTCTTTCTCCTCTTCGCCATGGGACGTCGAACACGAACAATTATTATTTCCTCACGTCGTTAACGTTCGGCGTGGAACCGCCCTTATTACATGTTTCACCCATTTTTGTGCACTATAGCTCACTACAATATCTTTTCATGCGAAGCATATTAACGTAGGTTTCGGGCCTTCGCGCGACGCCCGGCGGTGGCCACCATTGACCCTGAAGTGGGGTCACGTGACATGACGCCACGTGATGACGTCACACAGGCTGCAGATGGGGCCTCATATCGCACCGTCGGTCGCCTCCCGGCGGTTGCCACCATTGACCCTGAAGTGAGATCACATGATGTGACGTCACGTGATGACGTCACACCGGCTGCAGATGGGGCCTCATATCGCGCCGTCGGACGTCGCCCGGCGGAGGCCTCCACGCTTCGGTTCGCGCCGTCGCGCGCGACGCGGCGGCGGCGCCACCATCGCTGCATCACGTGATATGTGACGTCACGCCAGGGATGAAGCGGCGCGCGCCCGCCGTCGCGTCAGTCTCTGTGCCCGCAACCGCGCCAGCGTCTTTGCGCCGGGCGTGTATGCGGTCAAGATGCCTCCAAACGCTAAAGATACGCTAAGGTTAAGCCCAGTGGATGCTTCGCATCCACTGGGCTTAACCTTGATAAGCCTCCAATTTTTTTTTCGTGTTGTGTTCGAAGGTTATCGAGGACGCGTAGTCACAAATGCATTTACAAATTTTGAGACAAGAAACAGCTGACATCGTGTTCTCCAGCGCACTTCCGATTGACATTTTCTCCTGTCGCTGTGGTATTTAGCCGTCGCTGCTTGCCTATATTTGCACAAGTGACGTTTTCCTGTCACTTCAAGGTAAACAAGCATAGACACGACGACGACCATCAGCGTCCTTCATCGAAATCCCCGTTTGCCGCACAACGCTTGCCCGTCACTGTAATCTCGCAATTGCTGTAATGGGGCAGACTTTACCATATGTAGCTGTCCTCTGCGTAGACATGTATTCTTCGTTACGACGATAGCATCGAGCGCGCGGCGTACGGGCTGGGGACCACGACTCAATGTATACCCAAATGCCACCGCGGGCGTGTGGGTCTAGGTGCCGCTTGTGTAGAGAGGAGCGGCGTTCGATTCAGACCGCGGGCTACAGGTGCAGCGTGTACGAATGGACGAAGCGCTCCGGGGTAGGCGCTTTACTGGGGGAACTTTCCCGAGATGGCTACGAAGCTGACGTGGCGTGTCGGCCCCAACAGATCGATTTGAACGGCACGTGCTCAAGCTGCTTTCTTGTTTTCTTGTTTCACGTTTCTGCGCCTCTTCTCGCTTTCGCATAGCGCTTTGCAAATACTGCAGGCCACCCACGGAAAGTCGAAGAACGCCGCGACCGGCTGACACTAAATATGAAGGTGGCCCGTGCTTCGCCGTCTTTTTGCCCTCTTTTTTTGTCGTCACAAAGAGAGGGACGAGGCTTTCCTCTAGTAGTGTTTCGCAATCTTGCGCATCTGCCGGATCGATATCTCGATTTGTCGTGTGCTATCGTGACTGCACTACTGCAAGACGACAAGCAAAATAGACAAGCAGATGTAGGCGGTAGGAATCCCTTTTTCGTGGCCCCCAACGCATTCGCTTTGCAACGGAAACACAAAGAGAAACGCGAGGCAGAGAACATTGCCTTTTGCAAAGAACACATGGAATCGCAACCCCTTTTATGTCTCTGGTGGCCTAGTCAGATAGCTCTGATCACACGTCGGAAGGTTCTCATGTCTTTTATTCCTATTCTTTGCCTGTGGGCAAGCCTTTGAAGACGTAGAAAAAAAGGAGCGGGAACGGAGGGAAGGTCCGCGAATCTATCTGACTACAGTGATTTTACTGTTTGACTGGGCTATAACGTGGAGACAGGTCCATTGGTGCACACAGATAACTTGTAAGACTGGTCTGTAACCCTTGAATGGGTCCGCTAGTTCTGTGGTACTATTTCTTTCCTTTCGAAATAAAAATCAACGGTAGAAAATAATCTCGCGTCCTAGCCAATTAAATAGAAATTGCCAACTACTGCTGAAGCTCACCTACAACTGTTTGAACATCTGCTATGAATATTTTTAAATACATAGTGAAGATTGGTCATTCCTTCGCCCCCCCCCCCCCACCACTATTTTGTTATTCTGCATATTTTCATTGTTATTTATACACAGCTCAGTCCGAACACTTTAAAATTAGTTGACAATGGACATGAATAAGCAATAATTAGCTTGGGAGAACTGACGCGAAGATATCAGACAAGCTATATATGCGCCAAATTTAGTTATCCTTGTAGTCTCAACATGGCATTCTATATTTCGAGCTCCTAGGAAAATTCATGGAAACAGGTATAATTTTGCTCAGCATCGACAGAACCAATAATTATAAGCTTTGTGTCACATAAACGAGAAATTTAAGATTCATTTACTCTTTGGGTCAGGTTCCTTGCCGTTACTTTATTTAAAAAAAAGCCTTAAAGAGAAAAAAAAATTTTTAACATTTGGATGGCGCTTAAGCTTCGCCTTTAAGAGTGGAACGCGACAGCGTTCAAAGATCCCCGACTGCTTCTCACGCGTCCCGGCAACTGAAGCATATGTAACCGCGATGTTTACCCGGAAACGCTGAGGGTGAAGGCTATGCACGAAGACGAGCGAGAGATCCCTCTGGTAGAAACGCGGCCTCTTGCGCGTATGTGCGGAGGCGAGAGCCATCTGAATGGTGCTGTTGCAAGGAACCGAGCGCAGCGCGCTGCTCTATGAATGGTATAAACACTAGAAAATGGGTTTATGTTTGAGTTTCCGCGTAACAAAATTGTGCTTTGTGGTACATTCAAATTATTATCCGACGCTATTATGTCTGTAGGTCGTGTTTAGGTCTTACTTTACGATTTTCCGGCGCATCTTGCTTTGAGGAATCCAGTTAGTTCAGCAACGCCCCTGCGCCACGCGGAGAGCCTGCATGGTTGTAGTTGGGAACAATTTTTCGCCCTACGACGTCCGATGCAAGACGTCGACACCGGATTTTTGCGACACGGGGCCCTTAACGCTATCGTGTTAAAATGAAGCGTCATGTTTATACTTTGTAACGAGGAAGAATCGCCAGTCAGGCAGGCGCCGTCGCCAGCGTTTCAGCGTTTCAAACATAACAAGAAGCGTAGGTCAGCCAGACGCATCGCCAGCGTTTAAGTTGAAGTTCAAGTTCAAGTTCATTCATTTACCACATACATGGAGTTCCACATAAGTGGTTGGGACGAGTGAAAAAAAAGCTGCATTACACACAGCTTGACAAGCCGCACGTCCCCGGTTCACTAAGGCAGCATGGCAGTAAAAGAAAAATACATTTCAACGTCGGGGACATTACGGTCGGAGACAGTTCTGGCAGCTCGCAGGGATAAATATCCGCAACGAGTTCGGCCTCTCCTCTCTCTTGTGCCCTGTAAATAAACACCTTAACAATTTCTGTAACTCGGCAATTATTCTTAGCTCTTTTTAATGCAACCTAATGGATTGTGAATGCTGTGCATGCCTATGAAATATCCTGGTGACTTGTCAAGATGACTTTTGCGAAATTAGTGCTTTTGCAAACAGTGCTTCCAAGACACCATTCTTTGCTGCGTGAAGGGTCCAAGAAACGGGCCGAAAAAGTAAGTTTAACCACTGGTTGCAGAGCTCAACCAGTAAAACTGCGCAAATTTCGAAGGAAAACTAAAGCAAAACAACGCGACGTGTGATGATCGCTCGAGTGTAACGCGTGACGCCGCCGTGCGCGCCCACGAGTGGACGTGGATGACACGGACAGGCAACGCACGCACGCGTGTCCCAGTATACACAGTTCGGGTCGAAGAATTTCGACGTCAACCTAGATTACGCACCGCGAGTTCGTGGAACACAGACGACGCAGTCGATACCGAATGTTGCCGCTCGTTTAAACCTTGCGATCAAAATCTCGGGACTGACTTAGCAACGAAGCTGGGCTTCCATCATGAAGTCACTGCATAAGATGTTTGCGTCGCCAAAGCAGAGCTCAGCCGAGTCGTCGTGTGTTGTATACGTTCGGTCTGCGGCACCCTTTCGCAACTTTTCGCCAAAAGCATGAATACAGAGCACGCCAAGTCTTCCTTCACATCCGTCGACGTGCTCTTTTTCATTCTGAATATTAATGCGAGTCCTGAACCTGTAAGGCAGTAAGTATAGTCATCAACATATGTGTCACAAGAATTCAGTACGAGTTATCGGCTACTCTTGAGGTAGCTACTGGCTTTCTACATCTCGTCTTTATATCTGTCTCTCGCGATCCGCATGTAAGGCGCTGCGATACAGAAAACCGCTGCGTAAGGCGGATTTCTTTTTAAGAATGAATATATGTCGCTTTCTGCATGGACACAGCAACAAGTGAAATACAAGAAGTACTACTAAACTAGACGGGACGCTGCGAGTAGGGTGTTGGCTTGGGCTAGTTGGGTAACGTAAGCTCATTCAAAAGTCAGCCCTGATAGTAGAATAGGTTAAATACTAGGAAACAGCTCGGCAAACACGACGAGCTACGAGTTGCGACGAGAATCGAAAATTATCCTGAGTTGTCATCGTATTTAGACCTGCTGGAGTATAACAGCCTCTTTCTGAGATCTCCAGTTGCTTCAGCAGACTCTTTGCTATGTATGCATAAGTACAATGGGCATTATCAATATTAAGAAGGAATTATTATGAGTGGTTGGAGAGGTTAAGAAAGCCAACCGCCATCGGTGCTGACGACAAGACTGGGCGGTATCCATGCTTGAAGGGCTTGTGCCCTTATTACAGGAAATCATCTCATCGCCTGAGAAGTTTCTGGCTCGAGATCAAGCAATAAATTATATCGCTAAAACTAGCCATGTCTTCCGTTTGAGCAAATACGAGCTTAGTCCTGTGAGTCGGGAGCAAAAAAGATCACCGCCTTGGAGTAAGTGGCGTGCGTGCTTGCAATGAAAATGATGAACAAAACTTTCTTTAAAGATAACAGCAACAAATAGATGTTTAGCAATCCCACAGGCCTTCACTGGTTCCCCACAGAACTAGAGCAGTCGCGAAAGAACGCGGACTTCAACTTCTTTCTTAGCTCGGCCATTGAACATGGGTGACGGCGACCTAAGAGCGCGGCGCTCTATTTAAGGTAAGGTGTTATTATCACATTAGCAACAACCTTATATCTCTCCTTTCCTCGGGTCATTGCACCGCCTTCGGGATCGAGTGAGGTGGTAACGGAACGAGTTGTCGTGTTTCTTCACCGGAGTTCAATAAATCAATCGCCATGCCATCGTCGTAGTGGTGCCGCCACCTTGCTGTTGTCGTCACACACGCGATCGCGTCACGCACCATTGTTCGCATGATGATGATGATGATGATGATTGGCTTCTACTTTGACACGGGGCGGGGACAGGTAGTCACCGAACCCGCTTTCTATAATCAGGTTTTACTACATCTATCGTATCTAGACTTTTGCTTTTATCTGATATCGATCTTAACTTTTGTATTTAAAACCCCTATCACTATATTGTACCATTACCTACACTTACAATGACTCCGGTTATACAAACGTATTCCCTGCTTTATTTCCGCCAATACTCTAATCGTCTTTTACTTATCCCTATTGCTGACCAGCTAACCCTACTATCTTTGAATCCCAACGCTTCAGGAAGGCGGACACTCCCTACGCATCTCCCTGGGTGAATATCTTGGCATTCCATTAGGCTGTGCCGAGGCGTTACCGGGCTTTTTCTTTTTTTTTCTTTTTCAACACACATGCCTCATCCTGTGGTGCATATTTGCTCCTGTATGTTTTTGTCCTCAAGAAGCTAGATTGAGCCTAAAATGCCAAGGCACTCCCCACTTCTTTATCATATAGGTTTTCCCTCCTGATTTCTACTAAGCCGTTTTTCTAGATATCAATGGTCTTCTTTGTTTCCATCATTTACATCCAGTTTGCCGTATCTGTTTCTCCCGCTTTCTTTTTATGACTCCTGTTTGCCTATTTACGCTTTCAAATGCTTTGTACTTGGGTGCCAAATTTTTTTACCTCTTCCTCTGTCCGTGTCACGCTTTCAAGGTAGAGAAATCGTGCACGTTAGCCAGCCATTTATTTTCATATATGTTCTTTAGTCTTTCTTCAAAACTAATTTTGCTCTACTCGTCTCTGACTTCAAAGGAAGAACAAGCCCATATCACCTTGCACGACCCCATTTGTGGTTTTACAGTGGGCCCCCAAAGTCAGTCGGCCCACCGTCCCCTGGTTAATCTCCGATCCCGACATGATTTCTGAATTATAGCACGGAATCGCATTTGCGAAAGTTAGCGCTGGCTTCATAACATTTTTACAAATTCCGCTCACCACCTCGTACTTATTGTAGACCCGAAGTACTGTATGTTTCATTATTGCTGCATTCCGCTTCTCTTTGATATTTAGATTATCTTGCTGGACGCTTGAGGAGGTCTTTCCTTCGTTTATGTGTACACCCAGGCATTCATATTGCTTGGCAATAGATATGACTTCCTGTTGAACTGATATCACGTTATTACACATATCTTCGCTAAAAATCACAATTTCTGATTTCTCTGGGGTAAACTTAAGGCCTAGATTAGTTGCTGCATTGCCACTTATATTCGCAAGTCTCTGTAAATATCTTGTATTGTACGCTAGTAGCACTATGTTGTCCGCATACATCAACCGAGGGACCTTCCCTGTACGACATGTAGCACCATATGGTAACACTTTGCGCAAATCTAAACTACGCTAAACAGCAGCTACTGGCAAAAGGCTTATTAGTTATTATTAGTTATTATCAATTATTATGTAAACATATGTAAACACCACAAACTAAGAAAGAGAAACGATGTAAAAATTGTCCCGTAATAGGAACACCATGCCCATCCACTTGAAGAGGAGAGAAAAATAATATAGGAAATATAAGGGGAAGGAGATAAAGAAAGAAAAAAGAAAAAGACATACGAACGCCACAACACATCACACAGTCACATGCAAGGCATGAGCATTACAGACGAGAGTCTAGCCCCACGATTGACAAGAATTCCAGCACAGCTTTGTGAGCATCGTATCGAGTTGAAGCACGACTTTTTGGAAAAAAATAAATCATTATGCGCAGTTAGAGCAAGATTCAATTGCTGGAATGTTCTCAGCAGCACACAGCCACAACTGCGGAAAGTTGGACATTACAACAGCAAGTGCGCAAGCGTTCCGTTGTAGTGTCCGACGCACGTCCATGTCGGTGAAAGCGATGCGGTACATTAACACATCCGTTGCGTAACTCAAGCAATAGAGACCTGCGGTGGCGAATCAAAACACTGCCAGAGACTAGTGCACAGGGTACGCTTACTTGTGGACACATTCATCCGGGTTTAAGCGCTGTAGCTGGTGGCGTATATGCAGTCGAGCGCCGTGAAATGTGCGTAAAATATAATCAGTGAAAAAATGCTTTGCGCGAAATTGGTTCCCGCAGTGGAAATTGCATAACCTTTATTTTTTATTTAATTTAGAGCGCAGCTCTTAGGCGCCCGTTCCTGCTGCGAGCGTCGGCGTCCCTCGTAACCGAGCGAAGAAGCACAGCAAAGCACGCGAAAGCTAACGCGAAGCGCAGCGGGAGATGAAAGACGGCGATAGCGAAGAGAGCGCGAGGAGAAAAGCGGATAATGAGGGTGCAGCAGAACCATGAGGCGGAAATTGTAAGGGGAGGGTGTGGCGAAAGCGTCAGAAGAAAACCGTAGTGCCGCGCAAGACGGGCGCTGTGGCGACGATGGCTACGAATTGGCACCGGAGTTGCGCGCGTTGTTCGTATGGAAAGAAAGCGTTGCATGAGTGGAGGTCTGTCTGCAGCGGCAGCTCTGAATCCCGCCCACACGTCAACTACGGGTTGCCTCTCGCGATACCCCGATTAGCGAGGCAGTCGCACCACACTTCGCCCCGTTTGCAACGTGCCACACGAGATAGATTGTCCGAGCCAGCCAACATAACGCGAAATGAAAACACGTATAGAGCTGCGCTCAAGTTTCACATTAAGGAGGATCGTAATCGTTGGTGAATTTTTTTGTCTTCATGTGGCGTGACTTTTGTCTTATGTACCTTTTCTTTCTGTTCACATTATTCATATCCATCTTAAGTAGCAAGCCCTGCGGATAGCTGCTTTGATACCTTGGCATTGCGCTTCACGTTCTATATTCTTGGAACTACTTGCGGCAAATACTAGTAGGCGCAGCATCTAGGAGTGCTAGGGAGCTGGAGAATAAACTAGGGAGAGTCATTTTCAATTCATATACAATTTACTTGTCGCGCTGTTAATATTACGCAACAATAGCGGGGTAACAGCGCGATGCTATCTTTGTCTTTACTTGTAAATGGGGCGTTAACCTAATAATGACCATGTCCAATAGAGCGTTATTACCGCGTGGCTATGTCAGTAGCCATTGTGTCCGGACAGGCCGCCATTGGAATATGAACCTGGCAACGTTTAACGCTAGAACATTATCTAGTGAGGTGAGTCTAGCAGTGCTATTGGAAGAATTAGAGGGCAGTAAATGGGATATAATAGGGCTCAGTGAAGTTAGGAGGCCAAAAGAAGCATATACAGTGTTAAGAAGCGGGCACGTCCTGTGCTACCGGGGCTTAGCGGAGAGACGAGAACTAGGAGTCGGATTCCTGATTAATAAGAATATAGCTGGTAACATACAGGAATTCTATAGCATTAACGAGAGGGTGGCTTGTCTTGTTGTGAAACTTAATAAGAGGTACAAAATGAAGGTTGTACATCCAGTCATGATGACCAGGAAGTCGAAAGCTTCTATGAAGACGTCGAATTGGCGATGGGTAGAGTGAAAACAAAATACACTATACTGATGGGCGATTTCAATGCCAAGGTAGGCAAGAAGCAGGCTGGAGACAAGGCAGTGGGGGAATATGGCATAGGCACTAGGAATAGCAGGGGAGAGTTATTAGTAGAGTTTGCGGAACAGAATAATATGCGGATAATGAATACCTTCTTCCGCAAGCGGAATAGCCGAAAGTGGACATGGAGGAGCCCGAACGGCGAGACTAGAAATGAAATAGACTTCATACTCTGCGCTAACCCTGGCATCATACAAGATGTGGACGTGCTCGGTAAGGTGCGCTGCAGTGACCACAGGATGCTAAGAACTCGAATTAGCCTAGACCTGAGGAGGGAAAGGAAGAAACTGGTACATAAGAAGCCGATCAATGAGTTAGCGGTAAGAGGGAAAATAGAGGAATTCCAGATCAAGCTACAGAACAGGTATTCGGCTTTAAGTCACGAAGAGGACCTTAGTGTTGAAACAATGAACGACAATCTTGTGGGCATCATTAAGGAGTGTGCAATAGAAGTCGGTGGTAACGCCGTTAGACAGGATACCAGTAAGCTATCGCAGGAGACGAAAGATCTGATCAAGAAACGCCAATGTATGAAAGCCTCTAACCCTACAGCTAGAATAGAACTGGCAGAACTTTCGAAGTTAATCAACAAGCGTAAGACAGCTGACATAAGGAAGTATAATATGGATAGAATTGAACAAGCTCTCAGGAACGGAGGAAGCCTAAAAGCAGTGAAGAAGAAACTAGGAATTGGCAAGAATCAGATGTATGCGTTAAGAGACAAAGCCGGCAATATCATTACTAATATGGACGAGATAGTTCAAGTGGCTGAGGAGTTCTATAGAGATTTATACAGTACGAGTGGCACCCACGATGATAATGGAAGAGAGAATTGTCTAGAGGAATTCGATATCCCACAAGTAACGCCGGAAGAAGTAAAGAAAGCCTTGGGAGCTATGCAAAGGGGGAAGGCAGCTGGGGAGGATCAGGTAACAGCAGATTTGTTGAAGGATGGTGGGCAGATTGTTCTAGAAAAACTGGCCACTCTGTATACTCAATGCCTGAAGACCTCAAGCGTACCGGAATCTTGGAAGAACGCTAACATAATCCTAATCCATAAGAAAGGCGACGCCAAAGACTTGAAAAATTATAGACCGATCAGCTTACTGTCCGTTGCCTACAAAGTATTTACTAAGGTAATTGCAAATAGAATCCGGAACACCTTAGACTTCCGTCAACCAAAGGACCAGGCAGGATTCCGGAAAGGCTACTCAACAATAGATCATATTCACACTATCAATCAGGTGATAGAGAAATGTGCGGAATATAACCAACCATTATATATAGCTTTCATTGATTACGAGAAAGCGTTTGATTCAGTCGAAACCTCAGCAGTCATGGATGCATTGCGGAATCAGGGTGTAGACGAGCCGTATGTAAAAATACTGAAAGATATCTATAGCGGCTCCACAGCCACTGTAGTCCTCCATAAAGAAAGCAACAAAATCCCAATAAAGAAAGGCGTCAGGCAGGGAGATACGATTTCTCCAATGCTATTCACAGCGTGTTTACAGGAGGTATTCAGAGACCTGGATTGGGAAGAATTGGGGATAAGAGTAAATGGAGAATACCTTAGTAACTTGCGCTTCGCTGATGATATTGCCTTGCTTAGTAACTCAGGGGACGAACTGCAATGCATGCTCACTGATCTGGAGAGGCAGAGCAGAAGGGTGGGACTAAAAATTAATCTGCAGAAAACTAAAGTAATGTTTAACAGTCTAGGAAGGGAACAGCAGTTTACGATAGGTAGCGAGGCACTGGAAGTGGTAAGAGAATACATCTACTTAGGACAGGTAGTGACTGCTGATCCGGATCATGAGAGTGAAATAATCAGAAGAATAAGAATGGGCTGGGGTGCGTTTGGCAGGCATTCGCAGATCATGAACAGCAGGTTGCCATTATCCCTCAAGAGAAAAGTGTATAACAGCTGTGTCTTACCGGTACTCACGTACGGGGCAGAAACCTGGAGGCTTACGAAAAGGCTTCTACTTAAATTGAGGACGACGCAACGAGCTATGGAAAGAAGAATGACAGGTGTAACGTTAAGGGATAAGAAAAGAGCAGATTGGGTGAGGGAACAAACGCTCGTTAATGACATCTTAGTTGAAATCAAGAAAAAGAAATGGGCATGGGCAGGACATGTAATGAGGACGGAAGATAACCGATGGTCATTAAGGGTTACGGACTGGATTCCGAGGCAAGGGAAGCGTAGCAGGGGGCGACAGAAAGTTAGGTGGGCAGATGAGATTAGGAAGTTTGGAGGGTCAACATGGCCACAATTAGTACATGACCGGGGTAGTTGGAGAAGTATGGGAGAGGCCTTTGCCCTGCAGTGGGCGTAATCAGGCTGATGATAATGATGATGATGATGATGATGATGATGATGATTATGATGATGATGATGATGATGTCAGTAGCGTTCGCACGTTACCACTAAGTTGCATGCTTACGCCCCAGTGACGAGTTTTTTGTTCACGTCGTCTTTACACCACTGAGCAGCCATTATTTGCAACTTACACCGGATCGCCAGTGACTGGTGAGCAACTGCACACGCATTAAATTGGCGTTGGTAGCGTTAAAAGCGTTCTTGCGCTTTTTGTGGACACTTCAGCTGCGTCGCATGCCAGAATTAGAGTTACTGTATGGAGAAAATACGAGAACACTGTGCAATGGCTGCTGCACGTTGCCTAACGTGTAGTGTGTGCTCGCACAGTTATTTTTCTTAGCGCTTCTCGGTGTGGTTTCTTAACCTAACATTGTTCTGTAGTGTGCTACACTCGGTCGTGGATCATCTACAAAGCCAAACTTCTGCGTTGCAGACTTACACTCTTTTTATCTTTTTCGTTTCCTAACCATCTTATTGCCTGTCTCTTAAGTCCGTTAGAGAACTGATGTCCCCGTAACTCAGGTAGACGTGATGACAAGTAATGCGAGTAGTAGTGCATCACTCACGCCGTCTAGTGGCAGGTCCAGGCGCACGTTCTCGGCCTCCTGGCAGAGCCTCTGCACGGGGCAGTGCACCTTGAGGAAGACGTACTCGCCGATGTGCTCCTGGTCCATCTGCAGCCCCTCGCTGCGCATGGCGTTCTCGTAGAGCTCGCGGTAGTGTCGATGCAACTCCCACTCGGCCTCCTGGTAGCTCCGACTCACATCGTCGCACTCGTAGACCAGCACGTAGTCCACCTCTCTGGCACTGCGAGCGATGAATGCAATTCCTCACGCAACTCCTCGTGCACTCAATTTCGTATTTCTGTACAAGCTGTTACGATATGAGTTCGTGCGACCGACAACTACATTTTATAAACTTGTAATGTTTGCAGCTAGAGTTTTATACCTTGTGCTGGAGTCGTTCGCCAAGCAAAGGAATCATGGGTAGCAGACATATTTTTCTGCACTATGCCAAGTGTTGGCGCGATTCATTCCTGCGATTTCCGCCGCGCTAGAAGATCGAATGCACGTTCGACACGCTCCTCTAGCGTCTACTCTTAGACGAAGCCTACATGCCTCGCTCCTTGTCTCGCACAAAAGAAGAATGTTCTCACGTTGTAGTTAATGGGATAACTTCGGCGCTTCAATGTCCTCAATATGAACAACAGCGGGTTCATCTGCATTATCACTTGAACACTTGAACACCCTTGAGAGACGTCCTGTCACAGTGAGCAAAGTGCTTGGAACGTGGTCACGCACTGGTAAAGAAGTGCATAGCATGAGTGCCCTTCGAAATTTTTACAGCAAAGCTGTATATGACTTCTGGAAAAAATTGCGTGTGTCTATCGAGCCGTGCCGATAGATAATTTTCCCCCATAAGTGGGCCGATCCCCAAGATAGTGCAATATCGGGTGAAGACGGAGGTGAAGCAGGCTTCAAGAACTCCGCGAACTTGCAAAAATAAGTTTAATAGCCTAGGTCCAGGTACAACCCGTATCAGATATTGAGCTCACAAGAACAGATACTTCACTTTGATCCTCGTCGACCATGTCTACGTTCGCATCGCCCTCGCTTTGTCGGCTTTCCAAGCGCTTGCGTATCTCCTTTTTCATTCATTCATTCATTCATTCATTCATTCATTCATTCATTCATTCATTCATTCATTCATTCATTCATTCATTTCATTTCATTTTTCATTGTTAAACTAATTGTACAAAAAAACAATTGGGCCTGTAGCCAAAGGCTAGCGTGGGCCCATAGTCAATATGCATATATCAGCAGCTACAAAATTTAGTACATATCTACTTCCTAGTGATAAAATTTAAAACACTTCAGCAATCACAAACACATGTAACTAACAAAGATACAGTAGATTATAAAATATGAATCAAGTAATTTTAGATTGGTACAGCTTTTTGACAGCGATTACAAAATTGTTTGCCATTTTTACTTCATGAGGTATTGAATTCCAAATTTTGGCACCATGAAACTCAATCAGTCGTTGGCCATACGTGTTACGAGATAAAGGTAAGTTAAAATATATATTTGTCGCATTCCTTGTATAACGGTTAGGTATAATCAACAAGTCTGGCAGCAATGAGTGATTTCCGCATGTAACGCTGTTTATCAGAATCGAAACTTTCAGTTAGGATGCCAGGGAACATGGTAGCATGCCGAGACGGCTGAATAGCGTGGTGTTATCATGTGAGCCTGTGTACGTTATAATACGCGAGGCGCTTTTTTGTAACCGAATAAACGGATCTATGTAGGTTTTATATGTACCAGCCCATGACTCAAAGCAGTGTATGATGTGGCAATGGAAGAGAGAAAAGCAGATAATCTTAAGCATGTTAGGATTACAGCATGCTCTACATTCATTTAGTACATAGCAAACCGAGGCTAATTTCGAGCATATACTGGATACAGGTAGCCTCCAGTTTAGTTTGCGATCTAATAATACTCCTAAGTCTATTACGGTGTCTAATTGTTAAATAGTACCATCAAGCTTCAACATAAATTTGCATACCTGTTGTGTCGCGTTGCGAATATCGGGAGTGGAATACCACGTATTTCACTTTATGTTAATTTATTCCACGTAAACCAAGTTGATATGTTTCATAATTCGCAATTTATACTGCTCTGCAATTCCTTAAGGGATTTACCTGAAAAGATTAGCGCGGTATCGTCAGCGTAAATAACAGCTTTTGATGGTATTAGTGCTGATGGAAGGTCATCAATATATAGCGAGAAGAGTATGGGCTCCAAAACTGATACTGTTACAAGTGTGTAAGAATAATGTTATATTGAGAGGAAAAGGGGCCAAACTTACATAGTGCTTACATCCGCTTAAGTAGCTAGAAAAGAGGTTCATAGTATAGGTTCGTTAAAACCATAGACCTGTAATTTTTTTAGAAGTATGGAGTGAATTACTGTATCGAAGGTTTTCTTTAAGTCCTTCCGCCCACCCGTGGTGGTGGTCCCGAAAGCGTGATGCCCGCCAGCACCGCGAGGCGCTAAGGAATTCGATCCGTCAATGTGGCCCCGATCCCTCAAACATGGAACGTTTCACCGGAGCAACAGCCAGGTTTCAGAGGGAGTTTGTGGGGAACCAGTTTTGTGTGGCCTGTGTTGCGGTGACCCCTTGTGGTTGTCCAGTGACCTCACAACTATTACTGCACTGTGGGACGTCGACCAACCCACTATAGCCTTGGCTACGGTAAAACAGTGCTTGCCCTCGGAGTGCGGTGAAGTGCGTTTCTGTTCTACGTGCCGGGATTCGTTAAAAAAAAGGTGTGCGGCATTTTGCAACAATTCATGGGTATGTATACCTCGCGGTACTTCATCGTCTTCCGAGGCTCAACATCGTAGAGGAGCGACTGGTCGCGTCTTGCCTTCCAGTTATGTGCATACGGTGTTTGACGCACGGCATTGGACTGTTCCCCATTAAGGGACCCACATACACAGCTTCCCCGGTCATCCACCTGCACAAGGTGTAATGGCACTGAATATTTTAGTGGACTCTAATCTTTTGAACTAGATATAAGTGACATTACTGTTTTGTCTTCTACATCCAGCCTATCTTGTACAAAAAAAAAAAAGACCGATCTTTAGGGGTCATTGTGGACCGCGAGCTCTCCTGGAGCCCCCATGTATCCTACCTAAGGAAGAGACACCTCTCGATGAGTCACCTTTCCAAAGCCATCACTGGAAAAGCATGGGGACCGTCGGTATGTTCTACGTTTAAACTGCACAAAGCGCTCTTCATGGCTTTCTTGCGTTATAGCGCTCCGGTGCTATCTAGCAACCGGAGGATAAACCGGAGTGCTTAAGAGCATGCAAGCTCAATCACTTAGAACCAGTCTATACCGCTATCCGCTTCAACAGCCGCAACAATTGCCATTGCCAGGGAACATCCCTTCAATACGTATGTCGCCACAGGAACTCTTAGAAATCATCTTAGATACCTTCCCGACTACAGTCTCAACGCCTTGCTTCTCTCTCGGAAAGTACACCAGATACAAGTTTTTCAGCCATTTTAGCTTCGTACGGATCCTCTCTTCCATCTGATTTCGCGCCTGCAGCAAGATCACCTTGTCCTTTGGGGTGCCTCCGGCAGCCACAAGTGCGGCGTTCCATTCCAGGAGTTGCAAAGAAGTCCGACTTACCAACTTGTGCCCTGAATCAAGACGCTCTACATCTACTGCATGATCCCTACTGCTATCGAATTCACCTTTATAACCAGCTCCACTCTAATCAGCTTCACTGGTGCGGTAGTTATTGCGTCGACATCATTCTGCAAGAAGTTCAAGATCAGCCACGTCACAACATCGACAAGGTCTGAACTTGTCGCCCTCCGTAGCGCAGTGCGTTATGTCCACCAGCAGTCACCAAATCACTGGGCTTTATTCTGTTATTCAAAGGCAGTCACTTTGATTAGCTCTGCGCCACGGCCCACCTAAACTATTGGTAGCAGAGATACGATTACGCTACCATCAAGCGGTCGACAGAGGCCACGATATTGTATTTCAGTGTCTACCTGGGCACTGCAACATCACTGGCAATGAATGTGCCAACAAAGTTGCTCGTGAGGCACATGGAGAATGTGAAATAACCTCGACACCATTGTCGAGAACGGGTGCAGCGTGTCACCTCAGCGGTCTTTCCTATATTTTAACTCTAAGAAAATGGAACACACTGGATATTACCAATCTGCGCCTATTTGCCATGGACCCACATATGAAAGTACAACTTTTGCCGGGTTTTAATGGACGGGAAGAAACATTACTGTGCCGCCTGTGAATAGGAGTTTCTGTTACAAATGCGTACTCATTCCTAAGTGGAACGGTGAACAGTGCCAATTGCAGCACATGGGGTGTTGAGGGAACCACCAGACATCTCTTGTGTGATTGCCCCATATAAGAAGATCAGAGGAGAGCTTGGGGCCACCTAGATGACAGGCGTTTTACAGGGGAGAAGATAACTATATATATATATGTCACCTGTCGGAGAATATGAGAATTTGCAAGACCTCATAGTAGAGACAGTTCAGTTTTATAGCCTGAATCCTCTCGCACCACCAAGAATCTGGCGTTTCTCGGTGGTGTAATCTTCCTTCGAGTAATTGTCGGATACTTCGCTATGATTAATACTGCTTCGCTTTTCCGGCGAAACTGCAGTCTCTCTTTCTTTCTTTCTTTCTTTCTTTCTTTCTTTCTTTCTTTCTTTCTTCTTCTTCCTTTCTTTCTTTCTTTCTTTCTTTCTTTCTTTCTTTCTTTTTCTGTGAGTTCGAGTATAAGCGCTGCTGCGCTTGTCTGCTGTTGATTCTGATTTCAAGTGAATCCGGCTTGGCCTCATTTCGGTTGCTGAGTGAATTATACAAGGTGCTCCAACTATCATGCACCAAGACTTTAAAAAAGAGCAGTGGCGTTACTGCAGCCGCCAGTAATGTTTTTGTTACTAAGATTTATTTCGGTAATTGCAATTATTTATTTAACTGGACAAGTACTGTTCTAATTATCAAAGTGCACAATGGGGCATTTGTAGGCACCCCCAAATGACATCTAACTGCGGTGTTTTCAGCGACGTGCTAATTGCGTATAACATCTTCCGGCTGGCAAAGAAACCTCACGAAATATAAAAAATACCACGTGACTGCACTCCCACCCACATCATCTTTAATATAAGCAGATTGAAAGCAACAGCTGTACCTGCCGCAAACCCGAATAGCAAGCGCATCACCTTGATAATGGTACGGAAGGAGCACCAACAGCAGGTGTCGCAGCTATTCCTTGCTCTCGTTTCTACGGCACACTTATTATCCGTATATCAAGGTCGACTGATCACATTGATAACAACAGCCTCTTGATAACGCGGCCGAGGGGCCGCTCTGACCATGCACGAAACGCGAAAAGCAATGGAATTGACATGGAATGCTTCAAAATCCCTGCTTTGCTCGCACCGCATCGAAGGCTGCGCGCACAGCTATATTTCGCGCCAGAAACTTGCTTCGGACTAAAGCCAAATTAAAGTGACGGTTATATTTGTAAGATTATAGGGTTTTACGTGTCAAAACCACTTTCTGATTACGAGGCACACCGTAGTGGAGGACTCCGCAAATTTCGACCACCTGGGGTTCTTTAACGTCCACCTAAATCTAAGTACACGGGTGTTTTCGCATTTCGCCCCCATCGAAATGCGGCCGCCGTAGTCGGGATTTGATCCGGCGACCTCGTGCTCAGCAGCCCAACACCATAGCCACTGAGCAATCACGGCGGGTTTCAGTGTGCTCTTATTATCTATCAAATCGTAAGCCCCCGTTGAACACCAGATGTTGTTTAGAGGACGTGTTCGAATAGGCCTCCTTCTGCAGCTAAGCAGTACTGAGTACGCTTTAGCGCATCTTCAGTGACTTTCTTGATGACTGACGCTGGAATTCTACGGCGGGCATCCATTATCCTTGCCTTGAGCTAATCTGACGTCCGTCTTGATCATGTAGGCATGATCTTTCACATAACGCCTAAGAAAGAAATCGAGTGGAGGGAGGTCAGGTGACCTAGCCGGCCGATTTACAGGCCCATGTCTCCTATAATCTATTGCGCATGAAAAGCCGCATCCAGCCAGTTTCGTGCTCGGCTGCTGCTGTGTGTGGGTGTCCCCCCTTGCTCATGCCACAGAAATGGAAGACGTCACAGCGGACTTCGCTGAGAAACTCATTCACCGTGCACTCCTTCAAGGATATCGTCCATGTAACGTTGTCCAGTCAGTGTGTGATCGAAGACGAGGGGACCGATTATGGCACCGGCCTAAATTCTGCACCACACATTGAACGACCACTGGTACTGGTGCCAATTGGATTGGAGTCACTCCAATAGTATGCATTACACCCGCCGTGGTTGCTCAGTAGCTATGGTGTTCGACTGCAGAGCACGAGGTCGCGGGATCGAATCCCGGCCGCGGCGGCCGCATTTCGATGGGGGCGAAATGCGAAAACACTCCTGTACTTAGATTTAGGTGCACGTTAAAGAACCACAGGTGATCGAAATTTCCGGAGTCCTCCACTATGTACGGCGTGCCTCATAGTCAGAACGTGGTCACGTAAAACCCCATAATTTAATTTAATAGTATGCATTATGCAAATTTACCTGGGCGTTTCTGAGAAAATTGGCTTCATCTGTGTACATGATGTTGCTCAAAAAGTCCAGTGACGTATCGGCTTTTGTGAGGAACCAATTCGAGAAATCTAGGGGATTCTATATCGTCCAAGCATTGGTACTGTTTAAGATGGTACGGTGAAAGGCCGTCATTTAGAATTCTCCAAATTGATGACTTGGAAATTGCTACTTGGGCTGCCACGTCCCGCACGCTAGCATGAGGGTTTGAGGCCATGAAGGGTAGAACATCCGTGGTAGGCTATCACTGTTTCTTGAAACTGCCGGTTTGCCTCAGGTTTTCATAATTTCTTATGATAGTCGATGCGTTAGGTCTACCATCACACTTTCATGACTGATATATATTTGCGGCCTTCCTCTTGTTGCCATTTACGGCTCCCAAGGCAAGGATCATGCTTTTAAAGCGAGAGCTTTACTGGCCGCGAACTTGCGATTTCGCCATGGCTGTGCTCCGAGGAGGCACATGACGTCACAACGCGCGCCTCGCCGCGGATATTTCTCTCTCTCTCGCTCTGTAGTCACCACTGCGCATGCGCCGCTAGTAGCACCGAGCCACAGGTGTTCTGCCGCTGCGCAGCGCCGCGCCTTTCCGACGCCGCCGTTTGGTATGACGTCACACCGCGTTTCTCGTCGTTGCGCTCGCCTCCGCTCGCTTCGCCAGCTGTGCCGCATGCCTGACAACACGTCGGAGGATTGAAAGAAGGAGAGCTCGCGTGCGCAGCAAGCACAGTTGAGGCGGCAGTATGGACGGCGACAATTCTGTTAAGCAGGAGGAGGCCTGGAATCGACATCGGAACGAGATGAAGAGGAAACTAATCGCCCAGGAAACAGACGAACAGCGCGCCGAACAACTGGCTAAACGCTGCAACATAGCTAGACAACCAGACTAACCTGGACTTGCAATCAAAATTAACCAAGGCTAACCATGCTATGCCTTAGCTTTTGCTACGTATATCCTGGCATAGCCGAGCTAAGCCACTGCTAATTTTTTCCTTCTGCTCATTAGATAAAGATATGGCGACTGGGACGAAACAAAACGTACCCTTAAGCATTTGCACTGACGTTGTCAATTCGCTTTTGTGGTGATTTGTGGCAAAAAAAAAAACTGTGCACTTTACGCTAAGACAACAGCTATCACAGCTCCTTTCCAACTAACACCAAACGCGACGTGTCACTTCGGCCGGGGCGCGGCAGATAAGGCACTAGCTCGATGACGATGTTTTTCTTTATTTCCTTGATTTCGTCCACGCTAATTCAGAGGGAGCATGCTCGAGGGCGCTGCTTTATGATGCGGGTGGGAGCACAGTCATGTGGTATTCTCCATATTTCGCAGTGTTAATTTATCAATCGTGAAGAATTAGTACGAAATTAGGACGTCGCTGAAAATACCGCAGTTAGATGTCCCTTAGCTTTGCCTACAAATGCCTCATTGACACTTTGATAATTAGTATAGTACGTCTCGAGTTAGATAATTAATTACAATGACCTAATTAAATGTCAGTACCAAAAGAATACTGGCAGCTACTCCACTGTACTGGAAACAATAGCACTAGACTTTCTTCGAGTAACGCATTGCTGTTTTTTAAATCTTGATGAATTATAGTTCATTGGGCACCCTGTATATATTTATGACCTCTGCATGCAAGTGACGATGTTTCCATCCCTAATAAATGTTATAAATTAGGTATTTTTTTATGAGTCGTTAGCATTGTTTACCGGAAAGAGAGGCAATACTGAGACACAGATCAATATTCACGTGCATTTCGAGCGCCGTTGATTAAAGGCTCTGCCGAAGGGGTCACTGAAGTCTATAGGCTTTTTTCAGGGCCAAAAAAGCACGCAAAGAAATTTGAAGCGAGGTGAACATACACCGACATGTTCATTGTCTAGGCATAAGCTGTCCATACCTTTAGAAGTAATTGTTAATTGGCTACCTCCTTCTCTTTCAAACATATAATGAATTTTGCCCTGTGGATGTATTTAAATATATTGTGTATGTGCAGAGTGTTTACAGTGTAAATTTAAAAGAATATTGAAGTGAGAAAATACAGATGGGGCAGCCGCCGCTGGTGCTTTTAATAAGCTTGTCCTCCTGTCAGGATTTGAAGAAAAAAGCGAAAGTATGAATTAAAAGACATGCACGTCCGCTCCAACAATGATCTAGTAAGATATTAGCCAGAATAACACTTTAAGTGAAAATGTCGAGGCGAGTCAAAAGAAACCTCAAATGGTGTGGTTTAGGAAGCTCTAGTAATGACACTTTAAGTGTGTGAAGGGGGAAGGGGGGAGTCTTCGGCGTCGCCTTGGAGAGGGGGGGGAGGAGGCTCCGTACCCCCCCCCCCCCAGAAATCTCCGGAGGGGACTCGGACCCTGGAGCCCCCCGTAGTCGGCGGATATGGTAATTGGTCTCACATGTTGAGCCTTATGCAAAAACAAAAGCGCGAATTCAGGTCATGACAACGAGGGCCTGATGACACTATGATTGTTTTCATATTTTAAATAATGGTGCCCCCTTTAATGGCTTGAGCGGTGCCTTGTCTGTAATGCTGCCAGGATAGGGAAAGGGGGTAAAACAGTTTATGTGACATAGTTACTATAGCGCGAACAAGATTCACGACAAAATGGGTGGGACAGGACAGAGCGCTAGCTTTCGGGGATAAAAACAGCCCGAAGGACAGGACTAACGCAAAGACAACGTACGCAGCGCTGACTGACAATCACTCTTTATTGTATTTTCAGTTGCGCAGAAAGTTACGTTGCGTTGGAATTCGCGCAGAAAGCTACAAATATGTATATGTGACATACGACTGTTGTCTGCAGTTTATCATACATAGTCGCGTATTTTGCTGCGATGTAGGAATTAAATATATTGCAAATGAAAATGTATTAAAGAGTGGTTGTCAATGAGAGCTGTGTACGTCGTCTCTGCTTTCGTCCTGTCCTTCACGCTGTTTTTACCCCCTTCGTCATGAACCAACCAGCCAGTCCAATTCAGCCCACTCCTCAGGACAGGCAATTCGGTGATGCGGGGAATATTGCAATACAATGAATGAAAAAGGAAGCATTGTAACGTGCAAGTCTAGCGTCAAAGTTCAGCTAGCCAGCCACCATTGTGATGTCGCACGGCACGGACCTATACAAAACGCACTGCGAGTACCTTATGCGTATAGTGATTTGCACAATGCTTCAGTCACCAACTATTATAGCCTCAGCTGGTAGCTTTGCATCATGTCGTTCCCGCTTCCTTGCATGGCTCCATCCGTACTGCCAGTTGTAGTCCTGGACAGGTGATTTAACTATACGCGTACCAACAATAAGGGTACTCTAAGCACTGGCGCAATCAAGTTCCAGATATAAACAACAGGTTCATCCCAGTGGAACACCAGTGTTCCCGCAATCGACCTCACACATACACCGGAAGCTGTTTTCGGAAGAGCTCACTTCGGTACGAAGTCATTGTGTTTGTTGTGTACACGTAAAGATGAAGGCGCGTAGACCTGATTTTGTTACGTGGCATGCGGTATACAGCTCATGACAGCGAGGGAGCGACATAGACAACACAGTAACAGAAAGCGCCATCAGCAGCTGTAGCAGCAGCAGCAGCATTCTCTATCACCGCGCCTCGGACATACCAGCCTGCCCGACTGTGGCTTCCCGCCTGTGCAACAAGTTGGTTGCCCATTTAGCAAAGGGATACGCACGACGTCACTTCAACTAAGCGGAGCACGTCGCCGCCAAATCAACGCGCTGTTTGCGATGGGCGAGGCGCTCTTACAGCGGAAACACGGACGGGCTTCGCTGCTCCCGGAAAGTATCCCGATCAGGGCGCATGGCGTCACACCGCTTTCACGGTTGCGTGCCTCGACGCGCACTGAAGAGCTTTCAGACGCTCATCGACCCACGAGCGTGATGCAGCCACGCAAGGCGTCACGCAAATGTCACCTGTGGTTGAGAGCCACTTCTGCGTCGCGTAGCACGCTGGCCAGCGAGTTCTTGCGCTTGGCTGCCGCGGCGGCGGCGGCAGAGGCCGCAGGCAGCGTGACCTTGGAGCGCGCCTCCAGTGCCCACTGTGAGGTCTCTTCCCAGCACGTGGTGCCTCCGACAGGCATCGGGGCTGCAACGGCTCGGGCTTCCGCCGGCACCCGGCACCGCCGCCAGCTCTGAGCAGCGGCCGCGTATGGGGCCCCGCATCGATCTGACGACTGGCCGCTGGTCAGCCTGACGGCCGAAAGCGCCGGACCGCTTGACGACGCCGCCAGGCGGATTCGCGTCGCCGCTGGGGTTGAAACACGGCGCGTACTTCTTCACCGACACCGAGAGAGGACCACCCATTGACAACGTGCGATGGTCAGCAAGCGTGGGCGCTGCTGTGAAGTTATCATACAGGATGAAAGAACTGCTGTCCCTACTCCTGTGTGGTCCGCTCCTTCGTGTATCGAGAATGATGGCAGCACCCTATCAAGCCGCTGCTCACTTGGTCTTAATAGCGACATTTAAAACTTGGGAGCGGCGCCATATGAAACTCTCAATTAAGAAGCTCTTTAGCTGTGCTGCCTTACGAATAGCGTCAAGGTCAATCTGTGAACGGCGAAGAAGTCGTAATAACTTTTTTACGCTGATTTACGTGCAAGCGACTGTACGGTTGCTGACTGGCGGGGGGACTTCATCTCAGATGTCATCGCGTAATGCCAGCTGCAGTAACATGCGCAATGTGGCCGGACAGAAGCGCGTGCGAGCAGCTGGTTCTAATTTTCATATTGGATTGGATTGGAGAAACTTTATTTATGCCTGCAGTTGGGCGCTCGTGCGCCCCGACGAGGGCCTACGTCATCCTCGAAGTTGCCGTTACTCGGCGCTGGTCTCCGCTCGCCGTTGCCGGCTCGCTCCCTGCGGTGTGACCGATCCCTGCGGTGTGCCGGTGCTCCCGAGCTTCTTATCTTGCGTCTGTAGGTCGCCTGCTCGTAGCTCGACGGTCCTGTCCGTGAGGAAGTCCTTGATGTAGTTGTAGGATCTTTCTCCCATGCTGAGCTTGGAGACTTGGGACAGAATCGCCGAGTGTTTCACCTTATCGAAGGCGCTCTGCAGGTCGAGCCCTAGGATGGCTTTGTTGTCGCGGGCGCTGCCGCCATCAGCGATGATTTGGTGTTTGAGCTGCAGCATCGCGTGCTGCCTGCTGAGGTGCTGTCTGAAGCCGATCAAAGTGGCCGGGTACAGCCCTTCTCGTTCCAGGTAGTCTTGCCACCTGTTGAGGAGGACGTGCTCCAGCACCTTGCCCACGCAGGACGTGAGCGAGATGGGCCGGAGGTTATCCGTGTCCAGCGGCTTCCCCGGCTTGGGGATCAGGATGGTCTTGGCTGTCTTCCACAGCTTTGGCAGCGCGCCCGCTCTCCAGCACTTGTTGTAGTATTTTGCGAGCTTTTCAATCGAGCCGTCATCGAGGTTCTTGAGCGCCTTGTTCGTGACGAGGTCCGGGCCGGCTGCCGACCGGCTATTGAGGTCGTGCAGGGCCGCGCGTACATCCTCGACGTCGATGTCACGATCGAGCTTCGCATTAGGCAGGCCGCTGTACGGCGCGTGTTGTTCGGTAGGTGTAGTCGGCAGGTATTTGTCGTTAATGCGCCTGGTGACTTCATCGACGCCGTGTGCTGAGACCGCCCGATGTATGAGCCTGGCGAGTCTGTTCCTTTGGTGCGACTTGGTCTTGGTTTCGTCGAGCAGGTGCCGCAGTAGGTTCCACGTCTTCCCGCTATGCATCTGCCCGTCTGCCGCGTTGCAGATCTCGTTCCACTGTTGCGTGCAGAGAGCGCGGCAGTGATCCTCGATCGCTCGGTTCAGCTCCGCCACCTTCTTTCTCAGTCTGCGGTTAAGCCGTTGTTTCTTCCAGCGATTGAGTATCGACTGTTTGGCCTCGATGAGATGCGCAAGCCGGCTGTCTACTTTGTCGATCTCCGCGCCCGTTTCAATCTCTTTGGTCGCGTCGCGTACGCTCTTGGTGATTTCGGCCGTCCACGAGTCGATGTCTTCGATCTCGTCGTCACCGTCGCTCTTCTGGCTTCTGGCATCTCGAAAGGCATCCCAGTCTATCCATCTGTGTGTTTTGATGCTGGTGTCGTTGTGTTCCGGTATGGCGATTTCCACGATGGTGTGGTCGCTGCCTAGGTCGATCCCCGTGTTTCTCCAGGTGACCGCGCCCCGGATGTCGTTCTTGACGAACGTGAGGTCCGGAGTGGTGTCCCGGGACACGGAGTTACCAGTTCTCGTCGGATGTGTCGGGTCCGTGATGAGGGTGAAGTCGAGTTCCGTGGCGTCTTGGTACAGGTCGCGGCCCTTTGCTGTGTACTTGTTGTAGCCCCAGGCAGGGTTCATCGCGTTGAAGTCTCCGCACGCGATCAGCGTGTTGTGGCCCGCTGCGGTGCTGGCTCTGTGCAGTAATGTCTTGAATCTCTGTTTTCTCTGAGATGGGTTGCTGTAGACGTTGAGCAGAAATATGCTTCCTTTTCTCTTCTTGCCCGGGATGATTTCGGTGAGTGTGTGCTCGATCTTGATATTGCTTTGCAGCTCATGTTCGACGAACGTGAGTCCCTTCCTGACCAGGGTGCACAGGCCTCTGCCGTCGGGTGGTCCCTTGTGCACTCAGTAGCCGGGGAGGGACGGTGCGTCGCTTAGTGTTTCTTGTAGTAGTATAACGTCTGGCTTGCGCGCGGCATGTACGATGTGCTGTTGGATGACTGCCTTCTTCCTTCCGAAGCCGCGACAGTTCCACTGCCACGCGGTTACACCTGCTGCTGCTGGTGTTGCGTTGGCGGCCATGATTGCGTTGGCGTGTACGGGGCTCCCTGGTTGGGTGGATGTTGCGTGAAGAGGGGCGCAAACGTCGGGTGGCTTACCATCGGCTGTAGGGTCCTTTCGATGCAGGCGACTCTGTTCCTGTTCTCGGCTTGGTAGGTCTCCATTGTTTGTTTCAGTGCTGTCACTGCTGCGATGTTTGTCGTGATTAGCTGTTCGAGCTTGCTGAATGTCGCTTCGAATTTCGCTTCGAGGCTGTCGATGCGGTCGTTTTATGTTTGCGTGCGCGTGGCCTCAACGGCTCGCTTCTTCGGTGCCGGTTCCTCTATGGCTTTCTCCTGGATGTTCGTTGTCGTTTCCTCGGTCTTGCCTGTGCTTGGCGTGGGTCTCTGTAGAGGCTCGTTGTTGCATAGCAGCAACTGACGGATCTCGGCGATCTCTTTCGTGAGGTTGTTGATGGTCGCTCGCAACGCCGCGTTTTCTTGTCTTAGGATCTCATTTGCCTCCCGCACCTTATTCATATCTTCTTTCTTCGTGGTTTCGGTGATTTTCTGTGCGTTCCTTATATTGTTTCCTTTCGCTGCGTCGACCCAGCTCACTCGCTCACGTGATGGTGATGTTTTCCTGCTGAGGCTTCTCTTGCAGCATCTGCTGTCTCTGGATTTGGGCGCGCGGTTTTCCGATGGGGTCCTTGACTTTCGCGCATCTGCCGGCTTGTCGAGTGGCGGGAAATCGCTCTCCGACAGCAGCTGGTGTTCGGCCTGTCGGCGCTCCCATTGTCGCTTGCGCACTACGTAGGGGACCTTGTATTTCGCCCTGCACGTTCGGTCTCCGGTCGGGTGTTCGTCTCCGCACAACTGACATTTTGGGGTACAGCGATGGTCTTCTGTAGGGTTCGCGATTCCGCAGGCCAGGCACGTCTTGATTGTGGGGGTCGGGCACACGTCCTTGCGGTGTCCCACTCGGCCGCACTGCTGGCAGACGTCGATCTGTTTCTTGTAGAGGCGGCACGGTATCAGCGTGACTCCGTATCGGACGAAGTTCGGTACCTTGGGCCCCTGGAACACCACAATCACAGTGGTCGTGCTTCCACTCCTTTTTGCGGCCACTGCTAGCGGGTTCCCCTCGTTGACGGTGTTTCTATCGAGCTCTTCGGCGCTCGCGTCGATGGGGATGCCTCTGATGACGCCCTTTACGGTGTCGTGAGGTGCCGTGCGATAGGCGCTGACCTCGTAGGGTTTGCCTTGAATAGATATTTCCTGGATTTTAGCGTACCTTGCCGCGTTGTCTTCGTTCGGTGTACTTACGACCATGATGTTTTGTTGTGTGTTGGGGCAGATGGTGTCCGCGGCGCTTTCCTCGCTCGTGATCTTGGCCGCAGCGAGTATGGCCGCAGCGACGGTGGTGGTGCCGGTCTTGACGATGTCCAGTCCCCCTCTGGGTCTAACAACTATCTTGCTTTCTTCTAGTGGCATGGCTGGCATGCGTGCTGCCTTGATGGCCGAGGCTCTGACGTTCTTGTAGAATTTCGACCTCGTGCTTGTTTGACTCCCGCCGGGTCCGTCGGGCTTGCCGCTGGCGGGGGTCCGCTGGCGAAGCCTCGACATGCGTTCCCCCGCGAGCGTCCATCCGGCGTCGCTGTGGTATTCCTCGGGTGATATCTCTTCTCCTTGAACTTGAACGCACATGTTGTTGTCCACGATCATTGTTGTTTGAGAGGGCGCCTCCATCTCGGAGCTGACGAGCAGCAGCCGCCGGGATGTACGGCAGGCCGCTGTCGGTGCGACGGTGTTGGGCCGAGTGTCCGCGGAACACGCCTAAGCCTAGCAATCCTTCGCACGGCGGCAGTAGAAGTAGTCCCGAAATGTGGCAAAGAAAAACGCCCCTCTGGGGTCAGCTGGTATCGGTGATGCCGCTCGCCTTCACGGACACATTGGTACAAGCAAAACTTTGGTTCGAGGTAATTAGCACTGCGTAATTGGCTAGCAATCACGGAGCCGATCTCTGACTAGTGACGAGCGCTTCTTCTTCGTCGTCGTTTTTCCTAATTTTCATACTAATTTTAAGGCGAAAGCCATAAGTGGCTCGTTACAATGGCTCATACGCGAAAAAAGCGGCATCTGGTCCAGGGATACAACATAAGTTGACGAGTGGTACAAAAAATATCATCGGCAATGGCTCATACCCTAAATAAGAAAAAAAGATTGGCAGTATGTTACACTCCTGTAACAAGTGAAGGCGAAAGCCTGCTGCACGTGTGGTAATGCATTAAGTTATCCGATCGGAGGGGTCAAACTGCTTGCAAGACAAAACAAGCTGCGCAGTGTGAAGTAAACGTATTGCGTTGTAGGGTCGATCTCCTCAGCGACACATGCGAGCACCTAAAGCACTATCTAAATGTTCTTCTGTTCTTTCTTTCGTTTTCTTTTTCTTTCTGTCTTTCCTGTTTCTTTCTCTGATTCTCTTTCTCTTTATTCTCTCTTTCTTTCTTCTTTCGTTCACTGTTTCTTTCGGTCCTGCTTTTGTTCTTTCTTTGTTTTGTTTCTTCTTTCATATTCAGCAATTCTATCTTTGCTTCCTTACGGAGGTAAGAGCCATTCCAGGTTGTTTTCTTTTTTTTTGGGGGGGGGGAGGGGAGGGGGAGGGGGGTATCAGTCATTGCTGATGACAATATTTTATGCAGTATCATTGGACCAGACGCCGCTTTTTTCGGTTATGAGCCATTGCAAGGAGCCGCTTATAGGGCCCTCGCCTTCAAAAAATTATAAGTTGGAAGCCGATTTGCACAAGCTCAAATATGAGAACTGTTTGTTAACAGCGCAGTTGGACAAAGTCGTAGGGCACCAGGATGACCTTGAATATAGGTCACGCAGAAACAACTTGGTCTTTTCGGGCTTAAGGGACACATCGAGTGAGACTTGGGAAGATTCTGAGCGTACAGTGCTGCCGGTTTGTGCAGATCATTTGGGTGTCCAGGTGACAACAGTTATTGAGCACGCACACAGGACAGTTCGTCTTTTTGCAACAAGGAAGAGACACATTGTACATAAAAATTCGTTCCTTCAAAGAAAAAGAAAATGTACTTGGCAGTGTCCTGCATAACGGGATACGACACTCACCAGCGAACGGGATTGGGACGAGGCCATCTCAAGTATCGAACGCAACATCCAGTCCACGGCCGTCCAGATGCCCCGTGAAAGAGCGGAGAGGCTTGGCCTCCCGATTCCTACACAGGAGTAGCCAGCGGCGAGCCAGGGTCCCCAGCGGGTCTCTGCCGGCTAGTAAAAAAAAAAATTCAATTATGGGGTTTAACGTGCCAAAACCACTTTCTGATTATGAGGCACGCCGTAGTGGAGGACTCCGGAAATTTCGACCACCTGGGGTTCTTTAACGTGCGCCTAAATCTAAGTACACGGGTGTTTTCGCATTTCGCCCCCATGGAAATGCGGCCGCCGTGGCAGGGTTTCGATCCCGCGACCTCGTGCTCAGCAGCCCAACACCATAGCCGCTGAGCAACCACGGCGGATGCCGGCTAATCTATCAGCAGCTGAACAAAGTTCTTTGTTGGTCTCTCTGTACTTGTGATGCCGCACAACCTAAGAACCACCCTGTCGGTAAATGAGGATTACTTAATTAGCGTCCGTATTAAATGAAAAAAGCTGGCCGCATTTGCCAAGAAACACAATCAAACTTTCAAGCTTCGCTTTGATAAGTAGGTTATGGGAGGCAAACATTTATTTATAATTCGTCCAGTGATAGCGTAGAAACAATGCAATAACAAACAAAACCATTAGTGTGACGCTAAAAGCGCAATCAGCAAGAACGTTTCTTCGTCGTTGTAAATTGCCGGAGCTCAAGAAATAAAACGGATGCGTTTTTGGATCTCGTGGATACTACGAATGCCAATATCCTCTTAGGCACCAATTCGTGGCTCGGCGGCAGTATTTACGATGCATAAGTTCTTCCATTTCATGTGAACATCTGTGGCAAGGATCGCGATGCCTGTGGTGGGGGCGTTTTGATTCTGGTTGATAATAGATTGAAAAGCGTATCAGTACATCCCTTGACAACCTTCAGTGCGGAGCTGTGCGGTGTAAAATTGAGATGTATGGTGTGCGACACGTTGCTGTGGGTTGTTTTCGACGTCCTCCTAACAGCCACAATGTGCAATCACTTGAAGCCTTGTATAAAGCATTGGCTACTTTAGTTGCTGAGCACGTTCTGTAGGGAGGCGACTTCAACCTTCCGGATACTGCCTGCATAAGTTCTGCGCCCGTCTTGCGCTGGCGGTCTGGCCCCTACTTGACACTTGAGGAACTTATTAACGTGCATGCATAACATTAGTTTGTTAATTCCCCCACAAGGTACAGTGGGTCACGTGCTAACATACTAGATCGTGTGTTTTGTAACAATCCCACTTTTATAAAGTCAGTTACAACGATGACGGGGATTAGTGATCAGGAGGTAGAGTTGTCGGTAGTAGCGCTTTCGAGCCTATAAAGTTAACAATATGCAGCAGCCGCGAAGAATATAATTGTAATTTTATGACCATGACTCAACATCGTCTAATCTTACGTTGCTTTCTACCGAATTTGATGAGTGTTCTTTAGTCATGAACAATACCAGTATCTGGGTTCTCTTTAAAGCTGAACTCTTTCTTGCCAGCTGTCACGTTCTTTCCAAGGTTATTAAAAGGAAGCGTAGTGCTGATAAACCTTGCATTGGTGGGAACTTAAGCAAGTCAATCAATAAAAAGAACCGTCTTTTCAAGCGCTTCCGGCTGACAAAGACTGCTGATGTTCAGAAACTTGGGTAACTAAGCAGAGTGCTAAAAAGAAAACACGAGAAGCTAAAGATACTTTTCTAGCTTTCTTAGAAAGAAAACTTATTACTCATCCCAAGGAGGTGTGGAAGTATGTGAAATCGAATAACATGGACTCAGTTGGTATCGAGGACATGATCGATGATCAACCAAACTTATCGGAAGACTCAGACAAGGCAGCCTGATTTAAAAGATATTTGTATTCGGTGTTTCTTGAGCTCATGGTGAAATGCTGCCTGTTACGGGCCACGTGTTTGCACCTATGGCTGACATTGTTGTATGCACAAGTGGTGTGTGCACTCTTCTGGATTGTCTTAATTCAAACTCGGCTTCAGGGCTTGACGCTATTTGCAATCACGTATTGAAGAGACGTGCAACAGCCTTGGTGTCCCTTCTTGCTAGTTTCTTTTCTAAGTCACTATAGATCAGGAACTCCCGTCTGAGTGGAAGTTTGTGAATGTTCTGCCAATACTAAAGTAAAGTCTGGTAATAAAAATAACTTCACTATAATAACAGAGCGATTTCTTTGACTAGCGCCCGTTGTAAAACCGTTGAGCAAGTAATCTATAGCAGCATTATACAACATTTGGAATCCAATTATTTATTTTCTTCAGTTCACTATGGTTTTAGATCAGGTTTATCGTGTGTTACCCAAATGTGTGAATTTTCGCATAATGTTTTAAGTTTATACGATAGGGGACTACAAGTTTATTCAGTGTTTCTGGATGTTCAGAAGGCATTCGATGCTGTTCCGGATACGCTTTTATTACATAAAGTTTCACTTTTAGGCCTGCCTCCTTCTCTTCTTGGTTGTTTGAGGGACTATCTAGCTTGCAGAAAGCAGTCTGTTGTCGTAAATCGTACTTCTTCTTCGTATGTTGGCATGACTTCCAGGCTGCCACAAGATTCAGTGCTAGGACCGCTACTTCTTAATGTATATATATGTATATTCCTGATTTGCCAGAGCTGTTAACTTCAGATGTCAGGCTGTGCGGGGTTGACTGCTTCATCTATAAATCTATACACGGCACGGATGATATTGATGTCTTACAACGTGATCTTGACATTGTGGTTTCATGATGCAAAAAAAATGGAAATGCGCTTGAATGTAACTAAGTGTTGTATTATCAGTTTTATCTGAAAACACAAGCCCTATCCATTCTTGTTATACCCTCTCTGGTACCTCCCTTAACCGCGTTGAACATTTTAAATACCTTGGTGTCCATCTTCTGACTTATCTTGGAATAAACATATAGGTTATATAACTGTCAAAGGCAATGGTGTGTTAAATTTCATAGAACATAACTTCAAATCTGTCTCAAAAAGCGCTAAAGGAGCTCTACGTTATCAATATGTGTTTCCAATCCTTGAATATGCTTGTACAGCAGAAATCCTCATGGCCAAATGTTAAATATATAAACTTGAATGCCTACAAGACCGTGCTGCACGCTTTTTGAGTTGTCGTTATAACATTTATTCCATTATAAATCACATTAAGGATGAACTACGTTGGAAAGTTGTTCAGCAACGAAGAAAACTTTTCCGAATAAATTTCTTTCATTCCATTTTTCACGATGAAACTGGCATTGATAAAACTTTCTACATGATGAGACCATACTACTTATAGCACAAAAATTATCTTGCTAAAATGGTTCGAGAAATATAATGTCGTACGGATGTATTTGCGCATTCCTTTTTTTTTTTTCCTTTTACGATTCGCAAGTGGAATCAGTTGGATGCGAGTACTGTGGATGTTCCCGCAAATATGTTTTGCACATCCTTTCAAATCTATGTTTTAGTTCAATGTTCAAGTTACAACTATGCCTGTCTGTTTGCCTTTATTTTTTTTTTCTTCATTCTTGCTTTTCTTTCGACCCCCTACAATAATGCTCAATCGGGCGATGTAGGTTCCTGAATAAAAAATTCTGCACCCATCACAGTAGACTGGGCCTTTTTTGCATTTATATGGTGGCGAAATGCAAGGACTCCCATGTACTGTGCATTGAGTGCATGCTAAAGAATCCCAGGTGGTCGAAATTAATCCAGAGTCCCCCACTATGACGTGCCTCATAATGAGATTGTGGTTTGGCACGTAAAACTCCAGAACTTCATTAATTTTTTAATCCACGGAGAGGAGCCTGCCTGGTCACTTTCACGCGTGTTTCTAGTGCTCGTCGAAAAGCGAACATACGTGGCCCCTTTGAGCAATAAGAACGCCGGACATGGAGTTTTTGCACACTTGAAAAACTATGTTGGTTTAGACAAACTGGCGAGAGCTAGTTCCTGCTCTCCCGCCTACAGTCACACAAAAGGACTAAGAAGCCGATCGTGAAGTTAAGCACCGGGAAAATATCGAAGGATATTTTAGTATTGAGACGTCTTTCGTCGATTGTGTGACGTTATTGGAAGAAAAGAAAATATTTGCATTTTTCTCTTGCACTAGCAGCCTGTTTTGCATGTTCCATGCCTGTATATTTTGACCACACTAATTCCTAAGTATATGGTTGTGACCAGAATGAGAGCTGATATACTCGCATTTTTTTAACGGTTGGCAGACTGTCATCAGAAAAGTCGATCTTCAGAAAGACGAATATTGAATCACTGGCAAATGTAGTCCTGCTTTTGAATATTTAAAAGCCTGTTACCGCGGCTACAAGACGCGTGTAATAAACCTAGTAGAAACAAAAAAAAATTATGCTGACCACCACGTACTGTGGGGATCAAAGTAAGTGAAGCCTTCATGAGCCAGCAAGGCAAAATTGCGTACGACAACAGGCATGCTGCAGGTTTCCATAACGAACACGTCCCTACGCCACCATTGTGGACCTTGCAGAGAAAGTGTAACTTTTATTAGGCACCAAAACGTGTTGAATAACATGACACGACGTGCTTTATTTTGTAGAAACGCGTCCAGCGCCACCGCATGATGATAGACGCGTAGCTAATTTTGGCGACGAACGTGCACCGTAACGTCTATCTTCATCGTAATCTAGAATATGAGTGCGTTCACTTCTTAAAGCGAATCCTTCTTTGCGAATCCACTTGGACTCTCCTGACCACGACGATCGGGTGGTGCTCGGTGAGGAGAGTAAGGGGAGAGAGCCAAAAAATTAAGCATTCATGTATTAGATTGTGAACGCGTAATATGATTTCGTTCAGACAGTGACAATCGTGGATAAAGCTCAGGAATAAACGCTACAGAGAAGGACGCGGTCACATAGAGATAAAAAAAGAGAGCGTTCGTCACGTTCTACTTTCTTTGCCCTCTTCGTGTTTGGACGGACGTGAAGAGAGTTATCAAGCTTTTTGAAGTTTTATAACCTCATGCGTGCGTCCTGCAGGTATCAATGCCTGGACGCGTACATGAAAGTGGTTGCTCCAGACCAAATATTTCGGTTTACTTTCCTTTTTTTTGACATACATACGTAATTTCTATTAAGCTGAAATAATAACATAGCAGCAGAAAGGACATACGGTCATAGAGTATCATTACGGTGAGGGCCCCAAAATAACCCTCCTAATAACCTATGAAGTAACTAAGTCGATCGTTCATTTTCAGGCCAAGAACAACGGTGCGGTAGACTTGTCCTTGACTAACGCAAGGTTTATGTCCGCCGAGGACTGATCGGTTAACTAGTAAGGCGTCCCAGTATGTCAATAGTCGTTTCTGGTAAGCGTCGCACAGTCTCTTAGATTAACCAAACCTGGTTTGTGTCCGACCAGCGTGACCGAACTCAGGAGCAGATACGTCGATTGTGCATACGTACCCGTTTGCTGTGCACCGAAGCTCGATCGCATCTATGATAACTCGTGTACAATTGATTTTTCCACTGTGAGTAGTAAGCGGCGGCATGCCGCTTATGGCAACGCTATAGTGTCGCGGTGTAGGCTCCCGTAGGAGGGATCGGATATAGGAACACTGGGCAATAGTATAGAGTCAACCATGCACGATTCCATGGGCACGACATCAAAGGGTCAACACAACACCTCCCGACGTCAGTGAATGAGCAAGGTTCAGAGAGCAGATGGGGAACCTGCAGTAGCTGTAAGACTCATGGACGGGAATATTTCGTTTAGACAGTTGGTCTGGCTCTTTGCTAGGAGGTCGCGATCCACTGGCACAGGAGACAAGAAATGATCACCACCAAGCGAGAGAGAGAGAGAGATTAACTAGAGACGAGTTTCCGGTTTGCTACCCTGCACTGGGGCGGGGGGGGGGGGGTATAGAGGTTGTAAAGACGACAAAGAGCGAGATGAAAAAAAGAACAAGAAAAAATAAAAAGAAGAAGAGAAAATAAAGTAAAAGCAGGTAACAGAAAAGGCGTTCCGATCACAGGCGTCCGCACAGGTCTGTCGATTTCAAGAAGCGCAGCAGCGCTTGTACGGCCTTCTGATGAGATGTCAAGTCGCGTCGATGTTTCAGAATTCTTTCTTCCGACAGAGGCTGGTCGTCAAACTGGTTGAGCACGACGGAAAGCGATTGTCTCTGCACACTGTACTGTGGGCACTGGCACAGAACATGACGAATTGCTACCGCGTCGCCGCAATCACCGCATGATGCGGTGTTGGCCATCCCTATGCGGAACGCGTAGGCATTGGTAAACGTGACGCCCAACCACAGTCTACACAAAAGGGTCGCGTCTCTTCGGGGAAGTCTTGGTGGAAAAAAGCTCGTGAGAAAGGGCACGGCATAGTATTTCAGTGGCTGCCAGGACATAACGGTATCACTGGTAATGACTTCTCCGCTGAGGCGGCCCGTTCCTCCCATGAGGAGACTCGTGTTGTTCCGATTCCACTATCAAAAGCGGACACTGCAAGGCGACCTTATTTCCTGGCTCATGCTATCACGTACGCTTATTGGACGCCTCCTAGTTCCCAGAAGTGTCGCCTACATAAAATTCATCTTTCGTTAAAGCTGCAATTACCGTAAAAAACTTCCCGCTCTAATGCAACGTTGTTATGCCGCCTCCGGATCGGAGTTGCATTCGCGAAAGCATACTCGTTCTCCATTGGAATCTCTGACACACTACGTGCTACAGCTGCGGTATCGAGACAATATTGAAGACGTACTGTGCTTTTGTTGTCGCTTTGACGTCCAGCTCCGCCCTCTCCGGACAGCATTCAACCGACTAGACTCAATACCGTTACCATAAGCCAAGAGACTTGGACCATGGCCAAGCGCGACACTTGTGGAGAAAGCAACGAAGGCGTTGTTGCAGTGCTTGAAGTCGACAGGTCTCTGCAACTCTTCGCACGCTTGACGGGCTCCTTCGAGTGTGCGCACGATTCTTCCCTTCTTTCTCTATTTCACTCCTTTTACTCCTTTCGCCCAGTGAAGGGTAGGAAACTGGACGCGCGTCTGGCTAACCTCCCTGCTTCTCCTTCCCTCTCTCCTGCTAGAAGGTTTTATTTGCCTGAGGGATAAAAGGTGTCCTCGGGCCATGCAGCGAGATTGGTACGGTACTCTTGACGGAGGCTCCGAAATTCCGAAGAGTGAGAGAAACTGTCCCTCTTACACAGCTTTGGAGAACCATAAGCTAGTATGCAATTCTTCAATGGCTGTCGTCCTAAGCCCAATAACTTGGAAAGTTTTGGCGGACTACCTGGCTTTTTTTGCAGAGATTTACAAATTTCAATTTCGAAGCCAAAAAATATTTGGAACGGTATTCGAACCACCTGAAAACGGTACATTACGAAATAACTGAAACTGAAAGTAACACAGTATGTACTCGCTATACTCGTATCTGCTAAAACAAATTAACGCTTGGCTCCAATACGGCTATAGCAATTATGTCTGAAGATGCATGGTGAACCAAATAGATGCGCAAGCGAAAAATGCTCAGTGGCAGAAGTATCAAAGAGTAAATGCAAAAGACCTACAGACATGGGATGGGAACACCGGCACAAATTCGTGAACACTGGCATAAAGAGCCAACGCGTGTGATTAACAATGGTGCACGTGTGAACGGATGAATTTATATCGAGAACACGTGTCACCGCTGGGTAAATGTTTGATAATGATCTACTGGATGCTAGTAGCAATGCGGCAAAAACTTCATACAGGATGATCATATTTAAGTTTTATTTAATTTTTAAGAATCACCTGTGGCAGCATAACTCTTGTCCTTGAGCTGGATTATGCGAAGAGGCGGACATTATTTACACAAGGAATTGGAACACATATTCATGTAATTAAGGAAAATCCACTAATTATATTTTCAATTAATTACTTTACAGCACATATAACAATTTACCAATCGTAGCCGGCGAGCTTGCAAGACGTATCGACTTTAATTTCCAGGATGATATCAGTTTCAGCATATTATTTCCCAAAGTGTGAAAATAAATACGTGGCTGTTCCAATTACGTCTGTGCTCCCTTGCATAAAAGAGCGCTTTGTTAAAAGTAAGTGGAACAACAGCACATTTTTATGGCAAGTTGGATGGTGCATATCTTCAAACTGCCGTCATTATGGAAATTCATTCCAAATGGATACGCCTTGCAACCTCACCCGCTAGAATTTGTACAATGCAACATGTGCCGTAAAGTCACTCATTTAAAAGATAACTGGTACATCTTTGTTAATTAATTGAATATGTGCACCCGCCCTGGTGCTTAGTGGCAATGGTTTCGGACTGCTAAGCAAAAGGTTGCGGGATCGAATCCCGGCGATGGCGGCCGCATTTCGATGGGGCGAAATGCGAAGACACTCGTGTACTTAGATTTAGGTGCACGTTAAAGAACTCCAGGTGGTCCAGATTTCCTGAGTTCCCCTGTACGGTTTGCCTCCTAATCTGATCGTAGTCGTGGCACGCAAAACCGCATAATTTAAATCTTCTTTTTAATATGTGCTTCGATTTCCCGTGCAAGTAATGTCCGCCTCTCTGAATAATCCAGCACAAGGGCTAGAATTATGTTATCTGCAGCAGACTATTTTCTTTATATTTATAAAACTTGAAAAATTATCCCCCTGTATATTGGTTATGTGAATATTAATTAGGATACATAAAACTTGCTGGTGTAGAATTGGGTTATATATTCTACTGAGCGCGCAATCGTAACGTTTGTTGAGCTCTCTTTCAAGGCACATTAATTTCGTTCACTCACAAAAATAAACTCACACGTGGAATAACAGAAGTGTTTCATACCGAAAAACGCGCTTGAGACACGTGTTAGACAATTATCGCTGTCGTTATTTGTCAACACCGGACCTGCTTGTGCTGACTTATCTTTATAAGATCTCATCTGCGCATTTATGGTTCGTTCAATTATTATCTTCATATATTTGTGATTTCCTTGAAAAAGATTAGTTGCGAGTCAGCGCTCTTTTCCGTTGAGCGCCTCTCCGTAGCACCCTCGACGCCCTCTCTCCCGCTCAATTTCCCCCCAAGAAGATGGATCCCTGCCAACACGCCGAACTTTAATGCAGGCTAAATAAGACGGCGGCATTCAAAATTATATGAAATATATTCATTTGTGTGAATGTTCCTTTGGCATAGTCCTTAAGTGTAGTTGCAGATAACCTTTGTTAATACACATTTAAAGCAGCCTCCGTTTTTTCATGAAGGCGGGAGCTCATCTACTACTCTGACCAACGTACTTGTTCTCATTTATTGGTTCAGCTCTTCGAAGAGTGCAAAGAGCGTTTTTCGGTTTGCTTTTGTTATCATACAAACCTCTTCGTTGTGGCCGAAGAAAGAGAGGGTCGTTTATTCGGATTCCACTATCAAACTGCTGGACATTCAGAACCAATCTCCAAGCGCCGTGCCGCTAGATGTAAGCGGCTTATACAGTCTACAAATATTCAGATGCCCGTTGAAGAGCAGAACGAGAAAGCTGCTTTGAAACAGCACTAGCACGATCGATAATAACTAACCCCTTTGTTCAACACATGTAGCTGTGCGCCGTGCTACATCTGACCTGCTTTGTTATCCCGCCGTCGGACAAAAAGCCTGATTATTGTTTTAAACATTGATTTTCTCGGCAACGAAAGCTCGTGCCAACTACGAAAGCCAACTTCAGATGTGTGGCTGCATATTTAACCGCGTTCAGCGGCACAACTGCGCTGCGGGACGACACGAGCTTTAATTACTGTCATGTCATGCGCGGTTTTGAGCAGTATAGAAACTGACGTGACAGCTTTGCGTCGCCACTGCGTCGTTGTCATGACGACGTCGAACGCTCCCCGAAATTAACTTGTACTGTGCTCAGGTCGGGCTGAAAGCAGTGTTTGACAGAAAAAAAAATAAGAAGAAAGAAATGACGATTCTTCAAAACACCTGTCACGGCTCGCCAACCATATGTAGCCCGGGCTGGACTAACTTTATCCCTGAGCTGCCAGAGCACATATATAATGAAGCCGCCCTTTGCCGTGTCGTGTGTAATAAAATATAGTATAAGACGTCTTATAGCAAAATAGGTATAATGGTGTGTTTTCGTTTCATTTACTGCTTCTTATGTGCCGCTTTCTTGAGCAGCTCCAACATACGTGAGCTACTTTTCTAGTATGCTTACCTAGCGCATGGTGCAAGTAGGCGCATACAAACAGCAAAATAGTTATGCTAATGTAATTTCCTGAATTCAAACAGGAACAGGTATAAATGGGTTAACACCTTCTCTCTGCGTAGCCGGTGGCCAAAAATAACGTTATCGAAAAGCGCCGTGTGGGAACACAAAAGCACGCATCCATAGCAACATGGTGGCGCAATTCTATGGACAACACTTACACTGAATACTTAGTAACGCACTTATTTCTGTGATTCACCGTGCACTCACGCGCATCCCTGCCATATTTTGCTTTTCTTCGTTCGTCGAGCCGGCATACTTTTCGGAGATGAACACTTGCCGAAAAAACCACATCGACGACAAAACGCTCGGCAATCTTCTTAATGTTGTGTGAAAATCTATGCACGTATGGGATCGCAGCCTTAGTATTTTATTTGCTTTCTCTCTTTCTATGGTTGCCTTCCGTTTATATTGGCTTACTTAGCATCTCGCACAATTGAGCTATCACGTATTCTGAGTATACAGACGACCACTTACTTGTCGTCTGAGACCTGAAACTATCTTGCACTTCATGATGCTTGATTTAGCGAATGCGGGACGCAGGATGTTTCGATACCATGCTTTATCAGCTTATAATGGCCCAACAGTAATCCCAAGAGGGGCCTTATGCTTCTACATTCAGCAAAGACGATCCTTAAACAACACATTAAACATCCCATTAAATAACAATATCATTTGGGAGTGCATCTCCACCAGCCCACATGCGAAATCATTGAGGCATATCACATAGAAAAAAGCTGAAATTTCTGTAAACCAACTCCGTTTCACTATATCAAAAAAATGAAATATAATTTATAGATTTGTCTTAATCTTTACGGTAGCTATTTGTTACGTTTGGTTTGGTTTGCTGTTGTTGCTTTGTACGCGCAGCTATTACCACCTACCCGAAATCAGCCTTCATTTTTTTGTTTCCTTCAATAAAATTTTCAATTGATAGTCAGTACTGTCTCCCGTCGCACTTCTGCACGTTCCTTTATTTCGCGCTGTTCGAAATATATGCCTCAATTACATCTACGCATGCCACAAATGTCAAGCTTTAATTTAATAGCGGTTACGTGTATCCGAAAGAGGACCACTTGCGGCGACGTCTTGTGGCACTTTTATGAACTAGCGTTCCGGAAAAGTGTCTGTGTCATGCTGCTTTCTTGCTCACAAAAGAAGACATGCGTCTTGTCTGCCTGACGAGTATTTTTCTTTCCTAATATTTACACTACAATCCGACCACAAACTCTTCGCGTTGCAGGAAGACGTTTCTCACATTTATTAGCCAACTGGTCGGCAGGGAGCTCGAATACCGCGACAAGCGTAACTAAAAGTTTTCAATAGTGCAAGCTCTTGGGCCAATTGGTGCATGATGAACTTGAAAACGGGGGATGCCAGCGAACACGCGAGGGCACGTGCACAAGAAAAAGGCGTTGGACACGGACGTGTGTTCTCAATTTTAACAGTTTTCAAACACGCGTGGCATTTCTCTGCTCACGTAGTGCATAACAATTTGGCTCTGCAATACCCAAGTGCACACCTCCACTCGTCATCTAAAGTGCTGTTCGCTGTTTTTTTTCTTCTAAGTATGCGTATTCACCAGAGTAGAGAATGTGCAAGGCTCACAATAGTTTTAACTCTTGTATAACACACTTTCGATTCAGCGTCATCGAACTCAGTCTCTATCCAATGGGTCGTCGTGTTATGCATAATGTGTACCGTTACGCCGCTATACAATAACGCATATGGACGCGGCACGCGTATGTGGCGAAACACCGGACCGCAGCAGGCGTACGCATGTTGCAAAATTAATCTGTCCTCTTCGCAGGGCAGCCGTCATCATAAGTCCTGCTCCAATCCTCACGTAGACGGCAACAGACAACATCGAAGTCGTAAGCAATGCAGGGTGCTTAGTTGCGGGATCACGTGCACGGAATGCAACGAGTGCAGTTAATCCAGACTTATACGGTCGTGTCGAATGACTGTTGTTGAGGTATAGGCGTCAATCATAAAGCGCTGGAGCTGTTTAGGCGAGAATCACAAATACGTGCGAGTGGCGAATATCGAAGCTGTGCCGTTTTGCGTATGTGCGCTCTGCATTGCTTTGCGTTGCTTTATGTGTGGCAATGGCCTCGTCGCCATGTGTGTAACACTTTACCTCCATCACACGTGTCGCCGACGTCGGATGTTAGGCTGACTTAGGCCTAATGTGTCGTATTACTATTTTATCAATGTTGACACGTCTGGCGGCAGCTGCTGTCAGGAAACACGTTCCACATTTCCGCAGAATGGGCGTCGCGCGAGCTACGCTGTCTATCGCTGAAAGCGCCGGCTGCTGCGTAATAGACAGGTAGCTAGACCACGATGACTGACCTGTGCACTTGATGACAATGCCCATTACACTGATGCGTACCCAAGCGTAGTCGGCGGTTTGTTCCTCGATCACTGTGGCAATCTGGACGCATTGGCGGAAGTGCTTTCTTGGTGGCACGCGATTTCAGCGTGTTACCAACACACTGGTCGTCTGCCAAGTTACGTGTAATATTTTGCACGGTTGGGTCCTTAATGCGAATGTATTTGCTAATATGCACACTATTTTCGGCCATACAAGTCTCGGTGAAGGTCATTGCCGTAAGGTGTGTCATTTAGCAGCAGGGTATGGTCATCTGACCTTTCTTAAAGTATTTTGGTTGGTTGGTTTTGCAAACCATCAGAAAAGAATAAGTATTCTCAGAGCAAATGGATCAGTGTTATAACGTTATCGGCTGGCACGTTTCAAACACTTTCCACGCTCCAACCTTGTACAGTTACTATAAAAAAATAACAAAGAAAGTGTTTTTTATATATTGTTTGCGTTGTTATTTTTTGAAAATGTAGTTTGTAGAATTTGTATGGAGCCTTTATCGTAATTCAGCCAGTCCAGGTAAATTATCTGGACATTCGGACTTCACTTCCAAAACACATCGCAATGTCCAGGTGCTCAACTAAAAATATTCACTATTGACTTTAATTGTTCATTTCAGGGAATCTGTTGCAATTGCAAAATTGAAACCGAGAAGTAGTGGAGTATCGCCGCCAACAAACAACGCGAAGGGAACAAAAGAAGACAGAATCAAACAACACAGGCGACACAGCAGCCGTGCTATTTTCTGAGTCCTTTGTTTCTTTTTCACGGTTTGATTTTGACGAAGTGAACGTATACAAACTCGCCCAAGTCACCGTTTGATAAAAAAAAATAAAGGAAATTACTGGAGTCATCTTTGTTTAGCAAAATTCGTCAGACTAACACTACTTTCAAATATTCGTGTTTATAACATGCTCTTTTATAACATACAAGGTATATTCACGCTCCCATTAACACTTCCTCAATACCACTACTCTACGGTTCGAGATGATTATAATTTGAACATCACCGCGTTTTATAGCAGATTTTATGGGCAAATACCTCGAAAAGGGCTGTAGTCTTATCATTTCTGCTTAGCCGTGCATGACTGCCGTACTGCTCGCCATTTTTTCATTGTTGCAACATGGGTACTAACATGAATAGTTAAATCACCAATTAACATAATGTGTTATTGGCTATCTGTACATTACAATTTCTCATGCAGATTATTACCGCCTCTTTCAGCAATTCACCTAAAAACCGGCACAGCGCATCTCTTACACAAGATTTATGAAAAATGTGTTCTAACTAAAGTAACCCGCAAACACACACACGCGCGCCCGCCCACGCACAAATTTGGTAGACAAAATTCAGCGCTAGACGTACGCCACATAAGGCCGGTTTATTCTCCGATATCGTAATGAAGCTGGCAAGTGAAGAATAATGAAACACGTAGCTCTGGTACATACGCTATGTACAAACGTGTTGCCCGAATGCCCAAAGTATGAAAAACGTAATGTCCATTGAACCTGTAATACCGATCGATCCTCATGACGGGAACACCATACAATCAACGCCGCCTATTATGCGAGCCAGAAAACTTCCGAAGCGCGGGATATTCAAAAAAATGTATATCCCTTAATAGCCGAATGCTTTAGTTTTATTGTCCTTAGCTGGTTGACCTGAAACTCCCTTTCCAAGCAGCTCCCCATGTAGAAGTATTATATCATGAAATTGCTCGTTTCATAAGTAATTTCTACTTTGACGTGCGTTTTTCCTAGGCTTTCTCGAATAGCACTAACTTTTGCATTAATCTCGGTTTTTCTATGCCGCCATTCACTTCTAACAGCAATAGACTAACAGCGGTCGAACAAGGCCTGGTACATTTGGCGCTCCGGCTTGAGAGATTCCTTGGTTCGACCACCTTTGATCGCATGAAGCTTCCATCTCCCTTTATTCACCTGCCTTGTTTGGATTACATCAATAGACTTTCATATGAAAATATACGCTTACGTTAACAATATTTCCTCTTCTCTAAATTTTTCTGCATCGCAGCTTTCTAGTCAAACTTGATTTTGTTTCTTGCCACTGCCTCATAAGTTTCAATTCTATTTAGCGACGTCAAGGGTCTTGAAGAAAGCCTTCTTATGATTTCTTTTTTCGGAAATCTTCACCGTTGCATTGACATTTGTGGCGAGAAATAAGACATCAAAACGCTGTCTACGAGTCGAGTTGCCGTGACGCGTGACCTCATGCGTCACGCATAATGCATGATCATGATGATAATGCATCATGATCATGATGTCTGGCCATCATGATCATGTCTGGCCATCTGCTGTCCACCGTAATGTGAGCAGGAATTAGTTGCGGACTCTTTGTTGTGAACTATGTCGTCACGAGCGCATGAAATGTCATATGAACAAAAAAGCTTCACTGTAGCTTGCTAGGCGTATGACTGGGCAAACATCTACGGCATTTTTTTTATGTACCTCGGCCTCACTTTCTCTCTGTGCTGTCAAATCGCAGTTGTGAGGTAAGCACTAGATACCTGTGAAGTGCACTTCGCAGACCTTTACATATGTTACAAATTATAAATAATAATTTGTTGACTACCTACTGACGTTATTTTGTCATCAGTAGATATTTTGTGTAGATGCAACATAATTAAAATTATGGGGTTTTACGTGCCAAAACCACAATATGATTGTGAGGCATGCCGTAATGGAGGAATCTGGAAATTTGGACAATCTGGAGTTCTTTAACGCGCGCCTAAATCCAAGTACGCGGGTGTTTTCGCATTTCGCCCCCATCGAAATATGGTCGCCGTGGCCGGCATTCGAACCCGCGACCTCGTGCTTAGCAACCCAACACCTAGTCACTAAGCAACCATGGTGGGTGAGATGCTACATAATATCACGCAAGAGTTTTTCTTGGGAAACAATGAAGTGCGTAGTTTGGTTCTCCCTTAATGGCTCAACAAAGAAAAGCGCAGTACATAGAAAGAAAGAAAGAAAGAAAGAAAGAAAGAAAGAAAGAAAGAAAGAAAGAAAGAAAGAAAGAAAGAAAGAAAGAAAGAAAGACAGACAGACAGACAGACAGACAAATGCAGCCTGTCTTGTTATTTGGGCTATTTCTCGGGACACAGTGAGGAAAAACCTTGGGTCTAGTTCAATGAACGTGGTCCCTCGGCAATGCTGCTAACCTGCGAAGCCTGTTTTTCCCCCACTCAAGTAACGATACCCCCCATTTCTCGAGATTTTGTAAGACGTTGTTCAATTTGTCAATTTGGTTTTTGTAAAGGTACAGTTATTTCTGATGAAAACGGAGCGCAAACCTATAGTTTAAATTTATTTCCAAGTTCGTTTTTATAAATTTAGATATGAAATCGCTGCACTCAAACTGAAATGATGTTGCCGTGCAAGTTGTGCTAACAGCAGTTTCTCGTGCTAAAAACACAGCCTTCTGCTTGCAATTATATTCACGAAAGAAGACATCAGCACCTTTATACTTCGCTAGACATGCGAAACAAACTTGGGCAGCAGCAAAATGGCAAGATTCACACGGAAGCTTGACCGAATTTTGGGGGAGCTAGCACTGGACGACCTTTACAGAGTGCAACAGTGTCAGAACAGTGTGGCACTTCACGACACCAATATAATGTATATGAAATAGATTTGCTTGCATGCCGGGACTTACTGACGTAGCCTGCAGATACGCGCTCATTCTTTTCCTTTCCTCGCCGAAACTCACCCAAACATGAGCACTGGGACGATGTTGATCAGCTTATAGGCGGTTCAGGATACATTTGCGCGCAAAGATGGCAACGCAGGGCGCCGACCACCTTGTCATGTTCAGCGCTGGGTATTTGTGTACACTTATGTCGTGATTTGCATGTGCTGCGATGTTTGATACTGTAACACGTTTGTTTTGCCGGTAACAGATAAACATTTCATTAAAAGGGGCGTCTAAACTGGCAGCATAGCTGTACTCCATTAACGAGCCCAGCACGTCCACACTTTGTCGTTTGCTTGGCGAGAGACATTTGCTTCACCGGCAGTACGACCACAAGTAATAGTTCGCATGCTAGTGCGAAGGTAACTTGCGCTGACTGATATCAAAACACGCAGTCACGTCAGCAGTTCCACGCATCGGTCATCGCACGGTCGCATCAGTGGTTTCTCACGCTTCTTTTTTTCCGCCACGTATCAGCACAAATTTACCTTAGATTTGGAAAATATTTCCCAAATAAGGTCTGAAATTCCTCCATTGAGGAAATTTTTTTCAATGGTTGGCAACACTGTTCCTCGGTTACCGTTTATCTCAACTGTCAATACGGTCGCCGCGTATAGCATCACTGGCCGTGAGAAGCGGAAGTGGCTGAGACACCGAGTTTCATTGGCCGTTTCACAGAGAGAAAAAGAAAACGTAAGAAGGAGCGTCACGTGAAAACATTCAAGCCTAGTCATGAAAAAATTGCAGTTTCGACTAAGGCCAAGGAAGGAAGGAAAACAAGTGGTCAAAGGCAGAGAGGTTAACCAGCTGAAGTGTCCAGTTGGCTACTCTGCACAGGGGGATGGGGTAAGGGGCAGAAAAGACAAGGAAACAAGAGAAATTTAAAACAAAAGAAAAAGAAAAGCTCTTAAAGTCATACCAAGATATAGCGTTGCCATCGAGCTCCTCGCACGATGCTCCAACAATAAGCGGAGAGAACATGGCGCGATGCACCTGCTGCTCTGCAGCACAGATACCATGGCATGTTACAACGCTGGCGTCGCAACTCGGTGGTACACAAGTTGAGACTGACGGAAGACCGCCGACGTTTGTCAAAAAAATAATTAAATTATGGGGTTATAGTGCCAAAACCACGATCTGATTATGAGGCGTGCCGTAATGGGGGACTCGGGAAATTTAGACCACCTGGGGTTCTTTAACGCGCACCTAAACCTAAGGACGTTTGTCAGCGCCCAATGAAAGGATTAGATATAGACTTACCTTGACCTTCACTGCACTTTCCCTTCAGACGCACCACGGTGCGATATATGCACAAAACGGCTCAGCAGCAGCGCTAATGTGTGTGCGGACCACGTGAACAGCACAAGGATTCAACAAGCGATGCACGCATTTCGCGAGTGAAACCAGGCAGAGAACAGCGTCATTTTCTTGCCGTTCAGATGCGCTTCGGCAGAGAGAGAGAGATAAGGGCAGCGGCAAGGAAAGCGTAGCGTGGTACTGGAATAATAATAATAATAATAATAATAATAATAATAATAATAATAATAATAATAAATTGGCACATTGCTTCTGTTGTGCGTAGGCTCGAGGAGAAGCGCAGTCTTCGAAGGGCGCATGTGTTATCAAAGAAGACTTGTATTCAAACTGAATTATATTTTCATGAAGATAACGAGAGTGAGGAAAAAAAGACCATTCGATTACAGAGTGACCTAACTCCGCTTACAGTAGCCGCTGCCAATAACTTTCAAAAGCCGATGAGATTGAGTAAAAAAGTTACCGTGCTTAACGTCCAAAAGCAACTCACAGGCTGTACCAAAGACGATGTAGTGGGGTGCACCGGATTCATTTCGACCAGGTTCGTTTTAACGCGTACCCAAAGCACGGGTACAGGAGCATTTCTGCATTCTGTCCCCATCTAAATGTCGCCGCCACGGTCGAGAGTAGGACACGTGGCCGCGTGCTCAACAGCATAACGCAATAGCCCCTAACCTACCGCTGCGGGCGAGATTCTGCAAGATACTTGTGTATCTGTGTCTCTTAGCGTCGCCGCCACTATGTGGTGATGTTAACGGGTAAAGTGAGCAGCCACACACATTTTGGAGTGGCATGCTCCACTGTAGCGGTCCCTTTGCCTCTGCCCCAACTCCACTCGTCATCTTTCAATTGAAGACGTCCCACACGACATCATCGATGGCGACAGAACTCGCAGCTATCCGTGCTGCTCCGGAGTTTATTGGTCCCGAATCAACACAGGCATGGTGCATGGACTCGAAGGCAGTTCTCCAGTGTCTGCCGTCCCCTTTCAACCACGGACCTAAGGCGCAATTAGTCGCAGACGTCCGACTACTTTACCATCACGCAATCGACAAGAGACGCAACAACATCTACCACTGGATACCGGGTCACTGCGGAATTTCGGGAAATCAACACATGCGTCCACAGGGTTTCACTCTCCCACACGTGAGCTTACACAGGCTCTGTGGAACACCAGTGAATTCACCAAGGCAAGTCTCCACAAACTGGATCCATGTCTCCAACTTCGTCTTCTACCAGGGAGACCACAAGCGGAAGCAGCACTTCTGTGCCGCCTGCGGCTCGGCGTGGCATTCGTGAACGCCTATTCCTTCCGCATTGGAATGGCTGACAGCCCTGCTTGGGACAACTTTGGCTGCGAAAAGACGATCAGGCACCTCCTCTGTGATTGCCCCCGTTACAATGTGGCAAGAAAAGTGCTCGCGACCGCGCTAGAAAAACTGGACGATCGCCCCTTAACAGAGGAAGAAGTGATATGACACTGTTCCAGACGGGTCTCGGCACTCAAGGTCTTAAGTGCTCTGCTCAAGTTCTTAAGGGCTTGTGAATTCTGCTACTGTCTTTGAAAATCGTAGCACGTAGCATCGCGTTAGTGTCTGAAATTTTCTCTTTATTTTTTATTTGTTTCTTCTATCACCTTTTGTTCCGTTTACCTGTTTCCCCAGCACAGGGTAGCCAGCTGGCACTTACACTGGCCAACCTCCCTGTCTTTTCTACATTTTTTTTCTCTCTCTCTACTAGTCTGCGATGTTCCTTGCCGTCGAGCTGGCCACGCGCCGCACTTTTGTTTGCTCATCTGATATTGCGGCGAGTCCCCCAGAATCCTACGAGGGCCTGGACCAGGGTATCAATGATGCCCGGTTAAAAGCATCACGGGCGAGCTGATGGGCCAGCTCATTGCCGTCAATCCCCGAATGCCCAGGGACCCAGCTGAGGAAAACGGTGGAAGGTTGAAGTGCGGAGACCGCTCGTTCGACCTCCTGTTGGAGTGAATAGGGTAGGGTGCGGTTCGGAAGTTTACCTCCAGCTCCATCTCGACAAGCGCCTCTACTCTCCCCCTCATTCATCACTCACTGTGCTGGAGGCTCGCCTTCTGCGGCACATCCAAATGAGTGCACCGGTTACACCTTCCCGCCTCTTTCTCTATCGCTATCGTTCCGACCCCTCCTGTCCCAACTGCCCCTCTACTTATGCCGACCTATCCCATTGCCTATTCTACTATCCGGCTGCTCAGCAATCAAGTTCCTATCCTCCCCCTTCACTTTCTATCACCACCTGGCTGGACTGGCTTGGCGCTGAAGGGGAAGAAGAATAGCGTCGACTGGCCACCCAGGCGGTCGATATGCTCGGCCTGTAATTTTGGGCTGAATAAAAGTCCTATACTACTACTACTTTGCTCATCTCCTTCTACTCTTATTCTTTCACCATTCCCTCTCCCCAAAACCGTCCTTGAGGTGTCCACCAGAGTGTGAGACCGTTACCGCTGTTTCCCTCTTTTTATAGACACCTTCTCCACGTCCTCCTTTCTCCTGTAGGTAGGCTCCAACGCAATGACGTATTACAGTAGCGCACCGTGGTGCAGACACTCGCACAAAATATTGCAGCGAAGCGCGCCACCTCGTCCTGCTGATCTGCTCAGCTCGCAAGATAAAGTGTTCGCACACACATCACTGGTAGACGTCGACAAAACGTCATCGAAATCTTCGCCAGGAGGTAGTTTACATCCGGTCGCGTGAGCAGAAGTGCGCGTAGTCACAGCTGAGCACCACTCACACATCTCGTACAAATGTATATAAAGCGAACAGATAATGAAGCCTTACAACTTACCTTGCATCTTGAAAGAAGGTAAGGCGTGAAAACACGCACACAAAAGAACCAGACAACACAAACGCCGATTATCAATTGAAGGGCGCACTGTGGCGCAAAAGAAAGTAGACACAAAACTTATCTGCGCATGCTCAGCTATTTCCGCCACAGTGCACCCTTCAACTGATAGTCGGAGTTTGTGTTATCTGGCTCTCTTATCTTGTGTCCGTGTTTGCACGCCTACCTTCTTTCAGAATGAATCCCTGCCAGCAAACTCAACTTTCTGTGGTTCTACACTTGCGATTTTTACATTTCCACTTCAATTAGAAACAAGTATTTCTCCTATGGATTCCTTGGCTTCATTATCTGTTGGCGTCATATGGTTGTGACGATCGCCCCTCGGTTCCCATTTCTCTCGTTCTCATACAAGCTAAATACGATACTTGACATACCTCGGCCACCTACGGCCACAGTACATCCGACTCGAACAACGGTGTGCAAAATTTATATATTATAAAAGCAGAGCAGACAGACTCGAAGAACAGTCAAGTCTCTCCTAGCAGCGTTGTGCATGAGAAAACTAAGCAACGAATACAAGCGCCGTGAACGCACTGAAAGCTTCGTTCATATGCAACACGTCCGACTTTTATGCTACTCCCCCTCAGCAGTAGCTGATACCACCCCACATCAACTATCTGCCCAGAATAAATAATCCTGGTTTGCCCTCTCTTGATTTAAGAAATATTTCGAGGCAGCGTTCCTTAACACAACGCACGATGCTGATCGCCAGCTAGGAACACCCGTTATCGTCACGACTTCTGTGCTTCCAATCCTGTCAGCGCATCGAACGAAACGACGTGAATGGTGTGACGCGAAATCAAGGCTGACAAGAAATATACCTGCCGACACTTTTCCTTCGTTACGCCCACGTCTGCAGACACAGCCAAGAGGCGCACATAATCAATATTTTCAAGTGATTAATTGAGAAATGCCGCTGCGATAATTGGCCTCTCGAGCTTTTCCTTTTTTTTTTTTCGCTTGACAGGCAGTACGCGCTGAAAAAAGCACATGTGCACTGACTTCGCTCTGACCTAAGTGAAAAGGCGTGCGCCTTAATATTAAATGCCAAGACAAATAGAAAACATTTTGTCTTTCTTGAACGTTTTTCTCCTTGCATTTTACAATAATTTGTGGCCGGACGGTTTCGCTTACTGCTAATTTTGTAATAACGCGAAGTTCAGTCTATTAGTTTTGTCGCGATACAGGGCTCTCATTCTTGCGCCGCGTCGTTGATTACGTCCATCGACTGATTAAACAGACTGCTCTATACATCAACGTTTGTGACGTTACAGTAATTTCTAAGTTTTACTAGTATTAAAGGATGCGATACGCGGGAATCGGAGCCAAATTCTCACATTAAAGCTCGTCTGGTGAAAGCTTTGGTTGCGTAGAGATTGCGTTGAGATTGACAAAATTTTGGTGTCATGACCATGAAGAAACGTCATCGGTATAAGAGAGAGCCAAAGTGTACACAAACGCAGGGTGTTATTTGAACTGTGTTCAAACAGAAAATTGAATATACAGCAATTTCATAATCTGTCTATCGCTCTTGAATACTCTCTTGTAACTGAATGCAATGAATACTGCTATTCAGTGTATTCGTTCCGTCGTCCATGCGAACATCCTGGTACAATGAATGGCTGGCTGCTTACTGGCCCCTTCAGGCACCCACATTACGAAACATAATCTTGTCCAGACTACCTTGACCTAATACAACGTAAACGTCAGGAAATTGAAATATATCCGCCAACCAATTGAATTTGTCAACCTTGCGACTGAATGAGGTCCCATACAGTGAACATTTGTACAATACTATAAAAATCTATTTTTGGACATTGCAAGTACGTAGAGTACAATGAGACTAACAGCATCCATGCTATCTCGTTCTTTGCTCTGCTAGCTTCTATTGCGGTGGGCACTCCCATATTAGCGTCTTTTTTTAACCCACCTAGTATTCAATGCGCAACGTGTAAACCACCACCGTCGAACTGTAATCAGCGTTCGTTGTAGTCAATTAGACGTCTAGAATGAGAAGCAGCTAGCACAAAGTAAGATACAGTCGGCACGTCATCGTTTTCTTTGCGCCATCACAATCACCGTAACGACGTTATCTCGTCGTTCTCGTCATGTCGGCTATTGCTGTTTTCGGTTGCACTCAAGACTTTTATTCTGAGTGACCCATTGCAATTTTTTATTATTAGGGTTGTTAGCCAGAAGCAGGCTGGTAGGAAAACCCACAAGCTTTGCGTGAATGTGCATGCCTGGTCAGCTCACTCACCTCAACTGCGTTCTTTTGATCTACAGTTAGCTACGCGGCAGGTAGCGGTCGTTAGAATTTTTCAACTACCAAAATCTGAAGCATGTACATCACTGAAAGACAACGAAAGGAACAGAGCAACAAGTTTCATTTGCCACTACCTTTTTCGCGGTTGCCTCAGGAAAAGTTGTTTTCCCCGAGTAGCCTTGAAGAACAAGTCCAAACGATAACAAGTTTATTGCCATCATCATTAACGAAAATAACGACATGTTTGCAAGAACTGACTGCTCAGCAGCTGAATGCTGTGCGAGTTCACTGAGGTGAGAGCGCGGTGTAAACTCGCTATGCCTGATGACACGCGCAATCCTCCCGTACATATTCAACTTGGCTGAGGGAAATGCTATCACGAGCAGTGATCACAATACGACCATTGAGTACCATTGAACGGTGCATAATGGTCACTGTTATCCTGTACAGATATCTTGAAGTGTTGGTCCCCGCCATAAGGCTACTAGCTTCAGCTCAGCCATAAGGCTGAGCCATAGGACATAAGGCTGGAGCTCAGCCATAAGGTTACTAGCTAGCTTCGTGAAGGGGCGATGAGTGTGGTGGGGAACAGCGGAATATCGCTGCCGCTGAGCGCAGTGACTCTGCCGTGCCCGTCAAGAGTTCACAAAACGTCGTCAGCGTGGCACGAAGTCGTTGGGTCGGTTCACTTGTAAGCAGTGGGCGCATGGCTTCAATGTCTTCTGGATGCTTGACGTGATGAATCTCATTCGTTTTTGCTCCCACGGTGCATTTTGGACGGCGGTGGTTCATCGCAAACATGAAATAAAATATTCTCACAAGCTCGTAGTATGACGCGTTGACTAAGTTTACACTCTGGCATGGGCGTGCGTGTTCTTCGCGCATTTTTGAACTATGTAACATGAGCAGTCGCACAAACTGCGATGAAACGTGCTAGTGTCCCCTCACTAGTGACAAAGTCTACAGCCGTCCATCCGGTGGTGGTGCAACGAGCTGACGACCAAGTTGACGGTGTGCTGCACTACAGTGAGGCTTGTCACACAGTCACGTGAACACGTCGAAAGAAGAAAATTATAGAAGCTACGCGCGTGGAGCTTTCTTCAGTCCGTTCATCTGTGCGGAATTGATGCCAGCCGTCCTGGATTTGCCCTGCATAACAAAGATCAGAGATAAGAATCGGTCATCGACACAGACAGTTGTGTCCGGGTTTATGAGACATTAGGAAATTTTAGCACGGTGGTCACTTACTAGTGTAAACTTATAACTAAGATATCGGAAGACAAATTAAGTGCCATCTTTTCTAGATGGCGACATCGTGTGATGTTGACACCACAACACCTTATAGCCATTTATCTGTTAATTACACGACTCTTCTGGAAAGAAGGCATTCAAAAATACCTTCGCGACTAGTGCGTCGCTGCCGACATGTTAACACTAGTAGTATAAGTCCGTCTTTAAAACAAAGGTTATGCGAAGTTTTGTCGAACAGCGTCAGCGCAGTCGTTTGTATATATATGGTTTGTATATTCCAATATCCGGATACACTAGTACGTATCCGCTATGCATAGTCCCATACAGCTTTTGCTCATGTAAGATGCACGCTTTCCCAAATATGCCACTTCGAGCACTATATCTTTACGTTCTTTATGTAGCTCTGGCTGTTAAAACCTTCCCAGTGCAACAGAGGTTAGCTGGGGCTTACAGGGAGCATTAGTTTCCAGCAGTCGCTACCTCACCTGCATGTAAAAGATGAACACCATGATGGCGCAGATGCACGAGCCGATGCCACCAATGATGAGGCCAGATGCTATCGTTGCGTTGCCCACTTTCTGCGGGAACTCCACCTTCTGTCGGAACTCTTCTGCCATGGAAGGAGCAAGCTCTGCCCGCTGCACAGAAGCCAATGAGGAATAATTTAACGCGAGAGGAAGCGTACGAAGGCGGAGAAGTTAACCAGTACTGCGCGAAGTTAATTCACCTAGGAGAATGGGGATTGCATTATAGGCGAGAAAGCTTCCCGGCTGAGAGATTCGCGAAAAGGCTGACTTTAGTGTGGACTACGGAAGTGGCCCGCAATCGCGCGGTGCGATGCGTTCGTCGCATATACAAGTGCAAAAATAACTTTCAAATTTCAGGCAGATTGCAGACTGCATTCGTGGCTCCACTAAATTTGCTTCTGTAAATGTTTTTTGTCGCCGATACATTCATTTGATTATTCGTGTAATATTTTAGCATTCACGAACTAGCACGAACAAAAATGGACGCACGTCTCCATCTTCCTTACCTCTTCAATCCAGACGACTGGAAATATGGTGTCTTGCACGTTTTTCAACAACCTGCGAAAAGACCGCATCAACATATGTAATTCAGCCAGTTCTTATCTCCTACAAATAAAAGAGAGAATGGTATTTGTCATATCTAACACTTTTTAATCGAAAGTTTCCTTCTGCAGACCGAGACGCTCACGTCAAGGAGCACCGGTCGCTCTTCGCGCGTGTATATTCTTGTCGCGCAGCATTCGGGTCACTGCGCTCCCGTTCGTTCGTGGGCTCGATTTCCGGCCGGGGCGGATGCATTTTAGAGATCGTATGCGGTGACGCCCCCTCGCACGTAAGTCTGCTTCGCGAAGCTTTATTTTTGTTTTTCACGCAGTGCATCCCCAGCCCTGCGACCCTCCGCTGATCCCGGACGCTGAACCCGGCACACACACACACACACACACACACAGAACACGCGCTCATGAGTGCGACCCGAAACGGGGCACTTGGCGTGCGTTCAGGTCACATGCACGGCTTCGTCGTCACTTACGCCAGTCTCTCGTTGCTCTTGAGATCCACGTTGATTTGAAGCCTCTTCGATGCCCGCATTACAAGACCCGTCAGCTGCGGGAGCAATAGAAACAATGTCGGTGATCAATTGACATCAAGCGTAGCTAATTAATTGTAAGAAAGAGATGAAATGACTCATTTAGTGCTACTTCTGGCAGCGTCAAAACCTTACCGAATATAAATGGCCTGCCTTTCTGCGCGAGGCATTCGTTTGTGGGGAAACCGCACACTTCTTCAAACCAGTGTTCGCGCTTGCTGAACTCTTCTACAAAAATTCTCTATCGAGCAATGAAGTGTATGAACGCCGAGTATGACAAAGGCTGAGCACCGGCTGACAATACCAACGTAGGAAGCTCCACGATCTCCCTGTAGTTCACCGTCTGTACGATTCTCGCAGTGGCATCACACTGCATAGATGAGAACGCTCTTGCATATTGTTATACTGAAACTGTTGTTGGTGTCAGGCCGGCGTTATTTCTCTAGTATGTCAAGGAACTACGCGCAGTTCTATAGGAAGCAGTGCCGTTCCGTGCATGTAAAAAATGTGACTCCAGCTTCGTTCCTGTTAAACCTCGGTGGTCATTATATGCATCGCCATAAATCAGAGTCTGACCCAACGTTGCCTCATCGCACTCGCCCAGTGTCCGCATTCTGGGTCGATGATATTTAAGGCATTGAGGTGATCGAGAATATGGCTCCTGTGTTCGCCAGTTAGTCCCGGCCAGCAACCACTGCTTTCTAAGCTAGTGCAGTGGCATAAACCATCCTGCCGACTGACACTGGTTTTTCCGGTAGGGACGTAATTGACCACTACGAAACTCGTAATGTTTTGGTATCAACACGGTGGCTCACCGCTGTAATGCAGAAGAGACCAGCAGGACACCGAGAGCTAAGCGGTTTTTTTTTCCTTTTCTAGCAAGCGCTTACCAAGATAGAGAGAAATAAATGATGCATAGAAAGGCAGGGAGGTTAACCCTTAGAAAGGCAAGCGAGTGTTATCCTGTGTGCGAAAAAACGCGTCAACTTTAGGACGGCGGCTTGTTCGCGTAGAAACACAGCATATATGAAAGCGTAATGAAGCTATCTAAAAACGACTCACGCCAGCATCCAAAACTAAGGGGAAAGGCGATCGCTGCCGTTTTTCCTACTGGGAACTGAATGATCGCCTTTTTCGGTGCAACGAGCAGTTACGCAGAGGACCGCCAAAGAAACTGTCGCGCTCATCGCAAATATAGCAGGCTTCGACAATTTCTCACAAAGCTTTATGTGCAAACACCAAGTTCGCCGTACCCTACGTCAGGCGACCGACATTGCTCTCTCTTTGTGAGAGAAATGCGACATCATCCTAGAGCAGTTTCCAAGTCGGTGCATGCAATACCAAGTATACCAATGGCTAACAGATCTCTGGACATTGTTCACGCGAGGCCTTACGCGACCCGTGTTGTCCTGCACTGGCAAGTGTTGTCGTTTTGTTTTGTTTCCACTGGGTACTGCGCCACGGCAACCATGCGTGAGCGCTGCACGTGCCACAGAGTATTGCGTACGCGTTAAGATCTTAGTGCTTTATGACAAGCCGGCAGATGCAAACATCAGAGGAGAACTTTTAGACGTTGCCACACAGGACAGTGAACGATGTAAAAGCCCCTGCTGGGCACCACGCACCACGAAGCGTGAAGCTGGTGGGGCCAAGGTTTTCACACTTTCTACGAGTGCTTGAAAGTGGTTTGCTTTACCGATCCACCGTATGCAATATATGCAAGAGGTGCCTCTTCCCTTTATTTTCTTGCATGCGTTACTAAACACTATGAGTAGAGAGGTAAGCGGCCGCAAATCCTATGGCCGCACCATCCGGCCTCCCGTCCAATGTGGAAGACACTCGTCAAGGACACGCCATGTTGCGTGACCCATAGCTTAGCGAAGAAGGCGCGGTGCCTCGATCTGTTGCAGCAGCCAGCTCACCGGGTGTATGTCGAGGAAGGTCTCGTGCATCTCCTTGACGGGCCTGAGTCCGTGAACGGCGCGCACAAAGCCCTCGTCGCCGTTGTAGAAGTGCGGCGAAGAGAGCACGATGGGCGCCCCCTTGCGGCAGGCGGCCACGTGCGTGACGCCGCTCTTGGGGCACACGGGTGCCGTGAGGCAGAAGCAGCGGTTCTCCTCGCGGATGTCCGCAGACTCGAACAGCGACGCCGGGATGGTGAAGCGCCAGGCACGGATGCCATGGACCTCGGTTTCCTTCTCGTAGCGGAAGTACATGGACCTGCGGTGCCATTAAAGCGCCTTTATTTCCTGCCTGGGGCGGTACTGTGAGCGCTCTCAAAATCGGTCATGCTAGCTAATCTGAGCCGATCAGTAATGATATGACCGAAATTGGAGCCAATCAGAGAAGACAACGTGCATGAAATTGACAAGGTGATGGAGCATGATCGCGGCTACTAAAGATAATTTAATTGCCAGAAACACCAACCCGTCAGTAGCTGTTGCTGAACCAGAGGCACTTCCCACAGGAAAATGACGCATCAGTTTGGCCGCCCGCGCAGAAGACGGCACGTGAGCGCGCGTCAATGGCGGCATGACTCAGCGTGTGCATCAGGTTACACGGGCAGGCGACCGTGCATCGGCGAGCACATTCATCCACGCGCAAGTTGCAAACCGCTTCGTCACGGCGTAAGGGAGCGTGTCAGCGGCTTTGCGAACAGCCACTGTCAGCTCACACCGCCGATGCAGGGTGACACGCGCTCGCATATTCACTTTCACGCTTTATTCAGCGCGGCAAAGAAAGACTTGATCGCAATTCCATCAACAGTTACAAAATAAGCAAGGTGGACAAGGCTATGAGACGGCGCAGCTGGGGGCAGCGATGAGACAAACACAGCGTTATGACTCAGCGCTAAGTTTCGCCTCCCCCTGTGTTCTTTTTTCTTTACATTTTCTACGCATAATCAAGAATTTTTTATCTATATTATAGCCATACAAGCACTGAAAACTGCGGAATTTATTGACAGCTTCGTTCGAAATACTTGCAAGATGCTTCAGTAGCGGCTCCAAATGTTTTTTGAAATTAACGAAGTCCTTATTGAATCACATGCAATCGCATGTTCACATACGAAAGCACATCACAAGATCACCGAGAAAATATGTGGTCTGCTGCCGTGCAGCTTCTTACAAAGCGTTAATCTCGCACACTCTCCCTAGGCCACCATGCATGAAGAGGCAGTGAGGGCAGATACTAGGCGACTAGACCCCCGAACGTCCGACCCATTTTTCACGCAAATGAATAGGGTTTTTCTCATGCGTCAAAATACATGGTTGATAACGCTTCAAGCACATGTAGGCGCAGTCTTAATAGTACTTTTCTGTTAAACGCGATCTTGCTTTATCGCACCACGTCTTCGGTGACGATGAACGCGTGACGAAAGATGCGACCCTGCTTACTTGTCTTAACTTAGCGTTTGCGTCAGAAACGAGAACAGCCAATAATTTAGTTCCTAACTCTGATTCAATTCTCTATATCCGTCGTCGATAAGAAGAGGCAATTCACGGAATCTCTCACGAGTCCACGTCCCAAGCGATGCAAGGTTTCATGGCATTTACGGAAAGAGCCCAAAATAACAAGTTTGTATTGTGTCTTGAAGAAAAGAGAAAGGCGAGCTGGAATATAATATAAATGAGATATTAGGAAGCATACCATAATCTTGATAGCTTTTGTTTTTGTTTTATTACTACTTGCTTGCTACTGATTTAGAAGATGGGAGGTGTTCGCTGATGAGTGATTGAAATTCCCCCTTCAACTTGATTCATTCTTTTATTTTTTTAGCAATCTCTGTGCGTAGCTGCTGTGTCAACTTCTTACAGCACAAATTTGAGATACCTGTCATGACTTCGAAGGAAACAACACAAATTCGAGACTCCTGGCGCTCACTGATCTTGAAAAACGAGTAAATCAATAAGTAGCATCTTCTAAATTAGCCTTTCAGTAAATTGTAACTATACAAATGGCCTTCCAAGGCCAATTAAGTGCGACATGTCAAAAGGCGAACAAGAACTGTAACGCACCCATGGCCACTCTTTCGCATGTGCTCTGCAATGTGTTCATGTAAACAGCCAATGATCGTAAGATTCGCCGTTACGACTATTCGGATGACTCGTTTCATGACAAATACCATCGCTGTGACGCGCCATGACTGGATCGAATCCGCGCCGGCAACACCGTGCTGAAGCAATATAAATAGCTGCGTTGTTTGTACGTCTGAGCAGACCCGAATCAATTAATTCATGTTTTATTTGTCCCGGCCAATTACGGAGCGGACCCCGGATAAAATACTGCAAGAAAGTAGCTTGAGTACATCCGGGGACCTGAAAACAAGTTTGCATACATCATACAAGGGCGGCACGCAGGCCCAGTTTATGTCAGCAGGCAATGACGAAATAAAATTTTAGAAAGACACAACATTTAATAATAAATATTGGAGAATTAAAGATCTATAGCAAGACCGCATACTGTGTAAAAAAATCGGTTTCAGAAAACAGTATTGTTCGACACTTTTAATACAATATAGCTTAAAGTATGCGGGATGCAAGGTATGTATTACTAGGCAAATTCTGTATGCCAAAGCTCTGCATTACCCTTTTTCTTTTGTTGTCATTTATATCCAGTTTACTGCTAGTGACAGAAAGTGTTTTTATTCTTGTGTATGGAAATCAATCAATTGCATACCTTGCAGCTGGAAACTCGAGACCATTTGCCTTGTAATGTTTTCAAGGCTGCGTCCTACACTTTGATTATGTTAAAGCTTTGACTATTGCATTACTCTTTACAGCAATAGAAGATATTTCTGCTGGTGTAGACTTAATAACTGCACCTCTTTGCAATACCGCCACTGACTTTGTATACATTCCCATTCTCTGACTGTTCGCTCTCCTGCTGTAATCCCCATTGGGATTGACAGTATGTGTAAATAAATAAATAAATAAATAAATAAATAAATAAATAAATAAATAAATAAATAAATAAATAAATAAATAAATAAATAAATACGGTAGGCATCATATTTATTTAACGCTATAGGCAATACATGTATATATAGGCTCTATTACCATAGTTCGTCCTTCCACGCGTAACAAACCATTTATTCGTTTGTCACGTCAGAAGACAAGAATGTATGCATGTCGTTTTAGGAAGAGCTTTGAGATATTCAGATACACTAGGCAAGAGAGAATACACTAGGCAAGAGAGAGAGATACACTAGGCAAGAGAGAGCCTAATATCAAGACAAAAGACGCGCCTATACGAATAAAATCCCGTCGTGGGATTAGCCGGGTGCGCGTTTTATCGAGTTTTGCTGGACCAAATAAAAGTTTATTCACCCACTCACTCACGAATAAAATAGCCTTCAACGCAGGTAGAGATACTGTACAGAGGACATTATTAGTATTTTTTGTTGCTTTAATATGCTCCGCACATTAGTGCATGATTTTCTATATTCAGTTTCCCATTCACATTTTCTGGTAGCGATAGAAGACACACGGCGAGACTAGCCTTGCTGTTTTTGTTTTTCCTATTTAACTGCAAGACATATTATATATATATATATATATATATATATGTAAAGGGCTGCACTCCATCCGCCCACTTATGCGAGTGCTCGCGGCCAGCAGCACGAAGAAACGAGAGACGGATGGCGTTGACGCCTATACCGCGACGCTTCAAGGGCAGCGGGGGTTGCCTCGCAAGGTGCGCAAATGTCCTCGATGGCTGGGGGCGCGTGCCTCGCACATTTCGGGGCAGGACTCGTTGAAGCGCTGTCGCCTTGAAAGCATCGTCGGTGAGCGGCGCGCGCGACTCCCTTCCGTTTCCTTGTTGCTCCCCCCACCCCCCACTTTTTTTTTCCATAACTTACATATAGCGCATTAATTATACTCCCTTGTCAAGCTTATTTAGCAACAAGACGGCCAGAGCCCTTGCGATTCTGAACGCACGTTACTTGCGGACCTCGCCGTATTTAAATGATGCCGACTAGCACTAGTGAGACAGAGAAATATTAGGAGGCAGCTATACAAGCACGGGGCCAACGCTGGTTTCCCAATAAAAATACACGTTAAACGCAGAAAACCGATTTGAATGAAATGTGTCGCGTTTAAGAGAGAAAATAAAATCGTGTTCATATTAAGGAATTTGAATTTTTATTGCGGCCCGGAGATGTTTACGAAAATTGTAACAATTAGAAATAAGCACGGAAATTAAAGCTCTAACTATGCGCACTAAAAGAAAAAAGCAGAAAAAGAAAAGATCATCACGACTCTGTAGGTAAGCTATCCCAAAGCGCACAAATGCGATGCATTAGTTTGCAGCTCACGTGCAATTCTTATATCGTTCACACGACCGCCTCAAAGGTCTTGTTCACAAATAGTGGTGCACTGCAGAGCGGTGTATAAGATATATTAGTTTAGTCCACTTTGTATGTACGGAGTCTTGCCGTTCACAGATCGCAACGGCATCTTTTGCTTCTGAGTTACTGAGCCGACAACGTGACGTTTCACTCTTTCTTTTCACTTCTAGCCTTCGACAATTTTCGCCAAGGTGATAAAAAAACTGATGACCTGAATTAAAAATCCGGTCTCGACAGTTGGGAGTTCTTCGCTTTCTTTTAAATGCAACAACCGTCATCGAAATTAATTGAGCGAATATCATTAAAGCTAGTCTTCCATTCCTACTCGTTCAGACACGAGCTCCGTTGGCAAGGCTTCCTTTTAAGAATGGAAAGACTCACTCCACCGTAGGCAACAGGTTTTCACGGTTTAAAACTGCTAATCGTGCTTCATCCAGATTTCGCAGCGTCAGTCGCAGACAACGTTCTTCATTGGGCGAATTCGTCAAAAGAAGAAGATGTATTTGCTGCCCCCCATGATTCGAACCTGCTACTACGACGTGTAGCCGCCTTGCCGTCTTCGTCGTCATCATTATTGTTGGTGTTCCTGTCACGTCAGCTGTGCCTATCTTGGGCGGCACTCAAAGATTTCCTTAGATGGACCGTCTGCGATTCCTTTAGAGCGAAAGCTTGCTCGGAAATCCTCAAGAAGCCGGCTGCGTTTTCAAGCTTGAATATTTGTACAATAAATGAACGACGGGGAGCGCTTAGTGTTGCGGTAATGTGACATTCACTCGACTCGTTGCCTGGGAAAGAATGAAGGTGCGTGCGCTATACCTCAATGATTTATTATCTTATTGCTAACACTTTCATCTTAGCCGCCTGAAATCTACTGCAGCGCAGAGTGGTCGGTGCAAAACTCACCGGCACAGATCCGTCGAGAACACGTACAGTGTGCTGTCCTTGGAAAGGAAAGGTGCGAACTGGCCCCCATCTGCGCGAAAAAATAAATAATAATAATGAGCGATTCCACTCTCTTACCGCATTCCCTTACCACCAGATCAATACATTGTGACGTCACATCAAGCTTAAAGAGCTTTCAAATGCTGAAAGAAAGAGTAGCGCATTAGAAAACGCCTTTTAACGTCTATTCGCAGACGCTAAATTATGAGCGTGATTAGCAAAAAACTTCTCCCATCCCGATTCAAAAAGACATAAAATGGAGACAGCTGAAATTTAAATGTTCCCAGTATTTACAGGGGATAAATTACGAAATGGTTTTCGCTAATATCGCAGACAGCGTTAGGCTATCTTGGCTTCCACTTGCGTCGTCCTGATCCTCACTTCTCGGTGTCCCAGCGCCGAAACTCTGCAACTTCTTCTGCAAAAAACACCACAGTTCGTGGCGTTTCTGACTGCGACTATGAAAGTGAACCTCCTATTCTCACACGAGCATCTGTTTTCACCGTCCATAGACGCGAGGCTTGCTTACATGTTTCGATGGCGTAATTAAACACAAATGCCAAGGTAGGTTTGGCGCTGGAAGAAACTTCCGTAAAATAATTCCGCCGTAGAGAAAATGGTCTGATTTCGCGAAACCGACACCAAAATATTAAGCGTTTACAATATTCAAAACGTGGCTACTCACCGGTCCCGTTGATCATGTTGCAGGTGGGACCGGCCCAGTAGTTGAGAGACCTGCGCGGTTAGGGTGAACACATGTATAAATTTTTGTCACGACGAACACTCCAAGACCGCACTAGAGCATAAATACCGTAACCTTAGCAACATAGGAAATTGTTGCCATCGAATAGCCGGTTGCTCTCAATTTGCGCAAAAATGAGTGTAAAATATGTTACACTACTGGCGCACCTATGGGGATAAGGCATTCGCACACGATTTTTCACATTATTCCTATAGTTTACTTCCAAAAGCTGCGAATATACTGAAGTATTGACCCAGAGATTATCGGACAGTTTTGATTTTTAACGCCCACAAAGAAGATCTGCAGTGTGTGCCCCGATGGACAATGTTTCTTCTCCTTTAATTTTTCTTTTTTTCTCATAAATTGTTCTCTTTAATGACGATGCATCGACGCGTGCCCGGAAGGGACACGCCACCATTGCGTCCATTCGCTGTACAAGGTCACATGCTAATTTATTATAAGATAACAGAACAGGAGCAGCAAAGCACGCGAGCAAAAGTAGTTTATCATCAATAGCGCACCTATGGTTGTTCCACTGTTCCAGCTTGGCGAATTTCGCAGGATCGTCTTCTCCGGTGTACACGGAGTACAGGCCGTCATGGCTGTTGTTCCTCTGTTTGGACGAAATAAAAAAAAATGGAATGTTAAGTTACACTTGCTGTGTCTAGCACTTTTTTCTTTCCGCGCGTCTTTTTCGGACGTTGTTAGATGTTGTATGAAACATTGTTTAGTTTATTGTAGAATTAGGAACATTATAATCTTGTGTATTCGTGCGCAACAATAGGGGGCAATTCTTTACTTTAGTACAGTTATTTGTATCCGCTGCTCGTGCTCCTTTGCGACTGGAAAATACATGCACCAAGTTCGAGCAACAGCTAGCCATAGAGTATAAGGGTCGAGAAATTACCCATATGTTTCCCTGTTATTTGTAAAAAAAAAAAACACCTTTACGTGTAAAATTCATATACATGTCTTCATTACCGCGCAAAATGCTCCATAGTAGAAAAAAAAAACATAAAACGTCTGAACTGAGCTGTTGCAACAGGAGGCGCTGAAATTTTTTAAGGTTGCAATAAATGTTCCCTCTATCTACTAAGAACCCGCTGCGCTAGCTGAGAGGCTACGGCGTTCTTCCGTAGAGCACAAGGTCGACGGTTCGACTCAAGGCATCCGGGGTCGCATTTTAATGGACGCGATACGCAAGTAGGTGTAGCCTTCGAGCATTAAACGCATGTCAATGTATTAATAAATTCCTAATAAATCGAGATGCTGAATTGAACAGCGCCAACAGAGGACGAGGATGTGGAGGTGGCAAGAGACGAAGCACTTGGCCTTGTCACGTCCGTCCTCGGTTCAAACTGTTCAATTCGGTATAGATCACCAACATGCCCATTCGTACATCCTAACGAATCCCCGTAATTCTTCACACTGTACACGTATGGCGAAGCAGAGACCGGAAGCGTTCTGTGCTTCTGAGAAAAAAAAAAAAAAGGGAGAGCGAATTCTTACGTATCGCTGCTTCACAACGCTTGCCTTTCTTGCCTTCCTTCTATTACTGACACATCAGGTTTGCGCAAGGAGATCTTGTAATACAGCTGTCGACTGCTGCTGGAGACGGCGCGGAAGCAACCTTTTTCTCGAAGGCCATCCGGATATCAAGTGTACAAGTGCGCGACTCAAGCGACCGTCTCGTACATATGTATACGTTGATTGCACGCCGCCATCGGCTGTCCCGCAAGCAGAACAGTCGGGCTTTGCCGTACCCGTCTCATCGCAAACGGGCACGGCAAGCCACGCTTTGGTTCGTAACGCGCATTGGCACAAAAGGCGGCGAGTGCCCATCGGGTGGTGCGCGTCCTTTTTTTTATTTTTTTTGCGCGTAACCTTCGTGGCGGGGCGCACTCTAGCCTCAAGGGCGATTCGGCGGCGATCGTCACAGGCGACCGGTGCTCAGGGACGACAAAGCGTGCAATTCGGGGCTGCTGCGTCTGGCCACGTAATTCTTCCAATATGTGACGCAGCAGCGAGGAGAGGCAACCTTCTAAATGCGGCGTGGATTAGCCGTCGCCGAGCGCGACGCCCCTCGGAAGCCAAGGATTCGAACGCGTGTATTCGGCGGATTCGACCTCACTCTTACCCGGCGCGCCGAGGAGCACTGATGCGCGCCAGCGGGACGCTGCAGCCCGCGAAATGTATGTCGGCTGTCTCCTTCTATAGCCGGAGAAAAACTACCTATTGCCACACACGACCGCCAGGTCGACGGCGGCCTTGAGCGGGTGTGAGCGGTGCCTTCGTGGCTGTCACTAAAGGTCGGCACTTTCGATGCGTCTTGATTGTGGCTTCGCCCGGCGCTTACGTGTCGCACGCATTCACCGACATGCTGAGATTGTCAAGAAGGGTGGCAGTGGAAATTTACGATGTTTGTGAACAACAGCAAGAAAAATTCGTGTTCGAGCACACAATTCATTGTTTTTTCACGCTTTGGCCATTGCGAATGGTTTTAGTCTCACAGTTTTTCAACATGCAACGCGTGCAAAATGCGCAGCGAAACACAAGAGGGAAAACACCTGCACGAAGATGAGGGATAAGTGCTTGTATGGACTTTCTATTTCATTTATGCATGCGTCGCAACCGATAGCTGTCATGCCTTTCGATAGCACAGACGCTGAAAGCTGGATTGCTACGTGACATCTACAACAATTTTCAAGGATGAAAATGGTGGGAAAAAAAAGAGTCGGTTGGACGTTAACCGAACAGTTGCCAAGTAAACCGGTGCTAATCCTCAGGTTGCACTCAAGTGGATATACAGTAAGCACTTATCTAAACGGCTTCAGTTCAGCGATTGAAGCATGTCGGCTCCAATGCATAACTGAAAAGCCATATGCTGGAATCATGTTAACTTGTCACTTCATTGGCGATTCCCGCACTCTCGGACGTCCGACACAGCTTCAAAATTAAGCCGGCAAAACTTTTCATTTTGTCTCGTATGAGCTGTTTCACAGCGAACCTGTTTATGGCTAGGATCTGGAGGGTCGCGTCTGCGCGTAGACCAACAATGTTTCATACGTGTGTCGAAGCCGAAGATAGGCCGACCCGATACCAGGCCGATCCGCGGCGGACGTGAAGCAGGCGTTAAGCACTCTCCGTACGTGAGCCGATCCCTAGGACAGTGCAATGCCGGGCCGACCCGCGGCGTACGTGAAGCAGGCGTTAAGCACTCTCCGTACGTGAACCGATCCCGAAGACAGTGCGATACCGGGCCAACCCGCGGCGGACGTGAAGCAGGTGTTAAGCACTATCCGTACGTGAGCCGATCCCGAAGACAGTGCGATACCAGGCCGACCCGCGGCGGACGTGAAGCAGGCGTTAAGCACTCTCCGTACGGGAGCCGATCCCGAAGAGAGTGCAATGCCGGGCCGACCCGCAGCGTACGTGAAGCAGGCGTTAAGCACTCTCCGTACGTGAGCCGATCCCGAAGACGGTGCGATACCAGGCCGACCCGCGCCGGACGTGAAGCAGGCGTTAAGCACTCTCCGTACGGGAGCCGATCCCGAAGAGAGTGCGATGCCGGGCCGACCCGCGGCGCACGTGAAGCAGGCGTTAAGCACTCCCCATAGGTGGGCCCATCGGGAAGATAGTAAAATACCGGGTCGACTCGCGGCGGAGGGGCAGTTCGCCATTAAGGGGCCCACATACAAAGCTTCGCTGGTCATCCTTCTTCACAGAGTGGGAGACCACGAAGTTTTTTGATAAACAGAAACAGTCATCGCTGACACACTCACTGTACTCTTCAGTAACGAGCTTGCACTCTTGAATGCAACTTATTTCATTGGTTTCAAGCAAAAGCTCCATGGATGCGCTTTTTAGGCTACGCACCAGGAATAAATATTGTAGAAGCAGCGATGTAGCTTATTTAATGTATTGTATACAACAGAAATACTGAACGAAATAGCCACTGCTGGACAAGTCAGTGAAGCTGCTGCCCTCTTGAATATGAATCATTATCAAGCCACTAACAAATCGATGTACACTTAACATGGCAAAATACAATAAACGTATATTAAAAATACATCTTACCAATGCTGTCTATGTCTGGCACATATGCGGAAGAAAACACCGCCAGGAGCGATACGTCGATTCGGTCGGGCACAGAATCGCACACGAAAGCTATGGTTTAAAGGCTGATGCAGGCAACAAGTTTCTGGGCGCATTTAATTTGCCCCATTCGCTGCTACTATAGAGAGTGTCTTCTAGCACCGCAGTGCCTGCATGCACGCAGCTATTAGCGCCAGTTAAGCAGCGTGAGAGGAGACACTGACGGTTATCGCGGACACGACAAAAATGTATAAAGCTTTAGTGCTGCCCTGAATTTTAGAGCAGCAATCTTTCCCGCAAGCTATTCATTGACTAAGTTATGTGCGTGTTCGAGATTTCCATTAAGCATAGTATGCTTCGTGTTGTTCGATCCGTATTGTATTCGGGATTGAGATACTCGATTCGCTTGTACTCAAACATACGGCTCCCATAACATTACTGGAGCTGGCATTAAGATGAGGAAATGAAATGATCATCCCAAATTTACGTGCATTTCATTACGGATCCCTTATGTGCATGCTAACCGAGAGCATTTTCAGGTCCCTTTACTCGTTAGCGGCATTGTGTTTTGAAGAACATAAATGAGCCTTGCTTCTCCTTCTGCATTCACAGTCATAATGCATAGTCATAATTACTATGCATTATGATATCATAATGCTGAGTACAGGCGCACTTATCTTTTTGCGCTAAAAAGCCTACATCCCTGTAGATTTCTTTTTTAAACCTTCGCTATCTCTTTTTCGTTCAAGAACATCTCGCAATTCGTAGCTGCAGAGTATTTGAACGATTGTCGTCGTAACCCTTTCGTGTTGTTAAAATTGACACCCGGCTGATAACCTAGCTTCTGAGGTAGGCCTCATGAAAAAGACTGGTAACCTCATAACGGACAGGCGGCGGACATACACGCTGTGGCTAACGCACACGGCGACGACACGATGTGGCAATCAGCGCTCACCTCGAAGAAAAGTCCGAACGTGTTGTTCTTGAGTGGATTCTCCAGTTTGGGCAGGAAGGCCTTGGCCAGCCGGATCAGGTCCCGCATGAGCCCCACCTGGTAGCCTTCGAAGAGAATCTCGCGAATGCTGCGCCGAGTGGCTAGTGTCTCGTTGTGTTTGCGCATCATGGAGTCCAGGACGGGCATGATCAGCGGCGCGGCTACCTCGGGAACCTTCTTCCGGGTCAGCGCGGCGATCGCCTGCATGCCGCAGAAGGGTGCACCCCATTCGTAAGAACATCGCGAGATCTGCTCTCTCTCTCTCTCTCTCTCACACACACACACGCACACGCACACATTTAGATGCAATGATAAAATTTTTAAAGTAAATTATTAAGGGCTGGGGCATGCGACGATGGTCATGATGTTGGTGATGATGGTTATGATGTCAAACACAAAAAGAAGGTAAAATCACGTCAAGAGTGGCGGTGATAGTACTTTAATAGTATTCCCACGGTGCGCAGAGGGTTGTAGAAAGCCCTGAAGTCGGTCATGGCGCAGTGAGGAGCGTGGGCACAAAGCTATACTGCGCAAGCGCCGACGAGTGCGACACGGTTGCGCGCAGGGGCAATGGCGCTGTGCCCGTGCCGCGCACCCGCACAGAGGCCGAATTTTTAGTTTCCTATCATTGTCCAACAAGAACGTGTTGAGAAAGAGCAACCGTCGAAGTGGAAGACCATTGTTGCTGACCTTTTGAATTTGTCCCTAACCACGATTATGAGCAGTAAACAGCGCTAAACAACACGACAAGGAGAGGGACGCTGTAAGTCGTAAAAAGCAGCACAGACAAAGGTTTGTTATTGGCTGTTATCACTGTGTGGTTTATAAGATTATTCTTTCCTGCAAGCGTCTATATATATATATATATATATATATATATATATATATATATATATATGTATCGGTCAAACGGGGCGGTGCATCAATGATCGCAGGCGCTAACACTCAAACAAAAGTCAAAAACAAGATTGAGATAGTCAATTATCACTGCATCGCAATGAATGCGGCTTCAAGCCATTCTTTTAAAGATGTGACCTATCTGTCAAAATACCGCGATCACCGCGCACGACTTATTTCCGAAGCTTCCTGCATTCATAATAGCGGCGAAGCACATGTAAGCCTTCCCTCGATTTCTCTCCTTCCGAAGGAGATTGTCTTCCTATTGCATTATTTGTAATTTTCGCCTCTGCGCATGCTGATTTCTGTTTATTCTGTGCGTTGAGATAGCGGCAGAGTATATATATGCTGACTGAAAGAATAAAGACACTTGGTTGTTAGTCAGCGCTGTTGTCCGTGTCCCTCTCCTTGTCCTGTTGTTTAGCGCTGTTCACTGCTCGTAATCATGAAACAACCAGCCCAAATGCGTACTCTTCTAACCACGAGTTTAAGAAGAAAATATAGTATTAACAAACTTTAGTGCACAGCTCATAAAAGGCATCGTCGGTGAAAGCTCTGCAGGCCTATAAATAAAGTTCTTACCAACAATGTGGTGCGAGATCATGACGCCTAGCAGGAATAAATGTTAATCGAAATAATGCTGCCTGCGGAAAGCGAACTGATACAATCCTATCCTAAGTGCAGGCAGGATGACGTGGCGCCATTCTGATCAAAGTCTACCTTGGCAGTTTCGTCCTTAATCAACTGCGCAATGAAAGAACAGCGGATGTCGTCGCGGTTATCTGGGCGACTCCACTGTCTCAGAAGAGGCGATAGGCTCGACGAGGGTGGCGAAATGGGCTTGTTCGTCGGTCATCATTGAAAGGTATCTGTATAGCGCTATACAGATACCTTTCAATGATAGGCTCGACATCGCGTGTACGTAGAATTCCTACCAAGACGCAGATCTTTTGTCTGTACAGTGGTGACTTGTGGAAGAAACGGCCATTCTGTGTCTCCCCTTTCAATCTTAATTGAAGTCCCAGGAAGACACCGTCTATGCCTTCTTCAAGCGTCAAAATGTGTTTTCGGTGTCTGTCCTTTAATAGACAACTGAATGTTGACGTTCTATTTGAAATGAAACACACTATCGTTCTCAACGAACCTTCAGTGAGTGTTAGCGCAGTATCCAGCGTCTCTGCTTAGTTTTTGCATGTATAAATGAGACTCATCGTAAACTGCACACGGAACACCTATATAAGACGTTGAGTCAATAAAGCATTGTGCATAACTGTGCATCACTCTTTCGCATGTCGGCAGTTATAGCCACACGTCAGTGTAGCGGTTTAACTTGTTTGTTTGTTTTTTCCCAGATGAGTATGCAATGTCAATGCGAGTGTTGAAGTGTGCCAATGGAATTTGTTTTTTATTCAGTCACGCAAATCTTCGTCGAAATTTGGTATCGCATATGTACTTCTTGGTATCAATTTATTTATGCTCGCTCTCCTTCTTTGCGTACATCTATAATTTACAGCTGGTGGAGTATTGCACCTTCAGTGTACTAACAAAACTTCTGCTACCGTTAAAGCCCTTCCAGCTCCTTGCTGCCACTCACGGAACGTTTGCAGTTCTCTATTTCATTGGCAGACAAACTACATATAATCTACATAGTTCAACTAACCTAGAAAATGTCACTGACCCGCTGAGGTGGCACCTATAGTGGCTTTGGCGTTGCGCCGCTAAGCCCGAGGGCGCGGGATAAACCCCGGCCGCGGCGGCTGAATTTAGATGGGGTCGAAATGCAGTAACGCCCATGTACTGTGCATTGGGTGTACGTTGAAGAACCCCAGATGATCAAAATTAATCCGCAGTCCTCCACTGCGGCATACCTCATAATCATACCGTGGTTCTGGCACGTAAAACCCGAGAATTTATATTTATAAATTTTTAAGTGTCACTGTTCAAGCCAGAGTAGTTTTGAAACAGCAAGCTGTGCTTTCTGTCGCTTGATAATTTTCCCCTTGATTGAAGTACAATTCTTCGCGCCTCACAACGGTGACGTGTATTCGCTGTCGTCATGGCGTTTCTGCTGTCCCTGTTGTCAATGCACTCGACAACTGCGGGACGTGAAAATCGTTTTGTGGCTAGGGGCTTCCGCCAACTTGCTGTCAAACACGTGTAACAGGACTTACGTCAGACATGGCGTATGATTGAATCATCGTTCCTTTTTCTTTTCTTTTCTAACCTGGCACGCTCAAATAACCTTGAAATTTAATGATGTTTGCAAAGCGAAATTTCCGAATGAAATTGAGAATTCTAGAAGAGTTGATTGTTGGGCTAGTTAGTCGTTCATAATTGATGTTTCTTATTTCTAAACAGAATGAGATATATATACTCCGCGGTTAAGAAAATAACTTATTTATATTATTTTATCCGTGTAATCCTGTTTACAAGCGGACGTCAGGTCTCGCAAATAAGAAACAACTAAAATATGATTGTACCCTGAGCACCATGGTTATAAGAATATTTTTTTTAAATAACACTTCGTCAGACGAGCTATAAATGTAATACTACAGGATGCTAACATGGTGAGACTGGCTTAATAATAATTTGTATCACCTAAATCGGAACAACAAACAAGTGGTCTGTCTAAAGGCCAGGTGTCCTTATTGGAAGACTGCAAATTAAAGCACAGAAGTTGTCTGCTCCACGCGTTCGCTCGAAAAAGTAATGCCTCTGCTCAACAACCGAGGCTTTCCAGCAGCAGAATACTTTGGACCAGCGATCACTTGCATCGATCTCTCGCCCTGTAGACTCCAGTAAGTGCTGTTATCTCTCGTATTGAAACAGAACGAATATTCGACAATGTTTAATTGTGAAGTGTTGAACCGAACACAGATCTAATAGCAAAGATTATCACATTCAAATTCGAAATATCGAATATTCGTACACCTATATAGAAAAGACCTAAAATCCGGTAGCTTCTATGTTCACCTAGTTTGATTCCGAAAGGAAGTAGTGGAAACTTTCTCTCACTTTTGCGTCGACCGATTTAACGAATATGATATCACTGACAGTGACATCACCAAAAATTATTGACCAAGAGCGCGCATGAAGTGATCGGTGACGTCACGCACCGCTACGGGCACGTTGATGACGTTGACCATGTCGTCCTCAGTGCCGGCTGACATCGACGGCTCGAACACGAAGGTCTTTCGGTCGAAATACTGCACCGTGTTTTGCTCCTCGTCGAAGCCCTGGATTTCCTTTTTCCGGTACTCCCTGCGCACAAGAACAAAGGCGCCAAAAGATGACACCCTCGCATATCGCAGTGCCGGCTCGCAGTGGGCGTGCACCGATCGTTTTTCCTCGCGCGTTTCCGTTCCTCTATTATTTTCCCGCAACTGCGCGTGATCGTGTAACAAGACGCCCGTCGTGACGTCAAAGCCATAGAACTGGCGCGAATACTGCGACGCCATCTGGACTCGGCATTGCGCTTGCTTGTATATCCTATCTGCGAGTATGCGCCGCTTTGCGCATTTCTGCCCTACAGATCTCAAATGATGAAAAATCTGAGATCCAACTCTACAAACGTTTCGCGAATAGGACGAGGAGTGAATCAGAGCCGGGTGCCCAGATTCCAGCGTGCGCGCAACAAGAAACGTCTGCGGGCTTTGACGATGACAGGGAAATCGCTCTGATTTGTCACGTTATTGAATTACAGTTCATCCCTATGGAACTCTAGCTCAGCGTATCCGCTCAAACTTCGTCGCTGGAGAATTGCTGCGCGGCTGATGAGATTCATGTCTTTTTTTTTTTTTTTTCTTGCGATATTAGCGTTGCCGTGTTCTCATGCCAACGGGAGTGGGGGAGGGGGGGGGGGGTAGAGTAGCACAAATGAAGAAAAACACGTGAGAGAATAAATTAAATTTTTTAAAGGTCATTATGTGCAGCAGCCTCACTATAAGCCACAGTCGCCCTAGATTACTAAGCGGCATGAGGCCACCAGAACATCACCTTATCAGCGCCAAGGCAGGCAGCATATCGTGGGTGCCGTATTCACCGCACATTAATATTATAGAATATTTTATGCGCACTTGGTGCCCATGTAAAGCATTTCATTTGAATTCTCGTTGTGGCATCCATTTTGCTATGCGCGATCACTACGACGTAATCCTGGCCGAATCCTTGTCGTTATCGGATCGAAATGGCGTGCATTTCGGTGACAAAGCCAGTGTGGTTATCGGCCAACATGAAATGAACGTGCCAAGGACGGGCAACAACACGCAGCAGCTATATATGTGCAATGTGTTGCATGTGGTTACCGCTCTCGGTAGATCGATTGATTTATTGATTAATTGGCTGATTGATCGATCAATTTGTTGATATATTTACGCGGTTTCTCTGACCTTGTGAATGAACGCGACGAAGTGAGCATGGCGAGAGGTGGACTTGCAACTGTGCTTAGTGTTGAAAAAACTTCGACAGAAAAAAAGCCTCGAGAACTTCTGTGGAAGTTTCTTCAAGAATAGAAGTAGTTGTAAGTCCAGCACTCGTCCTGCTCACTTCTTCCCTGGCGTACGCGCCTGTTTCCCTCGCCTCCTGCTAATCTACAAGTATGTACCAGCTCGCCCAGACAGAGACAACTTCCCCGAGCCGTTGGCGCAAATCATAGTGACTGGAGTTAGCGAACACGTGACGGCAATAAATCTCGCACGTATTTGACGACGATTGAGACAACACTGCACAATACAAGTTACACGTACATCCGCATCCAAAGCCGTTTGTAAGAGATCCACGTGCAAAATCGGATTTCTCCACTACAAACAAAAAATTTGAGGGTATAACGCTTGGGCAGCTGTCTCGACGTGTTTCGCAACCGCTTCACGATGTCGCATAAAAGCAGATCTGACGCCAGAGCAACACCATTTGTGCCATATATTAGCTAACTTTTTACCTCTTCCGTTGCGCCACAGTGCTGATCGAACAGTGCACCTGCGCATGGCGCTGTCGAAACACACGGACGCGCGTTTTACTATACAGTGGCAGTACATACCGGCGCTTTGCTCGCCGAGTTGAGCCCAAATACGCTTGTTAAAATGCTCGTAAGGCCGCTTTGCGTGTGCTCGCTTCTCAAGCTAATGCTGTTGTGGTTGTCTACTCGACGAAATTCGCATGCTATATACTGATGCATATGTGATGTTGCCATCTTGTGAAACAAAGGCTACGTAACATGAAAGTTAACAAAAGACGCAAGGTTATAGTACCTGTGGCTGCATGCCACAGGTACTATTATTTTGCGTCTACATCTTGCGACTGTAATGTTGGTGGTTGTGTAACTGCCATGTAACTAACATGCTACTGCAATGTAACTACGATTGGTGGCTCTTATAGATGCGAGCTACTTCTGCATGCTACTGACCGCTCGTGTACTGGCCATATTACGCGATAAATTTCATTTTGTGTGAGTCAGTGAGTTTGCGCACTCGGGAGCACGGGTCCACATGGAGTGCGAGTGCATCATGCTTATTAGCGTCGTGCTACAAGCACTCTCATTGTTGAATTGAATTGAATTCTGGGGTTTTACGTGCAAAAACCGCGATATGCTTCTGAAGCACACCGTAGTGGGGGACTCCGGCTTAATTTTGACCACCAAGGGGATCTTCAACGTGCTCCCAATGCTCGGGATTCTTTCATTTTTACGTCGTTTTGTTGCCATCCCCATTCATATTACACTCGATCTATCCAGACACGTGTACTAGCAATACCTGCCCTCAGTGTGGCGATTCAGCCAACTTAGAACACATGCTCAGGCGATGTCCCTCGTTACGAGGCACAGGTCAAGCAGGCCAGTCAAGATGGAATACCTCACTGCGAAGCTCCGCCTACAGTGACCAAATCAGGGCCGTCCAGAGAGCCCACGATGCGGCGGCCAGGCTCGGCTTGGCCGTCCCAACGTGGGAGCGGCCCGCTGCGCGATAATCGCGTATCTCAGGACTCACAAAGTTTTTCCATCCATCCATCCATCCATCTAGTCCCGTAATATTAGGAATACTTTGTTAATATTTAATTGGGAAGAATACGAGCTAGCGCACAAGTAATCGTGCCACCGAAGTGAAACACAGTTTACACGCATAGCGCCTATGTGCAATATATGTATCTTGATAACTAAATTCTAGAAAAGCAAGTCTTCATCGATTCAAAAATTAGTTCCTTGTTCGGATCTGGGACTGTTCAGCATAAACGCTCCGTTTTGCAGCTGAAAAGAAACCGGACACTTTAGAACTGCTCAAAAAGTACGCATACAATTAGCTGGTCCCAATTGACACCGTCTCATTGTGTCATTTTTGTGGTTTTTTGGATGGCTAAGCAAAGCGGTCAGAGTAATCACTTCAATTTAACCTTTTTAGATATATTTATTGCTTCCCCGCACTTCAATGTTAACCACTATCATTCAACGTTCCAAACAGCTATGCAGTCACCGAATCGTGTTGTTTCTGAAGCTCATCTGTCTGTTTAAGAGCCCTCTCTCTCGTCCTCAGTGTTCTTGCCGAGGATTAGAGGGCGAAAAACCCCGCTGCCGAAAGAACATGCGTCGGAAAAGTAAAACTACAGAACTTTGAAGATGGGAAGACAACACTAGCACATATTTCGGTCCTGCAAGTCTCGTCAACTGCGCCGTTTTCCGAAGCACGTTCTACGCAATGTTCGTACTCCTCCTGAAGAGTGCGCCTACATGCGAGCGCTGAAGGTTACATATAGGTGCTTTAAATTCAGGTTCACGGCTTCGGCGCAGCCACAGGGGAACTATCCTTTTCCTACTCAATAATATCAAGGGCAGCCACTTTTTATACATCTCAACCGGCAATGCTACGTGGTTGGCGATAACTGTATCCGATACTTGCACTTGCAGCGCATAGCCAACCACTCGCATTGCGAAACAAAGTAGCTATGCGTGTACCAGAAACGGGTCTGAACTTGAGCTTCACGACAAAAAAGCAGCGCGACAAATGGAACAAAAGAGAGACAGAGAGAGAGAGAGATAACTAGGCGATGGGCAGAAAACGTTGCATTCGGCGTCCGTGGTGACTTCTAAATGTTCTCCTTTATAGAGAGCGACTGGATCACTCTCACGCTCCCGCAGCACGAGGTGCGAGTCGCCGATATTTCACTGGAAGCTTCCAATCGCGACGCGCAATCAACATACCCGTCTGTGCTGCACTTCGCGAGGTTCGAAGTGGACACGGAATGAAACGACACTGTTAGCGCGCGCGTGCACCTCTATGGAGTGGCGCAGCGCTGCCTCGTTTTATTGGACGTCGACTATCTCCAAGGTCTCCCGCACTGGCACCAGGATGCCTAGGCAGGAGCCGTTGGACTAAAACAAAGCCAAGCGTAGCGCGTGACGGAAATACCACACGGAAAAGATTAGGCGCATTGGCTGTGCAATGTTGCGGGTGACGGAGCTTGCGGAACGATATAATGCGCGCCTCGCTGCGTCCCAACATGTGGTGCAAGGTCACGTTAATTCACCTTGCCCATTCGAAGATGTGGGCAACAATTTCTGCGGCAATATGCAAGCAAGAGTTACTCCTTCAGAACCCTCCCCCCCCCCTTTCTTTCTTCTTTTCTTCTTCTTTTTTTTCTTTTTCTGTCTTTGCACGGTTTGAAAAGGCGTTTAGGCAACCGTTGCGTTTACGCCACCGCTATTGCAGCGTCTCTTTTTTAAGAGCGAAGCTTTTCCTTGCGAACCTGGCCGAGGTTTCGTAGTCGTGGGTGCGGCGTGGTGGTTCCATAGAATAGGCTGTTCTCTAGCCGTATGAGCCAACCAATCACAGCGGAGGACGCGCGTGACGCACGCCGCTGGGTTCTTTGTATCACCACCAGATGGCACTCGCCTCCGCGAATCCGATCACAAAATTTGGTTGTGGGAGTTCATAGCGTTCTTTTTTTTTTTAACCTAGGGAGGACATTGGGCAGTACAATAGCCAGAGCCTAGTGGCGCAACCCACCGCCCCGTTCAAAAGGGGACGCTCATATATCATCCATTCATCCATCCATCCATCTATCCATCCATCCATCCATCCGCAGCGGCAGTCACGCGGGGAAAAAAAAAGAATAATCAGAAAGCTCACCATAGGTGTTCTGTGGCTCGCCTTCGCGCATCCGCGGCAACGGCGGCGGCATTGCATTAGCCTCTCATAACGTCTGAATGAAGGCTTCCGTGTCACTCTGTGCGAGTATTCAATAAATACAAGCTCGTGTTTCGACTCTTTATGCACTCACACAGAGCTTCACTGTATATGGATTCCAACTCGTTGGATCTGCTGCATCTTTTCTTTTTCATCCTCCTTCTTGCGATGCAGCAGGTGGCATGTCAAACAGGTGGGAGTTCGGAACACCTTTCTTTTTTTGTGTATGTGTGCGCGCGTGTGCGCGCGTGTGCGCGCGTGTGTGTGTTACACGGCATTGTGCAAGTAGGGCATTACATGCAGTGGCATAGTTCCAGCCGGTACAGCCTGCATGGAGTTGTAAATTTACGACCAGGAGTATATCGAGCTGGTAACGTTCGAGCTTCACATGCATATGCGTGCCACGGCGGCTGTTCCAGTGACCAGCCCCGTCTAGCATGCCTAATTATACAGCGCGAGTTTCGCGAAGAGCCGGCATAAAAGTTTGTGCGCTCGTCAGTCATTTACACGCGGTACGCGAACCGCTCGCATGACATTTTGCTCCGCTGGTGCGTGACCGATAAACACGGTGGCTAACGCAAGAGAAAGACAGCCGCGTTCGCTCATCCACGTCGGGCTCTGCGGCGTACGGAGGCAAAGAGCAATTCGTCATTCTTGACCCAACATCGAAGTTCGATATACGAAGCAGCGTCTTCCGTGCGCGACAGTCGTCCGGTATACGGAAATAAATCGAGCCCACTGCCTACCTCCCAGCGGCTACTTTCAAAAGTTCAAGGCTGCAGCACATCTAAATCATTCTTTTTCGCTCTCTCCTTTTCAAATCTTGTGCCACAGTGGCGACGACAAGTGTTCTCGCAACAATTACATCCTTGTCAATGCACTGCACTTCGAAACTGCACTTCACCTGATCTAATAGAAGGAACGAAAAAACGAAACAAAGTAGCACGTGTTGTACGTAACCCTAACTACGATCTAAAGAAAGTCTCGTTTTTGGGACTTATGCGCTCCCAACAATTATCGCTGTATATCTGGCACGCATTTACTTTCTTTAAAGTTGTGCTCCTTGTACTTTCAAGCGAAGAACGGTGTGCACGTATCCGAAAGACGCAGCGTTCCTGACAGAAAAATAGCGTGCTCAGGCTGGAATTCAATACTCGCTGTAGACAGCTAAGTAGAGAGTTTAGCGGACAGCGACTATTTTAAGTCTCGCTCCGTTTCTGACAAAGCCGGCAAGAAAGACAGCTTCGCGAAGACAGCATCGAAGTCAAAAACGGTTACTTTGCTGTCGAAACAAGATGGCGCCTGAGCAGAATCTTGGAAACTCGACGAGGAGGTTGCCAAGGAAACGTAGTGACGCTTTTTTTTCTTTCTTTTGCGCTTAACGTAAGCTGCGGCGTATTTTTCGAAGGTTACCTCATGCAAAGTACCGCCACACCATATTCAATTTAATATGAACATTTGCAAGAGGGAATTTCGGAGGTTAGAAAAAAACTTATCACATTGGTAATAAATGTCCTCGACTACTGCTATATACGCAAGCTCTCCAGGGAAGTCTTTTTGGAACCTATCACCGGTCGCAGATGTTTCCGTCCTGATACCTTCGGCTTAAAAGCATTTCAACTTAAAATATAGGCGTCGTGCAGATTGGAGATTGCTTTAAAAGTACGTGCCACTTTGGGAGAAGCTCGCAAAAGAGCGAGTTGCTCCCTACAACGTTCATCTGCCGCTCGGGAAAACTCACCTGTACACGTAAGGCCCCGCCTGCTTAACCACGGCCCGTTCGCCGGCTCCGAATTCCTCCGGGTTCGTGATGTTGAACAGGTGGAATGACATGTAGATGGGAACCTTGACGTTGCTCCATTTCTCGAGCGTTTCTGAGCCATTCTTGAGCTGAAGTTGCTGTGATAGATTAGAGAAGAATAGCGAGAAAATGTAAGAAAATTTCCTCGTTCACATAAGTACATAGAGAGCCGATTTAAGGACTACAAGGTTTAGGAAAAGCAGCAGTAGCATAAGGCTAGTTCTGCATTTGGCAGGAATTTCGCTAGACGAGGTAAAAACAGCCTGCCTGTCGAGATTGACAAGGTCTATGGCAAGGACAAGGAGTGCGGGGACCAGTTCTTTTTTATTTCAAGTTCGCCGCAAGGCATGCGCAGTAAAAATTAACAAAATTGTGTAAAATAAGCGCACGCAGCCGTGTGTGTGCGATGCAGCCATTTTACTGTTGTTGTTGCTATTGTTGCTTCCTCTTATCTCGGAAAGAAAATGACTACACCAACCTACTTTAGGTTCACTCCACGGCGAAGGCCCTTCCCGCCGATCTGCACAATACCCATCCCAAGCGCCAAAGAAGCCCACCGTTTGCGTGCATATTTCTTATGCCTCCTCTGCCTGTCGTGCACCTCTTGATCCGATCACCCGATCTAATTCGCTACCACGCTCGATTGCACCTCCTCTCCCTTGAAACCCACCCTGTTGCTCTAATAGAACACCGGTTGGTTGGTCAAGGCATTATGCGATCAGTCCCAACTTCATTTCCACTCAATCTCAAGTAGAACTCATCTAACCGCGTTTGAGCTTCATACATACTGTAATGCTGTCTATCTGTTAAGGTTAGGCCTTTCGAATTTCTTTTCCCCATTGCTCAGTGCAGTCCTCTGCTTCCTTTCAAGTTCGTTTCTTGGCGTAGTGTATTTACATTTAGGTGTACATTAAACTTTTGGTGGTCAAAATCAACCCGTAGACCTCCAACGCGATGTCCCTCATAACCTAATGCGCATTATCGGGACGTTAAAATTTCACAATTTAATTTGAATTGTTTTCACATTACTTAGACTCGAAGTCTTGGCCTCGTATAATAGCCCTCGTAGAATACAGCGATATATATATATATATATATATATATATATATATATATATATATATATATATATATATATATATGGTTGTGGCTGAGAAAATCGCGCTGGCCCCGGTAGTACAATGAAGAAAAAGAGAGTACGACGTACGTTGAATTAGCACAGTATATTTCACTGACAATTCGGCTGGTGGACCAGCTTCTGTCAAAGTCTGGTCCACCATCCGAAACGTCAGTGAAATATACTGTGCCAATTCAACGTACGTCGTACTCTCTTTTTCTTCATTATATATATATATATATATATATATATATATAATACTGCAGACATTTTTGGTCCAATCAGGAAAGGCAAATTCAAAGACGGAATACAATGCATTGTACAAACAGCAATGTACATATATGTTAAGATGCATACATGTAGATATAAAACACTTCCAAATAGATATGCAGATCTGACACCTCCAAAAGGATCACAATGTAGCAAAAAAAATGATTAGGGGTTAAAAAATATCGTCAATGGCCTTTTTAAAGTTTCCACAAGTGAAAAGCTCTTCAGGTAGTGAATTCCAGTCTGTTATTGTTTTCGGGAAAAATGAGAACTTCTGGGAATTTGTTTTTGTGAAATGAGGAGTTCAGCTATACTTGTGTGTGTGTCGTTTTTAGCCGGTTAAAGCCGGCGTGACATATGGTGTGGCTGGGATGCCGAGCTTTCCATGTAACTAGGAGTGCAAACATTCTATCCTCACTATCTTTATTTTAGTAGAGAGACGTCTTATTTGATTAGTTTTCATGAGGGGAGATGGAGAGTCAGAATTTCTGTATTTGTGAATTCCTTTTAATGGGAATTTTTGTAAATAGTGTCACCAAGCAACTTGGCGCACCAAGAAACTCCGCTCCCGTTTCTTTGCAAGCCTTTTGAGTTCTTTTGTGCGCCCGACCGATAGCGCCCGAAAAATTTGGGTCTTCTATTTCTGCACCTCCTCAAAGCTATAGCATTATACATGCATGATGCCTTTTTTTTTTTTTTTGTTAGTATACGGGCAGCAGCATGGTTGCTTCATAGGTTCCTCTATGTTAATGAAACGCTTGAGGCGAACAAGTCCGTCCACTTTTACTCGTTAACGTCGAACCATATCGGATGAACTGGATTCTTCTTTGGCTCCCGTGGTTAATAAGTCGTAGGAATCGCCGATGCACGTACAAAACCAAAAACAGACATTTATTTCGACGTTACTGGCCAGGGGCCGGCCTTTACCACGAATATCAAGGTCGAGATCCGGCCAGAACTTCTAAATAATTCCTTGTTTTCTGTTTTGTGCGTGCGCCAGCGCTTCTTACGCTTTTTACATATGTAAACTGGATAAAAAGCACATTCATTCCTACGTAGAATTGTAAGATCAAAAACACTAAGAAGAAAGTTATTGCTTCTGCCTTTTCTTCATTTCTTTCCCTATTGATACAGGGTCGCAAAATATGTTATCTTCAGTACAAGAGGACACACGGAGATCCTTGGCACATTACCGCGTGTACACGTGTCGATGTTTCATATAGGTACGTCGTGCCAGCAATCAATTACCTTAGATCCACTACAAGAATCATTTGGCTGCAGCTCCTTGAGCGCCACGGGAGGAGTTGTTTTGATGCGACGGATGGGGAAACCTTGGGTCCCAGCATCACGACTATTACAATTAATACTGCGTGTCTTACGACTACGGCAACGGTATGAACCAAAACACTTTAATGTGAGCTGCCAACCAAGCACGATCAAACACCGCACTTCGAGATTGAGGAAGCTATTTCTCCCCCAGCGGTCAGCAGTAGGCGTGACTTCGAATTTACGTGAACTTCTTACTTTTCCTCCCCAATTCAAATTGGATACTGCCCGTTTCCGGGTTGGCATCGTCAAGGTTGAGACCCCGGATATTGGCCCGAAAAAGTGAACGCAGTGCCACGACAGGTATGCGGAGCGGTGTTTCTCCTTCTATCGCGCCGAAATGGAGGGCGGCACAGGAAAGGCGATTAGTCCGGTAGCTCCTGCACGCGCCTACTCGTGACGTCACTTCGTTTCTCTTTCCTCTGCCCTCCATCGCATACGCTGCTTCGTATACGTTTGTCCGCGTGATTGGCGTTATTTTTATCAAAGTCCGTCGCACGGTAGAGGAAGCAGAAGGGAAATCTGCCACGCTCCTGGGCATCCTCGTGCGGTGTACCGGCGCGATGACGTTGGTGTGGCGCCACTCTGGCACGTGCGTAATCTCGCCGACCCGCGATGTGTGCTGCAAACGGCCGTTGCCAGAAGTGCAGCTTCTGCCAAATGTTTCGATGTCATTTCGTGCGGTATTGTTGTAGTAAGGTGGCGCACTGTGGCCGCGGCACAGCTTCGTTTGCTCTGAAGCCACACAGAATGACACCGCTGCTCGCTCTCCAAGTCTTCGGAATGATTGACGTGGTGCAGAAGCACCGTAACAGTGCTCGGTGACAGATGGTGTCACTGACAGACCATAGCTTCGAAACGTTTAACAGGAACTGTACTCAACCAGTAGCGCCTACGTGCCACCAACAGTCTGGCTCTTGGAGGCAATTCAGCGCTGATCATGAATACGAAAATGACAATGTTCTGCTTTAATTAAGCGGCTATTTTACTATACGAGCTTCCGAAGTGGTACACAGGCTTCATGTGTAGATAGATTAGGATGTCTTGGGCGGAGATTACCTGACTGCACATCCCAGGCGGAGTAAAGGGGCCATCATGCCCAGGTGATAAGTCATCCTGCATTGATAACCACTCCAAAAGGAGTTGCTGCATTTGACAGATGTCCGCGATAACGTAAGCAGTGCCACAAAGTAGGAACGCAAACAAATCGAAAGAGAGTGCCTGTCGCCTGTAGTGAGGCAGGACAGAATCGAGCAATTTCTGTGAGGTCACACTGTTTTGACCAGCAAACCACCCGGCACGAGAAGGTCCTCTCCGTATTCGTGCCAGTGCGATATTGTTAGAAACACTTCGCCCCCCACGGGTGTCTTTAAACGCTGCCTCACAGCTTTCTTCAATTAGTGTCTCAAAGCCGGAACTTTCCTATTTATTTTTAGGTTTGATAACTAATACATTGAGTTACGCGCAAAGAAAATAAACATTAATCACTAAGATGCAGAAAGACTAACAAAAAAGTGTTTCTTTTCATCCTTGTAGAGTGTTCCGTCCTTTGTTTCGAGTCGTGTGCGCTTTTCAATGGGACAGCGTCTACAGTGAAGCGGGGTGTGAAGTGCTGGATGCGAAATCATGACGCACTGTGTCACTGACACATTGCAGTGGTGCTCGTTGCAGATATTTCACGTCAATGGTAAATGTCTACGTTCTATGGACCTCCACACCAGGAATCAATTCTTACAACGCTTTCAGCTCTTCCCACTGACCTCCTGTCTTCAGCACCGAGTGTTTGCGCTGAATGAAAGCCTATAGAGTGGCACGCGCAAGTAAAATAAAATAAAAAGGAAAAGAAAGCCACATAGTAAGGAAACCTGACCTCCATCATCGCGGTCGACATTTACGTTGCAGCCCGTGCTCTATTTTTTTTTCTTTTTTTTTTAGCCTTGTACCTCGCGAACCCGCATTCTGAACTATACACGAGTGAACGTACTCTTATACGCATAAGAGTCGAAAGCTTTGAGTTTCACAATTAATCCAGAGCCTCCTTTCTCGAGATAACGGTCACACAAGTGCGTCGCCAGGGCTTCTTTCTCAATTTCGCAACACCTTGCTCTAACAAAATGACTCGAAAAATAAAGAAAAAATGCGAAGCCTACAAATGAAGCACGAGTATTGCCGAGATTCACTTGCGGCGAAGTTCAGCGACCGCTTTCCGAGCCGTTGTTCCGTTCGTTCGTCGCCATCCGGCCGCTGCGTGGCCTCCGCTTATCGCAAGACGCGACCCGTCGAGCGATAGGCTCTTCGCGGCACACATTTCAACTGCCATCGCTACTGCTACTTGTTGTTTTCCTGTGTTCGCGGGGCGCGTGTTTTGCCGCTTCCACCTCTCGTTCCTCCTCGGTTGCGCCTCGCCGAACAGTGCGCTGCCGCCGCCGAGGAAGCAGTGTGCGCTCGGAGAGGAACCGAGTTTGCCGCGCAACCAGACGACGACGACGTTTCGGCGCTTGTGGCTAAACGACGGAGGAGGAAACGACCGCAAGTAGAGCGCTGTGTGCCCGTGACGCTCTTCCGACCTCCCGCGGGGCACGCTCAAATGCATATCGCAGGCGGGACGGCCGACGGAACCGCTGCCGTCTGCCGCGCGTCGTCAGCTCTTTACTACGTCACCGCGCTCATATATAGTGCACACGTGGGAAAGAAAGAAGCCTCGTCACCAGCTTTGGCGGCTGCGTAGCGTGGCCGTGTATGGAGGGTTGCGGCGGGCTTCAAAGGAAATGGTGCCACTTTAAGTTATGTCTCCGGTTACAACATCCTGTTGTACTGTTTATGGGAATAAATGTAATCTCGTCGTGTACAGAGTAGCGCCGGAAACGTACAGTTGAACAAATTTGAGCAGTGCCATTTGGCGCTGCTGGACTCGTCGACAGAATGCCTTTTTCGTGCCCTGTGCCGATATCAGTCTGCCATTCGTATTGTATAGGGATGTATGACGCAAGCGTTCTGCTTTAAATGAGTAATACGTGCAGCTGCTGAGAAGAAATAAACATAAACGACCGTTCACAGTCCAGAAGAAGAAATAATTCAGTAAATCGTCAAATATACTACATGAAAATTTAAAGTGACAAAGTAGATAGCCTCGAACCCCAGCAAAATGAAAGCCTCGAATCAACCACCGCTATTACGTTACGAAAATTTAATTAGTGAATTTTAGGTAATTAGTCGATTGTCCATTTCAATTTTTTTGTCTAAGTAATGTCCGCCTCTTCGAGCACACCAGCTCATGGATCAGAATTGTGTTATTCACCACAGGCTATATAAAAAACTTTTTTGAAAGTGTTCGCTGGGACACCCGGTCTGAAATACATTCAATTTCATGCAGACAAGGTGGCGTCGTTAAATGATTTCTCAAACGGGCGGGGTGTATCGATGGGCGATTGTAGCCGTCTGAAGATTACGATGATGGGAGCTAGAAGGGGTGCGGGAAAGAGCGCAGGTTGAGCTGCTCAATTGGACGCGCGCAGCTGGCTGACAACGTGCGACCTCGGAGCTTTCCGCGAGCTTGCGCACGCACACATTCACGGCCGCACGCTCCTAGATGTCCCGGCCTCGTTTCCCAAATGGCCCCGGTGATCAGATGTCCTGACGACGATGCCTGATAGATAGGAGGCGAGGCAACGGCCAACGTTCATCGGCATCTTGGCATCCGCCACGAGGTTTTTCTGTTTACGTAAAAGAGGTTCGGCGGTTGTGCGCGGAGCTTTGGAGGTCATCCCCCTCTCTTCTCTCTGTTGCAGCGTTGCTCGTAAGCACCTGACTGCGGTTACGACGGCCTCGGCAGACGACTACACGCGGTGGTGCGGAGTCTAACGAGAGACCGAACCTGCGTCCGTAATCTTCAAAAAAGGCATCCGGTAACATAGGCCTGCCTAATACGCTGGTTCGTGGCGGATTACCGAAACTTTGCAGCACTGAGCGCAGTGAGTTCTCGGGATGTCAGCAGCCACAAAGCGCAGGGAAGTGAACTTATCGCTCCGATAATCACGACATCCTTATGTTAATCGTGAAAGGGCGCTAGTCTCTGTGCACTGCTAAGCACCCATTCAGAGTCTTAAGAGGAATAGAAGAGCGCGTTTATATGCATGTTCTCAGGCCCGAGATGTGCTACAAAAGCTAACCTAAAGGATCGACGCAATAATTTACCGCTACCTTGTCTGTGTCTGTTTTGTAGGCGCACAAGTCTTCAGCTCTGACGCTCGTGCTATCCGAACGAGTCGTCGTTCTGTCGAAGCAGAGCTATTCAAAGAAATCATCGGCAGCTGCCTTGGCTGATGTGACAGTTCAATGCCGCACAACAAGGAGCGACGAGTGAAGGCGCCCCAGGAAACGCATTCGGGGTGCGATCAACAATCGCCGTGACGGCAAGGACCTGCCTGACGCACCATGGCACGGCTTGACGCACGTCCTCGGCAGAGGCTACCAGCACGGCGGCTCGGAAACGGCGAAAGCTGCCTTCGGTGGGCAGAGGTCGCCGGAGGGCCGGCCACGGAAAGAAAGGGGCGACGCCGGTTTGTCTAGACGGACGCTGCGGCGCCGGACAATTGTACAGCCCACAGCAAAGTACAGCGTAGACATTCGCCACGTGCTGAAATAGTGCAACTTAGGCCTACCGGATTAAGCCACCCTAACCAGGCTCTTCAGCGGCGGGTAAACAATTAACCTCGCAGACTGGTTTTGCCAGAGCCGTCTTCTCAGCAGATCTTTGCTTACGTTGCGCCCCGAATGGCGAGGGTCGATATGCACGCGACACTCGTGGAAGAAAAAAGAAAAAGACGCCAATGCGGGCGGACTTTTCCGCCCTCTCAAGTCTGATTGTATTTATATTCAAGGTTTTGGAGCTCGTGTCTAACATTTTCGACCTTTCTTCTGTTGGCCATCGCGAGCGCGTAAGCTTAAGCGGAGACCATCTACAAGGTCAGCAGGACGAACGCGCCGCCGTTGCCACCGCCAGAGACGTCACGCCATAACATTGGATGTCAACATATGCGCGCCGTTATACGGCAGGCTGTAACTTTTAATCTCCGTTTGTGTGTGCATTGCGTCTTTCTCTTTTTCATCGCTGTGACGCACCGGGGAACCAGCGAAGTTCAAAGCAGGCGTCGTCACACCTTTCGTGTTCCCTTTGAAAACCAATAGCGCATGTCTACACGACGGACAGCAGGCGGCTTGACACTGAAGTTAGAGACGATATTGGAGTGTCGCTTGGGACGAAGAAAGCCCTAGAACTGATTCCGTAGGCTCGAAACGTGAAGGGGCACTGCAGCGATTTGCCTGTTCGTGCGCCGAACGCAATGTATGCAACATTGTTCAAGGACACTGTTTCGAAACCGTCACGAGAAAGGAGTTTACTACTCGCTTAACTTGGCTACCGAGCGAGCCGTGCCAATTGACGCCATATGCACGAGGAGCTCATCGGAATATAATTTTATGCCCTGTAAGCAATTATAACATAGTGAGCAAGAGGCGTGGGCTGGAAAGTGAAATCTCGGACAAGGTTCTGTATTTAGTTCGGTGTCTTGTCTATTCGCACTTCGGGGTTTCCTTCTAACGTGTGCAATTTATTTTAACATTCTGGAACATAAAGGGTAAAGATGTTGCTATGGCAACTCAGTTCTGAGGAAGTCGGCAAAGTGGCGCGAGGTCCATGAAAGGTAAAAAAATTCCTTCCCTTGGCCGTAGGACGACGCTACAAAGATCTCAAGTTTCACTGTTAGTATAGCGACACCAGCGCGCGATGTTTAGAACCGCTTTTCAAACTGCAGAACGGTCGAACAGACGCGTTTTGCAGCGCAGTGGTGCGCTAAGGCTGCACACCTTCAAATAACACTTGTGCCAAATACGGGCAGCTTTGGTTTACTTATGGAGGGCACAGATTGTCCCCATATGGCATAGTGAAAGCTGGGACAACTCGGTAACATGAATGAAAAGAAATGAGGGCAGGTGGCTAGAGTGCGTGCGCTAATTCGCATATACCTCGAAAGCGCGGACGAGGAATGGAGGAACAGGTCAACGAAGTTGGCAAAATCAAGTGAAAACGAATTGAAAAACCAATTGGAAGTACAAGTACACAACCCGGAGACATCAAAAAGGGAGAAAAACAGAGACAGTAAATTAGATGCAAAGGACGTAAGTAAATAAAATTCATTAAGTTTTACAAAGACTGTAAGCAAGAAACAGGAAAGAAAATTTTGTATGGTAATGCAAAGGACAGTGCCTCTCTTTTTGAGGGCCGAGTTGGCTGCCCGAGGACCAAAACATACAGGAGTAAATATTCGCAGCAGGATGAGGAAGGTGTCTGGTTAAAAAAAAAAAAAAAAGAAAACGATCGGGAGACAACTCAGCACATTGTAATGGAATACCAACACATTCACCAAGCCAGAGCCGTAGGGAACGTCCGCCTTCCAGAAGAGCTGGGCTCAAAGCTGATGGGAGCGTTAACTGGTCAGCTGTTGAGATAGACAACAAAGGTTTAGAGTATTGCTGGAAAAAAAATGTCATGGAACAGAGGTCCTACAGAAGCGCAGTCTACCATTCCAGGTTCATATTTGCGATTAGCACCCTTTAAGCAGGGGCATACACATACGAAACCAAATTTTTATTCAGTGTGCGTGTGCGTGCGTGTGCGTGTGCGTGCGTGTGCGTGCGTGTGCGTGCGTGCGTGTGCGTATGCGTGCGTATGCGTGCGTATGCGTGTGTGTGTGTGTGTGCGCGCACCACGTAACACTGATGGATTAATGTCGAACAGGCGAGGAGGAAGAGGTAGTATACGGCGGTCTTTGTGATGGTCGAGGTTGTTGTCACCATCGATAATATGGTTGTTGACTGTGGCGGAAGAGCGCAGAGGCAGACATTCTGCGAAAGACCAAGCGGGATAGAGATCCGGTGGTATACAGATAGTGTCACTTGGCCTTACAGTTGATAACACTTCGAGTGTCTCCAAACGGCGCTTTCATTTTCTCCATCCTCTCATATCTCTCGGTGCTACGAATGATAGCATTCGTAACACCGAGAGATATCGAGTTAGATTGTGGTACAGGGCTTTCTTCTCCAAGGCTATCGCGCAACGACGACACAATGTGCTGTTTATCTCCCGAGAATCCTTGAGAAGCCGAGTGCTTACGTACGAAGAGATACGATACGAAAACGTGCGTGAGAGTGTGGTTGTTCGCGCGCTCTATTCTTCAATTCCCAACTATAAGTCGCTTGCCGTGCAGTTCAAACTTACTGAATTCAGACGTGTCGAAAAATATAAGCTCTGTATGCTATACACAGCTTACACATCGGAATGAAAAAAAGAATACCTTGAATGTCTCCAAGCGACGGCAAACATTACCTTGGTTCTGTCCAGCTACGTGGCATTCGCATATCTTTAAACTCTAGCTAAAGTTAGCTGGGACACCTGTTCGTACATAGCATTGTAGGCTGTACCTACGTAATATGCTATATTCAGCCAGCTTTAATATTCTAATGTCTAAATATTCCGAATGCATGTATTTAGCGAGTTCGAGCTTTCGCTCCGCGAAAATGATAACCGGGTCCATATTCCCGCTTTTATCACAACAATTTACAAGTTCATTCACCGCTTAATTTTGTGCTCTGTGCTAGGGAAAACGTAATCAATGAGCCAGCTCAGCTATCTTCGCCCAACGAAGGAAAATTTCGAAAGTGCAGCAAATCAGGTATTCCCTTTTGACGAGTAATTTGAAAGGAAAAAAAAAACAACGCTGTAGGGGGTATTTTTTCGGCAACACATCATCCGTGTCAGTGGAGGTTAGGTTGCCTATTAACTGAAATTGATTACTGGCGCACGTGTAATTAAAGAAATTAAAGTCGATGAGGACTCAAGACAGAACATTGCGTAGAAATTTTGCAGACTTCCTGCCTCAAAATCAGTCGTTAAATACGTAATCTCTACACGCAGTCTTGTCTCGTAGTGTGTAAGAAAGGCCTAGTGGTCAGATGATACGTCAATTTTCGTCAACGCCCCAGCCGTGTGCGTCCCGCATGCTTTAGCCGCTTCGTGTATGGCGCCTGACAGCCGTCTTGATCTACTTTCTGACTTAGCAAGCGAGCTCGCTGCCATCAGTGGGGCAGCGTTCCCGACAGCGGGTCCTTGAACAATCCATTGCAATCTCACCAACGTCAACGCTCTCTGCGACTCTCCGGGCACTCAGTGTCCGCCACAACAAGTTTCTTGGTAGGTGCGCTTGCTGCTCACGTAGCCAGTCATCATAACCACCACTGTCTTTCTCCTTGAGATTTAATATAGATATAATGCCTTCATCTTAGATTTCGCACACCTTGTAGACGTCGGGATGTTTCTTCGTTCTCATCCACTCTTCGCGCGGTTCCCATTTCACAGAAGCATTCTAGAAGGGATACTCCAATGACCTTGCTGCTAAAAGGTCATACTCGGAAGTTATAAGTTCTGGATTCAGTTGAGGGCTAGATCGCGCTGGTGCAGGCTTTTCTTCACCTAATCACTGATATAACTGACTGCTTATAGGAGAAGTATAGTGGAGAAACTTGACTGCTACGTGTATTACCCGTGAGCATTTCATGCTTGACAATTTTCTTTCAAGGCACACCTCTAATTTGCACGTGCATTGAGTGACATCACTGCTCATTTTTAGGTGACAAATATCCACCGCAACTGGAAATTTTTTTAACTGTCGTGCTCGTCATAGGCTAGTTCGTCTGCAGCTGCTGATAGCTTGCAGCAGAGAGGCTTTTCCGCGCGTGCGTTCAATAATACAATTCCGGGAACTACTCGAAGTGGCCGGGAGAGAAAGTTCTATTCTTCTCTTGTTCTCATTACTGTCTGACGAACATTTCCTACCAGGCTAAACCCGCATGCGGCCACGTCATAACCGGCACTACAACGGATTCTCCCCTGCAGTCAATTCTCACTACAGCCACTCCTAAGAAATTTTAATCGCCCCAACGTCTCTAGAATCCCATTTCGAACACATCGCCAGAACACGAGTGATAAGCTCTGACTCGGCAGTGTTGCTCCTGTTCTGATGACGTTCTCTTTCGTTTTCGCTCACTGGGCATTTATACCAATATAAGAGCCCTTTGCGTGAAGTGAGCGAGCGAGCTGCCCTGCGGCATTTGTGAGTGCTAAAGAAAAGAACACCATGTGGTCAATTCGTAGAATAGCTATTTGCATTCTGGCATTAAAGAGAGACTCGCGCATGCATAAAACCTTCCATTTCGTCGAGTAGGCGAAAGAAATTGGTGGTGACGCACGCCACTACGGCCATTCTGCATACGGTTGAGCGCGTCTGATGTACGGTCCGTTGCGCCAATGTCAGTTCGCTCCCGGTAGGCGCAATACACACCACAAAGGAAAAATACTGCGGCTAAATGAGCGCGCACCCCTCCGAGAGACGACGCAGCAACGAGAAGGGATTTTTATTACATCCCAACCTTGAGCGAAGCCAGGGTAGTACGACTGATCATATCGCGAGGATATGTACTTGGCGAGATCACGAACGGGAAGGCGTGCTTGTGTCACCACGGATTTGTGAAATGCGATTATGGCATGCGCCGACATTTGGAAGCGCGCCTTTCCGGCTTCTTGTCATGTCAATAGACGAGGCATCCGTTTGCCGTCATTGTTTCCTTCGTGATCCGGCACATCAAAACGTAGCTTCGGTGAGAGTGAAAGGAAATTAAGGAAAGCAGGAAGTCGACTCTAACGGTATGCGCAAAGTACGGCCGGGTAATGGAATAAGGTTCAAACAAAAACACCCACCTGCACTCCTAATGTAATGCAATAATCTCATATGGTGGTATGGAGAATCATGCCTTTTTACCTCGGACACAAATTATCATACCGAACTGCCACCTATGAACGGCACGTTTATGTTTCAGAGAGAAATCATGAATTCACAGAAGGGGCAGGAGTACACCGAGAATTGAGACACATAAGAAAAAGCACACTGTGCCTACACGCAGTCTTTCAATCCTGTTCAGTTCGAATGGCTTAGCAGTTTTCCTGTAACTTTGAGGAGGCAGAGTGGAATACCACACATACAAGGCGCATCAGACTGCACAGACTAAATCCTTCACTGCAACTCAGACCTCCGGCCGGACTGCACCGACGCGAAGCGTCTCTTCTGTGTCGGTTGTGGCTTGGAGTTGCCTTCACGAAAGCTTATTCAGCACTAGTTGGTATGGCTGATAGTCCTGCATGTGATGTTTGCGGATGCGAAAAGAAAATTGACCACTTATTGTGCCACTGTCCTCAATTTTAAGCACAAAGACAATCTTTGCTCAACACATTGAGGAAACTAGATGATCGTCCTCTGAGTGAACAGACAGTACGAGAGCACCGTCCCCTCCGATCACCGGCTCAGAAGGCAGGGAAGGCACGTTTGTGCTTTCTGAGAGCGTCTGGTTCGTACGAGCGTTTTTGACTCAAGTACTGTCCGTGCACGTCTCTATACCTTCTCTCTCCCTTCCCCTCTTCCCCTTCTCCCTTCCCCCAGAGTAGGGTAGCCAACCAGACTCTTGACATGGTTAACATCCCTGCCTTCTTTATCTCTCTCTCTCTCTCTCTCTTGAGGAGGCGGTAAAAGGAAATGTCCTGCTCCTCAGGACCTTTGGTTCGATTATAGGTGTGGCCATGAATCGGCTCAACACGCTTTAGAAAGAGAAAATATTGCGTCGAAGTGGAGGCAAAGGCTGTGTGGTTACAACGTAAACGCCAAATCCAGGATTATCAGAAACCATGCCACAGAAGGAGAGAAGAGCGCAGGACCTCAGAGATGAAAACGTGACTAAAAAGTGAGACAGCCGCCTGTGCCAACATAGTAAATAGTAGAGAGAAGGAAAAAGATAATCTGAAAAGCATCTGCGGACACCCCCTTCGATCATTGCTACATCGGAGTTGAAGGCGGTGTACAGAATTTCCGGGACAAGTTTTGTTTGTTGCGAGTTTTCAGCGAAGTGGACCTTACGCTCACGCTTAATGTGCCTATTATAACTTGTACTTAACGCCAAGCTATAAATGGAGTGCGGTTAGCAGAACGGCAAAAGCGGCACGCGTACGTGGCTCTGATGGCCTTCGGGTAACTGAGCGGGGATTTCGTCCTGCTGACTCGCTGCCTTTTCAGAATTATTCACACTCGCAGTTCCGTTCTAGCTTAAGAGGTATCACAAGGTAAATAAATAAATAAATAAATAAATAAATAAATAAATAAATAAATAAATAAATTCAGTGAAAGCAGCTGGTAGTATCGCACACCTAACGCGAAGTTTGCGGGTTTGGTCCCCACCGGCAAGTTATATTTTCGTCCATTTTGATTTCACCTTTTCTTCATTATTTTCGACATTTCAATTTCAACCGCAACTAATTACCCCTATGCTTTCCTTAGTTTCGCCTGCCTGCTGGCTTTATATACTCTGTTGTTGTTTACACACAACGTCCCTTCAAAACATCGTCTGCGGGAGCGCTTCGCAAAAATTAGGTCTTCACCGTAAGTGGTCACAACAAATACAACGGGAAGTATCGAGGCAGTACCGTGCTCAATCTTGTGAAATGCACGTTGAAAAGTCTGAATCGCGAGCTCTGTGTGGCTCAAATGGCAAATTTCGGTACGAGTAGGTAATTGCCGTAAATAGAAAGGAAACATGTGGACTTTAGATTTTACTTTATGTACGCTAGACTAACATGCGGTCCGATATGCGACTGCGCGCCCCTTAGAGATTGCGCGCCTTTTGATTGCAAATTAGACTACACAGTTGATAGAAAGACGCGCATGTTGGACCTCAAAGCAGTACCCACTGTTCTCTTTATTTATTTATTTATTTATTTATTTATTTATTTATTTACTTTTTATTTATTTCCTTTAAATTTTCAGTTTGGTGAAATGATCGCTCACCTGAAGAACATGTATGACCACACCGGGTTGTAATCGGACTAGGACCCTTTCTTGATCAGCTGACTATGATTGTCACCGTCATACGTGGAAATGTCTTTTTTCTCTTTGTATGCTGTTATTTATTCACATCGTACTTTCCAGATTTTTCTTTGTTACACCATCGATGTTTGGTTAGCACCTGTGCACTTATGGCGTACAATATGATGCACTCGCTACAATCAACACCATACGCGTTGCGCTGGCTTAGCAGCTATGGCGTTGCGCTGCTAAGCACGAGGTCGCGGCATCAGATCGCGACCACGGTGGCCGCATTTCAATGGGGGCGAAATGAAAAACGGTCGTGTGCCATGCATTTAGGTGCACGTTAAGGAACCCCGGGTGGCCAAAATCATTACGAAGTTCCGAACTACGGCGTTCCTCGTTATCATATAGTGGTTTCGGCATGTAAAAGCCTAGCGTACACATTTTAGTGCGAAAACATTACATGCCCCATTATGCGAAAATCCGTCGTATAGTCCGTGGCGTGACCGAACGATGATACCGTAAGTGGCCGACGACGCAAAGAGTAAAAACACGTCAAAAGATGCTCGGATCGACGTCAAAATCCACAGGGAGCTTCGTGAAAAAAAGTATAGTAATGGCTTTGAAAAGAAGGTTCGGTAGGTTTCGGTGTGGGTGGGAATCGAACCAGGGCCTCCGGTGTGCGAGACGAGCACGCTTTACCGACACCACGCAGGTTCTGTCGTTCTGGTTGACTAAAGGTGTGGCCTTGTGCATGCGTCATTGGACACGTGACAGCGCCGCGAATGAGGAGGAAGTGGCGCTACGCCATGACTTTATAAAATAAGTCCATAAAATAAAAAAGCATTATTGCCCGACTGAACGCCGCTGAGTGGTCCTTCGAGCTATGAACTCCTCGCGGGCAAGCAAGCGCGTTGAAACGTTTGGCGCGTTTTGATTTGACCTTACCGAGGCGCAGTTCGAACGCAGGCAACAGCTTGCGTGGAAAAAGAACACGCGAAAAAAAAAAAAACATTTCCCCAAACATCCTATAATGAGTTTGCATTCTCATGCGTAAGCAGTCCTAAATGTTTCTGCCGATTTTGTTTCTTTTCTTTTTGCGTTCTTTGAGGCCGAGGGCTGATCGAACCTGTGATTTCAAGTTCGATGATCCCCTACCTCATATCTATGCATCGCCATTCCTCCCGCTGGTACACTAACAAACAACCTGAAGTACGCTTATATAGTGGTGTAAAATGAGAGCTATGTAAACCACGACCGTCAAAGAAAATTTGCTGAATCTGCGAGTGCGGTCAACTTGGTAATTTTTGGGCTGTGTTCAGATCATTGCTGTTCAACGGCCGCAAATCACCTGTCCCTGAACAAAAAGCGGGTACTTGCGCTGTTTAGATAACATGTATATGGCGTTTACGTATAGTACAAACAACCACCTTTGCTGTTGAGCTGCGCTGCAACTGGTTTAGTCATCACCTCAGCACCAGTGTAGGATAAGCTGCTGGGATTTACGTCACTGTTCGACGAACCCGTTTGTTTTTCCGCTTTCATTCCTCAGTGGTTGCTTAATCCCGATGGCGGGGAATTACCGCTGAACGCAACGACTTAAAGAGATGTAAATTAATGCTAAATAATCTATCTTGACGGCATGTTTACGCATTTGCTTTCTTCGCTGTTTACTGCACCACACATTTCTCGTTCAATCTGCCTTTTTATTCGCTCACGCCGACACCTGAAGAAACAGTTCCTTCAGCGGTCTAGTTATTTCATTATATAATTATCGGGTAAACAGGTTAGTTAGATGTACGTGTGAAAGTTTAGTCTGCGCAATCTTCTCAACCCATGCAACTATAATTGAACCGGCGTCTATGATTAATTCAATGCTTCCCCGTGAGATGAGACTTGAGCCGCAAAGTGGTACGTACAGTGACTATGCCGTACATTTCGTTGCAGCACATGCGCATGTCTTTCGCACGCGCTAACCTCCTCAATGCTAAGACGCGATATCGATCGCCGTTGTGAAACCCTTACTCGGACAAACGTGTCAGAGCAGTGTGTGGCAAACGTCTGGCGCTCTCGTTGTGAAAAGAGCTGAGCTCGGATTTCTTCTCAACGCCCGCGTGGTAACAGTCGCCGTTTCTCTGGCTATACCCTGGTGTGAACGGACGGGAAAGGCTGGTGCGATAGGAAAACCAACAAACAATGGGACTTACTGCGATAGCCATCGACTGCCACCGCCTTCTGCGCGTTTGTAAACAAAACTGCTGTCGGCAACTCTGAATGGTGCTTCGGCGACAACGTGTCGCAAGTCGAACAATCGCAAGAAACGTAGTCTAGCTAACAGCGTTTACAAGCGTTGTGAAGTATAATTGTTTTCTTGAGTGTGGAGGAATTTTTTCATGACGCCCACATTCTCAGAGACTTCTTTCACGGCCCCCAACCAGAGAGGAAAAGAAGGGAGGCTATAGTCATCTCACACGATGACACGCGCATTGCCTACGCTTCCGTGTCGGTGTAGGCCAATGAATGACAGTAAATGATAAGGTTGCGGAAGGGGCCGCTCTAAGAATTAGGTCTTATAAACACCAGAGAACAGTGCAAAGCAACGTTGTTGTCAGCCCTAAAGTTTGCTTCTTCAGCTTCCGTGCTTTGAAAGCGCCAGCCGCTATACAGCTTTATGTTACTGTACCGTTGTGCTCCGCAGAAGCCATGCTCTATAATATGCCCAGCTTAATTTGTAAGGGGAAGTTCAAAGCGACACACAGAAGTCGTGTAGTAATCACCGGCGTTTGGTTTGCACGAGAAGCGAAAGGCATCAAAGGTAGCTGCTGTTAACATTCTCCGCCTTGCTCCTGACAAGAATACCGCTTTCTATTTACGCGTGCGCATAACAGCAAGTGAGTCTCCACTACTAAGCAAGTTGATAAGAGAGTCTCTCTCTCTTCGCTTCACTTGGAATGCCGAGTATATATAGGGCCAGAGACTGGTGCCACGCTTGCGAGCTTGGATGAAAAATAAGTCATTGGATGTTCGTGGCACACGTGACCACCGGGGCGAATGCTGGAAAGCGGCCAAGCAGATAAAAATGAGCATATGCTCGTATTATTCCTCCTGGCTATGAAAGCAAGCAGCGTAACTATACGTATACGTGCTGTTCACTGTTGCGGCGCCATTAGTTCCGTCCCTCAGAACGCACGCGGTGGCTGCGAGGTGTTGTCCCGTGCGCTGCATATCTTGCGCAGCCAGCTCAAATGTCAGCAGTACCTCTGATCGAGACCCGCGCAGTTAAGTAACGGTGCCGGCGAACGAGCCGGCCGCTAGTGAATGTCGAAAGTGGAGCGTACAGGAACTTCGCGGCGGGCTTCCAACAACGCCGGAACGGAGAGTCATGCATACCACGTATGCACCTAAACCTTGTTTCTTGACTTTATCTGTCGAATGCTCAGCGGTGAGTGGGACTCAATGAACAACTGGTGTGCAGTTCTGCAGTTTGTTTGTTTTTAGCGCGATATCCTTTTAATCGCTGATTAAAAAGGTGGTGGAGGTGGCGATAACAGTGAGAGAGAGAGAAAAGTCATAAGGGAAAGGCAGGGAGGTTAACTAGGCTGAGCCCGGTAGGCTACCCTGCACTGGGGAACGGGCAAAGGGGATCGAAAAAGGAGAAGGAAGAGAGAAGTTCGCTGTTTGCACCATTACAAACACAAGCGTTCATCGCTGAGTCAGTCATAGGCGGTCATACAAGGTAGTGCGTTTCAAGAAACGCACCAGCGCCTTTGTGGCCTTGCACATAGCAGACACACGAGACCAAGGGCTCAAGATCTCCTCTGTGAAAGTCCAGTCATCTGAGTGCCACAAAGTTGTCCGAAGGGTACTTTTTACAACTTCAGGCACCACTCACCCAGGAAATGTTTGGTCGTTTCTTCGACAGCACATGTGCTGCAATTGGAACTGTCCACCATTTAAATTAGGAATGAATAGGCGTTTGTGAAAGAAACTTCTACTCGCAAGTGTCACAGTAACGTTTCTTCCCGTCGGTTATAGCTGGGCTATATTCTGTGACTCAAAGGCAGCCCTGCAATCACTCTTAGCAGCTCTGCGCCGCAGCTCACATGAACAATTGGTAGCAGAGATACTATTACGCTACCATCAAGCAGTGGATGGAGGCCACGACATTACATGTAAGTAGCTACCCGGGCACTGCAACATTACTGGCAATGAAAGTGCCGATAAAACTGCCCGGGAGGGGAAGGGAGGGAAAGAGATAAGTAGAAGGCAGGGAGGTTAACCAGAATAACGTCCGGTTGGCTACCCTACACCGGGGTAATGGGAAAGGGGGAAAACAGATAACAGGGAGAGAGAGGAGGGAAGGAAAGAAGGAAATTGCGGTGAGTTCGCTGACGTGTGTGGTCTTACAGAAATTGCATATATCGTGCACATGAAAGCACTTCGTTACCATTGCTGAGAATGGCTGCAACGTGGCACCTCAGCGGCCTTGCCCATATTATTACTATATAAGGAAGAGGAACACACCGGAGTTCGCCAACCGGCGCCTATATGACATGGACTCGCATATGACATCCTAACTTCTACCTGGTAACAAACGACAGCAGTGAGGACACTGCCATTCTCACCCCAACCACCACCACCACCACAGTTCAGTGCTGCCTCAATGTCGTACACGCCTCGATAAAAGTAAATTCTGGGCTACCTCAGAGAAGTTACGAGTTTTATGTGACTGAAGTCTTGGTTCATTGCGCCGCGCAAACGCATAATTTCAGCTTAATGTCGAAGCGATGGTGCCTGGAGATAACGACACGAGAAGAGCTGTAATACAGACTAACCGTCTGCGCTCATATGCATTTCTTGCTGCGGCGGCACACGCGTGTAGAACTACAGTTGGACGACAAAGCCAAAGATACGGGAAAGCAATCCAGTGTGCCCAGTACGCCACACTCACTCATCGTGTACTATGTTAGAAGGCGTTGCACGACTGTGTATTCTACTATCGGTTTAACTATATGCAAGCCGTCTTCTTCTGTCATCAGCAAAATTGACGACCTTGCAACAAAAGCTCAATGCCAGTATTCTTTTATTATTATTATTATTATTATTATTATTATTATTTTAGACGCACTGCTGTGTTCGACTTAGACGGAAGAGCTCTTCCAGAAACTGCGAGATGGACAGATCCTATCACAAGTCACGCGCTTGCGACACCACCGGTCGAGGGTTGGTGCGCGATAAACTTGTTTTCCTGACCTGCCGGAACACTGTTGATGCGGCTGCGCAGCATGTTGAAGAAGAACCAGCGTCGCGAAGCTGGCCAGGGCGCACTGCACAAACAAAGTTTCAATGACCCTGTTCGAAGTGCAGCTCTTCATGACAGCCACGGCGGGCAACACTAGAATAGCAATGTTACAACTCCATTTTTAAAGCTAAGCTTTATTTGCCTCTTCCTTCGACTTTCCTACTGCTGCTGCTGTCTGGCACACTGCGCCGGGTGTGGTTCAGAGCGCGTGTATAGATGACAGGAGCCAGGCAGAGAGGAAAGGCGACATGAGAAACTCGTTTGGTACGCACCGCTTCGAATGTGCACAATGCCGTCTGGAGCTCCCTGGGCGTCGCACATTAGCGTCTTTACAGGTGTAATTATCCGTGACACCCCTCAACAGCATTGGAGAAACCGCAGCGCTTACCTTTCTAATAACGTGCGAGTCCAGAGAGGACGTAGATAGAATTGTAGAGAGGAGGGCGAGAGGCAGTTCTCATACAATAGGGGGGAGGGGGAAAAGGTGACGTGAGAAGGCAAGAAAATGCTATTACTATACACACGACAGCTATTGTGGGTAAACTGGATAAACTTACGTTCAAGGTACGGTACAGTAAGTTTCTGCTATTTCTGAAAAATAAACACCGTGCCAATATGTCTATTGGACAACTTACGCAGGGCGTGCAGAAGCAGACCAGCATTAATTAACGCGTACCGCAGGATCCAAGCGACACTACGGAATCGGTCGACTGTCAAATCAACACTGCTGGGCCCGCCGCGGTAGCTTTGCGGCTATGGCATTGCTAGAGGTCGTGGATTTGATGCCGACCGCGGCAGCCGCATTTCGACGGGGGCGAAATAGAAAACGCACGTGCACTTAGATTTTGGGACACGTTAAAGAACACCACAGGGTAAAAATTATTCCGGAGTCTGCCACTACGGCGTGCCTCATAATTCGATTGTGGTTTTGGCACCTACCAGCCCCATAGTCTAATTCTTGTTTGATACTTCTGCCACGATGCGACGTGCCGTGTGAGGCAATGACAGTGCTCTACCCTCTCAGAGGTTATCAAATATGGCGCACAACAACTTCTCAAGCAAACACCTCTCCCTGCGTGTTTTGTGTACTACGCAAACAGCAGTGGTGCAAGCAAGGTGAAGTTGAACATCAACTCACCACTCTCATATCAGACTAAACGTTGAAGAAATTAAGCTTTCGCAGTCAACATCACCGCTAATTATCGTCAATCAAAGCAACCAGCAAAGAAAGCTTCGCTTATATCGATTCCCACAGTGCGTGGAATCTGCATTTTTTTTTCAAATGCAGGGCACGTGCACCAGTTGATAGCACATTCCACACCTTGGCGTTGCGCTGCAGGATCTAACACTGAACAAAGCAGTGCTGGCCCACGTATCTCGATTCAGTAGAATGTTAACTAGATCGAGTTATCATGCAAGCTGTGCAACAGACAGCGCGCTGCATATACGCACGTGCAAGGTACGCAAGGTAAGCCTTGGTAAACTAAACCAGTGCATATGCGCACTCAGATTCTACCGTGGTGCGCTGTAGCCTCTTTCTCAAACCTAGGACCATCGGGAGCACCTGAATACACAGGGAAAGTAGGACGCGCGCTTTAAGCTCTCGGCAAAAACTATGTCAACAACTGGTGACGGAGGAAAGGCAGCAACAGAAAACAAAAACAAAAAAATAGAGGGAGTAAGGAATGGAAGGCTCCTTTATTTAAAGTACGTAAAACGCCAAAAGGGCGTTAGATAACGCAGGATTCGTCGTCTGCCACAACCATTCATCAAGCAGTCAACCATTAGGCGGACGGAAACATTCAGAGACTGCGTTCCGTGTATGTTCAGGTGCTAAGGTGCCTCGCGGTTACGCAATCGAGCCTTTTGAGCGACTTTATATAGAACAGGCCTTTGCATCGATAAAATCTGTGCCGTGGGGAGATTTCTTTCTTTTTTTCGCGACTGATGTTTTCGTCGAAGTACGGGGTTCCGTGGAGACACGTGTTAATGCTAACGCAGAGACCGTTTCTTTAAAGTGAGAGGAAGTTATAATCATGACCATCTCTCTCAATATTGCTTTTAAGTTGAAGATGTGACAGGACAGTTTTTCCGAGTGTTCTTGATGCACAATCACGAGCCTGGTACTTATTATTCAACCAGGGAAGAGAGCTTAACTTTACATTATGCTGGTTGCTTCAGTAGACAGTTCGGATTAAACGCTTGGCCCCCGTTTCCTCATACATTAAAGAACTTCTTGCCAAAGCTTGCATAACCTGCTTATTGCACCAGGCATAACGAGCGTGCCTCGCGGGGAGCGCTCCAGCGACAAACTATAAATCTGAACGAGCTGAACTCGTCGTAACCACTATGAGGAGGGCTTTGTGTGGAAAGCTAAGCTTGTTCAGGATGGCTGAAGGGTTGAGTGCTGAAAATAGAGGATGAATAAAATGAGCAGTGGTATTCTTTCTCTTTTTTTGTTTAACTGCTAATTATTAATCATTCTCGCCGTACAAACCCTGTCAATTTCGTCTGTTTGGCTAGGTGCGCGTTGTCCACCGTATGCAATGCAGTTTTTGTTGAGCACATCCCGTCGACAGTACGGCATTCAAACTCTTAGCTATATTGAGGATGGCGCAAGATGACTTCGTGCAAATGGAAAATGTTTACTGAAAGCTGGATGAATTAGTCCACTACTGTATTGATCGCTCTCAATGGCATATTGCCTTTTAGGGGCGGCTTATGCGCATGCGAGGACATCACGACTCTGGAATTATATTTGCATTGCTTCAAAATGTCAACGCCAGTTCTGTATCACTGTCTACTTATTCTCGATGAGATGCTTCTTGAAAAGATACGTTCTAGAACAGTGTCGCACCGTCTGAACCCTTTACTTGCCCTGCTCCCTACGCAATGTCTCTTGAAAACATGCTTTCCCACACAATTATTTGCGCCGCATAATGCATCTTTTAGAGAAAGACATTATGCAGACATTGTGCGTGCCACCGTTGCATTATTCCTGTTCAAACTATAGCACAACACGCGCCAACTGTTACCAAGAAATCACTAAACCTGAACTGTGATAGTATATCAAGCTTGAAAAAAAAAAATCACGCTGCTTATAGCTGGCGTTAGGCGCTTCTGAGTAAAGTATCCTCCCCGTTCTGGCAGCTTCGCCGGACACGTACTCTTCTTGCTATAGTCACTAGTCATGACGAAGAAGAGCAAAGAAAATTGTCGGGAGCTACAGGCCAGAGGAATACCTTAACGCAGCCACTCCATGAGACAAACCTTGTTCGACTCATTGCTAGAGGGACTCATCTTATCTGCCACCAGATAGCTACTGCCCTAGAAGACAAGTGACCTAAACCTGAACCTTTTTGTGCCTCTTGATCCTAATTTTTTCACCGTATACAGGGGTCTGTGTTCCGTTAATAATATTCTGTGCCCCATCGTCGATTAGAAAAGATACTGTCGTATTTCTTGGCAACATCCTGGGGCCTTCCTTGAGGCTAACCAGCAGTTGAATGGAAGCCAACTGAGCTTCAACCTTGGCATTACGTGAGAAACACTGCATGGCAAATACACGTGCGTGATGTGATCAGGCTTCTGACCGCGTTCGCACTATATCAGATCGTGAGACGAAGCAGTAGGGATAACGCAAGGGCTGTTGCCCTTGGCCACAAGATTAAAAAACACGATACGCCGAGGCCCGATTGCGATCGACTAATTTCGCGCACGGAAACCCTGACCTGGCATCCGATCACGCCATCCAGTGCAGTTTCTATGGGCAACGGCTGTTGCTCAAGCATCAAGCACGCTGTTGTATAATACCAGCTTTGCAAGCGAGTTGGCTTTGTTTTTGTTTTTTCTTAGGACATGGGGCTTCTCGCGTATGACAAATAATATCTGCGTTCTCATTGGCAAGAAGCACACGGTTACGTGAGCGAGACGAACGGAAGTCTTCCACTTGGCATATTAACCAACTAAATCCTGGGCTCTTACGTGCCAAAACCACGATTTGATTATGAGGCACGCCGTCTTGAGAGACTCCGGATTAGTTTTAACCACCTGGGTTTCTTTAACGTGCACCAAATACACAGTACACGGACGTTTTTGCATTTAACCCCCATCGAAATGCGGCCGCCGCGGCCGGGAGTTGATCTCGCACCCTCGGGCTTACTATAGCGCAACACCGCAGCCACTACGCCACCACGGCAGGTCCGCTTGCCATGTCAGAAGACCGCTCCAAGTAGACAAGTTCTGTGCCTAAGATTACGTAATGAAAGCTTTCATCATGCCGTTACACCATGCACACTGCGCAGTTTACCGCTGCACCGCAATACAACTCCTGCCCCTGCCTGGGCAACCTGGGTGGTTGCGCATAATACCGACAGAGTAACAACAGGCAAACAAATCGTCTGTGGCCTTGACACAAAAGTGGGGCATAAGTTCTCCACGGTCACGACCATTTCACTCTCAGAAGCCGAAAACCACCTCGCTAGCGCTCTGGGAATAGCACTATTTAGGCCGAAGGCCGCGCTGGCCTGATCAAACTTCCTGCACGGAAGAAGGAGTTGGCCTACATATCTCGATAAACATCACACCTTATCTTTGCTTTCCGGGTATGATCTCGAAGTATACGGGGCCTCAGCGGGCAGCTCACTTTGCGCGGACGTTGAAAACGTCCGCCTGGCATGACGCGTGGCTGACTGTATAGTTCCACATGGGGAGAGCAGCAATGCATTCGCGATCCCGTAACGAGTCTTCCTCGTGCCTGCTCACCGCGGTACCGGGGGCAGGACGTTTGCCCGGCGTCCTGGAATACACTGCTGTCTGGCTGTCGTGACTTCATCTAGTAACGCGCACGTAGCTAGCGAGTTCCCATGCGAGCGTAATCTGCGAAATGACTGAGATCGATAAGTCACCGAGACATTTAGCATTCAGCGGTCGTTTACTTTATATGGGTAATACCAGAGTCATTTTATACTATCAAATGTGTCAAAGGACTCTGGTAATACGTTTACCCTCAGTAAAATGCGCTCCACCAAGTGAAAAATATTCCGCGAAAATAAATTAGCCGCAGTGGCTCAGCCTTAAAAACGCCCGATTCATTTCTCCATCTGGCTGTGTCATTGCTGTTCTTTGTATTTTCTTTATGTTGCTACGTCATACGCTCCCCTGCTCCAAAATATCGCGCGCTTGAACATTCGAAGTCGTGTTATCCGCATAGTCCAGAATCCCCTTTTCCTTTTATTATATTGTAAAAACACGGTGGTGCTCCCGTTTTCAGGACCACGTGCTGTTTTCGCAGTCGCGACTTCAAGCGTAAATACGGCTATGCTACCAGCTGCTACATGTGCATCCCAGCTGTCTGGAACAGAACTATAGCGGAAATCAAGCGCAGTCATTGTTCGCTGGCGAAGCTGCGACGGCATCCGTGTGGACAACAGTGCGTTCACTCTGTCGGTTAGGTCGTTTTCACAGGCTGAACCTCGTACGTTACATGATGCAAGCAGCTAAATATAGGAGGCTGCGACGAGCTTTAGCTTTAGAGGATGTCTATTTATATACGCCACTCGTATACTGCCCCACATCCCGGAGAAAAAGCGGAACAGGCTGAACGACCGCCTATGCCGTGTCTCGCGCCCGCCACCTCGCCTTCGCATCCCGCTCCATTTCCCTGGGAGACATTCGAGTCGTCGATCGCTTACAGTGCCGTATAGAGTGCGCTTATTATGCGATGATAAAAATCGGCTATTTTAGAGATGGATACCACAGAGCCTCATGGTAGAGAAAAAATAAGGAAAACAAACTAAAAATCAAGAAATCAATTTTGTGGACGTAACCACGAACGTGACATACACTTAACGTTGCTTACGTGCAGTATACAGCTATAATATGTACCTGCCCTGAAAGCGCATGAAAACAAAAAGCAATACCTAACAAAGCGGAGGGCTCCCGTAAATTGGACGGGGACAGGATACGTCGCTGTGTAATTCGCACAACTGTCAAAATTGTATTGTCGAGTGGTGTAACGCACACAACTTGCCAAAATTTTTTTTTTCTTTGACAAGCGTAAGAGATGTTTTCCGCTCGGAGCTCTTCCTATACAATTCACCGAATGCAGATTTCATCAGAGGGGTACTACCCCTCTCTCCCTGCACTCATCAACAACTGAAGCAATCATTGTGTCTCAGCCAACTTTCCTCTTTCACGCTTTTTTTTTTCTTGCGACATGAAAATTTTCTAGCCTGACATTTTCAGTGCCTACTCAGAAGAGCTGCAGGAGAGATGTTGTTCTGCCAATTAATTATCGTATAAGTCATCGACATATGTTATGTATTGCAGGGAATAATTCAAGTTCACGGGCCCGGCGATGCCCTGCGCCCGACGAAGTTGAATATGCACGGTCAGCGTCAAACGCTCATGAACAGCGCGAAAAAATTCTATATATTCTTGCAGCGTGGACGCGCCAGCTTCGTTTTCGCTTTTATTTCCAGCTTGTTTAACGCCGTATGGTTTATCAGGCTACGGCTGCAAACTGCTGGGAAATTCGACTTTTTTAGCAGATCCCGCAGTAGATGAACTTTTGACGCCGACTGTACCTTTTAGCCGAAGTCCGCCTACGTATATGGGGATAAGTCGCTAATGCGCGATCTCTCCCTCTGAATTTGCGTCTTGGGAAGACTATTCAGGAAAAGAAAACACACACGATGCATCGACTTCGGCTGACAGCGTGCATATTTCAGCGAATCAGTGTGATACACTGCTTAGAGTGCTGCCACTGCTATACGTGCTAGATATCTGGGTCTGATAGACAACAAAACTGCAGCCACGCCCAGCCGACAGCGTTCGCCGACGCGCTTTTCACGGAAGGAAAATACCCGCCACAAAACGTCCACGTTCTGATCCCGCACTCCACTGAAGCAGTTCATGAAAACTTCCTTGCATGTCAAATTAAAATCCGTACACTCAACAAAGAAGCTCTCGCGACAGCTTTGCTTAGCAAAAAAACAGGAAGATAAGAAAGGCGTCCTTCCTGCAATTTTTGTTAGGTCAGCGAATCGAAGACGCGCAGCAGCGACCGATGGGGACGAACTCCAGGCTCATGCAGCCGCTCTCCAGCATAAGCGAAGCGTTCTATTTTGACGCGCTTTTCGTCAGACAGGGTAGCACGCGCGGTAGGCATAGAAGGAGGCTTTTATAATATGATTTCCTCTCTGGTCATATATATATAGCCGGCAGATCCCACGCCCTGTGGGAATCGATGTTATGCGAAGCAGTGTGCGGGGAAGCCTACCAAGTGAACGAAACGACCATGAGAGCAACAAGACGTAGGCGGCTGTTTCACGACCTACATGACACACATGTCATGATATTCATGTCATGACCTATCATTTATGTTCGTCATACACTCTTGTCACACTATGCGAATTTTGGTACCTACCAAGTTAACGCAATGACCATGAGAGCACCAAGACGTAGGTGGCTAAATAGATCGATACTGTCAAAGTGGCAAATGTTCGCCAAGAAATTCTTCGCGCTTAAAATACTTCCCAGCGCACTGCGACAGTGCAACAGAAACTCAATCTGATTGCCTCATAAACCAACAGTTAGGAAAGTTATGCAGAGAGCGTTGTGTTGGCGATTCCTTTGCACCTTTGTTCGCATACCTTCGAAATTCCCATTTTCTCTAGAGGAACTCTAATACTGATCCCCTTCCCCAGTGCATGGTATACCCTACCGGTCTCAGCCTGGTTAACCTCACTGCATTTCTCTTATGACCTCTCTCTCTCTCTCTCTCTCTCTCTCTCTCTCTAATACTGACCTGTTTCGGCGCGTTCAGTAGGCTGTCAGCCACAGTACGAAATGTGTACACCGAATGCACCGCACCAAAACGTCCTTCCATCGTACATAGATGAAAACCTAACGATGCGCTCGCACGTTCTGAACTATGCGCGCTCCCTCGTGTTCGAGCAGGAACTGTTCAGTGCCTCGGGCAATAGCGTTAGAAAACAGTGCAGCGAGCTCAACACAAGGCGAGAACGCAGTGCCGTTCGCAGTTGTACGGTAGCTGCACGGCATATACGCCGATATTTACAGCACACGTTGTCGTTGACGGGTGTCAGACGGCTTGTTCGCAATGCACACCATCCACGACGCACGTTAGACAAACACGCCACATTTGTTTGTCTCGGACGGAAGCTCGCTGCCGTTACGGTCGCTCTTTTGTGCGCACTTCTCCGTTGCACGCTCACCCATGTTAAGGCGCATGTTAAGTGCAGTCGACTTCGGTGAAATCGACGCGACAATTAATTCAGGCTTTGATATATCCTTACACTCTGTTGGTTGAAGCATCTATATGAAGAAAAAAAAAGGGGAGGGGGTGGGGGGGCTCGTTATTTTGGACTAACTGAGAGCCCCAGGATTGCAAGATGATTTGACGAGCTACCAACAACGATAAGCTCTTTTATGAAGCGCGGTTCACTGCGAACTGCGACGCGATGTTGACCTGAGAAATGGGATCGAATTATCGCGACCGCAAATGCACCGTTCTTAGGCAACGTCATCCGAAAGTATATTCAAGCACCGACAACGACCTACTGAGCGATGAAGACAGCACAAAGTTCGTTCGCGCCGGACCACAGATGGAGCATCCGAACGACAGCTGCGTCGAGGACGAGTAGGTCCAGAAGCTACGGTCAGCCGCGGCTGAAGTACAAACGGCGGTTCGCCTATAGAAAGAACAATTCTTCACGCGTGCAGACAATGCTTGCCGGGCTTTGCATTGCGTGCCGGTTTTGCGAAGTCGCATCTGTACAGCGTCCGCTAGCGGTGCGCGCTTGAGGCCGTCATAACGCGACATTACCGCAAATAGCCGATTATACGCTGCAACAGAAAGCGCGAAGAGCTCATATGAGCAGCGACACAACGCTTTCCGGTTTTCAAATTCACTCATTCGAGTCTTCAACCCGAAAAGTTACGTGTAAAGTGAGGCAGGTAAGATTAACACGATGTCTATCCGGAGAGGTCGGAAGCAACACGTTTCCGACTAATGTATTTCACTTATTGGCAAAACATGAGTTTGCACAAAGAACTAAAGGAAACGAAAAAAATAAATATTGCACTTTATCACGGATAATCACTAACACGTACGAGAAAGAAAGGGAGAGAGAGAGGGGGGGGAAGAATTGCCTGAGGGCACATCCGTATAAATAAACCTTTCACAGCAACGAAAGCTGTCCTTTGAGTGACAGTAATTGGTCATGGTGTAAGTGACAATGGGAGGTTGGTTGGCTTCGGACCCTAAGTTTGTAGCGCTGTTACAACGCGCAACAACGGGGTTAGGCAATGTCGACTAAAATACGATCATAGCAGGTGCTATAGCGTTTCGTACAGATAAGATTACTCAACTTCTTATTTGAAAAAAGAAACAAAGAAGTAATAAAATTATTGTCTTCCGTCTCAGTACCCTTCGACCGCCCCTGAGAGAATTTGTCTCGACTTTACGAAAACAGAATTCACGCAGCAGCCAAAGAAAAAGAAGCTTGCTCCTAACTGAATTTTTTGTCGACAACCGCCATAAAGCCAAGCCAGTTTCTTACGTGGCTTCACCGTAATACGTCCTGGCGGAAAGTATTTCCTTTAAAGTGGTCTTCTTTTTTTTTATGACGCTGTGCCACATAGCCCTGTTTCGACACATTCCCGCGCAGAGTTTCCGAGCGCGGTTCTCCGCGTTATAAAACAAGCCTGCCACCGCGACGGCAGAGGTCGGCGCCCGCGAAAATGTCGTAACCCAGTGAGTGGTGGATGTCTCCCTCGACTCTATAATGTGCCGCGTCCCGGCGCACGCGCGCGTTTGCATTCAGGTCCAGCAGTGCCAAGGGCGTGCCCTCCGCGCTTCCGAGAGAAGTGGCAGCGACCGCTGCTCCCTGTTTCTCCGTATCCCTGCCCCGCATTGTGGGCAAGCAGGCTGCGCGCGGCTACCGTTCCCAATCGGCGGCTGTCGTGCTGGCGCAACGCTCCTCTCGTCAAAAACCACGCAGCGTGGTGTGTAGAAGCCAAGGCGCCCACAAGCAGGCGGCAACGTCGCCGCCGTGAAGGCGCGTTTTGCCAATGGGACTACTGAAACAAGCGACAAAAACGAGCGAAAGCGGGTGTGCAGGCTGCCAGTCTCCCAGCAAAAGTGGGACGCAAGCCTTACCAACAAGCGCAAACAACACGTGCACGGAGTGAGAGTACAACATTCAGAACACACTTTTAGGCAATATGCGGACTGGCTACAAATGTCTTGTACAACTACCTATATATATATATATATATATATATATATATATATATATATATATATATATATATATATATATATATATATATATATATATATATATATCGCCTTACAACTTTTTTGCTTATTTGTAACCATGTAACCATCTTAATATTTCAAAAGAAATAAGATGTGCGTGTCAACATCGATACAAGGATAGCTGAAGAACGCATGACCGCACTGTGTTTTCATTCAAGCATTTATCTTGTCATTCTATAGAATTTAACCTCCCTGCCTTACCTCTCTCTCTCTCTCTCTCTCTACATATATATATATATATATATATATATATATATATATATATATATATATATATATATATATACACTGCGTGTTTGTGACCATATAAAGGGCACAATGCATCGACAAAGCGCTGCGTCACGCCCCGCGGTAGCGCACACCCTGCCAAACGCTCCAGCTAGCGCACGGGGGACGGCTGCCGCGAATGTGCACAGCTGCTCGCGGGAGCAGCGACGAAGCAGAATTTTCCTCGCAAAACTAAACGGGAAGCCGGTCGTCCCGATTGCCTCGCGTACAGGTCGACCTGTGCGCCTCACAACTGCACGCGGTGGTCCCGCCGCTGCAGCGACTGCGTGCTTCGCAAAATGGGTCTCTTCGTAGTGACTGCTTTTCACTGGCCTTTACGAGCAGCTCCCTTGCTGCAACGCTCTGTCAGCGTTCGTTATCTTAACCCTGTATGTATGTGGTATACGAAGGATCTTGTTAACCAGTACACTGGTCTTTTAGCCATAATACGAGTGTGTAAGCTGTCCCACCATTTTTGCAAAAATTGGTGCAATGCATTTACGCCACAAAAAAAGAAAAGAAAATGTGCAAGAAAGGCAGGCAGGAACCCCTAGTTCAAAAACCTCTTCTTTTCTTTTTAACTATCCTTTGTGGCCTGGGATTAGTAAAGCCGGGCTACCAGTCCGCGCGCCCCAAATACAATGTGTTGATCAAAGGAACAAGCACGCCGCTCGTCTCCGATCGATTAAACTTATATAACTTGTCAGAAGGCACAGGAGGAGCTCCAAAAACAGCGGTTACGTAAGACGTTACGTAAGTAGCCATTAGACGGCCAGAACAAAGAAATTTTTCGTAAATGGGACATTTTTTTCGCATATACACCCTTATTGCGAGAAAACGTCGCTTTGAATTTTTTTTTCTTTTTTTTTCTTGCGTCAGTTTTTTGTGAGCGGAAAATGGTGCCGCGGAAGACCACGCCGTTCTCTGGCACGCTACTTCTCTCGTCGGAATTTGCCAACAAAAAGACGGGCCAGCGCTTACGCCGCTTCACAACGCCAGCGGCATCGCCTCGGGGCGGCGCGTGCAGGGGTGGGGGGGAGAGGTCGGTGCGAGCACCGCCCCCGAGATGCGCGCGCTACGGGGACGCACCTGTTTTCACGCACCACTGCCTTACACACGTTTAACTGTTGGCGTACGCAGGCGCAGCGGTATATTGCCTTGGGGAGGAGGCGGGCTGCACGTGCTGTTTTTCTGCCGACGAGCGGAACAGGGTTTATTGTTGCTTACGTGTTCCTCCGCAGCTCGTTGTCAGGTGCTACAATACCTGCGCGTGCTTGTATCGTTCGATGCATCGGAACAATATAAGCGCTATTGTTTTCTTTTTTTTTTCGGAAAAACCAAAGAGGCAAAGCTGAGCACTAAACAAATGCTTGATTCAGAGGTTATTTGAGGTGCCCAACAACTTTGTAATATATATACATATATATATATATATATATATATATATATATATATATATATATACACGCACACTCAATTATCCTGGTGAAGGAAAAAAAATGTAAATGCAGAAAGAACGTTTCGAAAATCCATAAGGATTGCTTATTTATTTATGGCTGCTTTATGCTTGATCCGTCGTTCCCTTTTACACTTTTACGTAACAACAGAAAAACACGTGCCATGAGGGATCTTATGCTCGTATCGGAAGTAATTGTGATATATAGTTACTCAGAAAGACGAATAATTGCCATTCATTTAGTTCTTCCAAGAAACACAGACATACGGCATAACCTACTGCGCAGGTTGCTGATCCGCGCGCAACACTAAACAGATATGCGGAAGGTGCATTAGGATTCGGCAAAGGCTGTCCTTAGATTAAACAGGGCTGCTTCAAGAGCGCACTGGTAAGAACAGCCAGTACTCTGAACGCTGATTACACGCACTGCGCGAAGAGTCCACACTGTTAGCCGCAGCGTTGGCCCTTTGCTCATTCTATTCCCTGCATGTTATTAAAGTTCCATGTTTTATTTGCTTGGTTCAAATGCTGTGAAAAGACTAACGACTCTGAGCGAATTCCGACCAACCGAACAGGAGTCGTGGCTTCGCAAAGCATTTCCCTTAGACGTAGTACTCAATGTCTTCTTAAATGCGCGCCACTACACCAGCCAACAGGCAGGTACTATTGCTTGCTGTTAAGTGCTGATAAGAAAAGACTCATATGCGTTCCTCCTAAATCGTCGCGATGGAGACGCCCAAGATACAGAGCGCGTGCATTGTTCCAACTGCGTAATATTCCATTGAGCACAACAGCACTATATTCAGTAACTCGATTTTTTTATCCTTTTTCTTTTTGTCCTCGTTGCCTTTATACTGACGCTCTATTTTCGGATAGCGGCGTTGTCATGTGTAGTTGCACTGTACATCTGTGCTTGGTCTCATTTAATTGCAGACTGCGTTGCCAACCCGCCTCTCGCTACGGCCTACCTCACTGTGCCCACAGGGTCTTGGGAACAAAAATTGATAGGCCACAAAAGCGGCAGGCGATGTATAAAAGGAATCAACAGACTAGTAGAACGACGGCTGGCGGAACTGGTGACGAGTCACGAAAGCTCGTATGTCAAAGGAATTGCCTGCGCATAGCGCGGAAGAAAGGCCGTCGAAAGAAGATTGCCACTTCATTCAACGCGACCACTCGGGAAAGCTGGCACGCCGCCGCTGTGCATTCACTCGTCCAGAAATAAATCACAGCATGGCATAGAAAGCAAAAAAATAGCGTTCTATCCGCCTGTCGTTGTCTTCTTCTCGCCTGCGATTAGTGATAGACGCGTTTTAGGTGCGCGGGAGTGGCAAGTGTTAGATTATCTAAGACAACCTGAAAGGTGAACTTCCGATTTTTTTTTTTAAGCGAACGCACGCAAAATCGTTGAGAAAATAACATTTTTGCGGCCTGCAAATAGCAGCCGAGATTGTGTGAGAACTTTACCTCTACATGTTTACCTCTACATGGTTCTTTACCTCTACACGAGAACATTACCTGTACATAATCGGCAGGCTGCACCTCTGCACTGCACATGCAATGTGCGGAATTATGCATGCGGATTTACCGACGTACCTCGCGAGCTTACCAACATTCACCACTGCTGCTCTTATTACTATTTCGCATAACCTTCTCGTTCACGTAAGTAGTGGCGATATATACAGGTTGTTCCAACTAGATTAGTAAAATATTAAAAAAGCCGGTGGCCGCTACGCGAACGCAACCAACACCGCATTGCTTAATGTTCTCTTGAGTAACCCAGTTATCTTCTTTCTTTTTTCCGAATAGCCTCATTTACTAATCGGCAAAGATCAGTCGTTTATCTTTAAAGGACCCCTCTAATAAAAAAGTTGTAGAGCGTGCTGTTGAAAAACATTTAAACGATTTGTTTTTACCAAGGAAGCGGATTTTCTCGAGGTCCCCCGCAGACTTCCATTGGAAACTACGTCATTGCCTGACAGGATCGACTCCACACGACAGCACACATATAATGATTCAGCGTATGCGTATAGCGCATCATTCCTTTAGTAAACCGAATAGATTTCTTTGACTCTTCCTCGAGTTTTCAAAAGTAGCAGTATTCTTTGCTCGTTCGCCCGTTTTCGCAGCTCGGATTTCTCCACCAATAGCGTCTTGCTCTCGCGCAACACCGAGCTGCGGGGCGCGTACGGCGCCGAACGCCGACTTGAGACGCAGTGGTCGGCGATGTGGCGCTGCGTCGCGTTTATCCGCCGCCGGTTGCGGGGCGCCCTTGTCAGCTCAGTCCACTGCGCGTCTCTTGTCGAGGTGCGCCGAAATGTATTCTTCTTCCGTGGGTAAAGCGCATCTCAATGGCACACACTTGCACACATATTGGGTGCAAGTGTGTGGTGTCGTCCTGGAGTTTCATTTCAAGTTTATACGCCTTGCAAGCTCACCGGCTACAATTGCTAAACTACATTATGAGCCACAAAGTAATTAATTAAAGCCTTAATTGCTGCATTTTTAATAAGTTGAATATGTGTTTCAATGTCCGCTTCTTCGAATAATCCAGCTCAAGGACAGGAATTAGCATATGCATATCTGCCACAGGCGACTTTAAAAAAAATTCCGGAAAATTTTAAAATGATCACCCCGTATACTTTTTCGTTGCGTGCAATATGAAGTTCATCAGAAACTGGGAGAACACGATCGGGCAGAAATATAGCTGTGAGCCAGGGCCTGATCACGTACTCCTTCCGATCTCGAACGATGTTTTCAGATTTCTGAAGAACTAAACCGACAGCAGCTATCTTCGAGGCAACAAATAATTTAATATTTCTCAAAACGTTTTGCAACTCCTCAGTTGAAGTGCAAAACCATAAATGAATGCTTTAAGAGCTAGTGAATATCGGTTAAATAATGAGTTATAGAGGCGGCCATCAAAACTAAGTTGCTCAAAAGGACATTGAACAATACTGACATAGTTGGGCTCCGCCGTAGCGTGCACTTCTTTTTAAAAAATAATACTTTAACGTAAGTAATCCGGGATACCCTGATGTGTTTAATCTGCAATACACGCCCTTAACTTGCCTTATCATAAAACCTAGTTTCTTATTCGTTAACAAACACTCTTGTGATGAGAAGGACGATTCCTCGGGAGAGCATGCACACAACGACGTAAGGAATCCTATGAATGTTAGCACACTAACGATAATGGAAAAGAGGGAAAGGAACAAAGCGTCCTTTACAAACGAACATGCGCAGGCCTTCCACAGTAGTGCCAAGGGTCTGCGTCTTCTGACTTCCGGGAGATTAGATTACAACGTGCCTGCAGAGTTCGCATTTTGCTCCCGAGTTTCTGGCCCGTGGTAAATTTAAGCGCCAAGCAGTGGCTGTTCTCGCTACGGTTCCAGCCGAGTGTTTCTTCAGGCGTTAAATGCCGTGCACAGATATTGCTAGTCATATTGTTTCCACGCAGATAAATGTTTCGTGATGTTTTCTCCGAGTTGGTTCTGGCAATGTGTGCTTCCGTCACGCCGTAACTACAGAGAGTGTCCCAGCTAACTTTAGCCAGAGTTTAAATATATGCGAATGCCACGTAGCTGGACAGAACCAAGGTAATGTTGTTTGCCGTCGCCTTGGAGATACTCAAATTTGTTTTTCATTCCGCCTAATTAGATAAGTAGCCTTAATTATTTAATTATCGAATATATTTTAATTAGATGAAAAGTGTCATTGAGAAAATTGTAGAGCGACATAAAAAACTCCCGATACAGCTTTCTGTTGCTCTATACCTGCTACATAAAAGTGTTTTTTTACGAGCGTGAAAGAAGCTGGCGAATACAAACAAAGTGCCTCGATCGGTCAGTCTCGCGGCAAGTTAGCTGGGACACCTTGTATACAAAATGACATTGGGCTGTTACCGTTAAACTAGAACGTGCCAAGCGCAGACGTCAGCGCACGAAAGAAGACAACGGGACCCCTAAATATTGTTGACGTAGTAAAAAAAAAAAAAAATAGGCAAAGTAAGATGTCAAGTTTCTCATTATTTTTTATTATTATTATTTTATTGCTTTTTTTTTTTTTGCCACCATGGAGACAATAACACAGTAGCTGACGCTTCTGGTGGAGCTACACAGGTCAAGAGCAAGACCAAGAGCCAGTTCTCCCAGCCGCGGGACTAGCGATGAAAGGAACAATCCCTTCAGGTAAAATAAATAGCGCTGTCTCTTTAATTAACACGATGTCCGTTAACATTCGGTCAATAGCGCTAAAAGCTTTTCGAACATTTTATGAAGGACTGCATTATCTAGTCGTTGTTTCATTCCAACTTCTCATTAGAAGGACTTCGCTAAGATTGATCTACTGAGTGAGACCCACGACCGTTGGGCGATCACTGTTCGTCGTTCGGCCGCCATTAGAAACTTTGAGGCCTTTATGCTGAGTAATTCATTCTCGCAATTTCAATGTTGATCAAAGCAAATGAGACGATTTTACAGTTAGTGCAAACGCACATACCGTTGATGTCGAACTTTTCATCAAGTGAAACTGTTTTGCACCTTCTGGAAGGAGATTAATCCGTTGTACTTCATACAATTTACTGCGGAAAATGCGAGCTGATGATATACGCCTACATTGCCTGTTCCGTATCCAGTGCCAGTTCCCGTCAACCCCTTCGTACGCTTGCGCAGGGGCGTTGCTCACCTGAGCGACCTTGCCCCGCATGATGGTGGGGAAGTAGATGTGTCCCAGCACTCCGACGAGCAGGACGACGCCGCAGATGGCCGAGAAGGTGGCCAGGCAGATCTTGTTCTTGGTCGACGACATGGCTGGCGCAGGTCTTCCGCCGTTTCAGTCACCACCGATCGGCGCGGCGTCCCGGCACCGCTCACGCCTCACGCGCACACCACGCGTTGCCCGCTCGCACAGAAGAACCGCAGGCACTCGGCGGCACCGTTGCTAGCTGTCGCCGCGGCGTGGGTCCGGACGGGGAAAGCAGAGATCTCCGCCGAGACTTCTCTTCCGCCGGCGGCTCTGCACCAGGCCGGCGCTTCCAGCACGAGGAAGAAGAGACGGCACGCGCGGTTGAGGCGATGACGCTGGATAGCGGTGTACGGCGGCGTCGTGGGGTCTCGCCGCGGTCTGTGACGCGCCTTCCCTCACCTGCGGTCGGCTGCTGGCCCGCGCCCGGCTGCAGCAGCGGCTGATATGTCAAAAACGGCGCGGCTTCCCGCTCAAGGATGGCTTAAGTACGACAGCCTCCTCGCCACTCTCGGTAGCAGCCCTCCGTCGACGTGCCCTTTCCACGATTGCCCCTCTTCCGCCCTCGCTCTCCGCCACCTTCGAACGCGGCGACGACTCTCACCACCCCGCCGCAACAAGCAGCAGCAGCAGCAGCCCTTGCTGCTGGCTCTCACCCTTCTCCTCCACCTCCTCGCCTGTTGTTTATGCATTGCCGTAGTCACTACTGCATGCACGTTCGTCTCCAGCCGAAGACGGAAGATGCCTTGCTGCAAGAATTGATCACCTGTACTATGTGTATACGTTCGCACCCTTTATGCAGTGCCCTACTTACGACGTTTGTGCACTTTCTTTTTTTCTTCTTTTGTATAGTCGTAATATCAGCAGCTCCTGGCTTTAACCACTTTCGAGTGTGCAGAGCTCGCGCCTGTCATATGTTGCGTGGCTTCTATTACGCTTCTTCATTCCTTGCTCCATATCTTTTCTTGATTTGATGCGCTGGCCTTCACACACTTTACGTGGCCATTATCGCTGGTCTGCTCACTAGCGTCAGCGGCGCGAAACGCGCAAGATCAGGGTATGATCCTAAGCGCCAGCCACGCTTTGTCTGGCCTTTTATTAGCTTGAAATTTGGCGTGCTATAGGCGCGGGATGGGAAGCCTGATTCGCTTACGTTCTCCTGGTGTGACGAGGTACTTGGCGAAAGTCGCAGCCGCTTTTCCGTTTTCCTCTCGATTGTCTATTTGGAATATTTGTGCGGTGAAGCGGTTCTTATGTGCCGCCAGCACAATCGCTCCACTATACACCGGTCGCTTCTGCTGAGAAATTTCTCGATCTGCTCACGTATCATCCCTCGCGCCAAAAGCTGCATAGCAACACTACACGACAGAAACGCTAGCGATGCGCTCGGAAGAAGCGCGCTTATTCACAATACTGAGCACAAAGAAAGAAAAAAAAGAAGGAAATAAATATAGAAAGAAAGAAAGCAGGAGAAAGCGCAGCGGTGACTGCAAGTGTCATTACCTGAAGGAACATGAGGATGAAGCTTCTAAGCATCCTATAATTTTAGTGATTTACGAATATGTTTGCTTGGGCTACGCTTCCTGTTTTTATTCCCGACAGGTTGCGAGTTCCGATACGTAAACAAGGCATGACCCATAGCTCCCTCGAAGTCCAAATGTAAGCGGATATCACACATCATAGTTGCTAACGATCGCTGTATTTTATCGCAGCGAATGTGTAAAAATGTGAATTCGCGCTGTCATCATGCTCGTCGCAACTAACGCGGTAGAGACAGCAGTACCAGTCCATTACATGTTAGGTCGCGCGCACTGATATACATCGAGCTAAACTGAGTTTATATGAGGGCACAAAGTGGGGTACATCACATTTCTCTATACAACCTAGTAATCCGGGATTTGCTACGCCAGCGGATGTCTTCCGATCGACAACTTTTGGCGTTTGCTGTAGTGTGACTTCAGCCTCAGATTCGTGTCGATGTCACGTGTATTATTAAGTCTAAGTCTAACGATTTATAGCATCTCACGGTGCCGACTAAATGAAGCTGGGCCAAGAAGCGGATAAACAAGCCTAAATAAGTGCGCGGCTAGTCTAAATATCGATCAAGACAAGCAGAAACCAAACTCAACAGTGCTCTAGCTGGATGCCCATAACGAAAACTTGCTGCGCAGTGAAGAGACGGAATAAGAGACACAAAAGCGTGCTGTGGTGTGTCCTTTATTTCTCCGTGTTCTAAGAGCGATGAAGATTTTCTAAATTAAGCCTAAAGTTTCGTCGAAAAATGTGTTGTTGATGTTGTTGTTGTTGTTGTTTTGTTTTGTTTTTCAGAAAATTAAATGTGTAAATTAAATACGTCACTCTTTTTTTTTTTTTGTAATTGGGACCTGAGTTGCGTAGTAGTAACTCCAGAGCTGAAGTGATTCTGCTATCATTCAATCTTTTCAAACGCACGGAATGGAATGGGAATGAAATTATGGCATCATTCTGGCAGATACAATGCAATGGGAGCCCGATATTTCGGAATCAAGTTGAATGGAATAGGCGCTTTGTACCAGAGCGCTAAATGTAGACTATATGAGCGACCTTACAAAACCAGTAAACTTGCCCATTAGACTACATTAGACTTCGCGAATTTACTGCATTTCTGAATTGAATTCTGGGGTTTTACGTGCCAAAACCACAATTTGATTATGAGGCACGCTGCAGTGGGCGACTTCGGATTAATTTTTAGCACCAGGGGATCTTCGACGTGGCCCCCAATGCACGGTGACCAAATGCAGCTCTGTAAGTATCCAGCTGCAGGTGACTATCTCTGCCGCGGTAATTGTAAGAGAGACGGTATTCTACATATATTCACTTCGGATGACCTGGAAGCCTTTCTTCGTTACAACGTTGGAGGAAATTTAAGACAGAAAAATTTAATTAGGGTTAACGCCTTGACTTCTTCTAAAGGAGGTACGTTAGGTCATTAGTCTCAGCGAACTCCTTAACATTTATTTAAGGCCCTAAGTTGCCCAGAATTATTTGATTTAGCAAGAGCATGCTTGACCTACGACCGAGGGATGTCGGCCAGAAACGGCCACGTCGTAAACAGTTGCACCCTGCGCCAGTACACGGTGAGTTGAAAAGCGCGTCGTGTTTTTCGCACACTGTCAGTTATGCCGAAGGCGCGATACCAGGGGCTCAGAGAGGGGTGTGCTGGGAAGTGATGCCCGTTCATGTGCCATTCAGTGCGGGGCCAGAAAAATCAGCACACTCCAGCGATTCCGTTGGCTCGGAGCTTATTCACTGCGACAGCTGCATTTTATTGAAGATCACCAACTGGATCTTGCTTGCCTGCTTTTCTTCAAATAATTGCACTCACCCGCTACGGATGTATGGTGTAAGATTATTTTGTACTTGGCATTACTTAAGTTATTAATAATTCGGGAAATTACAGGCAACAATGCCCTGAAGAGATAAAATAGCACGCAACATTCCCTATGTAATACCCTCATTGGAGGGTGGTTAGGCCTATTCCTAAATAAATAAAAAATAATGAATATTTCTAAATTGTTCAGATTTCAAAATAAGCTTACTTATCTTTATTAATTTTGTTATATTTGATTCATTTTTGTCATTAATTGTCATTTGTCATTAATTTTTGTCGCTGAGCGCAAGTAGTAGTAAGGAACACTTGTAGAAAAAGTATTTCAGTTACTGGAATTGAAGGAATAGAATGAACCAGCTCAGCCACTCCAGGAATGGGAATGGTCCAACTCTCACCATTCTGAGGAGTTGAGCGGAGTGGATTTACTGGGATCTCCACTCTACAGAACGGAATGGAAAAGGAAAAATCCTATTCTGGAAGCGATCTGCTGTTGATACAGAATCTAGACGCGCCGTGGGATCGTGGGCACTCTGTTCTCGCCACTTAGTTAGCGTTGAAGCGAGAAGCAGCACGAAGGTAAATTCGCCAGCTGCTGCTGCCGTTTTTCCTTCCACCAGCGTTTTGACAGCGAGTTTTGACAGCGTTTTGACACTGCCTCTTTCAATATGAGTCCTATCCAACCATTCCTGCGTTATCTTCACTAAGAATTAGTTTTCTCAATTTTCTTCGGTAATCTCCCTCGTTTTATTGTGAAGACATCTGGGAGCAGCGACACTAAAATCTCGCTCGACGTGCGCCCTGTATAGAGAAGGGATACATGGATATATTTAAGATCAAAGCTTCGCCGTGGAGCCGCCACGCTTTTGTATCGACTGTGGCTGGGCGTTGCTTTTACCGAAGCCTATGCGTTCCGCATAGGGATGGCCGACACCGCAACCTGTGACCACTACGACCATTGAAGAATCGATTGGTCATATTTTGTGCTACTGCCCGCAGTACAGTCCACAGAGGGAATCCCTTCGCCACGAACTCGACCAGCTGGACGACCGACCACTATCGGAAGAACGAATTCTACACCATCGACAGGACTTAACGTCATAGAAGAAGTTCCTGCAAGCGCTACTGCGCTTCTTGCGACCTACTGGCCTTTGTGAACGTCTCTAACTGGAACGCCCTTTGTGTGCGCGTGTCTTTGTGTGCGTTTTTTCTTTCTTTTTAACCCTTTCCTCTCTGTTTAACCCTTTCGCTCTTAACGCCTATGAAGGCAGCGCGCTTTTGAAGATGGAGAAAGAGATCTAATAGAGAACAAAATCACAGAGGTCAGACTTCCAGGAGAGGTGTGCAACTCTGCAAGCCTGTCATGTTTAGGTGGTCGAGGCGTTGCTGCAGGACGCTGATTGTGGGAATAAGGCAGCGCATGAACGCACACGTTTTCATCCCTTTGGGCACTGAGCTCCAGCCAAATTTAACTGGCTACATATAATTAGTTACTGGAAAAATAATTGAATTACAGCGAGCGTTACCGTGTTAACAAAGTAATCGTTAAATTACAAAATTACCAATAAACGTAAATGAATACTAGCAAACAGTTACATGTAATTCGTTCCGTCCAAGTCTGATATTTCCGAACGTTCTTGTTTTCTCTGGAAGGGGGCTAGGGGATGACAAACCCGTTGTTTAATTATTTCAGTGACCGTGTTTCAGAGCATTTAAAACGCATTCAAAAACGTAAGCTGATGAAAGTGCTTGGCTCTCCCAGTCACAGTGTCAATGGACATGCTTAAAGCGCTTTTAGAAGTGTGGTTAATATTTCAGAATAGTACACTTTCACTGCCACAATTCCAACATGTTAAATATGTCGAAAAGCAGAAAATGAGGAAAATCCTCTCAACCATAACCGAATAAAACTGATCAAAGGTGGTTCTTTTTCGCTGCCATCCAACAGTCATAACTGGATAAAAATGGTTATGAAAATATTCGTTCAAATATATGTGCTGAATGGAACAGTGAAATGCCTCGGGACGGTAAAAGAGGAAACTAAGCCTACGGCACAGAATCCTCGCCTTTCACAAATTGATTTTAGATAAATCTACTCAGCCATTACTACAAACCCTTTCAAACTGATGATTACGTGCGTCAGAAAAGATAAGGGCAAAACATAAGATCACAATGTTGGCTGCAAAATAACTAAACACATTTGGTATAAGACACTACCAAAGGGTCATATCTTGTAACTTGTTTGTTAACATGCCACATTATATCGCTCAGTCTCACACTATAGTTGTTTTAATTGTTCCTTATTTGTATTCGTCAAGCATTCCTGGATTTGGAACGGCATAAAAGGTTGACTTCTTCCGTATTATCGACTGCATAGAAATCCCCTCCTCCACGCCCGGCACGCCGTGGAGGAGGGATCGCGGTCTTTGTGAGTGAAAAATACGATGTTTCATCTGTTGACATTACATTTATGCATGCGGAATGTTTGGCTCTAAACGTGAATTTATTACACGCCGCTTTTACATTACTCGCGGTATACAGGCCACCATCTGGTAGCATGACAAGATTTGTAATGGAACTCGAGGAAATACTTCTCAGGTACAAAGATGCTGAGTTGTTCTGCCTAACAGGGGATTTGAACATTGATATATTAAGCTCAAACAAAATTTCTATTTCAGATTACCTATCCTCACTTTCAGCCTATGGAATAGAAAACACAATCACTGCCCCCACACGTGAAGATTTCTTGTGCGGTCGTCAAGTTAAGTCATGTCTTGACCACATAGCTGTTCGTGCGCCGAATCACACCTTGACCTCATGTATCATTTCTCAGCGACTGGCTGATCATTATTTAACCGCCTGTCGTTTTTCTCCTCAGTCTGGAACTGTTTCATCAAGTTTCAGTGATGTTAATAAGATACCCGTGTTAATAACAGATGAAAGAAAGTTGGATGCATTAGTGGCATCTTTTCACTGGACAAGTTTAATTGCGGACGATTCAGCAGAGGTAGTTTACTTAAACATGTGCCGTAAACTTGATGAGCTCAAAAATACTTGTACGCGAAAAATTACGCGTAAAAAAAGGCGGAATCATGATTGGCTTAGTCCTGAAATTTTACGGGCCATTGCGAACAGAGACTGGCTTTGGAGACGTTCCAAGCAGGCTCCTAAAAACGCAGACCTTCGCTCAGATTACAGAGCCGCCAGAAAAAAAATTGTAGCACTTATTCGATCAGCTCGACGCCTGTACTTTCAACAGCAATTCAAACGAGCATTTAAAAATCCTGCAAAGATGTGGTCTCTGATTAACCATCTTCGTGGGCAAGACGGGAATGCGCCTAGTTTTGATATTTCAGTAGAAGAGCCTGTCTCAAAAGCTGATAGTTTCAATAAGTATTTCACGCTCGCAGCAGAAATGGCAGCAGCTCGACAAGGCGTTAAATGCACTTTAAAAGAATCTTTGTCAGCTTCTGCATATCTTCCTAAGTTATCAAAGGAAGATCTTGCCAGATTAGTGTTTAGCTTCAAGCGGAGTAAGGTTGCTGGAATAGATGGCATATCGGCGGCACTATTGCAACGAAATTTTGACGCTCTTTCGGACATTATGCTCTTTCTGTTTAACGACTTCTTAGAACATGCCGTCTTGCCAGAAAAGCTGAAGACCGCTATTGTAAGACCACTGTTCAAGGGAGGTCAAAAGAACGCAGTTGAGAACTATCGACCAATCTCTGTTTTGCCGATCCTTTCCCAAATACTGGAGAAATTTCTATTTGAACGCATGATGTCCTTCTTAAACAAATTTGCTGTCCTTTCAAACCGTCAATATGGTTTTATCCCAGGAAGGGGCACCATACATCTTCTGAAGGAATTTGCAGACCAATTGTACGCAGCATTTGAGGAAAACTCGTTTAGCTGCGCCCTCTTTCTAGACGTAAAGAAAGCTTTTGATACTGTTAACCATACTATTCTTTTAGAAAAACTATACTTACTAGGCTTTCGAGGTCCCTTTTATGCCATTCTCAAGAATTTTTTGAGTGGTCGTTCTCAAATTGTTAGTTTAAACAACCAATCAGAATATAGTAGCAAGCTGCCTGTGAAGGCTGGTGTACCACAAGGATCCATTCTGTCCCCACTACTCTTTAATATATTTACAAATGGCTTGAGCTTAATAACTTCCAAATGTTCCATATTTCAGTACGCAGACGACACTGTTTTGCTCACAAGACATATAAACTACGAAACTGCAGTTAATACGTAGCAGAAAAACGTGATTCATGTAATGAAATGGTTCGCTGATAACGGAATTTCAGTTAACACACAGAAAACCAAAATAATATGTTTCAGAAATCCGCTAAAGACAGCCCTTATAGACAAACAAGTATTTTTACATGATCATGATTCTCTCTCTTGTCGTTGCGAACCCGTTGAATATGTAAATTCGTTCAAATACCTCGGGGTGATTTTCGATAGCAGTTTATCATGGCATGATCACTTGGCTTACGTTTGTACCAGGCTGCGGAAGGTTTCATGGTTACTCTTTAATATCAGATCTTTGGCTCCAATGTATGTAAAAAAAAACTGTAATTTATGCACTTGCGTATAGTGTTCTTAGATACGGAATTACCTTATTTGCGTCATGTCCTTCCCGTTGGCATTGCCGAATTGATAGCATCTTAAAAAACATCTCAAAGAGCATTGCATATAATTGTCATATCCCTTCCGGGGCCGACATTTTCAGCTTCTTACGTCTTCCTTCATTCCATTCTCTTTTTGTACAAACAGTTGTTCATCGCCACTTTTGGAATTCAGAATTTTTAATTAAATATGATCCTAACCGGAAGTTGCGAAATACCATTCGATATTTTGTACCACGGAGTGTAACAAGGTATGGAAAGGCAAGACGGTGTGCCTATGTGCCGGACATTTTTAATGGGCTACCAGAAGAACTTTTTGCTGTCAACTCTATGCGGAACCTAAAAACCTATTTGAGAAGATTGAGTTGATTCTTTTATTCTTTTACAGTTGGTGCTTAGACGTATGAGATTATGTATTATAAGCTTTGCTTCCTTGGAGTTAGTACGGATGTCCTTGATACTGGTTTTGTGATTGCCTTGTTTTTCTATTTCTTCAGCTGAACCTATTGTTCCTTTCAATGTTTTGCTTGTTGTTGCCATTTTGTAACCTCTGCCGCAAACTGCCGGGCCCAGTCCTTCAAGCCTCCTGTTGGCTTTGACGGGCCTGAACCTCTCTGTATCCTCTACAATGTGGCAATTAAATATTATTATTATTATTATTATTATTATTATTATTATTATTATTATTATTATTATTATTATTATTATTATTATTATTATTATTATTATTATTATTATTATTATTATTATTCACTCGCTTGTTAAATAGGCCGTTCTTAAGTTCTTAAGTCTGGCGACAAGTATTTCGAATCGTACGACCGACTATTATAGGAGACACGTTATTATATTTCTGCTTGGATTGCGGCTGTCCTTTTTCTTTTATTATTCCTAGTACGTTTTTCTTCATTTAATCATGTACGCTAAATTCCGGTTATACGGTACATCCCACGGAGAAAGAAGCATAATTCTTGCTCCGTGGCGTACGCGCCACCGTCGCTCACTGGCTACGGCGTTCTCCTGCTAAGCACGTGGTCAAGGGTACGCACGCACGTACGGCGTGCGTAAGCGTGCGTGCGTGCGTGTTTGTTCGCGCGCGCGCTTCCGTGTATAACTGCTACGGAAATAATAAAGGAAGAAGTAACGAGGCCGACACAAAGAGGAAATGAAAAAGAGGAAATCTGCTATGCAGAAACGCCCATGTACCGTGCTTTGGGCGGACGTTAAAGGTGCCCAGGCGGTCAAGATTGGTCCGGAGCCAGTCAAACCAGGTCAATTTAATCGTGGTTTTTGCACGTGAAATCCCAGAACTTAATGCTTTTTTTATCTGCTAAATAATCAAATCGAAATCCGTGAACAGCGAGTTCGAAAGACGGGCCTCCTCGTGATGGTACCGGCAGACATGTCAGGCCACCATTTCACTTTCTCCCTTCAAAAGCGCACTGACGACACAGCGACTCCAGGCCTGACCAAAACACGGCTCAGTTTACGCGAACACGCCCTTATCACAGCTATAGCTCGCGCCTCCGTGTTTGATAGCTCCAGCCTCGTTAGCTGCTGGTGTCACCTTCTATGCCTCGCATAATTGCCCCCTATCTCTCCGTCTATAAGAGGCTTCGCGTGGCTTTCTCAGAGCGTCTCTCGAGCGCTACTATGAAGTCTTAAGCTAAAGCTACTTAAGCTACTTAAGCTAAAACGATAGCAGTACAGTTTTAACTGTCGTCATCGCGCTTTCTTTCAGTGGAATAATAAAATATGTTATTTCCAGAAATGTGTACGGTGATTGCGTGGCCGTTAAAAATCGATAACTAACAAAACAGCTTTGACTGTTATGCATTTCCACGTCGTTTCATCACGACGAGATCTTATCCAACTGCACCCAACTTGGACGTATGTCCTCGCTTAGACTAGCGCAGCGGCAGCATCCATGATCACCTCGAGCGCAGTGTATACCCTTCGCTTTTGGCAAGGATGCGTGTGCGCGCGTCTCTTGCGCCCTGCCCTGCTTAACCGGCTTGCGAGGGCACAACTGCGCGCGCGCGAACGCTCCGCCGTGAGCGCGGGCCAGCGCTTCCAACATTCTGGCGGCAAGCTGTACGCGAGCGGAGCGCTCAGCGACTCGACGAGAGGACGAACGCGTGTTTAAGAAACGCAAAAAGAAACACACATACACAAGTGTATAAGTAAGAGTATTTTTAATCGAAAACTGATGAACATTTTGTGCATATCTACATTAACCCTTTGTCCGTATCCACAAACGTTCTGACGGTAGAATTGTCTGTAAGAGCAAATTTCAGCTAGTCTTTATGTTGCATATACTATTAACGAAGGCAGCAGGCCTTTGGCAAGAACAAGTTACGGACGAAAGGCTTTGGGAATACAGGGCCGTGATTTTTACTATTGGGGCATGGCGTAGGCGATCCCATGCTAACGAAAGCGTAGCCAGGAATTAAGTTATTTCGGGGATTAGAAAGGGGGCCTCGCACTTGGCACCGGGGTAGAGAGGCAAGCGGGTGATGTCGCACGTGTCGTTTTTCTTTTTTTTTTTTTCGATCTACCTAGGAATACAGAAATTTTGGAGAAGGGGGTGTTGAGAGGGGGAAGAAGCTTACTCACTCACTCACTCACTCACTCACTCACTCACTCACTCACTCACTCACTCACTCACTCACTCACTCACTCACTCACTCTTGGAGAGAGAGAGAGAAAAGGATGCATAGAAAGGCAGGGAGGTTAACCAGAGCCAGTTCCGGTTGGCTACCATGCACGCGGGGAAGGGTGAAGGGAGATAAAAAGATTTCAAAAAAAAAGTCTAAAGGTCCTAAAGCATATGTGTTAGATCATACAGTCGGACACTGCCTTGAATATGCTTCAAGCTGCCCCGACCACTCAGCTAGCACATATCTTTCCGACGCCCCTCCTCTGTGGCTGAGCAGGTCGTGTCTTTACGTGTCCTGGAACACACAAGGGTCGTGGCATGAGAGCGGTCTTTTACAGTACATTCCAGAGGGGCCCACCTCTTCTTTCGCGCGTTTTTCTGCGGGGAGGAATTTACGTTAACTGTGTCCTCTGCCAGGCCACGAGGGCAGTAAGAATTGGCGCAAGTACTAAGTGTAAACAACGTGTGATTATTTATTATACTTTGACGGCGCCTCCAGGACACCATAGAGGCAACAGGGACGCCAAAGTTTGAACCCAGACTGTTCCGTCGGCGGCCCCAACCTATACGTACCGCATGGGATTCAGTTTTGATACCCCCGCTGCCCTTTGGTGCCCTGGATATCCTGTGTCGCCCGCTTTATACTAATCTCAGGTGCTCTTCTGGGGCCTCCGCTTGCCGGTATTATTTTTATTTTCACATGCTTAATCATTTTACGGGAACTAAGCACACAGTAAACGCAAACTCCTTCGTGCATAAATAAGTGCGACGGAAAAAGGAGGCGCGCGCAGAGAGAAGGAAGAGGCGGGCCCTTCTGGAACGGACTGTGAAGAACCATTACTGTGCCACGCACCGCTCTACGTTCTAGGAAACGTAAAGACGGGAGTGGGAGAATGTGATCAGGGCACAGAAAAAAAAAGCTTGGCTGAAAAATTGTATTATGACTTATGTTACGTCCAATGACGTGCCATACAACTTTCTCTGTATATTAGCGGTATCAAGTGGCTTTAGGTGACATTGGTCTCATGTTTTAATTCACCACATGACCTAGGCCTTAATCAAGTTACTTCCGGCAGCATACTGTCGCGGCTCTGGCACGACATATATCTTTGCGACCAAGAGCTAACGAGAAGGAAAGGTTTACAAAAAAAAAGAAAAAAAGAAAGAAAGAAAGAAGCTCCAGTCGGTCTCTTTCTGTCTCGTCATGAGGGCCCTTGAGCAACGCATACAATCGCCATCTGAAAGCATGTTACGAGAGAAAAGAAAAAGATATCACAAAATATTCCCAGTCATCGCCTTCAGTCAACATCCCCGGAAATTTTCATTTTTTTGATCGGCGCAAAGAAGCCATACCGGCCATGCTATCAGGCGTCGCCATTTGGATCTAAACTATAAAAAAAAAGGGCGGGGAATTTCGAAAAAGCAACGCCGGCTGCAACAACATCACTTACGAATGCAGGTCGGGCTCTTTTGGTACTGTTTTGTATTTTCATCTCACATGCACCAGGGGCGGCTTGCACGAACATTTAATAACGAAAATAATAACGAATTTAAGAACGCTTTCTAGTGCAGACTATAGGAGTTGTCTAGAAAACATTTAAGAACGCGTTCTTAAATTCCTTGTAATTTTCGTTATTAAATGTCCGTGCAAGCCGCCCCAGATTTTACTTTCGCTGTGAAACGGGCGCGCACAGGGAAAATATTACACGTACAACAGCCGCGTACAATGTACCTTGCTGGATTCTTTGGCATGGATGGACGTTTTCTCGGTCTGTTTCATAGTTTGCGCAGAGGAGCGGTGCCTCGAGTATGGTAGATTACTCGTAATATTACGTCATATGACTATTTAAACCAGCACGAGAAGACAGAGTGAATAATATCCGCTTTATCTCAGTAATGCCATCGAAAGTTGTCACCCAAGGTTGCTACGAGCACGAGTTAGCACGTACACACACACACACACACACACACACATATATATATATATATATATATATACGTGCTGCGAGAAAGAAATCTCTTGCGCTTTCGGAAGGCGACATTCGCGCCCTAACTTTTGCAGCATCTTGCAGCCCTAATCGAGACACCCTTAACAAGCGCACCTGTGAAAAAAAAACAAATATTGGTCCTCTCTCCGGAGGCACATTGACAACGACAAAAGACATAAATGGCGTCTAATAGGTGTTATATAAAGGGTATTCACTCTATCTCTCTCACTGGGTTTCTCTCACTATCTCTCTCCCTCGCCTTAAGCAGAGAATGTATGCGCAGACGAAATAGAGCAACGACCGAGGGAATTAAGAGAGGTTCGAAACGTGCGCCGGGCAAAGAGTTTGACACGCAATCACGGCAATCGCGCGCGCCTTTGACTTGCGAAACACGTCGGGCACGCCCAACCACGCATTCAAGTTGGTTCTTTCGGTGGCGCGAGACCGCGTGCTCATTTGAGCGTCGTTATATACACACGCGCGCGCATGTAATTGGCCGGCGGCACTTTGCCCTGCGACGCGCGCGACGCTGGTGGCATCGGCGCAACAAGTGGCGCGAGGTCGTCCAAGGCTGATCTTGTCTCGACGACGCCGAACGGGCTTCCGCCTTGTCCCCGGCGGAGGCTCGCGTTCAACGCCCCTCTGCGTCGCTAAAAGCGCGCAGCGCGGAGGAGGCCGCGGCGCGCGTTAGCGTACCCGAAAAGTGGTCGTATCAGTGTATTCCCGCGTGGTACATGAATGGTACTACCCTCCGTGGTTGCTCAGTAGCTATGGCGTTGGGCTGCTAAGCACGAGGTCGCGGGATCGATTGCGGGCCGCGGCAGCCGCATTTCGATGGCAGCCAAATGCGAAAACACCCATGTGCTTTGATTTACCCTTAAACCTTAAAGAACCCCTGGTGCTCCAAATGATTCCGCAGTCCCCCCGCTATGGTATGCCTCATAATCAAATCGTGGTTTTGGCACGTAAAACTCCATAATTTGATAAATAACGCCGCGGAAAGACAGAAAGAAAGAAAGACAAAATAAAATACTTGATTTCACACCGCGAGTAAGTTTCGTCGATGAAGCAAAACAAAGATAGCTTGCTCAAACCGTGGACCCGCTGGTGTGAGCCTTCCTATTTGTTGTTATTACCTTCATTGTGTTGCAAAAGGAGCTTGTAAATACTATATATGCTATTTATGTGGCATGCTGTGTAGTACACATTCTTTATCAGAAAGCAGCTATCTAAATAGATGAGAAAGCAAAAATCGTTCTGCTGGGCATCGCCTGCACCAAGTTTGGTGATGTCTGTTGCATTAAAAAAAATAAAGCTAAAATGTGCGGGCTGTTTGAAGCAGATATCTCATTTAGCTATAGGCCATCAATTTCTCTTACAAAAGTTCTTAATATCGCAAAATTAGAAAGAAAAATGAACCAGCAAATTTACAACATTGCAACTCAGCCAAAAAAAAGAAGAAGACACACGACCCCAGTTCTGTAAACTGCACCTCGATGAGGCTTATGTAAAGCGGATGAAATTTCGGCATTTACTTCACTCTGAAATATATATAATTATAGTTTGCGAGTAGGACTTTTTGCGGAACCGTTGTAGACGTTGGAACAATTTCACAATCGCTGTAATATCACAGATAACAAGTTTAATTTCTTCATATGCTCTAATAGACGCAGTTTACGGAACTGTCATATCTGTATTGAGCGCAAAGTTACGAATTTGCAAACTTTGTGCTTCAATTATTTTGAAACTTGCAAACCTCCGGCAATGTTCGTAAAAAAAAGGGGGGGAGGGGGCCTAAATTAAACTCTGCCTCATGCGGTTAGTAGAATTCCCCCTACTTTATCTATTAAATACAACAAGCTTCATTAACATCGTATAAGCATTTGTCTAGTGAGGGAACTTGTGCGATTGCGGTAGGGCGTCCTCTTAAGCTTATGATAGAGTATAGTGCCTTGGGGTGGCCACGCAAGTAGCGCGACACGGAGTAAATAGTTCACACGGGTGGCATCCTGCCTTTATCGATGCTTCGCGTTTACTCTGCTCAAATAAGGTGCTTTGACTAAGGACACGCGTGGCGTATACGGTTTGCTGACTCTGGTATGTCACGCAATGCATAAGGAAGGTGCGCTGCTCGTCAGTAGAAAAGTGGCCTCGCAGCACATGCGAACCTATATGTGTCTTGAGCCTGCTGCTGCGGAGATCTACTAATCCAGGCACATGCGGGTAAGAGCTCACAACAACTGTGCTATGAAAGAAATATTCATCCGAAAGCGTGAAAACGTGGAATATCGCTAATCAGTACGTCATCGCTACATGATCGACCCGCCAACGATCTCGGCGAAGCGGATGAGTCGATGATGTCGTCGAATGTGCGCCGCAGGTCCTGGCCTTATCATAGGCAACGGTTTTTGGAAGGATTTCGAGCTGTTCTATAATGGCAGCCACTTTACCTCTCCTCCCTCTGTTGTCCTTTCATTCCTTTATTAAGATACTGTACGCCGGAATATCAGCATAACACGAAGCAAGGCAAACTTTCTCAACTCAACGTGTTAAGTCGTTGCTGTGCTGAAGTGTATTCGATTTTCGACATAGATTACACGCGTGAAACCCATTTCTATGTAATAATTTGACTTCCAGGAGCGCAGTTACAGCTTCTCTGGGACTGGTTTTGCAATAATATCACTGCGGCTTTCATATAATGTGCACAAAGGGTGACTCATTCGTATTGTCTATGGGGTAGTATTCTTCACTCCGTCCCGTTTTCTGGTGAGCTGGATTTTTTTACCTGCTGCTTTGTTCATCATGAGTATACATTGACTTGCTCTTTGTCGTCGGGACACGGCTTCGCGTGCCAAGCACATTGCCAGCAGTAAATTCTCTCGCCTTCTCTCGTCCTGACTCTACCATTTGTGGGGAATTTCCTGTGACATATAGATAGTGTCCGATGAGTGACGGGTCTAGCAAAACTGTCGGTTACGAAGAGATACCGATCTGACGCAAGGCTTCGTATAAGCCCTAAAGGACCCCGAAAAACAAGAGAGAGGTAGTGACACCCACCCTGAAATTCCCACGCCAGCTAAGCTCGCGGTGACTTCGTTAGTTCCAATGGTTTACACCCGTTAAAAAAAAATATATATATATATATATATATATATATATATATATATATATATATATATATATATATATATATATATATATATATATATATATATATATATATATATATATATATATATATATATATATATATATATATATATATATATATATATATATATATATGTATATATATATATATACATATGTAGAGAGAGAGAGAGAGAGAGAGAAGAGGAGAGGGGCGAGGGAGATAGACTACATCGAATTCTAATGGAACAGCATTCTCTGCCTAGCAACTCTGGATAAATTAGCCTGAGCCATAATGGCTCAAATACGAGCAAATACTTTTCAATCCGTGACACGACACTAGATAATTCGGTGACAAATTCAAGAGAAAGTTTGGCGTTAATTTTCTCTAGTAATAAACCTTCTTACGCCAAATAAAAGAAAATAGAGTTTTGAAACAATACCTTGCCAAAATAGTATTCCTCTTCAGTGTTCTTTTAAATATGGCTAGAGGAAAAGTCCAGCTCTAAAGTTTCTAGGAGCATTAGGAATCGGACCGCCATAAACCGTGATGAGTGAGAGAAGGAGTGACATCCAGTTTGTACCAGTGCATTCTTCCCGTGACTAATGAGGGGCTATCTAGAGATAGGCTGAGTTTTGGAGCTAACTTTGCCAGGATCCTCATGCTCCCGCAGGCAGCCCCGCAAAAGTCGCTAGCTATTCCTTTAATCTCTGCAACGTAACATTCCCGCAAAGTCCAGACAGGACACTTTCCCGTATACTGCCAGCTGGCATTCCCTTACCGCCGCACCGTTGAGCTCAGTAAAGCCAGAAACTCATCCGAAATTGAGTTGTAATATTCAACAGCTATACGTATAGCAAGACATGGGTAGAGACTCCATTATAGGCTACTGTTGAAACAGCTTTTTGTTCCTGTCCAAGCATTTCCCTCTTTTGCTTTGTAATGGCGAAGAAATGTGAAATAAAGTAACGTCAATCCCAAAATTACTTAGTTGACTTCTGATCACTTATGATGACTTTCACTGTTATACAGATCGAAAAATCGAACAACCAAGCAAAATATATATCCGATCACCGGAATTAGTTCTTCTTGTTAATTATGTTTTAAGGGACACAGTGGCACGGATATGAACAAAACAGAAAATAGTGGCTATTTCAATGCTAAATAATACGGTTATCTAGAAACTGCGTATTCTGCTTGAAAGAAAAAAAAAAGACACAGATGCCACGTACTCAATCGATGTCATGCGAAGTATCTTGCAGTTAGCTGGCTATCCGGAATCCCTCGGGGTTCCGCAAGGCGTTACCAGGTGACCCAACGTGTTTGTGTAATTCGACCAGTTATGTGTGACGCGAGCGTGTATATGACGACAACAGCAAGACGACGATGACGGTGATGACGATCGTATGATGGCGACGGCTTGGTTTCTAGTTGAATCGTTGGAGGCGAGTTTGCAATATGTCGACTGTTGGGTTCTACATAGGTACTGGACGTAAGCGACAGAAGCGCGGATTGTGACGTCATTTTATAGTGTCGTACGTATGGTTATGTCCGTGTAATGTGTCTATGTTAAAACTGCTGCTAGGCGGAAAGGACCGGGGAAATGTTGGAACATTTCCCTGGTTCATGCTGAGAAACATGCTGAGACTGGAGCGAGAAAAAAAAAATAACGGTGCAGTCCGCGCGCATCGCAATGCGATTTTCAACGCAGCGTATCAAAGTGCCAGCTACGACGAGGGAAGAAACTGACACGTGACGCACGCGCCAGGCATTTCGCGGAGCTAGTTGGCCACGTGATACACGTGTCGCGCTTGTCTGTTTGCGATGACCAAACCTGGTGAGAAGATCTTTAAAATGTTTCCCATTAAAGCGACAAACAGACGACGCTGCAAGAGAATTGCCATCGGAGCGAAGTACCTTGTCGAATGTGAAATTACAGTGAAAGGCTGTAAAATTATCGCGTAAGCCACCGAGCGTACTAAAGCTCTGCTCTAAAGCTCGACACAACTTGCAAGAAACGAAGCCGAAGAGAACACCAAAGTAGAGTGGCGGTAAACCGTGGCGCTGAACCGCTGAACGGCTCTAGCGCGCCCCGCGACAGATTCCCTCGGCCGTTCCCTTGCGCCCGTACTCGGCGTGTTTCCGTGTCGTGTTCGCCCCCGCCGACAGCCTCTGGCTCGCAGCGGGCGGTTTTGTTGTGCGCGTGAATCGCCGAGTACTTTGTGACCCTTGTTATGATCTTGGCTGTAACGGCGCAGCTCGACGCAGTCGGTTTCCGCTCACTGACGTTAGCGACTCGTAGACGTATAAAAGGGCTTGCGTCACGGACTCCTGCATTTAGTCAGTCTCTTGACCCGCTGACTTCCTGTCGATGCTGCTAATCGCTTCAGAACACGCGCGCGTGCGGTAATCTGAAGGAAACGGAAGCATCTATTAATTCGCGAGAGCGTCCCCATTATAATTTATTACGTTCTTCACGCCTCTTCATTTTTCTTTTTGTCTATTTGCTTGTTCTACGAACGCCCCCCGAATAGGAAAAAAAAAGGGAATGACTTCCACGTGGGTACTTTTGAATTTCGAGTTAGCCCCAAGGTCTGGTGTAGCTCCTCTGCGGCTGTCGGCGGGCATGGTGGGCGCGAACCAACGATAAAGGGGGTTTGTTGTATCGTCGATGGGCTGGTTGATTTACACTTTCTCGTGGTGGTTGTTTGTTTTCCATAAAGTTTTGCGCCTTTCTCAATAACAAGATGGCTGGTCAGTAGTGCCCACCTCTATTGGGTGTTAAAGGGTCGTTCTCCAAGCCAGCCATAGCGCAAGCTTGCGCTATAATAGCTGGAAACAATCCGCGTCAGCATATTGAATAGGGTTTGAATTTCTTTTACCGGACTTCGGCTATCGGGTTAGAAAAAAAATTCGCGCTCGTTGAGAAAAACAGCACAAGAAAGAGCACCATACTAAAGCAAACAAGACACTGTGTTTGTTTATATTCTAGCCTTTTATCGCGATGTTTTTGTTCAAAAAGGTGACCCCTTCATTTTCTTCGTCTTCTAATTTGACAGCGCCGCTTTTACAAGTAACCAGTACACTCGTGCAGGTCGACACCTGAACAGAATTTAACTACCGCTGTTGGAAAGTTTTCCGATAACAATCACCAGTGAGTTCCACGGCGAAGGTTGGGTGAAAGAGCAGGATACCCGAGTACCCCATCGCCTTTCTACCGGAAAAGCAGCGAGAATTTTAGCTAGGGCTTCCTTTGAGACTATCTTTCCCTCCTGAGGCAAGCTGAATGCCTCTGTCAACACGGATGGGGATGACGTTCTCCCCTCGCGTTTTTAGCAGAACCACTTACCGTGGTTGGGTTGGAAGCTCGACGACAGGCGCCGGGTTCGCCCGTCAAGGTCAACGGACGCAGAGACGCCGTGGTGCGCGGTCTCCCGAAGGATAACTGGTCGGCACGTGACCAGGAAGGAGTGGTGACCTTCGCCCTGAGGCGAAAGGTCGGACGCCCGTTCTCCACGGGAGCGACCGAACAGGGCAAGGTGGCGCTTTCGTGGTCTTCGTCTCCTCTTTTTCAAGAGTCGGGGGAGAGCAAGGAAGCACAAGAAGAAGGGTTCGAAAACCGACGTCCGCTTTTCTTCCGGGATCGGTTCGGTGGTCGTCAGAATAGATAAAGATCGGGTCGCGCAGAAGAAAGAAAGAAAAAAGAAAGAAAGAAAGAGTGACAAAGAGCTGAGCGCTGTTGCGAGGGCAAGAAGAGGAATCCAGCTGAGGCGAGCAGGCAGAAAGGTACAGAAAGCATTTGGAAGATATTTCTGCTAATATCGTGCGGGTAGTTAAGTACAGTGGGGTGAGCAGGAAGTGCCCATTTGTATTCGTATATGGAAAGGGAACGCGTCGTTTTAGGTTACTGGAGAGAAGTTTGTTATGGATGAGTCTTTGCGGCTTATGTCAACAAGAGAGGACTGATAAAGGGCAGCGTGCCTCTGTTGAGAACCGTAGATATGACAAGCATCCATGCAAATTGCATCGTGTTCCTAATTGTGGGATGCCAAGTGGTGTGAGCGGCGCGTGCTGAGACCTGATGCAACACGAATCAACACGTGCATGCCTGTATGCATAGCGTTTTCGAGTAATACCCCGGCCTCCATTTTATAAGGCTCTGTACAGATCCATAATTACTTTGTTTAGCGCAAAACAACGGACACAAGAAAGACGACCAGGACAAGGCGCTACTCTCAAGTGACATCATTTTATTGTGTCACTCCATTATAGACAGCAGAAACTAGAGGAACGTGCGCAGTGAGCCCCATGTGCAGGAACCACCAACATCCGATCACAAGAGCGCATTCATGCGACAGAATCTGAAAAACCATATTCAGCACTGTAGAAGGTTAAAGAAGGCACAATAATGCACTGTGACCCCAATGACTGCATGAAGAAAGCTTTTGATAATTCTCAGGCGGTGGTATCACGGCCCTTTTTCAAAATCGTAGTATCACGAAACATAGCTTTGCACATGCATATTTTACAATGTTGAACCAAATAGGAACCTGTGCCTGTCGGTATAAATCGCTCATGTTCTCTAAGGCGCTCGTTAACACAGTGGCCTGACTGCCCTACATACACTTTGCCTCATGACAAGGGAATCTTGTATACCACACCGACGCTGCAATCTACAAACTTCGCGTGGTTCTTTTCACAAACTGGTTTTTTACTTGTTTTAGAAATACGGCTGCACAACATTGACAGTTTCTGAGAAGCACAAAACACTACCGGAATTTGGTATTTAGTGGCGACATTCTTTACATTGTGAGCCACTCTATGGCAATACGTCACAACTTCAGACCTCTTCTTTTTTGTAATACAGTTGCTTTTGTGCCGCTTCCCTTTCAGTTTCTGAAGAAATACCTCTGAGACTGACTTCACCACCACACTACACGTATTACTTGTGTCCGTTGTTTTGCGCTAAACAAAGTAATTATGGATTCGCACCGACTAGCCTGCCAACGCATTGTGCTCTGTACAGATAGGTAAGGAGTACGTTATCTAATATGTAGTTATACAGATTTTTCTTTTTAAACGCAAAAAGGTATTCAGGCGAGAATCGTACGCTGAAAAAACGTACACTTTCCACCACTTCCTTAAAATAACCTCGAATCACTACAGGCATACTCTGTGTGCAAAGAATTAATTGTGGCAACAGTCATAGATGCCTTATTTGACACCCTGTTTGTAAGAAAGTGTCACTATTCGCCAAAGAAAACCTATTTACTAACTGTTTTACTAACCCAGTCCCAGTGCCTCCATTCATTACTTGAAGGAATAAGATGATGCGACTGCGCCTCTCCCAGCCTGACCCCCAAGCAAAAAGTGCAAAAATCCTGTGCAATTTTTGCAAGCTTGCTCTATTACATTGAATAATTTGCATGACATGCCGCGGCTTGTCAACGAAAAACGATTTGCACCCAGTGGTCCTTGCAAATATCGACAGGTGATTAGACTTCCATGCGTCTGCTTTATGGCGCAAAATTTTTATTAGTTCTTGCATAGTCGTCACTTTGTTTGCACACTTTGAGGGGCACACCTAAGCATTTTGAGGGTTTTGTGCTTCATTTTACATTGGTAAAAATGGCAGGCGCCTATGGCCACACTCCGTGCTACATGCCGACACACATGGCCCAGTTTGCACGGCTTACGGTGATATTACCAACTTCCTTAACCGCATGGCCAGATTCTAAAACGCTTTCTTTGTCTATGCGACAAACGGTTACGTCGTCTGCGAACGCTAAGATCGAGTTTCACCTGCGACGATTGCAACGAAAACTCGCGAATGCACTCGTTTCAATGATTGACCAAACACAGCGTTTCTACATAAATACTAACTTACTGGTATTTAATAGCAATTTTTACTGGTAATTATTCTTACTGCGACACTCTCTCGGTTTTCCGCATCCAGACACTGCACATTTTTGCCGCCATTCCGAAGCCACTCCCGCAAGTGTCCTTTAGAAGTGGGTATGCCTATGTAACACACAGCCGGTAAACATTTTCACGGCGCGGTCCAACCTCGGCAGTCTGCTCAGGAGTGCCTCTGAGCTATGCCGGGCTGCCACGTCGCCGTTGAGCCCTGCAAGCGAAATTTCCGCCACAATCGGCTCCCCCCGAGAGAACAACCGCTCCTTACGGGGAGCTGCGCGGAAACCATGCTCGTTACAAGATCTCATGCTGCACCACGAGACAATGACCTCTGCAGCAGCAACTTTTTACACCTGCGTTACCAAGGGGACAATATAGATGTGCCCACGGGTCGGGAAGCAACAACGGGGAACGAAAAACTATGCGACAAAGAGAAGGGGCGTAGGGTGGAAGGGGGAGGACAAAACTGCATGGTGGCTTATTCTTTTCACGGAACAAATCCGTGAGAACGTATCACAGGGGACCTGACTGCTTGGTGGAACAGGTCTGCGTGTAGGCAGCCTTAAAGCAGCCTGCTTGTGTTGAACAAATGAATTGTACCTGTAGCGATGAGGGCTTGTTGGTACGGCACCTCTTATTTTGTTGCAGCGCGAGCAGAATGATAAGGACAACCGAAAGACACGTTTTACACACACGCAGCATCAACTGTGCCTTTATGCTGTCCTTGTCGTTCAGCTTGCACTACACCAAAATGGGAGACGCCGTACCAACAAGCCCCTATAATTACCCTTATCGACTTCATTCCCCGTTTAAAGGGCTCTAAAAATAATATTAAATAAAAAAATTCGCTTTGCGTCAAATGTGCCTTTCTGTTGGCCCTGTCGTACAGCTTGCATGCGCTACAACAAAATAGGAGGTGCCTGTAGCCAGCCAGGTGGGCTAATATTGTGCTCTCTTGCTAAAGGTTTTGGATTTTCGTTCTAAGCGTTTGAAATAATCAGTACAAGATACTGTGAAATATATTTAAATATACTCACCTTGAATTGTATTCCCAAGATGCTAAAATACTCAGAAAAGTAATTAAGATAGAATAACTTCAGTATATAAGATACGTACGTCTGTCAAAATTGAGCGTGTTGTAAGCCCCTCCTCAGTGCAGTCGAAAAACGAATTCCAAGTTGCCTTTGTCTGCGCTACGGTCTCCAGCAAGGAGGATGGGCTAACGTAGCCTGCCCCCCTCGAGGTGAGTGGGCTTCTTCGGTTATCCCTCCCTGACAGTCCCGGACTGCCCTAAGCTGTGCTTTCTGCCAATATGCAGCGTCTCGAGCAGTTCTGGACCCTCCGGGACGACAATTCGAAGAGACCGACTGATGTCCTAAACTTCACGGCTACCTGTTCGTAGTAAAACGCTCTGTGTGCGTGTCGTTCTTCGTCCCTGGTCCCTTGTGTTCTCTGGCGCTGTTTTACTATGGATATGAACCAACTAACCCAACACTACGTCTTGGCCAGTTACTTGTACGATTCCGGCGTGTACAGTATGGCAAAGCATGACCTTCGTGATCTATTTTTATTAATCGCTGGAGGTGCTATGAGGACACCTAAAACCCCGGTTACGCAGATGCCGCTTTAGCAACCGCAGACCAATGAATAAAGACATGCTGTTACTGCCATTTTTTTTCCATTGTAATATCATTTGAAGGTTATACGAAAGTTCATGGTTGTGGTTAGGCGGAGCATATGCAGAGCGGGCCCTTGTGGAACGTACTGTAAAGAACCTTTTCGCGACAGCTTCCTTGTAGTAACTAAAGCCGATATAGAAGTCCACGCCTTAGAATGTCATGCTTTTGCGTATGTATCATGTTTGTCATGTATTGCAGGCAACGGAAGAGATTCCAAGATCCAAAAGGGCTCCATGGTCGCCATGTTATACTTGAAGTTTGTATAAGTGCGCTTTCATTCGTCTTAAAATCGTAGAAAAATATTTCGCCCTTACTGCAGTTCTGTTCTTGCTCAAATTTCGCAGAAAGATCGTATTTTATATATAGTCCGGATCGTTCGTTGTTGCGGTAAAGCAAAACATGGGGCCTTCAGGACTACTTTTTATTAATCGCTTGGGAGTGCATCCAGAAAGCGCAGAAGCAGCTAGCTTAGTTTTTAAAAAGAAATCAGGTAGTTTACAGTATCAAGTGCTACGCTGAACGACCCAGACAATAAAATGCGACTTTTCTGCAAAATTTGAGCGAAAACAGAGAAGCAGTATAAGCGCAAACAGTATATTAGCATGATATATTCGACTCGTTTTCTTTTTCTATACATAAGGCCCTATACCTATAAACAGCAGAGAAAATATCTGCAAGCTTCAGAGCCCTCTATATAATTTAATGTGATAGCTTTACTACAGCTAGGTTTCACTTTCGTTTCTGCTGTGTCTTAACGTCATGACCAGTGGTATGGTGGCTCAAGTCACCGTGGCTATACCGACCATGGCTCCTAGCCATCTTACCAGAGGGGGACTAATGCCCTCTTCGTTTTCCTCCCTCACCCTCAATACACGAGCCTCATCTCATTGTCACTCTGTAAAATTTACCCACCCTCCCTCAAATATAAAGAATGTGTCACAAAACAAAATTATATATATATATATATATATATATATATATATATATATATAGGGTGTTCAAAGTTAGACTTTCCGGGTTTAAAAAAAAATGCGAAGAGGAGTACACACACAGAAGCTAAGCTACTCGTCTACCTAGGTTATGCGGCAAGGTGGTCGCAAACTGCGAGGGTAATTGTCGTCGTAATGTCAGTATTTAATTAAATTCGATAAGGAACTTTTATTTACTGCAGTTAGCATGTATGTTTATGTTGAAAACTCAGAGGCGGCGCCATTTGGTGACTATACCATTTTGTACAATTTTAGTAACGCGCCTGTGTCCCGAGATATGCACGTCTGAAATTTCAACCCAAGCCGTCTAATTACGCATGCGAGGCCCCTCCCTAGTGGGACGCAGCTGTTGGGTATGTAACAATGTGGGGTGATAGGCGACGGTGATTACTTTTCGTTCTCGGCCAGCGTTTCCGTTCCTGGCCAGCGAAACCGAAGAATGACTGTGCGGGCGACGTGAGACGAGCCCTGTTTCTATGAGCAACTACTAGTAGAGTGGGTGGCAAGACGGCGTGCCGCTTAAGACTTCTTATGCACTTAGGTGCAGCGATACTGCCCTGCTTTTTTAAATATATATATATAATAATGGGAGCTTTGTTTGCGGCATGATTGAAGTTAATGCCATCTCACAACATAAAGCGACAGCGTGAGCTGCCATACAGCACATTATTAACCACTCAAGTTTCCAGGGCGCCTTGCACATGCGTAAAGAGCATTTACGACCCTGCATTGTCAGCGCTTAGTAAACGCGGGTTAATGGCCCGTATTCTATATGTCACCTTTTTAAAATTACCACGCATCTACCAGTCCTCATGACAGAGCGTGAATTGTGAAATTTCATATTTATTTACTTACACCACAGGTCCGATTCCGGCATTACTTCGGAAGAAGTGCAGAATAAATGAACAAAAAAATACCAGGTACAGTGTAAATCTTATGGCCTACATACAAACAAAATATACACACATTTTAGAAATTTGCTTCAAATATATCATTGCTTACACAATATTAGTTTCGAGTGATATGAAATCTTACTCAGAATTATGACAATCGCCAAGAAACCAACGGTTTAAAAATTTTCGGAATGCTTGCCTTCCGCCGCAACACACCACATCAACCGCTCTCGCGTCGAGTCGACAACTCTTCGCAGCATTTCCGGGTCGATGCTTCTGCAGGTGGTAACTATTCTCATCTTCATATCGTTGACGTCGGTGGGCTCAACTGCGTAAACGCGATCTTTCACGTGAACCCACAGAAAGAAGTCCAGTGGAGAGAGATCAGGGGATCTCGGCGGCCAAAACATCTCTCCTTCGCGTCCTATCTACTGCTGTGGAAAGTTACAGTTTAACCAGTTCTTTGCAGTGGACCAGAAATGTGGTGGGACCCCGTCATGCTGGAACCAAACTTGCCGCAGTTTGTTGAGAGGGAGACTCTAGGCAAATTTATCGACGACACCAGCAAGAATTTAGCGCGCATAATTCTTTCCACAGAGATTCCCTAGGCGTGCCGGCATTGCGGAGTGGGGTCGAGTTTGTATACGCTCGGACGCTGGCTGCCGGCGCGCTGAAGTAGGTGAAGCCGGCACTGAAAGCTCCATTTGGCGGCAGCTGCGTCGGAGTGACTGTCTCGCACCTGCGGCGCTCGTGCTAAGTCAGTCGTGCTGTATCATCGCTTTCTCGCGGCTTACGGCGATGCACCTTAGAAATAACGTCACAGATGTTTCCGTGGGCGCAGTAGGGACCGCAGCAGAGACCGGGCCGCATATATTGAAAATCTAGAAGTCAGAGCGCCTTAGCGACCGCGCTTGAACGCAAGTGGATGAGAGGCCGCCGGTGACGCTGGGTGCCCCTGCAACCGCTATGAGAACACGGCACGCTACTCTAACACCTCTTACGCCTACCTAACCTAAGCTAACCTAACGTTAACTTAACCAAACGTGACCGAGACGAAAATACAATAACCCTCTCGGCGTAACCGCTGTGAGAATACGCCGTGCCACGCTAATGCATTTTACGCCAACAGGACCTAACCTAACCTAATGTTAATCTAACCTAACGTGGCCGAGACGCAAAGTCAAAAATCCGCACGGCGTAACCGCCGCGCCACCCTAACGCCTTTGCGCTAACCTAACCTAAGGGAACCTAAACCTAACCTAAACGTCAGCTAACCTAACCTAATGTGGGCGAGACGCAAAGCCAATAATCCTCACGACGTGACATCAGGCAATAGCGTTCAACCGCGATTGGTAAGGCGCTGTGCGTTTATTTCACTCAAAGGGGCCCACTAAAAAGTGCTCCTCAAAAGTCGCGGATAGCAGCGTACGAAAAGCCTGTATACCAAGAGCGAAGATATACTGCACCAGGAGAGCAGGCAGGATCAACGTTACTAGACTTGGGCAGGGCCTCCACTACGGCCCCTACTGTTCCCCCGGAAATATCAGTGATTCTTATTTGAAAGTAGAGCGCCGTAAGGGGCAAAAAGGGTTCAATTCCGCATGACTGACTCAGCACCAGCGCCACAGGCGCGAGAAAGTCTGTCCGACGTACCTTCAGACACAGCGATCACCAAATGGGGCGTCCGTGCCCACTGCTTCACCGCGCGGGCAGCCAGCGTCGGAGCGTAAACAAACTCGACACCACACCGAAACGCCGTAATGCTTAGGGGACAAACACGCGCTAAATAAACCTCTTCCGTAGTGTCTAGGCAGAGTCATGTTCAAGGAACAAAAGCCCCCAGATTTTCTCTCTCGCGCCCGCTCTTACTCGGGCCTGCGCACAAATGTCGGGCGATCCCTCAAATGACCGTCTCGTGAAATCGCCCTACCTCAACGTCACCCCACAATGTCCGCCCTCCGTCACCCTCGCCCTCACAGACATTCTGAACACGGTGTAAGAATATTATGGTATGCTTACACATGATTCCAAACCTATAAAATTTTTTGAGGACGCTTTAGCTCTAGCTCGAGTGCTCCTATCTACATACCTGAAAAAGGAGAACTCGTTTTTCTCAGCAACCACTGCACCAAACTTGACGACGTTTGTTGCATTTAAAATAAAAACTTAAAGTCTAGTGACTGTTGGTCTCGAATTTGTTATTTAAGTCATTAATGTTTTACTGAAAATTGGTAAAAAATGGAAAATTTTCAGAAAACGAAACTATCAAGTTTACGACTCGGTAACTCAGCAATCTAAAATTATATCACAATTCTGTGAATTGAATCTCATAGTACATCCAAAGTGGACAAAAATTATATGTTACAGTTTAATCTAAAAAAATTGGTAATGAGCGAATGCAGCTTTTGCAGAACCCTTGTACACAACGTAACAAATTCACGTAATATATAAATTGACATATCGAATTTGTCCGCTTTGAATGATCTAATGGATGCCGTTTACAGAACCGCGATATCTGTTCTTGACGGAGAGCTATTAATTTGTAAACTTCATATGCTTCTTTTTTTTTAGCTTTCGAATATTTTTAAATTCTTTCAACAAAATTGAGGTCCTATATTCCGCTTCCAATAGTCACTACAATTCAACCTTTTCTCTCAGGTGCAACAAATATGATTGAAATTGGTCCAGGGGTTATCTCAGAAAATCGTTTTTGCGTTTTACGTGTATTTGAATAGACCGCATCGTAGTTGGGCCCGAGGCGGCCCACGAGCTGGCTCGAGATCTCTACCGCCGAGCCGCTACGGGGCCCCTCGATGACCGAGGGAGCGGAGAGCGCATGCTAAAATATGGGGAGATCACGCAGCATTATAGATTGGCTCGTAGACTGGTATCCCCGCCAGACCCAAAATTAAACAACAGACAAGCAGTCGCGTGGAGACAACTACAAACTTATACATATCCGCACCCGGTTATGGCGAACCACATGTTCCCCGAGGCCAGGAGCGATAAATGTAATCTTTGTGGGGCGAGAGGGACCCTCGACCACATAATATGGGAATGTCCGTACTCTCCCGGGGGAACGCACAAAATAGGTAGTAGAGACACCTGGGAGACCCTGCTGCGCAGCTCGGACTCTGAGCTCCAGCTCCGGCTCGTCCAACTGGCTGAAGAGGCTGCTGGGACCCAAGACCTCCCAGACTGCCTCTGAGGCGGCGGCACTCGCCCCCTGACCTGTGTGTCGGGGGGTGGGTAGATCACCTTTTCCGTTGGACATTAAAGTTTATTCTATCTATCTATCTGGGCCCGAGCTAAAGCTTCCTCTTAAGAGTGGAACGCGATAGCATTCAAAAATCCCTGACTGCTTCTCACGCTTCCCGGCAACTGGAGCGTAATGTATGTCTACCGGGTAACGCTGGCCGCGGACGCTGTGTGCCTGACGGGCTGCCCAGGCGGCGCTGCGGAAACGCTAATAGGAAACGCTGGTCAACAGAGCCCTCTATGCCGCGCTTTTAGGTTTCGGGTAGTATAAAACGCGATGGCCTGCTGTTGAATGCATGGCTCCACGGTATATCTGGTCGTCTCAGCTGCGCCCCGGTGGGAATTTTCCAGAATTTCGTGCACGGGAGGCTTTGTAGCATGCCTTCTGTCGTCAAGGAAGCAAAGCGTTGTGAAGTCACAGACGCCGTTTCGGTGCACTGCCGCTTTCATGCCTGATCAAGTCGCGCGATGCGAAGCTGCAACGGCAGACTGCTGAAATATGTGTCTATTCGCTTAAACACGTGCACGAAATCAGAACCGTTGCCCAATATCAATGAATTAGTTATCTCATCATCATCATCACCCACATCAGCCTATATTATGTCCATTGCAGGACGAAGGCCTCTCCCTGCGATCTCCAATTACCCCTGTCCGGCGCCAACCGATTGCAACTAGCGCCCGCGAATTTCCTCATTTCATCGCTCCACCTAGTCTTCTGCCGTCCTCGACTGCGCTTCCCTTCTCTTGGTACCCATTCTGTAACCCCAATGGTCCAACAGTTATCTAACCGGCGCATTATATGACCTGCCCACCTCCATTTTTTTCTCTTAATGTAAATTAATATATCGGCTATGCCGTTTGCTCTCTGATCCAAACCGCTCTCTTTCTGTCTCTTAACGTTATGCCTAGCAATCTTCGTTCCATCGCTCTTTGCGCGGTCCTTAACTTGTTCTGAAGCTTCTTTGTCAGTCTCCAAGTCTCTGCCCCATATGTCAGCACTGGTAAAATGCGCTGATCGGCACCTTCCTTTTCAATGATAATGGTAAGCTTCTAGTCAGGAGCTGACAATGTCTGCCGTATGCGATCCAACCCATTTTTATTCTTCTATGAATTTCCTTCTCATGATCACGGTTCCCTGTAATTGATCAGCCTATAGGTAAACGTACTCCTTTACAGACTCTATAGACGTTGACTGGCGATCGTGAACTCTTGTTCCCTTGCCCGGCTATTCATCATTATCTTTGTATTCAGCATATTAATGTTCAGCCCCACTCTTACACTCTCTCTGTTAAGGTCCTCAATTATTTGTTGTAACTCGTCGTGTAATCAGTTATCTAATGAAACTGATATAATAATCTGCTGGCGTTAGCACCGTAACTCTGCTTGAGCGGTTCTGGTATGTGTTGACGCTGAGACTGCCGGCCACATGCATACTTATGCCGCAAAAGCGCATTTCCAGACATGGCAATCAGTAAATACTGTGGTTGACTGATGCGCAGTAGCTCTCTTTTTTTTTTTTTTTTTAGGAAGAAGAACGATGCCGCAGCAACAATTTCGTTTGTTGCCATTAATTTCTTTAAAGTAACAGGTAATGTGACAACGGCTGTTTAAACACCACTGTGCCACGTCAGTCGATCAATTTTATTTCGCTTGTTCTTTCAGCGACGCGTTCTGAAACAGTTTCAACCGCTCTACATGAACTTCCGCCTAATTAGGTGGGCCGCTCCCCCTTAAGACATTGCTTTATGCCCTGTAAATTCCTGTGCGTGGCAGATTTCTAATAAAAAGAAATTATGCGCATGCACCTTTAGAGACGACTGCATTTTTCATGGTTAAAGGGTCAAAGGCGACCTGGGCGTTTCGACCGATAGCAGGAGGCATAAACTCAAGCTTATGAAGGAACTTTAGCGTAGACGTAGGTGAGCGGCCTGATCGGTCTGCACGGTTCAGCCACCTGTTGGCGCAGGGCTTAACCAGCCGAATACTGCTCTAACCAAGTGTAAAACACTTTAAACATTTGACATTTTTAGCAGAGCGTTGCGTATACGCTCCGCTCCGCATACGTTTCACGCGCACAGGTAAGTGCTTAGAGTGCATCGATTTCGCTTATCTAACAAGCGCGTCTGCCCGAGATGCCAGACGACTCTCAGCTTGGCTGTAAAGCGATTACGAAAGCAACTAGACGCACCCTGACGCTCCGCTAAATTGGGTTCCTAGCATAACGTGGTCAGCGTTACACGCTCCGCTGCCGCTATGTGCGTTGTGCGCACGCGCATCAATGTTCCCAGAAGCGTTCTGCTCAGCGGCTGCGTGCAAATTGGTATGATACGCCGGTCTGAGCGGAGCGGACCGTAAACGCCCTGCTAAAACTCTCTGTTTACAAAAGCAACGTATCAACAATTTCACTCCTGCGAAAAATTTACGCCAGCAGCAAAGAAGAATACATTTCATTACTGCTACTGTTTGTGGTTGAGCTCTGTGCCACCAGGTGGCTGCACCGTGCAGACCATTCACATTTGCGTTTCTGCTCATCCCGTGAAACGACACGGTCAAGCAGCCAAGCCATGTCCCCTTGCGCTTGCGTTTACACTAATACTGGACTCACGAAAGGCTTAGTAATCTTCCGGTGTAAAGTGACGGCCGCAAACGCGCAAATCCTGCCGCCGATCGGATAGCGGCAGTCCGATGCGCCGCAGCCAGTCCGTTCGTCTGCTGTCTTGCAGAGGGACACGATGTCGCAGCTTGACATATGGGCGTCTTGCGCTGGAGTTTGAGGTATAGTAGCGGCGCCTGGTGGCGGCGCGGGAAACGACATCTGGGTCGTACCAGCTTGGGTCGTATTGAGCCCTGGCTGTGGCGAAGCACGTTTCTAGGCCGAGTTTTGCGTCGATTCGCACTTTTTTCTGCCCTGTTGCGAGTGCGAAAAGGCTCGTCACTTCTCACAGACCACGTCGACCACGCTGCGAGCTGGTCGCAGCCTATAGTTTAACGAAAACGGACTCTCCGTGTGCCGTGGGACGTAATGCTGGAAGCAGAAGGAATCGGCGACGCCGATCCGGAGAGACCTAGCTCAGCATCGAAAAAGCGTCACCGTCGATACTGATGCGTCGTGGGATCCCATGAACAAGAAGGCCTGAATCCCAACATCCGATTCTATCGTTTCCCTTCAAGGCCTCACGAAGCGGAGCGTCGGGCGCGCTGCATAGCTGCAGTTCGTCGCGCTGAGTAAGCGAAACTTCGCGCCATGCTGACTGCTTCACCTGTCTTGAAGCTTGCTTGATTATAGATCTGCGTTCTAAAATTCGGTCTTTTGCACCTACAGTCCCGACGGCAGACCGACATAGCAGCAGGCATGGCTGGTGATTCACGATTCGAAACCCGGCCACAGCGACAATTAAACTTCGACCGGTGCGAAGTGGTGAAGTGCCCAGGTGTGTGCAAATGACCACAAATGGCCGGGTTGATTCGGTGATAATTCACTACCCCACTGCGCGCAGCACAGGTTAGAGAGTTAAATGTGCTCATACTTGACCTCAAGCCAGCATGTTGAGGCAGCGCAGCAAGATAGTATTGATTACAGCAGATCGATTTTCGAGCGTTGTCATTAAAAGCTACATCAAGCGAGCAGCGCACGAGCTCGCGCTGCGCGATTCGCACGTACGTGCGAGCTCGTATGCATTGCATCAGTTATTACCAGTCACTAAATGGGACAGATGGCCGCTACTACAAAGCAGGCCTAACTACTTGTTTAGCGGCATGCAGTCAACAATGATTGCAGGAGACCCGCCGTTTCGCGGCATGTCGAAAGACCGCTGCCGTCGCGGCGCGTACGATCGTGCGCTCGAGCAGTTCGTACATCGCGGCATGCTGAAAGACCGCTGCCGTCGCGGCGCGTACCGTCGTGTGCTCGAGCAGTTCCGTACACATGATGTCTGCTTATCGCTGCTGTGGATTCATTTATAGCAAGCATTTCCTCGCGTTTGTGCGCCTGAATCTAGCAGCGTGCAAACCTTACCTGAAGTTCCACTTCGTACGCGACTCGCTTCACTTCCGATTGACACCGCGCTAAAACTTCGCCGCTTAATTCTTGAACGGCATACACGTATTCGGCACTGCATAATTTCTTGCCTTTACGCAGCGTGCCACTCCTGAAAAAATCTTCGGCGCCCGATATTCGCTGCAGGCCGTGATACAACACAACCGAAAGTGGCGGGTCCATATTGTAAACGTGCTTTCCGAAGCAGACGACCGAGCTTGGTACGACCCATTTTAGGACAGAGGGCGCTTTTTAGCACCTTTTTCGCAGCGCCCCCTGGGCAATGCAAGAACCCCATTGCCAATCGCTACGTTTGCAGTCCACAGTGCAACAATTTCGTAAAGTAGCGACACTCTCCTCCTTAGCCTTCACTCCTCCTCGTTTCTCCTCTCTTTCATGCTCCCTCCTCGACCGTGGCGCCGCCTACACCGCTCGAGCGTGGTAGACGACCTTTCGCAGAGTGAATGCACGCATAGCAAGGCGGTGCGCTTTAGGCGTTCGCGTTGGCTTTCTAGCTCCGAGTAACTTCGTGCACAGCATATAATTTCTGTACGGACGATCATACAAATTCAGTGACGGCAGCTTTTTTTCTTGTTTTGATAATGATTTTTTAAAGAAGTATCTGAACGAGAGCTAACGCTGTGCCATGATGACTCCGAATATATTGCGTGCGCTACAATTAGGTACACAACATTTGTCAAGTGAGTGTCGCAAGATGCTGTTGCGAATGGTTGTAAAATAAACATTTGCGATCGAATGCAAACATCCTGACCTCCAGCAAGCCCTCATTAGTCTAAATAATCCACGCCGTCCTTATCATGTGAACTCGCGGCGCGTATCAGCTATGACGTACAAAGGCCCACAGAGGGCACGAACGATCGCTGCTCTGAAGGTTCGAAAAAACAACACAAGCTACAGTGCCACCAACGTGCGTGCTTGCCAATCTTCTAAGCACGAGCAAAGGCTCAGAGGTGGGCGATGGTGCTATTATGTTTCTCGTGCCTCCAAGTCGACACAAATAAGCGCGGCCGATCATCGAGTCGGGATTCCGCGTATATAGAGAATTAAATCAGTTCTTTAGTATTCGTTCGCAAAGCGGTAAAGCGGTAACAGCGCTTCATTCAGACTCAAACAAGTGCATTATTTTTTCAAGTTAATGACTCATCACGAACATTTCATCGTGCTTTAGCTCGTCCGTTCACGAAGCGACTCCCTTGTCGCGAACCAAGTTGCACTAAGGTGCATGCATTGAGGATGGTTGCGCTCACTCCGAAATAACATTTGCGAGATATGACTAGTGAAGTGGTGACCGCGCTATATGATGTGGCCGAAATTGCGGTAAGTGAAATGATGCAGTCGTTCAATTGAGGCACCATATGTTGTCTCATTAAGTGTGTCTCAAATACATAGTGGTCGACCGAGCTAATATTTGAACGAACGAGTAAGCGAACGACGACGACTAAACCAGCCAGTGAACGAGCGGGTGACCGCACGTTTTCTTTGCAAGTGCTCCACCGCCGCATTTTAACCTACACGCACTTTAAAGCTTACACGAATTAACACGTACGTCTGAAAGACTTGTGACGCTGTCGTTCGGCGATGAACGTGATTGCGGGAGAGCACGCACACTTTCCCTTTGTATCGCAAATCCACCGGGCGACCGCCAATGACGAACACGAACAATAGAGGCAAACAAAGCTATTCGCTCTAAAGAAGGCTAGTTAGTAACCACAAAATGCAGCGAGTTGCTTTCCTAAGATAAGTTTTCACGCTCGAGGCTCAAATTTTGTCAAAAGGAATGCGCTGATTCCTAAAGGTTTCGTAATCACGTTTTCGCACGCAGCCTCGCGTGCCCGCGAATTAAAGCATGTTGGCGTACAATATGATTAGGCGCACCAAATACGACCGTACTACTTATATAAACAAAGTACACGTCACGTAGGACTATACTATGAGAGACTCGCAACTACCTCGTATAGTCGTGTGGAGAATCTTGGTCTGAAGTTATCCCTCCCAATTCGATGAATCCATGTCTTTCTTCCTAACCCGTAGCGCTTACCGGACGGTATCGAGAAGAGCTTCTTGTCTTTGCTGAAACTATTCTGGCATACGAAGGCGCGGCAGGTTATGGTGATACAAAATGCTGTGAAGCGACGTCGCACTTGCCACAAAAGTTCAAGGCGGTCGCAAACCAAAACAACACGGAGCAGCAGCGGCGCCATCATGCGCTCCTTGCCACTCCGTAGACGAGACGCTTCTCAAGCGAAAATGGCGCTGAAGCGCGACTGTAAACGATCGAAGCCGGCACGAGGGCCCACGTGATGTCATTAGGCCAATGGCGACGCGGCGTCGGCCTCGATCAGAGTGCGCGAGGAGTAGGCACAGTAGGCAGCATTCTTCGAAGCGTGGCGCTACTTTACGAAGTAGCGAAGTCTACTTATTCACAATTCCAGTGCGTCAGCCCGATGCACGAAGGCGCGCTTTCTGGTAGAAACTCGGCCTCTTGCTTGGGACATGTGGGTAACAGCGCAAACAGACGACCACAAGAAGGGAGACACGTACACACAAGCGCTGACACGTGCACACAGCGCTTGTGTGTACGTGTCTCCCTTCTTGTGGTCTTTGTTTTTTACTGTTACCCATATGTTTCAAGATGAACCAACTCACCCAAAAAGAAGTATTGATGAAGTTCAACTGTTGTTTGGGCCGCGATGAATGGATGGGTGGATGGGTGGAGGTCGTGAGCGTCCCCTTTGGAACGGGGAGGTGGGTTGTGCCACCAAGCTCTTGTAGTTTTATTGCCTAATGCCCTACCTACGTTAAAAAGAAAGAAAAAGAAAGGGAAAAAAGAACCCACGATGGATTCCCATAACCAAAGTTTCTGAACCCCTGTTGTGAACTTTGTTTTTGTACGCCTCCTTTGTTTGTCGTATCCCTACTTTTATTCCACGAATCTTCCAATCGCCTATGACTAATGTCTATTGCGGACATGTTTATCTTCTCGCTGCTCTCGCTGAACCCAAGGGCTTCAAGAAGGCCATCATCATCATCATCAGCCTGATTACGCCCACTGCAGGGCAAAGGCCTCTCCCATACTTCTCCAACTACCCCGGTCATGTACTAATTGTGGCCATGTTGACCCTCCAAACTTCCTAATCTCATCTGCCCACCTAACTTTCTGTCGCCCCCTGCTACGCTTTCCTTCCCTCGGAATCCAGTCCGTAACCCTTAATGACCATCGGTTATCTTCCCTCCTCATTACATGTCCTGCCCATGCCCATTTCTTTTTCTTGATTTCAACTAAGATGTCATTAACGCGCGTTTGTTCCCTCACCCAATCTGCTCTTTTCTTATCCCTTAACGTTACACCTATCATTCTTCTTTCCATAGCTCGTTGCGTCGTCCTCAATTTAAGTAGAACCCTTTTCGTAAGCCTCCAGGTTTCTGCCCCGTACGTGAGTACTGGTAAGACACAGCTGTTATACACTTTTCTCTTGAGGGATAATGGCAACCTGCTGTTCATGATCTGCGAATGCCTGCCAAACGCACCCCAGCCCATTCTTATTCTTCTGATTATTTCACTCTCATGATCTGGATCAGCAGTCACTACCTGTCCTAAGTAGATGTATTCTCTTACCACTTCCAGTGCCTCGCTACCTATCGTAAACTGCTGTTCCCTTCCGAGACTGTTAAACATTACTTTAGTTTTCTGCAGATTCATTTTTAGTCCCACCCTCCTGCTCTGCCTCTCCAGATCAGTGAGCATGCATTGCAGTTGGTCCCCTGAGTTACTAAGCAAGGCAATATCATCAGCGAAGCGCAAGTTACTAAGGTATTCTCCATTTACTCTTATCCCCAATTCTTCCCAATCCAGGTCTCTGAATACCTCCTGTAAACACGCTGTGAATAGCATTGGAGAGATCGTATCTCCCTGCCTGACGCCTTTCTTTATTGGGATTTTGTTGCTTTCTTTATGGAGGAGTACAGTGGCTGTGGAGCCGCTATAGATATCTTTCAGTATTTTTACATACGGCTCGTTACACCCTGATTCCGCAATGCCTCCATGACTGCTGAGGTTTCGACTGAATCAAACGCTTTCCCGTAATCAATGAAAGCTATATATAATGGTTGGTTATATTCCGCACATTTCTCTATCACCTGATTGATAGTGTGAATATGATCTATTGTTGAGTAGCCTTTACGGAATCCTGCCTGGTCCTTTGGTTGACGGAAGTCTAAGGTGTTCCGGATTCTATTTGCAATTACCTTAGTAAATACTTTGTAGGCGACGGACAGTAAACTGATCGGTCTATAATTTTTCAAGTCTTTGGCGTCGCCTTTCTTATGGATTAGGATTATGTTAGCGTTCTTCCAAGATTCCGGTACGCTCGAGGTCTTGAGGCATCGTGTATACAGGGTGGCCAGTTTTTCTAGAACAATCTGCCCACCATCCTTCAGCAAATCTGCTGTTACCTGATCCTCCCCAGCTGCCTTCCCCCTTTGCATAGCTCCCAAGGCTTTCTTTACTTCTTCCGGCGTTACTTCTGGGATATCGAATTCCTCTAGATTATTCTCTCTTCCATTATCATCGTGGGTGCCACTCGTACTGTATAAATCTCTATAGAACTCCTCAGCCACTTGAACTATCTCATCCATATTAGTAATGATATTGCCGGCTTTGTCTCTTAACGCATACATCTGATTCTTGCCAATTCCTAGTTTCTTCTTCACTGCTTTTAGGCTTCCTCCGTTCCTGAGAGCTTGTTCAATTCTATCCATGTTATACTTCCTTATGTCAGCTGTCTTACGCTTGTTGATTAACTTCGAAAGTTCTGCCAGTTCTATTCTAGCTGTAGGGTTAGAGGCTTTCATACATTGGCGTTTCTTGATCAGATCTTTCGTCTCCTGCGATAGCTTACTTGTATCCTGTCTAACGGAGTTACCACCGACTTCTATTGCACACTCCTTAATGATGCCCACAAGATTGTCGTTCATTGCTTCAACACTAAGGTCCTCTTCGTGACTTAAAGCCGAATACCTGTTCTGTAGCTTGATCTGGAATTCCTCTATTTTCCCTCTTAGCGCTAACTCATTGATCGGCTTCTTATGTGCTAGTTTCCTCCGTTTCCTCCTCAGGTCTAGGCTAATTCGAGTTCTTACCATCCTGTGGTCACTGCAGCGCACCTTACCGAGCACGTCCACATCTTGTATGATGCCAGGGTTAGCGCAGAGTATGAAATCTATTTCATTTCTAGTCTCGCCGTTCGGGCTCCTCCATGTCCACTTTCGGTTATTCCGCTTGCGGAAGAAGGTATTCATTATCCTCATATTATTCTGTTCTGCAAACTCTACTAATAACTCCCCCCTGCTATTCCTAGTGCCTATGCCATATTCCCCCACTGCCTTGTCTCCAGCATGCTTCTTGCCTACCTTGGCATTGAAATCGCCCATCAGTATAGTGTATTTTGTTTTCACTCTACCCATCGCCGATTCCACGTCTTCATAGAAGCTTTCGACTTCCTGGTCATCATGACTGGACGTAGGGGCGTAGACCTGTACAACCTTCATTTTGTACCTCTTATTAAGTTTCACAACAAGGCATGCCACCCTCTCGTTAATGCTATAGAATTCCTGTATGTTACCAGCTATATTCTTATTAATCAGGAATCCGACTCCTAGTTCTCGTCTCTCCGCTAAGCCCCGGTAGCACAGGACGTGCCCGCTCCTTAACACTGTATACGCTTCTTTTGGCCTCCTAACTTCACTGAGCCCTATTATATCCCATTTACTGCCCTCTAATTCTTCCAATAGCACTGCTAGACTCGCCTCACTAGATAATGTTCTTGCGTTAAACGTTGCCAGGTTCATATTCCAATGGCGGCCTGTCCGGAGGCCAGTGATTCCTAAATCGACCGTTGGGCAGATATCTTCACATTCTAATAAAACATGCTCCACCGTTTGTCTTGTCTAGTCTCGTATCCTCAACAGTGGCGCGTGCTCACTATGAGGGATTGGCCAAGAAGCAGGCGGTTTTCCGTATGCTTAGAAGAGAAACTATACTTGAATAGTGGAGCGTGTGACGATAGAACTGTAATTTAGAAGTGTAATGAAAAATTGTTAGGAATTTTGATAAAATAAGTTAATGTAAAGAAATGAAATAATAAAAATTCCCTAGCTTTACCGCGCAGCCAAGCACATGTTCCTTCTTCCTTCCTATATATCGCTTTATAAGTGTGTGTTCAAAGGCATCCTGACCTCGCTTCGAAAAGTAATGAGCTTCCCTTTGAGTTATCGTAAATTGTTCCTTTCCTGATTTCGTTTTTCACTCTTAAGTAGTTACTCATGGCAGGCTTCCTTTCCATTGCCGCCACCCATGAGATTATTTCAGCCTCTCTGACTTTCCGCTTGACGTTCTCTGTTGCTGTGTTGCCCACCCTACAGGACTTGCTGGTAAGCTTCTTAGTTCTTTTCCTGCGCGACGCGGTGGAGACGAGCGCCAGCTGGAGGTATTGCAAAGAACCGGGTGCGCCGCTCCGTGGCCTCCGAGACACCCACGTGTCGGCGTGCGCAAATGGCGGACGCCGCAGTCGGTCTGTGAATTGTGGAAACGCTGGAAAGGGAGTTTCGTTGAGCTTTCGCGTAACGGAGTTATGTTTTCTCGTACAGCCAAAATACAATCCGAAATATATAAGTTCTGTATGTTGTGTGTATGTCGTAGTTTACGATTTTCCCGCGTGTTTTAGCTTGAGAAATCTAAATAGTTCTGTAAATTCCTTGCGTCGCGTGGATGGTCTGGGTATGGGTGGTTCGAAAGCTTGTCGCTGAAGCGACGTCCGTCGAACGACGATGCTGGTTCTACTGCGGCACGGGTTCCTTAACGAAACTCGCGGACAACGTTATGTTGCAATGAAGGGAAAGCGGGCGTGTGGGTGCTGCACATGTGGTACGGCGCCAAGTAGCCCACAAGCGTTTGCCAGTGCATTTGGTTGCTCGGAACAGACGCTGAATCGACACTGCTTCACGTGCGACAGTTTCGCGTTTGCCCAGACGCGGAAGGGATAAGCCGCAAAATAAGTAAACTTTTAGATTCAATGGTGGGTTTTAACTTCTTTAACTGTTGCTAATAAGGTCTTCAAGTTTTCTTTTCCCGAGCTTAAACTAAAGTGGATGAAAACTCGGGGCTCCTTTCAGAAGCGCTCTCACTTGTGCGCGCTTTGCCTCCGTAGCTTTCCCTTCATTGCCACGTACGATAGTTCATATCGAATTTCTTTCTCTATGCTCCAGTCCTCACCTCACCTCTGTGAGAGTGCGGGTAGACGAGGTTTAGGATGCCCTCTTTAATACTCGTGAGGGCATGATACAGAACGTGCAAGGTCGCATAGGAGCGAGACCTAGTGAGGTTTTGACATTTGCTGCGGCATACTCGAAACTGGCTGTAAAAAAAAAAAATAAGATAAAGTGTCTAAAACATGGTAGCTGTGATGTGTTTTTGGCACATGCAATCTGAAAAAGCATAGCCTTTAAGATTTTCTTCTTTTTTTAACTCAGAGTCAGCCGTTGCCAGGGCGTGAATCTGCTGACTTCCACCTGCAAAATTATTTAGGGGTGCTCAACTCGGACTTTCATTTAATGCAAAAATGAAGATTTAAAAATATTTTGTCAGCACGCTTTTAAAGAAAAACGAACATGGCGTCAAAAACCCCGTTCATGATTATCTTTTTATCATTTTTTTTCCCCGGCTCTGCACTCTTTCGGAGAATGCAGTCAGCAAAAGCATAGCCTTCGAGATTAATTTTTCTTACTCGGAGGAAGCCGTTGCGGGGGCGTGAATCTGGACACCAAAAAAAAGAAGAAAGCACAGATTACTACGTTGATGAAAAACTATTAGAATTGAAATATAAATTAAACCAGTGTTGATTAAACACGCCGCTATTTGGATGGTTTCGGTGCATTTGGTACCGCAGGTGCGAACACTGGTGTGTGGCGGAAGTGGCGGTCTGGTGAAACGGGTGAACCTCGAACACAACATACTCCGAACGCGTTGCTTTGGTTGTGCTGATTGAACTTATCGCGTTCTGAAGATCTCGAAGGCGGCATCTGATGATGCTTGACTCTTGCGCACAGCTGTTGGTTGTTTTTAGGCTTCACGTTTGACAGCTCGCTCTTCGCTATGGCGGCCGATGCGCAGCACAAACGATGGGGTGAGCTACCACCACTGATCACAGAAACGGAATCTGGAATTGCTGCCATTGAACGGGAGCAGATCACCAAACCCCGTCCAGTGCCAATTCAGGGAGCTGCACTATATCAGCCGGGAGCACGCAGCCTACATTACCAGTACGTGTTGTACGAGCTTGCCTTTGTATTCTGATAGCTTTGCTTCCGTTGACTTGATCTTGTAACTTTCGTCTCCTGATTTGTCTCACGCTTTTCTTTTATTTCTTTCAGAGCTGAGCGGAGTGCCCAAGAGTACGGTGCCATTGACCCAATAACAGTGCACACCATCGCATTGATCCAACATGCGAAGAAAGTTCAGTCATGCATCACGAACCTTCAGCAGCAGGACAGAGACATTGTGTGTCCTCTTCTATTTTTTTTCTTTCTCCCTCTACTCCTGAAGGCATTACTACTTACTCTGAACTACGATACATAGTACGCGGAGCACGATCGTGCAAACAGATGGATGACAACGGGCAATTTCTGCGCGATGTACTGAATTGAAAAAATGCTGCTCACTTTTGGTGGAAGTTCTATCTTTAACGAAGAAGGGGAAAAAAAAAAGTAGCTCATTGTTTGCCAGTGCTGTGGCTGAAATTTGGTGACCATGTGCTGCGAGTGTTTTAATGCTTCTCTTTTTTCCTGCAAAACTCAGAAGCCGCTGGAAGCCGAGTACTTGCCACCTATACCAGAAGGACCTTGTATCCCAGGCCTGACAAGCCCAGGCAACAGCAATCGCCTCGAAATGAAGTCAGAGAAGTAAGTATTCCACTTTTGATGCTGACATTCTGGACATGATTTACATGCAAGGTGCTTTGTTCTTTAAAACCATTTGTTGAAAGATTTTTTCAGTGCCAGACACATTCCATAACTTTCATGCAAGGTGTAACAGGTCCCCTTTAACATAGGTTCATGTGACGATGGAATCACTGATTCAGTTCGTAGACAGTGTTACATGGTTCAATAGCACTACACTGTGAAAGAAGCAGCTTTCTGCTGTGCCCTTACTCAAGGCGTGATTGGTCGCTGCCAAGCCACATCATGCTTGGTTCATGGTTTGCATTGTTGATTTTGTTCACCTTTTGAATCCACCTTTGGCAAACAGAGGGTGCAGCTTTGGCAATGCAAGCTGCACATTTGTGGCTCCATGAATATTCTACTGCTTAGCTAAGCTAAGCGGCAGGATATGCCAGTAGTGCTTTTCATGGAGTGCTGACGCAACAAGTCAATAACATTTTGTATCTTACAGGGAGACCGTAGAACTCAGGGTACTCAATCGGAAACCCACACGCATGCAAAAGCACTCATGTGTACCGCCATGCACTGAGGGATGTCATGGTCTGGCCTTTCCACTCGTTGCAACGATGGCAGTGCCACATGTAAGCCAGACATTTCTTGGGTGGTAAAACGCATAGAATAAAATGCGAACACCTATATAATATGAAGACTGTGATGTTAAGCATTAAGTATGGCGCACTTAGCGAGATCTGACTTATGTACAGTGATCTGCAGTAGTGTGTTGAGCATCCGTCCCTATAGTCGGATACAACTTAAAAAAACAGCAGTTGGCAACCAAGGCACAAGGGCCATGCGGCATTGTGTTGCTCCCCTAGCCAATCACAGAAGCATTTTCAAAATGCCGGCGTACTTCATACCTCCCGAGCGTCTGCTGTTCTGAAGAGTCTTTTCATTGGTGGAAGCGATGAAGTGTGCAACAGATATGGACAAAGTGTGTGGAGTCTGAGCATTTCACTCTTCAAAAGTCCACGGTACATTTCATTTCACTGCTAAGTCCATTTTACTGATGAAACTTCAATGCCAACTGAAGTAAAACTTGACAGTAAGTAGTTGCAGCAAAGCATGTGTTTTATTTCAATTCAATAAGGAATTACGCTTTCACCGTTCCACTATAATAGACGAGTGAAAACGTATACAAATACACAGTTATTATTTTTGTGGAAGTATGAACTATTTGCAGCCTCGCGGAGGAACAGTGGCTGGCGGTTATGAGGGCATGGGCGGGGCTTCACTGCAGACTTGAAATCGGACTGTGAGAGTGCTCTAGAGTGCCTGAGGCCGACCAGTCGAATGTACCATACATTTAATTTTCTCATGGATAAACAAGTTGACTTAGTCCCCATTACTTGGCCTTGTCGGCAAAGGGATGATAAAGAGTTTGTTCTAAATGCATTTTGAATGCAATACATGTTACTACCAGTTCATGGACACTGCTCAGTGATTAAAACACGATCCTCTGAGTGCATGGCTGCTTGTACCTCTTAGGCCAACTCTGGCTGCTGAGGTCACCGAGCTGATGTGTCGTGGTATACAATAAAAGCGAGAGCCTTTGTTATGCATTGTGACTTCATTGGATCCCACAGAAATCACCCAGTGTTCACTAGTGGCACAAAAAAGCAGCCAAAGCCACGCTCTCTGAGTATCATGTGTCATTTGCTGAACACTTTACATAATTCGTATGCTGCATTGATATCTGTGTTGCCTTTTTCACTCTAACGGTGCATGCACTTGGTAGGCCACATTTTAGCTGACATGCCTGGCTAGTGACCTTTACATTTTCAGGTTGTACACTCCTTTTATTGAGTTCTCTTGTATGACATCTCACGCGAATTTGTATTCAGTGGAGTGTTAAACGCAAGTTTGATGCCATCTTATATCTAATATATATATAATATATATAATAATATATATTAATATATTTATTTTATTATATATTTAATATATATAATATATGTTAAGTAGTTGGTATCAAGTTCAAATCCCGGAAATTTTTGTTGAACTGTGATGCTTTCTTTCTGGCGCATGCATTGTACCCTTTGTCTGTCCCTGTTTTTCACACTTCCCTTGCAGTATGTTGTCCCAACAGGGCTGAATTTCCACCCTTTTCGGTTGCTCAGTGGTTATGGTGTTGGGCTGCTGAGCACGAGGTCGCGGGATTGAATCCCAGCCACGGCGGCCGCATCTCTATGGGGGCGCAATGCGAAAACACCCGTGTACTTAGATTTAGGTGCACATTAAAGAACCCCAGGTGGTCAAAATTTCCGGAGTCCTTCACTACGGCGTGCCTCATAATCAGAAAGTGGTTTTGGCACGTAAAACCCTACTTATTTATTTTTTCACCCTTTTCAAGTGTATTTCTTTCTGAGAAACCAGTATGGGTTTCCTTCTTAGCTTTGTGCTTCAGTGGGGTGGATAACAATTTTCCTTTTCACAAGCTTTCCTCCATGTTGCAGGTTTCCACAGAACTGATTTGCTATATTCAGTAACCCATTGCTTCAAGTTGTCTATTAATCCGCCCTCGCTCTGTGATGTGCTAGCCTCATAATTAGCTGGGATGTTAGAGCTACTGCCCCCATAAGGTGTTGGTCCTGGGTTCGAATCCTAGACCAGGATGAATTTTTCTCCAACTGTAAAGCTTCCTGTATGAAAAACCCATCATGGCTTCTATTGTAGCTTCGTGCTACAGTAGGATAGATGACAATTTTTCCTTTTAATCTTTGCATAGTATTTTTTTTATCTGAAACAAAACAAAAGGAGAATATTGATGGCCTCTGCAAATGTAATACCTCAATCCCTGCACAGAATTCTTGCTTCCATTTTTAGATATCTTTTTTTGCATGTTTCACTTAGCAAGCCCTCATTTCCTTTATTTGCCTGAATATCAAGGAATCAATGATAGTGCAGAGTTGGTGATCCTCGTGCTAGCAGTGGTTCTCTCCGTAGTCTCAGTAGCATATGATGGTTACATCAGCCATTTATCTGCTTCTATGACGACTCGCATAAGCCACGTTCCAATGGTTTAATGTGATCCCTCACATTCACTGCTCTGGTTGGGTGCCCAAATGAAATGTTGCCTTCTTTGGTTGTGTCCTCCATGTGCCTTGCCTGCTGTTCTCTTTGTGCAGAAAATGCTCCTGGAAACCACCACCTCAGCTAGGGGATCATGCAACCCGTGTTATTCTTCGCAGAGCAGTCACTGCCATCTGCGCACAAGCTGGGTTTGACAGTAAGCTCATGCTATTTGCTTGATTTAGTGTATGCAATGCTTCCATTGTGGGGGTGTCTTGTTTCTTTCTTTCTTTCTGCAATAAATAATTAACCATGAGGGAATGATTTTTGCAAAAAAATTCACCCCTCAAAGGGTTAATGGTAGTGATGCTCTTCAAGACTGTTCCCAAGGCATATCTTTGTGTATTCATGCTGGTAAAGCCTCCAAGCTTTTAGATGGTTCCTTGAGTTATGTTATAGCTCTGACTTGTATGTTGGCAATTTTCTTTAAGAAGCTTGCAACATCACTGCGATTTTGCAGCTCTTTTCGTGTCAATTATGGCTACACAGCATTCACTGAGTGATTACTGCAAGACAGTTGACGTTGTGCATTCTGTTGTACTGTCTGTGGGACAATCAATATGCTTGCATGATGCCTAATTTTGTTGTTTCTTTATTTCAAGCCTTATTCAGGATAACTTGTGCCACTTCACTAGTGGTGATTTATGGTGAATTCCATTAGAGGGGGGCCGGTCATGAGAACCACTTGCATTCCCAAGAGATCGCTCAGTCTTTACAAATTCAAGTCTGCGGGAGGATAACAAAATGCTTCATGCCATATCGCAGCCTAAAAATAGCTATCCACAGGTGAGCAAACAGCTCTGCTTTGACGGAAAATATAAAATCCACCTGTATACCCTCTTATAGGAGGTTGGGGAAGTGCACAGATATGCCAGCATTGGAGGGCAATGAAGATAAAAATTGCATGTACATGAGCATGGTGCTGCTGAACAGTTCTTAAAGAGCAAATGAGTCGGACGCCTTTTCCTGGTACCACATCTTCACATATTGTTAAGATGAAAAGAACAGCACAATCATTGTTGCTGTTTGTTGGCCAAAGAGCTCTTGTGTAGTCAAGTGCCACAAGAATTCAACAACACTTTACAAGACTTAGTGTTGTTGTTAGAGACATCATTAACAAGTTCAGTGCCTACTACACTTTCGTTAATATAAAACAAGCACTCGCTTAAGTACCAGAAAAATATAGTTCAGGGCTGATACAGCGCTCATGTTCACAATGAAGAGCAAGGCAAGAGGGTTCGATTATTGATGTGCTAAGTGATGCAAAGTGCGAGTGTGTATCTCAGGGAGAGAACCTTGTGTCCAGTTTGTAGCGTGCGTTGGCGATTGGATCCACAACGACTGTAGGCCAAGATGGGAAGATGGCTGCTTTTCTCTTGTGATTATACCAACAGAATGTTAGTCAATTAATGCAATGCTCTGCAGAGGTGTTTGAGCTAGCTTGTCTTCCCTGGCGTCATTCTTATTCTACTCAGTACTTCTTCTAGTTTCCACTGTTGCCTAATGAGATTTTGTAGAACCTAAGACTACATTTCCACACTCTTATGCTAAAAAATTTGCTGTCTTTGTAAATTGCAAGTAAATTAATCTGGCTATTAAGTGTCAGCTTTCCAGTTTCTGCTCGAATGACCTGTCACTAAATTGCAGCGAATTGGCATTGTACAGTCTCGCCTTGTGTGGTGGAAATTTCTGTGCATGCTGATATATATATATATATATATATATATATATATATACACCCACACTTTTTTTTTGCTTGTGGACAGAAAAAAATGGTAGTAGTAATTGGGCTCAATTTTATTGCCATTGTGATGAGGCAGTCTATTATATTTAATAACAGGTGAAATAATGCCCACTTAAGAGTTAACTATCATGAAAACGTTGAAGTGAAGAGCGAAACTTTGACAGGCAGGCATAAAGGCTGTCTCTGACTTGCTGATGCAAACTATAGGAAAATTGGGATAAAGTGTCACAGGAGACAGATAGAAATAGAGTAAATTGACAATACATATTATGTTCTCATTTTTCCCAGCTACTTGGAACTCTGTGCTGGAGGTTCTGACAGACGTCTGCAGTGACATTTATCGTCGCATCTGCTGGCAGCTACGTACAGTCGTTGACCGAGAGGCACTTACTGGTCAGACCGGCTTTATGGTAAGAATGAACTACTTGCTACAGATGCTCTCTTTAGTTTTTCCCCCTCTTTGATTCCCCCTCCCCCTTTTTGATATCTGTATTTCAGCTTTCTGCAATATGTCTAAATTTCTACCCAGGTCCTTCCAAGCAAAGGTCGGCATTTACCTAAAAGTAGTTATTAAGGATACCAATTTTTCATCATCTAAAGTGCTTTTTTTTATAAGTAATCTACATGAACATTGTAGCTTTCTGTTACACTCGCGTGGATGTGGCATTTTTTTTCCATAAGACATCCTCCACCTTGTGGATTTTCATCAAACTCAATTGCTTATTCATTGTTTCTGCTCTTTGAGCTGTAAGGTAATTTGCATTCACTCTGCCTACTGCTAGCTTCCTTAAAGGGCCCATCACCAGGTCTGGCCATCTTGAGCTGACAAGCGCAGAGCATACATTGCGTGATAACAATCGTGTCTGCAAAGTATTACATTGCTACACGCCGTGGAAAGATCTGAAATTTAAATCCGAACGCCGTTTCCCTCTTCACTCGCGGCAGCCACGCTCCAAGCCGGACGGTGACATAATTGTGCCCCTGCACCTATGTAATCGTGTCCGCAGTGTGATGTCGCTCGTGGTGACATGTGACTTCGAGAATTATTCAAGACAACATCTGTTATCTGTGCAGTCTGTTGCTTGAATTGACGAATTGAAGTTTAGAGAAATAATAAAACGCACAAACGGAATGTCTGCATGTTTTTATTTTACTCCTCACCGAAGCAAGAGAGATGTACTTCCGCTTCGTCTGCTTGTTCCCACGGTCGTGCGGTCACATGCGCAGGTACCGAAACTATGCCATTTTCTACCGTATTCCAGCGCGTGATCACGCTCTGCGATCCACTTGTTCTGCGTCAGTATTTCTGTAGCACTGAAATATAGCATAGCTAGTCATGTTTCCTTGGGCACAGTGTGCAAAATCATGCGCTACACGAACGAGATAACAGCTCGCGCTCCACGTGGTCAGCGGAAATGCGTAGCAGAAAAAAAAATGGCCAGGCTTAGCTTGGTTAAGCCAAGAATGCGTTGCATATTGCGCGGTCTTTTTTTTTTTGAGGGCGAGGTATTGCTTGGCGGCACTCGATTTTCTCGGCAATACTTGGTTGCACGCTCCTTTTCAAGTCGCTGCTGTCGCTGTTCGGGAGTTTCTTGTGCACGCATCTGCAGCTTGGTAGCATTCCGCCGTTCCGAACTAGTAGAAGCACTGTCGGGTAAACTCATAACTTCTTCCTTCGCTTCCACCGTTGTTTCAGTAGAGGAACGTTGCCGCCGAGCTGCATACTGAGCGCGCCGTTTAGCGAGTCGTTCTTCCCGTTCTTCTTCTGTCTCCGTGGCCCGCTGAAGCTTTCGCTTTGCGCTCTGTCGAACTGCTTTACCCGTGGGCGGCATCTGGCTGTAAGACTGTCCCGGCGAAGGAGCGCAGCTCTTTTATACATATGCCGTGACGTCAATCATAGCGCAGCGCCCCTAGCGGGAGGAGCGGGAGTCAGGTGGTGGCTGCGGCCGCGCGCGACCGCGCGAGTTGGGGCCCAGCTTTTCCTCCGTGACGTCACGCGCCGGCGCAGCGCCCCTAGCGGGAGGAGCGGGAGTCAGGTGGTGGCTGCGGCCGCGCGCGACCGCGTGAGTTGGGGCCCAGCTTTTCCTCCGGCTGTCGCGACGTCACGTCACGTGGTTGCGCTAAAGGTCAATGGTGGCTGCCCGGCCGCGCCCAAGGGCTGAACCGAGTGATTGCAATATGCAACGCATAAAAAACCGAGCAGAAAAAAAAATGAAGGCGGGGCCTGTGATGTATGCGTCACATGATCCTCGAGGTCTGGTATGGGTGAACGCAGGGAAGGAATTTCGCTTGCGAAGGCTAGACGAGGCGAGTGGAGAAAGGGTCTTGCTTGGCAGTGGAGCTTGCCTGCTGAAATCATGGGTTTGCGGCACTGAAATGTTTCTATCTTGGCTATTATCTTGGCCGCCTTGAAAAATTTTTGCGGCAGAACACTCCCTAGACGGCACGTAACAACTTCCAGCGTATAACCAAAATTTGCTATGAGGCCTGGTGAGGGGATTTTTAAAGCTGAGTAAAAGTGACTGCCTTGGAAAGGTCATGGAGCCAGGTTGAATTCCCACACCTGGTAAATTTTTCTTTGATTAGGAAGCTTTCTTCATGAGCAATTTGTATGTGTTTCCTATGTATCTTCATGCTACTTTCACACAGATACTAATTGACCCTTGCATGAAACTTTCCCCATCCTGTAGGTACCTGCAGAACTCGTGTGGTGCTTATCTGTGTTCTGTGTCATGCTTTGGAATAGCACATGCACTGCCTAATTTTGCGTGCACCTTCCGCTCATTTTTCATTAATATAGTTAATATAATTTATCATGCATCAAAACACTCCATAATCCAAGGCAGCATTGATTGAAAACCATTGGAGCCCAGCTAATGCTGGTTGTACAGAGCAGTTTACTGTAAATGTAGACACATAAGTGCCTGATGCTAGTGAATTCCCTTGTGTTGCAAGCCTGGAAGCATCTGGCTCTATAGCAGCATAATCGTTACTGGTGTCATTGGTAATGCGCTGCATGCCTTTATAGTGCATCAACACTGCTTCTGCCAGCAATTGTATCTGGAGCCTTTCCAAAGGCAGTCCATGTGCTCACAGGTTTTCTTTGACAATGGACCATGTTGTACAGCCTCCTGAATCTTTAATAACATTGCGCAAGCATTGACTTCACAGCATGCCAGTGCTTTAAAACGGCGAGAAGTTGCAAGATTGGTGGCACAGTGAACTTCCGTTAATTCGATCCTGACTAGAGGTCCCTGCTGGTGCCCATCCATTCACAAAACTTGCTCCATCTTGTGCGTATCTGCAGAACTACTATGAGCCTGAAATTTTTTTTATTTCGATCACAAAATTGACCTTGGCAGTATGATTTGAAATGGACCAGTCAGCCCTGGGAAGATTTTCAAGTAACAACCAATGTCTAATTATGGTATTTATCCAGTTGTAACTTGCGGCTTCTTTTTTTCTTTTATTCATTTTTTCCAGGAAAAGTTAGTCGAAAATTGCCTGCACTGTGTAGTCGAATACAAAACAAAAACAGCCTTTGCTGCGTTCATATGCTTTACCACATGATAGCAAGGTACAGTGGCAAAGCTGACTTAAGGCAACTAGCTGCCATTGTGCAACACTCGCCAAAAAGATGGGCGTTTTACTGCGTTATCTGTTATGGGCTCATTCCCATAGCCGTTTCAGTTGGCAATGGTGTCTGCCGCCAGTGTCCGTAGCAGCTATTGCCAGGAATGAGAAAAAAATAGAACCCAGTTCACGCCAGTATTTAACCTGAGCCCCTGCATGGGAGTCAGCTACTCTACCACTTAGGCAAGCCAGCGCTTGCTAGCATGCAGCAGAAGAATGGCCTATAGATGCGTCCTAGTGCACGAGGAGACATGCAATGTGACATGCATGCCGTGTAGTGTCGACACATGCACATTTTGCATTTTGCAGTTGCATATTATTACACCACATAGAACGCTATGTAGTAGATGCACTGGTAGTGGTACAAGGCAGTTAAAGAAGGTTTGAGGGAGGAAAAAGAAGTTTAAAGAGATGTATACAAGAATGCTAGAAAAAATATATATTGTGTACCTGATTAAATCAAGCTGTCCAGGCGACCATGTCACCACCACGCCTCAAAAGGAATGCCAATAAATCGTGTTAATCATTAGCATCGTATTGTGCCACTTGCCTTGTGATGTGAGATGCGCTCCGCATAGCATCTATATGCGCACCCTTTGCATTGCAGTTGCATATTACACTAGGTAGCACAACATGTAGCAGTTGCATAGGTAGTGGTACAATTTGGATAGAGAAGTCTTGAGGAAGAAAAAGCTTATGGAGATGTATAGATAGTGATGTACTGAAAGACATGTACTGAAAGACATGATGTACTGAAAGCAGGCTAGGTGACTGTTTGTCACAGTCCAATTTCAAACGGAATGCGATTAAATCATCATCAACATTAGCATCATATCGGGCCATTTCACACACAATGTGACATGTGTTCTGCATAGCATCGATAGGTACAAACTTTGCATTGCAGTGGTATTACATTCCACCAGGCGTCCTGACGGGTAGCAGTTGCTTGTAGCAGTTGCATGCTGCATCCAGCTGGACCTGATTAACTCAAGCAGGCTAGGTGACTATTTGTCACCACCCCGTTTCGAAGGGGATGCAAATAAAGCATAAGTATCGTCATCACCAACAACAGCAACATACCGTGCCATGGGTCAAGGGATGTGACATGTGTGCCGCGTAGTCTGGACGCCTGTGTTTATGCTTCCGTACACATTATGGTGCCTCCTCGCAAGGTACGAACCACTGCTCAAGAAGCAAATCGTAGAGCTATCCGCGCGGCTGCAACCAGGCAACATCAGGCTCTGCAGGCCGCTGTGCAGAGGGCAGCATAAGCTGCAGCACAAGCCACAACTCGCCGTTGGCGCCGGGCAGACGTTTCTGATCGTTCTCGTGAAAACAATACGAAGAGACTTCATTGCGAAGACCCTGTAGTGTGTAGTGCCAAAAATGAAGCTCCTATGGAGCCGCTCCTCCAACTTACGCTATGACTGTGCTGCGTTTGCCGCTCAGGCCTATGTGTATGCTTGTTGGGCATTTTTCTTGCTAAAAAGTTGTGTGCATATCAGATTTGTACTTTGTTTAGCATCTTTAATATTATTTTACGCTAGTTTTTTTACTTTGGACATGTAGAAAGTGGGCATGCGTTTGATTCGGGTTCGTGTTACATTCAGAAAAATAGTGCCAAATGAATGCGTGTTTTGGTATTTTTTCTGCATCTTGTTTAGGTAATTCAACTAGCTGGATAACTTGATCAATTTCATTGGTCCCATCAGGGGCGAATCAACAGAAGTCAACTGTAGTATGTACAAGTGTGCAAAGCACTTTACAGTGCAAGCGCTGTCTGCTACACTGTTCCTTTCAGAAGGAAGCATGCCTAGCCAGTGCTATATGCGCATTCCTGTTCACAAAGAACCGATGCAAGAACACGTGTACGACTGAAATATGTGGTGTGCAATGTGTTTTCCATTTTTCTTTCGTATTACTGGGTTGTGCATGCACCAGGAAATTAAGATCAAAATACAGTAATCCCTCGTTATAATGAATTTGCTTTACTCAAAATATCGCTTCATTTGAAGCTTCTTCCAGTCCTGACCCAAATGGATGCATTTTAAGCCACATTACTCGAAGCGCATGAAGAGCTTGACCCGCTTACAGAAGTGGCGAGCGGAAGGTGACCCTTTTGCACCTGCAGTGTCAAATTAATACTGCCAACAAATTAGCCTCATGCAGGCACAGAACAGGCCACAAAAGTACCAAACCCATGACCGATGACCGCCTTGTAACGGATACCAAGCAAGTGCCGAGTGCTCCCAGCTGTTTACTGCGGAGCGCACGGAAGTTGTCAAATTCTATGGTGCAGTGCCCCTGAACCGGGAATCTCGGTCGCAATCGCATCACTGGTGTTCTCTGGGATAAAATCCACACGAAAATAAAGTTTTCCTGACACTTTGCAATGCCAGGAAACCGCAGTCTCTTGAATGCCGAAAAGTGGCAGACTTGCGGGGGCGGACTTGCGCCATAGAACTCCATGGTGTGCGCTCGATGAGCAAAGCTTTACCACTCTAAAGAGCACTTCTGGCACTGAAACGTGCCGAAAAGCACAAAAGAAGTGTCCCTCCGATTATAAATGCTATGTTTGACCTGAAGAGCTGCGTTAACAAATCGGGAAGACAATTTTGGGGAAGCCGGTCTAGAAATTTGCTCACCGCTTGCCATAACCGACCTGCATCGCAATAAAACACTGCCCCTAGCTTCGTTGCACTTTTGACGGTGCAAATTGACCGATAACTAACTTCCGAAAACAAGAAAAATCCGAGCATTGCCACCAGCGAGTAAGTCTGTCAACATCGTGTTTCCCGGCGATTTTTCATACTCGATTCACACCATTTGACTTTAGACAAATGGTCTAAATGCGTGGTAGGGTCATTGAATTTTGTTCCTAGACATTTGTCAGTAGCGTGAACACTGACACTCGAACTGTAGAATCGGCACAGTGTTGTCGACAATGGTGCACCGAAAAACTCATTTTGCAAACTTCATGGCTGCACACCTCAGGAAAAAATTGACCAGTGATCATGTAAAGCCCCTACTGCCAAACCGTTCAGTTTTCACGATCCCATTGCGTACCCACAATGAGCGGCTAATCGTTTTTTGAGCACAACAAACACAACCTCAGGCTCGAGCGCTTTCCAGCACCATGGCACTTTCCAGCATGATACTCTCGTAGTCTTCCGTGACCTCTGCACCCCCCATATAAAAGTGGCCACTGCCTTCCCCTCATTTGCTCTCCAGTCTGCAAGCCATTTGGACGCGGTCATTCGTCTCACCCGCTTTCATGTCAACTCCTCGCTGTCACTTTCAAAGTCGGTGCTTCTCCAAAGCTGCCTTCTTCCATCCTCCCTAGCACAATCTTCGACCAGTAGGTGCCCTTCCACGGTTGCTGCTTCTTAGTCTCCACAACTCCGGGCAACCTTTCTTCCGCTAGACGTGAAGCTGATGCTAAGCCCGCCATCGCAACCATCACCAGCGGGCACTGACGATGACTGGACTTGCAACGATCTGTACGAGGATGTTTATAACATTTCTGGCCAAGAGGTAGAAGGTGACTTCAAGACATTCGCGTTGGCTGATGCTGCTGCTCCCGTGGTCACCACAGCGACGGATGCAGAGATAATTGACACTGTTGGTGACCCCAACCACTGCGAAGAGCAGGCGGATGAAGAGCCATGTGAAGTGCCAACTATGGTTCAGACGCGGGAGTACCAATGCCTGCTGCGAAATAAGGTTGAATGCATGGGCGGCAACCAAGGCCTCATGCAATGCTTGGTCAAATTAGAGCAGGGTGGCTCGCGCCCAGTAGGAACTTGAAACAGGCAAACTCACTGCCTTTTTTGCACCCGAATAATGTTTTGCTTCACTGAATACATTGTATTTTGACTACCTCGCAGTCGTGGTGCAATTAAAGCTCGACTGCTTGAGCTTTTCTCGAGTGGTCACTTATATCGAGTTACAGCTTAAAATGATTTTTTTCGCCATCCCGCTGACTTCATTATAATGAGGGATTACTGTAAATAGTGAAGAAATTTATCAGCATGTGCAAAGCATTGTCATAATGAAAGATTAAGCAACAATTGCATATGCTTGTTGCTGCTTGGTGTGGCTATTTGTGGTGGTGCATGACGGGACCTCGCGGAAAGCAAAGGCAGTGTATGGGCACTCCAGAAGTCGTCAGCGTAACAGATGGTGCTCGCAATAGAGACTGCTTCGTGTGCTTGTGCATAATATCGTCAATCTTGCCACTTCTCACTGTTATCAGGCCTTGATATGCCGTGCAGTTGGCACTTTCTTAACATTAATTAATTCGTAGGCTGTACCTGCTATTCTGTAGAAACAGTAATGTCCTCTGCATCACACAAACAGCAGTGTAAATGGAACCCCTTGTCCCTTTTTTCCTACAATCTTGTCGAAAACCTCACTTAAATGTGTTAGCATTTGTGTGGCAGTTAAGAATGTAACAACAAAAAGCCATTCATTATCTACTAACAATGAAGCTGAACAGTGATCAGAAACAAATTTGTCAAGGGTGTGGTCAGCTTCCTACTGAAAATTTTAAACCTATTGCCAAACATTAGTAATATGTCTCATGTCCCCATTAACAAAATAGTCATCTCCTCTCATGCCTTCACATTGATGGCTGTTATTGTTGGACTGTGTGGACAAAATAGTGGATATACTCACATGCAGGGGTGAGAGGTCACTAAGGTTCTCCCAAACTAAAGTAACTTGCTCCATTGAAATGCTGGCTTTTTATTTCTGTGAAGGAATTCAACAGGTTTGGTAGCTGTTTTATCTGTTTATTGAGAAAGAAAGAGAAAGGGAAAGAAATGGGTTTCACAAGAAGGGAGGATTCAGTTTGCTGCCCTGTACTAGGGAAAGGGAATAATAGATGTGTGGAAGAAAAACAAATAAAGGAAAGGCAGGTAGCTAACCAAAAAATTGTCTGATTTGTTACCCTGCATATGGGAAATGGGAAAATGGATTTAGAAATATAAGTATCAAAACAAAAGTCAGTGCACAAAATTGAGGCAGCACACATCACTATCGCAGCCTATCTCACAGGCCCATAGACAGCAGGAAGTGAACTAGTGCTCTGGCTGCCTTTAGCACACATGTCTGTGGTCTCCACTGTCCATGTATCTTTGCTCTGACAGTGGCCAACTGTCAAATGTCTCTTAACTTGGTAGCATGCAGCATTACTGAGCAGAACAAAATGCATCTGCAGAACAGAAAAACTCGCTGAACTGTTGCAGATGCAAAGACTACTCATTTGTTAAAATGAATCACATTAGTACATGCACTTCCATCTGATTTGACAACTGGTGAGGCTAGTATTCTGTTCTTGAAACTTGTTGATCCATAATTCGCACCTCGTCAGCCAAAGTGTTTCAGAGCAGGGGCAACACAATATGACTTGCTTGACAATCTATGTACACGAAAATGCAGGCCATCTCTTTTAACAGTCAGGTCAGTGTATTTTCAAATGAAAAACAATATTTAAATATTCAAACACTGCTAGAATTTGCTTATTTTTAGAGTGCAGATATTAAAGGGCCCTGAACCACTTTTTAACGAAGTGTAGAAAGGCGTTTGAAGTGAATACAGGCTATTTCAGAAATACTTTGCTGCAAGAAGTACGTACAGTACTTCAGTGCGTTCAGCAGAAGCAGAGTTATGGGCAACCAAACACGGCCTCCGCTGTGCTCTCATTTTTTCTTCAATGCCTTGCATTGCAAATGCTGTGGCGCAGTGGGGCGTGCCCACAACACTCCACCTTTTAAATGTCACCGTGGCACGCAGTCAAATTTCATTTTGGATGTTAACGTAGATGCCATGATTTCCGCCTTTGGTGCCTATAACGCGCTAAACATAAGCCAAACGCGGTTGTCCTCAGCGAGCCGCAGTGCACTTATCCAGTGGACTCGTGGCAGCGCTCCACGGCGCTTGCGATATCTACGCCATGTAGCCAACCGCAGCTTGATGTCAGCTATCGGCCAATAGCAGCCGTCTAAGGGAATGACAAAAAAAGTGCGTCTAGACAAAAGTGAGGACTGGGCTTTCTGTTGAAAAGAGACCGTTTGAGAGAAAGGTGACTTCACGATCTGCTCGCAAACTCCATGCACTGCGTTCGACAGCAAAACATGGCTGAGATGTTCACAGCAGCATATGCTACCCACGGACTATGTTATTTCAGCAAGCCTGAGGGGTGGTTCAGGGCTCCTTTAAAATACAGAGATGTTTCCTCTATAGACATGTATGATGTTGGGTCCTTTAAGTGAGTTGAAATAACTATGTCTTGGGCATAGTTATTATGCTCATTATCAACAATTTCAGAGCATCCGTGTTCAGGCCTTTTGATTTTAGTGAAATGGCTGTGAAACGGAAAACAGCCCTTGTGATATCTGTGCTGGGAAAGTTCAATTAAGGATTTTAAATTCCACTGGCTCTGAAATTCTAATTGGTGCAGTGATCGCACAAGTCATCACTCAACCTTATACCTATTACTCATCCGATTTCCCACTGAGAATGTTTCCCTATCTGATGCAAGGGCAGTTTTTACTGTACCTTAATTTGTGATGTCTATCTTCGTGCAATACCACAGGATGCTATGGACCATGCCTTGCACGAGTCAGGCTTGGAAGGACTTCAGTCATTGGTGCAGTTCTTCGACGAACGCATTGTTGGCTACAATCGACACATGCTGAGGACCTGTCGCAAGCTACACCAAACTTACCATAAAGTCAAGCTACCACAAAGCTGTTCATCTGACGACACCAAAAATATCAAGTCAGTGCTGCATAGATATGTTGTTCCTACTGTAACACGTTCAAAAGTTTAGTGAACGTGAATTTTAGATATTGGACCTTCTGTATGCATGTGTGCATGTGTGAATACAGTAGAACCTTGTTAATGCGATCCCGTTACGTACGATTTTCCAGCGCCAACGCTCGCGATCGAGAACAAACAAAAAAATGACCCTATAGAGTTACACAAATTTTTTACCGGTTCATACATTACCCAGAAAACATAATTTTTCGGCACTAACATTCAGTACATCACCAAACTGCGATGGTATGGTACGTTTTCCGGCCGCTGGATCCCATGTAAACAAGGAAATGCACAAGGTGCGCGCGATTGAGAACACGGTGTCTCGCATAACTTGAACTAAGGATTTTTAAAAAAGTGGTTATCACCAGCTGAATGAAACCGACAGCACATGGTTTGCCATCATGGGGCAAACCACGTGCCCCATGGTTTTAGAGAATTTTACAGTGAAGTTGTTAAAGGCTACTTTCCCCACTATCATGCCTGCGTGTCGAAAAAAATCCCGAAGATAGTGCAGTGCCAGGATGACCCGCGGCGGAAGTGGAGCCGGCGTTAAGCACTTCCCATACGTGGGCCAATCCTAAATATAGTGCAGTGCCGGCCCAATCTGCAGCGGAGGTGCAGTTCGCCATTAAGGGGCCCACATACACAGCTTCACTGGTCATCCTTTTTCACAGATTGGAAGGGCACTGAGCCAGTTCTTATATTCCGTTTAATTAGTTAATTAACTAAGATCAGTTATGCAAAACTTTTAACCTTCACTTTAGGGTCAAGTGCGTTTCGTTGCGTTGTCAAGGGGGTTCAGAAACGACCGATCCAATTTTTAATGGCAACGTGCATGCTGCGTGGCAATTTGTTTTGTCTAAAGAAAGCCCACGAAATTTGAAATAGAACCATGTGACTGTGCTTGTGTGCTATCATATTGCAGCACTCTCAACCGTGTGTCAAGCCTATTGCTTATCAGGGATGAAGGCGTTTTGTTTCCGTGTGCCACCGCCAAAGATGCTGATGTACTGTTAAGTTGATGTCTAGAGCCACGGCCACTCACCTCGCCATGGTCCGCGTGCACGTTTCGCACAAAGTATAGTTGAGAGTGCTGCAATAAAATAGCACATCAGTGCAGTCACATGGTTTTATTTCGTATTTCATGAACTTTCTTTAAATGGTGAAAAAAAAATAGTCAGGCAGCATGTATGTTGTCACAAAACATTGTATCGGTGGTTTCCGAATCCCCTCTACAGTGCGTCGAAACACACTTGGCCCTAAAGTGAATATAACAAATTTTGCATAATTCATCTTAATTAATTAAATAATTAAGTTGAATATAAAAAATACTCAAGGAGCGCCACATGACGGCAAACCATATGCCATTGGTATCATTCAACTGTGGCTAACCACTTTTTTAAATCCTTGGTTCAAGTTACGTGAAACACCCTGTATAGCCGCCCACCCCTCTCATGTAAAAATGCTGGTGCACACTCAGTTTCTTACTCCGATACCAGCAAATCTTCTCCAGGGGTCATCGCACGCCGCATAAACAGCTATCACTGCCAACCCTATTGGATAAGCATCTTTGTTTATGTATTCACAGAGTGTGGTCCCGTTGGAAGCGTACTGCGCGCCTTTAATAGGCGATAACCCAAATGCGCCGCCGTTCCCTGCTGCGGACTGGAATTGTACACATTTTATGGCTGCTATATCCTATGTAAACAAGAAAAGGCACGAGGCCTACGCAATTGAAAACAGTAGCCACCCACTGCATCAGCTTCCATGCAATACTCACCCACCCAACCCACATGAAAACACTGGCACGCACTCGAGTTTCTTATTCCGGTACCAGTGAACCTCCTCCCAGGTCGTCGCATGCCGCATTTGCAGATATCACCGCTAAACCTATTGCAGTAAGCATCTTTGCCTATCTGTTTTATAGCACGTGGGGCATAGTGCTGTTGGTAGCGTACTGCACGCCTTTAGTGAGCGATAATCCAAACACCCTGCCGTTCCGTGCTGCAGGCGGCGCGATGCGAGTGTCACATTTCACTTTGGCATCATCCGGCATCGCCCCCCAGCTCAATCTTGTGTTCTTGTTGCCATCTTAAAACACTACTCAATAGAAAAACAACACAAGATGCCTTGGACAGCCAAAGCACCACCAGCTCAACGTGTGTCTCGTGTGTAACGATCCACACAATGCTTCACATTGTGTAGATGTTAACTACAGTCGAGCCTGTCAAATTTTTAGTCACTTTGGATCGTACGTTTTTTTCAGTTAGTATGTTTTTTCACGCGCATATTTCCAGAATGTATGAATGAGGGTCTACTGTTAATGCCTTCAGGTGCACGTTGCTGAACATGAGGTCCCAGGTTTATTTCCAAGCTGTGGCAGTTGCTTTCCAATGGGGGCAGAGTGAAGGAACACTCAGTATAGTAGACTTCTGTTAATTCGACCCCGATTAATTCAATTTTGTGTTTCATTCTATCCTGAACGAAGTACCCGGCTAGTGCCAGCACACGGGGCCAAACCAGTTATTTCATCCGTTGAATAATTCAAACTTAACTGGTCAGCATCACATGCCTAACCTTAATGAAAACCCCACTGGGTGAACTCCAATAGCGGCAGCATCTGTCTTGGAAGCGCTTAGGGTACAGTAACGACGTCTGACGACGCCGGATTTTCTGCGACACCGACTCCTTAACGCTAATGTGTTAAAATGCATGCACTCTGTCTGGCTCTTGCAGCCCTTGGGTAGAGAGAACAAAAAAAGTAAAGAGGCTCAATGTGTCCTCGCGAAGTCAAAGTAGAGAAATAAATAAGAACGTAGTTACCTTTGCTAGCTTTAGTGTCCTGGCGTGGATGTTTTGGCGCAAATGAAAAAAATGTTGATATTCTTTTCTGTGACATGACGGCACAAATGAACCACCACAACGCTTTGTCACATTGGACTTCACTGCATGATTTGTCAACTTGTCTGATAGTGTGTTGATTTGGCTTGTCTCATTGTATGTCCGATGTACTTTAGAAAAGTCAGTGCACGTTTGTTGTCAAATGTTTATAACAGCATTAAACCCACAAAGTTATGGAATTTAAAATCTAAAGCACAACTTTTGGAAATGTCAATGCACCTTTTGCATCAAAAGTTTATGAGAACTTTATGCCCATAAAGTTTTGGAATTGAAATCCATGCGCTCCGCATATACTGTGGCCTCCGCGAGATGCCTTGACGAGCCCGCTCGCCATCAAAATGCCCTTAAAACTTTGTGCTCGGACAGGCTCCTTGCATTATGTGACTCAAGTGCATGGGCGTTGCCATAAAATCAAGCCCGAGTTCGCAATGTTCGCGCTGAAATGTCTTTCCGAGTGTGAAAAGGCATTCTAGACAAAATCTAGAATGATTTCCAGCACTGGGGTTGTTTTTGTCGGCGGTGCATGACAGCACGAAAAAATTTCAGGTGGGGGGGGGGGGGGGGGCTGAAGCCCCATAAGCACCCCCCCCCCCCCCCCCCCCCCCGGCTACGCCCCTGGTCACAGCATATGCTCACCTCTCCAGCTTGGAGTATGGTGCCCATGAGGAGAAGGGCAAACGGCATTTGGTTTGGAATTTCAGCTCTTTTTGCAGTGTGTAGCAATGTAATACTTAGCAGACACAACCGTTAGCACTCGTATGCACTGTGCTTGTCAGCTCAAAATGGCCAGGCATGGTGAGGGGCCTTTTAAAAGCACAAATAGGGAATAAACGTTCCAGTATTGCTGTCATCCACGTGCAATTTCCGCTGATGACAATGCTGATTTCTCGCTTCATTTCGATTGAACACTGGTGCTGTTTTTGCTCTTTTGTGTCACACATTTGCAGTGCTCCGCTCTCACCAAGCTCGAAATATCTCTGGATTAACAAGAGTTTTATTGCAATAAATGATGCATACACCTTTTTGAACCAGAGGACAAGTATTAATTGTCTGATTTTCCAAATTAATGAGGGTCAAATTAACTAGGTTTTACTGGTCTACACTTCGTTGGCATATTGAGAGTGCTAGGTGATCAAAATTTCATAATCGATGCAGCCCACCACTAAGGCTTCTCTCATTGCTCCTATGTATATTTGGGATGTTAAACCACATCAGTCCATTTGAGTGTGTACAGGCACATGTGTTTCCACACTCTGTTTTTCTTTTTCTTTTTTCCGTGCACATCTGTGAGGTTTGTAGATAAACTACCATGGTGGGTTCATAACATCAATGCTGATAGGCAGTTTGGCTGATGTAGCACCTTACTCAAGAGCTTGGAAACTGGCAACAGTGCAAAATTTGAGTTTTCTTCTGGTGCAACCTTGCAGTCTAGAATTCGGACCAATGCACTGCATTGGTAAAACATGCAACATTTGTTGCGCCACTCAATTTCAGGCTGCTTGCCTAGGCTGCAAAGCAAGAATGTTTTTGTGACACAGGCGCCCTCTGTATGTTGACATGCGATGGCACATTAGCCACGATTGGGTTGGCCCCTGTTGAGGTTCTCATGATCTTTGCCTTGCCAGGGTGAAGGAGGAGCCAGTGAGTGAGATACACTTTCCGAACCTTGAGGAGGGCGACGAGAACATGGCAGAGGCGGAGGAGGTACCTATGGATGAGCTTCATCGTGCTCTGCAGAACCTGGAAGGCGTGCCCTTGAAGGATGAGGATGCATCCAGGTGGCTTGCACAGCAGCAACAGCAGCAGCAACAACAACAGCCACTTGCACACCATCGCAAAGGCTCGACTGCCTCCTCAGCAGGGTGTGTGCCTTTGACATGGCACCCTGTGCCTCTAGTAGGAGTGCTGCTGGAAGTGCTTATTAAAGAGGCCCTAAAACACTTTTTGGACATAGTAAAAAAACACTGCCAATCTGCTAATGATGCTCCTGTGAACATGTGAGCCAAATATTGCTACACTGCATGCAGCAGAGAATTTACAATCTCGTGTCTAGAGCAAAAAAAGAATGCTTGCTGTGTTTTCGCATTTTCGTCATGCAGCGTCATTTCAAGCAGCTGGATAGCTATTTGCTTATCAGCTGATTTCACGATCACAGGAACATTCTCAGTAATACAGTTATTGCTCATTTTAGTTAAATAAATGAAAAAAATATATGTCTGCAACCTCGAAAAGACAGAACAACTATTTCGTCTTACACACTGCAGTTGCATGTTGTTGTCTCTGCTGCGCATGGCCTCTAAGATGATATACTGCAGCCACCACAAGCCGTCTCGCCACCATGACTTTCAAATTTTTGGTGGGGCCAGCGGGGCATTGCTCCCTTGTGATCCCTTGCCATCTCCCCCGTGTGGCTTCCAGCTTGCTTATGTAGATGAAAAGAGAGAGAAAAGCCACTCATCAGTCTGATAACATTGCTTGTGCTTGAAAGATTCGAAACATTTTTGTGGCAAATTCGTGAGGCAATGTAATTTAATAGTGATGTCATTCAATAATTAGAAAAGTGCTTCAGGGCAGCTTTAAAATGTTTAGGAAATGATACACTTTCTGCTACTTAAATTTTAAATCAAAGAACGGGTACACATCTTAAGAAAAATTACTTCACTCCAATGGGCATAACTACACTGAAGATCAATGAATAAAACCTGGAATATGAGAAACAAATTCTTAACACGAGCAATAGTGTGCTCGTGAATTTTGAATCCGATCCTTTCGTTACTCTAGTCTGAGTGAGTTTCAGTTCCTAAATTTCAAATACTTTCTGCCATTTGATTTACATAATCAATTTATCAATCATTTATGTAGTAGCCACCTATAAATTGTCAGAAATTATGATAGACGAAATCTGATAGTTATCTACCATTAAATATCACCAAATTCGAGACACCAGTTCACCACTGTGCTACTGTGGAATAAGTTATCGCGGTGAAAGGAAGCTGACTTGGAGATCTTCAATTGGTTTCATGACAGTTCAAAGCACAGTCACAGATTGCTGTGCTGCTTAGTGCATCTCGTAAATAATGAAAACACACATTCAAAACGTCAACATATGTGCCTTCATCACACCAGTTCTTTTTCGCTGGCAGAGCAGCGGCATATCCTCACTTCTCTACATTCCCACGAGACAACCTCGGGACAGCTTTCCTCAAACAAAACCGAAATTGATTTGGAACACCTTTTTCTTGGGCTATCTACTGGATAACATTATGTATCTGAGAAACAATTTCAGTGTTCAGAAATCAATGATCGAAATTATCTATCACCTGTGATCAATTTAAGTAAGCTTTAAAGCCTGGCAAATAATTTGGTACATGCTATATATTCTCATATAATGGCCACACATTTTCTTTTTCTTTTTTCATATATTTGGGCCCGAGTTTCGTGTGGGTGACCCATATGTGAGCAAAAATTAAATCAGCATCTGCTTCAAAGGCCGACATCCTTGTTGCCATGTGTGACAACACTGGGAAGCCTTTATTTTAGCTTTGTTTCGCACCCTGTTCATCATCACTACTCGTAACCACAGAGCCAGAGCAGTTAGAATCTAATAAACAGTGAACGTGCTATACTAGATGAAGCCGTCCTCGAACACCTGCTCGGACGTCACATTGCAGATATCATTGCATGGTGAAAAAGCTGTAGGAGTTCTCATGTAAAGCGATAGTGCCCATGTATGTTACCGCTGGCACAGGAGCTACAAAAGCTGACTGCACAATAATTACAGTATGTAAAAAGTGCAGAGCCCATGAGTAGCAAGGCATATAAACATTGCGCAAATATGCATGCGCAGTGCTGCAGGGCGCTATTTCATGCTACTCCACCGTATACGAATTTTTCCGGTGCTTAATCAATGACTGCAGAAACAATCAAAGAGGGGATTGACACGCTCTGCAAATAACACTATGTTCAAAGGTGAAGCTGCCCTCAACGAGCTTAATCATGGCACTGCGCGTAAGGCTCTGCGATGAAAAACACCTGATTTCATTCGAAATATAAACTCTGAACACCTGCATACTATTCAAGTAGTGCTAGAGTGACAGCGTAGGCATGAAGTGTTCCATGCACTGTGTGAACACACAATGATGCATGGTTGTCTTCGAAAGACGGTGTGTCCAGAAAGTGCAATGTCCCAAACTGTGGGGCTCCAGGAAATGAATTTCATGAGGACGCCAATAGCCAATTCGATGAGCTTTCTTCGAAAGTATTATCAACTACAATCGCAACGAAAGAGGATACCGATACACATCTGCATACCATGTCAGTACTACGCGGAGATATCACTGCACAGCCGCGGCTGACAAGGTCTATACGTGCAAAAAAGGGGGCACATGAATAATTTTTTTTCTGGAATATTTAACCCTAAATTTAGGAGTTCGACAATTACACAGGTATGGCCTTTACACAAGAATATACATTAAGGCATTTCAGTCGATGCCCAGCCCTACTCCATAGAAGTAGTGTACTGCCGTTCTTGAGTGGCAAAAAGCGTCCTATTTTGCCTTCATTAGATTGACATCAACCACACATGAAACAATATTTTCAGGCTTGTCTTCCTCTCATATTTCAGGCACCTGGATGCTGATGAAGAGATAGTGATCGTTAGCGATTCTCCACCGCTTTCTGCTGAAGTCAGCATAGGTTCCTTGGTTGACTCAGTTGAGTCTGGCTCCCTCGATGCTACAAGACTTGGCCGTCCACCACCATTTAAGAAGAAGTAAGTCTAGCCTACCTTTCTCATTTCAACTTTCATGTTTAAAAGACAATTGACAGCAAATTTTTTTGTTTTTTACTTTTATGCTTTAGTGAGCTGTGTGTGATAATCATGGAATGAAACCTCTCATGCTTTAACATAGCGAATAATTAATGACAGCATCATTAATTATGTTCAATTCTAGCATCACTTTGAAATGTGTGCCCAAAACCATAAGAAATGAGCACCTCACCCTAACACTCACTACTGACCGCACACATGATCCTGTGTACTCAAAACCAGTGAAGTTCAGTACCGTGCTTGTTGAATTTTCAGTTGCAGAATTCGTTTCTTAGTCACCAACTTGTTACACCACGTTGTCAGCGTCCGAATCGTGGTCGTTGTCCTTGTTAAAAGTGAAGGCAATGGTTTTGTGCAAGTCGGAATCGCTGCCGTAAGGGACGTAGCAAACTATTGTCTGTTCAGCCCCTGCAGAGCAGCGATGAAGATCAAAATGTGTTTTGGCTGCCACAAATTGAAACGAGCAAATTCGGCTGCTTTTTCCTGGTGTCCATTCATTCCAACTATCGTTGCCAGCAAAATCGACTGATGTTGACGGGGCGATGCACGGTGAAACAAATGAAATGATATGGCTGTTGCGGTGCCAGCTCTTGCTTTGTTGGGCACTGCTGCATCCCACACTGATGCCCCATCATGCCTGTGTATTCAGACTACTTCTACCTACGGTATGATTTCGCTTGCCATCCTTTTAGGGCGCATCTTCATTTTGCACAAACATTTTCAATAAAAGAGCATCACCGTGAGTGACAAAGGGTCCACAATGGTGCATCATATCCATTGAAGCACGGCTCCGATTACAGCGGCCGATAGAGCCAGTATAGTTCTACTCGCTGGCCACTGCAGCCAACGGTGCTTGCGATCTTCCCTCACCTCATCATGTAGAGCGCTTCTTTTTGTCAGCATGATTAATGTTCCTACAGCAATGTTGTGCTTTAATAAATCCAACGTGTCTTCTTGATGTGAAGAGCAAAAGTGTAAGCCAGATGAGCTGCTTGCTGAGACGATCATGTGGGCTGTTCATCTGTGAGGCGCTGCTTTGTAGAACAGGCGTACTTTCAGTACAACATTATGTTAATAATGTAAAAACTGAAATTAGGTATAGATTAAGTGCTTTTGTATGCAGGAGAATTGAACAACAGAAGCATCTTGAGTTTGAAATTCGGTGTCACATGTCCTTTAAAAAGACATGGAAATTGGGAGCAGGTTCTTTTGTGTTTGTTTAATTCAAAATAATGCGTACGTAATCATTATTTATATTTAGCAGCATGGAATCTGTTAATGTGGAATGAATAATTATTGACTAAAAAAGAAAATACCAATAATGTGAAAACATTGCTTCTTGAAGGGTGTGTTCTTGTCCAAAGCTCTGATGTCTGATAAGCTTACTACAACAGAATGAGGTTGAGCACTCATTTATGTGCTTCTCGAAAAACGGGCTGAAAAAAGCTTGTTTGTACTTGCCACACTCCTGGTGACATAGTAACACAAGCTAATTCTAAACAATCTGCTGGTGATGGCTATTACACTGTCTGCTATCAGGACTGCTTGATGCCTTTGATTTGACTCAGCTTCATTACATTTGTTTAGCTCGGTGACATTGCCCCAATATGAAGGTGAATGAGGAGATGCTTGCACACAAAGCACTCTACTCGTGACTCTTTCCTGGAGCAGACTCTTTTTAAGGGCACTTCTCTCAATGCCGGGGCTCACTACATAGTTCAGATTCATTTCCCTGGATGTATCTTATAGTTTCCCCTTTGAAACGAGGTGGTGGCTGATGCCACCAAGCTCATTGGCCGCCAAGGCACCAAGCTGTCAGTTTATGCCGTTTCTCACATGTGACGAAAATGCCTATGTTAACATAAAGTACAAATTTCAGTGATATCCTCAGACCTTAAAAAAAAATTAAATATGGGCAGAAACAATTGGGGGGGGGGGGGGGGGGTGATTGTCCAAGTCAAGTTATAACTTCATAGTGGAAATCTGCTGAGATGTTCAATTTTGTAGGATGACGATGACGGCGACACTGGCATGATGTTTACGGAGATGACAACAGTGTGCAATTGCATGAAATTGGCATGATAACGAGCCTGGAAGTCATTTCCTACATCAGTCGATGTCAATCATCAGTCAGTCATCATTCTCGACAAGACAATCATCCCTCGACATTGCATACTTCTAGGCAAAGCACCTCTCCTTCAGTGACTTCTCTTTGTTAGAAACCAATGCGGGACCGCTTTTGCAAAATCAGAGGAAGTAGGCAAAGAATGTGATCACTTAAAAATCATTTGAGTTAACTTTTGTACAGCATCTAAAGCTATCATCTTTGTCAGAACTATTTGTGCCGACCATGCATAATTGCTTTTCTGATGATGACTAGAGTTCTTTAGCAATAATCATCACTTCTTGAGATTTTTTCACAAGACAACCCACTGAGAAATGCAAGGGTGGTACAGCCGCACCAATTATGCCAAAGTGCTACATTTGCTACTTGCTGTGTCAAGCTGCACCAAAACTGTAGAAATGTTACGAATTGTGCCGGAGCTGCTCCAAAACACTGAGCACGACCACAAAAGGTTCATGTTCAGGCCAGTTCATCCTCAGGATATCGAGAGCCACTGCAGTGATCAAGTCTCGTGCTATTCCAGCCTGCATTCTGCTGAATCCACGTGCGAGAATGCGATACCAGTTAGCGCACCCGCAAACTCTTACTCGTGTTTTGTCGAGGATCTACGACTTGCATTCCTTCATACATTTCCTGTGAGACACCAACACATGCATATTAATAGGCGCAGGATCATTCCTGCTAATGGGGCCGGTACACCAAACGAACTCTTCTGACTTTGTTGCCATCGTCAGGAGACATCTTGGTTCTTTTTAATGACCTTTCATGTGGCAACTGTTGATACTCATTAAAATTACCCAATTTATTTATTTTATTACGTTCATTTTTTCCCTCTATTTACGGCAGTGCAGGTACATGCTGTAAAACTTAAATGCTAGAGCTTCGAATGGGCTGCGTATCGCTTGTAAGGAGCACCATAGCAATGCACATGTTGTATTTAAGTCTAACAATATTTGCTTCAAAGTCCTTTTAAACACACATGTTACAAGGTTGTTATTACTTTTGTCAAATGCTGTCTGGCAGCCATGAGCAGTATCCTCCACAAATGAAAGTAGACCATAAAGTGGTTGAAATAAAGCGTAGTTTTCACTAAAGGGAATCACTTTTAAAGCTACACTGCAGTCTGCAAGTTACATGTGCGTTAAAACTTGCTTGAACCGCACTAGTAGAGGCCTCGCCACAAATGTTGCAGTGCATGGCTACGATGTCTATGTCATGAAGCCATCAAAAATAAAATGTGCAAGGGGAAACACAAACGGAAAGGGGCGTACATGGACATATTTGTGCCAATTTAGTCAGATAGGCGCAAAAGAACTCGCACTAGAATCTTGATTGGACTGATAACGTGCCATGTACCATGACCACGTCAGCCGCGGTTACTATCGTAGGCACCAGTGGTGCTGATAAGAGTAGTATTCACCACAGCAACAAGCAGACCGTCATTCACGGCGTGAATGCCGAAGCGCTTCGTATCAGCTACTACATCCATGGGTGAATGACACGATTATTCACAGTCATTACTAATGGCTAAAAACATGTTGCTACAAAGCAGTTTCAAAGAAATCATGCTTCGAATTATTAGGGCCTCTAGTGTGCAAGGTGTCTATCTAGTCAAGCGCTAATGGAGCTGCAGTTTTGCCGCCATAGCAGCATCACGTGGTCCCTGCCAATATGGGGTACACAAAATTCCTGCACAGGAATAGCCTGCGCATTGCACGGTAAAAGAAAAGGAAAAACAAAATAAAATAATACTGCACTCACTGTAGCATTTGATTTCCAAGATAAGCAGTAGGCGGGAACACAAATTTTGCTTGAAATAACTGTCTCGTGCCTTTATGGGTTGGAATACTGCCAGTTTTTTTTTTTTTTCATTTAAAAAAAAAATTATTTCAGTGTCGTTCACCGTGGTTGGGACTCAAATTCAGTTATTTTGAATTATGGCAGTTCTTATTGTCAGTTCACTAGCTATATCTGGTAAAAACTAGAAAGCAAAAGACTGCGCCTTCTGAAGTCGGTGCTGTGACAAATGTAGGCAGTTTTTAAAAATTGCAGTTAGTTCATTAAGCTGCTTCATATTTTTTAAATTTGCAGCCCTGAAAATTGGCTTTTTTCCCTCATTATACAAACTGGGATACATAGCGCAAGAATTACACAAGGACGAAGCAGGAACATGGGACGAGCGCTCGTCCCGTGTTCCTGTAGTTTGTATGTATCCCACTAACACACCCAAACTTCTTCCCTGATTCAGCTCGAAAAATTTATCACCAAGCTGTTTCAACAGTCTCATTACTGGAAATGCCAAGTTCCCATAATATAAGCTCCACTATTTCAGAAGTTTACAATGCGACCTATCGTTTGTAATCTCTCATATTTCTTTTACAATGAGTGGGAAAAAATAATTTTGAGAAATGCATTGTCCTGCTGGTACTGATTTTGATACAGACAATTGTCCCATTGCTAGCTGCAATATTGAAATTGTGCTTTTTGTATTAAATGAAGAGTAGTTTATTTTGTTTGATGATAACCTTGTCTCCTCCTCCTTTTCTTTCTCTCTCTCTCTTTGAATATAGGAAGAAGACATGAAGCAAGACTACAGCATTGCCCTATAAATATATACAGGGTGTTTCACATAACTTGAACCAAGGATTTTAAACAAGTGACTTGCCGCAGCTGAATGAAACTGACGGCGTATTGTGTGCCATCATGTGGCGCTCCTTGGAGTGTTCTTTATATACCGCTTAATTAGTTAATTAACTGCGATGAATTATGCAAAATGTTTAATATTCACTTTAGGGCCAAGTGCATGTAGTTGCGTTGTAGAGGGGATTCAGAAATGGCCAATACAATATTTTGTGACGACGTACATGTTGCCTGGCAATTTTTTTTGGCGTTTGAAGAGAGCTCGCGAAATATGAAATAAAACAATGTAACTCCACTCATGCCCCATCATATTGCAGTGCTCTCAAGTGAGCTTCGGGCGAAAAAACCATGCACGCAGATTCTGGCGAAGTGAGTGGCCGTAGCTCTAGGCATCCGCTTGACAGTGCGTCAGCGTCATTGGTGGTGGCCCATGGAAAGGAAGCGCCATCGTCCCTGATAAGCGATATGCTCAACGCGCAGTTGAGAGCGCTCCAATACTATAGCACACGAGCACAGTCACGTAGTTTTATTTCATATTTTGCAGGCTTTCTTTAAATAACGAAAGAAATCGCCATGCAGCATGTATGTTGCCATAAAAAATTGGATTGGCAGTTTCTGAACACCCTCTACAACATAACAAAACACACTTGGCCCTAAAGTGAATATTAAATATTTTTAATGATTGATCTCAGTTATTGAACTAATTAGTCACAATATAAAATAATATATTGAGGAGTGCCACATGAGGGTTAATCACTTTGTTTAAATCCTTGGTTCAAGTTAGGTGAAACACCCTCTGACATGTACTCTGTCCTGGAGGGTAGCATAAACAAATAAATAAATATACATATAGGTAAGATTTACAAGAAAAAATATTTTTTCCATAGATTGATAATAAAGTACAATACAAACAAATGAGGTACAAAGGAGTCATTGTTTGTATACTGCAGGATGCCTTGCTGTGTAGACCAAATGCTAGTATCTTCCTTGAACAGTTGACCCATGTGCACATGGTAGCATGTACTGACATACCTCCTGACAGTGGGAAAATTTTATGACCACAACTTGTTATAAACAACTACTGTGATGACGTCAAAACAAAACAAACGTGGGAGAAGGGCTGTTTCACAGAATAAATAGATGGCTACCATAAGCGTAGCTCCTCTATAACGATATTGCAAATTAGTGCAGTTGTCCATTTCCTATGTGGACTTCTATATTGCAATGTTGGTAGTTTGTAATTGGAGCCAGAACAGCTATAAGTTTCCCGCGTTCCAGCAGGTTCAAGCCAAAATGAAAAAGAAGGAAAGAAAAAGTATTCTTGAAAGTGCTACATGCTAGTGCATTTGTTATGTACATCCTTGCTGAAAACTTCTGGTAGAACCCATCTCACCATGACTGTTGATGTTAACGCGATCAGCATTCAATCAATGTAGCAACACACCATATTGCTCAAGAGACCTTTATTTAGACTCTGTAGTGGTCATTCTGAGATTCTGATTTCTTTGGCCATATGCGACATACATTATTTCTGGGAACGGTCTACTTTGCTATGACACTCACTTGCCAGGGTTGGCCATTGCCATAATGGCATGACAACTCTATGACGACAATGCAATAATGAGATTGAAATGTCGTCGATGAGATGAGGAAGGTGGTATAACAACAGCAGAGTGACGACAAGGGCACAGGGACAATGGAATGACAATGATGGCGTGAAGGTAAATATGGACGACAACAATAGAATGACCACGACAGCATCACGACGACTGGATGACAATGGCACAATAATGATTCCTAAATGATGACAATGGTATGATCATGACAATGTGATGATAATGGTGTGAGGACGTTGGATGACAAGTGTGTGACTACGGCGACGATACGACTATGAATGTGATTGTACGACAATGAGGGCATGACAGTGATAGTACAGTGAACTTATTACACTTAGTCTAGTGTCTAGTACACTCTAAGAATGGTGCCATAATTACGATTGAAGGATGACAGCATGAATATGATGTTCCATCGACATCATTCCAACGATGACAGCATGACGAGAATTCGATTACAAAGCTGGAATGGTGATGATGCAATGACCACGATTGCATCACAGTCACGAGCACGTACCTAGTGATCTAAGCTAGCAGACAACTTGGGTCACTGAGTCAGGGAAAATGGTTAGAGACAGGCACGGACATATATACGTATGTAGATAGGTACTGGAAGGTGCATTAATATCCCAGGAATATTAATCTCACTAAAATGCTCACTTCTAATATTGTAAGGCTCTGTCAACTTAAGTAGGAAGCTTCAAAATCTTACTTTTGAAGATCCTCAAGATCCTTTATTGGAACATGTGCACAACTTCGTGAGCTGCTGTTTACTCTCATTGCTCCACATAATAATAGCACTGCCTTCAGAATCACTTTCCAGGGCTACAACAGTAACAAGACTAGCAAGAACATAAACTGACATGCTTGTACATATGTTGCAAGAATAAATGTGGTGCTATTTTGGCAACTTCTGTTTGATGTTGGGTTAGTCACTTGATTCTCATCAAGGAGTGTCATTGTACTTGTGGAACAACAGTAGCTGTACTGCACTGTAGAGATACAGCCAAAAATGAAACGTCAATGTCTGCAGGTTATATGGGAAAGAATGAGGTGCTGGAGCTCACTGCCATAGAGTTTGCAGCTACGGCAGATATTGTCCCAGGACTATTTTTTTTTATGTGTGCACAAGTGACAAGAAAGAGTGAATGTGAGGAGTGAACAAAAGACAAGGGAAATAGTCAACGCAGCCACGGCACACCTGACTTGCCTGCAATGTTATAATAAACTCCATTGAATTCAGATCCCACACAAAGCTGGAGTGCTGCTGATTATGGAAAAACAAACTTGTTTACTGAAGTGTAGGAAAGAAAAAATTGCTGCACACGCAGCATTTTCTGCGTCTGGTCGTTCGGAAATCATGCTATGACTTTAGAAGTCTGTACAGGTGGACCTAAGTACATTCAGTAGTGTGTACACTGCGGCGCAGTAACACAGTAGACGACGTGAAAATTATTTTCCATTCACTCATGGAATACCTTCAGAAACAGCTCGGGTGTGAAGCATTGTCAGCAAATTTGGAACTAAATGTGGCAAAGAGAACTCAAGTAGCGTACTACAAAACGCTGAACGACTACTATTATTTTGTAGGTCGCGTTCGTTCAAAGCTTCCGAATGTGGGCATTTTGAAAACCGAAACCAGACCCAAATGTCTGCGAAGTAAAATAGCAAACAATCGCAATAAAATAACTACAAAAGTAATACACTTTTTGAGTGGCATATACGTTTACGTTGTATTATACACTTAATATAGTACGTGCAGCTTCACTAATATTAGCAAAAGTAGTTACGAAACTGCGCGTCTGTTTGGATATAAAAACCGCGCGCGTTTTGTTGCAATCCCGTCAGCCTCCACAACGCTCTTCGTTCAGCATGGCGACGAAGTACAACATCGGAGACCCTGTGTGGTGAGAGTTTTCGATTTGCATGTCTCTTGGAAGCTAAATGTTGGACCTGATGACAGTTTTAATGATACCGTACAATGTGCTGATGTGATCTTTGCACACTGCAGGGCGAAAATGAAAGGCTTCTCTCCGTGGCCAGGAAAGGTAATGTGGCTTTGTTCATAGCGCTTCTTCAACGATCATTCAAATTCAAAATCAGTGTGCTCTGCGCCCTGTCAAATAGATCCACGTGAACTCGGAAGCAGTTGATTTGATTTGTGTGTGTTTGTATAAACTTTTGGTGGTGTAATGCGTTTCTGGCTATGGTCATCGGGTGTGTTGCTCGCCGCTGAAAACCGCGCCGTGTTGCTGTTTATGCTCTTTAGGCCTAGCGAATTCCGCCAAAACGAGCCGCATTGACTCCGGTGGGAGGTTAGTTTAGTTGCTATAATTTCTCGTTGTACGGGTTCATCTTCAGGCGGCGATGAAGTCGCGCCCTCTTGAAGATTCGTGCGTCTGTGTGGCGGCCATTGGCGCCTGTGTTGGCGTTGTATCTGACTTTCGGTTTGGAGTGGCGGGAGATTTTGTATGCACGCCGGCGAGCGCCATGTGTGCACCGAGCTGCCAGTTTCTGAGTGGCCGATCTTTGACTCGTTTACAGGTGGCCAATCCAACGAAGGAGGTGAAACGGCCGGCACTAAAGAAGCCAATGCATTGTATCTTCTTTTTTGGAACCAACAACTAGTGAGTTTCTCTTGCATGCTCCCTGCGTTTCTGCCCATGAACACACAAGCGACAGCGCTTTCCGAGCGCCATCTGCACCATTGCGCCTAAGTTACGAAAAAATGTTGCGATATGCCATACGTGGGAAGAAAACATGTTTAGTTGCCTAATGTCAACTCATAACTAATGCCATTAGTGAAAGTTGATTACATGACCAGTAATTTTTCTAATCCTTGGGAATATTGTGTATGCGATCAGTGTGAAAGGGTGGAAAAGAACGCAAGAGGTACATTGACAAACTGCATCTTCTGAGACCTGCTCTGTCCACCCTATCATCAGCACAAGTTGGCCACGGTGTGCAAGGGTCCCATGTATCTAGTTTGTGACTATATTCAGTGCCTGCAGGTCTGTGTGCCTTCAGTGAGCACAGCATGGCAGCCATTTTTGTGGTTTGTATGTGGAAACCGACCAGAAGTGGAAGCTATACACAAGAGCTTCCTCCAAGAAGAGCTTGTCAACTGAGCATTGTCATCACAAAGTTGTATCCTGGTGCCTCGCAGCTTGCCCTGTGGCACTTTACCCCTGTGCATACACACTTGTGCTGGGAATTATATGGCTGATGACGAAATTTGCAGGTATACTGTAGATGTATTGAGGACAAATGATAGGGGAACTTTAGGAGTAGCCTCTTGATTAGGTTGAGGAAAATAATGTGTGCATGTTGTCAAATGTGGCTTTTTGTTTTATGTGTTTATTCTTTTTCTACAAACTTCATCATCTTACTTTCCACAGTAAGTACATGATTGCACCTAATAAATGCTGTGTAATTTATTTAGCCTTGCCAAGAGTCTGAAATACCTTTTTTTGCAGTGCATGGATCCAGGAAGACCAGATCAAGCCATACGAAACCAGCAAGGAACAGTTTTCGAAGTCCAGCAAGACAGCCAGCTTTAAGGAAGCATTGGAGGCCATCGAGGATTACGTCAAGAATCTTCCAGAGGTGGGTGCTTGTTTGGCTATGGTTGTCTCTCATCCTGGTATTGTGTCAAATGGGAATTTCTTGACATGATACACTGATACTGTTTGACAATTTATATACAGTAATGAGGTATGTCACTGAAATGAAGATTCCAGCAAGACTTCCATTCCACTGTATTCATTCATCTTAGTTTTATCTTATTGTACATTCAAGGTGAAGCTTCTGCAACATGGGGTGACATTCCTGGAGAACAGTCAGTGGATTTGCCCAGTTATGGTTGAATGTCTGCTCAGTTCTCATCATTATATAATACTGTTGGCTTTTAACAATTCATTGGTTAATTTCTTAACCAGGATCATGTTTTCTACTGGTTGGTCGTTCTTGTCAAAGGTGCATGTCCTGTTGCTCTGTACATGTCCTTGTTTTGCGCCGCTTGTTCTCCTTCAACATTGGCCAATTGAATGTTTCCTTTGATTGGACTGTGATCAATGATATGAAAATGATCCGCTTTTTTAGCATTTGTTCCACACTGTATTTGGTGCATAGCAGCAAGGAAAAATGTTATACATCTGTTGAATTTGTGGTAGGTCTTAAAATCTGAAGACCTCATTGCTCCTTCTTTGCTCTTATTCTACAAGCTTTCCTAAATTCTGCTGCACTTCCAGTCCTGGTCAGAAAGTTCAGTGCCATGGCTCTTAATTCTGTAGTATGTCAGTAAAAAAATTTTTAAGTGTATGAAGGTCCTAGCAAGGAGCCAGTTCTGCGTGAGTTCTCAGCACTTCTGCACTTGTTGCTTTCAAGGCACAGGTCATGCAGGCACCTTTACGATCATAGACGTGTATTTCATGCACTTAAATAAGCAGTGAGGCTTGCCGAAGAATGGCGCCAATCATGTTATTTTTGGTTTATGAGAAAAATGAAAAGGAAGGGATTCTGCTGGCTGCACCATACCTGTCTAGCCAACTGTTGACACCTGAACATCGCCCAGCTTCACGAAAGAAAAGCTATTTGAGTGAAAATTGGAATAGCATACTTTCGCACATTATTTGGGAGATGACTGGGTTTAAAGCTGAGGAATGGAAAATACAATTAGCCAAAATTCACTGCAGCATTGCCTCAAACCACAGAGACAAGATAGACAAGAATGCCAACTCGCCTATCTTGCAATGCATTTGATGCGACCAACTAATGTCTCGCCAATAAAAGGCGCCCCGTATTGTACCGTGCACTCTGCCTCTGCTCACCTTCTCTATTTTTTGTTCCTTTCCAAGGCACTCTTTCCCTTTTCTTCTTCCTTCCTTGGCTGTTGGCGCCATATGTGCGCATATTGAGAATGTGTTGAGAACGCTTTCAGCTATAAAAATATTAAGGGGACTGAGGGCACACTGCTTTTGCTGTTGTCATCACTTGAAGCGGAATATCATTGCAGCGCGTTTTTCGATTGCGACGGCAACTGGTAAAAATATGATCATACTATTTTCTAGAGCAACAAAGTCTTGTGTCTCCCAAATTGCTCATCGCGATTCTACTGGCAAAGATGAAGAGGAGTAGCGGCAGCATTTTGGTTTCTGATGGTGCTTGTGGGCACTAAGCTGATTTCAGTAGAAAGCAATATGAAATACTTTGTGCAAAGGTGCCAGTCTGGCTACTATATATTTGTGACCATCACTTGAATACGCTGTTTTAAGCAGAACTCAAACATAAAAGTGTGTTGATATTCCTGTTACTAACCTTAAAGCACTGCTGCTACGATTCACCGAATAAAGTAGTGTAGTGTGTGGTAAACAGACCTGAAAGGTGTAATTGTAGATGGAGATGTTAGCCAGGTCACAGGCCTCGCATAATGTAGCATGCCACGACGCAGGCTGAAACATGCCGCAAATTGCAGTCCATAAACACAGACAAGTTACAAAAACATGTGCAAATAAGCAAAGCTATACATCAAGTTTTCCCTGGGATATACTTAATGCCTACAAACGTAAGGCGGTTGTTTACAGCATTTTATTTCATTTTATTGTTACCTAGTGTAACTTAATTGAAAACATGCTGACGTAAAAATTCAGCTTGCTTAATATCCTCTCCCATGGCACTTTCAGTTACTGTAGTAAATTTTCATGCATTCAAGACCAACAGATTATTTCGTAAACTTCAGCAGGACATGCCAAGCGAAGACACAAAGTCATAAAGGCTGCATTTGCGATTTGCACGATTTGTAGTGCAAGTTTTGTTCCACATGGCTAGTGTTTGTTAAATTCTGTGTTAAATCCAGCCGAACCCACTTATAATGATTCCAGTTTTAACAATGTATCGGTTATAACAATGCGAAGCTGCTGCACCGTCAACTTTTGTATGTTTTCCATAGTGAAATAACCGCTTACTACAATGCCCCGATGCAGCATTATCGGTTATAAAAATGAAGTCTGGCTGCTGCGTGTCCAAGCTGAAAGGTAGTGAAATGGAAAGTCCTTGAAAAGAAAACGAGAAATTTGAGCCACTGCACGATGGACCGCACGGCTCTCTCTTGTTGCCCTTCCACACCTCCAAACACGAATGGGCTGCGCCCATAGCTCTACGCCATCCCACCCTCCCGAAACACGAATGGACGGCGTCAACTGCGCAGCAAGCAAATTGCTCGCATGTTGCTCACTGGCTCCTCATTCAGCGCAGTTCTGCAAACAGCTTATTCACTCGCGTTTGTCCTTGTTGGTTTCGTTGAAGTCGTTCCTGGCCATGCGGTTTCTCAGCTTGGTCGCCGAAGCAGAAGAAGGATGATCCGCTCGCTGATCGGCAAAGCACGACGTTGCCAGTGAAAAGAAGGCACGCGGCTATAGATTTGGAAACTAAGTGCTTTTAACCGATGAGACGATCGTCGTGAACATGCTTACATCAGATAGCAACGGCGACGATGGCAGCGTTGACACGGTAGGGCAGGCTGCCTCAACGTTGTCCTCACAGGAGGCCCAGGAGATGGTTCAGTCCCTCCGGGGCTTTGTTTTCGTGAGGAACCTTCCGCTGCACTACGTGGAGCACTTGAATGCTGTGGAGAAGGATGTCGGCAAGCTTCGCACATAGCATGCAAGGCTGACAGACACGCTTTTCTCGTGCAAGCCAGTGAGAAGTACGCAGCAAGATGCTTGTGGCAATCTCTGCTCAGCATTTCTTCTGGATTTCTCAAGCTGACAGGCTGCTGTGGCAGCCTTCTCCCAATTTTTAAAAGGCCCCTTTTGGGGCCACTATGCCTCGGCGGTGCTCGCATATCGCTTGCCATCTGTGACATTTCTTTGCAGTTGTTATAGCAGTGCCGTTCTTTAACTCCGACAGCTGTGGCTTGTTACATCCGATTGGAGCACCCAGGAAGCAGTTAAACGAGTGAACACAATCAGCAGCCGGATGTAGGAAGGTGGTGGGGAGGGGCACTGGTCTCCCCGCCATTATAGTTTTCTCACATCAGCTCTTCCATCCCCCTATTTTTATTTTTTCATGCAATCCAGTTATAACAATTATCGGTTATAACAATGGAATTTCGTGGCACTTGAATATTGTTATAAGTAGGTTCGACTGTAGCAACATGATCCCGGGCAACTAAGCAGTTTCAAATGGCACCAACTCCACCCTCGATGTCTGTGCCAGACAATAATGGTTGCAAAGAAATACGCTAAATGTGGTTATCACAGCGCGGTCGAAGTTTGTTATGTTGCCAGGGGATGAAATCTCTGTGAATGCATTGGCTGTACTTTCGTCTCCGTACCGACAGCATGAGAACAGTCGTGATAAGGGCCTCGATTTTGTAGCAATGCCTTCCGCTCAATTCTTTGTCACTCCTATCATCCACCGTTGACAACTGGCTGATCCAGTTAATAACGCGGCTGAAGCGTCACTCTGACCACCTACTGATGAAGTGCGAAAAGGAATACAGTCCACACCCATTGCAGTGCATCCTCGTACAGTATACTTTCAGATATACCAGACCATTCCTCTCCCTTAGTCTGATCTGCCTATATCTGCAATGAATTCCGCTTTTAACTTAACTGGCTACAACAGACACAATTTTATGCAAATTCCGTCTAGACGGCTCCTAAAATATTCTTTACTGCAGTTACCCGTGCATGGAGGTTGCTACATGCAACTATTTCCGGCTCCGTGTGGGTACATGTGAAAATGCACTTTTTTTTCTTAAGGAATGAACACACTAGCGACAAGCTTTGCATGTTGCTCGACTCCCTGCCAGCTAATGGAGAGTTTTAGGGATGGCCGTGCAGTTAAAAGGCTCGACGCTGCCCACTTGTCAGCTTGACGCCAAGCAAGGGCACAGTGGCCGAGGGTGCCTGCAGGGCTGAACCACTTTGCTTCACATTTGTAACATACGGCACTTCAAAAACAACTTCAACAATCGTGAGATGCATCTTTTTGAGAACACTTCCTTTCTAATCTCGTCAATTCACACAAAAATGAAGATGGGCTGCAGTGTCTGCAGTCAAGCCATTTCGCATACAGTGTAGCAACGCTTTGACGTAGGGTCTCAGTTGAACTTGCCTTATATTGCAGTCCTTGTTTGTGCTACAGGTTTAACAGTAGTCGTCACTTTTATCTGTTTATTTTATCAATCATTGTTTTGCATGAAAAGCAAACTAACCAATGTTTGTCATTGGTGACGTGCTCAGGCCAGGTGGCCGGGGCAGCGGTGAGCTGGACGCAGCGGCAGAAATACAGTCAACGGCCGATTTTTCAGACCCTCTAGGGAACTTAAAAACGTCCGAAAATTCAGGCAGTCCGAAAAAATGAATGCATGCAAAAAAACGCACTTTTTTTTTCTTTTTTTCCTTTTTTTCTCGGATGTAGAGGTAAAGGGCTAAGTACCAGGTTTCCGAAACCCTGCCAAAGCATCAGTGGAGTGGCTATAAAAAAACGCATTCAAAAACTCTGTATGCAGCCGACTGCCGGTTTATTATGCACATGTGCATCGTCGGGCAGCCGGTTTTATTGCTGCAGTGACTTGAAGAACTTGTTGATTGTTGTTTGGACGGCGTTCCGGTTGCATGCGATCATATTCACCTCAATCTGAGCAAGGGTCATGTCTGCACTGTACACCGATGAAAGATTCAACAGTGCTCGCGTCAACTCGGCGCTTGTAGGCGGCGCAGGCATTGGCTCGTTATTTTCAACATCGGAGTCTTCTGAATCCCCCACAACCTGACTCCTTGCTCCATGCTGAACTCCTTGCTCACGTCAGCCTGCGATGGGCCGCTAACGACTTGCTTAATAATGGCGGCTTTCTTCTCCATCGTTAACCGACGGTACTGCTTCCGCGCTTCGATGCCATCGGCGAGGACAACGAAGACGGAGTGGGGGCCATCGAAGGCAAGCGAAATCCTCAAGTTGTGAACAGTGGAGTTCGCAGACGAGCGTCGAAGCACCTAGGCCTAGCGTCGCAGAGCACACTTGACACAACAGCACAACCACACACCACGCTAGCCAAAACGTGGCCTACGCTGGATGGATGTTATGAGCGTCCCCTTTGGAACGGGGCGGTGGGTTGCGCCACCAAGCTCTTGCTACTATGCTGCCTAATATCCTACCTATGTTAACCAATGAAAAAAGAAAAAAAAGAATACTATGAACTACCACGTCCAAACTTTCTGATCCCCTATTGCGAACTGTGCTTTTGTGCGTCTCCGTCTTTTGTCGTTTCCCTATTTTTCTTCCACCAATCCTCCAATCGCCTCTTACTAATGTCTAATGCGGACCTGTTTGCTTTACCACTGCTCCCGCTGAACCCAAGGGCTTCAAGGAGGCCAGTGGTGCCTAAATCGACCGCTGGGTAGACGTCTTCACATTCTAATAAAATATGCTCCGTCGTTTCCATAGCTTTACTGCAGCAAGCACATGCTTCTTCCTTTTTATAACTCACTTTATAGGTGCGTGTTCTAAGGCATCCCGATCTCACTTCGAAAAGTAATGAGCTTCCCTTTGAGTTATCATAAATGGTTTCTTTCCTGATTTCGTTTTTTCCTCTTAAGTAGTTACTCATGGCAGGTTTCTTTTCCATTGCTGCCACCCATGAGAATTATTGAGCCTCTCTGACTTTCCGCTTGACGTTCCTTGCTGCTGTGTTGCCCACCCCACAGGCCGCATACTGGCTGGTAAGCTTCCTAATTCTTTTCCTCCACTGTGAATCAATGTTTTGCCTGTACAGATACCTGAACACTCTCCCAGCCCATTTACTTTCTTCCATATTCCTCAGCCGTTCTTCATACTCAATTTTACTGCGAGCTTCCCTCACTTCAAAACTAGTCCAGCCCATATCTCCCTGCACAACTTCATTTGTAGTCTTCCCGTGAGCACCCAATGCGAGGCAACCCACTGACCTTTGGTTCTCGTCGAGTCGTGATTGTACCCCTGATTTAAAGCAAACAACCGCATTTCCAAAAGTAAGTCCTGGAACCATTACCCCTTTCCACATACCTCGGAGGACCTCGTACCTATTGTATCCCCATAGCGCAAACAAATGAAATGGCGCCGCCATGCGCCGCTCCGGAAACTCCGCCAGAGGCGAAAGCGGAAGTGCGGCGATGAACAGAGCTAGCGTGGCCAGACCAAATCGGTGTGTGACGGCTAGATTTGGCTAGTTGTGGTTCAAAGCGGTGATATGCTTCGGCTGCAAGTCTATTTCCTGCTCATGGGCGCTGCGCGAGGAGCCAAAGGACCTTCCGTCGCTTCAAAAAGTCCGTAAAATTGGACGGCGGGGGGTTCGAGCGTCCGAAACTTCAGATGTCCTTATACATTGATTCTATGGGGCTCGTGGCGGTGCCGCGAAGACGTCCGAAATATTGGGCATGCCCGAAAATTTGGGCGTCCGAAAATTCAGTCGTTGACTGTATCGCTTGAACCAATCTTTTTGCTAGCAGAGAAATATCGCCTTTGTGTTAGGTAGAGCTATTGCATTTGCTGTAGTGCAGGGAAGTTTCCGATTGTAGGCACCCAGAATCCGGCAAATGGTGGGCAGCAAGCACAACGCTATTAGGGCACATGGTATTATGATTACCGTGTAAATCCCTTTATGTAATTTAGATTTTTTAAATCGTTTTTTTTTTTTTAATCACCTCCACATTCCAGTAATCGCACTAAACAGCGATTTACGTGCCGCCATTTCACAACACACCGCAGCACTAATATTGGATAGAACGAACTTTAGATGTAACGGACCTTTCTTGCTGGATTATTGTGGTGCATATAACAAGCATCGACTGATACTATCATAAAAAAAAGCATTGCTACAACATAACAGACTGCCTAGGCTAAAAGCAAGCGTATGTGCACATGGCAATGTGTTGACAAACTTGGGCCATATTCTTGGGACTATCACTTTCATGATATTTTGAGTGATCAGCACCGGATGCATTGACGGGCAACAGCGTGCTTGGCAATGGCAGGAATGCTACTATTTGTAAACACCAATGTGTATTACGCAAATCACCGGAAATTGAAGGTATCCATGAAATGTACGATCAGAGAATATGGTACACCTGTTTCGGCCACTTATGGCATAAAATCACTTATTTTCTTGCGAATGCAGTATTTTGGACTTAAAATTCTGACTTTTTGATGGTCGCCCTCAAGTAAAATTTATTGATCGGTGACCATAGCTATCTTTGCTTCTTTTGGCCGTTTTCGTGATCAGTGGTCGATCTTATCACCAATGCAAAAGGCGCATGCTCTCGCGCAACGAAGTGACCCAATTGGGGAGCACATTTGTTGCCGAACGCCAACTTGCTCTTTGAGACACGTGCTGTTGCGCCTGAGCTTTGGGGCGTGTTTATTTGTGGGAACAATTGGGCAGAACAGCCCTCATCTCCTCCCGCCACCCTCCCTCCCTGTGACTGTCCTCTCTCTCACTGCTGTTTTTGTCAGTTAATACTTTCATGCCTTTGGGGAAAATAGTCGTTTTTCAAGTCGTATTCTTTTCCCTTTTAACAGGCCGTGCTTTTTACTACATTGTATGGCATAAAATCTAGGAAGAAATTTTCAACTGAAATCGTCTTAAAGAGGTGGGTTTTCCGCCTGCTGTAGCCAATTACATACATCATCGCTTGTAAGTGGTTTTAAAGGTGTCTCGATATAACGAACTACTGACATAATGACCACTTTTCGCAAATTTGTTGCATTCATTGTAATTGGCCGCACTTTGTGAAATGGTTCCCGAAATTGATCTACTTACTGCTACTTATTCCTTTGTTGGTGCATTTCAAACCAACTGATGGACTGTTTTAAAAATAAAGACGGTGATGGGTTGGTTGTACTGGAACAAAGATGACGCATCCATTGATCCATCTGCAACGAACACACACACACAGCTCGCAACACATGTGTAGTAATGCAGTCGATAACCAATTATTCTGACTTGGCGGGTGCTGGGGCTGCCCAAACGTGAATAATCTGGAGTTCTTTTAAAAGGAATTCACCAAAGAAAACATGCCTTTATTACTCAAGTAGCCAGGAAAGCTTGTCAATGCATTGCTGTATGCACATATGCTTGTATGCAGACGTATCGGTCCATATTTCAGCCATTGTCATACTATTGCTGTTTAAAAATGAAATTATGGTTAGTGCTTGCACTGGGTACATATTTCTTGGCCAACTTTAAATTGATGTCAATTCCTCTTCACTAATTGAATGACTGTTACTCTCCTCCCTCATTGTTACTGGTGCAACCAAACCTTCCTCTAATGAAGTCGTACTTGCAAACAAGACTTCGGTAAATCATGAATAGTTTAGCAGTAAACATAATGCGACAAATTCCCAGAATATTACTGGTGGATAGTATCCTGCTAGTAAGCACTTATAAACAAATTAATTGCATTGCCATAATTGTGCAATAATGAGTGCCGGCGCGTATCATGCGGTTCACACTGAGAGCAATGCATCAATGTGGCTCACAGGGTCCGAGATCTGCGTGTGTTGTGTTGTGCAGCATTGCACTTCTTGGAGGCCATGGTTGAGCATGCTTAGTGCCACAAACTGTATCAGATTGCTCCCAAAAAATAAGAACAGCAGTGTAAAAAGATACGGATAAGTAAACTCTTTAATTTGAACTCTGATACCTCGAAATATCGGTCAAGTTGAAATTTTTGTCTTGCCGTGGTTTGAACTCATGTTTTTCATTGCTTATCTCAAAAAGGCATACCTGCCAACCTTACCGATTCGCCCGGGAGACTCCAGATTTTTTACTGAACTTTCCGATTGTATGATCACTGTCGTATCTCCCGAGAACTGGTCTCTGTTCGCGCAATAATGGTTTTTGTGAAACTGGCTCTGCGGAATCACCAACAACGGCCGCACTAGCACCGTCTAAGTAGCCGACTACGGTGCCTAGTAAGCTGACGAAAGCCAGAACCAATGTATCACTTGCATTTCATGCATGCCTTCCTTCGTGGTGCATGTTGTTGGCTGCTTGTGTGTATGATTAGTGTTGGCTAGGCCGTCTGTGTGTGGTGCACCATGTGAAGTTAGAATCCTCATGTGCTTGATGCCATGGCGCTAGCAAAGCCCAAGAAAAGGTATTTGCAGAAGTTTTTGCAATCTTATACTTCTGAATTTCTGTGCTTTTTGACATCAAGAAAGGGAGAACATTTTGCCTTTTGTACAACGTGTGGATGCGACGTCAGCGTGTCTCACGGTGGCAAAGGCGACTTGAAACTGCACGTTTCCACAGCAAAGCATCAAAGCTATGTTCACACCACTGAGCAGCAAGGCAGCATAGTGAACTTTCTCCGGAACAATTGCGACGACAGTGTCATACGTGTGGAGTGCCTGTTTACGGGATTCCTCATCGAACACAACCTACCCCTTAGTGTCAGGGACGCCGTTGGGCCTCTTCTACGGAAAATATTTCCTAAATGAGACGAGCAGAAGCGTTATGAATGTGGACGCAACTCTGAAGAATGTGGAGGTTGCCAACCTGAAATTTATTTCACAGGCATCACTCTCGAGTTTTCATTTATTTATTCAGAGTTTCCTTCGGCTGCTGCCCCAAGATTCCAATGACTGTGCTGAAGACGCTTTAGATGTTCTTGAAGCTGATTTTGCCACACTACAGGTGTACAGTCTTCCAGAGGACATTCTGAATGAAGAAAGGTGGGGCGGGGCGAGCAGTGGTCTATGGTTGGAAAAATGAAAAACACTGATGGAAAACACATTTCACCGAGTTGCTAAGGTGATGCTGGATTTACTCTTACTCGTGATACTGCATAGCAGCGCAGAGTGTGGGAGGATATTTAGCACGGCGCGATAAACTAGAACTGAATTCCGCTCATCAATGTGCAACACAACCCTCCAACACCTGCTGCTAGTGAAGGACCATCAGTCTGGCATGTTTTGAGCAAAGCTACTCCAACAAATTTTTGAAGTTAGCGAAGTTTGCTACTGCAAGGTCCCTGCAAAAGGACTCATCGAACACTGCCTAAAAATTTGAACGCCCCCCCCCCCCCCCCCCCTCCTTGTTAGCGCGAATAAAGTCTCCCGATTTTTTATCTTGCCAGGTTGGCAGGTACGAAAAGGTTTAGCGCTGGATTGTGGATATCTCGACTTTCAAAATATCTAGAAAAAAGAACGGGGCTGCTTCGGCTGTGTTGCTTGCGCTCACTTTTTACCTGTAGGCAGCTTGCAAGCTGAACCAGACGCCATGTCAGGCTGCACTTCCCGTTTATCTTTTCCCCATTCTTTCTGTCCATCAGCGCTTGCATGCCCTTGCTTGCCTCCTGGCTGCCACTTTGCTGTGGCCTCACATGGCAGCTATGAGCTGGGAGTCGAGTCTTTTTAGGATGCCATCAGTGGCGCTTCAATGTGGTCACAATATACAGTCACATCTTGATATAACAAATCACACGGGACTGCCGAAAATCGTTCGTTGTTTTGAAATATTGTTGTAATGAAAAACTTGCGGTTATAAGTCATTGGACAAACCTAAGAATGAAAATGACGTACCTTGGCAGTAGATGCATATGCAGACAGGCATACTCAAATAAAAATGTTTCACTCACTTCAATAGCTGCTTTATTTGAAGAAATCGGTGATTTTCTTATGGCGTGTGCAGCACGTACGACCGATTAGGAATGCGTCTACATCTTCCACTTTGTGCGATACCTCATCGGGTGCGTCATTGCACCGATCGATGAAAGTGCGAACTTTATTCGTGTGCATTCAAACATCAATGTTCGACGCAATCTCATCTTCTGTGTTCGGTGACCCGCAGTAGTCTTCCTTCGGTCATCATCATCACTGGAGATGTCGCAGACGCAGTTAACAGTGCTGCGCTGTCGCTCTCCACATAGTCGTCGAAGGAAGAGACGACAGGCAGCAGTTCCGCAACCTCGGTCCACAGGTCTGCTGGGTTGTTGTCGGTCACCTCCAGGTCATGTTGAAGCTGCACAGGCGCTTTGACAAGCCCTGCTCTTCGCCAGCAGTTGCTAATGGTGGGCGCCTTCAAGTTCCACCAAGCTCCTGGGAGCAGTTCCACTGCCTGGCGAATATTGATTGCAGTCGGCTGCTTTAGGCGGAGGTTGATAATCAACCGCTGCAAAAGGTGCTTATGAAATCCTGCTTTCACACTATTTATAATGCCCTGGTCTGGGGTTGCAGTAAGGACGTGTTGTTTGGCAGCAGAAACTCCAATTAAACATGCGTCAAGCAAACATTCACAATGCGAGCAGAGCAGTTGTCGACAACCAGTAGAATTCTTCGGTAATCCAGGCTCTTTGTTGGCGCAGCAGTCATACGGTAATGACATGACATTTTTCATATAGCGAGGCTTCGTGTATTTGCCGCTGTTGGATGGTTTAATTTTCTTCGTGCCTGTTGCACTGCAGCAGAGCAGGAGGGTCACGTGAAGATATGACTTCTTCCCTCCTTTGCACTGCTACCCTTCGAAGTGCATCGTTTGGTCTGGCAGGAGCTGATGCAGTCTCTTCCGCATTGAAAGTATTGTCTTCAGAGAACAATTCAGTCACCTCTAGAAAACAATCATGCACCAGGAATTCGCGCCCTCTCTGTCGGCAGCCTTTTCCTCACCCGAGACTACCTGCCAAGTTATTCCATTCCTTTGGGGAAGACGAAAAAGCCAACCCACGCTGGCGTCGAACCCAGTTATTTCAAGTGAATCAGCAAATTCGTGGGCTTTTTCTTGGAGCATTGGGTCAGACAAGGGAACATTTTGTAGTCTGGCATCATTGAACCACATGAGAACAGCTTGAGTCACATTTTGAAAGTTTCCCAGTCAGCTGTTTCCTCGTTGAAACGACTTGCGATTCCTGGTGAAGCTTGACAATCTTGTCTTAGTCTTTCAACATGGTCACGACGGTTGATGGGGCAATGCCACGCTGTCTGCACACAGTGACTTGCTTTTTCCCTGCGTCGATTTCCTGCAATACGTCCAATTTGTCCTGCAGCGAAAACTGCTTTCGCTTCTTCTTGCCGCCATCGCTAGCTTCATTCATCGTTGGAACATCGCCAAACCTTTGTCGTGAAGTTCTTGGTGAAGTTTGTAGTAAAGCAGTTGGCACTCGACATGGTGATGATGACAGCTACTGCAACATGGTCATGATGATAGCTACTGTACTGCACTCACTGTTTCTGTTTCACGTGAGAGTTGCGGCGCTGTTACTTTTAGCCGAATTCGTAATGCTGATGTTCCTCGGTTATAAAGGGGAAGTATATGTGCGTGATTCTGAAATACGCCCTGTATAGAAAATTCGTAGTTCTGAAATATTTTTACATTCAAAATATAGGCAATATGGTGGGGATTTTTAAAATGCTCCTAAATTTGAGAAATTTGTTAATGTGGGGTTCTTGGTAATAAGATTTTACTGTATTTATCATGACCTTGGGCAAGATGATCTGCACTTTTGAGCAGGTGTGATGAGCCCACACACTGCGTCTAAAAGAAGCCAGCATGAGAGCCTACAGCGTATCAGTGAGATTAGAGGCTTGATAATGACGCTCACTTCATGCTTGCACAGCAGTGAGCTGTAAATGCCGTATCACTCGGGAGCTTCTGCTAAAGGCATGACAATTGCACTGTTCCGTAGTTTCGGTTTTCAATGTGAAATTGTTCGGAATTCATTATGACGCAGAAATTGGCAGTGTCAGCTTTTGGATATCTCAAAACGGTTATGCTTGGATGACAGGCTTCAGATAAATCAATGGGATCAATCGTCTTGACTCTATGGCAAGCGTGCTGTCTTCGCACAGTGCCAGTAACGCCATTCCCCATAGACGCCAACCGGGTGTCGATGCACAGTGACTGAAAATATTACTCGCGGTATTTTGGAAAGGCTTTATGTAGTCTATGCACTGCCAGAGGGATTCTATTTTCGTCATTTCACTTATCTCGAAACTTCACTCATCTAGAATTTTTTTCCAGTTTTTACAGCTTTGAGCTAATAAAAGGGCTTACTTTACCTGTATTTGTCCTCAACAAAAAAAAAAAAAAAGTTGCAGTTTTGATCAAAAAGTAAAGCATTGATAGCACTAGCTAAGAGACAATAAACGAAGTAAGGTTCACAGTTTTATTGGTCGTATAAAAAAAAAATTATGGGGTTTTACGTGCCAAAACCATTTTCTGATTATGAGGCACGCCGTAGTGGAGGACTCCGGAAATTTTGACCACCTGGGGTTCTTTAACGTGCACCTAAATCTAAGTACACGGGTGTTTTCGCATTTCGCCCCCATCGAAATGCGGCCGCCGTGGCCGGCATTCGATCCCGCGACCTCGTGCTCAGCAGCCTAACACCATAGCCACTGAGCAACCACGGCGGGTTATTGGTCGTATAACTTGCAGTAAACATTCGCTTACTAATTAAATTAACAAGCACGGTGCCTTGCACACATAGGCAAAAATAAACAGATCTCATTTGATGACCGCAAACACACACTGTCACAACGCTGATGGAATGAAGAGCACCAACAGCAGGGAGCAAAAACATTGTGCTGCCTCTTGCCTCACCTTGTTTGGGAAAGCTGCGATAACGTAGCCTCCAACGCTAGGTGTGCAGGAATATAGTGCGCATCAAGGCACCAGCCACCTTCGCTCGGCCTTTGCACTTGCCGTAGTACCTCCAAGATACGGAGCGTAGCCCCGTGTATGTGCTCAGCCTCATGCACAGCCATGGCCAGGGTGGAGGAGGAGAGGTACGAGTCTGATGCACCTCCCTCCCCCCTCCTCGTTTTCACGTTCAAAGTTGGCTACTGTTACTCGTAGCTGAAGTTGTTTTCTGGATTTACTAGCCATAGAGGCTCCAGGTACATGCTTGAAATGGCTGAAAACTTCGTTAAATTGAAACCATGCCTCAATATTACTTTCTGAAGTAGCAAAAGAGATACATAGTTTTCAATGGAACTACGATCACGAAAATAAAATAGTTTATTACATTGCAAAGTTCATTAAATTGAGGTTCGTTATATTAAGGTTTCACTGTATAATGAGTTATATAACAAAAAGAAAATGTGGTTGGTCATGCTTTATTTCAGTGGAGCATTCACCTATATTAAAATTTAAATTTGATATCCGACAAGGTATCAGTTATAGCGAAAGTAACTTAAGTATGTCTGGTAGCAAAAATATCAAATAAAGCTGCCACCATGTTGACGAAATCTATTGTTGACGAAATAGTAGCTTGGCCTTGTGGTGTCATCTTCTCATCTCGTGTCCCTTCTACGTTTTGCGCTGTTAACACCAGCATGGGGACGAAGTGGCGCTGGTCAGGCCGCTAGGAAGCAGTGCGGCGGCTGGTGGATTGGCTGGTGACAATCTTTTGCGGGAAACTCACCACCAGTATGTTTGCACTCATAGGCCTTATCAGCGATTGAGCGCAAGATCAGACCCATGAGCTAGACTGATGGCTGTAGTAGTGGAATATGGATCCATGTGCGGTCCCACTCATATCCAAAAGTCTGTCAGCAGTGTGTGTGCTTTGGCCAGTGGCATGGCTTGCATCGACATCTCTGTTCTATTTGGAGGTGCATTTGCTGCTGCATTCCCGGGGATGTCAGTGGCTACAGTCAGAACGCTTTTATAATAGGCACGCTCAAGTTTTTTCCCGAGACATTAACGCTGATTGCTTCCCTTGCGAACAGATTTGTGCATCAACAGTCGAATTCTATCTCGCCAGAATGGCTGCACACCTGCTTGTGCTGCTGCTGGTTGCTGAATTTTCAGTAGAAATTGTGACCATGTCATCCTACAGGCCACATAGACGCTATTGATCTTCTATGAAATGTCAGAAATGTCACAACAGCCTTGAGAGTACAAATGTCTATGATCCAGCGGCGACATTATAGATTTCCAAGGAGTGAGCACAGGAAAACAAGCATGGAACTGTTTGTAGAGTTTAATCACACATTTTTCTTGTAGCATGGTTTCTTTTCTTACATTTCCTGTGGTAAAGTGAGCGTTTCTTACGTGTAGAGTAAGCTTTGTGTGCTTCGAATGTACGGGTGTTGATCCCCTTTCATAATGGCACGTGCTGTAGGAAGATAAACCTTCAGTTGTGATTGCGTGGACAGTGCGGTTTTCCTTAATAAACACTGGTAATGCTATAGTGTGCATTGATGGCAAGGGCAACATCATGGACATTTTCCTCTGCTTAGATCCACAGTCTGCGAGTAGTTGAAATGGCTGTGTCTCATCAGCATGGTAGCAGTAGTAGTGCAGTGAATTGGCATTTGTGCACAGTTTGGAAGTAGTTTCGCATTAAGTACCTCTTATTGTCTGTTATACGCCTTAGCAAGACTCTGCACTCCTAACGTGTAATTGTTCTACTAAGTGGCACTAAGCACTTCTTTATTATTATAGGGACACTTGAGGCATGATTGCACTGTCAACACCAAGACATCACACCACAGCCACCGTGCTGTCTTGGTGTTTACGGCACATGCATTAGCATTGGTAAGCAGCTGTGCGTGTATCGCACCATAGTGTACGCACTGGTGTGAACAGAATGGACAGTAAACGTGCTAAATTTGTCTAACACTTTCATTGGGCGCTGACAAATGCAATGTTTTTCCATTGGTTTCATCTCGTGGGCCGTTCATGTGTGATGCCTGTAACGTTGCTGTTGGCATTCATCACTGTGATGATTATGTCACAAGGATGATTATCTACCAGGGCACTGTTCCTGCTGCACAGCAGCCGCTGTCTTGCGTGCTGTCATGCAATGTCGTCTGCATGTATTGTTATAACATTGTGCGAGGAGCTCAAGTGCAACGCTAGACCTTCCTATCGCTTTCAATGCTTCGCTTTTGGACAAAACTGCCAATTTCTTTCACACATACAACAACATCACGAAATGCACGACAGAAATTTTTCTAATGCAGTTTTACTTGTTCACATGCAGTGAGACCTCATTAAACCGTAGTTGGCCAGAGCTCGGAAAAAGTATGTGCTAAACAGTAGTACTGCTTAACCGAAATAGCATGAGATCGTCCACTTACCTGTCAAAAACGGAACTCTGAGAGAGTGTGATGAATGGGGAAAAATACATGCAGTATTTATTCACTTCGCGCAACAAAAGTCTTATTTTCGTTTGGTGCCGCAGCGGCCTAGTAGGGTCGACAGCGGCCTCAAACTTAATGAAGCTGCGAGCCAGCTTTTCAGCCAGCCCACTATTCTCGGTAACCACTCACATGGCAGATTCCTCGTTGGCGTTGCATATTTTCCATGCACAGGCGCGGTAGCGTTGCAGAAGTCGCGGGGTGCCTTTTTCAGTGCGGTGTGCTGTTCTCATCGCGGCGATCGCATTCATGAGGCTGACGTAACGCGCAGCTTCTGCCACTTGTCGGGCCTGAATCGCCCGTGCTGTCGCTTCCCATGTCGTCCTTATCACTGTCGCTAGGCGACTGTTTGGCAACAACAGAGGCAACGATGGCGAAAAGTCTAACCTCGTAGCCAACATCTATTGCGGTTGCAGCAGCGCTGCCGAGCAACTTCTTTGCATTCCAAATGCCACAGATCGTAGTCAACAGTAGACCCAGGTCGCGTGCCAGCGCCGACTTCTTCGTGTCACGTTCGATAGCACGAACAATGTCTAATTTTTATTCTATGCTGAGCACCCGGCATCTTTTTTTTTTTTTTTTTTTCTGAGCTTCGGCAATAGCACGAGTCCTTGCTTGCACGATGCCACAACGCTCTCTGGCATGGCGCCGAAATGATCTTAATGTTGATGTGGCTTCACGCACAACCGTACAGGGTGCTTGGAGGCCGTTCTGATCTCTGAGGCTTGTTGTTCTGCCAGGCTGCCTGAAGGAGACGACATATCGCCATGTTTGCGTGACGAAAAGTGGAAACGCTACGTGTTAACCGATACAGACACAATAAGCTGGTACAGTTTATGCGGATACCAAACCCATTATGTTGAATGGCAGCTGAGTCGGGGATTTGACTTTACTACTTTTGAAACGAAACTACTGTTTAAGCGGGTATGGTTTAACGAGGTTTTACTGTATTTAGTAAACGTGAACACAAACATGACGGTTTGTGTTTTGCACTGAAACAGGCGTACACTTCTTGCTTGATGTTGTGAAAGATCTTATTGCTGACATGCTCAGGACACTTAGCACTTGTCGTGTCTTTGCCCACATCTGCTGTTTCAACAAAAGAAACAGCAGATGCTTGCTTTGATGTTCCCGGCACAAAAATTGTTACACAATTTCTGCAAACAAGTCTACTCATTGCCCTATCCCTATCAGTCCATACGCTGGTCATCAGTATGCAGCACGGACGCCACAAGCAACAAAAAAAAGAACACGCAGCGACAATGCAAACAAAATGCCGATGCGTCCACCTTTTTCATGACGGCGGTGCTCTTGGCATAGCAGTAGCGCTGCCTTGCTGAGGTTGCCCAGTCTATAGTTGCTCCTTTCCGTTATGGCCAAGGAATTGGGCCTCTCTGCTTTTTTGAATAATGTGAAATGCTGTTGGTATTGTGTGATATGAGGTTCTTGGCAAGCATGAACTTTTGTCTTGATATTGCAAAACCTATGATTTAAGAGATTACAGAAGAAGACACCATTCCCACATTTAAGGTACAATATTGATAGAAAATGTTGCTGCATTCACCAATAAAATGAGTGACAAGTTGCTGTGTGTGTATCCTAACACCACTAAGAGCTGGACTATAGCAGCATGTCACCAAATAGGCCTTCTATACCTTGGTCAATTTATTATGAGCTGCTTCAAATGTGCTTATTAATAGCAGCTTCTTATAACTCGGCTGTGGGCTGCTAAGAATCTGATAAGGGCTGCATGCAGCGCACAGGCCTTATGTCTTGCAGCTCTGCTGTAGACGGTACATTGCTTGGACAAATTTAAACATCGTTATAAAGCAGCTCACTGACCATTTCCTAAAGATTTCTTATTCAGAGTTGTATTCCTAGCTTGCTCTATAGCATGAACAAGTGATTGGCATAGATCCTGAAATGTCAGCACTGTTTTTTACATTGGTCACAGTAACCTGATTTATATTGCTACCATTTAAATATAGAATGCCTAAACTTAATACTTTGGGGGATCTGGTGAACTGTAGAGTGGGGAAAACTGACATGTGGGTGCAAGATTTTCAGTACCTGGCAAAATTGTTCAAAGAATTAGCCATATAAAAGAAAATAGCAAAGTGGACAATTTACTAAATTCTTTCAATTGCATCAGCTTTGTCTCAAAGTTGCATTCTGGATAAAATTTGCATAACAGGTCACATTTATAGCACAGACAGCAAGTGCAAGTAGAGAAACAGTAACCAGGATTGCATAGCATTTCTGTAGTGCTAATTTAGAAATTTTGTTTGTAGTATTAATTTGGAAATATAATATTACACCTCTGCGTTGAGCACTTCTCAGTTTGCAACTTTTTGGTAATAAGAATTTTGCTTGGAAATGGGGAGAAACCTGGGAAAAGTGAGGAAATTCAGAAGCAGTGATTTGTTAACACTGATTTAGCAACAATTACACTACCATCGGATAAACATAGCATATGAAAGGCAGCTGCACCAATTCATGTGCATATGTGGTCTCATGGCTGTTTTAATGCCCCTATGGCATGATTATTTGGCATACCATAATGAGCAACCGCCTTGTTGTTAAGTAACATCATCTGTCATTTAATGATGCTACTGTCCTTGGTGTGATTGTTCAGATGAGGGTGAGAACCAACCAGCTGTCTTAAACACAATTTTATTGGTCTTGTTTGCATTATCCTGTTCCATGCTTGCTCAGGTTGTATTCAAGCTTTTCAGTGCTTGGTATAGTTCTTCCTCTGCTTTTGCATGTGCATAATATGTAAAGATGCCAGCTAATGGATATAATGTAAACTGCAGTTACTTTGCGTTGATTTGTTGGGCATTTATTTTTTTAAAGTGACACTAAAGGAAAATATTTAGTCCAGCTAAACTGATAGATCAATGCTCGAGGATGCCTAAGGTGTCAATCTTATCATGAGCAAAGCTTTAGTAATCGCCAAATTGAGGTAGTTGCAGGACATTATTTACGACTCACAAGGGTCAATCAAGTACTAGCTGATGATGTAGGCACTCCTCTTTTTATTTTGTCAACTCAACTCAACTTGTAATAAAAAGATAATTGCTTTGCGTTTATAAGATGGAAAAAAATGCTGCTTGTCCAATAAGTAATTTACATTACCCTTGACAACGGTGCGGACGGTCAATAGCTTCCACTTTCGCTGCGTCTGCACCACCCGCACCTTCGCATTTCACTAGTTTTCCTTATCATGTAGTGCTGCGCTGGTTTTGCTGGCTTGCGAAACTCACACAAAATGCAAGTAGGAGAGATTTTTGCATCTAAGTGATGTCGCGGGATGCCAGAATGATCCACACCACTTAAGGAAAAGCAGCTGCAGCAGTGAATCTAACATACTCTTGGCTCGGTTTCTCCACGGCCACATGTTTGCGTTTTGCACAAAAAACTGTAGCGCCATCTGTCGGGCGGCAATAGCATATGCAACATCGCCACTCTCCCGCTCGCAGGCTGACGATTTGAATTTCGTTATCCGCAACCTTAGACGCGATTTTTTCTTGAACGAACTTTCTTGGTGCGAAACAAACGCTGTGAGATTTCTAGAATGGTATTTTAACAGTCTACGTGGACTTCATATTTGCCTTTAGTGTCCCTTTAAGGTAAGTAAACATATTTTTCTGTGCTTACATTCTATTTCATTTATGTGGGCTCTTAAAAAGAAAAGAAAAAGAAAACAAACCACCACTGCCTATACTTCTTTCATCTTGAGAAAGATTCCTGCAATTTGTTTTTTCAGATAGGCGTGTAGTGATGTCATTACATTTTCTTCTGCGCTTTCTAACCCTTGATCAACATCCCTTTACACTTGTTCAATTCCTGTAGGCGCAGGTAATGCCTGTGAAGTGCCCTAAATGTATGATTTTCGATCATTCCCTTCAGCCATTGTTTATGTTTCTCTTCAAGGGCAATTTCTGGCTGGCTTCAAGGCATTGCCTCTGTTGTTCATATTATGATACATGACAACCGTTCTTCATAGAAATTTCATAGGACATCCTTGAGCATACTTTCACTTCTTTAAAAAACTTCTTGGGGGCCCTACGACTCTCTTGACCTGGTTGCTGCCAAAGCTTGGCAACAAAATGTTTCGATATTAAGTTCTTCAAAAAAATATATATATATTTATGTATTTCTCAGGTTTCTAGCAAAACACTTCATTAAGCTCTTTCATTGCTACTTTTCATGAAATTTTGTCAATTCTACTCAGTCTCAGTATTGTACCTTGGTGAGTGATGGTTGTAGAAAAGGAGCTAAAACAATTTACTTGGAGAACCAGTCAATGGATTCCTCTAATGGTTGAGCAGCCTAGAGGTAATAAGTTTCATATGTGGGAGGTTTTCTTTTTCAGTAGCCCTTGTACTGTGGGTAATCTTGGCCTGAATGAAGGTATTCTAAGCTGTACTGTTCACTCAGAAGGAACATATTGAAACAGCCCCAACAGCCTTGGGTATGCAGACACTGTAGATGCCCTTTTTTTTTCCCCCTTATTGGGTAGTAACTGCTGACTTATGTGCACAATTTTCCTAATTGTAGTATTGTTGTTAAAAAGCAGATTTCTGTAACAACTGTACTTTCTTTCTAGGATTGGGGCCCTTGAAACCTATAATGAACCAGAGCCTATAGCTTTTTTCTAGCAAAAGCGGCCTTCAAGGGGCTTACATTGGTTATGTTGTTTTGCACTGTTGCAGCAACCGGTCAGAAGCTCTGATCTGCCCAGCATTGATGAGGAGATTTCCACAATATTCCCTAATGGTTCTGTGAGCCCCATAGCGAACACACCAACCAAGGTGAATCGCCGGTCTAATCTTAACTTACCAGTTTGAAGATTTTTATGGGTGGAGATGGGTTTCCAAATTGCATGCAATTCTTATATCCCTGCTACCTCATCTTGAATTTTGAGTATTCGGTGGAGCCGGCATGATTTTTCTAAGTTGTGCGCAAGGAAACAAACCAGATATGTTTTCTTTTTGATGCCTCATTCCAGCTGTAAATCGCCATAATTGTTTGCAGAGTAGTGTGTTATAGATAGTGCATTCGTGCTTCATGGTCCTTTTCTGTAGAGCTGGACAAGCAGTCATTTGTTATCTCCACTGTTTACTGCAGAAATTTTTTCAGTGCACAGATGTAAAGGTAGCATGCTTACCTTCGGGTTGTACCCAAGGCATGTGGGCAGCTTAAATAGGTTGCACAATGTCAATTTGACATTTGCATGGTTCTCACTCTGTCTGCATTGTTTCCCACTGTCATCTACAGGCTCTCCCCGCCCCCCTCCTTCTTTTTCCCCGTTCTCCATCTGTGATTTCATGTGTGTTGTGTTTCATAACACCTGATCAAATAAAGCAGCATTTGAGCCGCTGACGTGGCTCGCTGTTTGCGTTAGACACCCTCAATTGCCAAGGCTTAGTAAGGGCAACAAAGAAAAGGCTAATAAGATGCAGGAGGAGTGTGTAAGGTTCAGTTAAAACATAGTGCCACTCATAGCAGTGTGCTTGTATAAACTTAATTATTCTTCCTTGTCTTTATCTACATCACTTGCACTTCACCCATGTGTTTATGTGAACTATTGCACAATCACATAATTACTGAGAAAATTAGGGCGGTTTGGAGGGAGTGTTTCACTGCAGCACTGGAGGCAGTGCTGCTAATTGCATGCTCCCCCATTGCGACCGTTACTGGAGAATTCTGCTCAGACTCACCTAAATACAGTATGATGTATAGCAGGGTTTCATCACGAATGCTGTTACATATTTAACATATGTTCTGTTTTGATTTACTATGTTAAATCAATCTCATTTGATTTACTGTCTTCCCATCTTAAGTTCAGATAGACCAGTAAGTATGCCACCTGCTCCAAATTGTGAATTTTTGTTTCCAAGCTGCTTCAAGAGCATACTCAGGAGTGCTATATACACAGAGAAATATTTCGTCCATCATGGGTTTTCATTCTTGTTGCGAAATGCAAGTTTGCTTTTATAGGTCTGAGGGAAAAAATTGTTGTCTTGATTGGTACCGGAATTCGCATTAGTAACCTTGTATTCAGAAAGGAAGGAAGAGGGGCTTGTATTAATGTGTTGGATATACCTGCAGAGAGTGAGTAGGTCTGTTTCACTTCCAGCTGCACATTCCTTTTTTCCTGCTTGACTTTTTGAGCTCGGTACAGCATGGCATAAAACCTAACAGTTGTTTATTTGCAAGTAACTGATGACACTTAAATCGCTGCATCACTATTTTCGCACATAATTGCGCTGTAGCTGTTATGCCCATTATTCATGCTTTTGCAGCCTGGTGTGTAAAGAATTTTCAAAGCTACTAACAATGAACATTAAAGTGTATGAAGTGTCTTTATGAAAGGGAAAGTTGGCATATACTTCAAAGTAGCATCCAGCTACAGAAGAAATGGATACTGATTCCTCAGAAAAAAGGACGCTTTCCAGTTGAAAAGCTCATCCCGTTCCAGCAATCAAACCCTGCACTATCTTTTCCAGGGCAGTCACTACGCTATCTGTACCAACTGGGGTACTTGGCAGTATCAGTTCAAATGAATGGTGGCTTGTTGATTTAAGTGGATGTAATGTTGCCTTTCATGGATCTACATCGACCATGTGTGTTTCTGCAGAACTCATTTGCCTAATAAAGTGTCTTTGGTCAATTTTGCTAGCGCTGCTACTTCCATTTTATTACTGCCAGACTACTTAGTACGAAGTCTGATTTGTTAGACCTAGAAATGCTCGTGAGAGAGCTCAGCATACACTAAGACACTTTGCGTTTATTCTAGTCAACCTGGAGAAGGCAAAAAGCATGGCAAAGGCCACTCTGCCATGTGGTGGCAGGCCTTTGGGAATGTGAGAGCATCTCGCGGTCATAACGGAAAGATGAAGCAGCTACTCACAGGTGTCACGAGTATCTGACTCACAATTCCCATCGGCCCCGAAGAGCACATCTTTGTCTTTATGTCCGTTTTATGTCCATCCAGTCTGTTGGAATTCAGTTCCCATGTTGTCTCTCTGGTTTGACACAGTGCTACTTACAGTAAACTTCATTTCCTTTCTCAATGACTTCATTAAGAATATGTAATATGTACAGTGTGTAAATTCAATGCAGTGCACTTTTGAAAATTCCTTAGCACTTGCTGCGTGCTTTTGGGCAAAGCATCGAGGGAATAGCGAATTATTCTAGTGGGACTTTCCTTTGCATATTATGTTTCAATCGACAAAGCGATGACATATCGTTAGTTGTCTGCAGAAAGAGGCTCAGTATACAGGCATTCGTGTCTTACCTGGATTTCAGTAGGTACTGGCATACCATTAAATGGTGTCTCTAGTTCTGGCCCATATTATTTATGAAACACTGTGCAGAAGATTTACATCCTTATTATTGTAGACCACTACCAGACTTATTGCTCTCTTTTATGTGTGTCTCGAAGAGTTTAATCTAAGGTTGCCCTTCGTTCACATCCATCCAGGGCAAAGGAATACACAGTAAACTCGCGTTAAGTCAGTCTGATTTCTCGAAAGACTGGTTAAGGCAAAATTTTTGTCTGACTTGGTGTCAACTCCATATATTTTTCACCTCCTATCTCAAAATGTTTGTGCACCTCACTTAGAATATCTCAAAATCTCTACTGCAAAAATGTTGAGAAAAGGTTGCTACCAGAGGCTTCCATATTTAATGTGTTGCTACGATAACATCACAAAGTGACAGAACCACAAATTTGTAGTGAATTCCACTTAATTCTGCACCACTCTCATCATCTGCCGTTCACGACTGGCTGCGATATCGTTGGTAATAGACTATTTTATTTGAGAGCTGCTTAGTGCCACTCCACTCGGATTTGACGCACTGAAACACTGCAGGGAATTGCGTAGCTTTCGTATTTGATAAGTGCTTCTTGCAGAGAGACAAGTGGCGCGCTATCAGCTTGACTGCAAAACAAACCAGAAGCCAAGTAGACATTCCCTCATTTGTAACATCCTGGCTCTTTGCGAGGATTGCTTGCCCGTAGATGCCCGACGTGTCGGGTGCCGAGTCACACAATATCTCGCAAAAGTGATCTACTGAAAATATCTCTGTTTATTGAGCTGTTGCAAAAAATTTTGCGTCTACTGGCGCTTACTTCAGAAGGCTCTATGTGGTCTATGCGCAGCCAGGGATTTATATCTTCGTGAATTCACTTATCTAGAAGTTTTTCCTGGATTTTAAAACTTCCAGTTAACGAAGTTTTACTTCTATATCTGCGGTTGCGTTTAGTTAACATCCATTCAGGGCAAAGGAATATATATATATATTCCTTTGCCCTGAATTGCCAAGCATTAAATGCACTTGTCTTAAATAATAAATTATTGCATTGATAATGCAGTTGGACATGAAAGTGCTTTAGTTACATTTAATATCCCACTATAAGCATACATGCTGATATTGGCAGAAAAAAAGTACAATTTGCGATCATGTCTATGCAAAAACATAACGCAATTGCGATTCCTTCAACAGGGCAGTAAAAAGTCTCCTCTGAATTTTTACGGCCTGTTAGCTGCTTGTCGTCCTGATACTGGCATGGGAACAACAGTAATTTACACAAGCACTTTGCACCGTCGCTAATATACAACCGTGCAATCAATGTGATTTCATGTTGGCTTGTCGGCTGCGATCCTAGCTAGCCAACCTGCAATTCAGAATGGGCCATTTAAGCATGGAGAAAACAAGGTTACCTTTTGTTGTTGTTTTTCTATGCATTTCAAGTCGCACTTGCTAAGTAGTCAGTTTCATTATAGCAGGAACATTTTTTTAGTATTATAGCACAAGAATACACTGACCAAACTGTATGCTTACTTAATTTGTGTTTGTTAGATTAAGGTGCAGCTTTGTCGGTAATAAATGATTGAAAGTAAATCAAATTGGGCACACGTACCACTTGCTGTTAGCTTTATGCAACAGCAACGACCAGCTCAAGCTGATGCAGAGAGCTGAGAAGATGGCAAGAGCCAGTGGAGCCCTGGACTAGGGGCCCTGACCATTAGCAATTCTTCTGATTATTCTTTTAATAAGCTTTAGCTGTCTGTCTATCTATCTATTTATGCAACAGCTGTATTTTGTTAGAGGTTACTAATTATCTGTGCCAATCTCTGCTGCGTGTCATGGCAGAAAGTTTGGATGCTGACGACCACTTTCCCTTCTCTCGTTTCATGAAGGGCCCGCCACCTGCAAGAGTGGCTGCCTCCGAAGATGAGGTAGAAGAGGCACCAGCAACCCCTACTGTGACACCAGTGAAGACGCCCAAGACACCAAAGGAACCAGCTACAACTGACAAAGAGCCAAAGCGGAGAAAAAGAGAGGTGAAGAGCTGCTTAATTTAAATTGTTTTCTCCCAAATTGGAGGCCATGCTGAAGTCTTTGAGATTGCGCCATATTGTAGTTTAAGAGTATTCTGTAATAGTCCACCTAGTCGACTACATTTCGGTCGCTGCTGAATGGCTGGAGCTGTATCAGTGAAGAGAAGACGGGCACCCCCACTTAGTCTCGTCTTCGCTGGTTCAGCTCCAGCCAGTCAGCAGCAACCGAAATGGACAGTTCACTAGGTAGACTTTTACAGAATTTTGGGTTACACCAAACATGGCACTAATTTCTGACATCATGGTGCACTGATTTTTCAAATATGTACTTAGTCTACAGCTGCCGCCTTGTGACCATTAAAGTTGGCTTCACTTTAGCTGCACACGTGTTAAGCCGTTCACAAGCACATCGCACGCTGCAACACAAGCAAGGCTTGCTCTCTAAATAAGATCTACCATTTTCAAAACTCTAATTCATTGGAACTCACTCGCGTAAAGTGAAGTAGAAGATAATGTTACGTCATCGTGCTTCCCATGCATCCGGCTAAATTATTCTGTCACTTTGAGGACCAACATAAAAGTGAAACACATTGGTATGTTTTGCAGGGTGATCTTTTTTGTTTCACATCTGCTAACATATTAACCGTTCATGGATGCCTCTCTGACCTCCTGTTATTGTTTTGTGGGTTCTCAGCCGTGTGCCAAAAACATGGCACACATGCCGCATCATGTCAACTCTTGCAGAGTACAGCAGATTGTGACATCGTCTTTGGCCTCCATCCTTGTGTCCTAGGTCAAGTGTGCCCTTGTTAAAGAGAATCATATTTCTCGACAACTAAAAGTTGGTGCCTTTAAATGAACTTCATTCTTGTAGTGCAGAAAGTTCTCCGTGTCTTCAGAAGCGTAGAATGTGCAGAATAATGTGTTGTTTATAATTACCGCGGCAGAGGTAGTCACCTGTAGGTAGATACTGAAAGAACCAGTAGGAGAAATACAATATATTATCCAAGTCTAGTTTAGTCCAAATGGCAAATTTACCAGTTTGATTGTCTCATTCAAAATCAACATTTAGATTTCCAGGACTAAGTGCCCGTTCCATTCCAACTTATTATGGAAGCTTTGGCTCCCATTTTATTTCCATTCCGGGTGTTTAAAAATGCAGAATTATTCCAGGATCGATCCAACTCCGGATTTTCCACTTTGCAACTCTGGTCTTGAGTAAAACATAATTAAATTTGGAACAGAGACTCCACAGCTCTGAATCACTGACTGTAGGCTGCACTAACCATCTTCAATGGCAGCAGCCTCCTTGCATGAAGTGCGAACACCAGAAGCCAGAACCTCCTCATAGAAGGGGAAAGTGCTTGGACATTGTTCTTCATAAGCGCATCCCACATGTGGTCACATGCTGGTGCACATATTTTGCGACAGGCCCAAGCATAATGCCACGTAGCTGCTTGCTCTGCTTTGCTTCGGGCGCTGGGGTCTCTGCACTGTTGAAATGCACAAGCATGGTTCCGTGTAGTTATGCAACGAGACTCTGCCTTCTCAGACTCTGTAAAGTGGTGTGATGGCCCTGGCTGTTTGTCTGGGAACCTAGGCTTGAAAAGAGCCATGCCTGTTATTCGTGTTTACTAGAAATGGCACTTACTCACCTCGAGGAATTAGCCAAGAAGCACACTTGAGCTCGGTATTGTATATCTCGGGGCCTAGGAAATGACCTATACACATTGGTTTTTGTTAAACCCGGTCATAGGACATATCGTAACAGCACTGTTTATAGTGTAGCCACATGACAGTATAAATTTAAAAACAAGAAAATAAACAAAAAATATAGAGGGCCCCAAACCACCTCTGGTAATTCAGAAAACAATTGCGTGCTTCTCTCAGGCTTTTTCAGTCACTTCTTCACACATCATGACACCGGCAGGTTTATGCACTTGATGTCACCAGGATAAAAGCTGCTAATTGGTCCACATATGAGGGACATCCGTCGTGAACCACCAGTTAATACATACATTCCCATCCAAAGCTCTTCCTCGTCATATCACTTGCCTGTCATTTACAATCTACTGATTTCACATTCATTGTGTATAACGGGTTTTGGACTGCACATGCAGTGGCAACATGTACCTGAAAAGTGCAGAATCCTGTGCGCAAGTCGATTGTTTTCAAACAAGAAAAGAGCGCCAACATAAGTTCAGTACTAACGTAGTGTCTACATGCCTTCTGGAGAAATATATGGCAAGTAGGAGAGAATGCGACGAGCAGGGTAGCAAAAATGAGAGAGAAAGCGCTCGCTCTCCTGTAAACTCAGAAAGCCTTAAAGGCCATTTGAAGGGGCCATAGTGGCATGTTGGATGCACCCTTGGGTTTAGTAGTGTTGTACTACTAAGTTCGAGGGCGCAGCATCGAATCCTGGCCGTGGCAGCTGCATATCGATGGGGGTGAAATTCAAAAACGTCTGTGTATCATGCATTAGGTGCACATTAAAAATCCCAGGTGGTGAAAATTAATCCGGAGTTCCTCACTACGGCATGCCTCAAAATCAAATTGGAGTTTTGGCACGTAAAACCCCGGAGTTTGATTTTTTTTCCTCTTCTCTCTCTCTCTCTTTTTTTTTACGAATTTCGATTTCATCCCCTAAGCTCAAACGGAAATTTTCCACTGGCTTTTTATTGGCCTTACACTGGCCTACCACTCTTAATAGTTTGTCACCTTCCATCTGCATGCACATTATTTGAGACTTGAACTCCATTGACTACTGTCAAGGAATGCAGTGGCGTCCAGCGAGTGTAATGTTGTGAAGCTCCTGGCTTCCATAGCTTAAACACAATGTCTGAATAAAATTTTTCCGTCAGTCAGTGCTCGAAACTTGCTGGGCTAGAACCGAATAAAAATTACCTTTTTACAGGACCTGGTAGCCAAATGGCTGAGAATGCCCTACCACAGCCAGCGTTGCACTGCTGAACATGCGGTCGTGGGTACGTTTGCCAGTCGCACTGGCCGGATTCCAATAAGGGTGGAAGGCAAACACTTGTGTACCATGCTATGGGTGTACATTAAGGAACTCTGGGGGTAAATACTAATCTGGATCCCTTTACTGTGGCACCTCTCATATTCCACTGTGCAGCTTCGAAACATTGAACCCCACAATTTTATAGTACCACTGTTTGCAAAAGTGGTGCAATTTGTGCTCGTTACAACGAACCCTCGTACAACACTTTCGGATATAACGAACCATATTTCAACCTTAGTTTTCTCTGTTTTATTAATGCAACGAAATTTGCTTTTAACGGAATGTGCTACAATGGACTATTGGCTACAGCAGACGAAAGTAGCAGCAATTTTTGTCAAGATTGGTCGTATAGAAAGAATTTTGCCATGCCGACACAGGCTGACAATTTACTTATGAGGGTAAGTTGACGATCACGGCTCAATATCACGTGCACAAGGGAGGAAGACGGCTTGCAAGCGCAGTCTTCGTTCGCAAACGAGGCACAGGGGGGTCTACTCCAGTGGCTATATGCGGTGTGCTTTCTACGTTGAGTTCGCGTCGAAGCAAGAGACAACGCGATGAACGGTTCGCTCGCTGCTGCTGACGCGCTTCCTCAAACCAACATTTTAACAGCGACTTTCCGCGGTGATTGAGCGAAACGTGTTGATGTTTATCTCTGCACGTGTGACACCGTGCTTGTTAATTTAGTTAGCAAATATTTACAACTTTATATGGCCTATAACACTACTATCCCTACTTCACACAGCTGTTTACTAACTACTCACTCTTTGCATTAACGTTGTTACAAATTGCGACCAAAGTTTCGGAAGCGAGGCTCTTTGAATAAAACAGACACATTTCGTCAGATTATCAGGGTCCGTTGTAACGAGAGTCGACTGTACCTGTCACATCGTATGCACAGATTTTGTCTATGAAACAGTTGTCCAGCATCAAAAGTTGTGCTTGCCATATGCATGGGCTCTCTGAAGCATGTGATGGTACCATGCCATAGTCCAGAAGTAGGACATTTAAATATTGCTAGGTTGCTGTAGTTGCGTTGCACTGGACTTCCTTTTTAACCATACTACTGAACTTGTGAACATTGATAGCCCTTTTTGACAACATGCAGTTTTGTGACACCATGTTTTTACAGTCGCAGGACCAGTCACATCGGGCATCCAAGCGAACCTCTTCTGAAAGCAGCAGCACAAGCTCGGCACCCACAAAAAGAAACAAAGCAGCAGCGGCTGAAAAGACTTCCTCGGTGGCAGCTGCAACACCAAATAACAATGCAGCTGGCCTCAACAGTGTGTCAAATGCCACTTCATCGTCATCCAAGTCCAGCTCCAACCTTCTGAGGCAGTCTTACGTCACAAGGCCTGTAAGTGCAGCTATGGCCATGGTATCTTATGACCATGGTATTTGACTATTTTTTATCCTTGCTTGCCCTTCTTGGTTACATGTTTGTAAATAGCGTAAAAAATTGCCTCCACTGCACTAAACAAAGCTGCAGATGACATTCACGGAATCAATAACCGCCGCTAAAGCGGACGCTTGACTCCAAAAATTTGGACTTGATGGACATTCCGGACTTCCTAAATGCACAGTTAGAATTCCCATTTAGCTAATGCATTTTCTCAGCTGATTTTTCGCATGAATTGAGGTCCCAAAGTTCAATTTACTGCACTTAATCACACGTTCCGAGCCACACTACGAGTACTTAGAGGCCGCCATGTTGGGTTTTTCGCTGGCTTGGCTTCCAGTGGCCCGCTCTATAGCCTCAAAAATTGGGAAGCGCACGCTATTCAATAGAGAGCGTTCACCATCCTCGAGTCTCGGAGGCCATGCCCACTCTTTTTTGGCTGACAAAACACTCCAGGGGACGGCGCCTTTTTTTTTTTTTTTTTTCCCCCATCATCACCATCGTCATAATCACTTAATGTGTGATCTGTGTATGTTTTTAGACACTAAGGTTTCAGTTGCTATTCTGCACGTGGTGTGTCCATTTGGTAGGTGTGCCTCTGGTGCATTGTCGCATCATTGTGTGTGTGTACGTGGCTTCACATTGGTGTGATCGATGCCACCTCCTGTGCGTTTGCAAGAGCCAAGCGGTGCGAAGCTCATTTCTTCGATCTCCTTGGCAAACCCCGTTAAAGATCGCCAACTCAGTGTCGCACTTGTCGAGTGTATACGGAGACGTCACTCTTGCACAAATCGAAGAAAGTCTCATCGCCTCCAAGCGTAGTATGAGGCAGGGCATTATAAAGAGATATTTAAGCCACTCTAAGCCTTACTTCTTTTTTATTTATTTATGTATTTATTTTGATCTACTAGGGTCAATTTTTTTCTTGCAGATTTCAATTCGTCTGAGGGACCTATTTCGAAAAAATATTTTGCGTTGGTATATATACTGTTTATTCATGAATAACAATAAAAAAGGGAAATGAGCTTATAAGAATTAAAAATTTGATGCATGGTTATACACATAAGGCTTACAAAATGTGCACATGAGAATATTTCGCAAGTGTCGAATGTTCCTGCTTTTAGACTAATATTTACGTCCATAGCGTAATTGAGCTGCGTAGGTGAGCACACTCAAGAAAACTGGTTGTGTGCCTGTCAGAAAAGCAAAACGTGTGACAAACTTCCGCTAATCTTCATCTTATCGCCAACCAGAGGCAATTAGTTTTCACGAGTCTCCAAAAAAGAAAAGGAAATGCATGCACGGCGGCATCCTTCTTATGCGCGCCCCTGTGAGCACTAAATGAGCGAGAAACAGGAGGTCGTCCTTTGATCGATTAGTAACAAGGTAGCCATCAGTTTTGCGAGCGCAAGAAGCCGAAACCGCCCGCGGAACAACCCAAACCGACGCCCGCCCGCGCGCATGCCAATGCGCAAGCCGTAGTATGTAGATGCGCCGGAGCAAACTATCTCTACGAAAATTCGAATTATACAAAATTCGAAGCACCGACCCGCAATGCATGGCGCAGAGACAAAAAGGTGCCCACGCCACTGCGCCGATGGTCGCAGACTGCCATTCATAGTGTTCAAAACGGCACGCAGGTTGGGGATCGTTCTGCACATGCTCCGAAGAGACCAGTTGATGTCGCGAGCGTCAAAGTCCAGAGGGGACACGGCACTTCGGCTCATACAGTAAAAGCTCATTAATTCTCAACTCATTAATCCAATATTTCGGATAAATCGAAGTAGTCGCCGCGGTCCGTCCAGCAGTGTATTGAAAGCAATATGTAACACCCCACTTATTCACTTTGAAATTCGTACCGCAACTGATAATCTGAACTCCACGCCCTCATGGATAGGGAGAGTGCTAATGCACAGGAGCATGTTGGCGATGCTGCCGTCACCACGCAGCTTTGCATTTTCCATCTTCGGTCCCTTGTTTAGGCCTGACTGGAGAGAGGCGCATTTGCGCTTGGCCAGGCATGGCCAACACCTCTGTTGCAAGTCGCTTCTCTCCCGTGAGGTTCCGTACAAAGCTCAAGGGCGATAAAATCGTTGCCATGAACTGTATGCTGTATGTGCAAGCGAAACCATGCGAGGGTGAGCCGGCATACGTGGCTCATGCACAATTAACAAGCTTTTACTCTATCCCAGCGATGCTGAGATACATGTAATAGCCACGAATCTCAAAGGCTATGCTTTTTGGTACTGCAGGCGCTGATAAACTTCACAGCCGCCACGTTTCACACGTTACCTGGGGCCGCTTCTCGGCACAACACCTCGCAAACAAAGAGCATAGCTTCCAAGATGTAAAGAAAAAAGAAACATGCAGCGTCGCGGCTGCGTTTTTATTTTGAAGCCTTCAGAGAGGGAGAGACCTGACCTGCAACAGAGGCATTAACCATGCCTGGCCAGGCGCATGTGCGTCTCTCTGCAGTAAGGCCTAAACAAAGAGCCGCAGATTAAAAGACAAAAGCTGCGCGGCCCATGTGGCACCGCCAGCGTCTCCAACATGGTTTTGCACACTAGAACTCTTTCCATCCACGATGGCACGCAGTTCGAATTATCGCAGCGGATTACAGTGTGAATCAGTGGGATGCGTTACATATTGCTTTTAACACATTGTTCGACAGACTGCGGTGGCTTCTTCAAATTATCCGAAATTTCGAATTAACGAGTTGTGAATCAACAAGCCTTTACTGTATAGGACAAGCCAACACCAATGTAACATGAAAGAAATAAATGGTGCGCACGTGTCAATCTAGATATATGACATAAGCTGATTGCTCAGGTTTACAATTCCATGGCTGTGCCAACAGAGCAGTGCAACCCACAAATTTCTCTTAGTGCTCGTTGCTGAACCCAAGTGCGCTCTAAACAAAATTCTTTTACGCTTGCATCCAGCAACAAAGGTTGTGCAAAACAAAACGCATCCTGAGCTCTCGCAGCACACTCGGAGAGTGCTGATAAACCAAGTCGTTGACAAAAATATAAGAGCAGGGCAGGAAGTTGCGAACTTTTTAACTCATGTACAGCAGCTTATTGTGGCTGTATGTAATTACACTGCTCAGCATGTACCGTACAGCACATACGTCACTGTATTTTATTCTGGCAGAGTACACAATTCACTTCATAAGTGCAGCATTTTGTTCGCACAGAATGCTAAAGGCGGTAGAGTAATAATACAGTGTGGCTATGACCGTTGTGACAGCAGCATGGCCGCTTTGGTGCGTTGCCAGGCAGCTGAAAGCTCTGGGGACTTTTAAATTGTCGTATCAGACCAGTTACTTGCAGCATCCTATGCAGCCAGATTTGAGCATGAAAAGTGCTCAATGATTAATAAATCTTCATTCTGAACTAGGATGCGTCTTGTATCTTGTAAAATTTCTCATTAAAATGAGATTTGAAATTCATCTGTTCATATAGTAATCTCAAGATAAATTTGAATTATTTTGTTAGGTCGATTAATTCATTATGATCTGTTTCATTACAACCAGGACAGATGCAGTCTTGCTTCTTTATCTCCCTTGACCAGTCACTTGCGCTCTCTACATGGTGCGAAAATGCACTTTTTGTCGTCCAGGCAGTGTGCTGTGCAAGGTATACATGACTCCTTTCATGTAGGAAGGTTATAACAGCAGTAACATGTTGCCTTTACACGTGGATGACAGGTGACGCCACCCCTGGATGTGGAGAGGATATCAGACGTCTTGCGGTCAAAACATGTCAGCCCATCGAACCTCAAGTTTGGGTTTCTGGGATTGGGCAACATGGGCCAGGGAATGGTCAAGAACCTCATCAACTCGGGTCACCACATCACTGTGTGGAACAGGACGCCTTCCAAGGTCTGGTGCACCTTTTATCTTCACCTGAGCTGTTGAGGTATAGGTGCCACAGAAAGTGAGAGAATGGGCTAGGTACTATGCCTTAGTTTAATGCGATTAGCATTCTTAGTATATAGGCACAAAGTTGATGAAGTAGACTATCTTCTAGCCTCTTTACGCCACTCTTCCCACTAACCCGAGTTGTATGGATGTGCTGTTAACGTAGACACTATGCACGGCTCAACCTCCAAAGGATTTACAGTCGCCAACTGATAATGCAAACTTGGCGGTACTGTAAAGTTTCCAATATTGGACTTGGCAGGGAATGAGCGACCTATACCACCAGTGGCCGAAAAAGGTGTGTCGTATTCTCGGATGGTCACTTTCAGGGATGCCTTCTCCTTCGCAAGATTTTGTGTTACCAACACCAGACACGTCAGCGTCTGCGAGTGGTGGCGTTCTTGGCACAGTGCCAAGCGCGCTGTCTCGTCACAGTACAGGATCGTGGTCACCCCTCGATGTGTCCAGTGCCGCAAAACTGAAAGTATCTTAAAAATATATCTTCAGAGAATGCACCCAAAGCTTATATATGTGTTGCTGCACGCAGGTATGCTTACCTGTGTGGTCAGTTGCAATCGCTATGAATGGACTAAAGTACAATCGATGCATGCACTGCATCCTCATCCCCTGGCAACATAATTGTCCATTGAGCTGCATTGAGCAAAAGTGTGCAGCTAGGCAGTCTGACGCCGTCAATGTTTTTCTTTAAGATCACCAAAGCGGTAACATATAATGTGGGAACAAGGACGTATCAAAGGAGATTATAATACATAATTGTCTGTGAGCCCTTTGCTGGGACCAGCCTTTAGCAACTTTATACCCAGGAAAACGTATGAACGATTCATCTGGGTTATAGGGCATATGTTGGTTGCTGTTTTGTGGGGAAGACGTGGGCCACTGGGTATGTGCCCGAATAGACAATTTGCTGCTGGTTGCAGTCTGGCCCAGTAGGCAACTTGGCCCACTGGATATGTGCCCAGGCAGACAATTTAAACTCCATAATTGCATCACGTAAACGTAATACTGTATTTACTCGAATCTACCGCTCACTTTTTTCTCAATAAAACGGGCCTAAAAATTGCGCGCGCATTAGAATTGAGTATGATCCTAAATGTGATACCATCTCGCTATCAGCATTTCAAGATGGCCACTTCGTGTGGGCATCGAGCTTAGCTGCCGTAGCTTCATCCATGTGCTGTAGTACGTGTCCTTAGGTTAGTCCACCGTCCGTCTTCCCATTTTTGCATTTGCTCTGTAAGCACGGAAGTGCCAACTGCGAAGACACTGAGTGTTCACGATACCCCAATTAAAAGGAAGGTGATCACCTATGCAGAAACAGGCAGAAATCGGGCCGCATCACAGGTGTTCGGAGTTCCCGAAACTTGCGTGCGGGACTCGCGCAAACAGGAGAAGCGTTTTACTCCGACGGCTGCGGCATAGACACGGCCGCACGGACCCTATCTTGAAAGCGATCTGCAATGGAGACAGTCAATGCACCCAGGCACACCGCGTTGTGTTCTCGTCACTTAGTTCACGGTGAAGTGAGAGGTCGCACAAAGGTCCATTTGCTTGCCTCTGCTACTACTGCACTTTCTCACTGCAGCTTTACTGATAAAAAATTTCCGCGGTCATTGAGTGAGACGTGTTCATGTTTGCTTGTGCGCATGTGGCACCATGCTTATTAATTTAGTTACTAAGTGGATGTTTAAAAGTTTATACGGCCGGTCAAACTACTATCCTTACTTTTCTTATAGCTGTCTACTAATTTGCTATCGCATTCAATGCTTCATCTTTCAATGCTTCAACAGCGACTTTTTTTATTTATCGCAACTTTAGTGCATTGGGAGCAAATCTTTGTTTTTCAAGTTACAGAAAGTTGTATTTCTGTATGACATAATGAGGTGTGCAGTACTGTAAAGGAGTTTTATTTTTTTAGGTCACAGAAAACAGGTGTGCGTTAGAATCGAGTAAATACGGTAATAGTAAACAGGGCTAGTTGGTACTGGTTCATGTTTTAAGGGCAGCACTATAGTTGAAACAAATGAAAAACACAATACGTATTTTTAGTGAGCCGTGCGGTTAGCACTTCACATCCATAAACTTTTACCTGATAAAATCCGCCAGTTAAAAGGTGGCACTTTGTTCGTTGCTATGTGTCATTGTTCCATATCAGCCATGGCACTGCCCTTAAAGAGGTACATTGTAACGAAACATTGCCAATCTGTTAAAGAGGCTGTACCTGTGAGCCAGATGTTATTGCACTGCATGCAGCAGGGAATTTACACTATTGTGTCAAAAACAGTTAAAGATTGCTTCGTAATGTCATCATCACAAGCACCAACAACTATTTGCTGATTTCATGATCGCGAGAACATTCTCTGTAATAAGGAATTGCTAATTTTGAGTTGCTGTATTGGCACGATTCTAATGTGCACACTTTATTGAATAAAAAGTGTGTTCAAATTTGCATGCACATTACAATCGTAATTAATTCTACTCAACATCAAAAAGAAAACCAATTCTTACTTTTAAAAAAAGCTCAATGCAAGGTAGCTAGCCACACTGCCATCGAACGGGCGTTGTTTGTCTATGCCTTGGTTTGCCGTCACCATTTTCCAGTTTGCTGTGTATGCCTGTCATAGTGCTTCTGCTCAACCACCTTTTGTCAGTGGCAGGATGGAAGAAAAACGACGTTTGTCTTTGTATGTTCCATAAAATCGTTCCTGCACGGTATGACTCTACTAAAATTTCGTTACTTGATGTGTGCAGTAGAATTGGCACTAAGTTATATTTTTGGATATTTGGGCAGTAATATAACTGCATATTGCAATCGGGGACGCGGTGGAATTGTGCAAATACAGTAAATAAGTAACAAATATATATGTCTGTGATCTGCTTGAGTAGATGTCGCAGCCAGCGCTGGGTGCCGCGACAACCCTGTTGCCAGTGAGACGCTCAACTTTTGGGCGGAGCCTTGCCCCTTGCCATCTCCCCTGTGTAGCTTCCAGCACACTAGTGCAAAAGAAAGAAGGGTGGAAGCTGCTCATCGGTGCAATGACTACGTCTAACTTTGCTTATGCGTGAAGGATTTGAGACATTTTTACTTCAGGAGATTCGTGAGGCGACATCCTTTAATAGTGAGGCCGTTCTATGATTACAGTGCAGCCCATTTCTAATGATACCACATATAATGATATATCAGTTACAAAGATGAGTCGACTTCAGAGTATCAATTTATGCGTTAGGGCTATAAGAAAAAAAGCCATATATAACGATATGTTACTCACCGCATATTGGATATGACTGTGAATTGTGACGATATTGACGAAATATGACGATATTGAATTGCGACTTTTGAGCTGCATTTTCCATGCAGAATAATCGTGAAATTTGCGTTGTTAAGTGTCCCTTAACCGAGACAAGGCGAAAAGTTTGCGTGCGCGAGCTCGTATCTGCCGCCATTACCGCACAACGCTTCCCACCAGCGCACTGATTCGATTTGAAGTTAAAATAGGCTATTTCATAAATACTTTGCTGCAAAAAAATACTTGAATGTGTTCAGCAGCAGCAGAGTTATTGGCAGTCAAACACTGCCTTCACGGTGTTTCCACTCCTTCTTCAGCACCTTGCACTGCAAAGGCTATGGTGTGAGATGCGCAGTTCAAATTCAGTTGGATGTTCATGTAAATGCCACTACCGATTTGGCACATATGACATGCCAAATGTAAACCAAACGCAGTTCTTTTCAGCAAGCTGCAGTGCGCTCAGTCAGCAGACTCTGGGACCCTGCTGCGGCCACGAAATCTGCACTACGTATCAGACCGCAGCTACATGCAACTGTAGTATGTATGCACAGCGTTTGTTTCGTGCACGACAGGGGTTGAGTGTGCTCACGCTCATATGCTCCTGCCTGGCCATGCTACATGGTGCAGACCAACTTTTTCCTTCACCAGCTTGACCGACGGATAGCAGCCACATCCAACTTATGCATTTTGAAGCGATATCAGTAGCTCAATAGGAAGCGAAGTTTACCGAGGCATCTAACCAGGAGCGGCTAGGAGTAAGTGCGCGCTGGCAAGCGTGCGTGTGGTCTGACCATAAGTTTCGCATGGTTCGATGCTCTTTGAGCGTTCCAGACTATAGCTGAATTTAGTGAGACTCGACAGCTATGACATTAATAAGCAGGGTCACTAAAGCTTATTTCCCTACGCGGGCGGCTGCAGCCAAGCATGAACAGACAGTAGTCGGCATCTTCCGAAAGTATGTAATTATCATTGAAATTCAAAACTAGATTTTCGTTTTCTTCAGCCTGTTTAATAAACTTCATCAGTAGATATACACAGTAACAGCAGGTGTGATTTGCTAAGCTGATATAACTGAAATCAGTTTTGTGTTATCTATTATAGTTTTAGAGTTACAACACTTTACAGCCTCCAATGATCATCCGCAAGTTTATTAATTACACATAAGTTCGCCAAGATTTTTACATCAGCATGTTAACAAAGCCTCATTCTCTGCAATGAAGCTATTGATTTATTTTTTAAATCCCGAAATAAGCATATTTTTTTTAATCTCCTATCTATATTGTCTTACTGGCGACAACATTATGACAACATTATAAATGTTTTTATGAGGTGCAGGTAAAAGTGGACATATTTATTGCGCTCGTCAATGTTTCAGAATGTAAGTGCAAAAGACAATCTTGTCTTCATTCGTTGTGAAATGGCTTTAGGATGACTGAAAGCAACAGTACCAAAAATGAAACCTGACAAAATGGAGCTCAAATGTTTATTCGTTATAAACATCTAAATATTTACTTTGAGCACCTAAAACCCACCTGGGATGTAGTCCTTTGTCTGTGAGGACATATTTTCTTTACATATTGTAGTTTTTCGCTTCTTTGCCGCAGTTTCGTACAGCTTAGTTGCCTTTTTGATGCATCGTGCAGAGGTGGATGACTATGCATTCAAAACGTCCGCTCTTGTCTCTTCTTGTTGCGTAACCTTTTCATTAGTGAGAGTTGGAGTTGAAAACCATAGCTGAATATTTGAGGTGATGTTGCGTTGCCGTCACGACCATACGTGGATGTGCCTTCACCATCGCATGTGGACGCGCTTTCCCGATCATCCACGTGCGCCGGTTGTGCCTCGTCAACGAGTTCGGCGCTTCTACAAGTAGTTTTTCCCCTCTGTTCCACACGTTTCGTGGTCTTCCATACATGTTGGCCGTTTGTAACTTGCTTACTCTGGGGGCTCATCACAGAACATGTTCGTTAGGCTATCACAGTCGTCAATCACATTGATCAGAATGCCTTCACTGAGCGATCCACAGTACGACGGTGCTGTTACGACTTTGCACCGCTGCACCACTATTACGACTTTGTGGTCCCGTAGCGCTCGTCACCCGTTTCGTGACAGAGCGTTGGTAGCGAAGACTCCGAGCCAGGCGTCGATGAGAATAACAAAAGGGACTTTATACACTATATACAGGTCATTATACAGGACATGAAGGGATCGACACTGGGGCCGAGAGCTCACAGCAAACGCGACTGTTCCCGCACGGCAACGTCCGGCGAAAATGCGTGACACATCTCGCTCCAGTCGAGAGCGGCACTGGCTCCCGGTGGGTCGGCGGATCCGGTTTTTCAGGCGGCGCGCCTCTGCTTATAAGCCCCCAAAACCATTGTCACCCAAACGGCCCAATATAAAGCGAGCACTCGACGGTCGTCCGAGAGGTCCAACCAGCGACCGCGCTGGCCACCTGGTTCAATTGTGGCGGGCGCGGTGACCTTCAGGCAAGGGCCGGAGGTCACCTAGTGGGTGTCTACGGCGCTGGGCTGTCTGGCACTTGGCGACACGTCCGAACAAAGTGGCTCGCCGATGCTTCTCTCGCAGGACACCGCTGCCTGACGGCTCAGCATCTTGACTTTTCAAGGGAGAATTCGGGCGCTCGAAGGATAATTTTGCATCTTGCAGATTCGGAATCCGGGCTGGAGGTAATGGCACAACAGTGCCTACCGAAGCCCCCCCCCCCTTTTTTTCTTCCCCCCCCCCTACAATATTTAGTGACAGCACTCTAGGAAAGTGCTGTTTTCTCGACTGCCACGCATTTTGTTATATGTATTTCACCAGGAGGTAAATTAAGGTCCGAGCATTGCGAAACAAAATAAATCGGGAAATCTAAAAATTTAGAGCAGTTTGACCACTTGAATTTCTTAAGCTGCTGATTGAAGGAGTGCATTTGCATTTTATCACATGAGTTCCACATGTCCAGATTTGTCCCCTCGCATGTTATGTTGCGACAGTCTTCGGCGACATCTATGACTGCTGTTAGGAATTTTAGATACCCGCAATCATCAGGTAGCTTCAGACTGTGCCAACTTCACCCTCAATGTCTCCGTTGAATAGGGCAGCGATTAAGTGAGTAAACTGCCCGGCAATGACTGTTTCGAAGAAACCTGTGGTCATACGGCAATTGGATCATGATCAGCTTCTATTTAAGTTGCGTGGGATGGAAATTTTCTGCATTTGGCGGCTGAACTTTCGTTTGTCTGTAGTGAATGCCATGGCTGTGGTCAAACAACAGTGGCCAGGTCACATGCAAGCATTCGTGCAGTAACACGTTGGCCAGCTTTTCTGGACGCTTGTGAAATAAACACTTGTTTTCTGGTGAGTTTGATATTTCGGACTCTATTTATTCTGGCTTTTAAAGACAGCCTCCACTGATTTCAAATTGTTGGTCAGCGACTGTATTGCGTGCTCTACCATGTGAATTGTCAAGCACAATAATTAAAGTAAAGGGACTCTTCTCCGTTCGAACTCTGTTTTATTTGAATAATGTTCCAGTCTCCTTGGAGTCAAAATAAATGAGGTCCCACTGTACTGTCTTCAGCGATGTTCACAGGATATTACTACATTGCAGGATGTAGTGTAACACTTCACCAACCCATGGGCTGCAGAGGGAATGCCACGTTTTGTTGAACTTGCTGCCAATGCGAGGAATGACATTCACTGACTGTCCTTTCTTTCTGGAAAGAAAAAATTATTGGTGCAATCTTGGGAAGCGCCTGCCAAGGTCTATGAAATTGTATGCGTTCTTGTTTCCTGTGGATATTTAGTGCCACCTTTTTGGCACCCAGACAACTCTGTACTTGTATTTTACCGTCTTGTTCGTAGGCAGTAGCACATAGATAAGCTGCCAGCAGGGTGTGAGTGCATAAGCACCATCAGGTTGAACTGTTTCTTCACCATTGCTGGGCATGATGTTCTCGCCTTGCACACATTTTTAATAGGAACAATGGTGATGACTTTAGCAACAAAGAGAATTTGTATTCCTCCATCAGAATGAGCGATAACCTCGGCTTCAGTGGTGGTTTATGTGCAAGTGCCTTGGTCATACGAAATAGCCAAAAATGGTCAAAAGCCAATAGCCAAAAATGGTCAAAAGCCAATAGCCAAAAATAGACAAAAGGCAAGGGGAAGCCGGTCTGGCAAAACTGTGTACTAAATCCATACAGGTTTCACGTAAAGAAAGCATTGCTGTTGAGGAAAAATTTGCCATGGTTAGGAGATTGAACTAGGAAACGTCTTTTGGGGTGGTTGCTTAACCATATAAGCTAACCAGAAAGCCAGCAGGTAGCAGCGTGAGGCCTAATTAATTAAAAAATCAAATTGCAGAAACATTTAGTGAGCAAGTAAGTTTTTCGGACATCTACAAGATGAAGCAAGTTTTTTTGAGGGGTAGAAGCTGTCATCCACCTGAAAGCAGCGCACTGCTGCAGAGGAAACTCTTACAGGCCTTTCAGAAAGCTACACAGTTGAAAACAAATTATCTAACACAGGACGACGTAATTGGCTTTAAATTCATTGCAAATTGCTGCTTGTGCACAACTTAGTAAAATCTCATGAATTCAGATTTCAGGGTGCCATAAATATGTCCTTATCTGATATCAGATTGAGTTATGTAATGGACCAAGAAAACAATAGACACATATTTAGTGCATCAACATTTCATCCTTGAGTAAAGGAATTCATTACCCTCATTTTTTGTAGCAGCTGCAGTTATGTTTTTTTTATCTTGTGCAAGTGTTAAGTGCTCATAACCTATCACGGGAACTCGCATGCAACTTCTGCACAATGGCAAGGGCCTTACGACTTCCTCCGCAGTGCATTGGCAGCATGCGCACCGATACATGCCCCTTTATTCTGATAGGTGAACTTTTCAATGCCGAGTGTTGTGCAGCTGCCAACTAAACTTCCATAGTGGTGTAGTCGAGGAGTTTGATGCTAGCACGCAGCCCACTGTGAAGAGCCTTGCATCGTACATTTTCTGTTATATGTCATGTTGCAAAGCCTTGCACTATTTCAGAACAGCACTGATTAGCATAACTGCTGTCACCAAACATCACAGAAGAACCCATGGTAACACAGGTGTGCTTCCACTACCATGGTACAACACAAAACTTGAAAAGGGAACAAAGCACAGCACATATCAACAAATATTTCTCTGCTCTGTTTCATGTGGTGATGCTTACTGCACGGGACACTAACCCCACTTTTCCATTGCACAATGAAATGTTTGTTACCTTTTGGAGATTGTCTGAATGAACCACGGTGGAGCCGCGTAACTTGAAATTAATGAGCACCCGATGCCATTGAATAATGGATATGCTTGCCAGGGCCAGATAGTCAGTCCTTATTATCAAGTTTTCCAAGTTAGTGGAGATTAACTTGTACTTGATATACCTTGTTTATTCCACAAGTGTTGTTATGAAACAGTTAAAAACCTGTGTAATGAAAGAAGCAGAGTACTACTGCAGCATAACATAAATGAAGGTGGCATAATTTTTTAATTCAATCATACAAAGCCACTGAAGCTTTGAAAAATCTTGCCTAAGCATAATTGGACATAGTGAGTTGAATACTTGTTTTTCTTGCTTGTAGAGATTTTGTAATTTGTGAGCATTAAATTTTTTAAAAGTTAGGGACAGGATTTGTATTTCTACACATGCAAAATTTTCAGCACACCGAACTTTTTGTGTATTGCGGGTCATTCTGTAAAATGTAGTTGCTTACAGTAAACACTGAGGGGAAGAAAAACTAGTTACTTTTCCATGCTCTCATGCATAGCAGGGAGAGCTAGTGTATAGCATATACATCAGCAGAAAGTCTGATGATTGGCAGTTTTTCCACCAGAACATTAGAATTCTAAATTTATACAGCGGAGCCTTGGCTTTGGTATGTTCTCAGGTCGCATGATGTGCCAATTTTGTACAACTGATTAAATTTAAACATTAGTACAAAACATCAAAGACCCCAATTGAGCTGGTTTTCACCAATTGTTCATTCTCAGGTGATATTTTTGGTAATGGCCTACATCATCTTGCCAAGTTTTCAACTTTGTTTCATACTTAATAGGCGGCTGAACCTAACCAAGTAGTGCAGTCGTAGTAGTCACGCTCTGCACATTTTTGCAGCAAGTTCGTTTTTCATATGTGACAATTTTTATGGAGGAATTACTCCATGTACTACACAACTTGTGGACTTAAACTTAATGTCAGAATACATATAATTTGTTCTACCTTTGTGCTTCCATTATACAACATCGAATGTTTTAGTGGCAAGCAGTGCACAATGGTCACAAAAACTTGTCACGCTGCTTGTTCAGTGCTAAATACGCTGGAATCTTAATAAACAGAAATCACTTAAACTGAAGACCATATTCATGGTTGGTTTTGTGTTCAGTTTTGGCTCTCGGTAAATGGAACTACTGATAAATTGAACCAATTTTCGTGGTCCCTTGAGGTTTCGTTTAAAGAGTTCACTGTAGGTTAAAATCTGCAACACCTTCCGTATAATAAATGTATCATATTTTGTTACATAATAATATGAGGCCTAGTGTTGCATGTTGCTTCATGATGCATATATCTTTTGTTCCTATGTGTTGCGCAATTTCATGCTGCAACATAATACAGCGGTGGGATTCCTGCGCTAATTGTGCCACGCTGTGCCAGAACTGCTTTGGCATGTATGCTGCGATAGTGACCGTAAACAGCAAGCGGATTCATTCCCTGAAAAAGAATGCAGACGTTCACATTCTGCACATTGCACGACGGCTCCTGCCACAGTTTCTCACAATTTTCGCGCTTATAACACTGGACTTCTCGGTGCTTCCGGCAAGTGGCCAGCATGTGCGTGGCCACTCTCATTTTCATCGCTGCTGTCAGAACAGCCAGGACGGCTGTATTTAGACTGTACTGGAATACGGTTGAGTGGGCCAAGCAGCGCAGCACTTCCTAGCTGACGCATGAAACAACGAAAAGTAGGCTGAGAGCAGTTCGAGCAAACTAGAAGCTTATTTAGCCGTTTTTCCCTCGTGTCCAGTGCTTCATTATCTTGTTACCACTGTGGTGTCTGGTTTTGCTCTTATACCGTTAGCACGAATAGAAATGCGTATCGTAACAAACACCTTTTATGTGTAATTACAGTCAACGACTGATTTTTTGGGCATGCTCGATACTTTGTACGCTTTTGCACAACCACCATGTATCCCATCGAAGAACATCTGGGATTTCTGGCGCACAACTTTTCACCACAACGACCAATTTTTTGGACATGTCCGATACTTTGTATGCCTTTGCGGAACCACCACATACTTAATAGAGTCAGTGTAGAAGAACGTCTGGAATTTCTGGCACAAAACTTTTCGCCGTCACTGCAGGTCCGAAACAGCATTATTCGAAGCCGTTGCCATTTAGATTATATCACAGCTTTGAACTGGTGCTCTCGCACGCCGATTTGCTGGCAGCCACCACCACAGGAATGTTGGGCCTACCTGCTTCAGATGTTCGGTGCCAAGCTTCTTGCTGTTCGGTGCCATTATTTTCATTGAAATTCACTACTGTCATTTATGGCCACGTTTGTAATCCTGACCGATGGCTTCGAAGTGCAGAAATCATGCCACGTTGCGTAATGCCGATTCCCGAAAGTCAGATTTGCGACATTACAGTAGTATTACATGGTTGAAGCATGCGCAGTGTATTGTGGTGAAGCATACCAAGAGTGTAAAGGGGCAACTGTCGCGAGACATGGTATACATTCCTTAACTATACACTCGGGCACCCACAGTCTCCTGTGAAGTACGCGCTACGATGTGCCTATTAAGTGTACTGGCAGGCCTTCAGAGCTATTTCGATCGTGCCTGTGACGATCTGCGCTTTGGGGCAGTAAACTGCGTGCGTTCATTTTTTCGGATGTTTTTGCGGCCATTAAGGAGTCCGAAAGATTGAATGTTGACTGGTAGCTAGTTTCTAAGCATAGAATAGTGCCATGTGTATGTTTCAAAGTCTGAATTAAGCCACAGTTACAAATGTTCACAGTTTCACCTAAACTGAAAACGAAATAATGCATTGGACTTATAGCGGAATGGTTTGTGTTTGAACTTATGCCGATATTGCCTTCATGTGATTATTTTCTGCGTGGTGTGAAACCACTTTGTAAACCATACCTAGCAAAATCGTGATAAGGTTATGTGGCTATATGGTAGGTAAACAAGTTGGGGCTAACTAGAATGCATTCTTTCCTATCTGTTCTTGCCAATATATATTGTTGGCATAATTTTGGCTTCAAGCTTAGTGTGAGCCCCACGCCACCTATGTCAACCTGTTAAGTACCAGCATGAGATTATGCTAGCAAGTTATTACTTGAGGAAGGTATTCTACTTTGTGATTTCTTATTCACATTTAATTTGTCTGTGAAGATACATGTGCTTACATACAAAGGTGTAGCAGTAATTCGGTTATGGAAATGAATTGTCGGTCAAAGGTTTTCAGCTTAAAGAGCCCCTCACTCGGCCCCATAGAAAATTTTAGTTATGCACTGGAAGTTTTTACGTGCCCTCTAAGGAGCGTTCAACCGCAATAATTTTTCCAATTGGTTCAATAATAGTCGAGATAGAAATATTTCGGTGCCACGAACCCATGATTTCAGAAGGCAAGTGATACTGCCAAGAGACACGCTCTCTCCACTTGCCCCATCTAGCCTCCGCAGGTGAAATTCCTTCCCTGAGTTCTCCAATGCCGGACCTCGAGAATTGCATGATGCATACGTCACAGGCCCTGTAGCCTATCACGTATGCATCACGCGATTCTCGAGGTGCGGCATTTTTTCCCTCGCTTTTTGGCTGCGCAGCCCACTTTCACTGATAGTGTCGCGCGCAAGCTATTGTGTTTGTCTCGTATCGTGCAGTGCATCATTGTGCGCGCTGTGCACGAGAACACCTGATTATTGGTATAAGTCAGTGCTACACAAACACTGGGGCAGCGACAAGCAAATCGCAAAGCATGATCGTGCACTGAAACACAGTAGAAAATGGCATAGTTTCGGTGTCTGCACGTGCGCGACTGCACGGCATGGGAACAAGCGTACGAAATGAAAGTACATGTCTCTTGCTGCGGTGCGAAGTAAAACAACTACACGCAGACATTCGGTTGTGTGTTTCATTATTTATCTAAACCCTAATTTGTCTATCGGTGCAACAAATTAGACAAATAACAGCTGTTGCCTTTAATAATTCTCAAAGTCACGAGTCACTAAGGCTACGTTCACACTTGGTCTCGAAGCAGGCGGAAGTGGCAGAAACCTGACAAAATCTGCCCGCCTAGGCAGCGAAATGGGTGAAAAAGCAGGCGGCAAGCCTAATCAGTCTCGAACCGGTTTTTTTTTCGCCACAGCAAATCGGAAAGCCGTTTTGCTTCACCGGAAGTTGCACTAGCATGTAAACATCCTGTTGTAAAATTTAACATCTTCCATTGTTCATTCTTAAGAAAAACAACTAGCTGAAAGTATCAAAAGTTAGGCTACACACGCAGTTGCACAAAATCGTACCTTTTAATAACTGATGGGTCAGTGAATGAACATACCACTTAAAATGGTGTGATGAACAGCACCACCACGCGAACAAACTTACGCGGACTACATAATGTGGGCAAAAGCGGCAGTGATTTCCACTACAATGGTTAAACAAATTTCAACATCTTGGACATGTGCAGAAAAGGTTTTCCGTTCGCTTGCCGCTTCCCAAGTGTGAACGTAGCCTCGGAGCGACGTCGCACCAAAGACTCATGTACGTAGGCACACTAGCATATATACGTCATCCCTCCCTCCGGCTTGGAGCGCAGCGCCCACGAGGAGAAGGGCAAACAGCATTCGGTTTGGAATTTCAGCTCTCTCAGTGATGTAATACTTAGCACTAACGAACGTTAGCGCGCATTCTATGTACGGCGCTTGTCAGTTTAACATGGCTAGACCTGGTGAAGGGCCCTTAAAGCGTCACTTAACTCATTCCCTGTTGCTTAACTCATTCGCTACCATGTCAAAGATAGGCGTTTCTTGTAGATTATGCAGTTTTTTTTTTTTCTGACGGAACTATTGCATTCAATATTTTGCGTAATATATAAACAAAAAGTAGAATGAATGCAGTTTTCATGCATATAAGTTTTATTAACGAGGTGTATGTCATAATATATATATATATATATATATCTCCAAAATGAAGATTGTGGGATAAAATTAAACGGTTTTTAAAGGCACGCTTGTATATACTAAGAAAAATATGTAACAAGAATTATGAGATAAGCAAAATGTATTGCCGTCTAATAGGCACTATCTCATAAAAAAAAATCAAAATTTTTCATCAAACAGGGATTTTACGACAAAAATTTAAGTGCAGGCACTACAGTTTGGTGTGCTCGGCTGTGGCTGCCGATGGTCCGGGCTGGCTTGCATCACCGTTGCTCTCAGAATCAAAGTCCAACAAAAAGGCAGCGTCCTCAGACTCACTGTTACTCTATCTATCGATAAAATCTGCCACAGACGCAGCAGAATCGCGAGATCTGCGATCTTTCGAATCACCCGCGCTACTCTTGGAGGTGGCCATTTTTGCTTTCTACTTTGACTATCGCGAAACTTTGGAGTGTGTTCAAAAATTAACGCCTAGCGGGGCAAAAGTGAGCTGCTTAGAAAACAAGAATGTAGTTCTCTCCTTCGCGCTCTATGGCACAGAGTGTGCGTGAATGGCACGGAAGGTCTCAAAAGCAGCATTTCATACCACCGATAGTGGGCGGCCATTTTTGCTTTCTACTTTGACACTCTCGAAAACTTCAGAGCGCGTTCAAAAATCACTGCCTAGAGGGGAAAAGCAAACTACTTAGCAAACAAAAATATAGTTTTCCTCCTTCATGTCCAATAGCGCAATGTATTCGTGAGCGGTGCGGAAGGTCTCGAAAGCAGGGTTTCAAAACATCATTAGCGGGCTAATGATGCCCAATGGGCGTGGTACGGAAAGAGTTAAGACAGTTGCAGTACAGCGCTCATGTTGGTTTATTCTGTGTTCCATCGTGGTTACGAAGTGCGCTGCCATATTCCATTATTCCACCAAAATTCAGACTGGCCTGCTCCAATCTGCTTCAAAATGAAATTTAGTCTGCTTGAAAGTGGCTCCAAAATGACTTTGGGCAGTCCCACCCCTGATAATAGCATAATGCCCTGTGTGTTTGCAGCACAAGAGATGCAGAAGCACCTCGGCTATTTGTTCATGCCTGGCTACCAGCATTATATTGTGCTTCACAAGCTAAAGCCACAAACTAGTCCTTTAATGTAAAGAAACAACGTGATCTGCTCACAGACGTGCAAAACATTGCATCATTCTTGGCACTTGGCTGGTAATCATTGACCCCGGTGTCCTTGCACAAGCGACTTTTGAGCACCGTCGTGTCTTGCCCATGTTTCCTGTGCAGATTTGTAGAGACTTCTGAAGCTTTGTGGGCTTGTATGCAAGTGTTGATTTTATTGAAGCTGCTTTTTGATGATGGCAGATTAGGTGGCATTGTGGGACTAGGACATTTTCAGGCATTAGGTGGAGTTGGCTGATGCAAGGTGGGCAATTAGAGATAGCCAAAAGAGACTTCTGTCTTGCTGTTAGCATAACAAATGTGCGAGACATAGAGCAGTTTTACATTTCTTTTCACAGCTTCTTTTGTGTAGTAAATGTTTCAGTTGAGGTACACTGCCTGTGCTCTTTGCTCCCTGTCGTACCAAGATTTGCACATTGAACCTCCACATAGTGAAAAATAATCTGAAGCCCTCTACTGCTGTGTCCTGATTGCCTTAAGTGTCTACTTGAAATGTTGAACCCCACCAATCATCGATTTGAGTTCTAATTTTTTGGGTGTGTGATCCCTTCACGCTCAGTTATATGTATATATTGTCGACATCCACACACTTGCAAACTCCTTTTTTTCTTCACACATTTTCTGAATTGACTGCTTCAGGTACGACACTTTCGATAAAAATTGGCAGATAGTTTCTTTACGTAGTCCTGCATCACTTTTTGAACATTGTAACTTGCCTAGTCTCTAAATAATGCTGTGTGTTATTCCTGTGCCCAGAGCAGGGAGCCTACATTTTTGTTCACCTGACTTTTCATTTAGTTTCTTGAAATTTCTGGCACTTCCCTTGTTTATCTTAAGAAAGTGACAAACACAACAGCTACATGGTGGATTTCTTTGTATGTTAAGATTAATCGGTACCTGCAGCTATCAATGCAATTATTGTTGAATGTCACTTTGCCAATGGATGTAAAAGAAGACTTTGCATTTCTGGTTTTTGGCAATGGTCATCTACTCAGTTAAGCTGTCATTCTTAAAGTTCCCATGTTAGCCTTGCAAATTCTATGCAGGGTGCAGTGGTAACATCTCCATATAGACCGATTTATTCTCATTTTCATGTTTATTTCACTGAACTATGCTTGCTCACGCTCGAGTGTAACACACAAAAAGGGGAATGTGGTTCAGCAGCAGTTCTCTGTTAGCCTGTATTTGCCAGTATAAGCCAACAACCGTGCGTAGGGTGCACGTTGAAGAACCCCAGGTTGCCAGAATTAATTCGGAGTCTCTACCTACAGCGTGCTTTATGGTCATATGGTTTTGGCATGTAGTACCCCAAGGCTTAATTAATTTCATAAGCCAACAGCTGAGCACAGCAAAATCTTATCACCGATAAGGTCATGGCACCAAATGGCAAGAAGCAGTACCACTGTGCCAATATCAAACCTTTGCATGATGGTAGATGCAGGGGTCTCGAACTCGGGTCAGGTTGTATATTGTTGGACAGCTCCTCGCATGCTGCATAAAGGAGTGTCCATAGTAGAGAGGGAAGTTTTTAAGTGGCTTAAAGGAAGGAGTTTGCTTCAAAAAGCAAGCTGCAAATGAGCTTTATTGGCTGTATACACCCATGAAGCCTTTGTGTGCATTTGATTAATGGTGATCTAATAAGAGTTGCCTCTTAAGCCGTAGTTCAACCACTGTCAGTTGTTTTGCTCTTCCTGTGAAGCAGTCTTGTGTACAATTTATGGAAGATTGAAGCATAGGCTCATAATCGCAGAAACGGTATATGGCAGGAGCAACATTTGATTTCCAATAACTCTTCTCATACAGGACGTATTTAGAAGGCTTTCATACCATAAGGTGAGGCCCTTTAATACAATAAGCATATTCTATGCCTTCGTCAAATTGTTCTGCAGAACCTTATGCTCTAGGTTCAACTGGGTACCTTGAGGTGGTTTTAAAAAATGCTTTGCGTAGTTTTTTCTACTTCATGTTCAGAAAAGATACTGTGATGTTAGATAGTTGTTACAGACATACTCAGACAAGAATTTAGCTTTGCCATGCTGTGTTGTAAATGAGGTTATGTTCATGCAAACCTTTGTTTTTCAAATGTGCTTCCTGTGAGCTCAGTTTTCAATGACAGTACAGATTACACTGAATATTCAAATGCAGACTGGTATAGTATGCTCCTTCTTTAGGTAAATGACCCACTACAATGACTCCGATTCTTACATGCTGGGCCGGAAAGGAATATAGAGTACGCAAGAAATAAGTAGCATTGTGTTTTGTGCTTCTTGCACTTCTCGTGCCTTTCAAATATGGTGTCGTATTTTTCTGATAGACAAAACATTCTAATCAAAAAAGCAGGTACATATTTTTATTTTTATAAAAGAAATATTTGTGAGAAAAAATTATCTCAACCATTCAAAGTTGCAAATAATAATACAATAACAAACATGCATGAGAGCAATAATTACTATGAAAACTCACAGAAAAGTTTCTTGCACCATTGAATTCTTCTCAAGTCGACCTTTCAGGAAATGAAATCCTATCTGCTGAGAGCAGTGGTCTATAATTTTCTTGATACAGGGGCACAAGGGAAGCATCTAAAAGGTGAAACTATAGCCTGGAATATTGAGGATGCCCACTAGTGGCACCCAGTCTATCACAGAAACTTGGCTTCTCTAAAACCTGAAATGTGGCAGCCATTTATTGAGGGGAACGGTGCCTTCCAGAAGATGGACTATTCCATCTTTGCTTACGTGTTCTTCAGCATGATATGTTCATAAGTTGTGCCAGTGAAAGCACTTCTGTTACTACTGCTTTTCTAAGACACCATTACGAAAATATGCAATGCACTTCACAACCTAATCAACAGTAAGCATAGTGCAGCCTACTAGGCAGGGTTTTAACTGTGAATGTCTCACTTCTACCAACAAATATGTCTGCATATCTGACCCTCTGTAAGCCTAGTTCACAATGCTGCACATATACTGCCAGCACATTTGAAACTGAACAAGTGTTCCTACATTGCCAGACTAGCGTGTCAGAGCTTGAGTGTTTGGGTTCCTTTACTGCATATCATTAGGCTGGTTCTCTGGGAGTTACGTCATTCCTGAGGCAAACCAAGCTGCACATGTCTCAAACTCTGCGAATGTTGGTAACAAGTTCGACTTAAGTACTGTTCTATTCACATTCACTGCGTCACACTGCAGTCTCATGGGATGCATTCTGTAACAGTGGCACTTCAGATGCAGCCACGTCAAAGTTTGGGTCACAGTCTAGATGCACAGTCACATTTGTTCGTGGTAAATAGCTGGGACCTGGCTGGTCTGGTGCCATTCCACACATGTCCGGCATGTGGATGGCTGGAAGCTCTGCAGCGAAGTCCGGGAAAGAGTCTAGGTTGGGAAAATTTGGCTGCAGAACCACTTCATCAGGCGACACCTGAGACAGTGTGTCTGGAGTGTAGTAAGCGGAAATCTGGCTCTCAGTGTCTTCATCCATGAACAGAGGAAAGATGGCCGGTGGCGGCAGTATTTCCAGAGGTGGAGGCTCCAGGCCAATCTCGGCAGGATCAAAGATGATGGAGTCGGTACGAGCACAGACACTCCGGCAGCTCTCGAGGTTGAGGTTCTCCAGTATCTTGTTAAGGTGCTGTTGCTGCAGCTTGTAGTTTTCACGTAACTTGTACAGGTGATGGGCACTGAACTTCCGAATCCTGTTGCGCTGAAACACGTAGTTCTCGCGAAGCCTGTCGATTTGGCCAATGCCATAGTCCCGCACCCTCTGTACCTAGAGCAGGAACAAGCATCAGTTCAGCTCAAAAGTTGGCGTGCATTATTTCTACAGATCTTATCCTCCTAAGCATATTTCAGTGCCACTGCACGCTAGCCACTGGTACTTTGCATGTCAAAATGAAGTAGCATAATTTAAAACATTTCTTACCTGTGAATAGTAGTTATCCCTCATGTTCGTGATTTGTGCAGTGCCATAGTCACAGATGTCCCTCAGTCGATCTGTCTGGCCAGTGTAACTTTCCCTTATCTTCTCCATCTGCTGGGTACAGTTCTCCTTGATCCTAAGCACTTGACAGGCATAGTTGTCTCGAAGCCGCTCCAGCTGCTGGCATCGGTAGTGCTCAAGACTTTCGAGCATGCGATAAAGCTGTCGTGCGCGTGGCGACTCTCCCATCATGCAGCACGGACACTCCACCCCAAATCTCCGTAATATGGCACTGACTACCATGACCACCATTGTGATAAGCACGAAACAAAATGCTGTAGCACACCCCACAAGCACACTCACTATTTTGACATTCACCAGAAAGTCATAGTCTAGGGTGAGTCTTATGGCGACCGTCTGGTGGCCTAGCACATTGGTGGCTGTGCACCGGTAATGACCACTGTCACCACGTTGGACCTCACGCACAAACAAGTCGCCATTCTGAAGGAGCACAAACTTCGGGCAGTCGCCCCTGTCCACGCGTCCATTGAGAGAAGAATTTCCAACAGATGCGCCATATTCCGCTGTCCAGTTGAAGCGGTGCTTGTGTGGTGTGGTCCAGGTTATTGAAGGAGCAGGGCTTCCATCAACGCGGCATGAGAGCACAGCTGATGTAAACAGCCTAAAATGTGCTTGGGTTGTGTGCTCAATCACTGTAGCCTTGCGGCATACCATGTGCTTGTCCACAGCATCAAGCACTGTGATGTCAGTAAGGTTTGATGGCTTGGCACAAAGGGTGTTTGACGGTGACAAGATGTGGGCCCGCACATTGTCACGTAGCCACAGTAGCAGCCAGTGAAGGCGGCAGTCGCAGAACCATGGATTGCCATTGAGACGAACCCGTTCTATTTGTAGCAGCTGGTCAAACAATCCAGATGGAAGAGTGGTAAAGTTGTTGAAACGCAAGTCCAGCTTGCGAACAGCTTTCAGTGGCGAGAAAGCATCGCTCTGCACTGTCTCTAGGGCAGGGCAGTTGTTCATAAACACTTCTTCTGCACTATCCAAGTCTGTAAAGACTGCCTTTGACAAGTGAGAAAGATTGTATAGGTGAGATGCATGTAGTTTGCGAATGTTATGCCCATGCTTAAATGGTTCATAAAGGCTTGTGATTGGGTTGTAGCTCATGTCCAGTACGTCCAGATTTGGCGTTGGTCGCAGTGTGCCAGTTTGTATGGTCATAATGTTATTGTGGCTAACATTAAGATACTGGAGAGAGTCAAGACCCTTCAGGCTTAAGAGCCCCACAGAACTGATTCTGTTGTAATCCACATGCAAGTGCACCAGATGGTGGAGTGACCAGAACACTACATTGTTCAATGCTTGGATCTTGTTGTGCGAAAGGTCGAGCACAGTCAAGTTGGAAAGTCCTTGGAACCATTCATGTTTGAGTTGGTCCAGATGGTTTCCAGAAAGGTTTAACACAGTAAGAGCTTCAAGAGCATCAAAACTATTTACATGGATGGCATAAATTACATTGTCACTTACATCCAGCTCTTGTAGAGAGACTAGCGTTTGAAAGCTATTAACGTTTATTTCTTGTATAAGATTCTGGTGCAGATTGAGGTGTCTCAGGTAACTTGCATGTGTATAGTTTACAGGACTCAGCTCGCTTGAGTTAATTCTTCTGATCTTGTTCCGTGAGAGATCGAGTGATGCAACCCGAGGTGGGAGGTCTTTCGGCACAGCTCTGCGCAGCTGTCCCACGCAGATGACACGTTGCGCTCCTGAAGAATCTGTTGAGCGGCACTTGCACATTTCAGGACAGTCGAGCGCGCCATCTTGGCCGACGGTGCTGTCGCCTGAGCCAGCATCCGCGTGCGCCAGTCCACAAGCGAGCACCGAAAGGCAGACGTACAGTGCAACGCCACCCGGTGGAAGCCTTACTTGCATTGTTTTTCACACCTGTAATCGGGAATAACAAGCAATCATCAGTTTCGTGTGCTGCGCACAACTATTGAGCTGTTACCGACTCACTCCGGTGTTGCCAGCACGGAGGGTCGATGTTTCTCTAGTCTGGCGCGTATGCGAATGCAACGCGCGTACGCTCTCTGAACTGCAGTGAAGATTTTTCTGAGACCATATCCGCATTGAATCGTTTTATCGGTACATATGAACCGCTTTAGTAGTAAGGCACGTTTGACGCCAGGTCGTTACGAGCATAATTGTCGCGAAAGCATGAATTAGCAAGTCAGCTGTTTCGTTTAGGCGGCTACTCGCTTTGAATAGTGTGTACCAGCTGCGTTGTTATTGTAAACATCGCCGACATGGCAGGCGGGTGGGCGCTAACAGGGAACACATTAGGCCTAATGTTGACCGCGCTCGTGAACGTACGCACTAGAACGCAGCATTGAAGTATTGTCGCGCCCGCACGGTTCCGATGTCGATCAAAACGTTGTAGGCCGCGGTTTCCCTTCCCATTGCCTGGGTATTCCGAGGCGCGAGATGCGACAGGGCGCCGCGCTCCCGAGCGAGCGCGCCCGCCTTTTCGTGCAAGGCCAGCGGCCTCGATTGATTGTCGGCGTAACGAGAGAGCGAGGTTGCCGAGTGGCTCGATCGGGATTCTTACCGTCACGGGGTCAACGAGGACTGCCGCTCCCTTTAGCCTGGGCCGCTTTCCTCGCACCGTCGACCGACTGCGGATCATCGTTAACTACTGGCGACGCGACTGTGCGCCAAGAGCATCGTTTCCAAACGCGCCGAAGCGGCCAGAGGTCCCGCGACCGCCCTCGCTTCGCATGCGCTTCGCCTGCACTGCGTGCGCGCGGAGTGCCAACATGTCCGTCCGATCTTGCGGCGCTTGGGGCGAGGAGGTTGCCCCGCTGCCTTTCTCTTTCTATTTGGCTCTCCCCCTCTCCTATTCCTCTTCGCCGCGTTCTGTGCTTGTGCGGCGACCGGCATAGACGACCGCACGCCAAGTTTCATCCTAGACGCCAGCGCTCGTTTCTCCCCTGGCGGATCGATTTCATCTCCAACGGGTGTAGGTTTCCGCCGCCGCTTCCCTTCGCGGTCGCGCCCGCGTTCAGTTCGCGCTGCGCGCGAGACGTCTCTTGTTTGGACGGCGCCTCTTCGGATGACCGGAAATTATTATTGTGTTGTTAACTGTCACGACAGCAATGTAAACACGAAAGAGTTGATGCCACCAGTGAAATTCTGCCGATTCACAAGAAAATGGTACGAAATAAGCAGACGACACACATGGATTACTGCGGTGCGCCGAGCGAAGTAAACAACTGGCAAATGAAGCGAGCTCGTTCATTGATCACTCCTGAGTGTATGGCGGTTTTTATATGTAACCGACATGAATTTAATAATTACTCGGTATATAATCCTTTTATTCATATAAAATCTTTAAGTTGTTCGACGAGCACTTGTCCTGTCTTTCTCGTGTTTCGTTTATGTGTGCGCTGCCCAAGAATGGAAACCACTTCTTTTGTATGCGCTAGCGGTGGCCGAAGTTCACGCGTGCCGAGGAATTGAATATGTGCACGATGCATTGAACATGACCGGAGTTCATTTCCGCTTCACCACTGCACCGATCGATCGAGTTGCTGGACGATACACGCCCGCGTCTTGGTCGCGCCGGCATTACTGAAGCAGGAATGATTACTAATACTTTCAACTTCCGTCTCTTGAGCACTGTAAAAAAATGGCCAAGATGTCTACATTGCTGCTTCTATTCTATTGTAGGGGACGCACTAGTTAAAGTGGTGTGTGCATGTCGTACTTGTGCTATGCAGCGATATATTTTTGAGAGCAGCATTCCGGGCAAGTTGGTAATCCATTACTTAAATGATATTGCGCGACAAAAAACGACACGGACGTGAGAGACGACACACCAAGCGCTTGGTGTGTCGTCTCTCACGTCCGTGTCGTTTTTGTCGCGCAATATCATTTAAGTAACCGATATATTTTGTTTATTTCCGCACAGTGTCGATTGAAGACCGTTGTCGCCATCAGAGACAACACGGATTTGTAGCAAACATATTGTGAGAAACTGCAAAAATGACTTTAGCTCGTATGTGCCGTATGTATGTGCCGCATCGTATGTGCTGACGATTTTTCCGGCGGTACATACGATGTCGTTTCCAATCACCTGCTCAGCGTCACTTACATGGTTAAGCAGACGCTGCCCTTTCGCCGCATTGCAGCCATAAAAATAATCGTCAAGCGTACCGATCTTCTTAAAGGCAAATAGAAGCGTGTACAGTCTGTTTCACACTTAGGGGAAAACTCGGAACGTATTGCATCGCGATGCGGCAAGCAATAGAGTTGTGCGGTGGCAGCAGCAGCTCGAGCAGGCGCAGACGCTCGAGGGGCGGAGTCGTGATCTGCGTCGTCTGCTACGGCGGTGCGCGCTGGCCCCATTGTCGGGAAGCGTGCTACTGTCAGGGGCAGTGCACGTATATTTCTTCACTGTGTGTGCTACCGTAAAAAGCAGCGACAAGACGCACCAAGATGTGCGCGCAACGTGTTCAGTCTTTGTTTGTCTCGAAAGGAAAACAAAGCACTCAACAATGATAACTATGGGAGTCGAACACGATGAAACAAACGGATACGATTAAATGAATGTTTTAGGTTCAGACAATGAGCTGGAAATTATTTTTCTCGACAATCATTCGCTACACCAGACAGACTCTGCCCGCCGGCGGGGAATTGGACACGTCACGCTCGGAACTTCAGTTAGTATCTCGTCATGTCCCCAGCGGCAGCGATGACAGCGCTGATCCTGGACGGCAGTGAAGTGCAGAATGACTTGATCAGGGATGTGTTCATTCGCAGCACGTCTCAGTCGCTGACGATGGTGGATCGAAGCCTATCCTCGGGCGACTGATAGAGGGGATGGTGCGCCAGCGATACTTTCAACGAGCCCCAGACATGTTAAATGATGTTGGCGCCCGGGGATTGAGGCGGCCACTCCAAGAGAGTGACTGTGCGCTCTTCTAGCAGTTGTTGCACCACACGAGCAGTGTGGATCGGCGACCTATCGCGTTAGAATATATAGTCGCCTTCCAGAAACGGGTCGTCAAGAATGTATGGAATCAGTACGTCGTCTATGACTGCCCTGTAGCGATGAACTTACCTTCGAGGCGTATCAGTTGGCGTCGCACAACGCATAGTAAAGAATACCGGCTCATTTCACGCCGTAGCGATGAGATCGGCACCCTGCAACTGATAGTAGAACGTTTACCGACAATGCGGCCAGCGCGCGCCGCCGTAGCAGACGACGCCGTTCAAGATCCCGCCCCTCGAGCACCTGCGCGAGCTGCTGCCGCCGCCTGACTCAAGCGCTCGCCGCATCGCGATGCAATGCGCTCCGAGTTTTCCCCTAAATGTGAAACAGACTGTACACCGCCCTTCACGCGCACACACGTAGGCACACACACCGCGCGCGGCGCGAAACGTGCCCAAACACGCGCAGTGCAGGAGGCAATCAAGGCGGCGCGAACGAGAGATGGGAGAGGGGTACCACCCGCTAATAGAATTTAGCTTCGCATGCGGCGCTCTCAACGCCGGCGCAGCAGCGCCGCTCTCGGTGCCGTTCTTGTCCATTGTTGCACGCCTGGGGCAACTCTATCGTTGGTCGTGTGGTGGCGTCGGATCGGCTGTCTTTGGTCGTGCGCACAGCGTCTGCTTCGTGCAATGCAGCTTGCTAGGCGATAAGTTTCTGCTTTACCCAGCGATACCGCATGCACCCCTTCGCTGGGCGCTGGCAACATAGGGTTATTCGCAAGAACAAATGGGAACGTGCTTGTTATCTACAGACTTCTCTCTCTCCTGACATCAGACCTTTCAATCTAGTTTTGCCTCAAAACCCTTCTTCCGCTCTCAGACTAAGTACTGCCGGAAGAAACATGGCATCCTGGTTAATCATGCAACACGCTCGCCAGTGGGTGTTAAGGTAATCTTGGTTTTGCTAAAAACTTCGCTTTGTTCTATGTCATGCAAGCGTTTTCGTTGCCTTGCAGCTGCTCAGTTGTGTGCAGTTTCTAAGGGCCCGTATTTAAAAGGTTCCTGTATTCATATGTGATCACGGCCCACAGGCATTGCAAACGCAGTGCAGTTGCGGATTGAACACATTCCAACGCGCGCGGAGTTGATCGATTGAGACAGTTGGTGCGCGGGTTGCTATGGGGAGTTTTCATTCAGTGCTGCTCGAAGTGCAGCAGTTAACGTATTAGCTGCGGGTGGCTACGTGCGCTCGTTGGTTGCAGCTGAGTTTATCTGTGCAGGCCATTGGGAGGGCCGCCGGTTTCTAAGAGAAGGAGAGGGAGACGTGACTGTCGTCGCGCCGCATCTGGCGAGGACGGATGAAATAACCGTTTGTCCTTTTGACTCCTCCGGGCTGTCCCTACCTCTCGCCCTCGTTTTATCGCCGCGGCATAACGTGGTAGCGCTGCTGTGCCCCGCGGGGAGTACACGATGAGCCAACGAAGGGCACACTTTTCTTTAGGAATTTTTGGCGCTGTTTTGAGCCTTCTGCGCGCGTTTTCTTTTGAGTGCTCTCATGTGCAAACGGTTTTGCACTGCTCGCTTAAACCGATCGAGCCGTCTGGAACGTATGCCGTGCTCGTGGTTTCGTTACAGGCGCGGCCAGACGTCGTCGCCTGCGGCAGTACTCGTACTGTTCGAGGAGCACACTGCCGGGTGTTGACGTCATTGTAGGCGACGTGTTGGGTCTTTTTACGTGTTTTAGCTTTGAGGACAACGAACCTTCTATTTCCTCAGCGGTTCGCTGGCACCTGGCTACCACTGAAGCGAAAACTGCGAGTCCGTTGTCAGTCTCTCCTACATGGTATTTCTCAAGAATGATGGGCGATAAAAGGCTGTCGAGTCACGGCACTTGTCTTACGTCTGCGCTTCCCGATTAGTCGTTATCTGATGTGAAGGGCCAAGAAAAAAAAATCACTGAGGCTCGCAGCGGCTGATATACAGCTCACGTTATCATGTAGCATGGCCGTCTTGGGCTTTTATTTTTTATGTTATGTTTTCGAGCGCGGTGGTCTTACCATAGACTGGTTTCAGCAGTGCGCTTGGAGTACTGTGCTTCTGTATTCGTGGAAAGCGACATGGAAGGCTGTGTGTGGACGATGGTGTGATGTGTAACAGTAGTCGTCGCGGCTAGTACAAATGTTGCGGTGTGCTGTATACACTCTGAGCAATCTCGCGGCACATATGGAAATGAAATGCGTAAAGAAATGAAAATGCGTGTGAAGATGTTTGGGTCGGTTGTGCATAACGTGCTAAACCAACATTATGAGAGAGGCTGTCGTGGGTGGGCTCCGGAATATTTTTGGCCAGATGGCGCTACGACGCTTTCATTTATCACCCCAGTGTCACCGACACCGGCCGCTAGGGATGCAAATAATATTAAAGAAAAAAAAGTATGGGGTTTTACGTGCCAAAGCCGCGGGTCTGATTATAAGGCACGTGCACTTAAATCTAAACGTACGGGTGTTTTCGCATTTCGCCCCAATCAAAATGCGACCGCCGTGGCCGGGATTTGATCCCGTGACCTCGTGCTGCAAAGAATATTAGACATTAAACCAACGACTCGGCCTTTACCGTTTGCCGGAGCGCTGCACGCCAAGCTTTGCTCGGCTGGACCTCCGAAATCTTCGCGCTTCGATGGCAAGCATTCCGGCTTCTACGGAGCGTGCGCACTTGGGCATTTTCTTATTTAGTACACTCTCGCCTCGGGATAAGCAATCGCCGATGTGACAGCGAAATGTTTGTCTCATCTCTCCCATTTTGCTTCCACCGCTTGCTGGGCTTTGTGTTCCGGCGCTTCTGACTGTATAAAGCTTCACCGCAAGGTGCCAGTAGAGTCCTAAAGCGTTTAGGTTTCACTGGGAACTAACCGTTGTCGTGGGCCGATCTCGGAGATTGTGCAGTCTAACACAGCGGTGAAAACAGCGCGGTAGTAAGGGTTCCTCGCATGCTTCCCTCGTGATAGCTTGCGCTTTGAATCGAATCCTCTAGTTTCTGACGCTGCACGGGGTTGCGAACTGGTCCTTCGGCAAGTGGCGCTAGAAACAGCGGTTAACTCCCGCTTTCGGGGGGGAGGGGGGGGGGGGGAGGGGGGGGGAGGCACGGTGGTACGGGGAGTGCCACCCGTAGGGCAACGTAGTGCCACAAATAATCACCTTGATAGCAACTGTCGTTGGTTCCTCATTTAACGCGCACCGAACGCGCGGTACACGACCGCTCTTGCATATTGCCCTTATTGAAGTGCAGCCCCGCCTTCGGAAATCGAGCCCGCGACCTCGTGCTCAAAAGCAGAAGGCCATAGCCGCTGCCAGTGAATGCTCGTTCACTATGTTTAGCCGGTACGTCAGAGAACCCCAGTTAACACAGCTCATGTGACACGAGCTGTGTTAATAGCAATCTCTTGTTGTGTGCTGCAGTGCGTGGTAGGTGCTCATGCTTTCACTACTTCTGTTGATAGTCGCGCAAAAATTTATTGAGCGTTAGCGCGATAATAATTTAATTGCGAGTCAATGCTTGTGTTGTCTGCGCTTCTGTTGTCCTTGTTTGTGTGCGTGTGTGTGTTTCTAAGTTGTCCCCATTGACTTGAATACGTACCAAAAACTCACTCAACCTTCGATCTTCTCGGTACTACAGCTGATTATGAGAGCAGTGTTTTTACACCGTGCGATTCTCGCATTCGCGCGTCCATTCCTGCGGGGCAGTTTTCCGCTACCGAAGGAACCAGTCTAGTGGTGCCCTGTCGGTACTTTGGTTGTGCCAATATCACCTTGTGACGTATCGCCCGAGACGCAAGTGAGCAGCTCACGCAGGAAGTGAACGACGTCGTGAGCGGGGAGAGTCGTGCCGTTCAATCATCGGGGTCGACTGCCAAAGCTCGGCGACTGATTGCGCTGGCGGACGAGTGACAGCTCCATCGGCCCTTCGAGAGCCTCACTTAGCCTCGGCGCACCTCTGACAGATGCGTTGGGCACTCAACAACGGCCTAGTGGGGACGTGAGGAGCCGCGCAGAGCCCATTAGCGACCGTATCTGCCGCTGCTGTTTGTGAGGCGTTGGCGCTCCATTTTTCACGATGTTTACTGAGCCATGTGTGGTCTCTCTCGTATTGCAGCACCGTGCGCGTTTAAATTTCGACGTGAAACGTCTTTACAGAGGCTCAAAGGGGGGTCGCTTGCTGAAACCGATGTAAGGAAAACATGTTATAGCATTATCGCTTATATCTTTGCAACCGTACTACCCCCGCATTTTCTTATTCTAGTGCCCAAACGCCCACTCCAAGACAAGCGAACACTACGAATAGGGAGCGAGCACGATTTCAAGATTAAGGTACGGACACACTGGCGTCAAAACGCGCGCGGCACGCCGCCGGCGGCGCGCCGCGTGCCGCAAAACCTGCCGCGGAACCGGTTTGGTCTGCCGCGCAGAGGATGGGTCGAGGAGCCATTTTCGGCGGCTTGCCGCGTGCCGCGAACCAATGAGAGACGTCCGGGCTTTCTCCTAAGCGCCACCTCTTGGCTACTGCCGAAGTTAACTTCCAGCGGCGGCGGCGGAACCACGATCGACGACCGAGCGCTCCGAGCCAGCTGCGACAAACAGCGCTAGTGCTTCGTCTGCGTGCCTTTTGCGCGCGCCGTCGTCGCAACAGCAGAGAACACACAATGACCAAAACGCTCATCGTCGTCAGAACATCGTCGTCTGCATCTGCCATTGCAGGAATCAACGCGATCAGCGCGCTATCTGCTAACCGAGCAAGGAAAAAGCGCGCGACAACCGCGATATCGCGCCTATGCTCGCGCCGTTCGAGACAAGGCGAGATCAGCGCTGTCACGTGACTCCGCGGCGGCCGCCGCGCGCACTACTGATGTGGCCTCTCTGCCGCGCGGCGTTCTTGCCACCGGCGGCGTGCCGCGCGTGTCTTGCCGCCAGTGTGTCCGTACCTTTAGACCGTAAGACTCCCACTAACTGTAACAAGAGTTAGACATGTAAGCCTTCTAATGCGTGAGTAAATGTGATTTGTGCATTTCGTAACGTCGTTTCTCTACTCTAGGGTTCATGCATCATCGTTTACAGCGCGCGCGCGCGCGAGGCGTTTCGCGTGCCGCACTACGGCTACGTCCTTGCTACAGCCTATATTACTTCTTTCGTGCTGTCTTACGGCGTGGACACTCGGGGGAAAAAGAATGATAGAGAAAGGAAATGACAGTATTTGCGTCTGACGCTGATTTCGGCAGCGAAAAAAATTAAGCAAAACAAAATCGTAGTTCGCGTTTCCAGGAATCTTGAACAGGCGCGATTTTCGCACTGGGTGATTAGGGCGGATACTGGTGCGCTTCGATTGATGTATACGGTGTACGTGCGCCTTCCATAAAGTGCCCTGTAGAAGGACTGTAGCGGGCTGAATTGCTCGTAACCCGTCGTGGCAGTGCAAGAGCACCATATCCGGAACGCGAGAAGCATCGATACGCCAAGCAAGCAGGGAGAAAAGAAAAAAAGCGGGAAAAGCGCAGCAAGTGACGGGGGCCAAGTGCATTAAGTAAAGTGCGAGCCCGCTATTGATCGGTGGGATATGAGCACCCGAGTTGTTTGCGTGCGTGCGGTCTTTTTCCGCCGAGGTGCGTCTTACTTCGAGGGCGCACCTGCAGTTTGCGCTTCCTTGCCAGTGTGTGTGGTTGAGCCTACACGCCTCGTTCGCTTGGCTTCGCCGGCAAGAGCTGATCACGCTGTCTATCGGGAAGGGCCGCTGCGATGTCATGAAGGCGCCCAGGAAACGCGCCCAGGAACAGGCGCTGTTTTAAGGAGCACTTTGCAGAGCGTTCGGCACGGTTATTGCTTATCACAGGATCCTCATCTTTCAGGTCGTTGCTACGTTATCGCCTTGGCGTCGGTTCTGAACCTAGTGTCTACAAATGTGGATCAATAAAAGAAGTGCAGCATGCGAAGCGTGGCGCCCTCGAATCGACGTGTTTCGATCGGCGCGGTCTGCATATTGCGTCAGAGGTAGCGGGTGCGCCCGGCATTGCACTGCTACCGAGAACAGCATCCCTGCGGATGCGGGAAAAATTTAAATGCGAGCTGTGTGAGGGGCGGCGCGCCCGCAGAGGTTGCCCCTCTGACGCACCGCACCGACTGCAGCAACAACACGATTATACTAAATACCTAGCCATTACGTAGCTGGGTTCTAGAATTTCGTGGGTACATTTGCTTTTCGTTTCTCCCCAGTTACTGCTCATTTACTCGCGCTATCTTGATGGGGCCATTTCGGTCTTGACCCACAACGCCCGCGCGCGAGAAGACACAGCGTGAGTGTCCGTCTCCGCCAAGCTGCAGTTTGCGTTTTAACGCGACAGCGTTGAGGGCCCCGTGTTGCAGAAAGTCCCGCGTTGGCGTCCAGCGTCGTTTCGGCAAAAAAGAATTTCGAACCACGCATGCCCAGGCCCCCCATGTGGTGCAAGGAAGTTACTGAAATAGAGTATAATTTATGAAGTTAAAATACGTAGAAAAATCGTAAAGTGCGACTTACACACAACTTACAGACATGATAGCGTCGGAGTTTGTTTTGAATATACCAGAAAACATAATTCTGTTATGCAGAAACCCCAAACACAAACCCCTTTTCAGAGCGGTGCGGCCCGTTCAGTTCCTTGCAACATAACCATCGCGGCCGCCTCCGCAAGAAAGCTGCAGTTGTCGGGAAGCGTGACAAGCAGACAGGGATCTTTGAAATTGGAATGCATCATGTAACCGCACAAAAACAAGGGACAAAGAAGGAACACACAAGACAGGCGCGGAACTTCAACTAAGATTTACTCCGGGAAATCCCACATTTATACATGTATCATAATCACACTTGCTAATCATCGAGACAACCATCACTCGACGTTGGCATGCGGGCGTGCATGCCAACGCGTTCCACTCTTAAAGGCGAAGCTTAAAGGGACCGACAACTGGCCAGAATGTGTTGTGAGACGTTGATGGAAATGAAATGACCATGATTTATAGTGATAAGAATCCAGCACGCTATTTGCGATTTAAGTAGGAATTGTAATTTGAAATCGGCAAAGAAAGTCTGAAAAACCAGCAAGTGGCGAGACATCTTGGTATTTCGGATGTATTTTATGAGATTACTGTACGTAAGTCGACTGTCATTAAGTACATCATGGTGATTGCTTAAAATTGCAGTTGATATTGCGCACTCGTGCATTATTCTATATGCTTCGGAAATCAAACGCACGCGTGGCTACGGCAACACGCTTGAACTCCGTGTCACGTGTAAAGGCGTCGTATCGTTTTCGACCCGATTGGTTTCATTTTGACTGCTTAAATACCGAAGCAGTTGGACAGGAAACCACCTAGCTGTTATCGCAAAAATCATTTAAGAATTCGGAAAACATGAAGCGCAGGAACGTCGACTGACAACACGGCCAGCCACACTTGCCTGCCTCCCACTAATACCAGCCTATAATCGCTATCGCGCGCTCACTTATCACCGTTTTCAGCATGCTTCCAGTGAACGGCTACATCCTCGCTGCAGATAAAAGAAAGATATCTGATTAAAAAATGTTCCACGGCATTTTCCGCGTTAGCATGATTTCATAATTTGACACTGTCCGGCAAGCTTTCCATTGCACTAAAAAACAATGGGTACCATGAAAATTGGTTGTCAGCTCCTTTAAGCGTTGCTCCGCTTTTTTTTTTCATTAGTTATTGCGCTGCTGAGCGTGACTTGAAGGGTTCGATATCCTTTCGCGGCGGCCGCATTCCGGTGAGGGAGGAATTTGTCTCGTTCGTCGAGTTTGGGAAAGCGCCCAAGAAACTGCTGCCACCATAGCGCGCGCGGTGCGCCTTCGTCCTCGAGGAAAGCGACGGCGGCTGTTCGAATGGCAGCGCCCGGCGCGAATCGCTTTCGCGAGGCTTATTTCATCGTTGTTTTATACGATGCGTGAACGTACGAGCTTCCCGGTGGCATTTATGACTTCCCTGCTTGCGGTGTAACGCGCCAGCCGCGTACTGTGATCGCGTTGCATTTGTACAGTAATTCTTTTAGGCTCGTCGCGTGGCTGATCGGAGGAACGTAGGTCTGGCGAATCATTCCCCTGTTTACGTCGTTCGGACGTTCCTTTCTGCGCACCAGCCTACGTGTGACGCAAAAAGTCGCAGCGCAGCTTCGGTGTTCGCTCTGTGCTTTCGTGCCCTTTTAGTCTTTTTTTATGTGTATATATATATATATATATATATATATATATATATATATATATATATATATATATATATATATATATATATATATATATTTTCTTGTTCGTCCTTGTCGTACGTGAGCAGCTGTAGCCCGCATGGAGTGAAGCTGACCGCGAAACGCTGGAGGGCAGCCAAGTGGAACCTCGGCGAGCCGCAGCCCTGTCGTTCGTTCGTTCGTTTGGTGCGTTTGTTGACGTCGGCGGTAGGCGTGATGCACTTTCGATGCTACTGATGGACGACAGTGTAGTCGCCGTTGGTGCTCCCGTTGCGTGACGGGATGCTTGGCGCGGCCTTGCCCGGACATGCGGGCCGAATCGTTGGCGCTCGTCGCGGTACGTGCCTCCCCGTGGGGCGGCCGATTTCAGAAGCCGGGTAAAATACCGGACGTTGTTATGTGTACTGCTGAGCGCCCCGAAGCTTGCACTGCGGCCTATGCGGTGCGACGTTGAGGGCTCCGAATTTAGAACGTTCGTTGAAGTCTCGTTGTGCGCAAACGTGCTTACATTCGGGCTCAGTAGAAAGCGTGGAACGGTTTCTTGAATGTCTGCAACTATCGAATGCTGCACCGAACGAAACCTCTTTTTCTTCTTTCTTTCTTTTTTCGAAAGTTACATTTTACGCACCCCACTTAGCTTTGTTTTCCCATATTTATTTGGTCGCTTCGCAACTAGCGGACTGCTCGGAAAGCGTCGCTGACATATGGCGCGGACGTGGACTTCAGTGCCTGGTGCCGTGTGTTTGCGGTGGTGCGCTTGTTTTCACGTCCTCTCTCTCTCTCTCTCTCGATGTCGCTCTCTCTGGAAGCTTGTTCGTTCGGCGTTACTTGTATTTCGCGGCTGTTCGGCTCTGTTGCAACTAAACTAGCCTCGACCTTCGCGCAAGAATGGGCAGCTTTTACCTACCTGTGTGTACGCCCTTGCATCGTACACTGCGATTAAACAAGCGTCAAGAAACACCGTGACAAGAGCGGACAGTTCTGCCCACCATTGTCGCGCGGGGGGTCAAGTTGAGTGCGGGTTGAGAGCTCGCAGTGACATTTCTCGGCCTTTGTTTTGGTCCGGCGCCGTTTTGGCAAGTTGTCGGGACCGCGTGCCGCTGGGAGCTTGTGCGATTTGTACGGTGTGGCCTCAGCACCCACTCTCGCCTACACTTCACATTTGCGGCTAATCAAAGTAGCTTAGCCTGTAGGGTCACTGCAACAGCGGTGGTTAATACAAGAGTACTTATGTGTTTTTAGTGCACGCCAGTTAATCTTGCGAAATCGTTCTGGGTTAACGGCGACATTACTCGCTGGCGCGTCCTCCTTCGCTCAGTTGTCCTTGGTATCGACCGGAGTAGGATATCGTGTATGGGCTACTGTTATAGAAAGTCGTATTTCATATGTTTTGCTTTGTCTCCCTTCAAGGTTTCTATCGACGTTACAGAGATCTCGTATGCGAAATTTGGGATTTCGCGATAGGCACGCGAATGGTCAGGGACGCTAAAAATAGGTCGAAGAGCCGCTCTACTTGAGGTATATGTCGTTTCCGAATGCCACCCATGCGCGGACGATTTCTCTTGGCTGCTACTTCGGCTTTTGATGTCTCTACATACGCGAATAGCTTCTTCCAAACACGGCCAAAATAAACATGAACCAGAAAGAAAGAAAGCTCATCTTGTTATCCATGTTCTTGTGCGCTGTCTTTGTAACAAAACGCCAAACATCGCATCCATTCCTGCAAACACTCCCGAACCTCTCGTAAGGTTCGTTTTACGATTTTACGAAAGTTGCATCAAGCTTTACAAAAAGAAAAGGTAAATAAATAAACTGTTTGGTCAAAGGTTTCACTCGTTGCTCTCGAAACCTTCTGTTGGGAGTCTTCTGATGGCAAAGAGAGGCAAAAGCAAGTACCTCCCTTCGAGCAAGCTTATACTGAAGTCCCTGAAGCAGGCGAAATCGGCAACAGCAAAGTCGCCCAAAAAGACACTATGATCTCAAGACAAGGTGTTGCTCGTAAAGTGTCTGCTATTACAATTTTGTAGGGGCTTCTTGTGCTGCGTCTAAAAGTAAATCATCGGCAGTAAAGTGCCGTGTGCTGTGGCAGGCTATTACAGATTGCGTGCTTACCCCTCGCTCGTCGCTTGATGTCGTGTGCACAGAATTTTTGCGAATACAAAGGTTCACGGTTTGGCAGGTATGTCTTAATCAAGACTTACGAATTTTGAGGGTGTACAATTGTGCTGGAACTCGCAGCGTTTGCGTTGGTTTCAGGCTGCGCATAAATGCGTATACTCTGCGCCAGGGTAGGTTTTTTTGCGTTTGACACCGTCTGGGGCGTGATGGTGTGAAATAAAAAAAACTCCCCCACCACCGTTTGTTTTTAGAACGACCCTGTCTTTGTTTTTTCCGACCACTTTGTGGGTCCTAGATGCTGCTGCCTTAGTGACTATACTACTGCTTGGGCCGCCAAGTATATATAATTGCATATGCCAACATTCGAGGCCCATCCTCCAGAATGGCTGCGTACCACTGGGTACATGCCCGAATAGACAAGCAGAACAAGAGGCAAGATGCAAAGATGTCGACAACAGAAAATTGAGGAAGTCTGCTACAGTGAAGTGAAGACGGTAGCCACCGGAAGCAGCCGAGTGAGGAGAAAGAAGTGAACAAAATGGGCTTGTATTGAGCGAGGAGCCTCCGGCTGTACTGAAGTGAACGAGTTTCAGTAAACATCAAGAAAAACTGCCCTTATCACCGATCGGGCAGGATCTGCAGATTTCGCTTTTTTTGCTAGCTTTAGGTTATATATGCGAAGCGCCGACTCCTTAAGTGATACTCGATGAGAGCCTATATGGCACTTGTGGGACAGCATTTCGCGGTGTTTGATTGTCTAGGAGGCTGCGTGTGTGCGCCCACGGCTCTTACTACTTTTCCCACCTTTCCGTCTGCTTCGAGTCGCGTGCTCTCGGTCTGCGAGCGGCGTAGAAATGCGAGATCGCTCGCTGCTCGCTGTTGTCGGGGCTGAGGATGCAGCGCACGGCGGCCAGAGGGCGGCAGACATGAAACGGCTAACGAATGAACTCTCCTCGGGGGGAAAGCGTCGTCTTCGCGTCTTTCGCTCGCATCCACTTCCGACCGGCGTCGCGCGTTCTCGCCGACCAAAAATACTCCTGCGCAAGCTAGTTTTGCCCGCTCCCCGCCTCGTGCGTGTTCCTTTACTTGTTTATATTTTCTTTATCGTTTTCACTTTTGTTTTTCTGCGCGGCCTTGGCGAGTTCCGGGGCTGCAGTGATTCCAGCTTCGGAAGGAAGAAGCGGGGGCCCCGATTCCCCCGGATATCCGGGGTTCCGCGGACGTGCCCGCGTGTTCCTCTCCGAATTTCGGAGTTTGCGCCGTTCGCGCCTGGCTTCGCTGTTTGAAGGAAGCACATATCCTGTCGGTCCTCTTTTCTTCGAGGCGGGGGGAAGGGTGTTGGGGGGCGGGAGACTGCAATTGAATGAATTCCCTGTCGGTTTTAGATAGCCCTGATAGCCCTGAGTGATTAACTTGGTTCGTGCACTTGTGATAGCGGGCAGACAGCTGAAACGAAAGAAAACAAATGCACACGTGCTTGCCAATCTCTGTTGATTGGTACACTACGCATAAAGAGAGAGATAGAAGAAAAAAAAAACTCAGTGCCCTTTCACGTTGTGAAGAAGGATGCGCCGCGAAGCTGTGTATGTGGGCCCCTTAATGGCGAACAGCACCTCGGCCACGGGTCGGGTCGGCATTGCACTATCTCCGGGATCGGCCCACGTATGGGGAGTTTTTTGCTTACCACGCCAACGACACGAATATTTCCTTGGACGCTAGAGGTATACGCTGTAAAAAAAAAAATGCTGAAAGTTTTATAAAAATATCCGAGGTGACGCTTTTTGCTGTAGCTTGTACTTTTATGTTAGCAATGTCCTGCGAATGGCAATGCGTGCCGTGTATCACGCTTCCCTCGCCTGCACTTGCCTTGTGCACTTTGTTTACGGTTGCTTTCCTGTTCCGTTCTGCGTAATCGATTTCACTCCCTAGAAGTTACCAGCACAAGCTAAGGCATGGGTTGCGCGCCCCCTTTTTTCCTCGTCGGTCGGTGCGCCTATTGAATCGCGTGGCCTCTTTAATGGAGGCTTGCGAGCGAGCGATGGCGCGCGCTGCTGTGGCGCCGTGGCCTTCACTCGCGCATTGCGTAGTCTGGAAAACACAGCTGCCGCCGACGTTGTCATTGGTGTCGCGTCGCGCCGTCGGTTTTTGCGGTCGGCCGACCGGAACTGCCTGGCGAACGAAAGAGAGCAGCCAAAGGGCCACAACCAATGGCCTCGTTTATTTTCGCTTCGGCGCGGATGCGCGGACTTATCGTTCGGTGTAACGTCTCTCCTCCTTCCTACTCCTCCCTGTCGGAGCGTTTCGATATCTGCCTTGAACACCTGTTACATACATTGTTTTCCACTTATTTCCCGTTGTACATGTACCAGGATAGTTTTTTCTTAAATGCGTTTTTTTTCCTCCCCCTTTCATTTTCTCTCTCCCTTGACAGTCGCGTACTACAGTGTGTACACGTTCAGCCGCGAAAGCAATGCCGTTTGTCGCTCACTCGCATCTCGTAGTGTGTAACGGTGGTTTTCGAGAACCTCAGTCACAGATTCTAATCGCATCTCCATCCTGCAAGGGCCGTGCGAAGGCTAAGCTTTGTTGCCGTGTCATGGATAGCTTGGCTTTCTTCCGACGTGTGTTAATCGCGAGACAGTCGATCATGTCAAATCGCCTTAGGTTAACTTCATTAGTAGTGCCTGCTTCCCGTCGCCAAATTTGTATTGTGTTCGCTCCGCGTATGCGTGGGGAAATTAGCGTGCTTTTCACGTTGAATTGGCGGAGACGCGAAAACAAAATTGACCTAGTTTGCAGTTTGTGCAGTCGGAGTTATTAATGCACTTAATGATAACTTGCAATCGGAGTCGCAGGGTTTTGTTTTATGCGCCTTGGTGTATGAGGTCGCCTACGTTGTACCACGTAAAATAATGCACAAAAGTAAGGGTGGGCTTGCGTCGTAGGCTATTCGCATTACATTGCGCAGGGTTCGTATGCGTCCTTGAAATCCTTGAAAACCCTTGCATGTGAAAAAAAAAAATAATAGTAAGGGCGGCTAAACTTCCTTGAAAGCTCGAGATGCGGGCGAGTTGTGAGCATTCGAAGTAACAAACCCCGCATATGGGGCTATGCCATGGACACTGTCAATAGGGAAACAACTCTAGAGAGTGGCTAAATGATTGTAAGTGGCGTGTCCGCAGCCACCAACGACAGGCTTGTTTTAAGTCACAGTTGCCATCGTGGAGCTAGACAAAGCCAGATCAAGCGATCAAGACGTGCTACAATTTTCTTTTGCTAGCTGGTTCGCATCACAGCAATCATGAATTAATTTTGGAGCCGTAGACTCAAGAAATTCTTGCAGGAAACTGTGTTTGTCATTTAGCTTTATAGCACGAGTAGCTTTTGCTTAATACGGACACCACTAACAATCGTGGCAAAATGCGATTGTGACATCATTATAACAGGAAAGTTCACTTAGAAGGGCGACCTAAAGAGCTTGAAGCGTGTGTCCAACTCAGCAACGGCTTAGCTGCGCTATACTTCTGTACTTTTCAGCCTACGTATGCGGATAATGTTTGTTGCCCCAACCTTGAATTTTGGCCTTCGGCGTACTTCAATATTGAGGCAGATGTTCTGCATGAACACTGATCACGGATTAGACTGAACGAAAGCGAGGTCACTGAATTGGTTTGCAGCCACCACTCTAGGTGTGCCCGTGGTTGCGTCTCATGAATGCATGCTGTCGCTTTTTATTAGCATCTTTGCGGTCGCAGACCAGCGATTCAATTGCAAAACTGTGTCGTTCTCCTCGGAGAAGCGACATAGTTTTCTGGCGCATCGCCTTACTCGTTTTTCTCGCGATGATTTGAATCCGAAATGAAGCAGTGGCAAGTTTCCTCCCACCGTACGCTTTTTTCCTTAACGTCCTGCCACTCGTGTCTGCTTCCAGTGGTCCTCTGTCATTGCCTTTCAAATCGTTTTTTTTTTCTTCTTTTTTTTCCCTCTTGCTAGAACCGTTCGGCTGATCTGAAGTATTGCTCGAATATCGTTAGGTAATTTTGCTAACGTACGAAGCACCACCGAAATAGGGGAAGTGGCCGAAAGGGTGGCGAACCGAACTTTCCCTCTGGCCAACACACACGACTGTCTGTGTTGTCGCTTGCTGCGTCGTTGGAACATGAAAGCCACCGTTGGCAGGTTTTGTCAATCGGAAGAGGCGATCGAAATCACGAGCTGCACATAGAAGAAATGCTCGAGAGAAGAGCGGCCCGAAGATGTCGCTGGTGTGGCCGAGCGTCTACGGGCGTTGGGCGCACTGCACCGGACACTGTCCAACCAACGCGTGCTAGACGGCACAAGGCCTGCCGTAGCCTTCATTGCCGAGTTTCTAGTGATAGATGCGTCAACGTAGTAAGCACTGCTGTATATATTTTTTTTTTGGGGGGGGGGAGGTTACGTTACGCCCACCCCTTGCGTGGGCGTAACGCTTTGAATTAACAGTGCTTTTATTTGCAGTCACTTGCGTCCCTGTCCCCCCCCTTCACTATTGCAGTCTTCCGTCAGCAGCTAGAATTGGGTCAATATAACGGGTGTAGCTTTCAATATTTTGAGTTTTAATACATCAGATCCCCGCTGTGTGTGTTCTTTGTTTAATAGTAAGCTTTGCCTTGTTCCGAAACGTATTAATGATTTCTTTTTTCGTAATACTTTCTTTCGTCCGGTTCATCTTTTTATTTGGTAGCCCATGATAGCTGGGTGTAGCTAGCAGGTCTTACTTTACATTGTTGAAACAACGCTCACCCCCCATCAATCACTCTTCTGGCCCATATTTTGTTTCGGTCTTGTAACACTATAGAAGGAGGTCGCCCACACACAAAATTGAGTGGGACGAAGCGTTTTTCGATTTTTATTTTTCTTTCGTTCCTCCCGTTTTTGTGCCTTGTGGCGTCTTCTCCCTGGGTTGTTGCCCGAGCGTGCCTGTCCAGAAATCGAAACGCTCCGCTGGCGATGTATCGACCTTGCTTGGCGCCCGTCTTGGCCACCGTGGAGCCGTCGTCTACCACCGCTACTGTGCCGACGTGCGCCTCCGAGCGTGGGTGGAGAGAGAGCGAAGAGGGGGGGGGGGGGGGGGGGGGCGTTACGGTGCGGCCGCCAAGGTCGTCCGATCGACCCGTTGGGCTCTGCTCCGGTGCCTTTTTCTTTCTGAGCCGCCGCTTCATTTCGTTTGCAGCCGCCATCGCCCGTCAGCTGTTTCGAACGCTTACTATGCGCGCACCATCGCGCGAGCTGTGGCGCTGCGGCGTCCGGGTCAGCCTGCCGCGGCCAGGTGACACACGTTAGCATGCGGCCGCCGCTGGTCGCGTGATCTGCTGTTGACGCCGACGCGAGTGCCCGAAGTACACGCAGCTCTCTGTTATGCGAGTGGTGCCTTTCTTGATTGCGAGTCCGGCTCGCTTGGATTCCGAGGCCGGCTTCTGTCGTGACCTCTCATGAGCCTCTCTTTATTTATCCCCTTCCCGCATCACTTTATCTATGGCGACATCATTACGCTATGAAACAGTTAAGTCGCGTACTCTTTTAAATTTCGCGGGGTGCCGTGTTGTAGAGCGTTGCGCTGCTTGAAAAGGCGGTCTCACGAATGTGCTTGGGAACAGTCTTTCGTAAATGGCTTTTACGAAAGCCATCAAAAAGAATTAGGTCTTCGCAGAAGTACCTTAGGATATACCGTGTGTTCCTGATAACGTTAGCTAAGCTGTAGAAGAGAGAAAAAAAGAATTTACGGGCAACATACATAATAGCCTACGGAGCCAAGTAGTTAATTCGTCGGCACGATTGATTCTGTACCAAGGTGGAGAATGAGGGGGAGTGGTCGGTAGGCGTCGCAGTCAAGGGAACACGTTCTCCGTGCGGGATCATTGACTGCAGCCGCGTTGTGTCATTGAAGGAAACGACGCGCAGAGTTCGCGTCCAGTGCCACTGATCTGTATTGCCCAAGACGCAAAGGCGGCGTCGCCCCCACGAGCAAGCATCGATTCGATAATGTGCGCGGAGGCGCGGAGAGGTCGCAGCGTCCTGTCTGCAGCCTCTGCGCGGGGCGACGTTTATTTGAGGGGCTTCCTGTGCTGAAAACGACGCACTTTCAGATACAGCACGGGTGCAGTGGAAGCCTGGCGTTCAAATGGGGTGGGATAACGAACTCGGTCTGGTGGCGAAGTCTCGAGTACGGCTGCTTGGACGCGGAGCTGTCGAAACGGGGCCAATGGTTCTTGTTTCGTCAACCTCCCTCTTTATTATTTTTTTTTCTCTCCGAAATTGTCCTCGGGCGTTTTATTGACATTCGACCGGGATAGTGGTGTGCGTGTTGTTTCGTCACGTCGTGGGGAGTTTTTCATCGAAAAGAAATCGCAAGGACACAGGGAGACACGTTGGACACACAGACAGTGCTATGCATGTCCACTGCGTGCCTTATTATCTCTCTCTCTCTTCTGTGCGAAATGGCAGATACCATCTCTGATATCGCCTACCGTGATGGCTCAGTTGCTAGGGCGTTCTGCTACTGAGCACGATGTCGTAAGTTTGCCTTCCGGCTGCGGCGGCCGCATTTTGATGGAGCAAAATGCAAAAACGCTCGTGCACTATGTAGATCCAAGTGTACGTCAAAGAACCCCAGGTGGTCGAAATTAATCCAGAGCCTTTCACTACGACGCCCCTCGCAACTCACTGTGCAGTTTCAGAACGTCCTAGACCCCTCACTTTTTTTTAAGTATTTGAGTTCACGGCCACGCTGTTTCTTTTTTCCAGCGTAAGGAAAAAGTTTCGATGAGAGGGCGTGGTGGAGGAATGCTATTCGACGTCTCTTTTCAAGCGTAAACTACAATGTCTTTGTTAATTAATCCGCTATTATTATGTGCACTTGAACATTGCCTCGTGTGGAATATTCAACCGGCGATGCGTGTAGACTTTCGTGAGCGTGTTTCCCGGGATATACTGTATTTTTTTAATGACTTTGCATAGTTATTTTTTTAACCGCCAATTTAGCTTGATTACTCCAAGGTATTTACTTTGCTTGTACGAGAGATAGAAATGCATATTTGACTAATTAAATCGCTAATTCATAAGTATTACTTTACGGCACACATTGCAATTTACAAATAGTGGCTGGTAAGTTCGCAAGGCGCATTCACTTGGAACAAATTTACAGTTGACACCAATTTCGATATATTCATTCTCAAAGTATGCGACAAAATATATGGGCGTTCCAGTTACCTTTGTGCTTCAGTGCATAAAACGCCAGTTAAAAAAAAAGTGGAACGATAGTGCAATATTACCGAGTTTCACGGCGTATATCTTCCTTCCAGGTGGATATGTTTTGTTAACTCATCGGCTGCAATTAATAAACAGCAATTTGCGCCGAAATTTAACTAACTAAAATTCATTATTTTTGTTAATTACGCTGTTGTGCATTTCGATTTAGCGTACTAATGATGTCCGCCGCTTCAATTATCCAACTGAAGAAATATAATTGCGTTATCTGCCGTAGGCGATCTTTAAAAATTCTGTGTAATCTAAAAGGAAACAACTCGTATGCGGTGGCGTAAGCGTGCCTCTCGTTCTTTGCCACCGGCGCCTTTCAGCCGAACGCGAGGGTGTTCGTGGGAAACCCAGCGGCGCGTGACCTTTTATGGGCGTCTTACTCCTCTTCGACGTGTCTATAAAGATTGTAGCCGAGTTGTTTGTGCCAAATCCTCGACGTAAATGTCAGCCCTTGCTATGCCGGATTCTGAGCAGCGGCAGCTTCGGGTTCTCGCATTGGTTACGCGATTCAGGTACCGGCTCGTGGGCACTAGTTTCCCGTTTCTTAGCAGCGAGCAATTTCTTAAGTGTCTCTTCTTTTTCTTACATAGTAAAGGAAAAATCGTAGCAGCCTTTTTAATGCTCCTGTGATTAGCATTCGGAACAGATTTGAAGACTAGTTTGGCCAGCCCTGACCTCGCATTTCGAGGCGTTGCGAAGCGAGTAAGTTGCTTTAATCAGAGCAGACTACCGGTTTCTGGCAAGCCATTCTAACCTGGTGACAGCGCGTCCGTCGTCAAACCGTGGCGTGCGCCCTTCGGCTGTTTGATCGATCATAGGGCGTATGGAGACAGCACGGCGAGTAGCGAGCCAACAGTGTGGCGCGTGATCGCCGGCAACGCGCATTGCTACAGCACGCTGTCAGCTCGGGTGCGAGAAGCCGGCGAGCTTGCTCCGCCATTTGACGCTGTTAAAGGGCGTTGCCCTCGCAGAAACAGCCGCACTGTGCGCGCCGACGCGTGCGAGCTCGGACAGCTGAGCGCGCGAATTCTCGCCGGCGTTGGCGTTTGTGGGTATGGGGGCAGGGAGCTGCTCCTTGCTGGCTGTCGTCATCCGAATCAACGTGGCGCATCGACAAAGCACTGCGTTGGAGGTGGATTGCCGCGTTCCCGCATTGTTTGCGCTACACATTGTAGAATAGGATGGATTCGTTCAGAGGGGACCATCTATTGCGCGCTCAACTACCGCACGACCTCTTGTACCCCGTCTAGAATGCTTCGTGCGCGTATCCGTCCACCTTTGAAAGGGCGTAAGGGCTCGCTGTCTGGCCGAGACTCTTGTCTGCGAGCGCAGATGAAATTGGATGGAGAACGACATTGGTTGACAATGTCGTAACGTGATTATTTTCCTCGTGCGATTAATCTAAGCTGGCTGACTGTGTGTGCGTGTGTGTGTGCGCGCGCTGGGGGAGGGGGCACACAATCCTCTCCCCCATCCTTCCGCTTCGCGTAAGGAATTCATTGTTCGGCATTCATTGTTCTCCAGCACTTATAGTTCCGCTGCGCTTATAAATAACAAAGCAAGCAGCAGCGCCACGGCGGGGCGAAGCCGCGCATGCTCTGCGCGCCCGCTCAGCAAAAGCGATATAACCGGTCTTGACCGACGGGAGTCGACTGGCCCGGGCAAATAAATTACCACGGTCTGCTTTGATGCCAAGTGGCAGGTCCGCTTCTAGACGTTGAATCTCATATTTTGCCCAGATGCGAACTGCTCATAATTCGATCGGTGAGCACATATATCGCTGCGGTTTCCATGTGACGTGCACAGCGTTGCGAGCTCCTGGACGTCGTCCAAGTGAGCTGAAAGCGACACCGCAGAGAAAGAGCGGCGACTCCGCAGCTCTTTTCACCGCCCACTCCATGTGCCCGAAGCGCCGATAAGCATTTTTTGTTGCTTTTAGCAGGGCGCTCGTGATTTAGCGGCATGTGGTCGCCGCCAGAGATCTTATGACGGAAACCGGTCACTGGAGGAAATATGTCACGGCACGTATGCGAGGCTCAGTCACTGCTATCTGATCCTGGCGATCCAAGCTGTTGTAGATTTCTGTAAACATGCAAAACGTGGGAGTCGGAAGATGTCGGAAAAGAGGTGGTGTACAGCGTCTGTTAGGCCTTTGCGACGGCCTTTCAGGGAACCTCGTCGAGTGCTTCCAGCGCATATAATTTGTTTTATGTAGTTCGATCATGCTGTGTCTCATAGTGCACACGAACAAGAGCTTCCTTTTATATATTGCGTAGGTAGCTCCTTTCGAAAGCCAGAATACCATGACGTGGGCATCGTTCGCGCGAAGTGCCGCTCCTCCGCGGTCTCGAAAACTGCGCTTGGTATGTGGAGCGTGCCCCCCCCCCCCCCCCCCTGCTTACAACGGGCATAGCTGAGGAGCCGGATGGCACCTTCTGAGCGCCTTCTCTCGGTTTCAGTTTACAGGCAGGGTTTCTCTTGAAGTCGCGAAGGACACTCCTCATTAGCGGTGTTACGTTTGCACTTGACCGTACGGCGACGCCCTGTCAGAGCGGCCAGTTTCCTGTTGTTGCCCTCGGCAAGTCGCCCTGCCTGCCCGCAGTGTTTGCGAAAGAAAACATGGGAAAAAGTAGCGAAACGGCCGACGAGAACTGCTGCTGGTGTGTGCTTACGCATGCCGTGGTCCGTTCACCGCCTTCCAAACAAACAAACGGACGGACCAGTTGACGCTCGTGGCCTTACTTGCGCACGCGTAGAACCGCGCGCTCACTTAACCAATGAAGCTGACGGCGGTCCCCTAGGGACACTGAGGGCGCGGATGAAAGCGCCCCGCCTACGCCACAATTCTTTGGAGGCGAGGTATGGAATCCCAGCGAGGGAGAATGGTAAATAGGGTCCGCCGGTTTGCGGTGCAGCAGGGAGCACCGGAGCGGCCGAAAAGTTGGGTCAGCGTGGGCGTCTCTCGGAGGGCGCCTTGCTGCTCCGATGCTTCCCGCGCAGAGTTGGCGGGAAGTTTCGGCTGGAAACACAACGTTCCTCCCTCGCGCCTTTCCGCGGAAGCGAGATATCAGGGTTGGCGAGTTTAGATTCCCCGCTTTCGAGTGCTATAGCCGAGTTTACGACGGGGCTCCGCGGCAGTACACAAAGTGAACACCACCGCGGGAATCTCCTCTCGCGAGAGGTGCACCGGCGGAGTTGCAAAAGCGCCGCAGTTATCTTTTCGCCACCTGTGCAGCTTCCATCTCGTAGTTGCTGGCGCTGGGGGTTCTCCGTCAGCTGACAAGTCGTTGACGGTGGGGTAGAGTGATGCGCGGCCGTTCTCTGCGTGTGCACTCTCGTACGCCTAACCCTGCTACGGCTGTGTTGTCTAGGTGCACAAGTCCGTGGGCGTGCGTGCCCGTGGGGTTCTTCCCGCCGCTTTGCTCGCTGTCCGTGAGCTGACGCCGATTGGTCGTGGACACGAGGAGGAGTCCGGCTCATTGGGCCAGTAAGCTGCCATGGGGGACGTAACCTCAACGCATTATGACGAAAAAGAACAATCTCGTTGTAATTGCCATTGTGATTTCCTCGTGCATATAGATATCTGTTATGCGCGGGGGCTCACGACCCTAGTTTCTAGAGAAGTTACTTGAGGGAACTTGGGCGCTGCGATCGTTCAGATATCGTGGCGATAATCGCCAGTACATCTAATCCTCATCCTTGTGGCATCACAGGTTAAGCAGCTATATTTTTCTAAATGCACGAAAGGATAAAGTCTGCGCACCTGCCTTGTCATTGCGAATTGTTGCATTTGTAACGCAATGTAAATCTCTGTTCTCTGTATATGATCTGTTCGCATAGTCACAAAGGTGCTTGAAGTCAGAAGAGCGAAGCTTAGTCTACTGCCCGTCAATCCTATGCGGTCTAGCTGGACCGCCGTATACTTGCCCTTAGACACTAGCGCTAGAGCTACCTCTGGTAAATTCGAATGTTTACGACACAGTCATTACGAAGTCCGTTGACTTTTTTACTATGTTCAAAAATAAGCTGCAAAATCCCTTTAGTCGGTTCTCGAGCTTGGCAAAGTCGTTAAGCGACCCGTTATTCGCTTCAATGGGCATAATGGTGTTCTGCTGATAAACGCGGACGTCGCAGGTTCTATTATTCCCTACTGCAGCGGCCGTATTGTCAAGCGCGAAAAAAACAAATATTATAGTCGAAAACGCTCCTGTAATTAGATTCAGTTGCGTTTCAGGAACCCTAGCGTGGTAGAAATGATTCCGGAGTCCTTTACTGCGGCGTCTCTATTAACGCCGGTGTTTCTGTGTGACGTTAACCGCGTCAACCATGAAACAATGAGCCAAACGGGTCGCCAGAATAGTCGCGCCTCGACCTCAGGTAAGCATTCCAGACCCGGAAAACACTGGGTGGCCTAACGCCGGCTCGTCCAGCGTCTGCGACGTTTTGCGTCATTCGGAGTCTGCGCACTTCGGCGCTTCTTTAATTGCGTGCATGCGCTTGGCTGTCGTTACCACGCGTGGTGCGGCGCACCGGCGGTTAGGCCAAGCTCCGGGCCGTCGCGGCGCGCGAAATGCGCGTCGCTCCATTTAGTGAAGCCGAGTGGCGGGAAGGATTCTCGCGCGTGAGTCAGTCGGGCCCAGGTGGAGCTCGGCCCGGCCCGGCCCGGCGACGTCGGAGATTGCCAAGTGCCGTTTCGCAAGAGGCTGCGCCCCGGGCCCGCACAGCCGAACACGTGGGTACTGCCGATGCGTGCCCGACGTCGGGACGCGTTTCCTTTGCCTCCCGCCGGCTGCGCGCGTCGCCGACAGTGAGTCAGCAGTCCCGCGCGCGGACTCTCCGAGGTCACTGCGCAATGCCTAGAGGTGATCGGGTGGTTGCTGAACGCCACGGGAGGGAGCATCACCACCTCCGTCTGCATGAAGTCCATTGAGACGATGTAGTTGTGCATCGTACTGCTAGCGTGACACAAATGAAAGCCGCCCTTGACATTCTGTTACTCACTGTTCATTAGAAGCAAGCATGTACTACCTATCCTTTCATAAAACATGCAATTGAGTTTTCTTTCAATTGAGGGGCGCCATAGCGAAGGTGCGTTGTGTACCCCAATTCTGTCGATAGTGCACGGTGAATGGCAAACAGGTCTGACAGATGTGCGGTCTCCTCCACACGCGTTTGAAGCATTCGTGAATTAAGCAACCCATACGCTCTGACCCTTCATACTCAGATGAAAAGTGTCAGCGGTGTATTTCTGGCTGTTTCTTCTTTTGCAAGATAAGTTATCCTGCAACGATCACGCCCTCTCATTGCACTCTTAACTTTGCCACGCGCTGCAGTGTGTCTTGGTTAGATAGCGTCAAATGCTTTGAATCACAGTGCACTTCATCGATCTATATTCTTTGCGTCGTTGGTCGCACTTAACGCTACTTCCGACAAAGTGTCGCCCTTGCACTAAGTGCTGATCTCTTGACGAACATGCATTCTGAGAAACCTCCTTTGGCTGCATGTAGCAAGTGCGCAATATATCGCAATAGCGCGCTCTTTTTTCCTCCTTCGCCTGGTGCCCGTCACGCGCGCAGGTTCGGGCTTTTTACTCAGACGGAGCGCCGTTGCAGCGAAGGAAAACAGACGCAAGAGCAGAAGTGCGCTGTCGCGTAGAACGGAAAGAGTGCATCAGAAAGCAGCCACACTCATGTCGACAGCGCTGTATGACCCCAGAATTTCGACTACCTGGAATGCGCTCCGAAATATCGCGCCCGTGTTCTTGCATTTCGCTCCCCTCGAATGTGGCCACGGCAGCGGGTGAATTGATTGGAACCCGCGACTTCGTGCTCTGCAGCACGACGTCATAGCCGCTGAGCCAAGCCACTGCGACTAGTCTGGATTTTAGCGGCGCATGCAGCAGCCTGGCGTTAAATGCTTTTAAAGATCCCTTTCTTAACCGGAAAAGGGTTGCTTATTGGCGCAGCAACTTTGAGAGCGAACAGCGGCAGCACCCGTAACGTTGTAGCGTAACACTGTATTTGCACTTGATTCCTTTTCATGCTCAAATCTGTGTTCACCAATTTGGCCGAGTCTCGGATGTTTATATTCAAATTCAACGCATATGTTTATTAAGAATCAGTTAAGTGGCTTCGACTATACGTTGCTAAAATATACGCTGTCACGGAAAAGTAGTTGGAGAATTTAAAGGTAGCATCATCGTCAACCGTTTTTCGTTTTTTCAGCCCTGTCTGGCATACGAAGGCGCAGCTTACGGTAAGACTGGCCTATTTGAAATTCCAGAAGCGCAAGTCTGCCAGTCTAGGCTTATCTCAATTTAGGTTATCGTCAACCACTGTGCACATAATTCAGCATAATAAAAGCCGCGTTTTATTTGCGGCGCGTTGATTAGGCAGTGTTATTAGAAACATCGTCACAGCGCTAAGACAAACGAAACACAAGTCTACGCGAAGGGCACAGAGCGGGTGGTACTGTAATATTTCAGTTCAATAATGCCGGCAATGAACTCGCCCAATTTTCAGCAGTAGTGGACAGTGTTACTCACTGGTGGGTATCCTTAATATAGATTAACTGGGCTTCGAATTGCGTTGTCCTCTAAATCGAGCTCATCGGCGGTTTCGCTTTATCCCTTGCTACCTTATTATAAGTCGCCTTGCGTAAAACTCTGGCTCTCACGCGCGTATCATTTGCAGCAGGCACTGTACTTGCAGTGTTGGTAACATATCGACTTAGCTGCCAGGTCGTGGCCGAATACACTCTATCATCATAATCAATTTTCGCTAAAAATGGCGACCTGCTCGAAATCTTGTGTTTTAAAAGGTTGAATTGTTCCTAGACATTTGCCTTATTATATATTAATAGGGTCGTGCGGATATTCGAAACTTTAGAATAATAAATACAGTTGTGTCCTATTCGATTCGATCTTAGAATCGAATAGTCACTATTCGTAAATGCGAATATTTTTCGAATGCATTTCGGATATTTCAAAACGTCGACTGCGCCCAATTAAACATCATATTACGACTAAAGTACCGTAAATTTTTATCCCCGCTGGCATAATATAGACATACAACATGAGAACTTGCGTAATGGAATGGGGCTACATTGCTTAGATAGCCATGCTTTACAGGCTATACAGCGATCATTCGCACTGTTTGAATCAAAAAGAGTCCTGTGCATGTGTAGAAAGCTCCTGATGCTGCATTTGTACTTTTAGTAAACATCGCTTCATAACGTACTGTGTAGTGACAGAAACTTGCTTACTTAAAGAATACTAGGATATGAACATCGTTTTATATTAATTGTGAAAATTGCTCTTTATTATTGGAAAGTATTCGATTCTATTCGGTCTCAAAAGCACCTTACCTTTTAACTGATAACCTCGTGTTGTGGCAAGTTAATGGTCGGAATGTGAAAATTATAAACAACCTCCATTTTTTCATAACGATATCAGGCCTGAATATTGTGATTTGCCTAGAAAAGCCGCTTTTATTCACCCTCGTGACTGGCTGTATAAGCTCTTTAATACGTCTTTAGAAGTAGTTGCAAATGGAGGAGCATATGTCACCCTTGTGATAAAATGGGAGTGAGATATTGAACTTGCGAAGAATTTGCCAGTGCATTTTACTATCTACGCCACTGAAAAAGAAAAAAAAAATCACTTAAATGTTGCTAGAACCTCAAAGAGGCGAAGTTTGTCAAGGTGACCAACAACTCGCTAAATTTTTTAGCGACTTTCTGGCTGAGTTATGGACAGTGCTCTATATTGAGACGAATTTTCACGAATTTAACAGACTTCCCTTGCGCGTCTCCCGATAGCACACTTCGAAGCAGCAGCTGTGTGGCCTGCGTACTTCGCTTGCAACAGTGTTCCTGAATGCTTTTGTCTCGGCGGAATCCCTTTACGCATTACGTCTTGTGTCCGCACCGTGTCCATCGAGGCGCGTGACTGTGGAGGCGCATTACGCCTTGTGTCCTCGCTCACTGCGCAATGTTTGCCAACAGAGGCGCTGTGAGAGCGCGCACTGAGGCACTTGACAGGTGTTGCTTGCGCGCGGCAGCAGGCACGCGTAAACACATCTGACGTGGCTCCAGCGGAGGACACGGTTGGCGTCGTCGTAGGAAAAATGCTGTGCATGCCGCGCGTGGCATTCTTGGTCTTTCGGGTTCGCCGAGCGCGGGCAAGTTTATTCCAACCAATATGTGGCGCCTATCGCAGTAAGTGGCGGAACCATCACGGATAAACATTCTTCCCTGCTTTTGTGTCCCCTGATGGCAAGCTGCGCCGAAGGCTGCGTGGGCGATAGGCGCAAACGGACATAAACAAACAAGATAAACGAGCGCTGTGTTCTAGTGAAGTTTACTTATTTATGTCCGTGTATACATACTGCAGCGGTCAGTGCTGCGCGACGTCTTTGGCGTGAGCCGTATTCATTAAAGAATTAGTGCAGGGAAGAGCGGGGCGACGCCACGAACCACCGAACGCACCCAGGGCCAGCGCTTTCCAGGAACGACGAGGTAGTGCTTACGTATTGACGTGTTTTCCTCGGGCGTAAGTCAGGCACAGTGGATTGGTGGGAGACTGGTTCCGTGGGGCTGTTGCTTCTGCTGAATTCGAAATTGACTTCGGTAATGTTCTCTATCTAACCTTGCGCGTTCACAGTGTCGAAGTAGGCTTCGAACTGGTTTAGTAAGCGCTTGCATTTTTGTCATCGCGAACGCCAGACACGTTCCGTTGTACCGTAAGTGACCCCGTTCTGTTCATCTGACTGCGCTCTGGAAGAAAGGACATGAAGCCCGACGGCAGGCTTCGGATAACAAAAAATGCGGGCTGCTCTGCGTCGCCGCCTGCCCGGCGAGCCGCAGCTGCCCGTTTCGCAAACTCCAAATGAAACGCGTGACCTTCGGAGAAACCGGTGGCCACGAGCGTAGCAGCCGCGGCGGGAGAGTCTGTTGTGCAAGCCACAGCTGCTGCTGGCGTCAGGATCCCACTCGTATCGGGAAAGCCATATGCAGGAAGGGTCATTGTTCTTTACAAGCAGCGGTCACCGACACTGTTCATATCTTGGCCGGTCGAGGTGATTGTGTTTGGGAAAATAAAAGGCTTCCGACTCTCTTGTTTGCCGGTGAAA